>NC_090451.1:403234006-404551717 GCF_031143425.1 Pleurodeles waltl
ACTTCAGAGATTTTGAAGTAATATTTTGAAGAGTATGTTTTAAGAAAGAAACATATAGGGACATATATAAGATCCACTAGTACCACCGGAGCATCACTTCCTGTGATGCTGTGGTAGCGCAATGCCCTGTGCCATACTTACAAGGTGGTGTTAAGCTACTTTTTGTGGCTTCACGCCACCTTGTAAATACAGCCCCTTTTCACTCAGCCCTTTGTGAGGAAGGGGTGTGCAATGGGTGTTGCTGTGGGAGTGCCACAGCAACACTCATTGCATTTTGATGCTGCCTCAGATTTAAGAGTTTATGTAAACCTGAGGCAGCCCCAAAATCTAACGCCACCGCAGGCGTGGAGGTATCATGGCTCAACTAGGAGAAATACTTTTATTTCTCCAGGTTTTGTGCTTTTTGTGCATCCTGCAGCACACATAGAAAAAGCAAAATGCCAGTAATTATTGTTTATGTGCGGGAAGATGTCCCTTCCATCACAGAAACAATCATTCAATAATGACGGTTTGGCACTTCAGTGTGTGCTGCATTCTGCAGCACACACAAAAGTGCCAAATCGCCATTAGTGATTGTTTATGCGTGGGAAGGGACACCTTCCCACACATAAACAATCAAACCCCTCATCGTAGATATCCTTGCACGATGGTGCAAGGATGCCTGAGTTAGCGCAAGGCAGCTCAATTTAGCGCCAGTGCAGGGGGAAACGAAGGGGTGCACCATATTCTAATAAATACGGTGCATCCCTGCTTTTCTAATGTGACGCTGCACCACTTTTTAGTAAATCTGGCCCATAGTTAGTGCACCTTCCACCGATCCTTATGAAAAGGTAAAACAAACTGCTGTCTCGAGGAGAAAAGTGGGAGTGCTCTGAGTTCTTACTCTCCTTTTATTACTTTTAGATCATGTTAGGATCACTCTTCGTGTATTTTAAGCTGTTATTGCATTTTGTTGCAATACACAGGTGCAAGCTTGCTAACTTGTAATCCTCACAAAGATTCACAATGTAAGGGTCTACTTGTTCGAAAAATATTTCAGATAAGTCTCTATGCAGGTACACAAAATGCAGCACCTATATTAGAAAACATGTCTACCTCCACGGAACTCTTATGATGGTTATGCACTTCACTCTTTGGAAATTTCCTGATGGAAGCAAATCTGCCAGCACTAGTAAAAGATTCCACACTGTGATTATTTTTTAGGTTTAACAGAGAGTAAATCAGTGGAAGGGGAGGCACCATGTGGGAGCCCAGTGCAGGGTGCTGGAGAACGAGTAGTGTATGGGTAGGGCCACTTGAATACGCGGCAGGACAGGGCCAAATTACACGGCAGGGTTGAGTAAATTATGCAGCAAGAAAAGGCAAATTATGTGGCATAATGCACACATTTTGTAATAAGGTCCTAATTTTTTTTACTTGAAAACACTGTATGGGTATTGGTTGCCTCTCATTTGTACCAGTTTAATACCCAACTATAGCAATAAGCAACAGAAAGGTAACCAGTCCAGTTTTGCAAAGGGAATTCCTCCGCAGAGCAACAAGTGTCACTGTATTTTCAGTAACCTTTGAACCGTTTTAGCCAGGACCAACATTTTTTTGTTAAAATCTGTAGATTATGCTCCAGATGATAGATTGTATTGCAAATTCATCAAATCGATAATTTTGCGAAAATCACCATGGCCACACAATAGAATAATTCCAGTGGCCCTCAACACAATAGCATAATTCCACCGGGCACTGAGACTGTGTTTGAAGAGAGCGACCTGAGGGATGTCACTGGAACAGACAGCAGTCCTCGGTTCACTATTGGCTAAAACTGCACAGTGCAGTGGGCCAGTGCTTGAACTCCCCGAACAGATATGCAGGAATGTAGCGAGGCTGGGCCCAGATGATTTTACTAAGGGACATTGAAATTCAAGCTATGTTTTGACTCTCATAACGTAATAGTAGACTAGCAATTGGTGTCCCGCTTATGACTGTTCTTACACTTTGCAGTAGAATAAAGCCATCCATGAATTTGGTAGGCTGGGAAATATAGAACAGATTAAGTGCAGTGTCTCCACAACCATGCCAGAAACATATTATGTGAAGCTCACTGATTGCACTACAGAATATCGAAGCTAGGAATACCGTGATATACTAATGTGGACACAATAGATGGAGGGACAAGGGGACAGATGTGGCAAAGGGTTTTACCCATTCTGTGTCTATGGGAAAATGTGTTAGTACATATGGCCCAAAATGTTGAAAAGTAAGGGCTTATAGAGGAAGCATAGATTTACTATTCTTAACTCCACATGAGGCTTGAATATATATATATCATCAAGATACACATATGTAGAGTTAGATATTTAAAATCTATATTTATTTTTCGATATACCTCCAAATTCCGGAGACACTCCCTTCTCACCTCATATTCTTCTTGAGAGGTGAAATCCATGTACCTGTGTGAAAAACGTCAGTTCTGTGTGAAGCATGATGGCATTATGTCAGCTCTTTTCCCACTCAGAATTACTCGGCAACTGCTGATGCAGCATTTGGTAAGAGGCTAGCAGCTATGTCTATTCAGGGGAACACTAGCTTAAAACATTCTCATGAAACACTAAATTCCTGCTCGCAAACATGTGTGTAACAATGCAATTAAGGTTTTAGAAAATTGGGATTTAGCACTTTTCTTGGCATGGTCTAAATTATTACTATGTATTGTAAACATATACTTTTATGTCATTTAGCCTCACTTGCAAAAATCAATATATATAAACTACATTGCACTTCTACTACCCACTGGTAAAAAGGGTAAATAGATTTCAACATTGAGACTGCTTCGTGTGGAACAAGATGTGGTGAATGGTATCTGCACTTGAGCAAAATATAGAGCAAATTATTTCATAATAAGAAATGTGTGAAAAATATTTGCTTGTCTTATCACATGGAAAATATAGGTTTGTTTGTAAAGCAAAATTATATAATTATGCTTTTATATTATGCAATCAGCAAAAACCAGCGCAGAGTCAGTTGGATCCATTTTAAGATGTATTTAATCAATTTGGAGTGTTTGTTAACAACTTTAAGACTTAGCTAAAATGATTGATTGGCATCACATCGGTTGAATGTGAAAGATCGGGTTTCTTCTCTTCTGCCCTGTGGTAAAACGCTTTCGGACTGGTGCAAAATCAGTTTCCTCCGGTCTGCATCAATATGGAAGTGCACTTGACGTGTTTAATTATTCATTTATTCTTGTATTAGTGTGAAGGTTCTATGACATAGCTCTAGAAAAGGGATTTTTGAAAGGTGACAAGCGTATATTAGAACATTTTTAAACATCAACCACTATAGGTTGAGAAACACTTAAAGAGGTTTCCCAAATAACAGCTATTTTCAGAGTTCAAACTAAGGGACCAAGGTGGTGGAAAACAGTCCCCCACCCCACAACATATATACAAACTGGTGCAATGCCACCATTGCTCCAATTTGTAAACCCTTGCACCACATTACACCTGCGCCAGGCATAATGTATGCAAGGGAGGCGTCCCCCCACAGGGGGCACAACAAAAATTGCACAGTGAAATCTACAATATTTCACTGCCCCATTTTAGGGTCATTTTCTAATGCCTGCCCAGGGCAGACGTTAAACTAACGCTAGACTCTTTTCAATGGGCCTCCAGGAGCTTTGCTGGACTAGCACATTTTTTATGCTAGTCCAGCAAAGCACTACAACTGCGTCAAAAACGTTGGCGCAGTTGTGCTAAGGAACACCATGGTGCACTGTATTATAAATACAGCTCTACCACGGTGTCATGGGGGTGGGGGCACAGGTTGACCCAAGGAAACTGGCGCATGGAGCCAATCTGTCAGTTCCTTGTAAATGAGGCCCAAAGTACTTTTAGGTTCAAGCGAAAAGCAACTCTGGATAACATGGTCCTATTTGACAAGCAGCCATGACGAGCTCGGAACGGTCATTAAACCCTGTGTGCGAGCACTTTTTATTGTTCAACTTTGAAAGTCAAGCAAGTCCTTTTTTCTGTTGACCTTTCTGCAACACTGCCCCATATTCACTGCTTGTCAGCACATGTTTGTGGGGAGCCATCCGTCACTGCCATCCGTCACTCCTCTGGCAATCCCATCAGTGCCATTATCCGGGACCAGGAGGGAGCTGAGGCTGGAGCCGGAAGGATCATTACGCCTCGGCTCGCAGGTACGGCAGGTAGTCCAGGTGGCCTGTTGTTATTTATAATAAAGAAACAGCGCAGCAGAACTGCTCGGCTATGGCCCACGAGGACCAGCGAAAGGACAGGCTGAGGGATGTCATCGTGAAAGGACAGCTAAAAGCGGACTGCCCTTCCCCCACCACTGCAAGGATGGAGGAGTTATTGAACATCTGTTCCGAACGTGGCTCGGAAGATTGATTAATTTAATTGCTCACACTTTGCGTAACTAACATTGAATACTTAATGTCAGGTCGGAAGGATACTCTCCCTTTTTCCATGATCACCTGCTTACGAGCATGTCGCGATTCTTTTAAAGCTTGTCATATATTTTACACCATTGTACATTTTCTTTCTACACAGCGGTCTTTTGGTGTCTTGAGTTTGAGCGAGGAGTTCTACGACATTAGAAACTGGGTTTGCACATCTCCAATAATGATAACATATGGGGCCACATGTACAAACTATGTTAGCGTCGCAAACAGTCCTTCGGGCCGTTTGCGAAGGGTAAATACATTTTGGCATGTACCAATGACAAAATGCGACTTGGTAACTTGTCACTGAATCACAGCCCAGATGTATTAAGCTCTTTTACCGGTTGCAAATGGCTCATCGGCCCATTTGCAACCAGTAAAATGCTTTTTGACGTGTAGCAAGCCTATTTTGCGTATTGGTAACCGATTACCGACTTCCAAAATAGGGATTGCGACTCGCTATTAGGAAGGGGCATGCCAAGGGCATCCATTCCTAACAGCGACTCTCAGGGCTATGTATGATTATTTTGTGATCGTGAAAGCGGTTGCATATCATTTGCAGTTGCCAGCAGCTTCAAGTTGGTGGTAGCCCATTTGCAAACGGTAGGGGGTCCCAAAGAGACCACTTCCCCTTTACAAATGAGAGTGCAAACATATTTTGAGAGCAGGCAGTAGTCCCATGGACCACTGCCTAATCTTAAAATATGAAAAGAAAACTTTTCATTTTTCTTTTTGTAATGCATCCCACTTTCCTTTAAGGAAAACAGACTGTATTACAAAAAAAAGATTGCTTTATTTAAAAAGGAATCATGGACATAGTGGTCTGCTGTCCCCAGCAGGCCACCATCCCTTTAATTGTGCCCATTCCAAAATGGGTCGCAAATTGCGACCTTCCTCATGGATAGCAGGTCTCTTGCGACCCATTTGTGAATTACAAACACTGTTAAACACACTGTTGTACATAGCAGTTTGCGATTTCCTAATAGGGAATCGCAGATATTCTCTATTAGGAAATCGCAAACCTAAAGTTGCATACATCTGGCCCCACATTTTGCTTTTGCGATTCAGTATTAAGAAGGGGAGTGTTCAGGGCATCCCTTCATAATACAGAATTGCAATGATATGCCTGAAAGTTTTGGAACTGGAATGTGATGGCAAAACATTCATACTTTACCATCTTCGGAGAGAACCCCTTCCTGTTTGTGAATGTGGGTGAAAACATTTTTTAACAGCAGGCAATGGTAACACGGACCACTGCCTTCTCTTAAAAAAAAAAAAAAAATGTTTCAGTATTCTTTTTGTAATGCATCCCATTTTACTTTAAGGAAAATGGGCTGCATACCAAAAAAAAGAATGCTTTATTTAAAAAGCAATCACAGACATGGTGTCTGCTGACCCCAGCAGGCCACCATCCCTGTGATTGTGTCCGTTCCCAATGGGTAGCAAATTGTGACCTGCCTCATAAATATTAATTAGGCAGGTCCCTTGCAACCCATTTGGGAATCACAAACAATATCTGAGACACTGTTGTACAGCACAGTTTGCGATTTCCCAATTGTGAATTGCAAAGGTTAGGAAATCGCAAATGGATATGTACAGGCATCTGGCCAATGGGTTGTCATTACAAGCTGATGCAGGAATCCTGGAAGACTAGATTCTCCTAATCTGGCAAGTGTCATTGCACCAAATTTTGGTTTGTCTAAGGGCCAGATGTACGACTGTTTTTAGTAGTCGCAAATAGAGATTCAGCAGTTTGTGACCACTAAAAAGGATTGTAGCATGTATCAACCATACTTTGCATTGTATTATGGGACGTGGAGTCTTGGTTTATTTCAATTGATCAAACTGGACTTTCACACACATGAAAACAATCAATTTTGAAGACTGGGAAAGCTACGTCCTCTCAAAATGGCGATTGATGGGGCCCAACAAGGCAGAGAATAATCTGGGGTTGCTAATGTTTCTGTTCACAGAGGATGTGACTGGCCATTTTGGGTAGAACTATTTCTATTTGAAACAGGGCCAAGGCTGATTTGCACTTGACTGCTCTCTGTTTGGATTATACACAGTGGGCAAAGAAACAATGAAATATAATATGGTCCAGAGCAATTCCCAGTAGCTAAGACTGTCTCAAGAGATGACCTTAAGCTTTCCACCTGTCACTCCTTTCTTTCTCTTGTGGCACAGTGCCGTACAGTAAACCTGCTTTGAGGATGGAGATAAGTTTGGAACCAAAATCCTGTAAAGTGTTCTGCTGCATTTGTGGTTAAACTTCTGCTATACAAATACCAAATACATGCATTCACATACAAAATGTTTACCACTTATGAAACTGCTTAAAATTGCACTTCTATATAAATCAAATGGCCATGCCAAACACTGTAAACTACAGCCCAAATTTAAGAAGGGCCTAGCACCACCTAGCGCCACGATTAGCATAATTTATTTTACGCTAATGTGTTGTTAGGTTGGCAAAAACGCATATCCAAATTTACAAAGTGGTGCAATGTATTCATTGCACCACTTTGTAAACCTTGTGCCACATTATGCCTGCACCAGGCATAATGTATGCAAGGGGGGTGGGAGGGGTTCCTCCATCAGGTGGTCCAGAAAAATGATGCAGTGGAATCAATGAGATTCCACTGTGCCACTTTTCTAAGCATTTTTAATGCCTGCTCAGTTCAGGCATTAAATCGAGGCATCCCATTGTTAATAACGAAGCTCTATGTACTTTGCAGGATTAGCGCCAATTTGTTTTGTGTTAATCCTGCAAAGTACAACAATAGAGTCAGAAATTATGATACTATTGTTCCTAAAATACACCATAGTGCACCATTTCATAAATACGGCGCAACCATGGTGGCGTTAGGGGGGCGCAAGAAATGTGACGTGTCAAGTAATGAAGCACCACTTTTTTAAAAATCTGGGCCTGCATCTTTCTTCAAGCTTAAATGTGTCATGCATACTCGCTACTCCTAACAACCAGTTCTCCAGAGCTCTTAGGTGCCACTGAATTAATGGCTGATTGAAGATGATAGCTGAGTTCTGACCTAGACAATAGGAAACATAACATCATAACCATACCCACATCCAGCATACTCAATTGTTCTAGAAGTTTGAAATGGGTGATTTGCAAAATATAAATACATTTTACGTTAAATGGGATCAGAATCAACCAGGATAATCCTCTTTAGAGGTGATTCTATTCAGCTCCTAATAAAGCTATTCAATTTCATTACTTTCAGAATAGACCATATGGAGGGTATTGTGAAAATTAAAAGAAGATGCAAGTAGAAGATCCGTGCAGGCTTTCACAGACATTGGTAATTGAACCTCCTTCAAAACATTTACTTTTGCTGTTGGAAAGTGGATTATTGTTAAGGGCAGGTGGGTACTTACACTTAACAATAGGCCAATAACCCTCAATAGGTCCAGTCAGGTCTCAATAAATTAATCCCCGCTCAACCCTTGAGCGACAAGGCTCAACTTAGGAGACAAAGGCCCATATTTATACTTTTTTTGCGTTGCATTTGCGTCATTGTTTGACGGAAAAGTGGCACAAATTTACAAAATATAATTGTATTTTGTAAATTTGCACCGCTTGTGTGTCAAAAAGTGACGTAAATGTGGCGTAAAAAAAGTATAAATATGGGCCAAAGTGTGTAAAGCATTCAAATTTCACAAAACAGCAGATAAGTAAAACACAAAACACAATAAAAATCTAACACCAATTTATGAAAATAGATTATATTTTATCCTTAAAATGACACTAAAATGATAAAAATTTGATGTAGGTAACCAGAGGTATGAATTTTTAAAGATTAAAAGTAAGTCTAGCTCTTAGAAGCAAATAGCGCTCAAAGGGCTACAAAAGGTCCCACTGGACAGGGACAAAGTCCAGAGTTCAGGCCACCCATGGTGTAACACTCTTACACATACTTTCCAAAGTGTTTCTTGATGCAGGGAAGTGGTCCATAGCATCAATCAAAGGTTCAGAGGCTGTGGTTTGCCTCTTGGGGTCTGGGACTACAACTCCCACAATGTACCTCTTCAACTTAAGGACCTGTTTACAACAGTTGCCCCAAATGTCGCCAAACTTCTGGATATTCTTCCAAAGGTCCTTTTTGGGTCATTGAAGTGTCCACAACTTGATCTAAGGTTTCAGAAGCCCCAACTTGGTCCTTTGGAGTTGGGACTACAATTCCCAGGATGCACCTGGCCAGAATCCTCAAATGGCCACCGGACATTGGTGAGCTGGGCTCTTCTTGCAGGACTTGATGCAGGAGACACGGGCAGCTCCTTTGTACCTGTAGCTTACAGGGAGTTCACTCCTGGAGTTGCAGAAGCAAGGCAAAGCCCTTTTCTTGTTGAAACCCAAAGTGTGCTGCTGATACAGTCCTTGCGTCAGGAGCCTATCCCTCCCAGATATTAGGACCAACTCCCATAAGAGTGAACCGCAATATTGGAGCTTAACCCATTTCTCATTTGGAGAGCCCTCTCAAAGACCTCCAACTACCTGTCTATGTCATCTCCCTCCACATAAGCAGAAACAACAGACTTGGGTAGTCTCAGTCAGAACCCACCACCGATGGACACCACAACTTCACTGACAGTGCCACCATCTTTCTGTTCAATCATTGCACACTTCTTCTTCTCTAGGGCCAGCTTCTCTGCCTCCAAAGCTATGAGGGCTACCTGGCCCTCAAGTTTCCTTTCCCTGCGGTCCAGGTCTGCTTCTTCTTGGGCTGATGATCAGCCTGCGCCTCCTCTAGGTTGGAGAGGACATCTTCCCTCTCCCTTCCTACCCCTAAAGGTTTCTCCCCCTCCATCTGCACTACTCAGGCTTCAAGAAACCTGATCATCACTGCCATCCTCAGGTTGTTAACAGCAGGTAATCCACTCTTTCTGCACAACACCCTAAGCTCAGCTGCAGTGATCGTGGGAAGGCTAGCCAGATCAAGCTCCAGAGTCTCCCTTACGTTTTGTGTCACTTAGAAAAAACTTTGGCACCAATTGATCAGAACAATTTAGAAAAATTCAAAATAAAGTAATTAAAAAAATTAGTAAAATTTGAAAAATCATAAATACTTTTGCTCTAGGTCAATTGAGAGATTTTTTAACGCATTTCACTTAAAACTGTAGTGTGTTATTAAGTGCAAGTACTGGATCCCACCGCAGCCACCAAAAATGTTGGAAAGTAGTTTATTGGTAAGGGCAGGTAAGTACTCACACATAGCAATAGGCCACTAACCCCCACTAGGTCAATTCGGGTCTTGATAAATGAGTCCCAGGTCAACCATTGGTAGCTTGGCAAAGAACAACAAGGCTTAACTTAGGAGACAAAGGCGGTCATTATGAAAATGGCATCCCACACCCCCACATAATGAACCCATGGAGGGCTGCCATGGGCGGCCCTCACTCATCGCCAGGCTGCCTCCGTTAGGCAGCCTGGAGGCGGTCGGCATCATCATCTGTCAGGGCAGCAGTGATCCCTCAGCCTCCAGCATTTCCCTGGTGGGTTTCCATGCCAGGGAAAGGCTAGCGAAAGGGGTGCACCGGGGCACGGGCAGTGCAGGGGCTCCTGTGCAGTGCCCCATCGCACAGGTCACTGCCCGATTTATGGGCAATGATCTGTGCGATGGGTGCAGCTGCACCCACCGCACAGAGGCATTGGCAGCAGCCTCATGTGGAGCCGCCGACAATGTCCCAGCCAGGCAATCATCTGGGCCGGAATGTTCATAATACGGCCGGCGGGGTTCCCGGGGCGCTGGCGGTCAATAGAAGACTGCCAGCATGAACATGGCGGTTTCGACCGCCATGTTCATAATGAGGGCCAAAGTCTGTAAAGCATTCAAATATCACAAAACTGTAAATAAGTAAAGCACAATAAAAATCCAACATAAATTTATAAAATAATTTATATTTTATCTTTAAAATGACACTAAAATGACAAAAATCCAATGTATGGAACAGAGATATTAATTTTTAAAGTTAAAAAGTAATTTTAATGCTTAGATGCAAGTATCACTCTAAGTGATAAAAAAAGGTCACACTGGACAGGGACAAAGTCAAGAGTTCAGGCCACCCACAATGTAACACTGTTACACTTACTTTTACAAGTGTTTCTTGATACAGGAAAGTGGTCCACATCACCACCCAAGGGTTCATAGGCTCTGGTTTGCCTCTTGGGGTCTGGGACTACAACTCCCACAATGCACCTCTTCAACTTATAGAGCTGTTTACAACGGTGGCTCCAAATGAGTCCCAACTTCTAGATCTTCTTCCAGAGGTCCTTTTTGGGTCCTTGAAGTGTCCACAGCTTGATCCGAGGTTCCAGAAGCTCTCAGTTGCTCCTTGGAAGTTGGGACTATAATTCACAGAATGCACCTGGTCAGAATTCTCAAATGGTCACTTGACGCTGGTCAGCTGGGCTCTTCTTGCAGGACTTGATGCAGGGGACTCGGGGCAGCTCCTTTGTACCTGTAGCTTACAGGAGTCCACTCCTGGAGTTGCAGAAGCAAGGCAAAGTCATTTTCTTGTTGAAGACCAAAATGTGCAATTGGTGTAGTCCATGTGAGTGCAGTGTCCAGGTGCAGGCCAGGGGTCCAGCAGGGCAGTCCTTCTTCTCCAGTATCTTCTTCCAGCAGGGATCCGAGGTGTGGGTGCTCTGCAAAAATAGGGGGGGCAGCTGTCCAATCATAGGAAGGCCACTACCTCTTGGATGACCACTTGTTGGGAAGTGTGGCAAAAATCAACCCCAGGGACCAACATTCCTTAAAAATAAAAAATGACAGAAACTGAATTTTGAAGGTTAGGTCTGGCTGAGCCCACCCACTGGTGTGGTTGAAAATCCTTAACACAACCCTCTCCTAATCTAATCAAGAGGGCACCTGATTGTCTCGGTTTACAGGAAATGGGGGAGGTCCCGAGCTGCTCCAAATGTCCTTCCCTCCTTTGAAGACCAGTTTGGCTGCTCTCCCCATCCTGTTTCACCATCTGCTGACGCTGATCTCCTCCCCCCTGGCACTTCCTTTTTGTTCAGCACAGCCCACTTCACACCTCATCAAGGCAGCCTGGCAAGGCTGCCAGAGGCTGGCCAATCAGAGAACACCACTACAGAGCTGAAACTCATAACTTTTAGGAAGATGATGATTAATGCACCAATAAAAAGAGAGATCAGGCGCACAAAATATAAATGCAGAGGTGCAGAAGGTGGCACTTAACAAATGTATCTTTCCTAGTGGTGCTCTTGTGTGCCCCTTCCAAGACTTGCTTTGCTCTGGATGATGATGTGACAATCTCTAATTGATAACCTAGTAATGGCCGCCAGTTCTCACTTTCTGCCATTCTTGAAGGGTACATTGGCAAAAATAATTATGAAGTATGGAGTGTGAAGTTAGGTATCACTGCTTTTACCTACTATTTTAAATTTGTAAAATATTTTGTTTAACTAGAAAGAGCACACAAAGAGAAAATCAGTAAAAACTGTATTTTTATGTTGTTGGAGAGTGAAGCCACAATCTTGATGTGAGTTGCGGCTGAACTCATGCAAAACACGTATAATAGCTATTAGTTAAATTGTTTTCTAAATGGAATACCTCACTCAAACCTGGTGGCATAGAACAAGCAACAAGGTCATTCTAACAAAAAAAGTGGGCTTGCTTGAATAACTCAATAATTAAGCTGGAGTATCATTGTGACCATTGATCTGAAATTCCTAATAAAAATCCCAGTCACAGATTGGCCAACTGAGTTAGACAGAATAATTTTAAGAGGCAGGAAGAGAATCTTAACTCAGTTGCACCAGTTTTACAAACGCCTGACTAGTCATCATCACATCCTCAGATTGCCTTGGAAGAAGTAAATTCCAAATACATAATGACAAAATATGCCAAATGTCTCTCAAAGTCTTTGGGCCTGATTTAGAGTTTGTCAGAGGAGGTTACTCCGTCACAAATGTGACGATATCCCGTCTGCCATGTTAGGATCCCAGACAGCCTATGGAGATCGTAATACGGTGGATGGGATATCTGCCACGTTTGTGACGGAGTAACCTGTCCACTAAACTCTAAATCAGGCCCTTTGTTACCAAATAAAATGAGCAAAACCTTGAAAATCAGTAGCTTTGAGAAACCAATTTCAATGTTATGTAGAAAGTAGATGGCTATAAAAATGGATGACATTAAACAACTGTTAGTAGATTATTACAAACATTATTTTGTACACCATGATTTCAGGTCTATCACAAAATATCCTACTACAATTGTTTCTTGGAATTGCTCTAAAGCAGCTCTAACTCCCTGGGTTCACTGGGCCTTCTCCACACCACCAGATACAGGGGAAGTCTTTCACATCGATAGGCTGAGAAAATGTCAAGTTACAACCAGCCTACTGCAGTTCCAGATGGATGCCGTATCCTTTTTCTGTAGGACACCGTGCACATTCTAAATCAAGAAGAGAAGTTCCACAAGGTAAGCATACATTTTGGTGAAAAATAGGTTCCTGTAGGTCAGCAAGAGTAGAACATCAGAGAAAAGCTTTTTTTCATCTTTATGTTTTTGGTTGAAAAAATCATGTTTAGATTCAAAGACACACCTCTCCAGTAATCTGCCAAGCAGAAATCATTCTAAGCAGCATGCAGAATGTCCTTTTATCTTTGGCTATTCAGACATGCCTCTCCTGAAAGTGGATCATGAAAGGGATCTTGACTGGATAAGCCATACTGGGATTGGCAGAGACCAAAAAGCTAATAAAGTGAAAAATCTCACATTTTCTCTGCATAAATATAAAGGCAGTATTACTCAGTTCCTGTTTCTGGGATATGCTTGCTAACAAAAGCTACCTCAGACGCACTTGTACTGCAGAAAACTACCTGATTACTTCCTGCGCATTTCAATGGATCGGAGAAAATCTCCTCCCCCTTTTTTACTCTGAGGGGCTCTTCCTACTTGTGATCTGTTTACACGGGGAGCAAGAGTCCCTTCCTTCCTGTACCCACTGTTTAGCTGCTTTTGTCTAGCTGGCCTTTGGAGACAGGCAGTTGGCCATCTGAAGAAAATGGGAGATTAAGGATGACTATGGACATTGAGCTCTGTATAAAAATAATATAACTCTTTCCTACATTATGCTACTATGTTCCTGGCTTTAAATATTACAACTTTCAAAAAGGGAATACCTTGTGCAAGTAATACAGATACAGTACACCCATTAATGTTCTCATTCCTAATTACCTATACATTGTGAATGTGATGTTTGGAGGGTTTTACTAACAGTCTCTAGTAATTTAAGGTTATTTATCAACATGACAATTTTAAAGACATTTTAGCCACAAGTAAAAGAATGGGATTTGTTGGCAACATATGTATACTAAATTGCTGTTGTTTTCACAAAGCATCAAATATGACAATGTTTCACTTTTTTATTTGCAAAACTTTATTGATGAAGAAAAAAGCAAAAACATTTGATATAAAAAGCACACATTGCCATAGTAGTGTCTGGCTCTTAAGAGAAGTACTTTGTGGATGGATGTGTTCCTTGTGAACAGGCAGAATGTTGCACTAAAAGTGAAGATAGTTAATGGCTTAAGTGTGCTGACCCATTGATCAGTTTTATGTGCCGTATTGGGCAGAAGAAAAATGTGAATGACACAATAACAATCCAATAAATTAAGAGAGCTGGCTGATCGGCCCTGAAAGTATGTATATTACGCATATTATCATTGTAAAATTAAAAGGTCTTGGCTAATACTAGATGTAAAAAGCGACTAACATGGCAAAAGTAGACAGTTTCTCAGAATTAACATATCACTGTTCATAGAAAATGGGTATGGTGACTATGGACCCCATTATGACTTTGGTGGTCTTTTTGAAAGACCGACAAAGCCGCGGGCGCCAGAAGCCTGCCAGTGCTGGTGGTCTTCCACCCACCATATTACGAGTACTGCAGGATTTCTGCCACATTTTGGGCAGAAATCCTGCAGTAGTCTTGTTGGCGGGCTGGGGTGCATGAGCAGTTCCACCACCGGCCCTGTCCCACCAAAGGGACTCCACCTGCTGTATTATGACCTGTGATACGGCCTGGCGGTGTCCTGATGGTGGGGAGCTGCTGGCGGTGGAAGCGCCCATTTCGTTCCCTGCCGGACGACCTCCTTGCTGGACAAGGTAAGTCTGATGTCTGACAGGGGAGGAGGGTGGGAAGGTGGGGGGTGTTTTGTGTGTGTGAGTGATTGAGTGTTGTCTGCATGTGTGAATGTAAGTGTGTATGCGTGTGGGTATGGGTGTGTGTATGGGTGTTTGTATGCGTGTGTGTATGCATGTGGGTATGGGTGTGTGTATGGGTGTTTGTATCCATGTGTGAATTCATGTGGGTATGGGTGTGTGTATGTGTGGTTGAATGTTTGTATGAATGTTGAAATGTTGAACTCCATGCGTGTATGAATGTTGAAGTGAATGCGTGTATGGATGCATGTGAGTGAATGCGTGTATGTCAGTGTTGGTGAATGAGTGTATGCGAGGTGCGTGTGAGTGTCTGTGAGTGTGTGCATGTATGGGGGAGGGAGGAGGACATGGGGTTATGGGGGTAATGGGAGGGGACGTGGTACCTGAAAAGGGGTTAGGGGTGCTGTACCTGAAGAAGGGCTCTGTACCTGAAGAGGGGTGTGGGGGGTGCTTTACTTGAAGGGGGGCTGAGTGGTGCTGTACCAGTAGGGGGAGTGGGGAGTTCTGGTATGGAGGTGGGGTGGGGGGGTATTGTGCTTACTGGGGGTGGGGGAGTCATCTGCCGGTGACAGGGAAGATATTCCCTGTCACCGGTAGCCTTTCCACCAAGGTTTTTCTTGGCGGCAGTACCATCATGGAAACCCTGGTGGAAAGACAGCTCATAATACTGTCAGCAGTCTTCATTGGACCACTGGGTCGGAGATGCTCTTCTCCGGCCCGACGGGTCCAATTGCCCTGGCGTTCTGAGCGGGGATGTGGCTGGTTGGTAGAGGCCAACCCGCTACACTCATAATGTGGCGGTCTTCAACAGCGTATGTCTCAAATTATCAGCTAAGTAAAAAAATATTAAACACATGAGATAGCCAGATCCAGATTAAAATCATATTTCACAGAGCTGATCCTAGAGTTTTTGCTGCCTTTACCGCTTCATACTTATCCATTTCTGGCACACATGCAAGCCCAAGAGAACTCAGATGCATGCTCAAAGACATTTTCCAAAATGTAAACCACATTTGCCTGAATGTTGTATTCTAAAGATGTTTTAGTCATACTACACTGAAGTAGCACACATCAGTTTTTCAAATTTTAATATACTGAAGTAGCACATATCACTTGTTCAAATTTTACATTGTGTTTCTTGAAGAGCAAACTATCCTGCATTTCGGAAACTCTTTACTATTTACTGCACCTAGGATGAATTCAAATGAAACACAATGTGTATTTGTCTTAATCTTCAGCATAGTAAACCATTTAGGAAGCACTCAGAGCATGTTCTCAGAAAAGAGTACTGGGAATATACTGCCTGATATGAAGGACATGTGCAGCTTTCTTAAAGTCCAAGTGCACAAATTAATGGAGCAATATAAGACTTTTATGTGAAAACTTGGGTCTCTAGTTGGCTGATGTATGCACCCTGCCCAACAAGAGACCACATTTGTAGTCAGGGTAAGTCACAACCCAACCTAAATCATCCTGTACTCACCCTCTGGTAGCTGGATACAGAGCAGGCAGGCTTAATTTAGAAGGCAATGTGTAAAGTATTTGTGCACTAACTCATACATTAACACATTGAAAGCACCACAAAAAGACTCCACACTAGATTAGAAAAATAGATAATATTTACAAGTTAAAACAAGATCAAAATGACAAAAATCCATCCAGTGAAGTCGAGTTATGAATTTTTAAAGATTAAATGTGAAAACAGTGCTTAGAAGCTACTAGCAATCAAAATGTTACTTGAGGTGGTAAGGGATTAGTGCAAACCCAAAGTTCAGGCTGACCATGCTGGAAGGTAGGCCGACTGAAGAACCCAAGTAGGGTCCGCTGAAAGAGTACCTATGATGGAACAAAGTACTGACGCAGAGGGCACACTGTATAGTATTCTCCAAACAGTGGGGTCATTGCATCACCAGCAGGCTCTGTTGAGTTGAAACCTATGTGTCGCTGTGAGACCAGACAGAGTGTAGTCAGAAAACCATGCAGGCTGTGGATCCGCTATCATCAGGCAGCTGCTGCATTGTCATCGAAGATGTGATGCACTGATTTTTTCTGCCGCACTCGGGGCGATGCATTGATGTTGGTAGAATTCAACTGCAGACCGATTTCTGAGACCTGGGCTTGGAGAGGGCACCTTAGGTAAAGGTGAGACTCACAGAGAGCCGAGTTGAGCAGCTCCAGAAGAGTTGTAGGCAGACTTTGTATGTCACTGAGACTACAGGAGAACAGTGGGCAAGCCAGCAAGTTCTAGGAGATCTCTCTGGTAGGAAGGCAGAGTCCTTCTAGCAGGATAAGAGAGCAGCAGGTAGCAGGGTAATTAGCAGAAAAACAGTCCTTCCAGAAATGTAGTCTAGTTGAGTCCTTTGAGTAACACAGTAATTATTCTGACAGAGGTTCAGTTCCAGGTCCAGAAGTGTCTGATTTGATGGGGTCATAAATCCAATGCTTATAACAAATGTGCCCATGAAGTGGGGAAGACTTCAAAGAGTGGTTTTGAAGTGCCCCATTTTTCCTTTCAGCACAGTCCTGTCTGCCAGGAGGTCTGAGGGGGGTATAAGTCCTTTGTGTGGGGTTATGCGACTACTCTTTTAAGTGTAAGTCAGACCTCCTCCACCCTTCCTGCCCAGGAAGACCCATTAGTATGCAGATAAATGCAGATGCAGTTGAGTGTTCTGTGTATGTGCTGGATGGCATGCACAAAGGAAGCTGGCACCCATTCCAGACCAGGCTGTATTGGAGACAGGCTATAAGGCACATAGAGAGTAACCCCAGAGAAATGCCTACTTTCTAAAAGTGCCATTTCAAAAATGTTAGTGTTAAGTCCAACTTTACTAGTAAAGAGGATTTATCATTAACATTCCAAAGATAGGAAACATGTAGTAGCTACACTTTTCTGACCAGAAATTACACCTTAAAGTATATAAAGGAATTCCCAATGCTGGCCTATGAGAGGAGCAGACTTCCCAATAGTGAAAACGACTTTGAGGTTTTTTCCTACCTGGACATGTAAAGCGTAAAAGTACATGTCCTGTCTTTTAAAAACACTGCACCCTGCCCTGTGTGTCATATAGGGCCTACCTTAGAGATGACTTATATGTAATAAAATTGGAGTTCAAGGCTTGTCAAATGGTTTTAAATGGCAAGTTAAGGTGGCAATAAAACTGCACACACAGGCCTTGCAATGGCAGGCCTGAGACATGGGTAAGGGACTACTTATGTGGGTGGCTCAATCAGTGCTTTAGGCCCTACAGTAGCATTTAATATACAGGCCCTAGGCAGATACAGTGCACTTTACTAGGGATTTATAGATACATTTTAATGACCCAATTGAGTAGGAGCCCATGTTTAGGGGAGAAAGCACAAGCACTTTAGCACTGGTTAGCAGTGGTGAAGAGTGCAGAGTCCAAAAATCACCTAAAACAAAATCAGAAGAATGAAGGGAGGGAGGCAAAAAGTTGGGGCACACCACCATAAGGCTGTATGGTCTGACATGTGCCCCTCCCAGCTGAAAGTGGGGAGAGCTACTGAAACCCTTGGGAGTTCTTTTCACTAAGGCAGAAAAATATGGATAGACCATCAGCACTGGAGCAGTTTGTCCCCGGACGATGCTCTACCATGAGGTCCATTCCATGTAGGGAGCTGGCCCCCCTCAAGAGTTTAGGATTTTCACTTCTCATCTGCACGAGCCTGTGGTCTGTATGAATGCAGAAGTGCATCCTAAACAGGTCTGGCCCAAGGTTCTTCAGTGCCCAAACCACAGCAAATGTTCCACTTTCAATGGCACTCCACCTCTGTTCCCATGGAAGTAGCCTCCTGCTAATGAAGGCTCTCCCCATTCAACTGTTATAAGACTGCCCCTATGCCATGCTCTGAACCAAAGGGTGCTAAATGCCAAGTCCAGGTGACAGTAAAACTGCACACACAGGATTTGCAATGGCAGGCCTCTGACATAGTTAAGGGGCTACTTATGTGGGTGGAGCAATCAGTGCTGCAGGCCCACTAGTAGTGTTTAACATACATGCCTTGGCACATATCATGCACTTTACTAGGGGCTTATGAGTGAATGAAGTATGCCCATTGGGTAGGAGCCAATGTTTCTATGTTTAGGAAAAGGAACACAAGCACTTTAACACTGGTCAGCAATGGTAAAGTGTACAGACTCCAAAAACCAACAAAAATGAAATCAGAAAAATGGGTGACGCAGGCAAACGGTTGTGGGAAGGCCACCCTAAGGCTGTCTGATATAACATTTTAAGTAAATGGTATCAAGAAAAAAGTGATGAGCCGCTAACGACATTTCAATTCTTGAACATTTTGCATTAATGACAAGCAATTGAAATGTTGCATAGCTGGTTAAAGTGTTCATTTTCGACATGGGGTTGCATCACAAAGAGCCTAGAAAAGCAGGGATTAAACACGTTTTGGTTATATCACCTACATTATATAGGTGTTAAGAATTTGTCCATGGCTGAGGCAGACCTGCCATCAACCTTCCAGAAAAACAGAAACATGGGTACAAAGTAAGTTACATACTACAGAGGGTTTCCTACACAAAGTGATAGTCTCCCACACCTGCCAGGCAGTGGCACCATATTTGATGCTCGATGTGCCCTTTGTTGCCCCCAAGTGGTGGTGCCGTGTCCAGCATGCCTATAACTGATATTTGTATCATCTGCTCTAGGTGGGTTTGCCGAGCGCCAACTCTTCATTGTGTTAGCATATATGAGACGAGCAATTGCTCTTAGGGAAGGACAATCTGCAGGCAAATCTGATTGCAGTCGAAGGAAACATTGGTTGATTCTTTTGAACGATGCCCGTCTGTCCCTGAGTTTGACCGTACACAATACATCCCGCAACAACGAGTCAGATTGTCAAGGCCAGAACCAGGTGCCCATGTTACTGGTATCCTTCTACATCCGTCATACTGCAGGGAGCAGACAATTAATTCTGGAGCAAAATTGAAAGTCAGAGGCAGAGTGTGAAAGAACAGAATGACAATAATAAAGTGCCCCTGCCTCACATTAATCTCCCTCACTTCAGGCCTGTCAGAGGCGGTCTGGCGGTGACTAATGCCAAGCTTTGCATGCAGTGGTCACAGACATGAGCAGCATGCTCCTTTTACAGGCGCCGCGCTCCGCTTTGTTGAGTTTCTGACTCTGGCGGAAACACTGAAAAAAACACAGCTTTTGGTCATAGGTAGCAAGCTGAAGTTCTTCTATCAAGCTGAACGGAGGGCAAGATACCCAAGCTGAGCCCTAACAGCAGCACTGTCATGGCGCGTGAAGGTTAATTGTAATAGCTGTTAAAATCTGCAGGAAACGGATAAGGATGTTACACAACAACAGGGATAGGAAGCTCTTGTCCAGGCAAACCAGGTCATAGACGCAACGTGCCGATCTCAAACATACCTGATAACATTTTGCGAAATACTTGTATACATACACGTTTGGCAATTGTGTTACATTGTGTTAGGTGCTATTATCTGCTAAACTGGTAAACTAGGCGCCATTTAGAGAACAGTATACTTAGCCCCGAAAAAGACATCAATGTACAATATATTGCTTCATGGCGCTCATTATGACACAAACACTGTAATGTTTCATAAGGGGTCACAGAGGTTAACTGTTATAGACGACATACAGGTGAACATAAAATAAACAAATATGAGGCACCTCAAGAAAGCTTTTTTTAAATGACGATATTTTATTGTTCATGTTCAATTAATCGATTTATCTTGTCATGCATAGTCATTTTTATTCTTAGGCACTTTGGCCGTTGTTATGACATGGGTGGTAAATCCCACTTACCGCCATGCTGACGCCCACTAACATACCGCCGCGGCGGCGAACATCCGTTCACCATATTATGACACACACACACACACCAATCCATCACTATTCAGCCACATACACAATGCCGCCAGACCGAAGGTCAGTGATAAACTGGCGGTATCAAAACCCACACCATTACGCCAACAGAACAAAAGAACAACACCCGCCACATTATGACCCACGAATCACCACAGCGGACATTTAATGGCAGTAAACCATTTGGCGGTACATACCGCCGCGCTCAAAATACACACACATATACAAAACAACACCACATTGGACAATTCAAACAACACGCACCTGACACCCATACACACACCCCACCCACACCACTATAAAACACCCACCCACATTACCCACAACCCTTTACCACTCCAAACCATTGGCATGAGACAGACACCACGACCACAGACAAGACCAGATCCACTGACCACCATCACCTATATACCACCCACGCACCCCACATCACAGACCCCAATACATCACCCTACACACCCTCACCCACACAACTCACACAACACCCATGGCACTACAAAGACACCCCCGATTCTCAGAGGAGGAGCTAAGGGTCATGGTGGAGGAAATCACCAGGGTAGAGCCCCAGCTATGTGGAGCACAGGTGCGGCAGATATACGTAGCTAGAAAGATTAAGCTATAGCAGAGGATCGTGGACAGGGTCAATGCCTTGGGACAGCACCCAAGAACTAGGGATGACATCAGGAAGAGGTGGAATGACCTACTGGGGAAGGTACGTTCCATTGCAGCAAGACACCAACTCGCTCTACAGAGGACTGGCGGTGGAGCCCCACCTCTTCCCCCACAACTAACAACATGGGTGGAGCAAGTCCTAGTAATCATGCATCCTGAGGGCCTGGCAGGAGGACTGGACTCTGGTAAGTAAACTCTCTATTACTATCACCCCTCTACCTGCATGCCATCACATACCCCTACCCTCACTCCCATCACTCCACCACCTCCCACACACCCCACCATCACATCTCACTCATCCCAATGCCAATCCCTGTATGCCATACCAATGCATAGACACCACTCACAGACCTGCATGGACACCTATCACCAAAGCATGCACACTAGAGAGAACTATACATCCCACCATACACCAGCGTACACAAGTGAAAGCTGCTAAAGCAAATACAACCAAAGAGGTCAACCCACCGATGCACAATATGTCACACACAGAAACAATAACACTGCATTTACATCCCCATAGGTCCCCTAGCCAATGTCCGCGGAGAGGAGGTGCCAGCACTATCCTCTCCCCCAGCTGAAGAGGCCCACAGCGATGACAGCAACTCTGTTCACCTGAATCTGGATAACCAACCTGGCCCATCAGGGACCTCTGGACAGTCGGTTACCCAGGCACGGTCACACATCACCAAAGAGTCTCTCCCCTCAGGAAACACCATCACAGCACCTACCCAGTGTACCCATACCTCTGTCCCCAGGACACGTCAATCAGCAGTGTGTCCACCACTACAGGGACCCCAGGGCACACCTCGCCCCCAAGACAATCAGGGACCGGGGGTCAGTGGCAGTGGGCACATGGTTCAGGGGACAGAGGCACAGGACAACAGGGACACTGGGAGGACTGCTGTGCTCTAGGGGGAGGACAGGCCCAGGGAACCAATGCTCCAGGAGGCACTCGCCAAGATCCTGGGAGCATACCAACATTCCCAGGATACACTGGGCCAGATCCTGTCCAACGTGCAGGAGAACAAGTGGCTGCAGGAGGGACAGTACCAGGGGAACAGGGAGGACTTGCAGGCCATTAACACCACCCTGGTCTCCATAGCAGGGGTGCTGGGAGACATGGCCAACATTATGAGGGAGGCAGTCTAACAACATCGGGCCCCTGCCACTAGCCAGACATCTGAACTGCCTTCCACCTCCACTGCCGCTAGTGGACAGGAGGCCCTGCCACAGGACCAACAGGCCACCAGCACCCCTACCCCTACAGAAGGAGAACCACCCCACAAACGTTCCATGCGATCCAGGCAGAAGCCAGAGACTATTGGCAAGACCCCACCAGGTAATGAGACTCTCCTGATTGTCACCCTTGTGTCGTACTCTGTCAACCTGTCCACCTTGAACTGCCATTGCTCCCCTACCTATGCCCCTTGGACAATGCACCTGTGCTACAAATAGACTGGAACAATACCCTGGACTTTCCTCCATCATCACCACATCCCTATGCACTTGCCCCTCTCCTTCTTAGCACTTCAATAAATACCCTTTGAATAAATACAAGTATGGAGTATGTCAAATGTTTTAAGTATGTATTTGTTTAACCAGGTTCAAACATTGCAATTCAACTGTACAGTAATGTTCAAATAGGAAAGACCTGTATTTGGCTGCAGTGATCACACCAGGAGCTATAGTTTGGCACCAACATCTGCAAAATGAGTTGCCAAAGAGTACAGTGAGTGGGCATAGAAGTGGGAAATAACAGCATGCCAGTGACAAAGATAAACCAAAAAATGACAATGAAATGTGAAGTAACACTGTCTTACCTGTGTGTCATTGGAAGTATTGTCGAATCACTGCAGTTCTGTTGTCCTCATCCTCTGCCTCCTTATCCTCACTGTCCACAGGGTCTATTGCTGCCACACCGCCATCTCCAGCCTCCTCCTCCTGCAGAAAAGGCACATGACGTCTCAAGGCAAAGTTGCGCAACATGCAGCATGCCACGATTATCTGGCAGACCTTCTTGGGTGAGTAGCACAGGGATCCACCTGTTAGATGGAGGCACTGAAATCTGGCTTTCAGGATGCCAAAGGTACATTCGATAATCCTTCTTGTTCACCCATTTGCCTCATTGTAACGTTCCTCTGCCCTTGTCCTGGGATTCTCTCAGGGGTCAGTAGCCATGATAGGTTTGGGTAACCAGAGTCACCTGCAAATATCGAGGGACAACATTTAGGCACACACTATCCCATATGGCCCACATCATACCCATAAACCAACATCTACTGTGTGGGAACCAGGGCTCACCTATTAGCTACACCCTCTGCCTCTGTTGTTGGGACATCACATTTAGGATGCTGATATTCCTCAGGATAAAGGCATCATGCACCGACTGAGGATACTTAGCATTGACATGGGAGATGTACTGGTCCGCCAAGCACACCATCTGGACATTCATGGAGTGAAAACTCTTTTGATTTCTGAACACCTGTTCATTTTGCCGGTGGGGGGCAAATGCAATATGTGTTCCATCAATTGCCCCAATGATGTTGGGGATATGTCCCATTGCATAGAAGTCAGCTTTCACAGTGGCCAAATCCTCCTCCTGGTGGAAAACAATGTAGCTACACATGTGTTTAATCAGGGCAGACGACACTCTGGTCAGGACTATTGAGAACATTGGCTGTGACTTTCCTGCTACCAAGCCCACTGTCACTTGGAAAGAACCAGTTGCCAAGAAATGGAGCACAGATATGACTTGCACAAGAGGGAGGATCCCAGTGGGGTGACGGATAGCAGATATTAGGTTAGGCTCCCATTGGGCACACAGCTTTGTGATTGTGGCCCTGTCAAGTCTATAGGTGAGGATAATGTGCCTGTCCTCCATTGTTGCCAAGTCCACCAGGGGTTTGTACACAGGAGTATATCTCCATCTCCTATTCATCCGCAGCGGTAGCAATCTATGGGGCAAACTAATGAGGAGCCGGTCATAAGCTGAACATTGTAGCCACAACAGTACAACGCATGATGTTAATTTTAATGTATAAGTTGTATTTTTCCTATATGTCCAATTTTGAACTGTGATGCAGTTGTTATCCAGGGCCCACCCCCCTTGAAATGGCGTCCTCCTGTCCTGTGTGGAATGACAGGTGGAAGTGAGGTAATTCCTCTGACTTGGTGCGCCGTTGCGGGAGGTGGCCTGGAATCGGCATGCAAACCCTCATTGGTTATTATTGGGAGTACAGTGGCCAATGATGATGTACGCTGGTGGTGACGGTATGCACTGCCATGGACATGACCCCCATTTTCTATCTGATCACTCACTTGCTACCTGACTTTCAACAGGAGAGGACCTACACTGCATGTGCTGCTGTGACCTGTGTCTGGAACCTACCATGGCTCGTGTGACTGGGGAAAGGGCCCCTGCCTTCACCTTAGCGGAGTTGGAGTGACTGGTGGATGGGGTCCTACCCCAGAATGGACTGCTTTATGTGCCTCCAGACCAACAGGTGTGTACAAAGTGAGCACGATGCATGGGGCATGAATGCATGGAGTGATGTGTGTGAAGGCCTTGTGTAGGGGGTTTGGTGGATGTCCCTGGGCAGTGTGCAGCTTGTGTTCTGGGCCCTGTGTATGCAAATGGCGATGTGAAGGGGTATGGTGGGCCATAAGTGCAACAGGCAGGACGGTCTGACTGATACCTTTTCCTGTGTGTATTTCTCTGCAGGTCAGCGCCCATCAAAAGAAGGGTGTTTGGTGTGCCATCGCCAAGGACATGTAGACCCTGGGGGTCTACAGCAGGCGGAGCACCCACTGTTGGAAACAGTGGGAGGGCCTGAGACGCTGGGCACGGAAGACGGCAGAGGCCCAGATGGGGATGGCCTCCCAATGAGAAAGGGGTGCCCGTCGAACCCTGACCCCCCTGATGGCCTGCATACTGGCGGTGGCCTATCCGAAGCTGGATGGGTGCTTGAGGGTTTCACAGCAGCCACAAGGGGGTGAGTACTGTTCCCATCATTACAACTTTCGCATGGTAGGGGGGTACCCTGTTGGGGGATTTGTGTGTCAGTGGTTGCCCCTAGGCCAGGCCTGACATTGCAGAGTAGGTCCCAAGTTGGCCAGGGTTCTGAAGTGATCCATCTCTGTAGGGCAGTCAACCATTGTGAATGCCATCCAGGGGCTGGTAGCCCAAATGCAACAGACAAATGCATTCCTGGAGGGCCTTCAAACTGGCTTGGCAGCCCAACAGAGATCAATCCAGGCTATGGCCTCCTCTTTGAAGGCAGCTATTGTCCCTCTTCCCCCCAACCCCCTACAACTTCCTCTTCCCAATCTCATTCCCCTCAACCTCAACCTATCCCAAGCACACAGGCAGACGAGCATGCACACAGGACAACACACTAGTGGTACAGGCAAACACAAGCACCACACATCATCCCACAGGTACTCACACAAACACCATCCAGAACCAGACATACCAACATCCGCTGCCTCCACTGTGTCCCCCTCCTCCTCCACCACCCTCCCAGTTGTGTCTACACTCACACCTGCATGCACTACATCCTCATCCACTACCAACATCACCACCACACCTAGCAGAACACACACCTCACTGTCAGACACCACCACAACAGCCATGCACATGTCCCCTGTCTCCTCTCCCACTGTGTCTCCCCCCCCCAGGTACACAAACGCAAGCACTCAGACACCCAACAGCCATCCACCTCACAACAGCATGCAGCCCATGCACCTGCACCCAAACGCAGCAGACAGACACCTCCAACAACCTCTCCCTCTTCCTCCACTCCCAAACCTTCTCCTTCTTCCCACCCCAATGTCCCTAAGGAGCCTTTCCTATCCACCATTGACCTCTTCCCTCCCCCTGTCCTTCACGTCTGGATAGGGTGGCAAAAACCCAGGCAAGCACCTCAGCCACCCAGTCCACGGGCCCAGTAGTCTCCACACCCACTCGTGGTAGGAAAGGATCCAGGGCACCAGGCAGCCTCAAGCAAAGGGTGCCTGCCCCAAGTGCTGCCAGGAAGGGCAAGGAGCCACCCCCAGCTGCTGCCAGGAAGGGCAAGGAGCCTGTCCAAAGTTCTGCCCGGAAGGGCAAGGAGCCGGCACCAAGTGCTGCCAGGAAGGGCAAGGAGCAATCCCCAGCTGCTGCCAGGAAGGGCAGGGGGCCTGCCACAGCAGGCAGGAAGGACATGGGGCCTGGTGCAGGGACTCAGTCAGAGCCCGCACCACCAACAATGGTTGTGCAGATGTCCGGGGCTGCAGGGGATGGGCTGGAGCCTCCCCCCACCACCAGCAGCAGCACCACTACCACCAGAGGCAGACGTCCGATGCTGCAGGGGATGGGCTTGAGCCTCCGCCCACCACGAGCAGCAGCACCAACACCAGCAGTGGGCAGCCGTCCAAGGCTGCAGGGGATGGGCTGGAGCCTCCCCCCACCACCAGCAGCAGTACCACCACCACCACCACCAGCAGTGGGCAGCCAGCCGAGGCTGCAGGGCATGTATATAGTCCTGCCTCAATGGGCTGCTGTCCGGTCTGCCCTCTGCAAATCCAGTGGGAATGACACCCAGGTGAGATACTGTGACCTTGCGCTCCTCAGGATCAGAAGCACCGGTCACGATGCCCCCTCAAGAACAAGTGGGTATCTCACCCACTCACCCCATCCTCCCCAGGATCAGATGCACAGGGCACAATGCCCCCTCCTGAACCAGTGGGTATGTCACCCACTCACCCCATCCTCCCCAGGATCAGAAGCACAGGGCACGATGCCCCCACCAGAACCGGTGGGTATGTCACCCACTCACCACACCCTCCCCAGGTTCAGATGCCCCCTCCTGAGCATGTGGGCAAGTCACCTACTTGAGGGACTGTGGCCTTGCACTCCCCAGGACCAAGCATAGGTCATGTTGCCCCCCCCCCAAGACCAGTGGTGTTGTTCCATCTGCCAGCTGAGGTGCCCTACGTTCCCTGTCCCCCTAAGGTGCCTGCCTATTTTCCAACTGATGCCCCTGCAGTGTTCTCTCCATGTTGCTGCAGGTGACAAGTGGGGTCTTGGACTTTGGCCTGGGGCCCACGCAAATTCAAGACTGGTCAGTGTTCCTTGAACTGCACATATGTATATACCATTAGATTGAATTTTCGTATTTCTACTGTATTTATATCATTACACTCACTTTATCACATTCCTGTTGTCCTTGCATTATTCCTGTGTGGTATGGGGTAAATATGTTTTATTATTCCATCTGATTGTGTGTATGGTGTTGGGGGTGGAGGGGGGTGCTGTGCGTGTGTGTGTCACTCTCTTTTTCCTCCCTCCCTCCCCTGTGTGCTAGGCGGCTGTAATCACGTGGTCATATCCGCCGTCGTTGGTGTTCGTGGTGGAGCATGATGTAGAGAATCATTGGGAAGATCTGAAGGTCGGGCTCCATGGCGGCGTGGTTGTTCCCTTTGTCTCCAAAGGTGAGTCCTTTCTCCTCTGAGGTTTGTTTCCGCCAGGCTTTTGATGTCGTTGGTAACGCCACAGAAAAGGTGGCGGATTGAAGGGTCTTAATATGGTGGGCGGAACATTGACTTCCACCTGGCTGTAAGTGGCTACCACTGTGGTGCCTGTTGTTTCCGCCCTGGTAGTTGGTGTAGTAAAGTGGCTGCCTATCTGAGGCCCACCGCCATGGTCATAATTTGGTGGTAGTTACCGCCAGCCTGCTGGCGGTATTACTGCCACTTTATCACCGACCGCCAGGGTTGTAACGAGGGCCTTTATTACAACTAAAGAAAGGTAAGAAAGGAAACAATGTGTTGTGTCTCGATATTTTTGTACCAGAGAAAAACACCTACTATAAAGCATATTTAAAGTAAACTTCGATGCTCTGACAGGATAAAAAAAAACATTATGTAAGTAACTCTCATTGGCAAAGTTAATAGTTCTAGGTTTAATGTGCTGACAAATGCAGCATTAGCACATTTAAGTCACACAGGTCACACTGACAAAGAAAGGTAGATTGTATTAAAGGCTTACTTGCCATATGTACAGTCCTCTTTTTGTTACTATTTCAAATAAACATCTGATGACAAGAGGTCCTTTATTAACATCCTTCTTTAGTGTCTACGATAAAGAAAGAAGGAATGCAGGATGTCTTGCCATCCAACCTATTTTGCAATAGAAAAAGAAAGGCAAATGTTAAAACCAGGGCACTATTCAGTACAGTCCCTCTTTATTTTTGTGAAACAAAAAAAAGTTTAGTACTGGCATCACTTATGAGAAGCTGCCACGATGAAAGGGTGAGCAGAAGGAAAGGTAAGTGCACAGGCAAAGGGAGTAGGGTCTGGAGAAACATACAAGAGTGGAGGAATATATAGCACATAGAGGAATGAGGGATAGGTGGGAAGGAGATAGAAGAGCATAGTGGGCAGGGGGGATGAGGAGTGTACAGTGGGAGTAGGGATGTGGGATAGATGAGGGAAGATGAACAAACCCAGACACGGTGAATGGGTCCAGCAGGAGTGGACAGAGAGGGCTATAGTTAGAAAGTAGTCCCTATGCATTTCAACACAAGCTCTCTTTGTGAGAAGCTGGCCTGGTTTGTAGTGGGTACCAGAGGTACTTACACCTTATACCAGGTCCAGTGATCCAGCAGCCAAGGCTGAACTAGGAGACATGTAAAGCTCTTGCAATACCAGTATAGTCACACAGTACTTATACACAATAAAAGACAATATTCAGTGTTACCAAAAATAAAGGTACTTAATTTTAGTGAGACAAGGCCAAAAATATCTTAGAGGCAATACTCCTTCTGGAGGTAAGTATTTTACACAATATACACACTAGTAACCGTAATCAGGTAAGTAAACAGTCATAGAATAGTGCAAATAGTGAAAAACACAATAGATTGCAATGTGTCTGAGGCAACACAAACCATATACTAATATAGTGGATTGCAAAAGTCGGATTTCCCACTAGGCAGGTGTAGTGTGTAGAAGGGTGCTGGGAGTATAAGAAAACACCAAAGGTAAGTAAAGTATCCCACCCCAGAAAAACATGAGCAAAGTACAGCAAGTTTCCCCAGAACACACTAGAAGTCATAGTGAAGGATTATGCAAGAACCAAGCAAGACTGCAAGAAACAAACAATAGATTCCTGGACCTGACGACCTGTGGAGAGAGGAGACCAAGACCAGAAGTCGATAAAGAGTCCAGGAAGAACAGGAATCTCTGCCAACCTGGATGAAGGTGCAAAAGTGGATTCCCTGGTTAGAAGAAAAGTACAGAAATGCACCAAAGAAGATAGCTGCGGGTTCCTGCTTGGAGCAAGAGATGTCCCACGTCAAGTCATTAGATGCAGGCTGTTTGCGTCACTGGATTCCGTCAACAAGCCTTGCATCAAAAAGGCACTGCCTGGACCCAGGAGGGACCTGGGGGTCTCAACCCAGACTGAGGAGACAGAGGGGGCTCTCAGCACTTCAGATAGCCCTCCGAAGACCAGGCAGCACCCACAGGAGTCCCAGGAGACAGAGACAAAGGAGTTGTAAAGTGTGGTCATCGCAGACCTACACAAAGGAATCCCACGCCGTTGGAGAACAACTTAGGGAGCTGTGCGTCGCAGGACAGATTGTTGGGGACCTGAGCTACGCTGTGCATGAATAACTTTTGGAAGAAGTGCACAGAAGCCCAAGGAGCTGCATATGATGGGATGTCCAGCGGTACTGTCTGGCACGGATCGGCAAGCCCTTACCGCCACCAGATTTGGACAGATGGACCTTTGGACAGTCAGGATCACTTCGGTCCACCAACTGTGTTCCAGGGATCACGCTCGTTGACAGGAGAGGAGTCCCAGAGTACCAGTCGTCATTGCAGAGAGGTGTCTGCTGAAGCAGGGCAGTGACTCCGTCACTCCAAGGGTGGTTCCTTCGGTTCTTCTGGTGCAGAATGAAGACAGGCAGTCCTCAGAGCATGCACAACTTGGAAACTGTTGCAGTTTCAGGCTGGAGCTGAAGTTGCAGGTCACAGTAGCCTTCCTGGACCCTTTATTGCAGTTACAGCAGTTCCTGGAACAGTCTGTGGTTTTAATCTGATGGTCAGAACCTGAAGCAGAGGATGTAGAGGAGTCCTGGTGGAGTCTTGCAAACTGAATCTGAGGAAACACCCAGAGGAGAGACCCTAAATAGCCCTCAGAGGGGGATTGGCTACCTACCCAGGCATGCACCTCTCAGGAGGGGTCTCTAATGTCACCTGCTGGCACTGGCCACTCAGATGCTCCAAGAGGGTCCCCACACCTTGGAATCCAAGATGGCTAACGCCAGGGACACTCTGGAGGAGCTCTGGGTACCATCCCTTGGGTGCTGATGGACAGGGGGAGTGGTCACTCCCCTTTCCTTTGTCCAGTTTCACGCCAGAGCAGGGACTGGGGGTCCCTGAACGGGTGTAGACTGGATTATCCAAGCAAAGCACCATTTCTGCCCTCCAAAGTGCTTCCAGAGGCTCTGGGAGGATACCCCTCCATGCCTGTAACACCTATTTTCCAATGGGAAAAATAAAGGAAGTGCATTGTTCTGCCTTCCTGGGATTGAGCTGCTCAATCCCCAGGAGGGCAGAAACCTGTCTGTGAGGCGGCAGCAGCTGGGGCTGCAGTTGAAACTTCAGAGAGCTGTTTTGGCAGCACTGGGGACCTGTGGTGGAGCCCCCAGGGTGCATGCAACTGCCCCCCCATGCCAGATCTGGATTGGGAGTTCAATCTCACAATCTTAGACACCTCACATGGCCATATTCGGAGTTACCATTGTGAAGTTTTATATATGTATTGACATATATGTAGTGCATGCTTATAATGGTGTCCCCACACTCACGAAGTCTGGGAAATTGGTCCTGGACAACGTGGGGGAACCTTTGCTAGTGCAAAGGTGCCCTCACACACAGTAACTTTGCACCTAGCCTTCAGTAACGGAACGGAAGGTTAGACATATAGGTGAATTATAAGTTACCTGGTGCAGTGAAAAATGGCTGTCAAATAGCGTGTGCACTATTTCACTCAGGCTGCAATGGCAGTCCTGAAAGAGTGTTTGTATGAGCTCCTTATAGGTGGCAAAAGAAATGCAGCAGCCCTTAAGGACCTCCTGGAACCCCAATGCCCTGGTACCTAGGTACCATATACTAGGGACTTATAAGGGGGTTCAAGTGTGCCAATCTGAACTGGAATATGGAGTCACTAAACTATAGTGACACATTTGGTAAATAGAGACAGCATAAGCACTGGAGTTCTGGTAAGCAGAACTCCAGTGAAACAGTCAAGCATGCTGACATCACACATAGGCCACAAACTATGAGCACTGGGGTACTTACTAGCAGGATAACAGTGAGACTGTAAAAACACACTGACAAACAGGCAGAAACTGGGGGTAACATGCCAAGAAAGATGGTACTTTACTACACTCTTGTAGAGGTGGAAGGAGATAACAAGCAAGCAACAGCATCATATGACAAAGAGATACTCCACTTGTCTGAGCCAAGATATGATTGTCAATGTGTCAAGACAATGGCTGAATGTGGATATTTGAAGAAAGCCAATAGCTGAAAGGGGCAGAACCAAAGCCCACTGTCTGACGGTTGCAGGAATCTGCCTGACAGTTGCACTGTTAAAACAAGACCTAAACGACAGACACTCCAATATGAAGAAGTCGAGATATGATTTTTTAAAGAATATCTGGAACTGTAGTGCTTAAAAGCTTCAAGTGCCAACTGGGACTGCCTGGTCACACTAAACCTGGGAAAATCCAAAGATCAAGCGATGTAGTGTGCGCTGGCTACAGGGACCAACCTTGTCCTTCTGACACAGTACTTTGTGTGGAGAGTTGCGTCGATGTCGAAGATCCGATGTGAAGAGCAGACAAAGCGATGCAAAGGTGATGCATCAGTTCCAGTCACCGCAGTCAGAGATGTGTCATCGTTGATCCGCACAATCATTGAACAGTGGTGTGGCATCAAACCCTTTGCAAAGAAGATGATGCGTCCTCATCAGGCCGTGCAGCCGGCAAAGCGAAGGTGATGCTTCAGGGCTTAAGGCAATGCATCAATCCTGAGCTGCAAAATTGGTGTTGCGATGATCTCATCCTCAGCGGCAACAGTGATGCGTTGTCGGCAACGCAAGATGCGTTGGTTCTGACCGGCGCAGTGACAGCGATCCATGAATTCTGCTGGATCAGCACATAGAAACCCACTTCCAAGGGCCAAGGATTGCATTGGCACCACTTGGCAGGGCAGGACTCACAGTTGGCAGAGTCCAACAGCTGTAGCAGAGGTGAGTGAAGTCTTTGATGCCCCTCAGACTTTAGAACAGGAGGTAAGCCAGAAAGCCGCTGGAGTCACTTTGGTTCTGGGGATATAGTGATGCAGGTCCAGTCCTTCTCACTCCCCAGCAAGGAGGGAAGAAGGCAGCAGGGCAGGAACAGCAAAGCAGGAGTCCAGTAAAGTCCAACACAGTTCCAGCAGAGTGGCTGTCCATTTAGCAGCACGACAATCCTTCTTCCTGGTAGAATGTCTCATGGTCCAGAAGTGTACTGATTTGGTAGGGTCAGAAGTCTAGTTCTTATACCCAGTGATGCCTTTGAAATGGGGGGGACTTTAAAGGAATGTCTTTAAAGTCCACAAAGTCCCTTCCCTTCCTGCCTTGGATCCAGACACACCACAGGGGGATAAGCTACCCTTTGTGGGGGCTCGGGACTCAGCCCATTCAGGTGTAAGCATTGGTTCCTCCATCCCATCCTGCCCAAGATGGGCCATCAACATGTAGATGGCCACTCAGTCACACCTTAGCTCCCTTTGTGTGTGACTGACTGGAGGAAATGCACAAGAGCCCAGCTTTCCCCAACCCAGATGTTACAATTTAAAATCTGACTTCACCATAAGTTGTGATTTTAAATTATGACTCCAGAGACACAAAACTTAGGAGTCCCATCTCTTCCCAATTGGAAATTACACTTAAAAAAGTTAATAAGGCAATTCCAATGTTGACCTATGGTAGAGATATGTCTTGAACAAGTGAAAAACACATTTTTGAGTTTTTCACTACCTGAACATAAAGGCCCATATTTATACTTTTTAGCGCCTCATTTGCGTCATTTTTTGATGCAAAAGCTGTGCAAACTTACAAAATGTAATTATATGTTGTAAGTTTGCGCCACTTTTGCATCAAAACATTACTCAAATGCGGCACTAATAAAGTATAAATATGGGACATAGAACTTAAAAGTACAATTACAACTTTTTAAATGCTCTGCACTTTGCCCTTGGGGATGTCCAAGGTCTACCTTTTGGGTGACTTATATGTATTAGAAAAAGAGGGTTAGGGCCTGGCAAGAGGATTAACTTGCCAGGTCAAAATTGCAGTTTAAAACGACACACACAAGCTCTGCAATGGCAGGCCTGAGTCATGTTTAATGGGCTACTTAATTAGGTGGCACACTCAATGCTGCAGGTCCACTAGTAGCATTTAATTTACAGGCCCATGGCTCATGTAGCACACTTTACAAGGGACCTATAAGTAAATTAAGTATGCCGATTGTGGAGAAGCCTATGGTAGCAGGTTTTAGGGAAAGAGCACATTCATTTTAACACTGGTCAGCAGTGGTAAAGTGCCCAGAGTCCTAAAGCCAGCAAAAACAAAGTCAGCAAACAGGAGGTATGAAGGCAAAAAGAATTTAAAGGTTCAAATCATTTATCATTTAAAAAAAGATTATTACGTAATTATGGTAATGCAGCAAAAGGTATCAAACTAGGCTCACTGGATTAAGAGTGAGCAGTCAGTAAACACTGCCATTAAAAACGTAGTAGACACAGGTAGTAAAGAATTTAAACAGGTTAAATAGAAGCTGGAAAAAATACAAGTCATCTGAATTGTTTTGTAACCTGCTTTTGAATAGGCAGTTGTGTCCATTAAACAGTACTCTATCAATCTGTGAAGAACTCTAATCTTTGGAGCATTAAAGAAAGTTCAACATCACCTTGTGTTGTTTAACGACAATGATATGCAAGGCGTTCCCTTCTAAAAAATGACGCTAGCCCACTAGCGCCAAATCTTCAAGCCAACGGAAAAACAACACATGCTTAGGAATGGGTCCAAAAAATGATGCTAATTCTGATTAGCGTCAAAATTATAACATCTGGTCAAACCAGGTGTTAAAATGAGGCCCAGCCACAAATATATAAGGAAAACACACAGAAGGAACCCTGGCAAGCAACTTGACAACATGGACCTGTTACTGCTACAGCTTGCCACCCCTAGAAGACTACAGCGATGATGCGAAGTGCCACCAGCACCACCGCAGCAACCTCAAACATCACCACTGCAGCCACAAAGGCAGCGCAGAAGGAGGGAAAGGATATTTTGCCAACGCTCATCTATCTTTGGCCTCAGGGAACAAGTGGTCATCAGGCTGTTCCGTCTGAAGCAGGAGTCCACTGTTCGGCTGCTCCACCACATTGCTCCTGTCATCACAGCAAGAGTGGAAAGCCACACAACCATACCACCCATGACCAGACTCCTGGCTGTCTTCCACATGCTGGCCTCTGGATCATTCCAGACCACTGCAGCACAAGTGGGTGGGATATCACAACCATCCCTTTCTGCCTTCCTTCCTATCGTCCTGAACACCATCATCCACTGCACACTCCACCACATCTGGTTCCCTAACACCCAGGAACTGCAGCAGGAGAGCAAGCAAGAATTCTATCAAATTGCTGGGTTCCTGCATGTGCTGAGTACAATGGACCACACCTATGTCCAACTTGTCCCTCCTGCTGCAACAGGGAACCTCTACAGGAACCGCAAACATACAAACTCAATCATTGTGCAGGCCACTGTGGACCATCATGGCATATTCAATAACATCCTTTCAAAATATCCCAACAGCGTCCATGATGCCTACATCTTCAGACATTCAACAATCAATCAACGATTCCAGGATGGACAGTATGGTAATTGCCTACTTGTAGATAAGCGAGCACACAATTCTTAATTCACACAATACACTACACCTGTGGGACAAACAATACATACACCATACTAAACACATGGATAGGAAAACACAAATTTTTAGACAACAACACATATGCCTCATGCCTCACTATGCACATCACCCTCACATACACACACGCCCACATGCACAAGTACATAGCACCACCTAACTGACACTTCACATGATGGACTGGTGGAGCGATGCCCCCTTTGCATATAAAAGATGGGGGTCAAACCACTACATGTGTCCACAGGTATATTACAAAGTATAGCTCTGTCACAGATAACACTTAGCCTGGAATAGCTCAGTTATGTGTATTGCATTGTCCATGCCACAGTCAAACAAATCACATATTGGCACTGCCTCACATTTACCGTGCTGTTGAAACCTGAGGAAGCATCGATAATTAAGGCCACTCTTGTGGTGCCATCACCATCTATATATCATCAAAACATACCTGAAATAGTCATAGTATTCACCATTCCCTTATGTGGTGCATTGTGTAGCACACATTGAAATACAAAATCGCAATCATTGAAAGATCATGTGTAGGAATGGACACCTCACAACGAACCAAAGATCATACTTGTAAATCCCACATCTCCTTACCATGATACAAGGGTGCCAACAGTGGACTGTGGCAGCTGAACCACTGCCAATGCACTGGTAGAGGCCAGAAATGCATAATATTGAGAAGACGTGGGACTTTGCAGGGATGGACAGGTGATGTAGGGCAGCACAGAAAGGCACCTCATGCCCTGTCCTGTCCCACTGGTGTCTGCAAATTCTTGCACAAATCACAATACATCTCATACAACTGTGCCACACTGCGCATATGAAAAACATGTACATACGCATGCTGACCAGCAATTGGCAACATCAACACTTTGTGCAAGGGAGGTATTTCAAGGGGAAAGGGGTGGGATTCACATGCAAGACACAGGACTCAACACCTGTCACATGGTACACAGCACAAAAATTAGGTACACATTTCTCAAACATCACTCCTCTGTAGGTCTAAAGTTAAGTGACCAAGGGCCAGATGTAGCAAAGTTTTGCGAGTCGCAAATGGTCCGAATCGCTATTTGCGACCTCGCAAAATCCGAAATGGGATGCAAATATCCCATTTCCGAAATGCAAATAGCTATGCGACACAGCAACGACTCGCAGAAATTGCGACCTGATTTTGCGACTCGCAAATGTAAAGTCGCAAATTGTGAGTCGCAAACGATATGCAATAGCCAGTCGCCAATTGCGACAAGTCGCAAAGAGCCTTTTTTGCACATCCAGATTACCACTGATTCAGAGCAGGTGGTAACCAGAACCAAAGTATAAAAGGAGACCCAGAAGGCATCTGGGTAACTCAAAATGGCTGAACTGTATGTGATAGCATGGTGGAGGAGAGTCCAGGCCGCCAAGCAGAGGAGGAGGAGGCAGAGACAGGAGAGGATATACCGAACCAGGCAGAAACCATTTCAACAAACTGAGGAGGAGATATATGACAAATATAGACTGAGCAGTGCTGTAATCTTAGAATTAATTGAACTACTGAATCCTCATCTTGAAAAACAGACAATGCGCGGCAGCGCCATCCCTACACATGTGCAAGTGCTATGCTCACTGCACCTCTTGGCCTTGGGTAGCTATCAGGGGGTGATTGCTGTGGCAGGTGGGGTATCCCAAAGTGCACTCTCACGATTCTTCAGATGTTTCCTAGATGCCATACTCACACACATGTCCATATATATATACCTACCCAGGAATGAGGCAGAAATGAACAGCACCAAGTTGGACTTCTACAGAATTGCCAACTTCCCCCATGTAATAGGGTGTGTGGACGGGACACATATACAAATTTGCCCTCCTGCAAATCTGGAATATGTGTTCCGCAATAGGAAATGTACCCACCCACTAAACATCCAGGTGGTATGTGACGCCCACAATGTCATTACTGACATTGTAGCTAAATATCCAGGGGGGTACACATGACTCATACATATTCTGGCACAGTGGGATACACCAACGCCTAGAACGTGGGGAGTTTGGAGACGGATATCTATTAGGTATTGCTGACTACACCCTGAAGCCATACATATAGGTCACTGGGTAACCCTGTGATGCCCTGCTAAATTTTCCTTTTTTGTCAAATAGGTGACAGTGCATATGCCCTGAGACCATGGATACCCCGCCCCGAACCTAACACCTGGCAATCAGAACGAGAGGCGATATAAAAGTGCACATCAGTGGACCAGAATTGTAGTTGAGAGGACCTTTGGCTTGTTAAAGGCAAGATTCAGATGCCTCCACAAAAGTGGAGGAGCACTCCAGTGTGTCCCAGAAACAGCATGCAAGATAGTTGCCGCCTGTGCCATCCCACACAACATTGCCACCAGACGTGGGCTACATCTCACCCCTGAAGACACAGACACGGAGGATGAGGAGCAAGAGCTACCACACTGACAGCCTGGGATAGAAGCATCGCAAATGAGGGCAGACAGAGACGGAACCACATTGCAACCCAATACTTTGGTAGGTACGTGGCAACCGTGACCACACTCACTAATGTCAGACACACATAGCCAAGTTGTGTAGTCACACAAACAAAACCTTTTTATTTCTTAACTATGAAAAAATTAGATTAGTGCTGTATGCCACAGTCTTGAATTGTCAAAAGTCATATATGACACATTAAATACATATGCCTTATTAAGAGTACATTTTGGTGGCTCACCCCCTCCTCCTACTGCGGCCACCATGGCTCATTCCTGGTGGGTCCCCTGACCCCTGCCGAGCACTGGTACTCCGCCGTACACAGGAATCGCTGGCAGACACACTGCTGATGGTCGAGCCTTCCTCGTTGCCCTGCGGGGTATCCCCTGTGCCTCTTGCAGCCTGCCTTGTCTCCATTAGGTCTACAACATGGCTGATGCGGCCAAGTCCCCATGCCACATCCCCTGCGAAATAACAGTTCAACCTGCATGCTGAAAGTACGCCTTGACAGGCATGTGGTGTTAGTAGCAAGGCGCCCACTGGATGCTGCCAGTCTGTCAAACCGGGCGGCAGTGTTGCGCTCCCTGCGCCTTGCCTGTGCCCTGTCTGCCACAAGTTCGGTGTCCAAATGTTCAATGGCCTGTGTCAAGTTACCCAGATGTTGGTTCATCTGTTGGAACTGACTGTCCACATTTGCCATCCCATGGGTCATAGTGATCTGCAGTCTATTGAGGCTCCTATTTATTGACCGCAATTGTCTGTTTTGCAGGCGCTGGCCCTGAACCAGTGATGCCTCCAGTCCAGCAAACTCTACGTCTGTGACATCATCCCGGGGCACCGACTGCACTCTGCGCCGGCGTCTGCGCACTGCTCCAGCTGCTGGCTCTGTGCGCCTCTCTGTGGGGCTGGGCCCTGGTGCCACCCCTGCTGCCTACATGTCCTGCGTTGGATCTTCCATGGACTCTGGTGGTGTTCTGCTGGGCCCTGCTGTGTCACTGGCAGCCTCCTGCTGTGGGTCTGGCACATGTACCTCTCCCTGCATGTGTTCGCTGCTGGGGGTGCCTTGTGGGAGACGTGTGGGACTTAGGGGATACACTGTCAGACTTGCACATCTGTTTTATGCCTCATAATAAACATTTGCCTATATTTGAACCACTGTACTACATTGCCTATAATGCACTATTCTAGAGGTTGCTAGACTGGAATGGAGCTAGTCTGGTGGTGCCTGCTGCTGTGTACTGGGATAGTGTGTATACTGCATTTGTGGGTGTCAAAGCATATCTCATGGTACTCACTTTTTGATGTCCCAGGTGCTGAACTGTCCACTTCTCCCATGCCCAGTACGGCCTCTGGCTCCAGTGTCTGCTCCACCATGGTTTCCAGGGCTGTGGGTGGTGGTACAGTGGATGGGCCTCCTCCGGTGCCCCTAATCTCCCTCATGCACTCCGCAAACCTCCCCTTGGTCCTGGAGCTCAGGTCATACCACCTTTTGCGGATTTCCTCTAGGGTGCGGTGGCTTACCCCAATGGCATTGATTTATTCTTGTATTTGTTGCCATATTCTTTTCTTCTAAGTGTCAGGGACACTCATTGCTGCCTTGCCGAAGAGTTTTTCATGGTGCAGGCAGCACTCTTGTGTAAGGACCTCCAACTCCTTGTCTGAGAATTACAGTTTTCTCCTCCTGCCAGCACTGCCTGTCTCCTCCATGGTTGCTGCAGCTCCTCTCCCCTGGGTGTGGCTCAGCAGTTTATGATGGGTGAGGTCCTCCCTCCTCCCAGTTCTATTTGGTGACTTCCTGGTTCTGATGTCATCACTAAGAGCCAGGAAGTGGTTTTCCCAACTGTTATGTTGCACCTGCAGGCAATTTGCGAGTCAGTCGCAATTTGAGACATCGGACCACACCCTTCGCGCAATTTGCGAGCTCGCTTTTAGCAAGGTCGCAAATTGCGACATCGCTAAAAACGGAGGTCGCAAATTGCAGTGCGACACCTCTGCGACTAGCAATTTGGTATCCCGAGTCTTTCTTGCATTTGGTTTTGCGAGTCAGAAATAGCGATTTGCATGGAGTCGCTATTTCCGATTCGTAAAATTTTACCTACCTACATCTGGCCCCAAGTGCCAGCTATAAGAAAAGTGGCACAGCATCCAAAACACCACCACTTATTATTGCGCCTCTTAATGCCTCCCTACCACCACTGTGTGTGCATCACATTTAATATATGGCACACCATGGCGCAGAATAGGAGTAATAGTGTCACACTATTTGACACCATTGATGGACTGTGCAGGATGCAAAATATTGGGTGCAAATCCTGCACAGTACATAAGGGCATATTGAAAGCAATGGTGTGCCCTCTTTTAATGCCTGCTCTATGCAGGATTTAAAAGTAGCCGCTAAAAATGACACAGTGGATCTCTTAGATTCGACTGCACCATTTAAAAATTCCCCCTAAAGGCGGAATTCCCCACTTGCATAAATGATGCCTGGCTCGGGCCTAATGTGGCACAAGGGGGTACAAAGTGGTGCAATGCATGCGTTGCGCCACTTTGTAAATATGTTGCAGTGATTTTGGCCTCATTGGTCCACATTAACATCAAAACAAATCAAACTAATGTGGCGCAAGGAGGCACTAGATCTTCCTAAATTCGGTAGCAGGGTCAAATGTAGACAACACAACACATATTCTGCATGGGTGAACTGTCAGACCAGATCTTAATTAACAATCACCAGTTCCCTGAGGCCCAACGCATGATTGGTAAGTGCACCACCACACACCAATACAACCATCCATTCAATCAAGAACACACACAATACTAGATGCAAGTCAGAATCACCACTCTACTGAAAACAAATATGTGCCATGGCACATAGGAAATATCAAATATGCATTTCTGACACATTTTCTCACATTACTTTGTAGTGAATCAAGGTTACGGCATCCAACCATGGGTCGTGACCCCATGTGGAAATGCAACAACTTTCAGCAGGCAGGTCGCTCCCCGCACCGCTGCCCGCGCCGCACCGCGCCACCTCCACTTTACCTATTGCATCTTTTTCTTTCTTTTGTTTAAATCCCCTGCCGCTGCGTCCCCACGGCCCCTCCCCCCTCCCCCACCTCCTCTCTGTCCGGTTTCTTCTTTTGTTTAAATCCCCTGCCGCTGCATCCCTGTGGCCCTCCCCACCTCCTCTCTGACTGGCTTTCCGCCGCTGCTAATCCCTGTGGCCCCACCCCCCCAGCCTTCCCATTCGACCAGCCCTCCCTCCTCCCAGCGACCACTCCCTCCCTCCTCCCCATTTATGGCAGCCGCGGTGCAGATGCGCAGCGGACGCGCGCAGCGGGTGCGCCAAACGCAAGTCCGTCTGTGCCCGTCCGCGCCAAGACCGCGCCCAGCGCCAGTCCCCCTGGCTCCCTCAGACAACTCTACTCCCCCTCACTCTCCACTCACTCAACCCAGGCCCTCGCCCCACCTGCACCCTTTCCAGCCCCACACACACTCATGGCCCCTTCACCTGCTACACCTGTCATTTCTCCTGCTCCTCATCCCTCACACCACACACCAACCATAGCGACCCCCAACAACAAACACAACACCCCCAATGCAATACTCACCTGCTCTGCCCCCACCACCACCAACCAGCCCGCCACACAACACCCCACAACCAGAACACACCCTGCAACAACACCCTCATGCACCACACAAACACCAACCACCAAAACCACCTCAACTGCCTGCTCCTCAACACCTGCTCCCTTCACAAACATGCCATAGAACTCCTGGACCTCATCACATCACACTTACCTGACATCGCCTTCCTCATGGAAACCTGGACCAACCCCTCCTCGGAACCCGACATAGCCATCGCCACCCCCAAGGGATACAAACTCCAACACAAAGACCGCCTCAACAGGCCAGGTGGTGGCATCGCCATCCTACACAGGGACACCATCAAAGTCACCACCAGCTCCCAAGACACCATCGACAACACAGAACACATGCACTTCCTAATCCACATTAACAACAACTCCACCCTCAGAGGTACACTAATCTACAGACCACCAGGACCACGCCCCACCTTCTGCGACACCATCGCCGACACCATCAGCTTGAACGCCCTCACCTCCACAGACTACATCCTCCTCGGTGATTTCAATTTTCACTTGGAGAACCTTCAAGACCACAACTCAACCTACCTCATAGACAACCTCACCAACCTCGGACTCAAACAACTGGTCACCGCACCCACCCACTCAGCAGGACACACGCTCGATGCAATTTTCACCTCAAGCCAACACATAGCCTACACCAACACCACCGAACTCCACTGGACTGACCACCACTGCGTCCAATTCTCCTTCAACAAACCCCCCACACACCACCATCAACACACCACACCCTACGCATGTGGGACAAGATCCCCACAGAACGCCTGAAAACCCAACTGCCTCACAACCTCCCTCCCACACCAACGCAGGAGCACACAACCTCTCCAAATGGATCACTACCTACACAGACACACTAGCCCCCCTCAGAAAGCACATCGCCACCTGCACCATCAAGAACGCCCCATGGTTCACCCCCGAACTCCAAGACTCCAAGCGCAAATGCCGCCAAGCAGAAAAAACATGGCGACAAGAACCCTCCACAACCAACTTCTCCACCCTCAAAACTACCATTCGCACCCATCACCAAGTCATACGAACCACCAAAAGAGATCACTACAAGACACACCTTGACAACAACTCCCAAAACAGCAAAGAACTCTTCGCCATCATTAAAGAGCTAGCCAAACCCATAGCCAGCAACATAGACCCCCCCCCACACACAGCCCCTATGTGACGCCCTCTCCAACCACTTCCACCACAAAATCCTGGACATCCACAACAGCTTCATACCACACACACCCACCACACACACCCCTCACTCACCCAACTCAACCCCCACTCATTACCCCCACCACACTCACCACATGGGCCTCCACCACACACGAAGAAACCGAAAAAAACATGAACTCCATCCACTCCGGATCCCCCTCCGACCCCTGTCCTCATCGCATCTACAACAAAGCCAGCCCAACCATCGCCCTCATACTCCGTGACATAATCAACTCCTCTTTCGACTCCGCCACCTACCCAGACCCCTGGAAGCACACAGAAATCACTGCTCTCCTAAAAAAAAACAAAGCTGACACAGAGGACCTCTCCAACTATCGCCCCATCTCCCTCCTCCCTTTCCCCACCAAGGTTGCAGAGAAATTAGTCAACGCCCGCCTATCCCACTTTCTCGAAGAAAACAACACTCTTGACCCCTCACAATCCAGGTAACGCAAGAACCACAGCACGGAAACCGCCCTCATCGCATGCACTGACGGCATCAGGACCAAAGTCGACAAAGGCAAGACCGTTGCACTCATTCTCCTAGACCTCTCTGCAGCCTTTGACACTGTCTGCCACTACACACTCCGAACACGCCTCCACAACACAGGAATTCACCACAAAGCCTTAGACTGGCTCACCTCCTTCCTCACCGACCGCACCCAAAGAGTCCGCCTTCCACCTTTCCACTCCACCACTACCAAGATCATCTGCGGAGTCCCCCAAGGGTCCTCCCTCAGCCCCACACTCTTCAACATTTACATAATCCCCCTAGCCAACATCCTCCGACCACACAGAATCACTATTCTCTCCTACGCAGATGACACCTAACTCATCCTCTCCCTCACCCGCAACCTCACCACCGCCAAAACCAACCTAAACGCTGCTCTCCTCGACACCGCCAACTGGATGACAACTAACCACCTCAAGCTCAACTCCAACAAAACCGAGATCATCATCTTCGGCCCCAACAAAACCATATGGGACGACTCCTGGTGGCCCACCAAACTCCAGAGAATCCAGAACACAGCCGCACACCTCGTCCTTGGCCTCCCCCACCACAAACGAATCTCACCACACCTCAAATCCCTTCACTGGCTCCCCATAGACAAGAGAATCACTTTCAAGATCCTCATCCACGCACACAAATCCCTCCACAACACCGGCCCGTCCTACCTCAACGAAAGAGTGAACTTCCACACTCCCACCCGCAACCTCTGATCAGCCGACCTCGCACTAGCTACAGTCCCCCGCATTCAACGAACCACCACAGGAGGCTGGGCCTTCTCTTACCTCGCCCCCACAACCTGGAACTCCCTCACCACCAACCTCCGCAAAACCAAAGACCTCCTACTCTTCAGAAAAAACCTCAAGACATGGTTGTTCGAACAGTAGCCCCCCCTGACATCCCCCCACTAGCGCCTTGAGACCCTCACGGGTAAGTAGCGCGCTCTATACATTTTTTTGCTTGATTGATTGATTGAACAAGTGATGCTGAGCGGGCTAACAATGAAGGTCACAGAAGGACGAGGAATGTGATGGAGAGGGCTGACACATTTTCTCACGTTCTTTTGTAGCGGACCAAGGTTCTAGCATCCAGCCAGGGGTTGTGACCTCATTTTGAAATCCAACAACTGGTGCTGAGCGGGTTTACAATGAAGGTCACAGAAGGACCAGGAATGTAGTGGGGAGGACATTTGGCCTCCTCAAATCCAGGATCAGGTGCCTAGCCCTAACAGGAGGAAGCTGTTATATTTATCACCCCTTGTGTGCAAAATTATTCTTGTGTGTGTTATTTTGCACAACATCTTTGTACGCACTAATGTCCCCTGGGGCAAACAGGTAGATTTCCCCAGTGAGGAGGATGAGGAAAATGATGCACAATAGGAGGCTGGGGAACAACCAAACCCTGCTGCTGGAGCATGCAGAAGAGACCAAATTGGGCAAAACCTTTTCTAATAGACACTGTACTTCAAGATTCCACCCTTGCAATATTGCAATAAAATCACTTTAACTCGGATCTCTCATGGTGTATTCATTATCACCATCACATACCATTTTTAACTTGCCCATATCTCAGAGAGCATGACTACACCACAACAGATATAAATATCTGTGGAACATAGTCAGGAACTTAAAACAAACAAATAGAATGCACTATCTTCACATGAATATGTCGGTAAAATGTAGACATAGTCCGTACCAGTAACAATTTTACATTGTCAAGTACATATCACACAAGTGTGTTGGCTTGGCACATGCCTGCAGCAATCCTGGAAATACATTGAAGAGTGCTGTAAAGATGTATGGCCTAGGTAGGAAAAGGGTAGCAATTACCTACACTGACAGTTTTGTGCCTGCTAGGTAACCAAGCAAAGTCTAAATGACACTATCGCACGTGATTACTGAAAGGATACTACTCAGTGGCACTCACATATTTGACCAAGAGAGAGTGACATAAAGGGATCAAAACTCCTAAACTCAAACCAGTTTGGGATGTGTATGTAAGACAAGCAATGTCCAAACATGTCACAGACCCTTCCCAAATTGTACGTGTGATGAAGGAGGCAGATAGGTTGGAGGTTGCATCTTCTCTACTCATAGCTGTCATGAGTAATCACACATACTAAATACACTCATGAATAATGTGATATAGGTTGTAGAATGAAGATGTGAGTGCGTGCCCATGTCGAATAAATGATGTGGAAGGGCAGCTGACAGACTCCCTTACGTCACTTTGGGAACCGATATGTGGAGGTCACTCAGACACTGAACAAGTGTTGTGGCTGGTGTTCTGTAATGTGTGGGGGTCGGTCATGTGATCTAGCAAAGCCTGGAAATGTGAGAGCAAATATTGCTTAGCCTGTTGGCAGTACAATCACCGAAACAGCCCTGGTGGTCTTTGACCGCCAGGGTTGTAATGAGGCCCTATATGTCAAAAGTTGCGCAATGCAGGCATTGTGGCACTTTTCTACTCTGGTGCCATATAATGCCTGCGCCTGGCATGTCGAATGCAAGGGGTGTATTCCTATGGTAGGAGGCACAATAAACCTGAGCAATTAAATCTACTATGTTCCACTGTGCCATTTTTGGAGTTGACTTGAATGCGTGCCTAAGGCAGGTTGATTAAATTACACTCCAATTGTTTTAACTGTGCCCAATTTTACTTAGCAGGTTTGGCACCTTCATGTATGGTACAAAGCATGCTAAGTTCCACATAATATCATAGTTTACAACGTTAGTGTCCTAACATGCACCATGGTGTGCCATATATCAAATATGGCACAAATATGGTGGGGTTATGTGGTGGTAGGGGGCGGCACAAAAAGTGTAGTATCTGAGTTGATGCTCCTTTTCACATAGATTTACTACAATGTGCTAAGCTTCTGCCAACTGACCGTGTCCTGTCCCCAAGATATTGTTATGTATGTATTTGAGACATGTAGGTGTGGGTGAATCCCATATCTGGGCTTCCAATGTCTGTGTAGATGACATGTTATAGATGCCAGTTGGTCATTCCTAAAACTAAGTTGGCAAGATCACTCAGCCAAACAAGTGGAATGTGTAACCCTGTTGTCCATGGTTTTCTTTGTTCAGCAATCACAAAGCTATGTTTTCATGTTATGTATTGCAGTTGGACTTTCACCCTACACCATTGGCGAGGTTTCCCGGTTTGAAGACCCTGATACAGCCAGTAAGTGTTAGCTTGTTTGTTAAATGTGTAGCTCAAGGGTTGTGTGTGAGAGAGTATGATGTGTGCAATTCCATGTTCAAATGCCATGTGTGTCAATTAAAACACTATCATCTATCCTTGGGTATCAACATCATATCTGATGTAACGTTGAGGATGTGGAATCAGTTAAATGATGCACAGGTGCCAACGTGTGATGCAATTGATTTGAGAGTCTTTTGAAAAGGTAAGTAGGCACACAAACACATTGATGGCAGTCATGATATGTGTCAGAGGTTCTGGCTTTCAGAATTATATGAATGCTGCCAACGTATTTGACACAGCATATGTGACTGCACTGTGTGCCACATGTTGCATAAATTTTCTCTGGACATGGTGCATGTTATGGACATGTGTCAAGGTCTCCAAGGGGCTTATCGGTGAGATACTTGCAATACCAGTGCTTTACTACTCTTCAGAAATGAAGTGAGGCACCAGCCATGGAAGGAGCTTTTTGAAAAGGCCAACAGTCAGTTGAGTACACATGGAAATTTCACTTCTTCTCCAGATGGATGTGGGACATGTCTACGGATTGTAGCAAACAAGATATTTGAAGCTGAACCTACATGATTTACCCATCATGATGAGTGTAAGAGAGCATGGTCACTTCATGAGTGTATGAGATGTGCATTCTGAGTGTTTACCTGTTACTTAGATGTTTGAAGCTTGGGCACAGATAGTGTGCAACATTGGGTAGCCGTTATCCGGAAAAATAAACAGCATATCACAAGTTTGGGAGGCAAATTGGTATAGACTTGGGGCTTAACGTTGTTTTAGGAAGTCTGGTGGACATAATGTGACATATGAAGATGCTGTTTCCATAGCATGCTTGTTCTTCCTCTACCCAAGGCAGTTTTTGATGACATGTTTCCCTCATATTTTATTTGCATCAATGACTCCAGCACAGAAGTGTGCCTTTGAAAAGAGGGCAGAGAGATACAGGCACATCTGTGAGGTCCAGAGAGGGCAAAGCAGCTGTGCCAAATGGTACAGACAGGGGAAAACATTGGGTCGTGGCAGGCATTTTCGCATGGAGGACCACCCTAACAGCCTGCAAAAAGCATAAAAAAGAGTGTAACCTCAACGCTAAGGGTCAGGGGTGGGCTTGCGGGTTCCACCCCCTCAACATCCACTGCACCTACCACAACGGCATTCTACCAGCAGTCACCACCAGCTGCCACTGGCTCAGATTTTGAGGACAAGATGCACAAGGACATGGCGGAGATGAAATCAAGGTTGGCCAAACTGGAGGAGGTGAATGAGCGCAACTACAAATTATTGAAATTAATTAAGAAGAAGCTGAAGAAGCTCTAACTTTAGACAGTTTCCTCTTTCAAGTTACTTCCCTTCCCTTAGTTTTAATTGTAAATAGCTATGGTGGGTTTTAGGTGGGTAGGCATAGGTTAGGTAGCATAGAGTAGGTTAGTTTTAGGACATAGTTAGTATACTTAGGGGGGTGGGTTTTTGGATTAATTTTTGTTTTGGTGGTGCTAGGGAGTTATATATAGGGTATTTGTTAAAAAATACAAAACAAATAACAAAAAAAATAAAAAAATATATATAAAATACAAAAATATTTTTTTTTTTAGGCAGTAGGTTTTTATTTAGTCTATGTTTAACTTTAGTTCATTTTGTCCTTCTTGTCTACAGTATTGTCTCTTGAGGGGGGTGGGGTCCCAATGTTTATTATGTGGTGTTACATGTATAGGATACCTTTAGAATAGGTTAGTTAGCTGTAGGTATAATTTAAGATAAGTTAGTATAGGTTAGGTTAAAGGAGGTTAGTGTGTAGTTTAGGTTTTTGATAGGTAGTATCTTTTTAGTATAAATAAATCTTGTAAGTTTTCTACAATATGGTGTCCATGATGATTGACTGTCTGGGTGTTATCATGTACGCACTGTCCACATTAGACAAATGCCTTTGGGTGTGCATTCAGTATTGATTTACATGTGTGACTATGTGTATCCCCTATCACCAAGTACCTGTCAGATTGGCAGCGGTATGACATCAACTACTCAATACACTTTTCAGCGCAGTTCCTGACACACTGATTGTGTATGGATACACATTCTAAGACAGATAGTCTTGCAAAATCTATTTTTTGTGCTAAGTTCTGTGACATCCATTATTGAAATGTTTAGCAAATTGAACTCCACCTCATTTGAGGAATGGATACTGGCACACAAATGGCAGCCCCTCACAGTCTTACATATCTCTATTTTGTTTGTCACATCAATGTTGTACTGGTACAATCATTAGGAATACTTCCATACGCTTGTGTTCTGAACCACAAATGCCATTTGTAAACTTACATGGTCCCTTTTTATCACATGCTTGGAAGACTCAGACATTTTATCATAGTCCACAATGCTATCAGTTACCTTAATCATGTTTGCGTCTGTATGTGTGGCTTTCTATCAGACACATACAGACAAATACATTTGAAACAGTTGATGAATCTCAGAAAAAAACAGTACAAATGTGTTTATGGTCATGTATTTACATGTGCAAATTTTGTACCAGATGATGCACAATGTACAGTTCTATTACCCCATGAGAGATCCCAAGCCTTTGAATGTCCAGTCAGAGTCCAAGGGTGAGGGATCTGTCATGAGACATGCGTAGGAGAGGTGAGCATCAGTGAGGAGGGATCCAAATTGACAATAGGTAGGAATTGAGACTATGGGAGTCCGGGAATGATGAGTCAACTGTGGTAGAGTGAAGAAAGAATGTTGCCAGCTGTGACTGTACTGGCATGATCTTAAACACAGAACTAAAGCGATACAGTCCATGTGGCAGAGACTGTAACTACCGGGTGTTTTTTCTAATGAATGTTGTTCCTTCCACATTTTCATTCTCTGAAGTGTGTGGTTCCTCCTGTGCTATGGGTGGTGTTGTTGTTGAAGTTGAGGGGGGTACACACTCATCAGGAGATAGAAATGTGGAAGCAAAGGTCCCAGCAGCTGCCGTTTGTGATAAAGTGAAAGGCATCACTGCAGCAAGGAGGAACTGCTGGTTTCCCAGCACAGCAGGTATATCACAGTTGTAGTTTGCCATGTTTTCAATGAGGGAGGCCAGATCTCGCTGCATGGACACCAGGACATTTTGTATGGCCGACAGCCTGTTGTCCACCATGCTGCTGCCACTTTGGGAGAGCAAATGTTCCAGCTTCTGCCTCAGGACAGCAGCTATGTCGGCCAGGGGCTGCTGGAGTTCACATAAGCGGACAATGGGTGCCTCTGATGGCAGCATAGTTGTCCTTATTTGGACTGAGACACCTCTGCTCTCCATTTAGGCCGCTGCCATGGTCTCCATTCCCACCCGCACCTGCTGTGCCAACTCCTGCTAGACTCCTATCGCTGTCCTTTGAAAGGTAATATCTGGGTCCTCGTAGTCCAGGGCTGTGTTTGGACTGGTCAGTGCAGTGTGTTGTTTGTTAGGTTGTTCATGTGGAGACCCCACAAGTCTGTATGTCCTCCCTTTGACTGGAGATGGTGTGTGGAATGAACCCAGGACATCCTGGAGAATGTCATCATTGATGGTCGGCAGCTAGTCATCCAGATCATCAGAAAAATCCAGGACAGGCATCTCCGCAGGAGGTAAGGCTTCATCCTCTGCAAAGTGATATTGAAAGGTCAATATTGGACTGTGGTGGCTGTTGACATGAGTCATCATTTACTTGCTAGTGATGGCTTAGTGACATGGTACCGACCCACAGATCAAGCACACATTTATGCATCTCTAGTGGCACACTGTGCCACCTGAGCGTCATTTCAGTGTAATCACCATAGACACAATCTCCCAGTCCACATTTCACAGTGTGTTTCCCACACCTTGATTGACTTATCATGGTCTTCTGCATATGTACCCCTTTCATTGATTTGACTGTGTTACATATGCATGCCATGGGCGCTGTTAGGGATTTGTGCACACACCACAAATGGAGATGTACAGAATATTTTGCATTTGGTTTTAGGGATATTTGAGTAAGTAACTGACTCCTCTACCACCCTACATGTGTTGTTGGGGTGATAGAAGGGTCTGAGCTTTCAACAATCATCCTCCTAGCCACTTTGAGTCATGTACCCAGCATCTGCACCACCCATTGTGAGATTCAGCCACTATGTGTGTATGTGTGCACACAGGAATTTCTCCCTTCTTGCAGAACACCACCCATCCAGGCATCACAGCTTTCCTTGTTACAGAGCTGTAAGGATGTCTGTATCTCTGCAAAGAGTGTTGTTTTGTTAGAAGGTAATCCTTCCTGTTTGCACATGTAAACATGTGGTGGTCCATCATCATGTTGTTTGGTGCAGGATACTAAACACATGACTCAAAGTGGCTAGGATGATGCATGTGGAAAACCCACCAACTTACACTACTCAGACAACACACATGAGGTGGCATGAGGACCTTACACTTTTTGAGGCCTGTTGATGTGTGGATGTATCATGTTGAGTTATCCACATCAGGGTTGGCATTGTATTTGTAGTACTGGTGACTGACATTGTTGTGATCCTTTTGTAGACTGCTTTCAATGTGTGATGGAATCATCATCAATCATTGTAAGTGGCAGACAGAATTCCTGTTAGTTGAATTTGCAGGCTGTGTACCTTCCTGTACATGTGCACACCACCCCAACAGCATGCAAACATCCACCACATGCACAACAGCAAGAAGGACACCCCTACACCATGCATTTTGTGTGGCAACATTGGTGTTGTCCATCATATGTTTTGACATAACCAATATTAGTAAAGGGATGCATTGATTATCTGTGACAACTACACATGGCTGTACATTTGAAACGATGCAGCACAGCACAGCAAGCTGAGCTGTTACACTGCATCTGTCTTCATAAATGGGTACATATGTGTCACAATATCCAGACACAAACATCATAGGGCTCTAACAATGTATATTTTTATTACTGTACACTCTAGTAGCGGATAGTAGTAACTCATAATTATTATGCCAAGGTAAGGCACCTTACATACCTTATCCTGTCCTAAATCACATGCCCCCTCTCACCCCTGACACTGCATTTAGTAGGCATTCCATGCATATATTTGGGGTCTTCCCATGCAACACATGTGTGACCCATCCAGCTTCTGATGCCTTTCCAAATATTGCACATCTGTATTTGGTTCAGTGTAGTCCAGGAACTCAAGGGTGGCATGTGAGTGACAAGTGGGTGTGTGACAAATTTGTATTTCCAAACGTTTTAGTTGTTCATTGTGTGTTGCATTCTGCATCACACACAGGGCAAACTTTCTGTGTTTTTTATACATTGATCCAGGACCACCATTTTCCTAGCAGCCCCTTGCTCCAGCCAACAACACCACGGAGGCACCTTATTTACAATATTGGCACCATGGTGGACATTTCCACAGTAGCCTCATGTGTTCTGTCACTAGTGTGGTGCTTAACTGCATTGGCACCATAAATGATGTCAGTAGTGCAGTAAAGACCAGGAAGGTCTATTGCTTAGAATGTTTGTGTCACTTTCACAAAGTGGATCTATGCATGCATTGTGTGACTTTGTTAAGGTAGCACAAGGGGAATGGGTGGCTTGAGCCCACATTGACATCCTTAGATATGATGCTAATGTTCCAGTAAGGGCTTGAAAATATGTGCCCCTAGTGAGACCACTTGTAGCTGATGTTATGCATGAAGGCTTGCAGGCTTTCTGGGCGACACCAACCATTCCCAGTTAACAGGTAACCTTGCTATTTGGTGACATGGAAGCTACTTGTACACAAGTACAGCTGATGATCACAGACATGCCCCATAGGTTGTGTCTGATCACTTTTGTGGCCATTCCCAATGGTGCATGAAGGAGTCTAGCAGTTCTTGTTGGCCCACCCTGTGCAACAAGTGCTGTACATGTTGCCCAATGAGTGTTACACATGGGCAGGTGGGTCAGTTGTAACAGTGTAGGGATTAATGTGAGCATTGGGTAATGGTGTGTGCATATAGGGGGTAAGGTGTGAGCACAGTAGAAGTGTTTGGCCATTATTGTGTCCTGTTGCGACCCTTTTGCATGCATTCAATGTGTCCTGTGTGCCTCCTTCTTCTGTCATTTGTTAGTTTCAAGATTGCCCCCACTGCAACTTACCCTGCAATTGCGGTAGGTCTTGGAAGTCTGCGCTGTCCTGCCCTGAGATTCCAGTAACCAGCTCCTCCGGGATGACCGCTGCCACCATCTCCTCAAGGTCTCCTGGGGTACAAGACTTCCACCTCCAGTCTGCAGTGCTGCCTTGCTAATTCCTCTATAGTTCTATGCTTGCAATTGTGCCAGTACTTCTTACAATCAATGACAGTCCTCTTCACCTTTGCAATACTGTTGACTTTATTGATAATTGACTGCCACATGGCCTCCTTCCTACCTATTGACAATTTGGAGGTGAAAAGAGCTGGTGTTGGTGCTCTGTCACCTCTCTGACCAAGATGTCATTCTCCTCCTGATTGAGGCCACACTTCTGCTTTCTTTTCGCCTTCTCCTATGATTTTGCTGGTCCATCCCAGCTTGTGATGGGCTGATTGGGGTCTCTCTGTGATCTCTCCTATCCTGCATTCTCCATCTTGGGCCTTTTTGTGTTTTTTTTTTTCTTTCTTGCAGGCATTTTTTTTATGCTAATGCTGAAAAATATGGCGCTATCATGATTAGCGTCATAAAATGGGCTGCTAATCATGCTAACGCAACTTTTGAAGCATTAGCGTTGTTTTTCCTTATGACATGTTGCAAAGGTTAGTGTCATTTTCTTATGATTACCTTTCCTTAATGCCATGGTGCGGCGTTTTCTAATTACGCCGCACAGATGGCACAATTACATTTTGTTAGGTGGCGTTAATTATTTTGATGCACAACTGTGTTAGCCTGCACCATTGTTCTTAAATTTGGGCCTTTGTTTCACCTTGTTCACAACCCACATGCACTGCATTATCATACTTTTTCTTCGGAGCCCCATATACATTTTCTCATCTATATGTTTTTTATTAAAAAATTCCTAAAGTCAATATTAACTAAATATTTTAATTATTTGCTTTAGTTTGTGCTGATTGACATCTGGGAAGGATTTGAGGGGGAGAATTTATTCAGAATCTCTAGAGTTCACGTAATGTGTTTCCTAATAATTCCATAAGAACCATTATTCCTATACTGATCACAGTACACAGGCTCTGAAAAATTCAGGGATGTCCCATTGCTTTTGACAGCTCAAACTATGATGCAGCAGCTTGTTTCTCCAGAAGATTTGAAAACATTTTTGTTTGTTTCAATTCCTCAAGTTGATCACACAAAACAGTGATAGACTGCAAGGGAACCTCAAACACCTCTTGTCAGCAGGAAAGGAGCTACAATGGACATGTAGGCACTCACAGTAACTTGAATTCAAGAGGCCTCAAACATTTTAAAAGTAGTTGGATCCTTTCAAGCTATCTGCTTCCAATAGGCAGGATACGTTACTTACTTTGTAAATGTAGCTGAGGATCAATTATGTACATAACCAGGTTTATTGCTCAGTATTTTCTACCCCCTTCCATGTTTCACTGTGGGTATGAAAAAGAGTGGTGCTAGCAAGGTATGAAAGATGCAAACTGGTGCCTTTGGTGTAACTCTAAGATCCAGTCATCAGACATTGTTCTCAAGTCCACGCTTTCCATAATAACAGCTGATATTGTTCCTGTCTTGGGAGAGTACCTTACATCTGAAGAGCCTCCACATAACTTTGTAGTATAAAACTCAAACCTAATCTCCTTCCAGATCCGTATTCATCTTCTAATTCTTTAAACCAGCTGACCAAAAAACAGAAGAGACTTTAATACCTCATTTACATTGACTCTCAAGCCCAAAGTGGGCAGATGGCAACTGAAAGACTGTATTGAGTCCTGACATGAAAAGGGTAAGTATGAGAGGCAGCAATTAGTGAATATACTAGTTGCTTTCTGGGGCTCACTCATTTTTCCCGTTTAATGTCTTAGCCCTTGATGGCCCAGGTCTATTTCAGGGTGAGGTCAACTATACACGTCATTTGTAGGGAGTGATTACGTGTCCTCTAACTGATAGAAAGCTTAAGAAATTAATATTTACTTAAAATAAGTTCAAATTATAATTCTACCATAACATTAGTTTGGTGGGAGCTATCAAAATTATAGTCATAGTTTTGAATGGCACTCATAAAAAAGCATTTCCCCTTTGTGGGGGAATTCTAAAAACTGTCACCAGCAAAAAGTTACCAAATTGTGTGACATTTTCCTTGAAGAAGGTAACATTCCTTCCTACTTAATTTCATAGTTGATATAAGTGCCAATTACATGTTGCATATGCTATATGTGTATGTATGTGTTATATGTGTCAATTACTGATTGCATACATGTCACTTACAGTGCCAATTACATGCCAATTACCACTATGCAATGAAAATACTATACAGTATTTGGGTACTGTGTTGCCTGCTCTGTGCCCATGATGCGTCATAGAGGATGATTTAAATGTTAGCAGAGCTGCCATTGTTAAGATGGCTTCAGACACAACAGAGACCACCTAAAAAACAAACCAACAGTATTTAGGTGTCCAGAAAGTCAAGGAGATTTCATCCAGCGTTTAGGAATTTTTAAAGAATTCAACACATTACAAACACTGTGAAATGGTGTCAGGATCAATGGAAGTCTCTTACCTGAGAACAGGAACTGTTCCCTTTGAGTTGCAGGAAAGATAGGGACTCTTCTCTTATCTCCTTGTTCTTTACTTGGCCCGTTATCTAGCTGAAGATTTTCTTGTAGGGGGCATGATGGAAACTTGCTGGATATTGTGGGAATGATAGGACGAGCTGTACTGGTAGTCATGCGAATGAGTTTCTAGGGACATATACAGAATTCTGTTTTAGTACAAGAACTTATTATTCAAAGCGTGACAATGCATGGAAGAACATTTGCCTACTTCTAACTTACTGGTACGCTGTGAAAAGAATCTTGCCTTTTGGCTGGACGTGCCTCCTGATTTGACATGTGTATGTAAATTGTGGCTGAGTCCATCTGGTTGTGAAGTATGGTTGGTGAAATAGTTGACTTTTTCAAATTGGTTCCTTTCTGGAAGGATCAGTGAACCCCATGCCGCACAGATACTTGTGCAATCCAACAGGGGGTGTGCGCTGGTGCGGATTTTTGTTTCTTATCAATGCTTGCTGCATGGCACTGCAGTTAGTGCTTACCTTTTAATCATGTCTTTTCTTGTTTCCCACAGGCGTTGAGCTGTCCGGCCGGTCCAGGAAGAAGTTTCCAGGCTTGACCAGACTTTGGATTCTCAACGTGAAGGGTTGGTTCAAGGCTGGAGGGGGTTTATATAGTTTATGTCTTTGGTCTTTGATGAGTCATTTATAAAATTCATGATTACTGAAATTGTTTACCAACTGGTGATGAGTCATTTAGAACCACATGGCTGATTGTTTTTATCACCTTACTGATGAGTCATTCAGGATGTGGTGACGGATGGTTTGTGTTTACTTCATTAAGATGAATCATTTTGGGACGCTTGTGGGGGAGCTCATTTTGCAGGCTTAATTGGTTCTGCACATGTTTCTTTCATGGGTCATCAGCATACTGTGAAACAGATCTAGCAGGTTAGCTAGGAACAAACAAGCCCAGGCATAATTATATTCTGGAAAACAAACTCCAAGTGTGAAACAGAGTTCAAACAAGGGGGCCATGTGAGACTGTATTCTGGTTCTTAATGCGCACCATTAGCTTTTGAGAAAATGTTCATGCATGATTCCTGACAAATACAGTAAAGGTCCACTGTCCAACAAAAACAATACTCTGACATCATATTAGTAAAATATTGCTCAAAATAGTACAATAGTTTCAAACATCATAAGCAAAAATCAGAGACTGAATATAGCAAAAATTGTGAGGTAATTTAAAGTATGGTTAATCCATTGCAAAGCAATAATAAATTGATCACATATATTTCAAAATATAAGCAATTGGTTTCCAGCACAATTGAAAAGAAGATGTGTTACCTGTTAATCCAGTTATTGATAAGTTGGCTCCTTGTCTATTAAGTACATGACCACTTGGTATGAACTGATAGTAGGAATGCCTTTTTCTAATTGACATTAGCAGCAGAAGATAAGAAACAATCAAACAACTTATGAGGATCAGAAACTGTGTAATGTAAAGCATGAGACTTACATAGATTTATTCTATAAAAATAAAGTATGAGATATGGGATTATTTTAGTGATAACATCCAATATGTAGTTCAAAACTTGGAAATAACTGGACATTCCAATAATACATGTTATAAAGAACCAGCAATGCCAAGAAATAGAGCTATCCAATAGTTTATCCTTAAGTTTTTTACATAGTGTCCATAAACAGTTAATTAAGCTAATCATATTCGTTTGATATTATACAACAAGAAGGGAACAAAAAATATCATATAGCCATATTTTCCTCCACTTTTCTAAATAGATTGGCAAAGAAAGTTCCTTATTCCAAAACTCGCTAATACAGCATAAGTTAACATCTTGTGTATTATTCAACTTTTTATAGGTTTTAGAAATAGTCTGAATGTACATATTAAAAATGTTAAAACACAATTTTGTTTCAGACGTTGTTACACTTGGTATACTGTAGGGATATTTTCAGAATGGAATTAAAGAAAAGTTCATAATTAAAATATTTAAAGGGAGGTACTAAAAATGTATGCTGTGTTTCTGAAAACAATAAAAATACATCACATTCACAAATATTACATAAATAAATCACCCCTCGTCAATCCAATTTTTCCAAACACTGATATTATGGTTCAATTTTAAATGGGATTTGGGGAAATTTTGTTTTGAGGCAGAAATAGGAAAATGAAATAAGGGATCAAAATCTAGAAGTATTCATTTGGTTGACTTTATCCATTATCCATTACAATTAGACATAGGGCCTGATTATGAGTTTGGCGTTCAGTGCACCGCAATGGTGGCGGTCCGAGCACTATCGGCTTGTTGGTCGGACAACTATATTATGATGTTGGTGGACCTATAGAGCAAAGACTGCTGGAGTCCCGTCGGCACTGCCAGGCATCGCAGCCCGCTGCAGTGACGAGGAAGGACAAACAGGCTGGCAGAGCCAGTGTTTCCACCAGACTCATTCTGATGTTTCACACTGCCAACATGACTGTGGCAGTCCAACCACCATGTCCAAACTGGCAGAAACGGAGAGCATAAAGGAAGCATCTCACCTGCAGGCAGCGTTACACATACTGTGCCACATGGAGCCCATCACACACATCCTGCCGCTGCTGCTCATCAGAGGTGCCTAAAATTCACACCCCCGTGGATACCACCGACAGCAAGTATACACACTTACCTATGTCATTAACCTTAACAACAGACCATCATGCCGTCTTCCACATGATATGGGGCCCACCACATGGACACCAAGTACATGTGTCTTTGTGTCCACAGTTGATTCTTTCATAAAGAATGACACATTTACAGCCATTAAACTCCCCCTTGGGGCAGGTCACTGACACTGCACTGCATTACTCCACAATAACACATGTCTGCCCATCTCAGGCACAGTACAAAGAAGTGTACACAACATTGTGCCACACAAAAGCAACAACAGATCAACATCAAATCTACCAATACAAATGACACCCTCACATTGCACACATGCCATGGTACTGTCGTCAGATTGAACACACATATGTATGGATGTGTCAAAGAACACAAACACCCCTTTCATGAAACAGCCCTGCAATGGACCCACACATCACTCACATTGCAACACAATGGAAGGACAATAGGATGCATAATAGTTTGAGAGACAAATATCCAAAGCTCACTCTGCAAAAAATACCTGCACAATCGGGATGGGAGCACTCATGGAAGGACATTGCCCTGGGACACATTACACTTTGCACAAGCCCTTGAAACAACATTTGCACAGGAACTGGCCCTTCACATATCTCTGGGACAAACAATAGTAGAACCAAGTGACATGCCTATCTGCATAATGTGGAAGTGCAAGTCAAGAAAGCAAATACAACTGGAACAGCATGAGCCATGCATCTAGATGAAGTAGCTGAAGTTAGACATATCAAAATGGACATGTATACAAAATGGGCACCTACACAGTCAAATGCAAAGAAAGCTAACACTACTGAACACCCTCCAGGTGTGAGCAAACAAAACTCAAGCTTCCACACAGGCGACGGATGTACAATCTATATCAGGGGAGCAAGTCTAAAACCATATATGCTGACATTGGACAACACGAAATGAAATAATTACCAGCCCAAACATAACACAATGCAATGACACTCCATTTGGATTACACCCACATAGCCATACAGTCAACATCTACCTTTGTCTTGGGTGACACCATCACTGCCCATAAAGTCAGATATTGCAAACAACATCAAATGGATCAGCAAACAGGCTGAAACACACACTACTGTAGACATACAAAACAAGTTACTCAAGAACAACATAAAGGTAGAAAAGAAATTGCAGGATAAATGTGTACCCAAAAAAACAACTAATTGGGTTTATTAACTCAAAATGCATAAGAGCAAAGGCCATTGGCAAGTCCATATAGATATGTCCATGCACATCACTGTTCCCACACTTGACTTCAATCACTCCCAGGGAACCTCGACAGAAAGGGACATCAAGTAGGCTTAGGGTTGGGATTATGGATGGGTGGGATTTGGTTTGGGTTTGAGAGGGGGCTTTTTCTCTGGAGGGGTGGGGTTCTTCTTAGGGGGGATCTGGGACCTTGCAAGGGGGCAGGTGTGACAGGAGAGGGCTTTGATGTGGAAGGGCTAGGTTGGGATGGGGGTGGAAGCCTCTTGGGTGTGGGAGGGAGTAGAGGAAACAGAGGAAGGGCAAGGAAGAAAGGAAACTCTGCTTGGAAAAACAGGGAGGGTCTGCAGTAGGCATTGGTGATTTCGAGGTTGAGGGAGTGGTTGTCTTGTGTGTGGATGTAGATGCCTTGGGGGTCTGTGTGTTAGGTATGCTTCTGTTTGGATGGTGTCTGTTGTATGTGTGAGTGTGGGCATTTGCATGTCTTGGGGGCTGGTAGGTGGAAGTGCTGGGCGATAGAGTAGTGGATGTGTGTGTGTCTATTAGGGTGGTGTCTGTGGGTATGCTGGATGTGGTGGATGTTTGCATGCTGTTGGGGTGGTGTCTGTGGGTATGCTGGATGTGGTGGATGTGTCTGTGGGTGTTGTGGGGTGTGTCTACAGGTTTGGTGGAAGTGATGGATATATCTGTTTGCGTTGTGCTGGTGTCTGAGAGTTAGGTGGGTGTGGTAGATATGTCACTGGCTGTTGTGGTGGTGTCTGTGGGTTTGCTTAATATGGTGTGTGGGTAGTGGGCGTGTCTGGTGAAGTGTTTGTGGGTGTATGTTGAGTGCCTGCATGCCGGTGTGTTTTGTGGTGTTTGTGTTGATGTGTGCTGCTTGTGTGTATTGAGGTGGGTGAGTGCGGATGTGTCTGTGTGCTTGGAACAGGTAAGGGACTAGGTGGAAGTGGATTGGGAACAGGGAGGTGGAGGGGGAGGAATGTGGTAGGTGACTTGTTGCCATTAGTAAGGAGGCTAGAGTCTGAAAAGATCTCTGTCGGTCAGACCTGGCACTATGAATGCCTTCCAGAAAACCATTGGTCTGCCGACGTTGGCTGGATAGCATTCACAATGGCAGTCTGCCGCACAGAGATGCTCCTCAGGAGGTCAATAGCCTCCTCACTCAGGGCAGCATGGGTAACAGGGGCTGGAGCAGAGGTGCCTGGGGCAAAGGAGACGCCCACCCTCTTTGGTGAGCGGGCACAGCCAACTGAGTAGGAAGCAACAGGGAGGGTGGCAATAGAACTGGGATTGGCGAACTACGATGGTACAGACGTAGGTCCTGATGGGTTCACTATGGAGTAGCCATTGGAAGTAGAATCCAATGCTGACAACGTTGATCCTGTCTCTTCCTTGCCACTCCCCTCCCTCCGGGCCACTGAGTCCCTTCTTGTCAGTGGTGTCATTATTGGAGGTACCATGGCCAGATGCTTCACCACTTAGTTGTGCGCTGTCTCTTTCACTTGCCTGGGGTGATGCTGCAAATACAATGAGGACAAGGGTCACCACATCTCACTGATCACACTTGAACAACAGCTGTGATTAGCAAACATTACAATGACGTCACATATGCCCCAACAACAAACGACATGAGCGTGCCTTCTACGTGTACCACACCATATGCATTCATGCCATCTGAATTGTCAACAGTTGCCCAGAGAAAATTCAGGATCTGAGACAACTACAATTGCATGTCTGACGTTGTGCAATCACATTAACCATTGAACAAGTAGGAGACCACATCACCTTCAATGCTTTGTCTGATGGAGCATACCTTAGTTACCTGTTGTCATAGCAGTTGGGGACGTGCTATTTCCGGGTGCAGCGGCAGGGGCAGGAGCCAAGCCCCCTCGCCGATTGGAGTGACTGAAAGGGGCGGGAAGTGGCCCCTGTTAAAAACCAACACGCGCCCGCTGCTGCGGGACGCGCTATTTCCGGGTGCAGCGGCAGGGGCAGGAGCCAAGCCCCCTCGCCGATTGGAGTGACTGAAAGGGGCAGGAAGCGGACCCTTTTAAAAACAAACACGCGCCCGCTGCTGCGGGACGCACTATTTCCGGGTGCAGCGGCAGGGGCAGGAGCCAAGCCCCTTCGCCGATTGGAGGGACTGAATGGGGCGGGAAGCAGCCCCTTTTAAAAACAAACGCACGCCCGCTGCCGCGGGACGCACTATTTCTGGGTGCAGCGGCAGAGGCAGGAGCCAAGCCCCCTCGCAGATTGCAGTGACTGAAAGGGGTGGGAAGCGGCCCCTTTTAAATACAAACACGCGCCCGCTCCCGCGGGACACGCCCGGGCAAAGCCCGGGCCAAGGGCGGGCCTGTCCTGCGCCCATCAGCGACCGGAGGAGGCCGGGCCGGGCCATATTTCTTTACTTTTCTTTTTTTGTGCCCAGGATTGCCATTGCTGGCCGACAGCAGCAGGGTCCGAGGAGCTCAATGTTTTATCCCTGGTGAGGGGTTTCAAGTGGAATAACAGTGGGTGGGACCAGTGGGGCCAATTGCACTACCAACCAAGTGTTTAAGCAAGGTGCCCTGAAACAAGAGGGAAAGATGGGCAGACGGAGAGGGTGGGGAGCTGAAGAAAAGCATGGGTCTAACAAAACCCTAGATGGTTTTTTACAAAAGGCCGTCGGGGCACTTGAAAAAGAGATAGAGCTGGTACAGAGCCGCTTATCTGTCCCCTCTTCTTCAGCCTATAGTCCAGCCTATGTCGGTCATGATACACAGCCCCCTCTGCCAGCAGACTCGCAGCCTGTGTCGACCACCCCTCCCACCACACCCTCTAGAAACCCCCAGGAGTACCAGGTTAAAATATTGAATGAACCTAATGCCCTTACCGTACCAACCCTGCTGATTCGGAGCCCTTCCAATGGAGGGTCCCCAATTACTGCAGATCCCAATATTAAAGGAAAAAGGAAACAAAGGGAGCCTGTTATCAAAAATAAACGAACCAGGATCTTGAGTCCCCCCAATCCGGGCCAGTCTTCTAATAACGACGTGACTCTAACCTTCTTAGAAAATGCCAACGGACGACAGGCGATCGATCATATAAGGGATCTTATAAGAGAAGAGCTTACCAAGCTGCTCCTCTCCATAGCAGCCCGTCTCCAAATGATTGAGGAGAAACTGGAAGGTCTCATCAAGATCCAGCTGCCAGTACCTCTTCCAACCGCAGAAATCCAATCTTACCCTCACCACTCCCACCTCAACCAAATCCACGCTAATGGCAGCAGATCTCCTGCTCAAATGGGCAAGAGTCTCCTCCTTCCCTAAAACTACGAAGGGAACACACCCGATAGAAGAGTTAACATCCCAAAGAACAAGCCCTCTAAGGTTCCAGCCCCCCTCTCAGAAGGATTTTTTTTGCTATACACAAACAACTGTATTCACTATTTAGAGAATTGTATAAACGACTCCCCCAAACTGGCTGGAAAGAAAATCCTGTGTCTGCTATATGCGGACGACACAATCTTGCTAGCTAAATCACCAATGGGAATTCAAAATCTGGTCAATCAATTTTGTGTCTTTTGCAGAGACTATGGGCTGGATGTCAATGTCAAGAAAACGAAACTTATGATATACAGCACCTCAAGGAAACGATCTTGTGCAAGAATAGTAATGAATTCAATCCCGTTGGAAAAAGTGGAAGAGTTTGATTACCTAGCGTTAGACCTGACAGCCTTAGGGTAGTCACCCCTAACTTTTTGCCTGCCTCCCTCCACTTTGTGGACACTGTTTTTGCTGGTTTTTAGACTCTGCGCACTTTACCACTGCTAACCAGTGCTAAAGTGCATATGCTCTCTCCCTTAAAACATGGTAACCTTGAATCATACCTGATTGGACTATTAATTTACTTATAAGTCCCTAGAAAGGTGCACTTTATGTGCATAGGGCTGGTAAATTAAATGCTACTAGTGGGCCAGCAGCACTGGTTGTGCCACCCACTTAAGTAGCCCCTTTTCCTTGTCTCAGGCCTGCCATTGCAAGGCCTGTGTGTGCAGTTTCACTGCCACCTCGACTTGGCATTTAAAAGTACTTGCCAAGCCTAGAACTCCCCTTTTTCTACATATAAGTCACCCTTAATGTGTGCCCTAGGTAACCCCTAGAGCAGGGTGCTGTGTAGGTAAAAGGCAGGACATGTACCTGTGTAGTTATATGTCCTGGTAGTGTAAAACTCCTAAATTCGTTTTTACACTACTGTGAGGCCTGCTCCCTTCATAGGCTAACATTGGGGCTGCCCTCATACACTGTTGAAGTGGCAGCTGCTGATCTGAAAGGAGCAGGAAGGTCATATTTAGTATGGCCAGAATGGTAATACAAAATCCTGCTGACTGGTGAAGTCGGATTTAATATTACTATTCTAGAAATGCCACTTTTAGAAAGTGAGCATTTCTTTGCACTTAAATCCTTCTGTGCCTTACAATCCACGTCTGGCTGGGCTTGGTTGACAGCTCCTTGTGCATTCACTCAGACACACCCCAAACACAGGGTACTCAGCCTCACTTGCATATATCTGCATTTTGAATGGGTCTTCCTGAGCTGGGAGGGTGGAGGGCCTGCTCTCACACAAGGGACTGCCACACCCCCTACTGGGACCCTGGCAGACAGGATTGAACTGAAAGGGGACCTGGTGCACTTCTTAGCCACTCTTTGAAGTCTCCCCCACTTCAAAGGCACATTTGGGTATAAAACAGGGCCTCTGCCCTACCTCATCAGACACTTGCTGGAGAAGAAACCTGAACCAGAAACTACATCGTGCCAAGAAGAACTGCCTGGCTGCTCAAAGGACTCACCTGTCTGCTTTCTACAAAGGACTGCTGCCTGGCTGTTGGCCTGCTGCCTTGCTGAACTCTTGTCTGGCTGTGAAAGTGCTCTCCAAGGGCTTGGATAGAGCTTGCCTCCTGTTCCCTGAAGTCTCAGGACCAAAAAGACTTCCCTCTTTCACTTGGACGCTCCGTGCGGCGAACATTTCGACGCACAGCTTGTTCCGCGGCGAGAAAAACGGCGCACACCGACGCTGATCGACGCGACGCTCTTGGGACGACCGAAAATCCGACGCACGGCTTTGCAAGGACAACGCCGCCCGACCTCTAGAGGAGAAATCGACGCAACGCCTGCCGTGAGATCGTAATTTCGATGCGCAGCCCCGCAGAATGATGCGCAGCCGGAAAACAAGCAGGAAAATCCACGCACAGACCCGGGACATCTGGTAATCCCTGCGATCCGCGAAATGAGACTGTCCGCGCGCCGGAAAACGACGCACGACTTCCCCGCGTGGAAAATAACGACGCAAGTCCGTGTGTGCTGGGGAGAAATCGACGCACACACCCTTTTTCCACGCACCTCTTCTTTTGTGGCCCTCTGAGGAGGTTTTTCCACTCTAAACCAGGTACTTGTGCTTGAAAGAGACTTTGTTTATATTCTAAAGACTGAAGACACTGTATATCACTTTTCAGTGATATCCCTACAATTTCCCATTGCAAACTTTATTCTTTTTGACCTACAATTATCCAGATAAATATTATATATTTTTCTAAACACTGTGTGGTGTATTTTTGTGGTGCTATATGGTGGTATTGTATGATTTATTGCACAAATACTTTACACATTGCCTTCTAAGTTAAGCCTGACTGCTCGTGCCAAGCTACCAGAGGGTGGGCACAGGATAATCTTGGATTGTGTGTGACTTACCCTGACTAGAGTGAGGGCTTTTGCTTGGACAGGGGGTAACCTGACTGCCAACCAAAAACCCCATTTCTAACACCTAGGTATCAGGCTAACGAACACAGGTAATTGGGAGGCAGCTATTGATAAAGGGGCACTTATTATAAGTCAAAGAGGTGGGACTCTATTACGCAAGTCTAGAAAGGCACAGAGTCCCCCCCTAATACAATCAAGGAGATTTACAATGTCCAAATCCGTGCTGCGGCCCTGTACGGAGCGGAACTTTGGCGTTCACACAAAAAATTGGACATTCTACAAACTAAAGAAAACCATTTCCTCAGACAGGTTTCCAGGTTAGGGAAGGGCACACCAATGACCCCTCTCAGGCTCGACCTAGGATTAAATAGTATTAAAACCACAGCGGGTTTGAGACCACTCTCTTACTGGATCCGTCTATGGAAAACTGACAAACTTGAACCATTCAGGGTGGCGATAAGAGAACTTATAGCATCTCCTCAGGGATAAAAAAAAATCCTTTGGCTGAAGGAGAAGAAATCTGCCTGGGACAAACTAGGATTTCCCCACTATTGGAAACACCCTGAACTGATCCCTACTAACGCAAGGCTACTTGTCAAAAGGAGATATTGGGAGAAAACCAATGAAGATTTTCTGCATCGTAACAGGGCGGGCAGGCTAACAATAGAATTCCTCCAACTCAAACACGAAGCCCGGCCCGAGAACTTCATGGATATCCCTATGCCTGCATATGCTCGTGCCTTATTTCTCCAGCTAAGATATGGCACCTTGCCTATTAACAGCTACACGGCTCGTTGGTCATCAAGCAACTCTTTGACTGACAGATGTATACTCTGCCACCATTGTAAGGAAACAATTGAGCACATGTTGTTTTTCTGCCCCTATACAAGAGCTCTAGAGGGAGGTGGATCACTCCTCTCTGCATAAACGTATTATTCCAGGACCGAGCTAACACCATCAGAATATGCAAATATGATACATCTATATTGGTAGTTAGCTCAGTCACCAAATATCTATTCGAAGCCTGGTCTATCTGTCGTAGGTTCATCTCAGCCATGGGTCCCCGAGTCGGCTAGGTACTTCTCTTGTTTACAGAAGGATGTTTTAATAAGATATATTTATTTCTGCTTTTTAACCTTTAGATGTGTTATGTAGTCTGATATTGATGTAAATTTTGTTTAACTCTCATGTGGTCTTTTTAGGAACCTTTTTAGGAGCTCGCGGTCTCTCATATGAGAAGCTGAGACCTTATAAGTTTATAGAGATGAATTTCTAGCCTAATTGCCACGACATTTTATAAAACATTTTAGATATGATAAGAAATTCATTCGCTCATAAACTGGCCATGATACTGATTACAGTTCCATGGAAGGTACTAACTGTATATATCTGCATGATGGTCACAAGTCTTTTATTCAAGTTTTTTATCATATTGTACGACTCTTTTATTATATTTTAAGTATGATCATAGCCTTAGTTCTAAGGAACGCACTATCGATATTTATCTGAATGTCGGCTACAGGGTTTTATTAGTACTATGTATGATTGCTATTATGAATTTTAATGGCCCAAATTTTATTATGTAAGATTTTCATTTTGAATTTTAATGGTCTAAACTTTCAGACCGAATGAATATAAAATAAAATAAATAAAAATAGTAGGCCAATGCCAACTTAATTCACACAGATACCAAACAAGATCATAAAAACAACTATTTGTCACATACACAATAACACAACAATGAGAAATTATGCTCCTAAAACCAGCCATGTTGCTGACAGCAGTAGAGTAGCCTGGAGAAGGTGACCTGGAAATATTCATGTTACACTGGAAACATAGCAACAGTGCAAACTTCACAATGTGAAATGTGTCCTAATGGAGACAAGGAGGTAGTACTAATGTTGCTCTAATATGCTACACATTTGGCATGGAAATGTACACTGTAGACAAAATGTGCAAAATGTCAGGGAGATGTGTCTCTAAAATCCACAAAACAATGAATCAGCAAGCCCCAGGAAAATCACCACTAATGTCTAGCACCTCTTACAATGACAAACTCTGATTGCATCAGCAGATGACATTAGTCCTTTGTATGTTGGAGATGCACACAAATTTGCAAGTACTTGTAGAGGGCCCTCAACATGTATTGCCGATAGGAAGCTACATCACTGTCTCCATTTTGGTCCCGCAAACCTAGATGTCTGTGGATAAATGGTTATACCCAGCCACAGATGATTCCAACATAACTGCAATTCACTCCATGATGTATGACAACAGTCAGGTAGCAAACCTTACCACATACACATGTGCAGAGCACTTTTCCACATGATGCCACATCAATGGTATGGAAATGTACATTGTGGGTAAAATCTCTAGTCCTACCCGTCATGTCCCTTATTGCTACTACAGTTGTACATGGCAACTGACATGCTATGAAGGGTGAGGGTATGTGTCAGCCAACAATCAATGGTGACACACTCATGTGTGTGGTACCACATGAAAAGCAGCCCGTTACAAATGTTGTATTCCAAACACAGGTTGTCATGCACATATATATGAGGGAATACAGAAATCATCCCATGAACACAGGTAGACCATGCAGGAAAGAGCAGTGTACACATTTTGTCAAAAGAGAAATGGACTCATGCTAACATGTAGGCACAAAGTATGTTGGCAACAGTAATGGCACATAAATCATGTCAATGGACATTCCCCACTTACAAAGGGAAAGTATTGATCTGTAGCTGACCCAAAGAACAATGTATGCTCAGTCACATGTATGATGGCCATCTTCACATTACAGACAGTAGTGAAGCACCAGCACTCATCACACACTGAAGACAAGGGTCCTTTAGAGAGCAGATGCCAGTTTACTCATTTGACAAGACATATGGCTGAGGGCAGTGATCCATCACTTATTTTCCTCTGCGCCATAACACTGAGGAGTAGTGGTCTGTAGCGTAGAGTTTTCAACAACAACAACAAACATTATTTGATTGATCAATGTACATAGATGTGTGTTGTCCCAGGAAAGTGAACTGTTTGTGGATTGTACACAGTTGAGTCCTAGGTCCCTGGACAAACAGGCAAGGCACATCAGGAAATAACACATTACCTACATAAACAGTCACTCATCTACTGTGTCACACATGGTTCCTTCCTAATCATCAGGGGAAGATGTCATAATCTAACTCAGCAACTTGACAATGTGACAGGCAGGAATATGCCCTGGGCCAACACATTCACACTCTGCGAGAATGACTCCCTGTATACAGTCCCTACAGGCAACTTCCATAGTACATACATCACCCTTACATTTGAGTGACAATGAAGGGGTTGGCATGGTGGGTACAGAAAGTGTCTTCCTTTTGCATGTGTGGACCTGTGGCCTACCAAAATGTAGACTCATGCCAATTCAGGGGGTGGTCATGTGGTATGTACCTGTACCATAGAACACTACTTTGGACATACATGTCTAAACTACAGAGATGGCAACCAACATATAAAGGCATACATTGTTCACTTTCTGCTATGTGACCAAGCTACTGAGTCACGTCATGGCCTCTAAGGAATCTACACACTGTCTGCGCTGTGGGTCTGTCATTTGTGCAATAAGCCTGTCCAGGACAAATATGACTTGTATGAAGGTGACAACAGAGTTGTGGGAGTAAGGGACTTGTCATGAATCAAAGATACACACTGACAATGATGAAAAATGCAAATATGGACTAGCTCTGGGATGTACCTCTATACCCATTCCTAATCTAGTCAGTGGACAGAGGCAATCAGGTCAAGTCTTGCCACTACAACATCATATTGGCCACATGACAGGGTCTGCTGGTATACAGGGAGTGGGCAAAGTGTCACAGTTGCATAGCCACAGTGACCCTCCCACAGCCTAGACTATGTACCATACTGGGAGATAAATTTGACATGCCCTGGTCTGTGTAGGCTGAGCATACAGAATCTACATAACGCTCACATTTCCATCACTTCCATGCATGACAGTACATCGTGTGGCCATCATCAATGTGACTTGTGGTTTGTGTGGCAACCTGAAGGGCAGAGTGAGTCATAATATGCCGGCCAGGCAACAGTTTTGTGAGGCCAAATGTGGGTTGAAGGATCGGTGTTACTGTACACATTGCTTGCAAGTTCCACAAATTGCCCAGACAAGATGCACACACAGCTCATAGGGTCATACACATAAATGTTGTCTAACATTTGCAACCATCATAAAGAAATAAATCTCATTGGATGGCAGTAAAGGTCCCTTGCCTAGTTATGTGCATCCAACACAAGGAGGATCTAGGACCCAAAAAAATATTACACAACACTATGTTAATGAACCCAACCTATAGGGGGTCATTACAAGCTTGGCGGGCGGCGCGGTAACCGCCGTGCGGCCGCACTCCCGCAGACCCCATTACAACATCCCCGCTGGGCCGGCGGGCGCAAACCTAGTTTACCTGCACCATGTACATCCCATCTATGCCACACAGAGTGCAACAACAGGCACACAAGAAGTCTACGTGGCACACAAGGGCACATTGTGTACCTGCACCAATACCTGCACCATGTACATCCCATCTATGCCACACAGAGTGCAACAACAGGCACACAAGAAGTCTACGTGGCACACAAGGGCACATTGTAGCCTGTGAGGAGGGAAAGGATGATGTTGAACAGAGTCAAAGTAACACATGAGGTATCGACTTGCTCCTCTGGTGAGAAATAGACCTTTCCATAAAGGGGAAGGCCTTCATTCACAAGCCTCTCCAGCTCCTCTGGAGAAAACACAGGAGCCCTATCACTTGCTGGACATGGCATGATTTCTCCCAGAGGTGGCACGCAGCTTCACAATTAGTGAAGGTGTTGCTGGCAACAGTATCAGGAGTGAAGAGAGTGAATTTGCATAACATGGTGATCACATCACTGCAGATAGACACATCCATTGGGCTGCAACCACCACAGGCATCAACGTTAGCCTATGGCTGTGTCTGCTGAGGTTGGAGACACCTACTGCACAGATGACTTCCACCGGCAGTTGCAGATGGTTCCTAATGTCTAGTGGAGTAGGTTAGGCATCTGCCATTTTGGTGGTCTGAAATACTGTATATGGCTTTGTAAACTGCTTCACATCTACAATATATGTGTTTGATCATCCCAAACATCTGTATTCTGTCTTGTTATGTAGGCCCTACTACACAACCCCCAGTGTAGTGTGTTGCAGGGCAGAGATGGCATATGGCGACAGTGCACAGTCCACAACCGCCGACGGTATTTTTGGCGGTTGGAAAAAACAGTCACATTTTGAGGGACTATAGTGTAGTAGATGGTTGGGCTTCGCTTGAATCCATTTTGTAGTCACATGTGTTAACAACCATGGGGTTCACATGTGACCCTTGTGTAGTTGCCAGCTGGAATGTGTACTGTGTGTCATGTCTATCCAGTCAGAAATGCTTTGTCACATGATATTGTTGACATGCATCATGTATGCTGCTGTGGACACACTGACTAATGTTACAAATCATGTCTTGTCACACATAGGCACCCTTGGAGAGGTAGGATATGACAACCTCCTGTCTATCATCCACTACCAGACCATCAGACCATGGAGGAATGCCACATCATCCAGTTATACCACCTAAACAGGCAAACAATAGTGGACTTGTGCCATCAGCTGGAGCCAGATCTGATGCCAGCTAACAGTAATCCAACCTACATGCTACCCATTGTCTACCTCATGTCAGTAGTGCACTTCCTGCCCACAAGGTCCTTCCAACATACAGTGGCCCTATCTGTTGGTATGTCCCAACCTATGTTCAGTCTGGTGTTGAATGTTCCTCTCAGCAATGTTGAAACACATTGACAGCTGTATCAGGTTCCCCTGACGTAAGGATTTAGTGAATGTGGAGGTTGATTTTTATGGTTTTGCCTGCCTCCCACGTGTGGTGGGGGCCATTGATGGCATGCATGTTGGGTTGGTACTACGGCAGGCCAATGAACAAGTCTACTGCAACAAAAAGAACTTCCATTCCATCAACGAGCAAGCTGTTTGGTGGATCTCTACATCTCAAAAGTGTGTGCCATTATCCTAGGTCAGCCCATGATTCCTTCATAATGCCCAACAGCACCATATCCTAGCTGATGTCACAATGGCACCCAGAGAGTGCCTGGCTGGTTGGTAAGTCATGTCTGTCCTGATTGTGTGGGAGCAATGTCAGGTGCTACAATCATGAAGCAAGTGACTCATTGTTGCACTTATATCCTATTCCTTAACAGGAGACTCAACATATTCAAACTATCCTTGGTTGTTGATGGTGCTGAGGAGTCCAACTATGCCAAGGGAAGTCTGCTCCGATGAGGCCCATTGATGAATACGATAAGCATTGGAGTGGGCTTTTGGGCTCCTGAAGGCCAGATTTCGGTGTCTGGCCAGGACTGGTGGAGCCCTCCTCTACTCACTCAGAAAAGTGTGTCTGATCACTGTGGCATGCTATATCCTCCACAACATGGCCCTGTGGAGGAATATCTTGTACATCCCAGAGGAGGGGGAGCCTGCAGGGTCATTGGGTGAGAATCCTGAAATGCCAACTGAGAATGACAGTGGTGAAGAGGACGGAGATGATATGTGAGAAGATATCATCCACAGCTGCTTCTTGTGAGTGTAAGTTTGTCATGTGATGTCATGACTGTGACTGTACAATGAACTATAGTTGTGAGAATGTGCGGAGTTGAGTGTTTTCAATACAGCTAGGGAGCTGATACTCTGCAATAATCAGTCAGGGTGTCCCCTCTAACTCTTTCCTGGGCCCTCAGTGTTGTGCTGCACCTCAGGATCCAGGACTGTGGTGCACAAGGTGGTAGACATTGTGGACACAGGATGGGGGATGAATGATTGCCTCTGATGTTGAAGCAACAGGGCTGGAAAGTGATGTTGTGGGCACAGTGAGAATCACTGTTGCCATCTGACCAGGTTGCCCAGATGGGCCAAAGCCGTCCTCCACATCCAGGAGTGTTGTCATCTCTGACAGCTTAATCCAGGCGGGTAGTGGCAGTTTGCTCGTGGCATCTGTGTACCTAGCAGCAGATTCACCTGTTGATGTAAAATGTACATTGTTACTGGTTGTATTGTGACATCTACCCCCAATGGTTTAGTGTTACAGTGAACAGAGACCTTGGGCAAAGATATGTTGTAGTTAATCCAATTGTGGCAAGTAACCATGGCATTGGGTGATTTGACATAACATGTGTGAAGCATGTCAACCCAATTTGACTCAAGCAACTGCTGAGATGTGCAGATCAGTTGCAATTTGGAAGATTGAATGAAAATTACACCATGCCACCAGTGCAGCCAACACAGTGCAGAGTCAAGATTTGGCTTTGCCATTTTGAAGCCTAGTTGAATGGGATGCAGCAGACCCAGGACTTAGATGTATATGTGACTGATGTCATCATGTGTACAGTGCTGTGTCAATGTGTTATCTGCTGCTTCTAATCTGGTGATGCATCTTGAGGCCATATAGATACTTTTTGTACATTCCTTTCCTCAATAGTTTAATCTTGGCATAGCAAGTAAAGATGGAGCTATGTAGACAGCCACATTTTTCATTTGAGCATGATCTGTGCTTGATCACTCCTAGGTGAGTACACTTCAGTTGTGAGTTGACAAACAGGAGTTTTTGTACAAGGGAACACTGTGCTGATGTTTGGAGTTAGAGAAACAGGGCCCTCTCTGATTTGTTGTCAGATTAATCTCTCTACTCCCAATACTTGACAAATGTTCTCCCCAGATGAGTAAACTTCATTTGTGAGTTTACTTACAGAGCTATTTGGTGGGCAAGTGAATACTCAGCTGATAGTTGGAGTAAGAGAAACAGGGCCTGCTTAGCAGTCAGGTCAGTTCCTCTACTTCTCAACACTTGGCAAATGGTATCCTCCCAGGTGAGTAAACTTCATCTGAGAGTTGACAAACAGGGGTATATGGGCAAGTGAACATTGGGCTAGTGGTTGGAGTTACAGATACAATGATTCCTGGCCTTATCAGTCAGGTCACTCCCTCTACTGCACACACTTGACAAATGGTATCCTCCGAGGTGAGTACAATTCATTTGAAAATTATTTAACAGGTGCATTTGGGCAAGTGAACTCTGGGCTGATGTTTGGAGTTAAAGGTGCAAGTTCTCCTGGGAGTTGCAGTCAGGTCACTCCCTCTACTTCACACACATGACAAATAGCATCCTCCCAGGTGAGTAAACTTCATTTGGGAATTGACAAACAGGGGTATTTGGAAAAGTGAACACTGGGCTGGTGGTTGGAGTAACAGAAACATGGCCTGCTGGGTGTTGCAGTCATGTCACTCCCTATACTAGATACATTGTACAAATGGTGTCCTCACTTGTGAGTGCACTTCAATTGAGAGTTAACAAACAAGGGTAATTGTGCAAGTGAACCCTGGGCTGGTGTTTGGAGTTACACACACAAGGCCTTCGGGGAGTTGCACTCAGGTCACTCTCTCTATTCCACACACTATACAAATCTTGGGTATTACATATCTGTGTGACGATTGCATTTAGGTTTGGGCATATATTTACATGGTGAGACACACCATGAGTCCTAGGATTATTTTTTAATATTGAAAGACTCACATGCACCATTTGCACTTATGGCATGTGATTGGCCTTCGTAGTGATGTTGGGTCCAACAAATCACATTGCCAGTGTTAACATGCAGATACTCTGGGTATTGAATGTTGGTTAAGTACATGCACAAGACAGTGTCAAAAGGTGAGCTGTGAGCAAGCAGGGCAGTGTATTTTTGTGACATTGTTTGCATTGTGACTTACCAGACTCCACTCCCTCTGCTATTCCTATGAAGCCCTTAAGATGCAGGATGCCCAAGACATACAATTGTTGCTCTACTCTTATGATTTCATCCACCATGACTTTTAAGTCATCCTCAGAAAACAGGTATTTTTTGATCTTGACAAAAGAAAAAGGGCGACATGGACTTACTTAACAGGGAAAGCATAAAAGGTGTAAATGGAAAAAAGTGTGTGCAGGGTATTCTATGGGAGGGTGAGAAAAAGGGGTGCCTCATATATGTACTCGACAAAAAAAGGTGCTCAGGCTTCATTGTCTTGCAAAGGAAATGCAGAGGATTTTGGTTTGTGAAGGGGTGTTTTTATAGTATCCTTAGCATGCATGTCCACTTGGCCAATGTGTGTCAGCTATGTTGTTTTTGAATTCATCCAATGTGCACTTGTCTGTTACTTTGCTGACCGTAAACCGCCCTGGCCCTGACCTAAATTGGCTGACCTCAATGAGGGGACATCAACAGTGACTACGTGATTGTAGTATGCTCGGTGGTTGGCCACGACTCTGACAGGGCTAGAGGTCAGACCGCCTATATCTAGGCTGCAGTGCCGTTGTCAGTAGGACTTTTTTGCTTGGTGGTCAGCTGTCCTGCCTGTATAACTCATAAAAGGGCAGTATGGAAGACCGCCTGTGTGGCGGTTTTTCCAGGACCACCAACATAGTGGTCTGGTGATCCGACCACCAAACTCATAATGAGGACATTAGAATCTAACGCTGACAATGGGAAAGGATACACCAAATTTTGTTCTTTTAGAATCCATTTAGGAAAGAATAAAGGATCAATCTGTTGAAACCATAAGGAACTTTATTTCATTATAAAAAATATAAAAGCCTTTAGAAAAAGCAGGTAGGCCAAGACCACCATGAATGATACTAATTGTGAGTCTAGCATAACTTATTTTTTGTGGTTTGTTACTCCAGATACATTTAAATATGTTTCAACATCTATATTCTGGGAGAATGTGAGCGGTAGTTGTGAAGGAAGCATAGATAAAAATAAAATATTTGAATAACAATAACCATTTTGATAGATTAATTTTTTCTCCACCAGGTCACATGACCATTTATTCATTTTAGCAGCGAATTTCTAAATTAATTGATCACAATTTAAAGTGAAAGTTTTGTATCTTTTTGCCTCAATATTTCTGTATTACTTGACATTCAGGGGTACAAAGGAGAGTTAATCGAAAGCCTCTGCCTCACCAACATTCAATGCATACCCAGAAATTATGGCATACTCGTGTATAATATTTAGGACAGAAGAAACCATGATAACTGGGTTACTAGTAAATAGGAGAACATCATCAGCATAAGCAGATGCTTTCAAAGTAACATTTTTGAAAACTAAACCGTTATTATTATCTGACTTTAAAATGAGAGAGAGAAAAGGCTCTATGGATTTAAGAAAAAGAAGAGGAGACAATGGGCATCATTGTATAGTTTCTCTAAATGATTGAAAGGCTGTAAATAAATTACTACTAATAAAGAGTTTTGCATAGGGATGAGTCTAAAGAGCAGAAAACATTTTAATACAGGCTTCACTAAAATTAGAAGCTGCCAAAACCATTAATAAAAATTTCCAGTGAACTTTATCAAAAGCCTTCTCTGCCTCTAGTCCTAGAAGTTCACAAGGCAACGATAAAGAGGAAATGTTTTTTATTACATTAAATAGAAGTTTGGTATTATAAACAGAGTATCTACCTTTCATGAAACCAGTTTGGTCTATATGAAAAACGTATTTAAAATTACAGTTAGACTAGTGGCTAACAATTTTGGATACATTTTGCAATCTTGATCTATTAGATATATAGATTGATAATTACAATCTAATGACAACTTCCTGTCAGGTTTTGGAAGCACAATTACTAATGGTTCTGTAAATGACCAGTACTACTAAATTCAGTAAATTATTGAAATAAGTATGGAGTAACCAGAGTAGAAAATGGTTTAGAATATTCAGCAGCTATACCATCGGATCCAGCAGATTTTCTTGTTTTCAGGGAATCAATAGCATTAGTAATTTCATCCATGGTTATGGGTGAGGCAGGCTTAGACTTAATAGATTGACATTTGATGGGAGGTTGCAAGAGTTCAGGAAAGAATCTACAGGGTGATCCCACCCTGTCAAGGGAGCATACAGGAGGAACATGGCATGTTCCAAGTGTCCATTCTTCCAGTGGCATTTCCACCTTGACGACAAGATATAGGCAGAACGCTGGTAATAGAGATGCACTTTTTAACCTTTACATACCATTGATCTGCTGGGTCCCTTTTCCTTTCTTTTTCTGTCAATTCATGGTGTGCTGCCAGGCTGGTTGTCCCGATTAGGGGAGGAACCACTGACATTATATCAATGACACAAATATTGTGACACACAAATATTATGTCAAAAGTATCATTGACACAAATATTGCTTCCTTATCTTGATAAAAATAAGTACAAAATATCCAAAATAAAATATCGTTTCACACACATATCATACAAGTAACACAAAAATATTGTTTTTTGCTATAAATATGCAGTTTAGTACAGTAAATATTACATATTTTAATCTTAAACATTAATAAAATGTAAAATGAATACATTTAAGTAACATTTATCAGTATTTACATAAACTCATAAATATATTTGTTTTTGTATGTTTAAATATGAGTATTTATTGCATAACTATTATAAAAATATATTTTACATCATATGTATATATATATATATATATATATATATATATATATATATATATATATGACATAAAAAAGCAAATCAATGCAAAATATTAAATATATTATTAAAAAAAATAGATAAGAAATTTACTAAAAAATACAAAAATACAAAATATATACACAAACTTTATTCGGTATGAAATAAATCAACCCTTAGATTACATAAACAACAATAAATATCCATGGTATCAATAAAACAATAAAATCACAATAATCTAATTTAAAAACAGATCAAACATCATTTTCAGAAATAATAATCTAAAACGTCCCTAAAAAAACTCTAGGTTATTACGCCAAGTAATGGCTCCCCTCAAAAACAAGCCCAAACCCCTCCATACCAATGAATCTGAGGCCATTTGCAACCACATAAAAGCAGGGCGAAATTGCACAAATCCCTTTGGCCTCAGTAGAGGAAGTAAAAAACGACTTCTAAAAGGTGCATAAAAAACATAGAATAAATTAAAATGGGACAAGGTCTGCAGGGACACCCCGTCACAGTCACGGTCTGATCGATTTTTCACCATACTGACCTAACGGAAAGCAAAGATTATTTCTAATGACCCCCAAACGAAATCGGGTAATAAGAGTCCTTTCCCTCAGGTCATTTATTGCTATAAGATAGGGCTCTGGTCCCACCCCCATCTTTAGCATAATAAAATCCCTGACCGATTGTTTCCTTAATTCCTTTCCCTCTCTTTCAGCCCTCCGAATTCTTAAAAAATTCTGCTTCACCCAATTTTTATCCTGGCTAATCAGACCCACGGGAGAATAAAACAGATACGGCCGCCCCAGCTCCTGTGCTACTTTTCTTATGTACATCAGCCAGGGAATGCACTTTATATTATCACAAGCCAAACAATCCCTTAGGATCTCTCTATTTAAAATAGCAAGTTCATTTCTCCAAATCGAAATCCATAACAAAAGGGGAGCCAACTGAATAAATCTTGCACACACTCAAGATCTAATTCTAAATGCAAGCAAAAGCCAGAGGTATTTTGGCCAATGCCCAATAGTCTTCTACAGAAACGATTTTCTTCAATAAGGGGCACTCGGGTGTCCATATACCCCCAAAGTGCTGCACCATACAACAGGACAGGGAGACATTTTTGCCTATAGATTTCAAGGAGAGGCTTAATGGGTTTGCTACCTACTCTAACAGCAAAATCAAAAGTAGCACCAACTGAGGCATGGAAAAGCATACTCTTTCTAGCAATAGAGGGTTTCCATGAGCCTTTGTCATCAAAGATTACCCCTAAATATGGGAATTCATTGACCCTACTAATAGTTTGATCATCGACCTTTAGCTCCCCAACCCTGCTCAGAGATTTACCACATACCATAAAATGTGATTTCTTATAGTTTATCTCTAGGCCCAAGCCTGACATAAAAGATGCATAGGCTCTAACAGCTTTGCGAAGACTATTCATGGTGCGGGCCATAAGGACCGCATCATCCGCATATGTCAATACCTGGACACTAGTGCCATTCACCTTTGGAACATCCCTACAGTTCTCCACCAAAAAATCTGACAATCTATTAGTTTATAGGAGGAACAGAGTAGGGGCCAACACACACCCCTGGCGAACGCCCTTGGTGAGCCTAAAAGTCTCTGAGAGTTCCCCATTTGTCCCCACCCTCACATTGGCAACTGATCCTGAGTGGAGGTACCGAAGCAATTCCACAATGTCAGGATCCATCCCTAGCTGACTTTACCTTTCCCACAATATGGACCGATTTACCTTATCGAAGGCACAACCAAGGTCCATAAAGGCAAGATAGAGGGTACCCTTCCTGGCTTGCGTATATTTCCCAATCATCATCAGAAGATTAAGGCACTGTTCACGTGTGCCAAGACCTTCCCTAAAGCCATACTGATCCCGGCTCAGAATTTCCTTTTCTACCATCCAAGCCTTAATACGCCTTAAGATGATCCGCCCCAGAATCTTCCCAGAAGAGTCAAGTAGGGAAATAGGGCGATAGGACTTCGGGTCATTCCGATCCCCCTTTTTAAAAACTGGAATGATACAAGCCCTCCTCCAGGAGGCAGGAATTCCCACAGTAACTGCTGCATTAAGAACATTTAAAAGAACAGGAGCCCATAACTGAGGGCAAGATTTGTATAGATCCATAGGAATGGGCTTTATTACTAGCACTGCCCTGGAGTGCATCAATAACTTCCTGAAGCGCAAACCTGATCGCTAAATTGGGAACCACCACACACTCATTTTCCCAATTATTTCTTAAAGGGGTTCCCTCAAAAATGCTACAAAAATATTTTACCCAGACCGCCGGGGAAATATTGCAACCCAAACCCTCAGATGTCTCTGTGGCAAAAGAACCTCTATTTACCACCTTCCAAAACAAGCCAGGATCCTTCAGGACTGTGGCGCGCTCCAACTCTGCCCAGGCCTTTGCTTTAAACATATTCTTACTTTCCCTCAGAGCCCTTTTGTACTCAATCCTTGCTACTTTCACTACGGGCCTATCTCTGGGATATTCTTTGAGGGTTGTTTTCATGTTTGCCCTGGCATCGTAACAAGCCTTATCAAACCACCCACCTCTACACTTATTAGAACGACTGTCTATCGAAAATAGACAGTCTCTAACTTCTGTTTACTTCAGCTATTGCATCCATCACTTCTGTTGGGCTCGGAGTCTCTCTCAAAAGTATATCCATAAACAAGGGTAAGTTTCCCCCCACCACCCTCTCAACAACTTTTTGGGCATCTACCTGTTTCCAGCCAAGTCGCCTACCCTGATCTCTTATCTTCACTGTTGCTGGACCACCCCTTCCTAGTTTACTTTGTGCCCCTGGGAGTTTAAAGCACAATATGAGGGGGTTATGATCACTCATACATTCTCCAAGCACCTCTCCACCAATTAACAGATTTTTCAATGACGGAGACACGAAAATGTAGTCAATTGTGGTGAGAGCTGGTAAAAATCTACTACTTCAGTGTCCCGGAGGTTCAAAAGGCCCAACTTCCCAAATTCCTTATTCAAAGCCCTACCTCTCACATCCTGAATATCATCCGCCAAGTAGTCCACACAATCATAGTCAAAGAGATTTACCATTGTACTGAGGTGGCCCAGCTTAGCATTAAAATCTCCAGATACAATGGCACGGAATTCCAACCCCACCTCCTCCATTCTGTGTTTCAACACCTGGATAATAGAGAAAAGGATCTCAATTTGGCACCCCTGTCCCATACAGCATTATAAAAATTTACCAACAGGACGCTAAAATTATTAGAAAAAATTACCCAGACAGGCAATATACCCTGATGGTTACAATTGATTTGGAAGGCAGCCACTATCTTAGAGAAACGTATTAAGGTGACCAAGCCACCTTTCAGGCGGCCCCCGAGGGACTGAGCTGCTGGGGTGGCAAATCTATCATATCCATCCCTAGCAGCCAGCCCCTCAGACCATGTTTCCTGCAACATGATAATATCATAGTCAACCATACTCCTAACCCAATCCTGGTCGGATATCTTGGCATCATACCCCGCAATATTCCAAGAGATAAGGTCACACTTCAGACCCACCCTCTCCAACACAGTCACAGTCTTGGTGCATTGTCAATCCACCCCTGCCAAGTCCGAGTTTATATTGTAATCCGTTCTCCTGCAAATTGACCACTGGTCATTCTGGCCTAAAGGTGGGGTCCAGCCAAAGTCAGGAGAGGGATCAACGCCCAGATGCATATGATTGTAAAAATATCCCAGGGGGGCCAAACCAATTGATTCTGCCCTTGAAAAGACCTGACTATAGGAGAAAAAAAGCAGTTGAGCCAGGGCCGGATATCTGACATTTATAATAACACAATCCTCGACCCCTTCTTTTTTCCTCTGCCCAAACCAGTCAATCCTTCGAACAAACAAAACATCTTCAAGATCCTTACATGAATAATTGCAGTTTTTGCTCAGCCAATGACCAGTTTTGTTTTTTAATTGATTCATGGATTCTCTTACCCCACGGGCCAAAGCAGGAACATTAGTCAGTACTACCACATAAGGGGCACATGCCAGGGGGTAGTCCAGACGGGCCAGTGAAGACTTTTTACCCAACGGATACTGGTTGGTCTTCCCAACCGGCTGTGGGCAAGCCCCCCCCGTCCACCACAAAACCACAGTCAGCCCGTCCTCCGAGGCTAGGTCCATTCAGAGCCCGCTTCCCATTGGTGGGGCAATAGTTGGGGCCAGCACAGACTGAGTACAGGCACCTTTTCCTGCAGAACTTGACGGGTTATCCAGATGCTGAGGCAAACTTCCCAAGGGCCTAGCACTTTCCTCCTGTAAATTCACTTTCACACTGGGATGAGATACACAACACAGGGCCTTACACCCCCCACTAAATAGCTCCCTTGGCTTCTTAAATCACCTAGTCGAGCAACTGCTTTTTATTTCGCTGATAGTTTTACCATCACAGGTGACAGAATACCCTCAATCATCTCCGTAAGCTTTAGCAAAAAAGAGGTTGCATCTCAGCCCAATAGCTCGCTAGATTTTGCACCACCATATAACTCCTTAGAACTATCCACAAGAGAAGCTTTCGTTTTAGGGACAGATTTCTTCAGTGTCTTTTTCTTTCTTGGTGGAGGGCTGCACTTATCCAGAGAACAGGCCACAGGAGATGACAGCAGAAGCCTTTTGCTTCTTCTCGAAGGCCCTGGGTCACCAGAGTGGTCACGCTCTAACACAGGACACCGCTCTCATCCACGATGGGCCACCACCCCCTCCTCCTCCAAAGCCACTGATGGATCACTGGCTAACGAGACATGACCCCAATCCCCCATCTCCATAGATAATCTCCTCTCCGCCAAGTCAATTTCCTTGGTCACGACCCCAACTGCTCTCGCAAGGAAGGAGTCCAAAGTAGTGTTTGCAGTACCCTGCCTGCCACCTCCACCACTCATGGCGCCAGATAGCTGACCCTTTTTCTGCCCCATTTAGCAAAAGGTAGCTCCTCGCTGAGGGCAGCAGCAGGATATACAGTTTAAAAGAAGGGGCTTCAAGTAGGAAAGTCTCCAAGCACTAAAAAGCTGTAAATAATTACCAAAAAGACTGACCAGCCATGGCAAGATGAAAGGGGGGTGGCCCAGCCCAGCCTCTAACGGTCACTGTCGGGCGCAGGACGGGTCCGCCCTTGGCCCGGGCACGTCCCGCGAAGCGGGCGAGCACAGAGTTTTGAACAACGGGGCTCCGGTCCCGCCCCTTGCCTCCTCCTCAGCTTCCTTGCGGCTCGGGAAGCGGGCGCGCACAGAGTTTTGAACAGCGGGGCTCCGGTCCCGCCCCTTGCCTCCTCCTCAGCTTCCTCATGGCCCGGGAAGTGGGCGCGCACAGAGTTTTGAACAGTGCGGCTCCAGTCCCGCCCCTTGCCTCCTCCTCAGCTACCTCGCGGCCCGGGAAGCGGGGGCACACAGAGTTTTGAATAGCGGGGCTCCGGTCCCGCCCCTTGCCTCCTCCTCAGCTTCCTCGCGACAAAATATATACATATATGTGTACAGATAAAATAATATTAAACAAACAAAGACATAATAATATTATTATATAACAAACAATATTAAAAAGTAGCAAAGCCAGTGAAAAATGAATAAACTATTTCCACTCCAATGTGTACAACACTAGGGAAAGCGTTGGACTCCGGAGAGGTATAATTTACTATTCCTACTCCAGTCGGTGCAACAGCAGGGAAAGCGTTGGACTTCTGAAGGATACAATTTGCTAATCCCTCTCCAGCCTGTGCAATGGTAGGGAAAGAGTTGGACTCCAGAGCGGTAAAATGTACTATTCTCACTACAGTCTGTGCAACAATAGGTAAAGCGTTGGACTCTGGAGGGTGAAATTTAGTATTCCCACTCCAGTATGTGCAATAGTTGGGAAAGTGTTGAACTCTGGAGGGATAAAACTTACCATACTCACTCCAGTCTGTAGAAAAGTAGAGAATGTGTTGGATTCCGAAAATGTAAAATTTACTATTCTAACTCCAGTCTGTACAACAGTAGAGAAAGCGTTAGATTCGGAGGGGTAAAATTTACTATTCCCACTCCTTTCTTTGCAACGGTAAGGAATGAGTTGGACTCTGGAGGAGTAAAATTTAACACTCAGGTGTGTGCAATAGTAGGGAAACTGTTGGTTTCTGAAAGGGTAAAATGTATTATTCCCACTCCAGTCTGTGCAACAGTGGGGGAAACGTTGGACTCCAGAGGGATAATATATACTATTAACACACCAAGCTGTGCAACAGTAAAGAAAGTAGTTTACTTGAAACACATAACATATTTTAATAACTCCATTTATTTACCAAAACTATCAAAGTGTTAGTATAAAAAATATACATATAAATAAAAAAAGAAACACTTTGAATGATTATTAAATTACAATTACCATGAAATAATAAAAATTTTATTTATTATTTAGTTAAAATCACACACCCTAACCAAACAAACCAAGCAGCCCAGAATTAAAAAATAAAATACAATAAAACATATACCTAAATTAAACATATTAAATAATCAATAAAATAAAAATTAATAAATTAACTAATAATTGTTAATTAACTATTATTTAAAAAACGAACCACTCTATTTCAAACACAAACAACCTGCAACTAATATATACCATTAAAAATATATTTATTTAACAGCTTATATAATTATAACTCAATTTCATATGTTACTAGAAAATAATAATTACTTGATAATGAATTATTACTTAATTACCTTCACACCCTATACAAACCCTATACAAACCCAACAACCAGTACCTAAAATATAACTTAGAAAATGTAATAATTACACAATTTACATAATGAATCATAACATAATTAATGATAATGTTTTAATAGCTAATAATTAATTATTAATCAATTCATAATTAAATAAATTCCCACCCAATACCCCTACAAACCCATCAAACCACACCTAAAATGTAATTTACAAATATATTTACAGAATTTATATAATTCATTATCAAGTAAATATTTGTTAATAAGTGAACAATTAATAATTAATTAATTAATAATCAATTAATTACTTTCCCATGCTATACCCCTATAAACTGAACAACCTGAACCTAAAATATAATTAAGAAAATAATAATTACACAATTTACTTAAGTAATAATCAATTAAATAATTATTAATTCATGAATAATCAATAAATACTTCATTAATAGTCAATGAATAATTAATTAACTTCTCACCCTATCCCGCTACAAACCCAACAACCTACACCTAAATTATAACTTTACAACATAATAATTACAAAATTTGCATGACTAATTGTCAAAATAATCAATAATTAATTATTTTTCATCAATCAATAATAAATTAATTTCCAACCCTATACCCCTACAAATCCAACAACCCAAACCTAAAATATAATTTAAAAAATAATAATACACAATTTACATAATTAATTTGCAATCAACTAATTAATATGAATTCAAAATTAATGATTAAATATGTATACTTAACTTCCTACACTGTACTCCTGCAAGCCTCACAACCCGCTATGACACTATAAATTAAAATTAACAATTACATTTAAAATGATAAAGAGTTTATCATTACAAAATATATTTTAAATGATGAACAATTATATAAACAATATATAAAGTATACAATTAGAGTATGATCCTAATATTTTAATCAACTATATTATTTACAACTATATTATTGAAAACAATAGTAACAACACATATTGTATTGAAAACAATATTGCGCACCTAAAACATCGATATTCTTGTCAATGATTTTTCTGCATCAGGATATTTCTTTGTCACAATAATAAAAATGCAATATTTTTGTAACTCGTTATTTATAATCCGATATTTTTTCCAAAAAGCTTTGGGAGGGTGTGCTGTTTGGATCCATGCTGTTGCTGCCCTCACCCAAAAGCGTGAGGCAGCGTGGAGTCTGTCCTTTCAGGGCGAAGCGACAGTGACAGCTCTGGGTTTTGTGTGGAGGTGCACAGAGCAGTGAAACTTGGAGCATTTCCTGGAGCCCTGTAAAAGCAATGACGAGTTTTAGTCACACCAGCTACTTTTGCTGCCTAACCTCACTTCACATTTTGGAACCTAAGTCCCACCCCATTAAACCAGATGTCACTTCAGTTCAAGGCATTGGACATACTTTCTAACCAAGCTCTACAAGCACTACAACTAAGTCTGATGTTTAAGATGAGCATGAAGTTAGCCAGGTGTTCTGGTAAGGAAACAAATAAGTACTTGATGGCCAAGTATTTCTATTGTAGTGGGACAAGATAGTTCCAACCGGAGTGAGATCAGTAAGGAAGGATTGGAAACATTACTAAAAGGAATAACTGAGGAGCTTAAAATAGGTTTGCAATATTGAAATGCAAGCAGGGCACTATTGATGGCAAGTGTGAGGCACTGGAGATGAAATTGGGTGAGCTTTTTGTGAGGACATTGGCCCTAGAGGCCACACTGGCACCGATGTCGAAGGAGGTGGAAAAGAACTCTAGAGACCTAAGGCCTCATTACGAGTGTGTCAGTCTGAGGACTGCCTCACTTGTGGTGGTGGTCAGACTGACGCACTCCAGGCAGCCCAACGTCCACATCACAACCCTGGTAGACAGACCCACCAGGGGACCGCCTCCAGAGAAAGTATTCCTGATAGGCTGACAGCAGCCTGAGTTGTATTCAGCCATAATGGCGCTGAACTCAACGCTTTTTACAACTCAGCTTTTCACCAGCCTTTCCATGGCAGTAACCCTGCCCTGGAAAGGCTGGCAAAAGCCAGTGCTGGGGGCTGCAGGGGGGCCCTTAAACTGCCCATGCTTATGTCAAGGTCACCCATGCCCAGCACCATCTGAATGTGCACTGTCTACTTTGGGATGGTGGTGGTGTGCTAAGGTATAGGCCTTAGGGAGCCAAAACCAATATCGTAGCACTGTTATGGCCTGTCAGCAGTGCAAACATCATAATAAACATGGGGAGGACGCCACTGGTATGACGGTGGTGCCTTTCCCATGAGTTGGTGGTCTAAGGGCCTCATTATGACTTTGGTGGTCAGAACAAGCCGACCTCCGAAGCTTCAGAGAGGAGGCTGCCATCATACCAACGGCCTCACCCCAGGTCGTATTACAATGTTTCCACTGGGCTGACTGACGGAAACATTGTATTACAATGTTTCTGCTAGTCAGACTAGCAGAAAAGTCCCATGGCATTCTGAGAGTACTGGCAGGGGGGCCCCTGCACTACCCCCTGTCATGGGCCTGGGCACTGCAGGGGGTTTCCTGTGGCCCCCAGCACTGGCTTTCTGCCAGCCTTTTCATTGCAGGGATCCCACCATGAAAAGGTTTGCGGAAAGAGGAATTGTGATCAGCACGGCAGCGCTGAACTCAACACTGCCATGGCTGACCATGACTCAGACAGATGCCACCCCATTGGGATCCATGATCCTGGAGGTGGTGGCGGTCCGATGGCCAGGGTCATAATCTGGCAGTGAGACCACCAGAAGTGCGGTGGTCCGACCACCAACACGGGTTTGGTGGTCCTTGGATCACCAAACTCATAATAGGGTACTTAGTTATTTTGAAAGCCTGCAGCAAATTAAGGGATATTGGAAAGGCTTGAGGATCAGAAAAAAAGGAATAATATTAAAATATTAAATGTTCCTGAACCTGTAAAAGGAACCAGTATAAACAACTCTGTGATTCAACTAATTCAGAATGGCCTCTTCAAGGAGGAGATGGGTGGAAGATTGTGAGACCTGCCTACTGATATCCAAAGAGTACACAGAGATCCATATAGACTGAGCCCTAATAGGAAATACCCTAGGGAAATCTTGATTAACTTTCAATACCTATGTAGTGAAAGAGATTATTCTGTCCACTGCACTTACAACTAAATCAATTGTGTATAAGGACTTCACACATTCAATCAGATCAGATTTGTGTCACGTGACAGAAGAGTGACAGTGGCTTCTTGAGAGGGAAATGATGGAGTTGCAGAATCTTAGGGGCTAAAGCACATACAAAGTTCGCAGTCTTTTTTAAAGTGATGTGTGATAATAAGATACAGTTAGTGCAGACAGAGGCTGAAGCAGATAATTTGATGCTGAACATAAAGGGAAGCAAGTCGAGATCAAACAACAGTAACTACTACTTTGTAAATGCACTGCCTGCTTAGTTTTAGATGAGCGATTTTAGGTTGGAGGGCATGAGCTCGACAGGGGCATCCACAATTCCAAGAACTGGCTAATAGATTAATGCAGGATTCCTACGCGGGAAATGGGGATTACACTGGGTGTGGAGCAGATTGGTGTAAAAAAAAAAAAATTCTTATAATCTCCTATGGTCATCAGGGCCTCATTATGAGTTTGGCGGAGGGGATTACTCCATCACAAATGTGACGGATGACCCATCTGTCATATTACAAGTTCCATTATAGCCTATGGAACTTGTAATATGGTGGACAGGATATCAGTTACATTTGTGATGGAGTAATCACCTCGGCCACATTCGCAATGAGGCCCCAAGCCTAAAGTCAAATAAATGCACATCTTTGAGTGAGAGTATTAGGGTAGACTAATATGAATAAGTTCAGAGTGTAGTTAATAATTTATCTTGATATGTTAATGAGAATGAGAGACAAGAAGAGATAGAGATGCTGAGGTTTTACAAACAAGCAGTACGCAAGTAAATCTCTTACAAAGAAACTCATTGCACTGAATTCGAATTCCAGCAGGTAATGAAGGGTTAACATAGGGTTCAGTAAGTGGTCTATACTTCTCAGGTTGGGCATATTGGGGGGTAGCCCTGCTGGTTAGGAGAAATGCAAGCATACAGGTCCACAATGCAGATAAAAACAGTAGCAGAAGATGGATAATTGCTATACTTGAATTAGAGCAGAACCAGTAAACTTGTGTTGTGTATTATGGGTCTAACCTAGATCATCTGATGATTCTGCATCAACATTTCACAAGACTCTTGAAGTATATTGCTCCAATTTTGTGAAGGGTGATTTTAACACATTGTTAAATACCAAATTGGTCTGTTCAACTATTAGTCCTTGCTAGAAATGGGGTCTTTGGTTGGCAGTCAGGTTACCCCCTGTCCAAGCAAGGATCCTCACTCTAGTCAGGGTAAAGTAAAATCACTCTCAGTTAACCCCTACTCCCCCCCTTGGTAGCCTGGCACGAGCAGTCAGGATTAAATTCAGAAGCAAGGTAGAAAGTATTTGTACCAACACACACAGTAACCCAGTGAACCCAACACAAAAGGTTTGGTTGTATTTTGCTAACCAACCCAAAATGCTGACTCAAATGTGGATCCTGTCGACAGATATTTTCATAAACAGCGATTATAAGTTCCTTGCTAATATATCAGCTGGACGGCTCTCAGTAATTACTGGGAAGTTAATTGACAGGGACTGGAACCTTTTTTTTTGCCAGAGGGACAACTGAGAGAATTGGTCCATCAGCTGATTGGAGTAACAGACGTTGTCAGTCCTTATGGTGCCCCTCTTGTGATAGTGGCTGTAGATGAATTAAAGATTTTGACAAGGTGTGCTGAAAAAAACATATGGTTATTTTTTAAGTGTTTGTCATTCCGTATAAATTTACAGAGATCATAAAATCTCTGTATACGAAACTCTCTGCCAGAATTTTAGTAAAGAATCAACTAACAAATAAAGCTCCTACAGCAAGAGGTCCTCATCAGGACTTCCCCATTTCCCTACTTTATTTTATGTGTTTATTGAGCCCTATGCCCAACAACTAAGAATTGATGGAGAAATAGCTTCTTTTGAAGTAAAAGAGTTCAATAAAAAGTGGTACACATACTGATAATGTTATTTTATTTTTTATATACCAGCTGGCCTGAAAGATTACTGTGTGGGTTTGAATAATCAGTCAAATCATTTGGTGAATGATCAGGGTATACTATCAATCAAGAGGAAACTGGAATCATGATGTGGAATGCTGATGTTAGGTCCGGGATTGAGTCAGAGTGAATGAGATTTTGAGATAGATATATTTCACATTATGGATCAGATTCCTGATCAAAATTTGGTTAGAGTCGCATCTGGAAGTAGAATCTTAATTAATAAATGGCAAAACCTACCTCGCACAATATATGGAAGGGTTAACCCTAGAAAAGATATTCACCCCCAATGCATTCTTATTCAACAATGTTCCACTAGTCTTTAAATTAAGTAGTCATTCAATGGATTCAGAGTCACACTGTCAGTTTTGTTTGGATCTGTAAGGGGATAAGGATTGCATGGAAGAAGCTTAGGAACAAATAAAAAAGAAGAATGTACAGCTCTCTGATATACAATTTTATTGTGTCAAATTTGTCAGATAGGGACATCTTGTTTTGAAGTTTGATTAATATAAAGTGCAAGAAAGGTATTCTTCATAACTATGAATCACCTATGTTTTTTAAGAAAATTAGAATTAAGGTGCTGGAGGCAGGAGGTAAATTATATACCAAGTTCAGGTTTAAATTTGTGATCCCATATTATAATTACAATGCACTGATCTGGGATTCCCCTGGCACCCCAGAGTGCCTGATGATGCATTGACTCAACCACTAAGGAATGCAAATATTAAAAAGTGAAGAGACCTGCTTAGTGAAGATGTACTAGGACCATGGAACCACTTGAACTTTAAGGCTGATGGGAAGCTTGCTAGGTTTAAATATATACATTTGATCTCATGGTATATGGTGCAAAGATGGTAAAGTGGTGAGGTGAAAGAATTCAAGGAGCTATACTTGTAACTGTAAATAAAGAAGGAGGTCACCAAATGGTATGGCTATCTGTGAGGTTTGTGTTATGATGAGGTTATCGTCATATAAAACATGGAATAGGCACTTGCTGGAAAAAGACAAATTTATGGCAAGAATATTTTGCTATACTTTATTTGATTGCTGAACCAGCTACCTTGAAAAAAAAATCGCTTTGCTTTATTCAGGGCATATTAGACCCTTTACAAGATGGCAAGATGAGGGGACTACTCTCTGCCCCCCTGTTTAAAGTGTGGTATGTCAAAAGCAAAAGTGGTCCATTTGTTTGCAAAATACCCAGTTTTAAAAATGCTCTGGGATGAAAAAAGTAGAATTTTGTCAATAGCCATCAAGTGGGTGATAGAGGCAACTTTCAATACTTTTTTTGTTTGGTATCTATACCCAGATCTGGGAATGGTTGGACCAGAATGAAAATAAATTAATATTTTACCTATTCCTGTAAATTAGGCGCAATTTGCAAGAAATGCATAGTTTCAAATCCTCTGTCAGTGACACACTTGGGGCCTTAATATGAGTATGGCGGTCCATGGACTACTGTACCCACGATGGCAGACTGAACGCTGCATCCTTGTTGGTCCGATTGCCAGATTTGGATGCTGGTGATTGGACCGCCACAACAGCTCCAGTACTGTCAGGATCAAAGATCTTGTGGTACTGGTGGTGGAGAAAGCCGTGGTCAATCACGGCGGAGCCCATGGCGGCACCTCCATGCTTATCACGACTTGCCTTTCTACCAGCCTTTTCATGGTGGTGTTATTGTCATGAAAAGTCTGCCATAAAGGCAGTGATTGGACCAAAGGGGGCCCCCGTGCTGGCCATGCCTATGTCGTGGGCAGTTCAGGAGCCCCCTGTCAGCACACTCAGAATGCGCACTGTTTGCAATAGCAGCAATGCACATTCCTATTGTGATGACTGCACAAACAGTGAGGTGGTTTTGGCAACGGCTCTTCCTGAGATCTGCAGCCAATGCCGCTGTACTGTCTGCACCGTGCAGCCCAACGGGGAAATTATTATATAGAGTTTGAGAGGCCGTTGGCTTGGCAGCGGCCTCTCAACCATCATAGTGCTGGTCCAACGGTCGAACCGTCACAGTTATAATCAGGCCCTTAGTTAATATGACAATGAGCATTGGCACTCACAACTATTCGTGTTTTAGTGAGAAGAAAATTCAGTTCTGCCAACCTAGAGTACAAAGGTTAGGATCAGCAGACTTTGTCCATTGATCATTCATTTTCCTGTCCAAAATTTGAGGAACTGTATGACTATAGGATCTGCTTTTGGAAGGCACCCTTGCCTATGGCCTACCAGAAACGCAGACAGTGATTCTATCAAAACTACGGGTTAACCCATCCAAAACTGGATCAGTAAGTGCACAATGAGCATTGTATATACGGGTAATGAGGACAAAAAAAAAAAATTAAAAAAATCTGTAAGATTAATGTCAGTTGCTTCAAATTTACTGTATACTGAGGAAGGCAATACAAAACTATTGGAAATTTGGTTTATGGTTGGCAGAAGTATGCACCCTCTCCAATCAGGAAGCACAATCCTAGTCTGGATAAGCCTGATACACAGTAAAAGGTAAACTGTGCTCACCCTCTGGTAACTTGGCAGAGAGAAGTCAGGCTTAATTGAAGAGACAAGATGTAAATTATTTTTGCAACCATCAAAACCATAAAACTGTAAAGACACCCCACAAAAATAATCCACATCAGCTTTGAAGAATAGATCTTAATTTAATGAACAACACAAGACCAAAGTGACAAAAATCCAATTAGTAGAAGTTGAGATATGAAATTTAAAAATATCTGCAAATGTAGTACCTAAAAGCTTAAATTGCCAGCTGCGGCTATCACACTGGACTAGGGAAAATCCAAAGTGCAAGCAAACCATGATGGAGCGTAGGCCACTACAGGGACCAACCTTTTCCTGCTGAAAAAGTACCTTGTGTGGAGAGTTGTGTCAATGTAGAAGATCCGATGAAGGGAGAAAAGGAGATGATGCGAAGGGGATGCATGGGTTCTGATCCACGCAGTCAAGGGATGTGTCATTCTCGAGCCATGCAGTCATTGATCATTGAGTAGGGATGCGATATCGAACCTTTGCGATGATGGCATTAGGTTGTTGTCGAGCAGCTCAGCTGGCGATGCAAAGGTGATGTGTTAAGGCTGATGGTAATGTTCCGATCCTGAGCCACTCAATCGGTGATGCAAAGTCCTCCTCCTCAAAGGCAGCAGCGATGCATCAGTGTCAAGGAGAGATGGGACGGTTCCAATCGCTACAGTGTTGTTGTGCGGATTTTCTCAGAACACACCAGCAGAACCCATTTCCAAGAGCCCAGTACATTATTGGCACCACGTGGCAGGGTAGGGCGTTCAGTTGGCAGAATCCAGAAGTTGCAGGTCCAGACCATCTCACTCCCAGGCAAGGAGGGCAGCAGGGCATGCACAGCAAAACAGGAATACAGCAAATCCAGCAGAGTTCCAGCTGAGTGACTGTCCCTAAGCAGAACAGCAGGCCTTCTTCCTGGCAGAATATTCTCAGGTCCAGAGATGTACTGATATGGTAGGGTCAGAAGCCCAGTTCGTATACCCAGTGGTGCATTTGAAGTGGGAAAGACTTCAAAGAGAGGACTTTGAAGTGCACACAGTCCTTGCCCTTCCTCCATGGCTCTAGACACACAAGAAGGGGTTATGTAGCCCTTTTTGATGGCTCAGGACCAAGCCCATTCAGGTCTAAATGTCAACTCCTCCCTCCCATACTGCCCTGAATGTGGGACATCAACATGCAGATGGGCACTTAGTCACACCTAAGTTCCCTTTGTGTGTGGCTGTTTGAAGGAAATGCACAAAAGTCCAGCTATCACCCACCCAGATGTGTATTCAGAGACAATCAGAAGACAATAGGGCCCTCATTATGACATTGGCGGTAAATCCCACTTACCGCTACGCTGACAACCACCAACATATCGATATCCGTTTGCCATATTATGACACACACAAACTGACAGAATACAGCCATATACACAAATTCTGCCAGCCCAAAGGTCAGTGGTGAACTGTCGGTACCAACACCCATACCATTACACCAACAAAACAACACCTACCACATCATAACCCACAAATCACCACGGCAGACATTCAACGGTGGTAAACCATTGGTGGTACACACCTCCACACTCAGAATGGACACCCAAATACTAAACTACACAACATTGGCCAATTAAAAAAACACACACCTGACACCCATATGCACACCACACCCACCCACTCACACCACTATAAAACACCCACCCACATTACTCACAACCCCTTACGAATACAAATCATTGCCACCAGACAGCCATCAAGACCACTGCGACAACTACACACACACCCATACATTCCTCACACACTCCAATACGCACACCCAATTACACTAACCAACACCCATACACTAATACACACCACACGACACCCATGGCCCCACAAAGGCACCCCCGCTTCACAGATGAGGAGTTGCGGGTCATGGTGGAGCAAATAGTCAGGGTAGAGCCACAGCTCTTTGGAGCACAGGTATAGCAGATATCCATTGCAAGGAAGATGGAGCTATGGCAGAGAATCGTGGACAGGGTGAATGCCGTGGGGCAGCATCCAAAAACCAGGGATGACATCAGGAAGAGGTGGAACAACCTACAGGGGAGGGTAAGCTCTGTGGCAGCAAAGCAACAGCTCATCATACAGAGGACTGGCGGTAGACCCCCACCTCCTCCCCCATAGCTCACAGCATGGGAGGAGCAAGTCTTGGCATTACTGCATCCAGAGGGACTCACTGGAGTAGACGGAGGACTGGACACTGGTAAGTCAACATTTACCACTTATCACCCCCATACCTGCATGCCATCTTACACCCTCACTCCCATCACTCCACTCCATCCCACACACTGCACCAACGCAGATGACTAACCTAAATGCCAAGCCCTGCATGCCATACCAATGCATGGACAGCCCTCCCAGCCCTGCATGGACACCCATCACCAAAGCATGCTGATAATCCCACAATACATCAACGTACACATTCAAAGGTGGCAGGGCAACAGCAACGATACAGGGGAAGATAGGGATGTACAATATGTCACAGGCATGAAGCATAATACATCACTTACATCCCCACATGTGCCCCATCCAATGTTAGCCAATGTTACTCACAACCCCTTACGAATACAAATCATTGCCACCAGACAGCCATCAAGACCACTGCGACAACTACACACACACCCATACATCCCTCACACACTCCAATACGCACACCCAATCACACTAACCAACACCCATACACTCATACACACCACACGACACCCATGGCCCCACAAAGGCACCCCCGCTTCACAGATGAGGAGTTGCGGGTCATGGTGGAGCAAATAGTCAGGGTAGAGCCACAGCTCTTTGGAGCACAGGTATAGCAGATATCCATTGCAAGGAAGATGGAGCTATGGCAGAGAATCGTGGACAGGGTGAATGCCGTGGGGCAGCATCCAAAAACAAGGGATGACATCAGGAAGAGGTGGAACAACCTACAGGGGAGGGTAAGTTCTGTGGCAGCAAAGCACCAGCTCATCATACAGAGGACTGGCGGTAGACCCCCACCTCCTCCCCCATAGCTCACATCATGGGAGGAGCAAGTCTTGGCATTACTGCATCCAGAGGGACTCACTGGAGTAGACGGAGGACTGGACACTGGTAAGTCAACATTTACCACTTATCACCCCCATACCTGCATGCCATCTTACACCCTCACTCCCATCACTCCACTCCATCCCACACACTGCACCAACGCAGATGACTAACCCAAATGCCAAGCCCTGCATGCCATACCAATGCATGGACAGCCCCCCCAGCCCTGCATGGACACCCATCACCAAAGCATGCTAATAATCCCACAATACATCAACGTAAACATTCAAAGGTGGCAGGGCAACAGCAACGATGCAGGGGAAGATAGGGATGTACAATATGTCACAGGCATAAAGCATAATACATCACTTACATCCCCACATGTGCCCCATCCAATGTTAGCCGAGAGGAGGTCCCATGACTATCCAGCCCCCCAACAGAAGATGCCCCCAGTGATGACAGTAACTCTGGACTTCAGGATCTGGATCAACAACCTGGCCCATCAGGGACCACTGGTCAGTCGGTCACCCCAGCCCACACACAGTCCACTACAGAGCCTCCCCCATCAGTATCCAACACCCCAGCACCTACTCAGCATCCCCACACCTGTGTCCCCAGGACACATCAATCAGCAGTGTGCCCACCTGTACAGGGACCCCAGTCCATACCTCACCCCAAGACAATCAGGGACCTGGGATCAGTGGCAGTGGGCACACTGTTCAGGGGACAAGAGCACAGGGCAACAGGGACACTGGGAGGACTGCCGTGTGCCAGGGGGAGGACAGGCCCAGGGAACCGACTCTCCAGGAGGCACTCACTTATGTCCTGGGGGCCTACCAACAATCCCAGGACACGATGAGCCAGATCCTGAACAACATGCAGGAGAACAAGTAGCTGCAGGAGGAACACCATTAGGAGATCAGGGAGGACTTGCAGGCCCTCAACACCTCCATGATCTCCATAGCAGGGGTGCTGGCAGACATGGCCAACATCATGAGGGAATGAACTGCACAGCCGCGGGCCCCTACCACTAGCCAGTCTATTGACCAGCCCACCACATCCGCTGCAGCTAGTGGGCAGGAGGCCCCGCTACAGGGCCCACAGGCCACAAGCACTCTTCCCCCTACAGAAGGTGAACCACCCCGCAAACGTTCTCTCCAACCCAGTCAGAAGCCAGAGACACTTGCCAAGACCAAGACCACTGCCAGGAAATTAGACTCTCCTGATTGTACCCCTTGTGTCCCACCCTGTCACTTTGTCCACTTTGAACTGCCTTTGCTCCCCTTCCTATGGCCCTTTGGACACTGGACCTGTGCTACAAACAGACTGGAACAATACCCTGGACATTCCTCCACCTTTACCCCATTCCATTGCACTTTTCAGTCACTTATTTGCACTTTAAAAGACACCCTTGAACACAATTTGCGTGACACTGTTTTATGCATTGAAAATGTGCATTTGGGGGAACAGTCACATGTATTGCAAATTATCTGAACACTGTGATAGCATACACATAATGACCTGTAACTGTCTGTAGTGATCACATCAGGAGATTGTTTTCATATCACCAACATCTGGAAATTGAGAAGCCATAGGTGACAGTAAGTTGAGATGCAAATGAAGTGAATGCCATCATGCTACAGCCACACAGAAAACATCAATAGTCAGAGTAATGGTCAGTTCCACTGTCTCACCTGTGTGTCATTGGAACTATTGACGTATGACTGATGTTCTGTTGTCCTCATCCTCTGCCTCCTCCTCATCACTGTCCTCAGGGTCCACTATTTCCACAGGGTCATCTCCAGCCCCCTCCTTCTGCAGAAAAGGCACATTTCGTCTAAGGGCCAGGATGTGCAACATGCGGAATGCCACTACTATCTGGCAGAACTTTCCGGGTGAGTAGCACAGAAATCCACCTGTCAGATGGAGGCACCTGAACCTGGCATTCAGGAGAGAAAAGGTCCACTCGATTAGTCTTCTGGTTCACCCATGTGCCTTATTATAACGGTCCTCAGTCCCTGTCCTGGCATTCCTCACAGGCATCAGGAGCCACAATAGGTTTGGGTAGCCAGAGTCACCTGCAAGTATTGAGGGACAACATTTAGCCTCACACAATCCTATTGGGATAACACCTGAAGGCATACACTGACATAAAGTGGGTGGGGACTCTGGCTCACCTATTAGCCACTCCCTGTGCCTCTGTAGTTGGGCCATCACATTTGGGATGCTGCTATTCCTCAGGACAAAGGCGTCATGAACCGACCCAGGATGCTTGGCAGTGACGTTGGAGATATACTGGTCTGCCAGGCACACCATTTGCACATTCACTGAGTGGAAACTCTTACGATTCCTTAAAACCTGTTCATTCTGGCGGGAGGGACAAACGCTATATGTGTACAGTCAATCGCCCCAATAATATTGCAGATATGTCCCATTGCATAGAATCCTGCCTTCACAGTGGCCAAATCTTCCACCTGTGGGAAAGCAATGTAGCTACACATGTGTTTCACCAGGGCAGACAAAACCCTTGCCAGCACGATTTAAAACAATGGCAGTGACATTCCAGCTGCCAAGCCCACTGTCACTTGGAAAGAACCAGTTGCTAGGAAATGGAGCACTGACAGTACTTGCCCAGTAGGATGACAGATAGCTGATAATAGGTCAGGCTCCAATTGGGCACACAGCTCTGTGATTGTGGCCCTGTCCAGTCTATAAGTCAGTATAATGTGCCTCTCCTCCAGTGTAGCCAAGTCCACAAGGGGTCTGTACACTGGGGTTCGTCTTCTCCTCCCATTAATCCATAGCGGTAGGTATCTAAGGGACACGAGAGTGAGGAGGCTGTCACAATTTGAACAATGGAACCACCACCTCAGTGTACATAGTGCATTTATGTGATGGGACAGAGGGAATGGCATGGTATGTGCAAATCTAGGCAGTGACGCAGTCAAGGTCAATCTCATCGTTGTCCACCACCATGAAATGGCGACCGCCTGTCCTGTATGTAGGGACAGGTGGAAGTGAGGTAACTCCATCAACGTTGGGCGTTGTGGTGGAAGGTGGTCTTGCACTGCAGTGCAGTTCCTCATTGAATAATATGGGGCTCTATGGAGTACAGTGGCCCATGGGGATCTGCGCCGATGGTGACGGTGTCCACCGCCGCGGACGTGACCGCCATTTTCTATCTGATTCTTCACTTGTTTCCTGACCTTCAACAGGAGAACACCTATGCTGCGTGTGCTGCTGTGACCTGTGTCACGAACCTACCATGGCCTGTGTGACCGGGGAAAGGGTCCCTGCCTTCACTGTGGAGGAGTTGGAGCGATTGGTGAATAGGGTCGTACCCCAGTACGGACTGCTGTATGGGCCTCCAGACCAACAGGTAAGTACTCCTTGGGCATGATGCATGGAGATGTGTGTGGAAGCATTGTGTCATCGTGGGGGGCAATGTCATGTGGTGGTGTACATGGTGTGTGCCGGGAGATGTGTGTGCCAATGGTGATGGAAATGGGATTGGTGGGCCATACATGTGACAGGCTGGATTGTATGTGTAATGGTGTTTGAATCACCTCTGGAGGTCAGCGCCCATCAAAAGAAGGGATTATGGCGTGCCATCGCCAAGGACGTGCGGACCCTGGGGGTCTATGGCAGGCGGAGCACCCATTGTCGGAAAAGTTGGGAGGACCTGAGACGCTGGGCATGGAAGACGGCAGAGGCCCAGCTTGGGATGGCCTCCCAATGAGGAAGGGGTGTCTGTCGGAACCTGACACGCCATGATGGCCTGCATACTGGCAATGGCTTACCCAGAGCTGGATGGGCGCGTGAGGGCATCACAGCAGCCACAAGGGGGTTAGTACAGTGGCCGTTACAACAATAATTTGTAGGTGGCATGGGATCCGGGTTGTGGGTGTCAGTTAGTGGGTGCCCCTTAATGCCAGGCCAGACATTGCAGCGTGATCCAGCTCCATGGTAATAGTTGAAAGGGAAAGCAAGGTAACCTAGCCATGTTGCATTCCATGTCAGACAGGGCTTAGTGGGTGCCAGGAGGGGTGCAGTTGGCGGTGGCTGTCTCTCATCTTACTGTGCCATATAGCCAATTGTTTGGCAGTGCAATGCATAGTGCTAAATCCTGATCCCTGTGTGTGACGATACTGTGTATGCCTTCTGTGGTATTGGTGCAGTAAATGACCTAGTGCACCCTTTCTCTGTCCCTCCTTTTTTTCTTGTATCATCCTGTCCATGTGTGCATTAGCATCATCTGGTGGAGGAGTAGGGGCACCGGTGACAGAGGGAGCTGCATTCCACAGGACCCAGGAGGCAGAGTCCACCGATGCCGAGGGAACCAGTGGGACGGATGGCGACGGGAGCACCGCGGTGGAGACAGAAGGTGACAACACTGACTCAGATACTTCCTCCGATGGAAGCTCCCTGGTGGTGGTGGACACCTCTGTGACCACCCCAGCTGCAGGTACAGCCACTACCCCCGTAGCAGCACCGCCCTCCCAGTAGCCCCTCAGCGAGTTGCCCCTGCTCGATCACCCAGGAGGGTGGACATCTCCTTCGACCCAGGTTCCTCAGGCCCTGCCACAGTGAGCCCTGCTGCCCTGAGTGAGGAGGCTATTGACCTCCTGAGATCCATCTCTGTAGGGCAGTCAACCATTGTGGATGCCATCCAGGGGCGGGCATCCCAGATGCAGCAATGCAATGCTTTCCTGGAGGGCTCCTGGATGCAGGGCATTCCACAGTGGATTGGCAGCCCAACCGAGATCAATTCAACTCTGGCTTCCTGTCTGATGGCAGCCATTGTCCCTGTTCCTTCCATCGCCCTTCCAACTACCACTTCCCACTCCCGGTCTCCTCAACCCCAACCCATCCCATGCACACATACAGACGAGCATGCACACAAGACATCACACAAGAGTAGCACAGTCATACACAGGCACCACGCTTCAGCCCACAAGCACTCACGCAAACACCAGACAGTAGCACACACAACCACATCCACTTCCTCCACTGTCTCCCCCGCCTCCTCCACCTCCCTTACAGTCACGTCCACACTCACACCTGCATGCATTGCATCAACATCCACCACCAGCATCACCACACCCCAGCAGCACACACACCTCACTAGCAGATACCTCCACAACATCCATGCATGTGTCCCCTGTGTCCTCTCCCACTCTGTCTGTCCCCCCTCCTAAAGGACACAAACGCAAGCACTCAGACATCCAACAGCCATCCACCTCACACACGGACACTGCCCATGCACCTGCACCCAAGTCCAGCAGACATACACCTCAAACAACCACTCCCTCAACCTCCACTTACATCCCTTCTCCCTCTTCCCGCCTCACCGTCCCTAAGAAGCTTTTCCTTGCCCAACTTGACCTCTTCCCTCCCCCTCCCGCTGTCCTGCTGTAAGAGCAGGGTCCCAATGTCCGAGCACAGCACCTCATCCAAACAGTCCACACAGAGAGTGGAGGCACCTCTAAGCCGTGGAGGCAAGACAGTAATGGATCCCATTCCACCAGCCAGGAACGGTAAGGATTCCACACCCCCTACCATGAAGGGGATAAGCTGTCAACTTCTGCCATGAAGGAGAAGAAGCCCTCGACTCCTGCCATGAAGGGGAAGGAGGCTGCACCTCCTGCTATGAAGGGGAAGAAGCCCTCGACTCCTGCTATGAAAGGGAAGGAGCCCACGCCTCCTGCCATGAAGGGGAAGAAGTTCTCGACTCCTGCCATGAAGGGGAAGAAGCCCTCGACTTCCGCCATGAAAGGGAAGAAGCCCTTGACTCCAGCAGAGGCTGGTAGGGTAATACCACCACCAGTGATCATTGAGCACTCACCTCCAGCTGAGGCAGTGCAGCCCTCACCTCCAGCAGAGACTGTCCAGGAGGCACCTTCACCTGCTGACACAGTGCAGCCCTCACCTCCAGCAGAGGCTGGTAGGGTGACATCATCACCACCACCACCACCAACAGTGGTCATGAGCCCTCACCTCCAGCTGAAGCAGTGCAGCCCAGTCCTCCTGCAGAGTCTGCACCTTCACCTGCTGGGACAGTGCAGCCCTCACCTCCAGCAGAGGCTGCCCAGGAGGCACCTTCACCTGCTGACACAGTGCAGCCCTCACCTCCAGATGAGACAGTGCAGCCCTCACCTCCAGCAGAGGGCATGTAGGCCACCCTCCTGGGACTGCTGTACATGGAGCCCCCTCCAGAACCAGTGGGCAAGTCACCCACCTGTGAGACTGTGACCTTGCACTCCCCAGCACGGAGAAATGGGCATTTAGCCCCATCCAGAACCAGTGGGCAAGTTTCCAACTTTGGCTGAGGTGCCCTTCACCCCCCCATACCCCTGAGGTGCCTGCCCACTTGCTAAATGATGCCCCTGCAGAGTTCTTTGAAGATGACGTCAGGAAACAAGTTGGGCCTTGGACGGTTCCCTGTTGCCATGTGGGCCTTTGTACTTTGGACTGGGCATTGGCCCCTTGTGGACATTTGTACATATCTCTTTTTTATCCAATTGATTCATTTGGTGGCTCTTCCCATTCAATACATTCTCATTACTGCCTTCTTGTTGTCCTTTCATTATTCTGCTGTGTGCTGTGTACCATTGTTTTTCTTCTGCAGCTGGTCGTCTGTATGGTGTGTGTGTGAATATTGTGTGTCATGCGTGTGTGAGTCACTCTCCTTTTCCTCCCTCCCTCCCTTGTGTCCTAGGTGGCTATACTCACCGTCGTCAACGTCTTCGTTGGCGTTGGTGTTCTAGGTGGAGCATGGCATAAAAGAGCATTGGGAAGACTTGCAGTTCCGGATCCATGCGGCATTGGTCTTCTCTGTGTCTCTGTAGGTGAGTCTTTCGTCTTCTGTGTACTGTTTCCGTCAGGCTTTTGATGACGCTGGTTCTGCCCCAGAAATCGTGGTGGTGTACTGTGTTGTGATATGGTGGGCGGTACTTTATCTCCTGCCTGGTTGTTGATGGCGACCGCCGGCGTGCGTGGTGTTAGCACCCTGGCGGATCGTGTGGCACATTGGCTGTCTAAGGGAGTTTTCACCGCCATGGTCATGGTAATTACCACCGGCCTGTTGGCAGTATTTCCACCACTTTATCACTCACCATCAATGTCATGATAATGGCCTAGATGATTTAAAGTAACAGATGCCAACTTTCTAAACGTAAAAAGAACAGATGATAGACGGAATGCTGAACAATGCAAACATTCACCTCCAGTCACAAAGATCTAGGTTTAATCCATTGTTTCCATCCATGAGGAACAGGGTCAAGACTGATTTGCATATGGCTGGGTCCAAAATGGGGTGGCGTGGTGAGCAATAAAACAATGGATTAAACCCATTCTTTGTGACTGGGGGTGAATCTTTGCATTGTTCAGCGTTCCAGAGATTGGTCACATGCTCACTGCACCTCTGGATTCAAGCTAGCCTAGCTAATGAAGGGTGATACCCTGAAACTGATCCTAGGATGCTTGTTTTACGGTCCAGGGAGGACCTGGCTTGGCAGTTCGGGCTGGACTATAACCATGAGGAACAGGGTCAAGACTGATTTGCATATGGCTGGGTCCAAACTGGGGCGGTGCGGTGAGCAAAAGAACGATGGATTAAACTCAGATCTTTGTGACTGGGGGTGAAAGTTTGCATTGTTCAGCACTCCGTCCATCATCTGTTCTTTTTGCATTTGTCGCCCCAAGTGGGAAGGGTATGCCCAGACAGGGGTCCCGTGCTCACTGTGCCACTGGATTCAAGCTAGCCTAGCTGCTGAAGGGTGATACCCTGAAACCGGTCCTAGGATGGTTGTTTCTGGTCCAGACAGGACCTGGCTTGGAAGTTCGGGCTGGACTGTTCCAAGGAGGGACAGGGTCAAGACTGATTTGCATATAGCTGGGTACAAACTGGAATGGCATGGTGAACAAAAATACTGATGAATTAAACCCAGACCTGTGACTGGGGTGAATGTTTGATTTGGTTTACATTTCGTCCATCAACTGTTCTTTTTTTTAATCTTTCTAAAAGTGGCATATTCAGAATTACAATGTAAAATCCCCCTTCACCACACATTGTGATTTCATAGCCACAAAACTTAGAGGTCCCATCTCTTTCCACTGGGAATTACATTGTGAAAAGACAATCACTACGTTAACCTATGGAAGAAGTAGGCCTTGCACTAGATAAGCACTGATTTAGGAGTTTTTCACTACCTGTACAAGTAAAACGTAAAAGTAAATGCCCAACTTTTTAAACAGACTGCACCCTGCCCATGGGGCCGTCCATGGCCTACCTAAGGGGTTACCTATATGTATAAGAAAGGAAAGATTAGGCCTCGCAAGAGGGTTAACTTGTCAAGTCAACATGGCAGTTTAAAACTGCCAACACAGGCTCTGATATGGCAGGCCTGACTGATTCTTAAAGGGCCACTTAATTAGGTGGGACAATACGTGCTGCAGACCCAATAGTAGCATTTAATTTACATGCCCTGGCAATAGGTAGTGTTCTTTACTAGGGATGTATTAATAAATTAAACGTGCCATAAACATGCCAATTGTGGCTAAGCGAATGGTGACATGTTTTAGGGGAAGAGCACACACACTCTTTAACACTGGTCAGCAGTAGTAAAGTGCCCAGAGTCCTCAAGTCAATAAAAATGAATTAATCAAAAAGGATAGAAGAAAGGCAAAATGTTTGGGGATGACCCTGCGCAAGAGGCCACATTAAACAAAAACATTTTGTGATAATATCTGTATAGATCCTGTATTTTGATGCACAAAAATTAGCTAATGATCTCCCAAACCCATTTGCCTTGAAATACAATTTTGCTTTCTCATGTGATATTTCCACTCCAACTTTTTTGCTAAGTAAGGGATTGCATTTATAGCAAAGTTTTTTTCATTTCAGTTTGTGGAGAGTATGATTAGAGGAAATAAGACTTCAAATTTGGCACTGTATTTTTCTCAATTGGATATTTTGAAGTGAAATTGTTTGTTTTTTCATGGGCTATCATTAAAATTGTTATCCCTTTAAAATATGATTTAAAAACATTATAACAAATAATTAATTGTTACGTCATCAACACTGAACGAAAAATAGTTTTCAATAGCAAATAGCATTTTAAGTTTGTTATTATCATTTGAAGCTATATCAACATTCATGCACATCTAGATTTAGAAACATCAACTAATTTTATATACAGTATATGAAAACTATAGCATGGTCTGAAATATCAATATTTCCAATTTGAGGATTAGTAATTGAACAACACAAATTTCTTGGCACTAATAGATAATCAATCTGAGAATAAGAGCTATGAGGGTTAGTGTCTTTATGTGTTGCAATGTCTAGTCTCTAAATATCAACAAGTTTAGAATTCTTAAAAAATGCTTTAAAGGTTTGATGAGATTTAGGAGGTCTAAATTTGGTAGAAAGTCCATCAAGAAGCAGATCATATGTAAGAGTTTGGCAGTCCAGGGACTGCCACACGGTGGCAGCAGTCTGACTGCCGCAGTGCTGGCAGTACTTCTTCCATATTATGATGCATGCAGTTACATAGACAAAAGACTGCTGCGGTCCCACCCACACTGCCAGCAAATCTAGACTGCTACATTGGCCAATGAGTCTATCAGAGGGTGGGTTGCCAGTCCAACTACCATATTGCTTTCTGCTGACATGAATGTAGTGGTCAAACCACCACACTTGAGCAGGTGGAAATGAAGGGATATGAGGCAGAAACTCAACTGTAGGCAGCATCACACATTCTGTGATATCATGTAGCTAATCCTACAGGTCCTGCCATTGCTTGTGCTGTTTGAGAATGCACAAAATTGACAGTGCCCTGTATGCAACCAATGGTAAGCCAAACACCTACCAGTATCCTCCAACTCCACAGCAAATCAACGGACAGCTAATGACCTGGTATGTGGGCTGCACTCTGTGGCCCAAATATATGTCAAGTGTCCAGGTTCGGAGTTGTACAGAATATATGTCCCAATCACAGCCCCATGATGCTGCATTTGGCCAGGGCACTGATACTGCACCACCACACTCTACAAAACCTAATATGTGTCCACATCCCAGTTTCAGGGATAGTGATGTGCTCATAACAGTGTATCACACAACAGCAAATCCTCATCAATATCACACCCACAAACTGAAGTGACACCCTCACATTATTCACATGCTATGGCCTGTCATGACAGACCATATAGATCTGCATGGGTGTGTCATTGAACCCAAACACACCTTCCCTGCAAAATCGTTGCAATGGACTCACATATATCACCCACATTGGAGGAGAATGCAAGATAAATGGGATGCAGAATAATTTGTGTCACAGACATACAAAGTACACAATGTTAAATAATCCCTGCTGAATAGGTATGGCGGCATCAGGGAGACCCCAGGAAGGTTCCTGCCCTGGAATATATTTCACTTTGCACATGCCTCAAAACACTATTTACACAGGAACTGTGGCCTGATGAATATCAGGGACAGTCAATAGTATAAACAGCTGTTATGCCCATGTGGCAAATGTGTAAGTGCAAGTCTAGAAAGCAAGTACACCAGTAACAGCATGGGTCACACATTTAGATAAAGTAGGTGGAAGGTGCACACATTACAATTAACACGTCCATTTAAATGTGCAGCAAGATAGCACAATTGAACAGCTTCCCTGCGTAGACAAACATACCTCTAACTTGGAGACATTAAACACATGTTCAATCTACATAGGGGAAGAAATGTAACCCAGTAGATGTTGACATTGGCCATGCCACTAAGGAATAGGAATACTTACCATATGAAACAACACCCAATGCAATTCGAACCAAGTTACATCCTAAACATGCATCCATCGAACATGTCCCCTTGTTCTTGGTGACTCCAGCACTGGTTCCAAAGTGACATCTTACCAACCACATTAAATGGCTCATCAGTCAGGGTGAAATAGACACAACTTTAGCCATACATCAGAAATTATTCACGAACATCAAAAAGGTAGAAAAGAAATGCCAGGACAAATGGGCAGCAAAGCAAATAACTGAACTGCATATACAACACTCCAAAAATGGAATAAAGGCCAATGGGCAGTCCTTGGTAAAAGTGTGCTGAGCACACCATTGTGCCCCACACCTTGCCTCACAAGTTACAGCCACAGGAACCTCGACAGGAAGGGGCTTCTAGTGGGCATTACAGGCACCTCAATGATCACCCTTGAATGGGGTGGGGTCAGATTTTAGATGGGTGGGTTTGGCCTTGGCACTTTGTGGACAGCACTGTAAGTCTTCCTATTATGTCCTTCATTGCTTCTGATTGTTCATGATGAGTGACATGGAGTAACAGGTCAGGCTATGTGTGACCTAACAAACAATGCTGACACACTCCTGTCTCTGGTACCACATGAATTGAATACCCATCATATAAAACAATTTTCCAAGAGATTTTGCAATGCACACATATGTGATGGAATAAGACATCATTCCATGAAGACAGGTAGATCATGTATGAAACAATAGTGGAAATGATACAGCAAAAGTGCAAAGTACACATTCTAATACGTTGGCACAAATGCTGATGCCAGTAATGATGTTACCCAAATCATTAAACTGTACATTCCCTACTTATCAGGGGAAAGAATTTCTCATTGACTGCACACAAAGGACAATGCATGCTATGTCACATGTATGATGGCTACCACCACATGAGAGACCGTAGTGAGGCACTAGCACTCTTGACATACTGAAGACAAATGGCCTGTTGAGTACAGAAGCTACTCTCTTGAGCAGAAACATGGCTTAGTATAATACTCTATCACCTCATGGTATTTGATATTGAGGCTAACACACTGAAGACAAGTGGACTGTTGGGTACAACTGACACCCACAACCTGAAACAACGTGAGATGATTGACCACATCACTCAGCCATGTGTCTGCTCAAGAGAGTATATTGGTAGTGGACTGAACTCTGTTGTGTCCCCAGTCACTAGGACAAGAGGCAAGGCACATCACCATGGACCATCTACCATACCAACACAAACAATAACTCATCTTGTGTATCACACATTGCCAACCTCTAATATTCATGGGGAAATGGGTTCCTTTAACACATCAACCTGGCAATGTAACATATATGAATCTACATAGGATTCACTCCCTTGTAGCTGCTGTGTTCCCCTCAAAAGCCCATTAAGCTCGAGGTAGGCCACCATGCAGCCCATCAAAGAGGTAAGGTCCGGCCTAAGCCCTGCCCACGTTGGCAGGACAATCCCATCTCTTCCTCCACAATCTTCACAGCCCACTGTCTCAAGTCCCCCCACCTCTTTCTATAGTTGATGCTCCATCGACAATTGACCCCGAGGTCCACACCTTCCGGGTGACGACTGTCCAAATCCCTTGCTTCTGATGGGCATTAATCTGTATGGATACAATAGACAATTGAAGAGGTCACAATTGCACTTTTTTAGCGTAACTGGTTGTTTAACACACATTTGGGAAACACCAAGCGCAAGCATTTGCAGTTGTCAACACACTACATGTGTAAAGCACACACAGTGATAAGTACAGGGACATAAATACACACTTTTGGAGTAATCTGCAGACTATCCACAAACTTGGTCATGGCCTACACTGACTAAGGAAGCCCACTCACATGATATAGTCCAGAGCCAAGCAACATGTACTGTGATGTGAGCCACTAGGAAACACAACTCACCATTGTGACCTTCAGTAAGGTAAAATACTTGTGCATGACTGTACAGACATCTTTACAACCAGGCACATTGACTCGCTGTATACGGTCCATACAGGCAACTACCATGTTACAGACTACACCATAAGGCTTAGGTGACAATAACAGGGCTGGCATGGGTGTCACTGAAAGCTTCTTCTCCGTGGGTGAAATCTGGAAATCTGGTCTACATAAAGGAATCTCATACCACTTCTGGGAAGACTTATGTGGTATGCTCTGGTATCACATGAAACACCTCTTGCCATAGGTGGCACTCCTACAGAGATGACATTGAACATAACAAGGTATGTTTGGTCTGATTGGTTGCTTGTAAGAAAACCATTGATTCACAAGTCATGATCTCCTCTGCTTTAACCAACTATCTGCACTGTGGGTTTGTCACTTGTGTGATAGGCCTGTACTGTGCAAACATGACTTCTGGAAAGGTGAAAACCGACATGTGGGAGTAAGGGGCCTATCATTAGGCAATGACACAGATTGACAATGAGGGTCAATGGAAATAAGTACCAGGACAGGTGGTTACCTCAGTCCCCATTCCTAATGTAGTCAATATAAAAGCATTCATGCCAAATCTTGCTTCTGAAGATTAATTCTGACCACATCCAAGGATCAGAAGGTCTACAAGGAGTGGGCCCAGTACCTCAGTTGCATAACCACAGTTACTGTACACCAGCCTGGGCTATACCCCTTACTATGAAAATGCTTTGACCAGCCTTGCTCTCAGCAGGCTGAGTATACAGAACCTACACGAACAACACATTTCCAGCACTTCCATGCATTACAGTACATCCTGTGTCCATCCTATATGTGAGTTCAGGGGTGTGTGGAACTTTGAAGGGCTCAGTGAGGTTTACATTGGTCTTATACCACAGTTTGCCAAGGCCTGATCTGGGCTAAGTGATTTGTGGGACTTTACACATTGCTAGAACATCCTCAACTGACTCAAACAGCATACTTGCATAGCTCATGCTATAATGCAAATACAATTACTGTGTTATTTCCCATCATCAGATCATCAGCTATAACATTGTTTGACTGTAGGTTTTACTTGCATAAATACATGAATGCAACTCGAGGAAGATCTAGGTTTTATCACACATCACATAACACAATGGTCATTTGAAATACTCAGAGTACAGGGCTACACAATCCACAACCTGTAATTCCTATGTATGGGCCACAGATTGTGACAACAGATACCCAAATAACCCACTGGGACTCAGACGCACATTATAGCCTGTGAGGAAGGAAAGGATGGTTTTAAATATGGTTCAATATGTATGTGAGATAGTTGCCTGTTCCTCTGGTGACCCATCAAACTGACCATACAGGGGAAGGACCTCTTCAACAAATTTCTCTATCTCCATTGGAGAGAAAGCAGGAGCCCTTTCACCTGCTTGGCTTGGTATGATTGCTCCCAGAGGTGGCATGCAGCAGCTGAAGTGGTGGAGGTATTGATGGCAGCAGTGTCAGGAGGCAAGTGAGTTATTTTCTAAAATGGGGCATACATGTACACCACATATGCTCTCATCACCATCAACGGGCACATCCATTTGTCCACAACTCTCACTGTCAACAATCTTAGCTCATGGCTTTGCTGTCACAGTTGGAACTGCCCACCACACGGTCGATTTCCGTCATTGGCTGGAGGTTCCTAAAGTCCAATGAATGAGGTCAGACATCCCCTATTTTGGCAGTTGAAACAACAGTTTTGGTGACTGTTAAATGCATCACAACCTCTAATAATGTTTAGTAACATACCACTAGATGCAAAGCACCCTTGATATGTAGATTCTCTTACACAATCATCAGTGTGGTGTGTTGCTGGTCACAGGTGCCATATAACCGCAGACCACTGTACCCGCATGTGATGGTATTTTTGGTGGTCAGAACACACTTTACAATATCAAGGGGCACAAGAGGAGCAGGTAGGTGTGTTATGTGCATATATATGTTGTAGACACATGAATGGACAACCATGGGGATCATAGCTGGATCTTGAGTAGTAGACATTTTGATGTGTAATGGGTGTGATATATTTCCAGTCAGTAATGTTTTATCACCTGACTTTGGATTTACCCATCAGATATGTTAGTCTGGACACAGTGACTAATGTTCCAGCTCATTTCATTTCACAAATAGGTACCCTAGGAGAAGGAGAATGTGACAACCTCCAGTCCACCGTCCATTTCCATACCATGGAAGAACTTGGCATAACAAGGCAGTTCCATTTTAATAGGCAAACAATCCAAGATCTATGTGGGCAGTTGGAGCCAGATCTCATGCCTCAAAACAATAATCCAACATGTATATCGCCCATTGTGAGACTCATGGCTTTAGGGCTTCTGAAGGCCAGATTTCGCTGACTGGACAAGACTGGGGGATCCCTCCTCTACTCACCTGAGAATGTGTATCAAATCACTGTGGTGTGCTGCATTCTCCATAATATTGCCCTTACGCCCCAGAGTAGGAGGAGCCTGTGGTGCCACCGGGTAAGAATCTGGAAATATCAAATGAAGATGATAGTGGTGAAGAGGAAGTAGCTGTCTTGTGACAAGACCTCATCAACAGCTTCTCATGAGTGTAAGTATGTCATGAAAAAACATGACTTTGAGTGTACAATTATCTCTTGTTGTGATTATGTGAGGAGTATATTTGTTGGAAAAGTTCAGAATCTGAAGCTCTGGCAAATAATGGCAAAGTGTGCCTAGTAAGGAAGCTTTTGACCCAATCACATTATGGAGTTGTTGCTTTGTTTGTGTGAGATTTGTAACACAGACTTTATTTTCCAGATGTTTGTTATTTGAATTGTGTCATATGTATTCTATTCTATTCTTGCAGTCTTACATAGTGCATGGCCGCCACCCAGCACTGCCCAAGACAAAGAGAGGGAATTGGGGGTGATTTAAAAACTTAGATGTCGAAAAGCCAGGTCTCCAAGGCTTTATGGAAGGAAAGTTCATGATCCAAGAGGCACAATTCTAAAGGCCGATTATTCCAGAGTCTCAGGGCAAGGTAACAGGTAGATGGACCACCCCAGTGCACCCTATGGACTTTGGGAACCTTCAGTAGATGAGCGGATGAGGAACGGAGAGTTCTCTCCAAAAGGTATGGGCAGGCAAGAGAACATAGCAGGAAGGGGCTTTTGTTGTTGACAGCCCTGTGCATAATCCAGAGGACATGTACTGGGTGCACCACCAGAGCCAGTGTGGGTCTCTCAAAGCCTTGGAAGCAGGTGCATGTTTAGGAAAGTTAATCAGCAGGCGTGAGGCAATATTGTGTACAGTCTGCAGCTTCTTGATGACATAACAAAGGAAACCTAGAAACAAGGCAATCGCATGGTGAAGATGGGCTAGCAAAAGAACCTGCACCACAATCCATCTAGCCGTGGCAGGAAGGAGATAAAGGACCTTCTGCAACACTTTCAAGGTGCCATAGCAGCTGGCGGCAAGCTTTTTAGCACAATGATCCATAGACAACACTCTTTATTGACTCTTTGAGACTAGGCAGATGGTAAAGTTCATCTGTGAGAGAGCTTGAAATTGGATAACTACATTTATTGCCTAGCAACAAAATCTCTGTTTTGTCCTCAAGCTTCAGTTTGCAGTCTGACATCCAGCTGGCTACCTCCTGAAGACAGGAGGTCAAGGGGGAATGGCCAATATGTACACCGGGTGCATTGACATGACCAGCTGAGTGTCGTCTGCTTAGGAACCCAATGAAAGCCCATGGGCCTGGATGATCTCAGCCAGGGGGCGTAAGTAAATGTTAAATAGAGTCGGGATCAGGAAAGAGTCCTATAGCCCCACACAGGAAAACGGAAGGCTTGCGGAAAGAAAAGACTGATCCTGGACCTGAAAACAGCGATTCCGCAAGAAGGAAGCAAGCCAATCGAGGGCACTGTCAATGATACCGACATTGGTGCACCTCTGCTGGAGAGTAAGATGATCTGTGGTGTCAAAGGCAGTATTGAGATCTAACAGAATGATGGCTGCAGAATGTCCTTGATCCACGATACTTGTAAGCTTCTCAACCTTAACCAGTAATGCTGTTTCTGTGCTGTGTAAAGATCGGAAGCCCATCTGAGTGGGATGTAACAACGTCTGCAATTTGAGAAAGCCCAAAAGATGCTTATTAACATACTTCTCCAATCATTTAGAGACTCCAGGTAGTAGAGAGATAGGTCTGAAGATAGGTCTAAAGCTGTTCAAGTTTCAAGAATCCTGGTTGGATTTCTGGGTATGTATGGGTTCATAACTATACTCCTGGTTTTTACATTTTTTTTAGTTACCTTCACCATGACATCTTCATTGGGACATTTCTGAGTTGTTACATTGCTAGGTACATGATGCTGTTCGGACATACGAAGAGGACATGGATTGTTCCTGGGAACAATATGTAGCTGTTGATGTGTTTCTTTATTGGGAAAAGTGCCAGTGGCCCATCTCTGACATTTGTTTGTGTCATACCACCAGATGCAGAAACAGTGGCTTGCAATGGCCCTGTGATCAGAAACTGTTGTACAGCCATCTGTCTGAGTCTTGCATTATATGATGTTGAATTCCTTTTGTGAGGTAGGTGATATGGCTCCAACTGATGACTTCATCCAATTTCATGTTTGCCTATTCCACAGAACATTAAAAAAAGGCCCAGCCCAAAAAAGATTCCACAGGATGGACAAGGGAAAGAAAAATATTTTTTTGCATAGAAAGACCCTCACCCACCAGGGCTAGCCTTTGGTGGCATGCTTCATCATTGGGTTTCCTCCCATTCCGCTGTGGAGCAGCTTGTGCTACAATCAACGGAATACAAGGTAGCACTGATGTAGTTTCATCAATGTGAATTTTGAGAGGGATAGGAGTGGTGTGGTCTTAGGTGAGTTAAAAATACCCGCCTCTAGGTACTATTACTAATTTAATATGTGTCACAGTGGTGGAATGGTTAAAAAGGGGCATCAGAGGTGGGTTATACTATGTACCTTACCTGCTGGTCAGTTTACATGTTTCGGAGTCTACTCCTAGACTCCTTTTCAGGGCCAAGATGGATTCCCTAATATCACTCCTTGATTAATACTAGTAAGAGCAATCACACTGAATGCTCTGTGGTATTGTGTGGGATGAATAACTAAAGTGAAATCATATAATACCCAATGGTACTGATGTCCCTTTGTGATACCTGTGGAAATGAAACAGCAACAGTTATCATGGCCCTCGTATAAGTTGGGCTGCTATTTGCTTTGCTTATGGGTGTGGTGCCACTTATTTGCAAAGTACACCCCACTCGTGGGAAAACTGACTTGTGAATATCATGTATGAAACAATAGACAAATACAGTACAAACTACATTTATTTAGAAAAACATGTGAACACACATAGACGCTTAAAGCACCTCTAAAAACGCACAATGGTGCGTGCATGACCTACTTTTTAGTGCCTATGCTCTCATATCATAGATCCTCCAGGAGGGTTGCGTGCTTGTAGTCACACACTGAAAATATATGTAGAATATTAGACTCACCAAATGGAAGCTTCTATGGCATGTTGCAAAAGGGGGTTAAAGCACTTACTTCATCAAAGCGACACTCCTGCCTTGTGCCTAATGCTTACCTCCCCAGGGTCTGAAGCACTGTGACTCACGTGGGAGTCAAGTTTATAAAGTCACTGCAGCTGATGCGTATCGACCTGCTGCAGCGTGTGGCACTAGACCGCTCGATTCTCAAAACGGCAGCCACTGGCGGGCCGATGTAGGATTTCGAGGACCCACCCTTAGTAAAGAACCGGAAAAAAGGGTGAGGAGTGGAGGGATGCACTTTTTCAGGCGAGAGGGGGCTAGCTATTGGGTGAAAAATATCCATGTGGCTGTGGGTGTAAATATAATAAAGGGATCAAAATATTTTTTCTTAATTTTTTAATAAAATCCCCAAAGTAAACCTGATATAAGAAATTTGAGGGGACAGGAGGCAGGGGTGATATTACCAGGTTTCTGACATTGCTGATCTTACGTATTTAAGGAGATAGTCACATGTATGAATATGGCTTTGCTAGTCAAATTATGTTGCAGTCATTTAGTGTTTCATTGGCTGGCCCCCAAGGGATATTCTCATTGAGGCCTCCTTGGTGTGTGCATAACTTAAAAACCCAACATTGTTCTCTCTTTAGTAGAAAGGTTTCACTACTGATCTCTTTGTGGTGTCCAAGGATAACTCATCGGTAATACTCCACGGTATGTCCTTTTTCTAGGTAATGGGTGGACATTTTTGTGGTGGATCGGCCACATCTCAGATTGCTCCGATGTTCACAGATGAAAGTTTTGCTCTGCGGGTGGTCATCCCTATATAATGTAAGTTGCATGGGCAAGTGATCATGTACACTGCTCGCTGGGTATTACAGTTGGAAAAATCCCTGATTCCCATGTAGTATTATCATTGAAAGTGGCCCTTTTGGTAGCCATTGGTAGATGGCACACGCTACAATTCCCACCCGGATAATGTCCTGTGGGTGGTGGTAAATGGTTGTTGTCGTCCATTTTTTACTTGGACAGCCGTGGGTGGGTATGCACTAGTATGTTCCTGAGACTTTTGTCATGTTTGTGGGAAGACATGGGTTTGGGAATCTTCAAAGCACCACTATTCAGGATGCACCAATGTTTGTTTATGATCTTGCTCACTTGATTAGAGGCTACATTAAATGTTGTAATACATATAGGTCTTTCTTCTTTCTCCTTTTGTGGAAGTGTGTCCAGAAGGGCTTTTCTGTTGTTGTTGGTACGTGCTCATTTTTACAGCCTGGTTAATGATTTTGGGGTGGTATTTCCTTGCTTCCAGTTTTGATGCTAGATTCTGGGCTGTAGTTTGTAGTCAGACACCTCAGAACAGTTCCTCCTTAACCTGAGGAACTGTCCGAATGGAAGGTTCTTCCTCAAACGGCAGGGATGGGCAGTATTGAAAAGTAACAGACAGTTTTTAGCTCTCGGGTTTTCATGGGTGGTCGTTTTGAGGGCTCCAATGGTAGCTATAATATTGAAGTCAAGAAAGACCAATTGTTTCTTGCTTTTAGTGTGAGTGAATATCACAAACTGATCCTGTCTATTGAGCCACTCTAAGAAAGACTTTACTTGTGTCTCTTCCCCTTTCAGATGACCAATATGTCATTGGTCTAACTTTCCCATAGTACAATGTTATCTATGTATGGGTTAGTGGACTCTTTCTCGAGATGGTAGACGTAGAGGCCGGCTAGACTAGGAGCAAAGGTGCTTCCCATGCTCGTCCCGTGTTTTTGAAGATACAGATTTCCTTCAACCTAAAAAAAAAATCTTTGTTGGGGCCCAGAAACAACATTCCATAACCACGTTTCTTGGTGTGTGGTAGTCCCAATCTATATCAAAACTGACCTCCTTGATTATGCGCAATGTTTCAGGATGAGTGAGACTGGCATATAGGTTTTCCACACCCAGGCCTATCAGTGTTTCAGTTGAAGGGTCGAAGATCCTATCTTTTAACAGACACAACACATCTTTTGTATCTTTAAGGTATCTGTCTGTGTTCTGGACTATGGGTCTCAGGAAAGCATCTGTAAACTGGGATAAAGGTTCCAAGACTGAATTGATACCAGATACAATTGGTCTTCCGGGTGGTGTTTCAAGATTTTTATGAATTTTAGGAATGGCATTAAAATAAGGAGTCACTGAATTTTTGTTTATTAAGAAATCGCCTTCTTTCTGGGAGACCCAGTCATGTGCTATATCTTGTTTCACCATACTGGTGATCTTAGTCATAAGGAATTCTGTAGGTTTTTCCTTGACTCTCTCAGAGTTGTGTGTATCGCCCAGTAATCTCAAACACTCTTTCTGACAGCTTTCTGTGGTCTGGGTGACAATGACGCCTCCCTTATCTGCTGGTTTTATGACTGTATTGGTGTTATTGGCTAGTTCCTGTAATGATTTCTTTTCGTCTCTTGTATTGTGGAATACCTTTAAAGTGTCTGGATTAATCTCATTAATTTCACTCAGGACTGCTTGTTCAAAGGCAAGAATTTCTACTGGGAATGGATGCATTAGGGGGTGTAAAGCAAGACTTGTTGCGCAGCCTAGTGTCTCCCATTGTTGAACCAGCAGTAGGTGGCCGACCCTCAAAAAAGGATCTTAACTTGATATTTCTGATGAACTAATTGCTTCTATGCATAATCTAAATTTGTCTAGGGGGTCAGTTGGGACAAAACCTAGACCCTTCTCCAGGACACGTCTGTGCATGGGTTAATGTTAACTCACTTAAATTTACCACTAGACTGTGGAGATGCTTGGGCCTGGTTAGTTGTCCAGACCCTGTGTGTTCTCCATTGCCATACACCGTGTCAACACCCTCCCCTGTACTTGGTCAGGTGCCCATCGAACCTGGATTTGTCTCTTTGATTTGCCCCTTTGGCATCCTTGGCCTGATCCTTAAAGAGGGGGGACAGTATTTTAACAATTGGTCCCCCTGAGATTCCCAATGTTCAAAATGTAGAGGATCTATCAGAGGTGGTAGGGGGCCTAGTGTAAAGGGGGGTGGGTACATGGGATACGTGGCCCATCACCTCCCGGTTCTAAAATCAGCTCTCCTGTTGCTTCTTTCGTTCCATCTATCTTGATACTGCACCCTCATAATAGGGTCTGAGCTACTGGAGCCTGAATCAAATGAGTTGGAGTCCGTGTTGAACCCTGGGTTTCTTCCTGGAGGAACATAGGCCCTCATTATGTCCCTGGCGGACAGCGGTATTTTGGAGAAAGGTACTGCCAACAGGCTGGCGGTACCTTTCCCCAAAATATGACATTGGTGGTTTGGCTCAAGCCAAACGCCAATGCACCACTCCATCCACCAGAGCGGTAACAGCAGCCGTGCTGGAGACTTCAGTCTCCAGCCAGGTGGCTGTCACTGTCCCACCCCCAGGATTATGACCCGGCCTACTGCCATGGTCTTTAGGGAAATCTTACTGCCACGAAAACCATGGCGGTAGGCACTATAAGTGCCAGGGAATTCCTTCCCTGACACTGATAGGGGTCTCCCCTGTCCCCCTCCTCCTTCCCAGAGTCCTCCCCCCACCCTCCCCCTCCCGACTTCCCCTGACATACACGCACATTCACGCACCAACATTTACATGCATACACACACTGATACCCACATTCACACACACACGCATACATTCATTCACACACACATCAACACACACACTGATATATATTCTAGCACACATGCATTCACACCACACAATATACATGCACACTCACACCCATTCATGCACACGCATTCCACACGCCACACACCCGCATGCATGCACACAATCACATATCCCCACCCCCCCACACACACAACACTACCTACCCTCCTCCCCTGTCGGAGCACTCAACTTACCTGCATTCAGAGGGTCCTCCGGTATGAGACGGGACGCGGCACTGCTGCCAGCAGCAGCGTCCACCAGCAGAACACTGCCAGGCAGTACCATGGATCATGATATGGTTGGCGGCGGTCTAATGGCGTGGCGTGCCGTCTGCTGCCATGACAGTAGCCAGAATTCCGCCAGCCTTCTGGTGGGATTCCGGCTACGGTCATAATATGGCAGACGGTAGGTAGCCACGCCAACGGTGTTTTGGCAGCCGTCGCCGCGGCGGTAGGCAGTCATTACCACCAATGTCTTAATGAGGGCCATAGTCTTCTCTAATAAAGGGGTATAGCTTTCCATGTGAAAAGTTGCCTACATCCTTTTTGAGTTTCTAATGCATAATCTGTTTTAAATACACCTCATATTCATTAATGGATTGATTCAATTCTTCTAAGTGCTTTTTGAGAACCCCTGTAGACATGTTTGCTTTGAGGCAGACCTCTAGAGTGATGATCTCCCCTTTTAGTTCCTCTGAAAGTCGTGTTGCTGTTTTTATTATCAAAATTAGCCAATCCTGGGTGCAATGCCATGAGATAAATGACCAATCTTTTTTAAGCACCTTGTTGTGCTGGAAAATTAAGGGCTAATTTCTTGCTATTAGGCCCTGTGGGTCCATATTTGCTCTCAAGTACCATATCAAATCCCATGGATCATGGTTTTCACTTGGTTCCTTTTGAGGGTGTTGAGTTTGTCGCAATCCTTACTGTCTCCCACATTCTCTGATGCAGGTGTCTTACCAAATGGGGATACTGAAGCCAAAATCCTTTCTAATTCCTCGGCCAAGAAAGTGGGCCCTGTTATTTCTGCCATATTTACTACTGGCCCTTCACATGTGTGTGTAGAGGAGGCTTATAGAAACTCCTGCAGCTCAACACTGCCTAAATATACGATAACAAAGAGGGAGAAGGAGGTTTTGAAGAGGTTGAGAGAGTCCTCCTTACAGCCCATATAACATTACAAAAATAGATTCCACAGGGTGCACAAGGGAAACAAAAATGATTTTTTTGTGATGAAACTGGGGTTACCCTTTGGTGGCATGCTTCATCATTGGGCTTCCTCCCATTCCGCTGCGGGACGGGGGCGTGCTACGAACTACGGAATATGAGGGAGCACTGATGTAGTTTCATCAATGTGAATTTTGAGAGGGATAGGAGTGGTGGGTTTTTATGTGAGTTTAAAAATACCTGCCTATGGGTACTAGTACTAATTTAATATGTGTCACAGGAGCGGTATGGTTAAAAAGGGGCATCAGAGGTAGGGTATATTATGTACTTTACCTCCTGGTCGTTCCCCATGTTTCAGAGTTTACCCCTATACTCCTTTTCAGGACCAAGATGGACTCTCTAATATCACTCCTTGATTATCACTAGTAAGACCAATAACACTGAATGCTCTGTGGTATAGTGTGGTATGATTAACTAAAGTAAAATAATATAATACCCAATGGTACCAATGTCCTTCTGAGATACCTATAGAAACGAAAGAGCAACAGTTATCATGGCCCTCATCTAAGTTGTACTGCTATTCGTTTTGCTTATGAATGTGGTGCCACCTATTTGCCAACTACACCCCACTCGTAGGAAAAAACACTTGTGAATATCATGTATGAAACAATAGACAAATAGAGGACAAACTACATTTAGAAGAACATGTAAACACACATAGATGCGTAAAACACCTCTAAAAACGCACATGTGGTACATGTGTGACCTACTTTTTAGTGTCTACGCTCTAGTATATTTGGTGAGACACCTACATTAGAGAATGTGGGAGACTGTAAGGACTGGGACAAACTCAACACCCTCAAAAGAAACCGAGTAAAATCCATGATCCCTACGATCATGATGACAGAGGTGGTTTTTATGACATTGGCGGTGACTGTTAAAGTGCCAGTAATACCGCCAACAGGCTGGTGGTAATTACCACCAAATTAAAGCCATGGTGGTGAGAACTCCTAAAGACAGCAAATGTACCACACCATCCGCCAGGGCGGTAACACCAGGCACCACGGCAGTAGCCACCAACAGCCAGGCGGAAGATAAGGTACCGCCCACCATATCATGACACTGCAATCCACCACGATTTCCAGGGTGGTACCAATGCTATCAAAAGCCTGGTGGAAACACATCACAGAAGACCAAAGACTCACCAACCGAGACACAGAGAAGATCAACGCCACCATGGAACCGGAACTTCAAGTCTTCCTGATGCTCTACTACGCCATGCTCCACCTCGTACACCATTGCCGACGACGACGGTGAGTACAACTGACTAGCACATAAGGGAGGCAGGGAGGAAAAGGAGAGTGACACACACATGCACAACACACACCATTCACACACACCATACACACAACCAGCTGCAGATGACGAAAAATGGCACAGGACACACGCCATAATAATACAAGGACTACTGTAAGGCAGTACTGAGAATGTAATGAATGGGAACAGCCATCATATGAACCAATTGGATAACAAAGAGATATGTACAATTCTCCAGGAAGGACCAATGCCCAGTCCAAAGTACAAAGGGCCCACATGGCCACAGGGCACAGTCCAAGGCCCAACTTGTTGCCTGACAACATCTGCACAGAACTGTGCAGGGGCATAATTTTGGAAGTGGGCAGGCACCTCAGGGGGAAGGGGGTGGGGGGCACCTCAACTGAAGACGGGAACTTGCCCACTGGTTCTGGAGGGGGCTCCATGCCCATTATCCCTTGCTGGAGAGTGCAAGGTCACAGTCTCTGAGGTGGGGTATTTTCCCACTGGTTCTGGAGGGGGCTCTTTGTACAGCACTCCCTGGAGGGTGGCCTACATGCCCTCTGCTGGAGGTGATGGCTGCATTGTCTCAGCTGGAGGTGAGGGCTCAGTGGCCACTGGTGGTGGTGTTGGTACCCTGCCAGCCTCTGCTGGAGGTGAGGGCTGCTGTGTCTCAGCTGGTGGAGGTACCTCCTCGGCAGCCTCTGCTGGAGGTGAGGGCTGCTGTGTCTCAGCAGGGGATGAGGGCCCCATGCCCACTGGTGGTGGTGGTGTTGGTACCCTGCCAGCCTCTGCAGAAGGTGAGGGCTGCTGTGTCTCAGCTGGGGAAGGTGCATCCTGGGCAGCCTCTGCTGGAGGTGAGGGCTGCTGTGTCTCAGCAGGGGATTAGGGCCCGATGCCCACTGGTGGTGGTTGTGTTGGTACCCTGCCAGCCTCTGCAGAAGGGGAGGGCTGCTGTGTCTCAGGAGGGGAAGGACCTCCTGGGCAGCCTCTGTTGGAGGCGAGGGCTGCTGTGTGTCAGCTAGAGGTGAGGGCTACTTCCCTTTCCTGGCTTGAGGTGAGGGCTTCTTCCCTTCCCTGGCTGGTGGAGTGGGATCCTTCCCCTTCCAGGGTGGTAGAGTAGGATCTGTCCCCTTCCTGGCTGGTGGACTCGGATCCTTCACTGCCATTGCCTCCACGACGAGGAGGTACCTCCACTGTCCCCGTTGACTGTTTGGCTGAGGTGCTGGGCTCGGTCATTGGGGCTCTGCTCTTATGGACAGGACGGGGGAGGGGGAGGGAAGAGGTCAAGTTGGGCAAGGAAAAGCTTCTTAGGGATAGTGGAGCGGGATGAGGGTGGAGGGATGGGAGTGGAGGTTGAGGGAGTGGCTGCTGGAGGTGTACGTCTGCTGGACTTGGGTGCAGGTGCATGGGCAGTGTGTTGATGTGAGGGGATGGCTGTTGGGTGCCTGAGTGCCTGCAGTGGTGTCCTTTAAGAGGGGGGACAGAGAAGGGGGGACTGGACATAGGGGACGCGTGGATAGATGTTGTGGAGGTGTCTGCTAGTGAGGTGTGTGTGCTGCTTGGTGTGGTGATGCTGGTGGTGGATGTTGAAGCAGTGCATGCAGGTGTGAGTGTGGATGTGACTGTGAGGGAGGTTGAGGAGGAGGAGGAGGGGAGACAGTGGAGGCAGTGAATGTGGTTGTGTGTGCAACTGTCTGTTGTTTGCATGAGTGCTTGTGGACTGAAGTGTGGTGCTTGTGTTTGACTGTGCCACTCTTGTCTGATGTTTTGTGTGCATGCTCGTCTGTACGTGTGCATGGGATGGGTTGCGGGTTGAGGAGACTGGGACTGGGAAGTGGTAGTTGGAGGGGGGACGGTAGGAACAGGGACAATGGCTGCCATCAGAGAGAAGGCCAGAGATGAATTGATCTCTGATTGCCGCCAATCCACTGTGGATGCCCTCCAGGAATGCATTGCATTGCTGCTTCTGGGATGCCAGCCGCCCCTGGATGGCATTCACAATGCTTGACTGCCCTACAGAGATGGATGTCAGGAGGTCAATAGACTCCTCACTCAATGCAGCAGGGATCACTGGGGCAGGGCCTGAGGTGCCTGGGGTGAAGGAAATGCCCACCCTCCTGGGTGAGTGGGCACGAGCAACTCACTGAGGGGCTACTGGGAGGGCAGTGCTGGTAGGGGGCTGGTGACAGTACCTGCATCTGGGGTGGTCACAGAGCTGTCCGCCACCACCAGGGAGCTGCCATCGGAGGAGGAATCAGAGTTTGTGTTGTCACTTCCTGTCTCCGCCGTGATGCTCCCCTCGCCCTCCATCCCACTGGTTCCCTCAGCTTCGGTGGACTCTGCCTCCAGGGTCCTGTGGGTTGCAGCTCCCTCTGTTGCTGGTGCCCCTGCTCCTCCGCCAGATGATGATAATGCACACATGAACAGGATGACATAAGGAGAAAGGGGAGAGGGAGAGAAAGAGAGCACTGGGTCAATTACAGCACTAACACCACAGTTGGCATACACAGTACCGTCAGACACAGGGATCAGGGTTGAGCACTATGCATTGCACTGTCATTCAATTGGCTATATGCCACTGCAAGATGAGGGCCAACCACCGCCAACTGCACCCCTCCTGGGACTCACTAAGCCCTATCTGACATGGAATGCAAACTAGCTAGCTTACCTGGATTTGCTATATGCCCATTACCCTTGAGCTGGATCTCTCTGCAATGTCTGACCTGGCATTAAGGTGCACCCACTAACTCACAACCACCACATGGATCCTATGCCACCTACCAATTATTGTTGTAACGCCCACTGTACTCACCCCCTTGTGGCTGCTGTGATGCCCTCAAGCACCCATTCAGATCTGGGTAGGCCACCACAAGTATGCGGGCCATCAGGAGGGTCAGGTTCCGAAGGACACCCCTTCCTTGTTGGAAGGCCATTCACAGCTGGGCCTCTGCTGTCTTCCATGCCCACCGTCTGAGGTCCTCCCACCTTTTCCGATAGTGGGTGCTCCGCCTGCAGTAGACCCCAGGGTCTGCAGGTCCTTTGCGACGGCATGCCACAATCCCTTCTTTTGATGGGCGCTGACCTGCAGAGATGATACAGATGGGAAGACATTATTACACAGACAATCCAGCCTGTCACACATATTGCTCACCAATCCTGTTTCCATCTGCATTGGCACACACATCGCCCGACGCCCACCATGTACACTACCACCAGACATCCCCCCGATGACACGATGCTTGCACATACATCTGCATGCATCCTTCCCTCATGCATCATGCCCAAGGTGAACTCACCTGGTGGTCTGGAGGCCCATACAGCAGTCCATACTTGGGTAGGACCCCATTCACCAGTCACTCCAACTCCATCAAAGTGAAGGCAGGGGCCCTTTCCCCAGACACATGGGCCATGGTAGGTTCCAGACACAGCAGAAGCAGTGTCGGCTTTGTCATGTGGAAAGTCAGGAATCATGTGAGGATTTAGAAAGAAAATGTCGGCCACGTCCGCGGCGGTGTACCCCGTCAACGCCAGCACTGATCCCCATTAGTCACAGCCCATATTAGCCAATGAGGAATTGCACGGCGGTGCAAGACCGCCTTCTGCCACAACGCTCAATGTCGGCAGACTTACCTCACTTCCACCTGTCCCTAGATACAGGACAGGCGGTTGCGAGTTTCTTGATGGTGGACAACAATGAGATTATCCATAACAGCATCATTGCCTAGAATTACACATACATTGCCATTCCCACTGTCCCATCACATTAATGCTGTATGTACACTGAGGTGGTGGTTCCTTTGTTCAAATTGTGACAGCCTACTCACTCTTGTGTCCCTTAGATACCTACCCCTGCGGATTAATAGGAGGAGGAGACAACCCCCTGTGTACAGACTCCTTGTGGACTTGGCTACACTGGAGGACAGGTACATTTTACTCATCTATAGACTGGACAGGGCCACAATCACAGAGCTGTGTGCCCAATTGGAGCCTGACCTGATATCAGCTATCCGTAATCCCACAGGGATCCCCCCTCCTGTGCAAGTGCAATCAGTGCTCCATTTCCTGGCAACTGGTTCTTTCCAAATGACAGTGGGTTTGGCAGCAGGAATGTCACAGCCAGTGTTCTCAATCGTGCTGGCCAGGGTATTGCCTGCCTTGGTGAAACACATGAGCAGTTACATTGCTTTTCCCCAGGTGGAAGATTTGGCCACGGTGAAGGCAGGATTCTATGTAATGGGGCATATCCCCAATATTATTGGGGCGATTGACTGTACACATATTGCATTTGACCCCCCTGCCGGAATGAACAGGTGTTCAGGAATCAGAAGAGTTTCCAATCAATGAATGTGCAAATGGTGTGCCTGGCAGACCAGTACATCTACCATGTCACTGCCAAGTATTGTGGGTCGGTGAATGATGCCTTTGGCCTGAGAAATAGCAGCATCCCAAATGTGATGACCCAGCTACAGAGGCACATGGTGTGGCTAATAGGTGATCCAGAGTCCCCCTCCACTGTATGTCAGTGTATGCCTTCCGGTGTTTTTCCCATAGCACAGTGTAATGTTAATGTTTGTCCCTCAATACTTGCAGGAGACTCTGGCCACCCCAACCTATCATGGCTCCTGACGCCTGTGAGGAATGCCAGGACAGGCGCTGAGAACCGTTATAATGAGGCACAGAGTTCAGGTGCCTCCATTTGAAAGGTGGATTCCTATGCTACTAGTCCGGGAAGGTCAGCCAGATAGTAGTGGCATGCTGCATGTTGCTCAACCTGGCCCCTCAAACGACATGTATCTTTTCTACAGGAGAAGGGGACTAGAGATGCCCCTGTGGCAGCAGTGGACCCTGAGGACAGTGAGGATGAGGAGGCAGAGGATGAGAATGTGGACAACACGACATCAGTTATACGTCAATACTTCCAATGACACACAGGTGTCAGGATTTACAGGAGGCGCGGTCTCTCACAAACCTCCTATGACGATCTCTCTACTAAAATGCGTGCATGCTACATTCTCTCTTGCAGCAGGCCATGCCTTCCATGCCATCCTTGTGGCAAATCACATCTTCTTGGAGCCAGTTTTAAATGGTGGAAACGGTACCCTCATTCCTATTCTAGGTTTGTATCTTCAAAGTGGGAATTCAGTTCCCAACAACCTCCACAGGAGGCCATGTTGGGGTGTGGCTGAGGTACAAATACCAGCCACACCCAGTTTCCAGCGCTTACTATTCTGGAAACCTCCCTGCGAGTGAGACTTCTCTGTTTTTCCTCCTACCGTCTGACAGGGGATTTTCCTTGGAGCGAGTGGATGGACTCGCTGCTGGTAAGTTTGTTCCGACGGGGCCTCCCCCACCGGCCTTTGTGATTCTTTACTGGAAGCTTTGCTACTTTGTTTCCGCTTCTCCTTGGGTTTCGGAAGGGAGCGTTTTTTTGATACTTTGTTTCCGCTCCTCCATTTGTTCTCGGAGACGAGCGGTTTTGACCATTACGATAGTTACCGATGTTGTTTGTTATTCGTCTCTGAAATCTTGACTCTGTGTTGGAATTATTGTTAATACAAGAATCGGGTTCGTTTTGTGGGAGAACTCTATTTATGTGTTGACGAACTCATATCTTGTTGAGATTTTATTTGGATGTTATGAAGAAAATACATTAACGTTATTTCAAGTGAATGTTCTTTTGTGCTTTAGAAGAGATCGTGAACACTCTAATTCAGATTACTCTTTGTTATAAATTTTTTGATTGCTTAATACAAATGTTCCATAAAGAATTGTAGTGTTCCTTCTTGAGCTCCTGGCATATGCTCTTTGGAAGGATTTCAGTGACAGTATTTTATCACAGTTATTTTGGCTTGGAGTGCCATGATCTGGGTTTAAGCTATCTTAAGAAATTTGTGTTTCTAGCTAATTGGCTAATTTCCACATTACGAGCAAAAGCGTTTTTTTGCATGATTTTAAAAACATAAGATTATTGTTATTGTTCTTTTTTCTTTGTACTTAACCAATTCCTTTTCAGATCTCCTTCATGACTGTTCCTTTCCTGCTTACCCTTCCCCCAGCCTGGCCTCACCAATACTCAGTGCCATTAAGACATCTGAATTGGTGCTGCCTGGAGGTAGGCTCTTGATTAGCGTCGTGCAGATCCTGAGGAATTGGGCCTTGACAACAGGTGAGACAGTGGAACTGATCATTGCTCTGACTATTGATTTCATTTGTGGGACTGTAGCATGATGGCATTCACTTCCTTTACATCTCAACTGTCACTTATGGCTTGTAATTTTACAGATGTTGGTGATATGACAACAGTGTCCTGATGTGATTACTAGAGACAGTTACAGGTCATTAATTGTATGCTATTACAGTGTTCAGATCATTTGCACTAGATGTGGCTGTTCCCCTAAATGCACATTTTCAACACGTAAAATACTATCAGTCAGGTTCTGTTCAAGGGTATTCATTGTAGTGCTATAAAATTGAGGGAAAAATGCAATGGAATGGGGTGATGGTAGAGGAAAGTCCAGGGTATTGTTCCAGTCCGTTTGTAACTCAGGTCCAGTGTCCAAGGGGCCATAGGAAGGGGACCATACACAATCAAAGGTGGCAGGGCAACAGCAACAATAGAGGGGAAGCTAGGGATGTACAATATGTCACAGGTATGAAGCATAATACATCACTTACATCCCCAAAGGTGCCCCAGCCAATGTCAGTGGAGAGGAGGTACTATGGCTATCCAGTCCCCTAACAGATGATGCCCCCAGTGATGACAGTAACCCTGGACTTCTAGATCTGAATCAACAATCTAGCTCATAAGGGACCACTGGACAGTCGGTCACCTAAGCCCACTCCCAGTCCACCACAGAGCCTCCCCATTCAGTGTTCAACACCACAGCACCCACCCAGCGTCCCCATGCCTCTGTCCCCAGGACACGTCAATCAGCAGTGTGACCACCTGTACAGGGACCCCAGTCCACACATCGCCCCCATGACAATCAGGGACCTGGGGTCAGTGGCAGTGGGCACACCATTCAGGGGAACAGGGACACTGGGAGGACCATTGTCTGCCAGGGGGAGGACAGGCCCTGGGAACTCTCCAGGAGGCACTCACCAAGATCCTGGGGGCCTATCAACAATCCCAGGACACGATGGGCTAGATCCTTGACAACATGCAGGAGAACAAGCAGCTGCAGGAGGAACAGCATCGGGAGATCAGAGAGGACTTGCAGGCCCTCAACACCACCATGATCTCCATAGCAGGGGTGCTGGCAGACATGGACAACATCATGAGGGAATCAACAGCACAGCAGCGGGCCCCTACCACTAGCCAGTCTACTGACCAGTCCTCCACTTCCGCTGCAGCAAGTGGGCAGGAGGCCCTGCCACAGGACCCACAGGCCACCAGCACTCCTGCAGATGAAGAAGGTGGCCCACCCCGTAAACGTTCACTGTGCCCCAGACAGACACCAGAGACACTTGCCAAGAGAAAGACCACCGTCAGCAAATGAAGCCCTCCTGAATGTCCCCTTTGTATTCCACTCTGTCACCTTGTCCACTTTGAATTGCCATTGCTCCCCTTCCAATGGCCCCTTGGACAGACTGGCGCACTACACTGGACTATTCCCAGCCATCACCCCACAGTATTGCACTTCCCATTGTACACCAATTTTAAATAAACACCCTTGGATACAACTTGAGTAATAGTCCTTTATCTACAGGTAATGTAAAATGTATTGAACTGTAATGAACTGCATGATCCTGTGTCATTGTCCAGTAACAAGTTGATCCATCCAACAAACGTGTCTCAGCAGTCTATAACATCACAGCAGTAGCCTGTTGGAACTACACCAACATCTGCAATAAGGGAAGACATAGGAGACAGTCAGGTGGGATGCAGAGGTAATGACTTGCATTATACTGCAGTCACACAGCACAACACTAAAATGTAGAAATGTTTATTTCAAAAGTATTACCTGAGTGTCATTGGAAGTACTGCCAGATCAAATGTGACCTGTTTTCCACATCCTCCTCCTCGTCCTCCTCCTCACTGTCCTCAGTGTCCACTGCTGCCACAGCTGCATTGTCACCCCCCTCCTCCTGCAGAAAGGGTGCATGCCGTCTGAGGGCCAAATTATGCAACATGCAGCACACAACAGCGATTCTGCAGACCTTCTCAGGGGAGTAGCATAGGGTTCCACCCGTCAGATAGAGGCATCTGAACCTATCCTTCTGGAGCCCAAAGGTCCTTTCTACAACCCTCCTGGTATGCCCATGAGCATCATTGTACCTATTTCCAGCCCTTGTTCTCAGATTTCTAACAGGGCTCATGAGCCAGGACAGGTTTGGGTAGCCAGAATCACCTGCAAGAAGTAAGGGACACACATTAGCCTTGCACAATGACATGGTCTATGACTCCTGAAGACATACACTGACATGCACTGGGTGGGGACTCAGGCTGACCAATTAGCCACACTCTGTGCCTCTGTAGGGGCGGCCTCCCAACGGGGGAGGGGTGCCCTTCAGAACTTGACCCTCCCTGTTGGCCTGCATACTGGCCGTGGCCTACCCAGAGCTGGATGGGCGCTTGAGGGCATCACAGCAGCCACATGGGGGTGAGTACAGTGTGTTTGTCAACCAACTCTGTTGCCTGGCATGGGATTTGAGTGCAGGGTACTAGTCAGTGGATGCCCCAGTATGCAAGTTCAGACATTTCTGTGTGGGTCCAGTTCAGGTTAATAGGGTGGAAAGCATGTATTAGATAGCTAGGTAGGTGGCTTCCCATCTCAGAATGGGCTTAGCTGGTCCCAGTTGGTGTGTAGCTCCCAGTGTTTGGCTCCTTCCTGCTGTGGTAATTAGCCAATGGTATGCCAGTGTGGTCCATACTTCCCATTCTTAATCTCAGTGTGTGACAGTGATGTGTCTGCCATCTGTGCTGCTGGTGCTGAGATTGACCCTGTGCTCCCTACGAAAGTATCATTTTTATATCTGTGGCTAGACATACTGTGCAATGACAGAACCGATGTTGTTTGGAACTCCTGGCTCTCAAGAATGTACTTATTTATTTTTATGAGATAATTGTGCAACTATTGGTTGTTGATCAATGTCAAAAATGTATTTGTGTGATAATATTATTTTTTCACGACCATCATATACAAACAGTGTCAGTTTCAGTCCCTGACATGTGATTCCTACGAGCTCATTCTTGAATCTGGGGATGGTAAGCTCAATTAATTGAATTAATATGTGATTATGCACCAATCACTGTGTTCACATGTGCACTTTGATCAGTTTACTTTGGGCACTATTTCTATATGTGTTTTTCTTTTTCTAGGGTGACCTTTTTTGACATAGCCAGTTGACTTAAAGTAAGTGACTAACCCCTTTTTTTCAATTCCCATATTAGGGTTCGCTTTAATTAAGGTTTTGGAGAAGTTGTTAATTTTTGTTTTGGTCCTGATGAAGCGTCGATGGATCCGGCTGGACCACTGGACGCGAAACATGTAGACCCACGATCTGAGGTACTGTAATAGGTCTAGTCCTCTCGTGTTTGTTTTGTTGAGAGTAATTGAGCATCATTACTCAACTTTTTACTCCCACTCTGGTTTTAATCTTGGTCTCCATCGTATTGATACTGATTAAATTCATGATGCGTTCTCAAGATGGATAACCAATTTTATTCTTTCCTTCTTCTCTCCATATTGCTCAGGTGCCTGGAATAGGGTATCCCATCTATATGACCTGATTTCACTAGCTACTATAAGAGCAACACGGTCAAGAGCCCCCTTCGGAGAGCCCGTCAGGCATTGCAGTGCCGGCCTGGTGAGGAGTGTTCCCGATGATGAAGCTAGTCATCCACTGTGATGCATGAGGGTTCTTGCTCCTGTAGGATTAGGTCCCCTGGAATTTCTTCCTCATTTTGGAACAGTGTACCCCTTTACCTCTTACTATTAATTATATTAATTCAGACACTTTAAAGGTATTCCACAATACAACAAGAGACGAAAAGAAAGCATTACAGGAACTAGATAATAACACCAATGTAGTCATAAAGCCAGCAGATAAGTGGGGGCATTGTCATCCAGACCACAGAAAGCTATCAGAAAGAGTGTTTGAGATTACTGGGCGATACACGCAACTATGAGAGACACAAGGAAGACCCTACAGAATTCCTTAAGACTAAGGTCACCAGTATGGTGGAATAAGCATTAGCACACGACTGTGTCTCCCAGAAAGAAGATGATTTCCAAATCAACAAAAATCCAGTGACTCCTTATTTTTATACCAATTCCTAAAATTCATAAAAATCCTGAAACACCCCCCCACCTCCCCGGAAGACCTGGTATTAATTCAGTCTTGGAACCTTTAACCCAGTGTGCTAAGGCTTTCCTGAGTCCCATAGTCCAAAAAAAGGGCACACACCTTAAAGACTTGAAAGATGTGTTGTGTCTGTTAAAAGATAGACTCTTCGACCCTGCAACTGAAACACTGAGAGGCCTGGATGTGGAAAGCCTGTATACCAGTCTCCCTCATTCTGACACATTGCGCATAATCGAGGAGGTCATTTTTTAAATAGATTGGGACTATCACACACCAAGAAATGTAGTTATGGAATGTTGTTTCTGGGCTGTAACAAAGTTTCTTGTTTAATTTGAAGGAAATTTGTACCTTCAAAAACACGGGACGAGCATGGCCAGCCTCTACGTCTGCCATCTTTAGAAAGAGAGAATTCAAAACTCCACTAACCCATATAGAGATAACATTGTACTATGGAAAAGATACATCGAGTACATATTGGTCATCTGGAAAGGGGAAGCAACAGAAGTAGAGTCTTTCTTAGAGTGGCTCAATAGACAGGATCAGTTCCTGACATTCACTCACACTAAAAGCAAGAAGCAATTGGTCTTCCTTGACTTCAATATCATAGCTACCAGTGAGGCCCTCAAAACCACCACCCATGAAAAACCGAAAACTAAAAACTGCCTATTACTTTTCGACAGTGCCCATCCATGCCATTTGAAGGAGAGCCTCCAATTTGGATAGTTCCTCAGGTTAAGGAGGAACTGTTCTGAGGTGTCTGACTACAAACTACAAGCCAAGAACCTGGCATCAAAACCGGAGGCAAGGAAATACCCCCCCCCCCCAAATCATTAACTGGGCCATGAAACGTGCATGTAACACAACAGAGAAGCCCTTCTGGACACACCTCCACCAAAGGAGAAAGAAGAAAGGCCTAAATGTATTACAACATTTAATGTAGCCTCTAATCAAGTCAGCAAGATCATAAACAAACATTTGCGCTTCCATAATAGTGGCTCATTGAAGATTCCCAAACCCATGTTTTCCCACTGGGACATACTAGTGCATACCCGCCCACAGCTGTCCAAGAAGGAACTGGACGGCAACAACCATTTACCACCACCCACAGAGAATATCCATGTGGGAATTGTAGCGTGTGCCATTTAACAATGACTACCAAAAGGGTCACCTTAAATGATAATACTACATGGGAAATCAGGGATTTCTCCAACTGTAACACCTAGCGAGCAGTGTACATGATCATTTGCCCATGCAACGTACATTATATAGGGATGACCACCCCCAAAGTAAAAACTTGCATCTGTGAACATCAGAGCAGTCTGAGATGTGGCCGATCCACCACAAAAATGTCCACCCATTAACTAGAAAAAGGACATGCAGTGAAATATTACCGATGAGTTATCCTTGAGCACCACAAAGAGTTTAATAGCGAATCCTTTCTACTCGAAAGAGAACAACATTGGGTTTTAAGTTGTGCACACACCAAGGAGGCCTCAATGAGAATATCCCTTGGGGCCAGCTAATGAAACACTACATGACTGCAATATAAATTGACTAGCAAAGCCATATTCATACATGAAATCAGCAGGCCAGGCCCCCTGGTAATCTCACTCCTGCCTCCTGTTCCCTGAAATTTCTCATATCAGGTTTACTTTGGGGATTTCATAAAAAAAATATATATATTTTGATCCCTTTATTATATTTATATCCACATCCTCATGGATATTTTTCACCCAATAAGTAGTCCCCTCTCCCCTGATAAAGTGCAGCCGGCCGCCCCACCCTTTTTTCCAGTTCTTTATTAAAGTCAGTGCCAAAACAGGCACTGATGGATGACTCCTATTTTAGGGGTCCTCGTAGTCCTACATCGGCCCGATGGTGGCCACAATTTTTTAAAATCAGGCGGTCTAGTGCCACACGCTGCAGCAGGTCGAGATGCGTCAGCTGCAGTGAGTTTATAAACTTGACTCCCACGTGAGTCATGGTGTTTCAGACTCTTGGGAGGTGACCATTAGGCACAAGACGAGAGTGTTGCTTTGAGGAAGTAAGGGGCATATTTATACTCCGTTTGCGCTGGATTTGCGTCGGTTTTTTTTACGCAAATTCGACGCAAAACGAACTCCATATTTATACTCTGGCGTTAGACGCATCTAGTGCCAAAGTCCATGGAGTTTGCGTCATTCTTTAGCGTGGACACCTACTTTGCGTTAATGATATGCAAGGTAGGCGTTCCCGTCTAAAAAATTGACTCCGAGGCATGTGCGTCGTATTTACACTCCCGGGCAAAAATGACGCCCGGGAGTGGGCGGGTCAAAAAAAATGACGTCCAGCCGTTTTTTCGTCGTTTTTTGGCGCCTGGTCAGGGCAGGCGTTAAGGGACCTGTGGGCTCGGAAGGAGCCCAGAGGTGCCCTCCCATGCCCCCAGGGACCCTCCCTGTCACCCTTGCCCACCCCAGGAGGACGCCTAAGGATGGAGGGACCCATCCCAGGGAACATAAGGTAAGTTCAGGTAAGTAATTTTTTATTTTATTTTTGTGGCATAGGGGGGCCTGATTTGTGCCCCCCTACATGCCACTATGCCCAATGACCATGCCCAGGGGACAGAAGTCCCCTGGGCATGGCCATTGGGCAAGGGGGCATGACTCCTGTCTTTGCTAAGACAGGAATCATTTCAATGGGGGTTGGGAGTAAAAAAAAATGGCGCAAATCGGGTTGAGGCGAAAATTTTGCCTCAGCCTGACTTGCCCCATTTTTTGGCGCCCAAGCTCCATATTCCCCTACGCCAGCCCTGCCTGGTGTACGTCATTTTTTTTGACGCACACCAGGCAGCTCCGCCGGCTAACGCCGGCTAACGTCATTGAATAAATACGGCGCCCGCATGGCGCTTCAGAATGGCGTTAGCCGGCGTTAGATTTTTTAAAGCACAACTGCGTTGGCGCAGTTGTGCGTCGAAAAGTATAAATATGGCCCTAAGTGCTTTAACCCCCTTTTGCAACACACCATATAAGCGGCCATTTGATAAGTATAATACTCTACATATATTTTCAGTGTGTGACTACAAGCACACCCCTCCTGGAGGATGTATGGTACGAGAGCGAAAACACTAAAAAGTAGGTCACACATGCACCACATGTGTGTTTTTAGAGGTGCTTTACATGTCTATGTGTGTTTACATGTTTTTCTAATTGTAGTTTGTCCTGTATTTATCTATTGTTTTATACATGATATTCAAGATTGGGGTGTAGTTTGCTAATAAGTGGCACCACACCCGCAAGCAAAACGAATAGCAGCCTAACTTATAAGAGGGCCATGATAACTGTTGCTCTTTCGCACAGGTATCTCAGAAGGACACCAGTACCATTGGGAATTATATTATTTCACTTTAGTTAATCATACCACACTATAGCATTCAATGTTATTGCTATTACTAGTGATAATCAAGGAGTGATATTAGGGAGTCCATTTTGGTCCTGAAGAGGAGTTGAGGGGTAGACTCCGAAACATGTAGACTGACCAGGAGGCACGGTATATAGTATACCCCACCTCCAACGCCCCTTTTTAACCATACCGCCCCTGTGAAACCCACCAGGGAAAGGCTGGTGGCTGAGGAAACATTATTTGTGTTGCAACTCTCACTGAGTACCATACGAAATGAAGTTTGATCCTGCAGAACACAACAAGACTGCTAGTTGTGCAGCACTGCTCTACTTAAATGCGTGAGGAAAGGAATGTACTATTTAGATGTGGATGTGTGGCAAACCTGGCCTGTTGCTTACATGCAGTACCCTGTATCACGTTGCTGATCTGGTTGATTAAATATTAAGAACCATGGCCCCATGTGCTCAACAGGCCTGGAAACCTGACTAATACATGCTTAGTTCTAGTTGGGAAGATGTGAATGACTTGATGTTTACATTTACAGTGACATAAAGACAACACAATGAATGAGTTCAAACATATATTCTCATGTTGAACATTTACATATACACCCCGTCACCCCCTGGAAGAACGCAAGGACATGAGGAAATGATTGTAACATGTGTAATCATTGAAATATCAGATAGGCCAAATAAAAAAATTAGTATATACAAATATGTACACCAACTGCACAAGTCCGGATATATATTAAATCATTGTCCATGGATCAGTGTCCCAAAATGCATGGGCGAAGCCCACACATGATACCTAACTCGAAACGGCGAGAACACGGTCGGGGCTTCAGATTGAAAATACAGAGGCACCTCAGGGGGAGTGGGAGGAGGGGTACCTCAGCCTGATGAACGCACAACGCCACTGCTGTACGAGGGGGCTCCATGCCCATTGCGGTATCCTGGGGAGTGCAAGGCCACAGTCTCTCAAGTCTCTTCAGTGGGTGGTATGCCCACTGCTTTCTCCTGGGGAGTGCAAAGCCACAGTCTCTCAAGTCTCTTCAGTGGGTGGTTTGCCCACTGCTTTATCCTGGGGAGTGCAAAGCCGCAGCCTCTCAAGTGGATAACAGTCTCCACTGGTTCTGGAGGGGGCCTGGTGCCCAGAGTGCTTCATCCTGCCATGGACTGAGGTAGTGGATGTGATACTCCACTGGTTCTGGAGGGGGCTTTGTGCCCAGAGTGCTCCACGTGCAGTGTGGTCGGTACAATTCCCTCACCTGGGTGTGCGTGCCACGAGATTGGCGAGGTTCAGGTAGCATGATACGCCATGGAGGCAGCGACATACCCCACACTTCTGCGGCTTCGCATTTCACCTGCAGGTGTAAACAGTGATGAAAGTCATGCCTCATGGAAGCTGCCCAGGGTCCAGGAACTCACCTCCAGCCTGAGACGACTGACCACTGGGGATGGTAGCCATGTCAGTGGTGGTGCCAGTGTCCGAGGACGCCGCGGGCCGGTGGCGGTACTTGTGGCGGTGTCTGTGGCGGCGGTGCTTGCGGCGGTGTCTGTGGCGGCGGTGCTGGTGGCGGTGTCGGTGGCGGTGTCTGTGGCGGCGGTGCTGGCGGCAGTGCATGGGTCAGCACCTACTGAGGGACAAAGCTAAACGTCTCCTGCAGCCTCGGACAGCTGCTCACTGGGGAAGAGGCTGGGGACTGTCGCTGAGGCTGTAGATGTGCCGGTGGTGGTGCAGGTGGCGGTGCAGGTGGCGGTTGTGGTGGCGGGGCAGCTAGCGTTGTTCGCCGCCGTACAGTTTGGCGTGGTTGTGGACAGGAGGTGTGACACTGGTCCCTCAATCGTTACCACCATGCCGTCTCCTGACCTTCTCTTCTGCTTTTGGCCCTTCCCCACCATTGATGGTGCCGCAGTTGTCTTGCCACTATCCCCTTTGGTTTTTGCTGAGCCCTTGGTGGCTGGTAGTTTCGGCTTCTCCCTCTGGGATGTGGGCACCTTTTTTACCTTGGCAGGTGGCGCAATGCCCTTGCCCTCGCTATGTGGCCCACTGGCAGCTGGAAAGCCTGGCCCTAGGTGAAGGACTGGTGGGGAGGTTTAGGGAAGAGTTCAATGTTAGCCAGGAAGAGTTTTTTAGACACACTGGGATGGGAATATGGAGGGGGTGTGGGATGGGAGGTAGAGGTAGTGGTTGTAGGAGGTGTACGTCTGCTGAATTTGGGTGAAGGTGCATGGGCCGGAGGCTGTTGTGAGGTGGATGGCTGTTGGGTGGGTGTGTGCCTGCGTTTGTGTACTTTGGGAGGAGGGCTCACTGACACACTGGGAGAGGACACTGGAGATGTGTGAATAGTAGTGGGGGTCGTGAGTGCACGTGAGCGATGTGTGGAGATGGGCGTGCTGGTGATAGAGGTAGTGGCAGAGGATGTAGTGCATGCAGGTGTGATTGGAGATGAGACAGGGAGGGAGGAGGAGGACGTGGAGGAGGGGACACAGTGGAGGCAGTGGATGTTGGTGTGTCTGCATGGGGATGGTGCTTGTGTGAGTGCCTGTGGGATGTGTGAGTGCCTGTGGGATGTGTGGTGCTTATGTTTGCCAAGTCCACTCTTGTGTGTTGCTGGTCTGATGGTGTACTTGGGATAGGCTGAGGTACAGGGGATTGGGTCTGGTGGAGGAAGGTGGAGAGGGGAGGCTGGACACAGGGACAATGGCTGCCATCAGTGCTGAGGCAGAGCCTGAAATGCTCTCTGTTGGGCTGCCTGCCAGAGTGAATGCCCTCCAGGTATGCATTTGTTTGTTGCAAATGCCTCTCTACACCCTGGATGGCATTCACAATGTTAGATTGCCCAACAGTGAGGGATCTCAGGAGGTCAATAGCCTCCTCAATGAGAGCAGAAGGGCTGACTGGGGCAGGGCCTGAGGTGCCTGGGGCGAAGGAGATGAACACCCTCCTGGGTGAGCGGGCACGGGAAACACGCTGACGGGCTGCTGGGAGGGCGGTGCTGGTAGGGGGGTGGCGGCTGTACCTGTTGATGTGGTGGGCACAGAGGTGTCCGTCACCTTAAGGGAGCTCCCATCAGAGGAGGAGTCGCTGTCACTGCTGTCTGCTCCTGTCCCCACTGTGGAGCTCCCCTCGCCCCCCGTCTCACTGGTGGCTTCAGACTCCTTTGCTTCACCCTCCAGTGCCAAGTGGGTTGCAGCTCCCTCCTGCTCTGGTGCCAATGCTCCTCTGCCTGATGATGCGATTGCACACCAGAACAGGGAGACCACAAAAAGGGGGGAGAGACAGAAGAAAGACATGTTCAGTGCATGCAACACCACTACCGTTGGCAGACGCAACACACATGGAGCAGCCCTCTGCACTACGCCATGCACTGACAGTTCCTAGAAATTTCAGCTGCCATGGGGTACGAGGCCTAAGACCAATTGCTGCACACCTGGAAGTCACAGGAGCCTCACTAGTTGTAGATGGCTCTTACCATTGGTGGAGTTGGGGTGCACATAGCCTGCCTCACAAGGGACCTTGCCTACCAAGTTCGCCCTGGCCTAGGGGAACCCACTGCCCACCTCCCCCACCCAGACACCTCATAATGGGAGCAGAGTCACCTGAATGAGAGTGTACTCACCCCCCCTTGTAGCTGCTGTGATGCCCTCAAGCGCCCATCCAACTCCGGACAGGCCACCGCCAGTATCCGGAACATCAGGGGGGTCATGGTGTGATGGGCACCCCTCCCACGTTAGGAGGCCATCCCCAGCTGGGCCTCCGCCCTCTTCTTTCTCCAGCGGCGCAGGTCCTCCCATCTTTTACGGCAGAGGGTGCTCCATCTGTAGTAGACCCCCAGGGTCCGGACGTCCTTGGCGATGGCACGCCAAATACCCTTCTTCTGGTGGGCGCTGACCTAGAGGAATGGTACAGGGGTAAAGGAAATTACTTACCCGTCCGGACCATCATACTCATTGCCCACCAGTTCCCACCCATGCCCTGACGTACATACATTCACCATCCGCACATGTAGGCCTCATCCCCCCCATTTACCTTGCATCCACACCACTCTAAACATGCATTGCCCATGCAGCATGCTCACAGTGTACTCACTTGTTTGTCTGGAGGACCGTACAGTTGCGTGTACTGGGGGAGGACCCCATCCAATAGTTTTTCCAACTCCTCCGAAGTGAAGGCAGGGGCCTTTTCCCCGAACACTGTACCCATCGTCACTTCCAGGCACAGGTCACAGCAGTACTTGCAGTGTAGGTCCTCTCTTGTTGAAGGTCAGGTATCAAGTGAGGGAACAGACAGAAAATGGCAGTCACGTCCGTGGCAGTGCGCACCGTCACCGCCGGAGTACATCCTCATTGGCTCCTGGGACCCATAAGCCCCAATGTTAACCAATGCAGAATCGCGCCGCGGTCTTTGACCGCCCACCGTGACGGTGTTCAACGCCAGCGCAGTTACCTCATATCCCCTTGTCCCACCTCACAGGTCAGGCATCCGCCATTTCAGGAGGCCACATGGGATGAATGTTAACTGCGTCACACCTATCTGCACCGGGAATATAGACAGATACCGGCAAATTGCGGATTAATAATGTTTCTGCAAATAACAAATTGTGATACCTCAGTGTTGGATGACTCTCTGCTCACTGTTCTCCTCCATAGGGCACTTCTGCTGAGGCAGGTGATGAGATGGCGGCATCCTCTGGTATACAGAACCCTGGTGGACCTGTCGACAATGGAAGAGAGACACATCCTAGTCAAATACATGCTTGATCGTGCAACAATCCAGGATCTGTGTGCCCAGTTGGAGCCAGACCTGATTTCATCTATCCACCATACCACAGGAATCCCCCCTTTAGTGCAGGTCCTGTCTGTACTCCATTTCCTGGCCAGTGGGTCTTTTCAAACAACAGTGGCCATGGCTTCAGGGATGTCCCAGCCAATGTTTTCTAACGTGTTGTCCAGAGTGTTGTCTGCCCTGCTGAAACACATGCGCAGCTACATCGTTTTCCCTCAGGTGGAGGATTTGCCCACAGTGAAAGGTGATTTCTATGCCCTGGGACATATCCCCAACATCATTGGTGCCATTGATGGGACACATGTGGCATTTGTACCCCCAGCAGGGATGAAAAGGTGTATAGAAACCGGAAGAGCTACCATTCGATGAATGTGCAGATGGTGTGTTTGGCAGACCAGTACATCTCCCATGTCAATGTTCCACAGTTATTGCAATTACACATTTGTGAATGCACAGACTGACTCCAGATTGTTTTGTGATTGAAGTGTGTTTATTCCTGTGCAAATAAGTGGAGGTGGGTTGTAAAATGGACTAGGGTGATGGTGGAGGAATGTCCTTGGCAGAGTCCAGTCTATTTGTTCCACAGGTGCATTATCCAAACGGGCATAGGAAGTGGAGCAATGGCAGTTTAAGGATGGACAGGGTGACATAGTGGGACAGAAGGGTGACATTCAGGGGGGTCTCTTTTCCTGGCGGGTGTCTTGGCAATGTTCTCTGTCTTGTTCCTGGATCTCAGGGGCCGTTTGTGGGGTGGTTTCCCATCTGCAGGGGGTGGGGTGCTGGTGTCCTGTTGTTCCTGTGGCGGTGCCTCCTGTCCACTAGCGCTGGCGCAGGTGGAGGGCTGTTCATCATCCAGGCTAGTGTCATGGGCCCCTTGTTGTGCCACTGTGTCCCTCCTGGTGTTGAGAAGGTCTGCCAGCACCCCTGCAATGGTGACCAGGGTGGTGTTAATGGACTTCAAGCCCTCCCCAATCCCAAGGTAGTTTTCCTCCTGCAGCTGCTGGGTCTCCTGAAACTTGGCCAGTACCTTTGCCATGGTCTCCTGGGAATGATGGTACGCTCCCATGATGTTGGAGAGTGCCTCGTGGAGTGTCGGTTCCCTGGGCCTGTCCCCCCGTCGCACAGCAGTCCTCCCAGTTTCCCTGTTATCCTGTGCCTCTGTCCCCTGAACCGTGTGCCCACTACCACTGCCCCCAGGTCCCTGATCGTCCTATGTTAGTGGGTTTGCCTGGGTTCCCTGTAGTGGTGGACACACTGCTGATTGACATGTCCTGGGGACAGAGGGATGGGCCCGCTGGGTGGGTGCTGTGCCGGTATTTCCTGAGGGGGGAGGGTCTGTGGTGGCTTGTGACAGTGGCAGGGGAACCGACTGTCCCAAGGTCCCAGAGGGGCAAGGCTGGTCATCTTGATCCAGGCATGCAGAGCCTCTGTCATCACTGTGGGCCTCTTCTGTGGTGGGACTGGATATGTCTGGCACCTCCTGTCCGGTGACGTTGGGTAGGGGTCCTGTTGGGGTGTAAATGCATGGTTATTGTATCTATGTGTGCCATCGTGTGCAATGTGTGAGTGACCCTCTACTCCAGTGCTTGCATTATTGGCTTGGTCCTTGTGTGATTAGTGATTTTTGGGCATGAGTGAGTCTCTGTACTGGACATGCTTGGGTGATGGGTGTCCATGCATTGGTGTTACATGCAGGGCTTGGTTTTGGGATGTGTGGGTTGTGTTGGTGGGGTTTCTGTGGGTTGTTGGGGTGATAGGTGTGAGGGTAAGGGTGGGAGTATGTGATGGCATGCAGGTGGGGGGGATAAGGTAGTAAATATTTCCCAACCAGAGTCCAGTCCTCCTGCTACTTCTGCAAGGCCCTCAGGATGCATGATCGCCAAGACTTGCTCCTCCCATGTTGTTAGTTGTGGGGGATGAGGTGGGGGTCCACCACCAGTCCTCTGTGCAGCAATCTGGTGTCTTGAGACTATGGAACGCACCTTCCCCCATAGGTCGTTCCACCTCTTTCTGGTGTCATCCCGTGTTCTTGGATGCTGTCCCACTGTGTTTACCCTGTCGACAATTCTTCGCCATTGCTCCATCTTCCTTGCAATGGATGTCTGCTGCACCTGTGATCCGAATAGCTGTGGCTCTACCCGGATGATTTCCTCCACCATGACCTTGAGCTCCTCCTCAGAGAACCTGGGGTGTCTTTGAGGTGCCATGATGTGGTGTGGGTGATGTGTGAGGGGGTGTCTGTTGTGATGTGTGAGGGGATGTGTTGGTGTGTGTTGTTTGAGGTGCGTGGATGTTGTGTAAGTGATGGTGTTGTGTGGCTGTGGATGATGGTGTTGTTTTTGGTAGTGTCTCTCTCTGGCCTGCTTTCAAATTTCTGGTAGTAAGGGTTTGTGGGTAATGTGGGTGTGTGTTTTATATTGGATTGGGTGTGTGGGAGTGGTGTGTGTATGTGTATCAGGTGTGTGTAATTTGAATTGTCCGAGGTGGTTGTGTTTTGTGAGTGTGTGTGTATTTTGAGCACGGCGGAGTGTACCTCCAATGGTTTACCGCGATTGAAAGACTGCCGCATTGATTCGTGGGTCGCAATAGTGTTGGCGTATTCTTGTTGGTGTGACGGTGTCGGTTTTGGCAGCGCCAGTTTATCACTGACCTTTGGTGTGGCGGACTTGTGTGGGTGTCTGTATTGTGGTGGATTCCGAGCTGTGGGTCGTAATACTGGTAGCGGAATTTCGCAGCCGCAGCAGTATGTTGGTAGACTTCTGCACGGTGGTAAGCGGGATTTACCGCCAGGGTTGTAATGAGGGCCTATGTGTGTTAGTTAGGTTTTACTATATCTGGGAGGGATAGGGACATGTCAGATAGTAGAACACGGTTTTTGTTACAGGGGTATTTTGGTGGACTATTATGGCTCATAGTCCATTACCCGCCCAGGATGCAGTCCTCTGGAGATAGGGTGAGCTAGGGCAATACAGCCAAGGACAGAAAGGATAGGTGGGACGGTGTGCCCTGGCAGCACAAATAAGACATTTGGTCTGGATTGGACTGTCGTCCAAATTAAACCCTGATGGACTGATGGCACAGGAGGCTGATCTCACCGACCATGTTGGACTAGAGATCAGAGAACCAGCAAATATGTATGTATGTTCCATCTGCTTGTAGTGATGTAGCTATAGCAGTAATGCAAAACTAAAACATGGACTCTAGATCATTTGTTTAGTTGTTTTATCGCATTGAGACTGTCAAGTTGTACATAAAATTAACTTAATGTACGGAACATAAGCAAACTAAAGGAACTTTGTGTGCCACAAAGTGGCTACCTCAGGCAAGCGCAAAGCAAGCGCAGTGGCAATAGTTCCACTTCTATACCCTGGCATAAGTAACTGTTTAATGGTTTGTCGGTGGTAGTTTTCAATGAAAATGCATGGAATTATGAGCATTCTCTTATGTAACAAACATGAATGAGCAGGGGCTGGTCCCATATTACCAGAGCACCACTGTTGAAAGCCAAGCAGGAAATATATGTTTAAACTCCATTTACATGAAATCTTCCATGTGTGCTGCATTGTGCTATACCTGTACACAGATAAGAATGCCTTGTAAAAATGTGCATGTGCAGAACTGGGTTTTACAGGGCAACAGCAAAACATAATACCTTCTGACAAGGCAGGCATCCTTGCACAAAGTTGTAAGGTACAAAGATTTGCCACTAGTCAGCACTATGTGCACCAGTGCCAATAAACCCTTATATGTCTTTTACAATATCACATCTGGTGTATGCTTGTCCTTTTCCCATCAAAGCATGACTTAGTTCTGCCGAGGGTCAATGGTATCACCCATGTGTCATGGTACAATGAAGTCTGACATGATGCTGGCCAGTATTACTAAATACATCACATGCCTGAGGCATGCTTCAGGAATGTAATGATGGATACCTCTGACCTTCATCATCTAGCTATGTCCCATATTTATGTAATATTTAGATATGTGTATCAACAATGTTTTGTATATCTGAAATACTGGAATAACATAGTTTGTAAGATATAAATGTAACCATATATTTGCAATGCATTGTCAAGTTTTTGACTTTTAGGTGGACATCTCCCATTCACCAGGCAGAAGTGGACAGTTTCCAGGACCCCGATGCACCCAGTAAGTGTCATAAGTACATGTATGTAGCATTTTGACGTATGTGTGTGATCTATGTGAATTGTAACATTGCCATGTATTCTGGGAGGTAACAATCAACTACTATCATTTTGCTTTCAGTGCAGCAACATGACAGAACCTTCACAAAGGTTCATTTGAAATGAACAAGGGGGAATTCTATTGTGAATGTAGGGTGTATGTAAGCAGGCCCAGAGGATGTAAATATCTCCTAATGTAAGGTAGCTATAACTCGTGCCTTTGCCATGCACAGTTTTTTCTTCACTATTTTGGAGTAATTTGGGGTAATTTGCAGCGCATGACTAGGGCACGGGCTATAGGCACCTTAGGGCATGAGTTATAGTTACTTGAGATAACTTTAACTGTAACTGGTGTATTTCTATGGTTTGGTATGTTTAAAATGTGAGACTAACTATAACTTCCCTGAAACCTTTATTTTTTTAAGTGAATTTCTGTGTTCTATTTCCTAAATATAATGTCCCTGTAACCCTTGAATTTTTCAGCGAATTTCTATGTTTTTTAAATGTAAAGTAATTTTCATTACTATATGTTAATCCAACCACCGCTGCACATGGTCAGCCCCCACTAACCACCCAACTCCACTCTGCACACACCTCTTTGAATGTGCGCAGTGGGAGTTGGCCACAGCCTGTCTCTCTGGTTGTGAGAATAGGTGTGACAGAGTGTATCTGGGTGTGAGAGTGGCTGTGAGAGTGTTTGTCTGTGTGTGAGAGTAGGTACGACAGTGTCTTAGTGGGTCTGTGAGGGGTGCATCAGTGTATGTGTAGGTCTGTGAGCAGGTGTGTGAGGGTTTCAGTGGGTCTGTGAGTGGGTGCGTAAGTGTCTGAGTGGGTCTGTGAGTGGTTGCTTGAGGGTCTAAGTGGGTCTGTGAGTGGGTACATGAGTGTCTGAGTGGGTCTGTGAGTACGTGTATAAAGGTCTGAGTGGGAAAATGAGATTGAAAGTTAGAGAGAAAGAGAGTGAAAGGGAGACAGAGTTTTTTAGGCTATGTTGAATGATATGCTTAGAATTAGATACTTCTGGGCAAATTGAAAATGTGTCAATTAAAAGGGGTGAGATCACCTTATATTAGTAACCTTAAAATTTTGATGTTGCCAATAAATTAAACCAGGGAAAATGACCTCACACACACCTGGGCTAGAACCCTCAACTTTCAGTGTGAGAGTCTGTGACTTCGGCCATTATGCCACAGGTGAGTCATTTTGTTTTATTTCTTGTTTAATTCATTGCATGAAGAGACCATTGCAATGACCATCTCTCTCTCTCTCTCCCATCCCATTATGAGATGGAAGAGAGAGAGAGAAAGAGAGAGAGAGTGAAAGGACCACGGGGGGACCTCTAAGCCCCTGCAGTCCTAGCCAGCTCCCCACAACCTATGGGAGCCGGCATTGCTCCCCCAAGCAGAGCACTGCTTTTAATAGAAGTTCCCTGCTTGAGGCAGCAATGTTTTCATCTGTCTTCCCTACACGCATATTTGCGTGCAGGGAAGACAGATGAAAACTCAGTTTTCTGACAGCTGGGGAAGACATTGCATATCATTAAATTAAAGGGGTTGGGCCCAAAGGGCAGGGCTTCTATGCCACTTTACATGCTTGAAGTCTTTAAAATGAATAACACAATCTCTAGTCTCAGCAGCAGATGACAAGAAAGAACCCACCCGTGACAGTCACTACATGAGATATTGTGCTTGAAAAAAGTGGAAATGCAAAGAAAACACACTTTGCTTGCTTTGACCAGGTGCGTGATATGGGGATGATTAGTACTTCGCAAAAGTGAAGTTTAAACTTGGTCACATGCTTTTTTTATGTCTGTAATTGTTTTATGTTGAGGTTTTTGATTTTGTGAAATGAGCATCGCGCCACAATGAACCCTGCACCTCAAGGCCTCCATTGTTGCAGCTGGCTCCCCGCCTCCTGTGGGAGCCGGAGTTGCTACTGCATTCAGGCAGCTGTTGGAAAAGAAACTCCCTGCATGTGGGAGCAATACTTTCATCTATTTCCCTGCGTGCATGTCTGCAGGCAGGGAAAGAGATGAAATCTTCTCTTCCAACAAGCGGAAGAATTTTGAGAGCTCCCGCTTGTTGGAAGCAAAGTTCCTCCCAATAAAAAACAAAAAGCTATCTCCTGAGTGTGGGCACCAAGGGAGATAGCAGAAGCTGATCCTAGGGGGTGGTGGTCCCCAGTGCAATAGTGCTCAAGGAGGTGGGCTGCACCCCCCCTCCTTTTATTGCATGCGATGGCACCGGGGAGGAGGTGGTCCTCAGGGCCCTATATAAGGGCTGGTAGGAGGGGTTGTAAAGCCCCTCTCCATGTTTTTAAAAATGTATTCGGCCCGTGGAGGTGGTGGACTTCTTTTTAAAGTGCATTGTAGCCCCAGGGAGGTGATGGTCCCCAGGGCCTAGGGGGGTCCTTCAGTCCCTAATTATATTTATTCAATCAAGCCCCATGGCGTTGGTGATCTCTAGGACTTTTAAAAGACCCAGGAGGGGAGGGTATGCCCAATCCTCATTTATTATTTTGGGCATGCCCCCGGGACCTGGCCAACCCGGGGGCAATATTAATGAGAAGCAGTTGACACTGCACTTGAAAAAATTTTTTTGCCATAATACACGGATTTTACTGAGAATTAAAGATTTTTTTTTTAGCCCTGGCAGAGTCCCAGGGGGGGCCGGAAGACCAAGGTGAGGGGTTATGGGATTCCTATCCTGCCCCCTTTTTCTCTGGCATTTTGTTTTGGACTTGGCTGAAGCTGAGTCCAAAAATAGCTGCCAACACTTCCTGGTTGAAGTGTCGGCAGCCAATCAGATATCAACACAGAGACACTGTAACTGCGGAGGATTTGCGTTCCTAGATATCTATACTATTTTCCCTTACCTATCTCCAAAACTACTGAACAGATTTACACCAAATCACAAAAAGCACAATCTGCACATGAAGATCTAGCTTTCTGCCAAATTTTGTGGAATTCCATTCAGCAGCTCAGGCTGTAGGCATATGTAAAGAACCTATGGGAAAAAGCATGGGGAAAACACAATTTGGGACAACCCCTTTTTCTCAACCTCCGCTTGACGGATCACCCCAAAAATGTCAAGAAAGCAGACAAACCATATATTGTATTAGTTTTTAAACTTTTGTGGCGATTCATCAAATGGCACCAAAGTTATTGGCAAAACAAGAAATGGTTTTCCTATAAAAACTAGGTCCTAGCTATAACTACCTATTGGCGACCTGTATATATATATATAAATACATGTATATTATCATTGGTCACACGATGTAGACACAGAGAATTCATACTCCACTGGCTGGGTAAGTGGATGAGCAAAAGGTTTACTGGTGAAAAGCTTCAAACTGAACAGTCTTCCTCATTGCCTTAACCAACAGTCGTGTTCCACCATCATTTTGAACACACAAGTAACAGACATAAAAAAGTGACAATTGCTCTCATTCTCATTTTTAGGAAAATAGACCACAAGAGAGGTTTACCATTTGAAATACTGAAATTCAACGTTTTGATGCTGGAGGAGGGGTACCAACTATTACATGTTTCATACCTGTCAGAAAAACAGGTTTTGCAGGTTTCTGCAGTTTTGGCAGAATTTGGATACTTGGCCACCATACCGTAGCTTGACTCTATTGTAATGCTCTAGATGACTTCTCGCTGCTTCTAATGGCTTTCATGGCCATAGGGCCTTATAATGCCCTTGTACTTCATTTTAATTGATAATAATTTGTAGATATTTTGGACTTGGCTGAAGCTGAGGCCAAAAATAGCTACCAACACTTCCTGGATGAAGTGTTGGCAGCCAATCAGATAACAACACAGGGACTGTTGGAACCGTGGAGGACTCATGTCCCTAGATATCTATACAATTTTCCCTTACCTATCTCCGAAATTACTGAACAGATTTACACCAAATAACAGAAAGCACCTTTCTGCAAAACTTGGTGGAATTCCCTTCAGCAGTTCGGGTTGTAGGGGTATCTAAAGAAACTATGGGAAAATGCATGAGTAAAACGTATTTTGGGACCCCTCCTTTTTCTCAACCAACTTGATGGATCACCCCAAAAATTTCAAGACAGCAGATGAACTAACTGGCTGTTGTATTAGTTTTGAAACTTTTGTGAAGATTTGTCAAACGGCCACAAAGATATTGGCAAAACAAGAAACGATTTTCCTATAGAAACGAGGTCCTGACTATAACTACCTATTGACGACCTACATATATATATATATATATATATACATGTACATATACATATATATATATATATATATACATATATATATATATATATATATATATATATATATATGTAAAATCCCATGTCACACTATGTAGACACTCCACTGGTTGGCAAAAAGTTTACTAGGGAAACGATTCAACCAGTATAGTCTTCCTCATGGCCTGAACCAACAGCCATGTTCCAACACTACTTTGAATACACAAGTAACAGACATAAAAAGGAAAACAGGCTACAAGAGAGGTTTCCCATTTGAAATACTCAATTAGAAAGTTTTGATGGTGAAGGAGGGGTACCAATTAATATATGGTTCATACTTTTCGGAAATACAGGTTTTGCAGGTTTCTTCAGTTTTGGCGGAATTTAGCCACTTGGCAACTATACCACAACCTGACTCTGTTGTATTGCTCTCCAGAGAACCCTTGATGACTTCTCGCTGCTTATAATGCTTGCATGGCCATGGTTTCTTTTTATTCCCTTGTACTTTGTTTTCATTTTTATTTATAATTATTTGTAGGTATTTTTTTTTGTGAAAACAACCTTTGAAAATGAATTGGTTTGTTTAAAATACTTAAAATACCATTTCCTTTGTGCTACTGCACTTCCCCTCTGCCCAGAACAGTTAGCTTGCTGCCCCATCCACCTCTTCCCTGCCCTCTGTTGTCCAAGTCAATGCACAAGCCCCTTCCCTCCTGCCCTGCCTGGTCCGATGTGCTGCTACTGCCCTCTGTTTAGCTTGATGTCCTTACTCAATCCTCATGCCCTTTGTTACTAAATTCTATAGCCCATCATTACCCTCCTCCTTAGTCTTTGTGCTTAGCTTGCTGCCCCTAGCCTCCGTCCCTTGCCCTCCGATGTCTATGTACATGCCCCTGCTCCCTCCTTTTTGCCCACCACGATCCATAGACCTACCACTGCCCTCCCACATGCCTAGCATGGAGAGATGTCTGCTGCCTGTCCCTGCCACCACGAACCCTGCATGCCTGAGTTCCATGCCCTCCTGACCTCCATTGTCCATTTTGCTGCCACTCCTTTCTGACCTTCGTGCTCTGTTGTGCTGCAATTGCTCTTCCTTGCTTCCCCGGGTATTCCTTTTTGAATCCCCTTCACCTGCCCTCTCTTATCTGTGTCTAGACCCTACCCCTCCCTTCTGTCCTTCATGGTCCTTTGTACATAACCCTGCCACCTCACTCTTGCCCACCATTGTCGTAGTGCTGCCACTAACCTGCTGCTTCCTATGCATGGCCTTCTGTGCTGTCACAGCAGCTCCCACCGCTTTATTTGGTCATTTTGCTGCCTCTGATCCCTTTCTACCTTCCCTCATTTGTCTGTGTGTATGCCATTATAGTCTCACTGTTACTCTCCATGGTGTGTTGTCCTTCAAGTGCTCATCCCGCATGTCCTGCATGGTCAGACTGCTGCTCCTACCCTACCCTCTTGCCCTCTGCTCTCTGCTGTCCATGTGCATGGCCCTGTCCCCTCCCAATTCCTTTCCATGGTCCGTTGTGCTGCTACTACCATCCTGCTTGCCCTGTGTGGTATATTATGCTGCTGTAACCCCTGACACCTGCTATAATATCAGTTTGATGCCCCTGCCCATCTCCCCCTTCCCTCTGTCATTGGTATCCTAATCCATGTCGCTACCCCATTCCTCCTGGCTTCCTTGATCCAATGTACCATACTTGTCAACATTTTGAACTTGGTAAGCAGGAGATTTTGAAATTAACAAACCTGGGTAATTTATATTCCCCATTGACTTACATTAAAAAAGAAGAGATTTTAGGTAGGAGACAGATAAAATAAAGCCCCTTTGAGCTTAAAAACATCAGGAATATCCTGCCTGAATTGGGTCTGTTGGCATGAATGATTGTATTGCCATTGCCTCTTCCTTTTGCCCTAAATGATCTGTTATATTACCACAACCTCTCATGCCTGTACTGCATGGTTTGTTGGTTGCCTCTGCCCCCTTTCCCCTGGCCTCCATGGTCCATTGTTCTGCCACTGTCCCTCCAGCCTGCCCAGGATGGTCAACTTGTTGCCCCAACACCCTTCTCTCTGCTCTCAATTATTCGAATATCTGCCCTGGACCACTGCCTACAGTTTTGTAAAGAACAACTAGATTGGTAACATTCTTTATTTGATACAAAAGTGTGGCACACCTCACTGCACCCTATAAAACTTTAAAGTGTTTTGCACATTTTTTACATTGGGCTATAGTTGGGTTTTCTGTGGGTGATATTTGTGCTGCATTTGGGCTCTTATTTCATTGGTGGTCATCTTGGAAGACGTATTGGTTATGAAGCTCCTTAATTTCCTTATTTACTGCAGTATTCTCAGTAGAAAATGCCTTCAGTTTTCCACTTCAATTCCATCAGGATGGTATCGAGATGTGTCACAATTGTAAAATAAATTCAGAATTGTAGCACTCTTATTGCTCATCAGAACACTCTGGTAAAGCTTCTGTTCACCTAGGAAGTAAACTGGCAGTCTGGTACTAGTGTTAAGAGTCCATGTCAGAATGTTTTAATGAAATAGAAGAGGAAGATATTTGAGAACTCACTCAAAACATCTTAATTTTTCTTTCTACAGCAGTAACCATAATTTCTATGACAAAATGAACCCCTTTATTCTGCTCCTTTCTATATTAATTGTTTTAAGTTTTACCAGCTTGATTCAATCAAAATGGCTTCAGGTGTGGCACACTTTTGTCTTAAGTAAGAGTGTTAGCGATCTAGTTGTTCTTTATGACACTCGGGTAGGCTGCAAAAGAACTCAAGGGAGTCAACTGATACACGGTTGGAAGAGCATGTTTTACTGAGAATGTCAGACTGAAAAAATGCCCTAGCTAAAGTGAAGGAATGTTTCAATTTTATTAAGGACACTGAGGCAAGGATTATGCATTTCTTTCTTCACTTTTTATTATTCAGCAGGTTCAAACATCAAAAGTAAACTGTGAACACTACATATCACTTGAATCAAAGAATGTGTCCATGATAACCATAAACCAATCACAATACAGTCTGCATGTCCATACACATCTATGCCTGACAAAGTTCTTCTTCTTCTTCACTTTAGGAAGGTAGGTTCAAGCAGTCTCAATTTGTCTTGGAATCAGAGCCGTAGGATGAAATCAAATTCCTTAAACACCTCTCGATATCAGACTAGGCAACTAATTGACATTATCTCATCAAGGAATGAAATTCTAAGTCTTGTAGAGAATTCACAGCCTTGGAATAATCTATGGTAAGAAAACAGAATACCTGTTATATAAACACAGTTACCTAAAACATAATTGGATTTCATAATAAACAACATTCTCATCTTTAAAGCCATAGCTCAGAATGAGATATTCTACGTGTAACTCAGAACTGTTCTGATACTAGTCACACCAGTATATCAAATATATACCCTGTAAAACCAAAATGATGGGAGGTAAAAATGAATGCCAATATGTTAAGGGTGTGATAATCCTTGCCTCAGTGTCCTTAACCCCTTCGCTATCAGACCTTTTCCCCTCCTGTGCAGAGCCGTTTTTTGGCTATATGGGGAAGTTTGAGCTTACGCCCTCATAACTTTTTGTCCACATAAGCTACCCACGCCAAATGTATGTCCTTTTTTTCAACATACCAGGGATTCTAGAGGTACCCAGAGTTTGTGAGTTCCCCTGGGGAAGACCAAGAAATTAGCCAAAATACAGCTAACATTTAGTTTTAAAAAAAAAAGGCTTTAAAAGAAAGCTTCTTATTTTTTCCCTGAAAATGGCATCAACAAAGGGTTTACGGTGCTAAAATTACTTTCTTCCCAGCTTTCAGGAATAGGAAGACGTGAATCAGAAAACCACATTTTTCAACACAATTTTGGCATTTTACTGTGACATACTCCATTTTTACTATTTTTTGTGCGTTCAGCCTCCTTCCAGTTAATGACAGAATGGGTGTGAAACCAATCCTGGATCCCAGACAGCTAAACATTTCTGAAAAATAGACAAAATTCTGAATTCAGTAAGGGGTCATTTGTGTAGGTCCTTCAAGGTTTTCCTACAAAAAGTAACAGCTAAAATAAAAGCTATTGAAATTGAGTTAAAAAAAGAGACATTTCTGTCCACGTTTTCTTTGATAATTTTTTCCAGCTATTATAGATTTTTTAAAGCAATTCACTGTTACGTCTGTCTGCTGGACTCTTCTGGTTGTGGCGATATATAGGGCTCGTAGGTTCATCAAGAACACTAGGTACTCAGAGCCAATAAAGGAGCTGCACATTGCAATGTGTTTTCATTGTATACCGGGTACATAGCAATTCATTTGGTGAAATTTAAAGAGTGATTAATAAGTATCAAGGAATCCTTTGTATTTCCAAAATGCACACAATATAAGGTATTGAGAAGCAATGGTTACTTGCACATCTCTGAATTCTGGGGTCCCCATACTAGCATGTAAATTACAGGACATTTCTAAAATAGATGTCTTTTTTACACACTGTCTCACATTTGTAATGAAAAAATGGAGAGAAAGACAAGGCAAAATAACACTTGTTCTTCTATTCTGTGTTCCTCTAAGTCTCCCGATGAAAATAGTGCATTACTTGTGTGGGTAGGCTAATGCCCGCAACTGGAAACGCAGCATGAACACATCACATTTTCACATTGAAATCTGATGTGTCTTTTGGAAAGAGCCTAGCTGTGGATTTTGGCCTCTAGCTCATCCGGCACCTAGGGAAACCTACCAAACCTGTGCATTTTTTAACACTAGACACGTAAAGGAACCCAGGACGGAGTAACTTGTGCCGCTCTCACCAGGTTCTGTTACGCTTTGCAAACCTCAAAATGTGGCCAAAAACACGTTTTCCTCACATTCCGGTGATAGAAAGTTCTGGAATCTAAGAGGATCCACAAATTTCCTTCCACCCAGTATTCCCCATGTCTCCCAATAAAAATGATACCTTATTTATGTGGGTAGAACTAGTGCCCGCAACAGGAAATGCCCCAAAACACAACATGGACACATCACAGAAAACTGACCTGTTTTTTGCAAAGTGCCTAGCTGTGGATTTTGTGCTCTAGCTCATCCGGCACTTAGGAAAGCCTAGCAAATCTGTAGTTTTCTGAAAACTAGACACGTAGGGGATCCCAGGGTGGGATAACTTGTGGTGCTCTCACCAGTTTCTATTAACCAGAGAAAACCTCAAAATTTGACAACAAAAAAAAGAAATCCCTCACATTTTGGTGCTGTAAAGTTCTGGAATCTGAGGAGAATCACAAACTTTCTTCTACCCAGCATTCCCCTACATCTCCCTATAAAAATGTTACCTCACTTGTGCGGGTAGGCCTAGTGCCCAAGACAGGAAATGCCCCAAAACACTACGTGGACACATCAAAATGATCAAATACAAAACCACCTGTTTTTGTGGGGGGACCTGCATTTTTGGTCCTGAGCTTAGCAGACATCTAGGAAAACCCACCAAACCCATACATTTCTGAAAACTAGACTAGGGGACGGGCTAAAGACTTGAGAGGGACTACATATCCCAAACTGCTTTGAGGCCCCAGGAGGCGGCCATTTTCACCTGCACCTGCACCCACTTGACACCAACAAGTGCTATAAAGCGCGTGGGGGCACCTCGCTGCGCGGGACGGGCTAAAGACTTGAGAGGGACTACATATCCCAAGCTGCTTTGAGGCCCCAGAAGGCGGCCATTTTCACCTGCACCTGCACCCACTTGACACCAACGAGAGCTATAAAGCGCGTGGGGGCACCTCGCTGCACGGGACGCGCTAAAGACTTGAGAGGGACTACATATCCCAAGCTGCTTTGAGGCCCCAGGAGTCGGTCATTTTCACCTGCACCTGCACCCACTTGACACCAACAAGCGCTATAAAGCGCGTGGAGGCAGCTCGCTGCACGGGACGCGCTAAAGACCTGAGAGGGACTACATATCCCAAGCTGCTTTGAGGCCCCAGGAGGCTGTCATTTTCACCTGCACCCGCTTGACACAAACGAGCGCTATAAAGCGCCTGGGGGCACCTCGCTGCGCGGGACGCGCTAAAGACTTGAGAGGGACTACATATCCCAAGCTGCTTTGAGGCCCCAGGAGGTGGCCATTTTCACCTGCACCCACTTGACACCAACAAGCGCTATAAAGCGCGTGGGGGCACCTCGCTGCGCGGGACGCCTGTCGGAGCCCGGAAGAGGCTGGGCTGGGCCACCCCCCTAACATTGACCACTCAAGTAGGCATCATTGATCTTAGCTCTGTGCGCTATTGCCAATACTGTGCCATCCCGTAGGTTGCATCATTATATTGATACTCTTTAGAACATTTTATCATCAATAACCGTCCCAGATGGGTAAAAGGAAAGCAATAGAGGCTGGGGCAGGGGCAGTGCTAAAAGCTAAGCGAAAAAGACACAAGCATGCAGCTAGTAACTGCGTTATGGACAAAATTTACTCTCTTTTGGGTGAATGCGAGGGAATTTTAACTACTCCTCAGGGAAATAATTATAACGGTACTGGGGGGGAGCACTCCCCAACCAAAAGGAGGGATTGCCCAAAGAAAATTGCTGAGATTTTTGTGAAAAGTGGGCAACAGGACACAGCCACTACAGGGCAGGGAGAGGGCAGAAATGTTATCACCCACACTGCTCCATCTCTAGTGAAGGAGCTACCACTGGGCTCTAACAATTTCATCCAGTGCAGCAACCGCTTTAATCCATTAATTAACGCCCCAGAATTACATGATGACATCGACCCAGGTATCAGGGTGGATGGGCTAGCAGCTGCAAGCACACACTCAACTCACATAAACCCACAGCACATTCAATGCATACAAGACTTACAAAAGGATGTACTAGAACTTAAGCTCATGGTTAATTCCTTAATTGCAATAGTAAAACAGTTAACTCTTGCAGATGACACGGCCACCATGAACCTTACCCAAAGCCCAACCCTACCAGGCACCACAACGAATCTGCCCATTCTTTCAGCACCCAGTTGTGATGGCCTCCTCCCAGTCGGTGCTAAGACCAAGAACTTCCACCAACCTCCCTTGCATAACAGCTTAGGTGCAGGAAATACATTAGACGACCATCACAAAATCCCCAAACTCATGAGCAATACTGCCCCAAAATACTCTGTACAGCCTGCCATTGATTGGTCTCAATCAGGAAATGTAGTTCTAATGGTCAACGTTCCCAATTTAAACACATCGACACAAAAGGAAGGGGCAGACTCTATTAAAAACAAAGCAATCCACTAGATTCGCCATGTAAGAGGCTGTCGCTCTGTAATACGCGAGGACATAATCAATGTAGCAAGATGGCCAGACCCGGGAACACATTTTGACATTTTAAAACTGACACTCAAGGACGGGACCATGGTGGACAATTTGGTGGCCCTAGATGCAAGAACAAGCCCACCAGCACATTCGCGCATCCAGTTCAAATACCCTAGGCCACCTACGCACTACGGGGGTTGCCCAGCAAAAAATGTATCTACCCTTGGCGAGAACGATTGACTTAAAGCTTCATTTAAAATCTATGCTGAAAAACCACGCAACCAACATATATCAATCACCCCCAGGCTTGCTGCAATCCCTAATACTGCCAGTGCAAGTATTCTCTCTCCCTCTCACGACATATTCCCCAAGACCTTTGACAGTTTACTGTGCAAATATGACAATACTGCATCTTTCATATTGCAGGAATATTGCCCACTAAATCAAGAACCGATAGCTAAGCCTGCAAGTACTTCCCTCACCAGGGCCAGGTCAGTTCCATTAGAGGAACATCACCACTCACCCCAGGTCTCACTGACCAACATTGGTATTGATCCACTTCTTCCCACTCAACCACAACCGCCAAATCAACCTCTGGCAGCTAATTATGTAAATAGCAGGCAATTAGACAGGATACCTCAACCACTCACTGGGGTACGACTTGTCTCATGGAACGTGGCAGATTTGAAATCTATTCTCCCTCTTCCATCCTTTACCTCTTTTATTTGATGAACATGACATATGTCTTCTTCAAGAGACATGGTCAACCAATCCACTTTTTCAAACAGGCCATTCAAACTTCTACATCCCTGCCGTGCCCAGTACTAGAGGCAGGCCTTCTGGGGGCTTGACCATCTGGATCAGAACATCACTTAATTGTCATATATTACAGCTACCCACCGATTCTCCCGACCTGTTAGGTCTTCGTCTATCATTCGGGCCTGACACTGTTGTGAACATTTTCAATATCTACACTCGAGGGGTCGGGGGTCAAGTCTCCAAAATCCTTTGTGTCCTGGCAGCCCTTTTGCAAAATAGTCCCCGCTATCATAAAACCATCGTGGCAGGTGACCTCAGTGTCACATTCGAACCTCTAGACTGGGATGATCTCAGGTCCACAGACGAGGAGGATCGAGTCTGGTCTATCCCCGCCCTGTCCATTCCACCCATCAAGAGATGGACACAGGTCGCTGTCCAAGTCAAGTCACTGACCATGGAATTTGGGCTCAGGGCGTTAAATGGCAGAACCAAATCAGACGCCAAAGGCCATCACACATTCAACAAAACCAACCACACCAGCAGAATCGACTGTCTATTCGACATAAGATTATGGGCCCTAGTCATCGACATGACGATCGTTGAAAGAACTGAAAGTGATCATAATCCTCTCTCTGTCCACACGTTAGCTTTGGGCAACCACTCGCCCACGATTAACTCCTCAGTAGCAGCACCAGAGGGTATTAGCCTGGTTAACGACAAACAACACCTAAAGTGGGACAAGGTTGCGGCTCGGCCCGCACTCATCAAAGCAGCCAATAACACCCTAAAGACTACATTAATGAACTAGAGGTGGGTCCAGTAATCCCCTATAAGGAAATAAGCTTAATCCACAACTCATGCTTCAGGGATATCGCAGCCCACTTCTCAGTATCCACAGCCCATGATGGCAAGAGACCCAAAGGTAGGCACCGCTGGTTCAATAAAATGTGCCGGTCCCCCAATAAGCGCTTAAGCCAAGCTATTAAATCCAAGGATGCCATTGCCATCTGCCTAGCTAGAAAGTCCTACAAGTCAGCCATACGCAAAGCCAAGCGTGACCAAGATGATAAGTGGTGGAGGAACTGTAGTCTGTTCTGGTAGCGAGAGGCCCAGAAAGTAGTGGATTGAACATTACAACCAACATCGCCCCGAAAGACTGGGTAGATCATTTTAGTAGGCTGTACCCCCATGACCATGATAGCCCCACTCCTGTTCGCATGGACCCCTGCCTAAACACTTCTTTAGCACCCACCACTGAAGTGCCCCAGCTGTTCTCTCAAAGTGACATAACTTATTCCCTAGGCACCATAAAACGCGGCAGGGCCCCTGGCTCGGATGGTGTCCCAGCAGACCTGTTCTCAGCCGACATAGCATCCTGGTCAAGATACCTCACCATCATAGCAAACGTAATAGCATCTGGGGCGCCTATCCCTGAGTCCTGGAAAGGGGCTATTGTTGTCCCGATCTTTAAAAAAGGGCGACAGATCACTCCCCTGCAACTATAGACCAATTAGTCTAATTGACTGTGTGCAAAAAGTCTTTTGCCACTGCCTCTTGGGAAAGATCGAAGACTGGATGACTGAAAATTATATCCTTAGTCCCCTCCAAGCCGGTTTCCGGAAGAAAATATCTACCACTGATCAAGCCCCCAGGTTCCTATTTTTATACTGGAAAACAGTGCTCATTGGTAAAGGGAGCCTTTATATAGCTTTTGTGGATCTAAAGTCTGCTTTTGACCTAGTACCTCACAACAAACTATGGGACACTCTCTCCCAAATGGGAATCCCGGAGCATATCCTAGCAATATTAATACGGCTCCACGAGGACAACTACGCACGAGTTAGGTGGGACAACAAGGGGCAACTAACTGATAGAATCCATGTATCAAGGGGTGTGCAGCAAGGGTGTGTCCTTGCCCCGACCCTCTTCACTCTGTATATCAATGAAATCGTCCCTTCCCTGCTTAGAGTGGAGGCTGACGCACCATCACTTGGCACACAAAAAATCCCTGTCTTGCTCTTTGCAGATGATACTCTCCTGATATCCAAGACTCCTAGTGGACTAAGGGAACTCCTCACGTGCTTTGAGAAATTCTGCTCAACGCGGGGACTTGAAATCAATGCCTCTAAAACAAAACTAATGACCCTTAATCCCCATAGATCTTTTAGAGGGAAGTTTACACTAGAGGGCACCGCACTTGAGTAGGTGGGCATTTTCAGCTACCTGGGTATAACATTGACTGACAACATGTCTTGGAAATCACACATAGGAAAGCAAGCCTTAAAACTAAAGCAAACAACAGGGGTACTATCAAAAAACTTTCACCTCTCACACACAAAACCAATTCGCCCAGCAATACAGATATACGAAGCCCAGGCTGTGACCTCAGCACTTTCGGGGCTGAATTATGGGGTTATGCTAAAATCCAAGACATAACCATCGCTGAGAACAACTTCCTGAGAAACCTTGTGTCCCTTCCGCCAAGCACTCCACTGTTCCCCATTTTTAAGGATCTTGGCATAAAACGCATCGGTCATAAAGCCCGCCTACGCCCTCTGCTGTATTGGCGGCGTCTAGGGACTACCACAGAGCTTGAAACCTTTACTGAAGCCCTGCATGTTATTTTAAAAGCTGATCATCTTCACAGAATCCCCTGGCTACGATACATCAAGGGGTCACTCCACTCACTCGGGCTCAGTGAACTCTGGAATTCACCAACCACCTCCGTCTTTCCCTCGAAAAGCGAACTAAAGAAACTATATTGGGAGATGGCAGATCACGAAGATTTAGGGGCCGCACTTCACACTACATTATCTTGTGACTTTATTAACTTGAAAGAGACATGCAAGTATGAGGCTTTTTGGGACATAATCACGGTCCCAAGGGAAAGGAAACTGTACTTTCAGCTCCGCATTGGAACGCTACCATTAAGACTTTTCACCAGCTGCTGGTCACACAAAGAATCAACCGCCTGTCCAGCCTGCAAAGCCCCCGTCGAGAATCTCCCTCATGCCCTTTTTGCCTTCCCCGCGTACACCGCCTCACGTAGGAAATGGCTGGCCCCGGCACGCAGACTGCTGGGAGTCTGCAGCTCTGAAATAGCCCTGCGAATACTCAGATCAGACACTAGGCCAATGCTAGTGATCGCCGTTGCCAAGTTCCTCGGAGCTAGCTGGTTTGCCAGAGGGAAATTTTTATCTGTTTAATGATTCCAACAAGACTGTCCCATCACACTGTGTGAGTGTATTTTATCTTTTATTCCATTTTTACCATAATATGTATTGTTATATTTATTACTTTGTGTATTTATTTGTATTTATTGCTGTTATGCACTTTTAAGGCTCTTGTAGCTGAAATAAAGTTTCTTTGACTTGAAAACTAGACATACAAGGGAGAACAGGGAGTTGTGACTTGCATGGATCCCCCAAGTGTTTTCTAACCCAGAATCTTCAGCAAACCTCAAATTTAGCTAAGAAGTCAAATTTTTCCCACATTTCTGTGTGGGTTCGATGCACCCGCATAAATTTCCTACCACCCAACATTCCCTCAGTCTCTCAATGAAAATGATACCTCACTTGTGTAGGTAGGCCAAGTGCCTGTAACAGAGAAGAGCCAAACCCATGTCGAAATTGAAGGGGACCCAAATCGGGTCAAAAAGGGCAGTTTGGGGAAGCGGGAACTGCCAGAAGACCGTACCGCGGTCAAAAGACCGAGGCGGTCATTCTGAGTTTCCCGCTGGGCTGGCGGGCGACCGCCAGAAGGCCGCCCGCCCGCCCAGCCGGAAACCCCCTTCCACGAGGATGCCGGCTCCGAATGGAGCCGGCAGAGTGGAAGGGGTGCGACGGGTGCAGTTTTACCCATCGCAATTTTCAGTGTCTACCACGCAGACACTGAAAATCTATGTGGGGCCCTGTTAGGGGGCCCCTGCAGTGCCCATGCCATTGGCATGGGCACTGCAGGGGCCCCCAGGGGCCCCACGACACCCATTCCCGCCAGCCAGATTCTGACGGTGAACACCGCCAGAACCAGGCTGGCGGGAAGGGGGTCGGAATCCCCATGGCGGCGCTGCTTGCAGCGCCGCCGTGGAGGATTCCCTGGGGCAGCGGGAAGCCGGCGGGAAACCGCCGGCTTCTCTTTTCTGACCGCGGCTTTACCGCCGCGGTCAGAATGCCCCCGGAAGCACCGCCAGCCTGTTGGCGGTGCTTCCTCCGTCACCTACCCTGGCGGTCATAGACCGCCAGGGTAGGAATGTCCCCCTTTATCATGTGAGGACTCCTGCACTATGTTTAGAAGAAACTAAAAGAACTCTTTTGCATTGTATAGTAGCAGAGGTTGAAAAAGTTTGTGGTGATGTACAGTTTTGTTTCTTTTGACCTGAAGAGGAGTGTAGGGAAAATTAAGACTTGGGATCGGCAGGTGTAGCAGAACAAGAGACAGGTATTCCTATTGATAACTTTCATGAAGAGATTAGAAAGTTTAAAACAGTCTATTCAGAGAACCCGTACTGTGTTTATATATGTTGTTATGCACTCACTACAGAAGTGAAACTCGTTATGTTATTGTGCCTTCAAAAACTGAAAATGACAATAGAGATAAGTGGCAAGAATTTACAGTATATTTATTTGGAGAGGAACGCTTTGATTGTTCCTCACATGAAATTATATGTAAGTATTGAGATAATAATTAGAGAACAATAAGATGCCAGCTTGAACAGTGCATAACAAGTTAGTACTGGTTTCAATTCCACAGGAACTTCAAGATTTGAATGTCTATGAATCTATGCCTATACAATGCTGTTAGACCTGACAGACTTAGGGTGGTCACCCCTAACTTTTTGCCTGCCTCCCTCCACTTTTTGGACACTGTTTTTGCTGGCTTTTAGACTCTGTGCACTTTATCACTGCTAACCAGTGCTGAAGTGCATATGCTCTCTCCCTTTAAACATGGTAACGTTGGATCATACCTGATTGGACTATTTAATTTACTTATACGTCCCTAGTAATGTGCACTATATAAGCCTAGGGCCTGTAGATTAAATGCTACTAGTGGGCCTGCAGCACTGGTTGTGCCACCCACTCAAGTAGCCCATTTACCTTGTCTCAGGCCTGCCATTGCAAGGCCTGTGTGTGCAGTTTCACTGTCACCTCGACTTGGCATTTAAAAGTACTTGCCAAGCCTAAACCTCCCCTTTCTCCACATATAAGTCACCCCTAATGTGTGCCCTAGGTAACCCCTAGAGCAGGGTTTTGTGTGGGGGGAAGGCAGGACATGTACCTGTGTAGTTTACATGTCCTGGTAGTGTAAAACTCCTAAATTCATTTTGCACTACTGTGAGGCCTGCTCCCTTCATAGGCTAACATTGGGGCTGCCCTCATACAGTATTGAAGTGGTAGCTGCTGATCTGAAAGGAGTAGGAAGGTCATATTTAGTATGGCCAGAATGGTAATACCAAATCCTGCTGACTGGTGAAGTTGGATTTAATATTACTATTCTAGAAATGCCACTTTTAGAAAGTGAGTATTTCTTTGCACTTAAATCTTTCTGTGCCTTACAATCCACGTCTGGCTGGGCTTAGTTGAGAGCTCCTTGTGCATTCACTCAGACACACCCCAAACACAGGGTACTCAGCCTCACTTGCATACATCTGTATTTTGAATGGGTCTTCCTGGGCTGGGAGGGTGAAGGGCCTGCCCTCACACAAAGGACTGCCACACCCCCTACTGGGACCCTGGCAGACAGGATTGAACAGAAAGGGGACCTGGTGCACTTCTTAGCCACTTTTTGAAGTCTCCCCCACTTCAAAGGCACATTTGGATATAAAACAGGGCCTCTGCCCTACCTCATCAGACACTTGCTGGAGAAGAAACCTGAACCAGAACCTGCATCCTGCCAAGAAGAACTGCCTGGCTGCCTAAAGGACTCACCTGACTGCTTTCTACAAAGGACTGCTGCCTTGCTGTTGCCCTGCTGCCTTGCTGAACTCTTGTCTGGCTGTAAAAGTGCTCTCCAAGGGCATGGATATAGCTTGCCTCTTGTTCCCTGAAGTCTCAGGACCAAAAAGACTTCTCTTTATCATTTGGACTCTTTGTGCGCCGAAACTTTCGACTCACAGCTTGCTCCACGGTGAGAAAAACGCCGCACACCGATGCTGATCGACGCGACGCCTTCGGGGCGACCGGAACTTTGACGCACGGCCTCGCAAGGACAACACCGCCCGACTTCCAGAGGAGAAATCGACGCGATGCCTGCTGTGAGACCGAAACTTTGACGCACAGCCTCGCGGAACGACGCACAGCCAGAAAACAAGCAGAAGAATCCACGCACAGACCCCGGGACATCTGGTAATCCCGCGACCCACAGAAAGAGACTGTCTGCGTGCCGGAAAACGACGCGCGACTTCCCTGCGTGAAAAATAACGACGCAAGTCCGTGTGTGCTGGGGAGAAATGGACGCACACACCATTTTTCCACGTATCTCTTCTTCTGCGGCCCTTTGCGGCCACTCCAAACCAGGTACTTTGTGCTTGAAAGAGACTTTGTTTGCTTTTTAAAGACTTAAGACACTTTATATCACTTTTCAGTGATATCTCTACAATTTCACATTGCATCTTCATTTGTTTTGACCTGCAATTATCCAGATAAATATTATATATTTTTCTAAACACTGTGTGGTGTATTTTTGTGGTGCTATATGGTGTTATTGTATGATTTATTGCACAAATACTTTACACATTGCCTTCTAAGTTAAGCCTGACTGCTCGTGCCAAGCTACCAAAGGGTGGGCACAGGATAATTTTGGATTGTGTGTGACTTACCCTGACTAGAGTGAGGGTTCTTGCTTGGACAGAGGGTAACCTGACTGCCAACCAAAAACCCAATTTCTAACATTGGTGATCAGCGGTGAGGATAGGACTTGTATTTGTGCAGTGACATACAGTAGCTAAGTATTTCACTTCCTACCCACAGTTGAAGGTCAACTTGATTTTTATCTCTTGTTTTGCAAATTCATTTTCCTGACAATTTTCAAAAACTAAATCCTCACTCAACATGTCTCTGACTGGGTCTCAAGTAGAAGACTTTGACCTAGCCCTGTTGGATACATATACGATCAAACAGTTAAGAGGGCTCTGCAGGGTGATGAGAGTACCCACCCAAGGAGCCTCCAAAAAGGAGGTCTTTCAAGTGGCGCTGAGGGTCTGGGCAGAAGCCCATTTAGAGGAGGATGATGAGGAAGAGGAGCCAGAAAATGACCCCTCAGAGGATTTGTTGCTATCAGTGGATGATGTTACCACTGCAATTGTGCCACCTTCCAGACCAGGGAGCAGTGTCTCTGTCCAAAGCCTGACCGCAGAGGAAAGGAGAGAAGAAAGGGAGTTCCAATTGCAAATGGCAAAACTGACAATTGAGGCCCAACAGGAAGACAAGAGGGCAGAGAGAGAAGCCAAACAAGCTGAGGCTGAGAGAGAAGCCAAACAAGATGAAGCTGAAAGAGCAGCCAAACAGGTGGAAGCTGAAAGAGCTTTGGCTGAAAAGAAACTATTGTTGGCTCATGAACTGAGTCTCAAGGAGCTGGAGATCAAGGCGAGACAGTCTGAATCCAGTAATAATGGTGGCAGCATACAGACAGGACCTGCTGGAGAAAAGAAGGTTCGTATACCCAAAAATGTGGTGCCCAATTTTGTGGTGGGAGAGGACATAGATAAATGGTTAGCTGCTTATGAAGTTGCACTAAGGGCTCATGAGGTTCCTGAAGGGCAATAAGGGGTAGCTATGTGGGGTTATGTGCCGCCATTAGGGAGGGACACACTTCTCACATTGGATCAACCTGATCAAAACACATACCCACTTCAGAAAGCCACTTTACTTGCCAAGTTTGGGCTGACCCCTGAGGGATACCATCAGAGGTTCAGGGACAGCACCAAACAAACCACACAAACATGGGTAGATTTCTTTGACTTTTCCAGTAAGGCACTGAATGGATGGGTGCGGGGCAACAAATTAGATAATTATAAAGGGTTATATGACTTGATTCTGAGAGAGCATATGCTCAATACTACTTATACAGAGTTGTGCCAGTACTTGGTAGATAGTAAGCTAACTGATCCCAGGAAGCTTGCTGAGGAGGCTGAACTCTGGGTTAGCACCAGAGTGTCCAAAAAGGTACCTGGGGGGGGACACCCACAAAGGTGGTCAGGGTTCCCAACAGAAGAAGGAGGGGAGAGATAAACTTACAGATAAGGAATTCTCCAAAGGCCCCCAAAATAATCCCCAGGGAGGGGGTGGCAACCATTCCTTTTCCAGATTTGGGAAAAAGCCAGGGACTTATGATAAATCAGGGAGATCCAACCCCAAATGCTTAGAGTGCTACCAATATAGTCACTATAAAGGCGACCCCCAGTGCTCCAAGAGGGCACCATCCACTACTGGACAGACACCTGGGTTGACTAGTGTAGCACTGGGGGGGGAGATGGACCCAGATAGCTTTGGGGAGCAGGTAGAGATTTCCCTAGTGTCCCTGGGAGAAGGAGAAATGGTGCCCAAAGCCCACATGCCCCAAAATACCTCCAAGTACAGGCAGTGGGTTACCATTGATGGGAAAAAGGTGGAGGCTCTGCGTGACACAGAAGCCAGTATGACTACTATCAAGAGTCAGCTGGTGTCAACAGAGCAGATAGTCCCTAATACATTCCACCAGGTCACAGTCGCTGACAATCGTGAGAGTCACCTACCAGTGGCTCTGGTTCCCTTTGAGTGGGGGGGAGGGGTCTCTGGTACTCTGAAAGTAGCTGTGAGTCCTGCCATGCCTGTAGATTGTCTGTTAGGCAATGATCTTGAGCATACTGCTTGGAAAGAAGTAGAGCTCAGATCTCAACTGGAGATGTTAGGGTTACCTGAGTGGGTCTGCATGACCACAGGGTCCATGGCTGACCGAGAGGGAAGTCAAGGGCGTCTGGAGCCTGGAACAATGGCCCAGAGAACTGCCAAGAGGAGGGGCAAGGGGCGCGGGAAACCGGTCCCAGAAGTTCCCGTTGTGGTTCACGGGGCTCCTGAGGAGGAGGCTCCTGAACCAACTGGGGAAGACATTACCACCCTAGGTGATCTACCTGAGCTTGCTGGCAAGTTGAGGGTGGACCAACCAGGGAGGAATTCTGCAAGGCGCAGAAAGAATGTCCCACTCTAGAGGGTCTGAGGGAGCAAGCCTCAACCCAGGCAGCAGGTGAAGCCTTTGGCGGTCACCACATATATTGGGAGAATGATCTCCTCTACAGTGAGCCTAAGGTTCCGGCCATTGGGGCAGCGCGTGCGTTGGTGATCCCCCAGTGTTACCGAACCTTCCGACTGGGTCTGGCTCACGACATTCCCCTGGCAGGACATTTGGGGCAAGACAAGACCTTTGCCAGGCTTGTCACCCACTTTTATTGGCCCAGAATACGGACAAACTCAGATAGGTTCTGTAGATCTTATCCTACCTGCCAGGCCAGTGGTAAAACAGGAAAAAGGGTTAAGACCCCCCTGATTCCACTTCTCGTCGTTGGCACCCCCTTTGAAAGGATGGGCATCGACGTTGTTGGTCCATTGGACCCCAAAACTGCCCTAGGCAACAGGTTCATCCTGGTTTTGGTGGACCATGCCACCCGTTACCCAGAGGCAATCCCTCTGAGTACCGTAACTGCACCGGTGGTGACCAGAACTCTGATGGGGATATTTACCCGTGTGGGATTCCCAAAGGAGATTGTGTCTGACAGAGACACTAACTTCATGTCTGCATACATGAAGGCTATGTGGGATGCGTGTGGTGTAACCTACAAGTTCACCACACCCTATCACCCCCAATCTAATGGTCTTGTGGAGAGATTCAACAAGACCTTAAAAGGCATGATTGGTGGCCTCCCTGAGGCCCTGAGGCGTAAGTGGGACGTCCTCTTACCATGCCTTCTCTTTGCTTACAGAGAGGTACCCCAGAAGGGGGTAGGGTTCAGTCCCTTTGAGCTTCTCTATGGGTACCCTGTCAGGGGACCCTTAAGCATTGTCAAGGAGGGGTTGGAGAAAGCTCCAAAGGCACCCCGTCAGGATGTGTTCAGCAACATGTTGGCCTTCCGCAACCAGATGACCCGCTTCTGGAAAGAGGCCAAAAGTAACCTTGAGGACAGTCAAGAGGTAATGAAACGCTAGTATGACCAGAAGGCCACCCTGGTAGAGTTTCAACCTGGAGACAAAGTGTGGGTAATGGAGCCAGTAGAGCCTAGAGCTCTCCAGGACCGCTGGAATGGCCCATTTGAAGTAAAGGAGCGGAAAGGGGAGGCTACTTACCTAGTGGACCTCCAAAGCCCTAGGAACCCCCTAAGGGTGCTCCATGTCAACCGACTGAAGCCTCATTTTGAGAGGTCTGAAATCAACATGCTTCTGGTCATAGATGAAGGAATGGAAGAGGAGAGTGAACCTCTACCCGACCTCCTCTCTGCCCAAGAAGGTGATGGGTCAGTGAAGGTGTCATTCTCTCTGACTCCCTGACTCTAAACCAGAGAGGAGACTGCTATGAGCTGTTGGAGCAGTTCTCCCCCCTGTTCTCCCTTACTCCTGGACTGACCCACCTCTGTGTTCATGACATTGACACAGGTGACAGTCTCCCTGTGAAGAACAAAATGTACAGGTTATCGGGAGGAGGTCTCCAAGATGTAAGCTTTAAGGGTTATCGAGAAATCCAGTAGTCCCTGGGACGGCCCGGTGGTGTTGGTCCCTAAGGCTACTGCTACAGGTGCAAAGCCAGAACTCTGGTTCTGTGTGGACTACCGGGGTCTCAACTCAGTCACACGGACTGATGCTCACCCCATCCCCCGAGCTGATGAGCTCGTTGACAGACTGGGCGCTGCCAAGTTCCTTTGTACGTTTGATCTTACTTCAGGGTACTGGCAGTTCGCCCTGACTGAGGGGGCTAAAGAGAGATCCGCATTTTCCACACCTGATGGCCATTACCAGTTCCGGGTGATGCCATTTGGGTTGAAAAATGCCCCCGCTACCTTCCAACGGTTGGTTAACGGGGTCCTCGCTGGCAAGGATGCCTTCTGTGCAGCCTACCTGGACGATATAGCTGTCTACAGTTCCAGCTGGAAGGAACACCTGCTCCACCTCAAGGAGGTGCTTCAGGCCCTGCAACAGGCAGGCCTGACCATCAAGGCTAGTAAGTGCCAGATTGGGCAGGGTTCCGTGGTGTACTTGGGACACCTAGTGGGTGGTGGCAAGGTGCAGCCACTCCAGGCCAAGATTGAAACTATCAAGGCCTGGCAACCACCTAGAACACAGACTGAGGTGAGAGCCTTTTTAGGCCTCACAGGATACTACCGCAGATTTGTCAAGGGCTATGGTACCATTGTGTCACCCTTGACAGAACTCACTTCCAAGAAACAACCTAGGTTGGTGAATTGGACAGAGGCTTGTCAGAAAGCCTTTGACTCTCTAAAGGAAACCATGTGCACGGCCCCCGTGCTCAAGGCCCCTGACTACTCCAAGGAATTTATCGTGCAGACAGACGCTTCAGAGCATGGCATAGGGGCGGTCCTAGCACAGCTAAATGAGGAGGGCCTAGACCAACCAGTAGTCTTTATTAGCAGGAGGCTATTACCACGGGAACAGAGGTGGAGTGCTATTGAGAAAGAAGCTTTTGCTGTGGTCTGGGCACTGAAGAAGCTGAGGCCATACCGGTTTGGGACTCCCTACTGGGTTCAGACAGACCACAAGCCCCTCAGATGGCTCATGCAGATGAGGGGTGAAAATCCTAAACTCTTGAGGTGGTCCATTTCCCCTCAGGTGATGGACTTTACGGTGGAGCATCGCCCAGGGGTTGACCACGCCAATGCTGATGGTCTCTCCAGATACTTCCGCCTTAGCGATGAGAGCTCCCAGGAGGTCGGGTAGCTCTCCCCACTTTCAACTGGGGGGGACACATGTTAGACCTGACAGCCTTAGGGTGGTCACCCCTAACTTTTTGCCTGCCTCCCTCCACTTTTTGGACACTGTTTTTGCTGGCTTTTAGACTCTGCGCACTTTACCACTGCTAACCAGTGCTAAAGTGCATATGCTCTCTCCCTTTAAACATGGTAACCTTGGATCATACCTGATTGGACTATTTAATTTACTTATAAGTCCCTAGTAATGTGCACTATATGTGCCTAGGGCCTGTAGATTAAATGCTACTAGTGGGCCTGCAGCACTGGTTGTGCCACCCACTCAAGTAGCCCCGTTACCTTGTCTCAGGCCTGCCTTTGCAAGGCCTGTGTGTGCAGTTTCACTGTCACCTCGACTTGGCATTTAAAAGTACTTGCCAAGCCTAAACCTCCCCTTTCTCCATATATAAGTCACCCCTAATGTGTGCCCTAGGTAACCCCTAGAGCAGGGTTTTGTGTGGGTGAATGGCAGGACATGTACCTGTGTATTTTACATGACCTGGTAGTGTAAAACTCCTAAATTCGTTTTGCACTACTGTGAGGCCTGCTCCCTTCAAAGGCTAACATTGGGGCTGCCCTCATATAGTATTGAAGTGGTAGCTGCTGATCTGAAAGGAGTAGGAAGGTCATATTTAGTATGGCCAGAATGGTAATACCAAATCCTGCTGACTGGTGAAGTTGGATTTAATATTACTATTCTAGAAATGCCACTTTTAGAAAGTGAGCATTTCTTTGCACTTAAATCTTTCAGTGCCTTACAATCCACGTCTGGCTGGGCTTAGTTGACAGCTCCTTGTGCATTTACTCAGACACACCCCAAACACAGGGTACTCAGCCTCACTTGCATACATCTGCATTTTGAATGGGTCTTCCTGGGCTGGGAGGGTGGAGGGCCTGCCCTCACACAAAGGACTGCCACACCCCCTACTGGGACCCTGGCAGACAGGATTGAACTGAAAGGGGACCTGGTGCACTTCTTAGCCACTCTTTGAAGTCTCCCCCACTTCAAAGGCACATTTGGATATAAAACCGGGCCTCTGCCCTACCTCATCAGACACTTGCTGGAGAAGAAACCAGAACCTGTATCCTGCCAAGAAGAACTGCCTGGCTGCCTAAAGGACTCACCTGACTGCTTTCTACAAAGGACTGCTGCCTTGCTGTTGCCCTGCTGCCTTGCTGAACTCTTGTCTGGCTGTAAAAGTGCTCTCCAAGGGCTTGGATAGAGCTTGTCTCCTGTTCCCTGAAGTCTCAGGACCAAAAAGACTTCTCTTTTTCATTTGGACTCTTCGTGCGCCAAATTTTTCGACGCACAGCTTGCTTCGCGGTGAGAAAAACGCCGCACACCGACGCTGATCGACGCGACGCCTTCGGGGCGACCGGAACTTTGACTCACGGCCTCGCAAGGACAACGCCGCCCGACTTCCAGAGGGGAAATCGACGCAACGCCTGCCGTGAGACCGAAACTTCGACGAACAGCCTTGCGGAACGACGTGCAGCCGGAAAACAAGCAGAAGAATCCACACACAGACCCCGGGACATCTGGAAATCCCGCGACCCACAGAAAGAGCTGTCCGCGCGCCGGAAAATGACGCACGACTTCCCTGCATGAAAAATAACGACGCAAGTCCGTGTGTGCTGGGAAGAAATCGACGCACACACCATTTTTCCACGTATCTCTTCTTCTGCGGCCCTTTGCAGAGATTTTCCACTCCAAACCAGGTACATTGTGCTTAAAAGAGACTTTGGTGGTCATTACAACCCTGGCGGACGATGTTAAAGCTGCGGAAATACCGCAAACAGGCCGGCGGACAAAAAAAGGGAATTATGACCCTGGCGGAAACCGCCAACAAAGACAGCCACTTTAACACTCCGACCGCCACGGCGGTACAGACAAACAGTGCGGCGGTTACCGCCAACAGACAGGCGGGAGACAATGTACCGCTCACACTATTACAACCCGCCAATCAGCCACCTTTTCCGGGGCAGATTCACTGTGGATAAAAGCACGGCGGAAACAGCTTTTGCTATGGGAAAACGCTCACCTGAACACATCCCACGAGGAATGAAGACTCCATGGAACCAGAGCTGCAAATACTCCCTGCCCTTGTCTTACTGCTCCTCTACGAACAACAGCTACGTAGGCGCAGAAGACAACGGTGAGTACTGCACCTACGACACGGGGAGGGGGGAGGCAAAAGATAGGGGGACACCCACCAAACACCCCCACCCCCACCCCCGCATATCACAACATACAAACCAATGCATTCACTAAAATCACAAGAACAACCCACAATCCCCCCGGAAGAATGAAAACACAATGCGAAATTCGGTCAAATATTATAATGTGCCAATATACATGTCATACAAAAATATACTGATATATATTAGAAAATCACTCATAATTATATACAATACGAGAAGTAGTGCAGATATGTACACAACAATGTCCGTGCACCAACAGTCCAAAAATGCATGGCCGAGGTCCACAAACGACACCTGACCACAATCGGAGAGAACACTGCCGGGGCATCAGATAGAAATACTACAGGCACCTCAGGGGTAAGGGAAGGGGGGCACCTCAGCCAGATGAATACGAAACCAGATCCACGACGGGGGACCATGCCCATTGACGTATCCTGGGGAGTGCAAAGCCACAGTCTCTCAAGTCTCTACAGTGGGTGGGTTGCCCACTGTGCCATCCTGGGGAGTGCAAAGCCACAGTCTCTCAAGTCTATACAGTGGGTGGGTTGCCCACTGTGCCATCCTGGGGAGTGCAAAGTTACAGTCTCTCAAGTAGATGCAGTTCTCTACTGGTACTGGGTGGGACTGGTGCCCATACTGGATGATGAGTCTCCATGTGAAAGTTCCTGTCCTGTCACTGTCCCAGCTGCACATGGGATAAGGATGCCTGAAGTGGCGGTCCATTCATTCCTACATGGTGCCTGCCCTGTTCAGCGGGGCTTTGCCATAGCGGTCTTTACCCTGTTCAGCGGTGCTTTGCCATAGCGGTCTTTGCCCTGTTCAGCGGTCTTCACCATGGCGGTCTTTGCCCTGTTCAGCGGTCTTCACCATGGCGGTCTTTGCCCTGTTCAGCGGTGCTTTGCCATAGCGGTCTTTGCCCTGTTCAGCGGTCTTCACCATGGCGGTCTTTGCCCTGTTCAGCGGTCTTCACCATGGCGGTCTTTGCCCTGTTCAGCGGTCTTCACCATGGCGGTCTTCGCCCTGTTCAGCGGTCTTCACCATGGCGGTTCTGGTACGGACATTGGTGTGTGGCATGACTTTCCCTACACTGGGCATTGGTGTGTGGCATGACGTTCCATCATTGCCCAGCGGGGCTGTGGCAGCCGGGGCCCTCCTGGGCTGTGACTCTGGCGGTGGTCTCTGGACCAGTGACGATACTTGGGCCCTCCTGGGCTGTGACTCCGGCGGTGGTTTCTGGACCAGTGACGATACTTGGGCCCTCCTGGGCTGTGACTCCGGCGGTGGTCTCTGGACCAGTGACGATACTTGGGCTCTCCTGGGCTGTGACTCCGGCGGTGGTCTCTGGACCAGTGACGATACTTCGGCCCTCCTGGGCTCTGACTCCGGCGGTGGTCTCTGGACCAGTGACGATACTTGGGCCCTCCTGGGCTCTGACTCTGGCGGTGGTCTCTGGACCAGTGACGACGGTGCTGGCGATTGTGTCTGGACCGCCGGAAATGATGGCGCACTTCTCCGCCGTGACACTCACAACAGGCTGGCAAGACTTCCTCTGAACCTTCCCCACCTTTGGTGGAGTCACAGCTGACTCTCCAATCCCCTCCGAACCCAGGTCAGTGTTTGTCCCATCAGGAGTCTTAACACAGTCCCGTCGTCCACTCTCCAATTTTAGAGCCTTTACAGGGGGTGGGCTGCCAGTGCCTTGGCTCCGGGTCCTACTGCCTGCCCTAGTGGCCGGTGCACTCCACAATCCCTGAACTTGCACCACTGGTATTGGCTTTTTGGCTGAGGCACTACGACAGGACTGATGAATTGGAGGGGGGGTGGGGGCAAAAAGGTCAATTTTACACAGGGACAGTTTCTGACGAACACTGGGATGGGTAGCTGGAGGGGGTCTGGGAGTGGAGGAAGAGGAGGTGGTTGTAGGAGGTGTTACTTTAGCTGTTTTGGGTGCAGGTGCAGGGACAAGAGGCAGTCGTGAGGTGGATGGATGTTGGGTGAGTGATTGCCGGCGTTTGGGTACTTTGGGAGGGGGCGTCACAGACACATTGGGAGAGGACACAGGGGACGTGTAAATGGCAGTGGAGGTGGTGAGTACAGGTGAGTGGCTTGTGGTGCATCCTGGTGCCTGTAGATGTGGTGCATGCAGGTGTGTGTGTAGACGAGACTGGGAGGGAGGAGGGAGAAGAGGAGGAGGGGGACACAGTGGAGACAGTGGATGTTGCTGTGTCTGTATGGGTGTGATGCTTGAGTGAGTGCCTGTGGTATGTGTGGTGCCTATGTTTGCTTGAGCTACTTTTGGGTGTTGACTTGTGTGCATGCTGGTCTGTAGGTGTGCTTGGGATGGGCTGGGGTACAGGGGATTGGGTCTGGGTGGAGGAAGTTGGAGGGAGGAAGCTCGACACAGGGACAATGGCTCTCATCAGTGCTGAGGCCAGAGATTGCAGAGTTCACTGAAGGACAGCCTGACCAGAATGAATGCCCTCCAGGAATGCATTACCGTGTTGTAACTCTCGTTCTACACCCTGGATGGCATTCACAATGGTAGACTGCCCAACAGTGAGTGACCTGAGGAGGTCAATGGCCTCCTCACTGAGGGCAGCAGGGGTGACTGGGGCAGGGCCTGAGGTGTCTGGGGCGAAGGTGATGCCCACCCTCCTGGGTGAGCATGCACGGGGCAAACGCTGAGGGGCTGCTGGGAGGGCGGTGCTTGTAGGGGAGGTGGTGGCTGTACCTGTAGAAGTGGTGCGCACAGATGGTGCCGCCACCACAGCGGAGCTCCCATCGGCGGATGAGTCTGTGTTGCTGGTTGGTGATCCGGTGGCCGACGTGAAGCTCCCCTCGCCCTCCGTCCCACTGGTGCATTCAGAGTCCGTGGTGTGGCCCTCCATGGCCATGTGGGATGCAGCTCCCTCGTGCTCCGGTGCTACTGTACCTCCGCCTGTTGATGCTGATGTACAAAAGGACAGGAAGAGCAGGAAAAGGGGGGGAGACAGAAGAACGAGAGTTTTAGTGCATGGTATTCCGCTACCGCTGGCGGACAAGACAGACGCAGCAGCCCCCTGCATTACGCCGTGCTCCTGCACTCTGCACACGCAATTTTTGGTTTATGGCCTACATGGCAATGGTGGACATCTGCGCACATGTATGCCACAGGGGCAAATATACTTTGCCTTGGCACTCTGCTGAGGTGGGGTTGAGTGCCACATGGCCTACATAACGGAGGGGCCTTGCCTACCTAACTCGCCCTGGCCTAGGGACACCCACAGCCCACCTCCCCCACCCAGACACCTCCACTGCACGTAAAGTCCACAGAATGAGGTTGTACTCACCCCCTTGTGTCTGCTGTGATGTCCTCAAGCGCCCATCCAACTCCGGGTAGGCAACCGCCAGGATCCGGAACATCAGGGGGGTCATGGTGCGACGGGCACCCCTCCCACGTTGGGAGGCCATACCCAGCTGAGCCTCCGCCGTCTTCTTGCTGCAGCGGCGAATGTCCTCCCATCTCTTCCGGCAGTGGGTGCCTCGTCTGTGGTGGGCCCCCAGGGTCCGGACCTCCTTGGCGATGGCACGCCAGATGTCCCTCTTCTGGTGGGCGCTGACCTACATTACATGCACAAGGGAAGAGGAACAGTCATTACCAACTGCACCGTCGTTGTGAGTGGCCCCCTCCCTACTCTGGCCATGTGGCCCATTCATTTGCATGCATCCTTTCCCCAGATGCAGCAGCCATCGTCGCTTCCAGACCGAGCTCCCAGCAGCACTAGCAGTGTAGGTCCTCTCCTGTCGAAGGTCAGGTATCTAGTGATGGAACAGTTAGAAAATGGCAGTGACGTCCGCGGCGGTGACGTCCACGGCGGTGCGCATCATCACCGCCGGCGCACCTGTTCATTGGCTCCTGGGACTCATAGGGTCCACTGTTAACCAATACAGCATTGCGCCGCGGTCTACGACCGCCTACCGCGACGGTGTGCAGCGGCAGCGCAGTTACCCCACAATCCCATTGTCCCAGTTTAGAGGTCAGGCAGCCGCCATTTCAGGGGCCCACATGGCTCATTTACTACTGCGTCACACATAGCTAGGCCTACACTCAACACACATACAGGAAGGGTTTCATGAGTGGTGTAGTCTTGTGTGTAACTGTGGGTACATACCTGGAGGAATAGTGACTGGTTCTTCGCTGTTGTCCTTCCTAGGCACCGTCAGCTGGGACATATGAGAAGATGGCGGAATCCTCCAGTGTACCGCTGGTGGACCTGTGGACAATGGAAGAAAGACATATCATCGTCACCTACCGCTTTGACCGTACCACTATCCAGAAACTATGCACCCAGTTGGAGCCAGACCTGATGTCACCGATCAGCCATCCGACTGGAATCTCCCCTGACGTGCAGGTGCTGTCAGTGCTCCATTTCCTTGCAAGTGGGTCTTTTCAGACAACAGTGGCCATGTCATCAGGGATGTCCCAGCCTATGTTTTCCAACGTGCTGTCCAGAGTGTTGTCTGCCCTGCTGAAACACGTAAGGAGCTGCATCATTTTCCCTCAGGTGGAGGATTTGCCTACAGTGAAGGGTGACTTCTATGCCCTTGGACATATCCCCAACGTCATAGGTGCCATTGATGGGACCCATGTAGCTCTGGTCCCCCCCGCAGGAGTGAACAGGTGTACAGGAACAGGAAGAGTTATCATTCCATGAATGTCCAGATGGTCTGTTTGGCAGACCAGTACATCTCGCAGGTAAATGCTATGTTCCCTGGCTCAGTGCATGACGCCTACATCCTGCAGAATAGTAGAATCCCTGATATGATGGGTCAACTCCAGAGGCACCGGGTATGGCTATTGGGGGACTCTGGTTACCCCAACCTGTCCTGGCTATTGACCCCAGTGAGGAATCCCAGGACCAGGGCAGAGGAACGGTACAATGATGCCCATGGGAGACTAGGAGGGTGATCGAACGCACCTTCGGACTCCTGAAGGCCAGGTTCAGGTGCCCCAATATGACCGGTGGATCCCTATTCTACTCACCGAAGAAGGTGTGCGACATCATCATCGCCTGCTCCATGCTGCATAATTTAGCTTTGCGACGCCAGGTGCCTTTTCTGCAGGAGGATGATCCAGATGACGGTGTAGTAGCAGCTGTGGAGTCTGTGGAGTCTGTGGAGTCTGTGGACAGTGATGAGGATGAAGCTGAGGAAGAAGAAAATGACAACAGGGAGTCAGTCATACAGCAATATTTCCAGTGACACACAGGTGAGAACATTTTCAGATTTTACATTACATTCACTGTCACACGTCTACCTCTCTCCTGTTTGTCTATTTCAATCACAATTTGTTAACTGAGTTGTACCCTTCCATTACGGTTTCACAGGTGTTGTAACCTACGTGTCAACTGCTTGCATCCTTCAAGGGCTTGTGATTTGTGACATAGGTATGTTAGCCTTACAATGGTACAGCCATTATGACACTGTCATTGATAATACAAAGTACGAAATCATAGACTGACTCCAGATTGTTTTGTGTTTCAAGGGTGTTTATTTATGTGCTAGTTATTGGAGGGGGTGGTAAAATGGAGAGGGGGGATGGTGGAGGAATGTCCATGGCAGAGTCCAGTCTATTAGTCTCACAGGTGCACTGCCCATCTGGGCATAGGAAGTGGAGCTGGGGCAGTTCGAATATGGACAGGGTAACAAAGTGGGACAGTGGGAGGACAATCAGGGTGGTCTCATTTCCTGGAGGGGTCTTGCCATCTTGCTCTGTCCTGTTCCTGGATCTCAGGGACTGCTTGCGTGGTGGTTGTCCGTCTGCAGGGGGTGGGGTGCTGGTGTGGTGGTCCTGTGGCGGGGCGTCCTGTCCACTAGCGCCGGCGGAGGTGGTGGGCAGTTCATCGTCCTGGCTAGTGTCAGGGGCCCCTTGGAGTGCCACGGTGTCCCTCAAGGTCTGCTGTATGTCCTTCAGCACCCCTGCTATGGTGCCCAGGGCGGAGCTGATGGTTCTGAGCTCCTCCCTGAACCCCAAATACTGCTCCTCCTGCAGCCGCAGGGTCTCCTGCAACTTGTCCAGGACCGTCGCCATCGTCTCCTGTGAGTGGTGGTACGCTCCCATGATAGAGGAGAGGGCCTCGTGGAGAGTTGGTTCCCTTGGCCTGTCCTCCCCCTGTCGCACAGCAGCCCTCCCAGTTCCCCTGTGTTCCTGTGCCTCCATCCCCTGGACCGTGTGCCCACTACCACTGCCCCTAGGTCCCTGTTGTTGTTGGGAGGGTGGGTTACCCTGGGTGCCCTGTAGTGTTGGACACACCGTTGATTGACCTGTCCTGGGTAGGGAGGTTTGGGCCCTTTGGGTGGGTGCTGCGCTGGTGTTACCAGAGGGTGGAAGGTCAGTGTTGGGCTGTGCCTGTGCAAGGGGAACCGACTGTCCTGAGGCCCACAATGGTCCGGGCTGGTCTTCAAGATCCAGTAGGGCAGAGCTGCTCTCGTCACTGTGGGTCTCTTCTGGGGGTGGAGTGGTGTTGTCTGGACCCTCTGGTGTGGTGACGGTCCTTCGTGTTCCTGCAGGGGCATAAGATCATGATTATTCCATGTGTGTGTGTAATGGTGTGCAATGGGTGGCTGTGCGTGAACCCCAGTGCAAGCATTCCTGTGTGGGGGCATGTGTGATGATGGTTGGGTTTTCTGGGTATGTGCAGTGAGCATGCTTTGGTGATGGGTGTCCATGCTTTGTTGTTGCATGCAGGGCTTGGTGTTGGGATGGCTGGTTTGTGATATTGGGACATTTGTGAGGAGTTGGAGTGATAGGGGTGAGGGCGAGGGTGGGGGTATGTGATAGCATGCAGGTAGGGTGGGGGATGTAATAGTTAAGATTTGACTTACGAGAGTCCATTCCTCCACCTACTCCTGCGAGGCCCTCAGGATGCCGAATCGCCAAGACCTGCTCCTCCCATGTTTTTAGTTGTGGGTGAGGAGGTGGGGGTCCGCCACCAGTCCGCTGAACCGCCAGGTGGTGTCTTGAGACCACGGAACGCACCTTCCCCCGTAGGTCGTTCCACCTTTTCCTGATGTCCTCCCGATTTCTTGGGTGCTGTCCCACTGCGTTGACCCTGTCCACTATTCTTCGCCATATCTCCATCTTCCTTGCAATTGAGGTGTGCTGCACCTGTGATCCAAATAGCTGTGGCTCTACCCGGACGATTTCCTCCACCATGACCCTGAGCTCCTCCTCAGAGAACCTGGGGTGTCTTTGCCGTGCCATGGGGTGGTGTAGGTGATGTGTGGGGTGGTGTGTGTGGTGATAAGTGTGGTGATATGTAGTGGTGTGTTGTGTGAGGTGCGTGGAAGTTGTGTGGGTGATGATGTTATGTGCCTGTGGATGCTGTTGTACTTGCTGGTGGTGTCTCTCTCTGTGCTTCGTTCTCAGTTTTTGTCGTAGGGGTTTGTGGGTGTGTGTTTTATATTGTATTGGGTGTGTGGGAGTGGTGTGTGTATGTGTCTCAGGTGTGTGTATTTTGAATTGTCCAATGTGGTTGTGTTTTGTAAATGTGTGTGTATTTTGAGCGCGGTGGTGTGTACCGCCAATGGAATACTGCGGTTGAAAGACCGCCGCGTGGATTCGTGTGTCGTGATAGTGTGGCCGTATTTCTGTTGGCGTGACGGTGGACATTTTGTTTTTGCCAGTTTATCACTGACCTTTGGTGTGGCGGACTTGTGTGGGTGTCTGAATTTTGGCGGGTTCTGAGATGTGGGTCATAATAGCTGTGGTGGAATTCCGCAGTGACGGCGGTGTGTTGGCGGTCGTCTGCACGGCGGTAATCGGGTTTTACCACCAATGTTGTAATGACCCCCTATGATGTACTTGTTGGAGGAAAGCATTTAATCACATTTGGTGACCTACTACAACTTACCCCCGTAAAAGGACAACCTGTTTTTTAAACATGTTTGTATAATGAAACAAGAGATTTTCTGGGAAGTATTAACAATGTGAATATTTGGTTAAACTTTGAATACAAAGAATTAGTGAAAAACATGGCACATTTAATAATGGAATATGGAGATATACTGAAAGACATTAGAGTTGGAGTGATCACAAAAGAGGGAAATTGTGCTTTAGAAAGCCACTGTATCAAGAGTCTATTTCCATCTATCATTACAGCACCAGAAAGAAGAGACAGCTCTAGTTTGTTTAATGCCAACACTTCAAGAGTGCTCCAATGTTTATGAAAAATTACTACAACTGGAGAAAGAAGAGGTTTCAGAAATTACAGCTATTGATAAAATAGAACATCAGGGAGTCACAATACTACTGACAGATAAACTGCAATCAAAATGGGATTATTTAGGGAGATCAGTATCAAAAGAGATTTTGTATCCATAAAAATTGTCAAGTTATTTTGCAATGTAATTTAAATGTTGATGAAGGCTTAGTAAACTTATTGATTTCATTAATTTTCATTACTTTTCTAAATATAGATGAGGTAGAATATTTGGATATAAAATTTGATCAGACAGGTAATGTGAAGAAGATTGGCCGCTGTATTGTCACAAGGTTTAAGTGTAGGTGCAGCCTTAGTTAATGTTGGAAGTTCTGTATTCAAAGAAGGAATGTCATATGTAGCATTGTCACAACATTGTCAGGTTTGTTTTTGATTGACTTTGATGAGAAGAAAGTAAATGCTGATGCAAGCTGTGTAAGAGAGTACAATCAGTTAAGAAGTCTGTACGCTCCCTATTTATGAGAAACAGATAATCTGTCTGAAGCAGAAGATTACAAAACAGTTTACAGACCCTCAAGAAAAGAAAGCACAAAAGGAGAACACAGATGGTGCTAAGAAGAGAAAATTGGAAAAAAGACTGAAAAATTGTAGGTTACCAGTTGGAAAACAGTTCAGGTGTCAACTGCTAAGCGTGTGTCCTCCTGTACTGTTCAATTTACCACATGTAGTAATGCAAACTATATAAAAATCAGATAGACAATGTCTTCTGTACTACATAATTTGCTGCAACATTCAATGAATGACAAAAGTGTGATACATTCTGTGTCAGGGTTCCATCATCTTTTGGATTCGTGTAGCGGATCAACAATGTTTACTATTGTTAGAAATGGGGTCTTTGGTAGACAGTCAGGTTACCCCCTGTTCAAACAAGGACCCTCACTCTAGTCAGGGTAAAAGAGAATCACCCTCAGCTAACCCCTGCTTACCCCCTTGGTAGCTTGGCAGACCAGTAGGCTTAACTTCAGAGTGCAAGGTGTAAAGTATTTGTACCAACACACACAGTAACTTTATGAAAACACAACAAAATGACACAACACCAGTTGAGAACAATAGGAAATATTTATCTAAACAAAACAAGACCAAAATGACAAAAATCCAACATACACAAGTCAAGTTATGAATTTTTAAAGATTAAACTCAAAAATAGCGCTTAGAAACACAAAATGCTTCGATGAGGTGTTAACATGGCATCGTGATGGAGTCGTTCCCAACAAGCCGACACCAGCGGCGCCGGACACGGAGTCTCGTAGACCCCCAAGTACAGTACCTTTGGTGAAGAGCGAAAACAAGTTGATACGCGAAGACGGGGATCACGACGTCTGTGCAAAACGTTGAATCCGCACACTTCAAGCGGGGTTGGTCACGACGTGGTGCGGCAACTTCCACGGAGTCACGGACTTCAGCGGGGCTGCAGCGGCGTCAGGCCTGCGAAGGTTGTCGTGTTCCAGTGAAGATTAAGGAGTCGGTTGCAGGCGGCGTCACCTGATTCAGCAGCGGCGTCGGTCCGAAGTCGTCCAAAGTCGATTTCATTGGATTTCCACCAGCTTTCCTTTCAAGGGCCCCGCGGACTGGATAGGGCATCACTTGTCAGAGCAGGAGTCTCTCCAGAGACTCCAGGTGCTGGCAGAGAGAAGTCTTTGCTGTCCCTGAGACTTCAAACAACAGGAGGCAAGCTCTAAATCAAGCCCTTGGAGATTTCTTCACAAGATGGAAGGCACACAAAGTCCAGTCTTTGCCCTCTTACTCTGGCACTGCAAGATAGCTCCACAAAGCACAGTCACAGGCAGGGCAGCACTTCTCCTCAGCTCTTCAGCTCTTCTCCAGGCAGAGGTTCCTCTTGTTTCCAGAAGTGTTCTAAAGTCTGTGGTTTTGGGTGCCCTTCTTATACCCAATTTCTCCTTTGAAGTAGGCGTACTTCAAAGTAAAGTCTTTTGTGAATGTGAAATCCTGCCTTGCCCAGGCCAGGCCCCAGACACTCACCAGGGGGTCGGAGACTGCATTGTGTGAGGACAGGCACAGCCCTTTCAGGTGTAATTGACCACTCCTCCCCTCCCCCCAGCACAGATGGCTCATCAGGAAATGCAGACTACACCCCAGCTCCCTTTGTGTCACTGTATAGTGTGAGGTGCAACCAGCCCAACTGTCAAACAGACCCAGACAGGGAATCCACAAACAGGCAGAGTCACAGAAATGGGTTAAGCAAGAAAATGCTCACTTTCTAAAAGTGGCATTTTCAAACACACAATCGTAAAATCAACTTTACTAAAAGATGTATTTTTAAATTGTGAGCTCAGAGACCCCAAACTCCACATGTTCATCTGCTCCCAAAGGGAATCTACACTTAAATCAGATTTAAAGGCAGCCCCCATATTAACCTATGAGAGGGACAGGCCTTGCAACAGTGAAAAACGAATTTAGCAATATTTCACTGTCAGGACATATAAAATACATCACTATGGCCCTCATTCTGACCCTGGCGGTCAAAGACCGCCAGGGCGGAGGACCGCGGGAGCACCGCCGACAGGCCGGCGGTGCTCCAATGGGGATTCCGACCGCGGCGGTAAAGCCGCGGTCGGACCGGCACCACTGGCGGGCTCCCGCCAGTGTACCGCCGCCCCATTGAATCCTCCACGGCGGCGCAGCTTGCTGCACCGCTGCGGGGATTCCGACCCCCCCTACCGCCATCCAGATCCCGGCGGTCTGACCGCCGGGATCCGGATGGCGGTAGGGGGGGTCACGGGGCCCCTGGGGGCCCCTGCAGTGCCCATGCCACTGGCATGGGCATTGCAGGGGCCCCCGTAAGAGGGCCCCTACATGTATTTCACTGTCTGCTGCGCAGACAGTGAAATACGCGACGGGTGCAACTGCACCCGTCGCACAGCTTCCACTCCGCCGGCTCGATTCCGAGCCGGCTTCATCGTGGAAGCCTCTTTCCCGCTGGGCTGGCGGGCGGTCTGAAGGCGACCGCCCGCCAGCCCAGCGGGAAAGTCAGAATTACCGCCGCGGTCTTTCGACCGCGGAACGGTAACCTGACGGCGGGACTTTGGCGGGCGGCCTCCGCCGCCCGCCAAGGTCAGAATGAGGGCCAATATGTCCTACCTTAACACATACACTGCACCCTGCCCTTGGGGCTACCTAGGGCCTACCTTAGGGGTGTCTGACATGTAAGAAAAGGGAAGGTTTAGGCCTGGCAAGTGGGTACACTTGACAAGTCGAATTTACAGTTAAAAACTGCACACACAGACACTGCAGTTGCAGGTCTGAGACATGATTACAGAGCTTCTTATGTGGGTGGCACAACCAGTGCTGCAGGCCCACTAGTAGCATTTGATTTACAGGCCCTGGCACCTCTAGTGCACTTTACTAGGGACTTACTAATAAATCAAATATGCAAATCATGGATAAACCAATCAACAATACAATTTACACAGAGAGCATATGCACTTTAGCACTGGTTAGCAGTGGTAAAGTGCTCAGAGTTCAAAAACCAACAGCAACAGGTCAGAAAAAATAGGAGGCAGGAGGCAAAAAGATTGGGGATGACCCTGCATAAACTAAAAAGTCCAACAACTACCAACACTCAACAAGATGCACAAGAATTCATTATGGTCATCCTTGGAGTCTTAGAACAATAAAAAGTAAATGTTGATGATTTATTGGGGATAGGTTACGAATGGAACCATGACTGCGAAGATTGCTTTTTCATGTCTATCACTGTAATCAATTCTGAACTATTTCTGTACTTAACATTACCGGATTTTAAAACAGTGTTTTTTTGACAAATTGTACAGAAATGCTAACCAAATGCTAACCAAATATGTTGTGCCCAAACTGCACATCAGACCTTGTGTCTACATTGTTTCCAGAAAGGACTGGAAAATACCTTGTAGTCATGCTACAGTGATGCAAAGCAGATAGTTCCGAATTGGAAACTCAGATTACAAACTTCATAGCTGAACAAATATCAATTTCAGGAAGAGCATTTACTACTTTACCTATCATCTTTCACAAAGGAGTAAATTTAAGGAGTGAAACAGGATGTACAGAATGCAATGACATCAATCTAAAATACAAATGAAAACTTCCATTTTAACCACCGAACGTATATCTTTACTTTCTTCAACCAAAGTTCTAAGAAAGAATTCTGGTTAAAAAAGTGGTGTAAAATGTTTTCTCTAAATGGCTCATCTCTTTTTTAAACATTTTTCGGCCTATTAAAGGTTATGTTTTGAAAAAATACATCTTAAAAAATTGTAATGTTCAAGAAAGAAGTTAATAAAGCAACTCTATGCAATACTCTCTAATCTAAGGCCCATATTTATACTTTTCTAGCGCCGCATTTGCATCATTTTTTTATGCAAAAGCGGCACAAATTTCCAAAATACAATTGTATTTTCTAAGTTTGCCCCACTTTTGCGTCAAAAAGTGGCGCAAATGCAGTGCTAAAAATGTATAAATTTGGGCCTAAGTCTCAAACTGCATGGACATACTCCAAGTACAGCAGCTTTAAGTTGAAACCAAATAAATGCCTTCAAAACTAAAAACATTGTCCACTTTTGTTTCTCCAACCAAACCTCTAAATTCAAATTAATTAAAAAAACTACAGTGAGGAATTTTGTGTACGTGGATCATCAGCAGTTTAGACATCATTTGGCCTAGCAGGCCTAGTTTTCAAAAGGATCTCTAAAATTCAAGAACACTTTTCATTTATTTCTACTATTGTACCAGATATAATCATACGAGGTTTTTTTTTTTAAATGTGCCTGTTTAGATTACTATAGTAACTCTGGAAAAAGCCACTAAATAATGAATTTTAGTGAGCACAATACATATCATCACTTATTTGTAGTGATCTACTGTGCAGCTTTGGGGTTTTTTATAATCCATTGATTGTTTTTCCCCATTGCTCTAAGATGATACTTTAGACAAGCCAACATTTACGGTGAAGAAGTATAAAAGCTGAGAACAGTAAAAAAGTGAAAATTATATTTTTAGTATATTGTAATACAGTCTTACAGTATAAGCAAGGACTATTGTTATATTTTTGTAACTATGAAGAATAAATACTCATAAATCTTTATCTTCTTTTTTTCCAATAGCAACTGCGCTTGAGTGACTTTAGATGTCCAAAACAGTTGGCCTTGCAGAGTAGGTGGTGGTATCTGTTGAGGGCAGACCTGAAGGAGTTGAGGTTGGCGAGGGTCTTGTTGTAGTACCAGTGTCTCTCTGGTTTCCTGCAGTGGTGTTTGAGGGTCAGAAGACCTGGGGTGAACCATTTGGCTTGCTTGGTGGGCTTGCTGCTGGTGGTGCTCTTCAGGGGGGCGATGGTGTTGGTGGCTGAAGAGATCCAGTTAAAGAAGTTTTGAACACAGGATTTGAGGGTGTATGCGGAGATGAGTCTATCTTCTTTCAGGGTGGGGATCCAAGGTTTTTCTGTGACTTTTCCCTGTTCCGGTGTGGGAGAGTAGAGGATGTCAACGGAGATTTAGGCAGTCCATTGATGGTGAAGTGAATGATGTTGTTGTCAGTCCATGTTTCCTTGTTATTATGGTAGAACTTGGCTGTTGCTAGTGGAGAAAATGGGGGCCAGTGTGTGTCCTGGTCTATGTGTGGGGCGGTGACCAGCTGAGAGAGGCTGATGATGCTCATATTTTCGAGAAATGAGGTGGAGTTGGTGTCGTCCATGTCTTCTAGGTGGAAATGCAGGTAACCCAGGAAGATGTAGTGGTTGGAGTTGATTGCCAGTGGGGCAATGAAGTCTGGGATGGAGTTGCAAAAGCTGTGGCGGGGGCCAGGGTGTCTGTAGGTGAGGGTTCCTCTGATGGTGCTTTTGGTGTCAGTTTGATCTGGAAGTTGAGATGTTCCGTGATCACTGTTGTGTTGTCGTCCAAAGTGGTGCAATAGAGGGAGTCTCTGTGGATGATGGTAATGGCTCTGCCACATCTGTTAGAGTGGTCGCAGTGGATCATCTTTTATACGGGTGTTGTCACGGTGGAGCTGTCAGGTGCAGATGCGGGGTGAGCCAGGTTTCAGTGATGAACAATATGTTGGGTGCGAGGGTGGTAATGGTGTCCCAGATTTCTATGGTGTGCTTGTAGAGGGATCAGATGTTGAGTAGTGCGCAGTGGACTCGAAGTTTTTGGATGGGAGTCTGCTGGGTGGAGACTGCGGTAGTTCCTGCATCACAGATGAAATGGCAGTTTCAGCAGGAGAAGGGGCCTTTGGTGGATCGAGGTGAGGCACTGCTGCAGTTGAAGTTCCGGGCCTTCAGCCTGAGGTTTTTGATCTTGCTAGTGGAGTACCGGTGTGGGGTTGCAGATTCTGGGGCCCTCAAGTTGGGCGCAGTTCAGCCGCTGACGGACGCAGATGGGCTTGCCTTTAGGGCACCTTTGGTGAGCTGGTGGCGTGCCCCCCTGTGTGCGCCTGCTGCACAGATGCACAATGACCACCATTAAGTAGGTCCTCGATTGGAAGGGGGAGCAGAGAGGGAAAAACAGCAGGACACAGGGGGGCTGAGCAGGGGGGCAGGAAAGATTTGGCAAAGCACAGGAGAGGTGGGGAGGCACGAAAGGCAAGCTAGGAAGAGTAAAACTGGATGTAGAAATCAGGGGCCAGAAGCAGCTATAACACTATCCTGCAGGCACTATACCGAGCTTAGCAGTAGTGCCAAAGGAGCTGGAGAGTCATGCTCAATGGGGTCATGCAATAACCACCGTTAAGTAGCTCATGGGGTGTGAGGGACATGGCGATGGGAGGGGGGGCAGTGAGGGAAAACTGACAGGACGTGGGGGGCCCTATCAGGGGCAGAAAAGAGCAGGAATAGAGCAGGGAAGGTGGGGGGCTTGAAAAGATAGCAAGGAAGGGAAAAACAGGAGGTAGCAACCAGGGGGCAGAGGCAGCAGTGGCACTATACTGCAGGTGCTGTATAGAGCTTAGCAGTAGTGCAAAGGGAGCTGGAGGGACCTGCTCAATGTGGCCGCGCATCAACCGCCATAAAGTAGGTGCTTGGGTGAGAGGGGTGCAGGAGGGGGAGCAGAGGGGAGAAACAGCTGATGGGAGGCCTGAGTAGGGGTAGAAAATAACAGGGAGAGAGCAGGGGAGGAGGGGGCCTGGAAAGCAAGCTAGGAAGAGCAAAACAGGAGGCAGCAACCAGGGGGCAGAAGCAGCATTGGCACTATACTGCAAGCATTATATAGCGCATAGCATTAGTGCCAGGGGGGCTGGTGGGGCCTGCTCAATGGGGGTCACACAGCAACCACCATTAAGTAGGTCCTGGGGTGGGAGGGGAGCATAGTGGGGAAAACAACGGGACACAGGGCCTGAGCGGGGGCAGAAAAGAGTGGGAAGAGTGCAGGGGAGGTGGGGGGCCTGAAAAGCAAGCTAGGAAGAAAAAAACAGGAGGCAGCAACCAGGGGCCAGAGACAGCAATGGCACTATACCGCAGGTGCTATGTTGCACTTAGCAGTAGTACCAGGGAAGCTGGAGGGGCCTGCTCATTGGGGTTACACAGAGCCCATCATTAAGTAGCTCTTGGGGTGGGAGGAGGGCAGGGTGGGAAGGGGAGCAGGGAGGGAAAAACAGCAAGACACAGGGGCCGGAGCAGGGGCAGAAAAGAGCAGGAATGGGGGGCCTGAAATGCAAGCTAGGGAGGGCAAAACAGGAGGCAGCAACCGGGTTGCAGAGGCAGCGGTGACACTATACTGCAGGTGCTATATAGCAGTAGTGTCAAGGGAGCTGGAGGGGCCTGCTCATTTAATTTATCTTTTTTAACCATAAAAGGCAGTTCTGACATGAACCAGAATTTGACTTTTTTTTTTCTCAAACTGTGTTTTGTATTCTTTTAAATTCTCTAATTGAATTTGTTTTGTATTTTTTATCAAAGAAATGACAAGAAGCAGGAACAAAATTCTAATCAGCATCACAAAAACAGTGCAAACACAGGGATACATGAAAAAATCCAAGCATGTTGCCTTGCAGCTTCTACAATGCTATCAAAAGTCTGCTCACTAGCTGTGAGCATACTGCTGCAGTCAAGGTAATATTTGCCAACACGCCTTAACTTAGTTGCAATTTGTCAGCGACATCTCTCTACTTCAGATGAACTCTCTTTCTCAAGGAACAGGTGGTGCAGCCCTGGTTGTCAATGGCCCGCTCCATCTCTCACCCTTTGTGCCCTCTTTAAGTTATTCCTGTAGTAGGTTTTCAAGTGACACAACATACTAGTTATAATACAGGAATATGTTGTCATACTTGTTCCTCTTGAGAGGCTCTTGTTGCAGAAGCTGCATTTCACAAACTTTACAACAGTCTTTGATTCTCTGGATGGGATTGTAAAAAAATCCCAGGCAATACTTTGCCTCTTAGAAGGTGGTCCCTTATCCTGAGAATCTTCATGATGTTCCACCAGCTTCTCTAGCTGGTGTGGCACCTCCTGCTGCTCACTGCCTCCTGATGCCATTTTCCTTTGAAAAAAATGACAAAAAAACCCTTAAACAAAGTTCTGCACTAGTAGCACAGGACAGCTCCAAAGAATATTCCAGACACCAATTGAAATATTTAAAAAGAGAGAAATAGGTGGTAACGTCCTTGAATGTTAATGAAAAATGTCTCCTCCAATCATATCTCGTTATGTCAATGTCACATGATATTCGTGACTGCTGGCATCATTGTGACTACCACTGTTGTTGAGAAGTCGAAAAATGCAATTTAAAAGTGTTTTACATTAAAAATTATTACATAAATATAAGTTTTAACTCTGTATTGGTAAACAGCTATTTTCAAACTTTAATTACAATGGGGGTCATTCTGACCTCGGCGGTAAAAGGCCCTTACCGCCGGTCAGAAGTCCGCCATTCTACCGCCGCGGTAAACCGCCACGGTCATTCTGACCACCAACTGTGAAACCGCCAAAAACCCGACATCCACGGAAGGCCGCCTCATCAGCGGGCAGCAATAAACTGGAGATGACCAAACCTCCACCGCCACGCCAACACAAACACGCCCATGCCATTCTGACCCACGAATCCACGCGGCGGTCTTTCAACCGCGGTATTCCATTGGCGGTGCACACCGCTGCGCTCAAAATACACACTCAGCTCCAAAACACAGCCACATTGGACAATTTGAAATACACACACCTGATACACATACACACAACACTCCCACACACCCAATTAACTATAAAACACACACCCACTTCACCCACAAACCCCTACAACCACAAAGATCTGAGAGAAGGCGCAATACACTGAGAGAGAGCACAGGGAACGCAAAGCACAACACACACAGGAACACAACATCATCACCCACACTACATCTCCGCACACATCACCACACATCACCACGCACATCACCACAAACACCACCCCACACCTCATCCACACCACCCCATGGCACCCCAAAGACACCCCAGGTTCTCGGACCAGGAACTCAGGGTCATGGTGGAGGAAATTATAAGGGTAGAGCCCCAGCTCTTCGGCACACAGGTGCAGCACACCATTATAGCAAGGAAGGCTGAGCTATGGCAAAGGATCGTAGACAGGGTCAACGCTGTGGGACAGCATCCCAGAAATCGGGAAGATATCCGAAAGCAATGGAACGACCTACGGGGGAAGGTGCGCTCGATGGTGTCGCGACACAACATCGTTGTGCAGAAGACTGGCGGCGGACCCCCACCCACTCCACCCCAATTCACAGCATGGGAGCAAGAGGTAGTAAACATCCTGCATCCTGATGGCCTCGCTGGAGTACACGGAGGAATGGACTCTGGTAAGTCGAATCTCAACTACTTCACCCCCCCAACCACCAGCATGCCAACCCACACCCCCACCCTCACCCCCAATCTCAAACCCCCAGCACACATCCTCCCTGCCAATGTCTCACCAGCACAACCCACCCTAAACAACCCCAACCCCTGAATGCCAACACAAACCATAGACAGCCATCACCAAAGCATGACCATTGCACATACCCATACACCCCCCCCAACCACCCTCACAACACCTCCCACAAGGGAATGCCAGCACTGGGGGACAAGGGCACTCAAAATGCACGCCATGGCACACACGAAAACAATGACCACACTATTTTACCCCTGCAGGGCCCGAACGCCAACACACCGCCACAGAGGGTCCAGATTTGTCCATCCCACCCCCAGAACAGGCACCCAGTGAGGACAGCAGCTCTGTCGACCTAGAACCTGATGACCAGCCCGGACCATCGGGGACCTCTGGACAGTGGGTTCCCCACACACAGACACAGGCCACAGCAGACCCAACCCCCTCTGGGAACACCAGCACAGCTCCCACCCAGCGGGCCCATGCCTCTGTCTCCAGGACAGGTCAATCAGCGGTGTGTCCGCCACTACAGGGCACCCAGGCTGACCCAACACCCCAACAACAACAGGGACCTGGGGGCAGTGGTAGTGGGCACACCGTCCAGGGGACAGAGGCCCGGGGAAACAGGGCAACTGGGAGGGCTGCTGTGCGACAGGGGGGGGAGGACAGGCCCAGGGAACCCACTCTCCAAGAGGCCCTCACCACCATCATGGGAGCATACCACCACTCCCAAGAGACGATGGCGACGGTACTGGCCAGGTTCACCGAGATCCAGGCACAGCAGGAGGAACGCTACATGGGGTTCAGCAATGAACTCCGGAACATCAGTACCGCTATGGGGACCATAGTCCAGGCCCTCAACCGGATAGAAACCACATTGCGGGACCATGTGGCACCACAAAGGGCCCCTGTCACAAGCCAGGACCAGGAACAGCCTACCACCTCCGCCGGCGCTAGTGGACAGGAGGCCCCACCACAACGACAGGCCACCAGAACCCCACCTCCTGCTGAAGAACAACCACCCCGCAAGAGGAACCTGAGATCTCACAGGAAGACAGAGCAGGATGCCAAGACACCCGCCAGCATAAGATACCCCCTGATGTCATCCCACTGTCCCACATTGTCACCCTGTCCAACCTTGAACTGCCCCTGCTCCATCCTTCCACAGGCATATGGACAATGCACCTGTGAAACTGAGAACTGGACTCTTCCATGGACATTACTCCACCCTCACCCATCACCGTTTTAATATCATGTACCAATATCTAGCACTAAAAATAAATCACTCATTGCACTGAAATCATTCAGGAGTCAGCCTATATTATTTACAAATGTATAACACATTACTGATCAATAATGTTCAGTTAACTTTGTGATGAAAACATACCGATGTCAATAAGCATTAGTCCATGGGTTAACCAAGCAGAAGTCACGCAGTGGGTCATACAGCACTGAAAAGGGAAGGGAAAATCAAACATCAGTTTAAAAGAACTGGGGGGAAATACACAAAGTAAAGATGCAGGAGGCTTTCAGGAAATGTTAAATGGCGTGGGTGATTCCTACCTGTGTGCTACTGAAAATACTGTTGGATAACTGTGTCCCTGTTGTCTGTGTCGTCCCCGTCGTCTTCCTCCTCTTCACTGTCCACAGGCTCCACAGCTGCTACAACACCACCATCTGGACCATCCTCCTGCAGGAAAGGCACCTGAAGTCGCAATGCCAGATTGTGAAGCATACAGCAGGCCACGATGATCTGGCACACCTTCTTTGGTGAGTACATCAGGGATCCACCAGTCATATGCAGGCACCTAAACCTGGCCTTCAGGAGGCCGAAGGTCCTTTCTATGATCCTCCTAGTTCGCCCATGGGCCTCATTGTACCGTTCCTCTGCCCTGGTCCGGGGATTCCTCACTGGGGTCAATAGCCAAGGCAGGTTGGGGTAACCAGAGTCACCTATTAGCCACACACGGTGTCTCTGTAGCTGTTCCATCACATAAGGGATGCTGCTATTACGCATAACATACGCGTCATGCACTGACCCAGGGAACTTGGCATTTACATGGGAGATGTACTTGTCTGCCAAACAGACCAACTGGACATTCATAGAATGGTAATTTTTCCTGTTTCTGTACACCTGCTCATCGTCTTTTAGGGATACTAAGGCCACATGGGTCCCATCAATGGCACCAATGATGTTGGTGTTATGTCCAAGGGCATAGAAATCACCCTTCACAGTTGCCAAATCCTCCTCCTCAGGGAATACAATGTAGCTCCGCATGTATTTCGTCAGGGCAGACAACACTCTTGACAAAACCTTAGAAAACATAGGCTGAGACATCCCAGATGACATGGCCACTGTTGTTTGGAATGATCCACTTGCAAGGAAATGGAGTACTGACAGAACCTGCACCAAAGGGGGAATCCCTGTGGGTTGGCGGATGGGGGACATCAGGGCTGGCTCCAGCTGGGCACACAGTTCATGTATAGTGGCTCGGTCAAGTCGGTATCGTAGTATAATATGGCGTTCTTCCATTGTCGACAGGTCCACCAGCGGTCGGTACACGCAAGGATTCATCCTTCTCCTCGCAAGTCCCAGCGGACGGTGCCTAGGAAGGACAACATGGAGTACAGAGTCAAGCAAATCACAGGTACGTTCACCACAGCTTGCATAGCACACGGTTATCTATGTATTGAAAGGCGTGTATGTGTGGCAATGCAAGGCCTAGGCCTGTGTGACGCAGTTGAAATTAAGCCATGTGGGCCCTTGAAATGGCGGCTGCCTGACCTGTGAAGTGGGACAATGGGATGTGAGGTCAATGCGCTGGCGTGGCACACCGTGGCTGTAGGCGGTCGAAGACCGCTGTACGAAGCCTCATTGGTTAACATTGAAACCTATGGGTTTCAGGAGCCAATGAGGATGTGCGCCGGCGGTCGCGGTACGCACCGCCGCAGGCGTGACCGCCATTTTCTACATGATTAATCACTCGAGACCTGATCTTCCACAGGAGAGGACCTATACTGCAAGTGCTGCTGTGACCTCGGTCTGGAAGTGACAATGGCTGCTGCGACTGGGGAAAGGGCCCCTGCCTTCACATCTGAAGAGTTGGAGAAACTTGTGGATGGGGTCCTCCCCGAGTATGCGTTACTCTACGGTCCTCCAGACCAACAGGTAAGTACACTGGATGCACATTGAATGGGCTATGCCTGTGTGGAGTAGGGTGGATGTAAGTTGGTGGGGTGGGGAGCGAATGAGGAGTGCAACGCACGACAGATGAGAGCATGTGCCACATCGCAAAGTTGGGGAGGGGGGGGCATTCACATCTAACATGCAGAAAAATGATGGAATTTCATTTCCCACCCTGTACATGTCAACTAGGTCAGCGCCCATCAGAAAGTCGACATTTGGCGTGCCATCGCCAAGGAAGTCTGGGCCCTGGGGGTCCACATCGGACGGGGCACCCACTGCCGCAAGAGGTGGGAGGACATCCGCCGCGGAACCAGGAAGACCGCCGAGTCACTGCTGGGGATGGCCTCCCAACCTAGGAGGGGTGCCAGTCGTACCCTGACCCCCCTGGTGTCCCGGATCCTGGCGGTGGCCTACCCTGATTTGGATGGGCGCTTGAGGACATCACAGCAGACACAAGGGGGTGAGTATCAGCACATTCTGCTATCTTTATGTGCAGTGGGGGTGTCTGGCTGGGGGAGGAGGGTTGTGGGTGTCATTAGGCCAGGGCGCTTTCTGTAGTGTAACCCTCTCCTTTAGGCATGGCCCTGTGTACCCGCCCCCCACCTCTGTAGGGTGCCAAGTACAGCTATCCATGGTCCTGCATCACTCATGTGCGTGTTTGTTGTCCCTATACCTGTTGGCATAGTCAGAAGTACTGAGTAGTGTACCCCGATTGCGCGGCTTAGTGCATGAGGCTCCTGTGTCTGTCCTCTCCGCCAACGGTGTTGACAATGCATGCACTCAACCTGTGTTTATTTCTCCCCCCACCCTGTTTCTTTATCTTCTTGTGCATGTGTGCATTAGCATCATCAGGCGGAGGAGAATTGGCATCGGAGCACGAGGGAGCTGCAAGTCACAAGGCCCCGGTGGGCCGTGGTACAGACACTGAGGGCACCAGTGATATGGAGGGCGATGGGAGCACCACAACGGGGACCGGTGGTGACACCAGCGACACCGACACGTCCTCGGATGGGAGCTCCCTAGCGGTGCCGGACACATCCGGGCCCCCCGCCTCTACAGGTACAGCCGCCACCCAGCGCACCAGCCCCGCCCTCCCAGCAGCCCCTCAGCCTACGCTCTGTGCCCGCTCGCCCAAGAAGGCGGGCGTCTCCTTCGCCCCAGGCACCTCAGCCCCTGCCCCTGTCACCCCTGCTGCCCTCAGTGAGGAGGTCATTGACCTCCTTCAGACCATCATTGTTGGACAGACTAGCCTTTTGAATGCCATCCAGGGGGTAGAAAGGGAGGTGCATCGGAGCAATGCCTACCTGGAGGGCATTCATTCGGGTTAGGCTGCCCATCAACGATCGTTCAATGCTCTGGCCTCAGCACTGACGGCAGCCATTGTCCCTGTTTCCAGCCTCCCTCTTCTAACTGCCTCCACCCTGTCTCTGTCTCCTGTTCCTCAGCCTATCCCATCCACACCATCAGACCAGCCTGCACACACCTCAACACCCAAGGTCAGCTCATCCAGACACAAGCACCACAGATCCCACAAACACTCACCCAAGCAACATCCAGATGCAGACATTCCAACAGTCACTACCACCTCTGTGTCCCCCTCCTCCTCGTCTCCCTCCTCCCTCCCTGTGACGTCTACACTCACACCTGTTTGCACACCACCATCAGCCAGTGCTTCCATCACCAGCACACCCTCCACTACAGTCCGCACACGTGCAGTCACCACCCCCACTGCCATTTACACGTCCCCTGTGTCCTCTCCCACTGTGTCTGTCACCCCCTCTTCCAAGACACACAAACGCAGGCAGCCACCCACCCAACAGCCATCCACTTCACGACAGCCTACGGCACAATCACCTGCACCCAAAGACAGCACACCTGACTCTCCTACAACCACATCCTCTTCCTCCACTCCCATCACCACTACTCCCACCCTTTACCTTGGTCCAAAAAAAGTTTACCTCTCCAATCTTAACCTCTTTCCCTCCCCTGACCCACCCCCTCCATCTGCTAAGAGTCCCAAGAGCACCTCAGCCACCACCAGCCCAGCTTCGAGTGTCACTGTGGTGCATGGGTTCTGGAGTCCACCCTTTGGCAGCAGTGACACTTCCATCAGCAGCAAGGGGACAGCCAGCCCCCCACCAGGCAAGAGGACCCGGAAAGTCAAGGGCCGCCGTGAGAGGAATGACACGGCTGCCCCCAAGGACCAAAGTTCGGCCACTTCACCTGCCACAACATCCAGGGGAGGCAAGGGCCAGAGAGCGTCTTCTAAGGAGCGAAAGGGCAGCAGGGCGGAGAAGTCAGCCAGCAGGAGCGCGGAGCAGGACGGCCCCACAATCCCCATCCCGGCTGTAAGGGAGGACACCAAAGGGCCCAGGACTCCGTCACCGAAGGGTCCTGCAACTGCACGGTCGGAGGGCGACTGAGCAGGGAGTCCAGGCCAGGTCTGGCTCCCTTGAATTACTGGACAAGAACCACTGAACAGGGCCCCGCCGTGCAGAAGAGCACCGCTGAACAGGGCCCCGCCGTGCAGAAGAGCACCGCTGAACAGGGCCCCGCCGTGCAGAAGAGCACCGCTGAACAGGGCCCCGCCGTCTCAAGCACCGCTCCGCTGGGCCCTTCCTGTCAAGCACCACTGGCACAATGACAGTGCCGGATCTGTGTCGAGCTACTGTTCACGGTTCACTGTGCCCACCATGCCTCCTCCTTGACCAGTGGAGACTGTTATCCACCTGATGGACTGTGGCTTTGCACTCCCCAGGATGGTACAGTGGGCAACCCACCCACTGTAGAGACATTGAGAGACTGTGGCTTTGTACTCCCCAGGATGGCACAGTGGGCAACCCACCCACTGTAGAGACATTGAGAGACTGTGGCTTTGCACTCCCCAGGATGGCACAGTGGGCAAGCCACCCACTGTAGAGACATTGAGAGACTCTGGCTTTGCACTCCCCAGGATGGCACAGTGGGCAAGCCACCCACTGTAGAGACATTGAGAGACTGTGGCTTTGCACTCCCCAGGATGCCACAGTGGGCAAGCCACCCACTGTAGAGACATTGAGAGACTGTGGCTTTGCACTCCCCAGGATGGCACAGTGGGCAAGCCACCCACTGTAGAGACTTGAGAGACTGTGGCTTTGCACTCCCCAGGAAGGAACAATGGGCATGGTGGCCCCTTCGTGGATCTGGCGTCGTGGACTCATGTGGCTGTGGTGCCCCCCCCTTCCCTTCCCCCTGAGGTGCCTGTAGTTTTGTCATCAGATGCCCCTGCAGTGTTCTCTCCAAAGGACTCAGGTCTCCTGTGTGGGCTTTGCCCTTGTGTTGATACACTTTGGCCCACGGACACTTAGAATGTCATTAAATGTGCAGGACTAATTGCCTCGGTTTCTCGATTGAAGAAAATATTTATTTTATTTTTTTGATATTTTTATTGCTATTTGACCATGACTTATCAGAGGCTATTTTTTACATAAATTTTGATTCACAATTTAATTATGTCTTTGCATTTTTCACGGGGGTTTGGGTGGTGTCACTGTGACTTGTTGCTCTGCATTGGTGTGTACATAGTTTGGGGGGGGTGGGGGTCGCATATGTGTGTGCCGTAAGCTTTCCTCCTCCCCCCTCCCCTGTGTCGTAGGTGCAGTACTCACCTCTCTGCGCCGGAGTTCGTACTCGTGGTAGATGAGCAGGTAGACGAGAGCAGGTAGGATGTTTAATTCGGGTTCCATGCTGTCCTCCGTCCTCGTGGAGTGCATAGAGGTGAGCGTTTTCCCGTTCGTAGTCTGTTTTTGCCGTGTTTTTATCGGCGGTGCTCCCACCCCGGAAAAGGTGGCGGATTGGTGAGTTGTGATAGGGTGGGCGGTACATTGTCTGCCGCCTGTCTGTTGGCGGTGACCGCCGCGCTGTTTGTTTGTACCGCCGTGGCGGTCGGAGTGTTAATGTGGCGGTCTCTGTTGGCGGTTCCCGCCAGGGTCAGAATTCCATTTTTTGGACCGCTGGCCTGTTGGCGGGTTGGCTGCCGCTTTATCACCGACTGCCAGGGTTAGATTCACCCCCAATGTGTGTGGACATTTTTTTTTAAAACATGCCATCTTTGTGTTTTTTCCACGAGACCAGAACATATTTGCCATGCTTTTTGCAAATAAAACTGTGATTAATATGTGACAAATTTGTAGGGGTGGGGGGTGAGCGCCGCAAGGTAGAGTTAACAACATTTTTGGCACTCCGCTTGGATTGTGAAAAAAGCTCCACTAGCCCTGGCAGCAGAACAGAGCTCACTATTTGCGCACTGCAGCCCAGTTATGGGCCACACTGCGCAAGCACAGACAGTCTGTGCTTGCGCTGTGTGGCCCACAACTGGGCTGCAGTGCACACTCAGCCCAAAAAAGATGTCCGTGGTGCCCGGAGATGGCCGTGGAGCTGCTACAAGCTGTTGCTGAGGGGCTGCACCAGCAGCGGTTTCAGGCATCCCTCCTTTCACTATTCTCAGCAGCCCGGGAGCAGGGGGCAGAGTGAGGCAGAGAGCAAGGATGCTGGCAATGGGGAGCCAGGTATGACCCTTGTTTCACTTTCTCTTCTATGTGCACACTGGGGCCGGCAATGGGCATGGACAGTATTTGCACATGAGAGGGGTATGTGCTTGCAAAAAAGGAAACTTGCATTCAGAGCTACACTTGAACAGAACCTGTCTCCGCAGAGTCCCTGGGAAAAGAAGTGGTGTTATGGGGTACAGTCCTGAGGCCAGCATGGAGAGCTGGAGACCAGGGGAGCATCAGCTGCTGAGTGGTAATCCTGCACCCCCCACCAGATAGAGATGTGTATGGCCTGAGAGAGTGCCTTAGAGCCCAGTGGCAAGCAAGGCTAAGCACATTGTGAAAATGTCAGGCTGCTGGTGGTGAGTTGGTTTGCTACTGCTAGTGCTGGGCCCTAAAGAAAGGATGGTCAGAGGCTGTGTGTAGGTGCAGATGAAGCAATTGCAAGGCTGGTGCAAGACGAGGTGTGTGCTTAGCCCTCCGAAGCAGGTTTGTGAAAGAGGGCAGTTGATGAAAGGAAGTGTGCAGGTGTGGCTTCAGGCTGGTGGGCAGTGTCAGCACAAGAGGCCTGAAACAGCAGCTTTTACTGCCATTTCTGCATACCCTGGCCTAAATTTGTCTGATCTCGGAAGCACTAAGCAGGATGGGGCCTGGTTAGTACTACAGACCAGACCCAACCCTGTTAGTGCTTCAGCGATCAGGCACATTCAGTGCCAGGGTGGTAGGCAGGCGGCACTCCGCCACATGCAGAACTCAGCAGAATTCCACAGAGTTCTTACCCAACTCCCGGAGTTCCGCAGAGTAGAACTCCATGTGCTCCACCCATTGGTGGTTCACTAAGCGTAGACGGGGAGGAGGGGTGCATGGGGGGGAAATAAAAAAATAATAATAAAAAAGAAAATAAACTTGCCTTGCCACTGGGTGCCGCTTCGCTCCTCTGCTTCGTCGCTGGCTGCAAACAGGCACAGGCTCCCTGACTGCCCTGCGCCAATCTTGACGCTGCACAGAGCAGCGTCGGGATTGGCTTGGAGCGCCCTGGGAGACTGTGTTGCTGGGCTGGAGAGAGCCCAGTGCGCATGTATGTTTGGCTGGCCTGAGACGGATGGCCAAACATACATGTGCTGAAAAAGGAGAATAAACATAGTTTATTATCATTTTTCAGTGAAAGGTTTGCAGCTACTGCTGCTGGCGGGCGTGACGATCCTCCACCCAAATGCAGGAGCCCCCTCGCTCCACCCACCACTACAAATTTGTGATGGTTAAAATCATACTGAATGTATTTTGAACTAGGGGCATTTATTGCCACACTTACTTTTCAGAACATCTGTTTTGAATGTAACTCAGAAACTAACTGAAATAAACAAAGGATACAGGGACATTTTAGTTAGGAAATAGAATTAAAAAAATGTTAGAAATTCACTGAAAAAAACAAAAAGTTACAGGGACTTTATAGTTACAAAACCGAATTTTAAAAAACTTGGAAATTCACTGAAAAAAGCAACGTTTACAGGAACGTTAATGTCCGAAAATAGATTTCAAAATACCTTGGAAAATCACCAAAAAAGGTAACAAGGACGTTATACTTAGGTTTTGAATTCACTCACACAAAACCAGCAAAATTCATCAGTTTTACTAACCTGAGCTAACTATGACTTGCGTCCCTGCAATGTACGGCTTATGACCTCACATATTACATCACTTATGATATGGTCAGTGACAACACTGATGACATCACTGATGACATAATTCACAGAGGCACTAATGCACTCGCTCATACCCCTAGACCGTAGAGTGACCAGGCTTCCCAGATTTGCCCGGACAGTCCCGTTTTTTGATAACTGTCCTAGTGTCCAGATGCTTTTTACAAAAATAAATAAATATCCAGGTTTTGAGAGAGGGTCAGGTGAACACACACATTTATCACTGTGCTGTGAAGGTTCATGTTCACACCAGCCCTCTGTTGACAATATGGACAGTGTTTTGTTCAAAACACTCTGCTGCTGTGCTAGGTGACTCAATTCAGGCAGCACACCAGATTTTACTGGGGCTGATTCGATCTCTGCAGAGCCAATCACCCCAGGCCAGAATCACAAAGCTCCCCTTTTAACACACCACAGCATGGTAAAGAAAGTCTTTAATTTTCATGCTACAGAAGTGGTTTTTTTGTAGCATGAAATTAAAATCTTCATGGCCATGCTGTGCAATATATGTATATATATATATATATATATATTCTGAGATTGACCTGGGAAGGGGGACCGGGTGGCCCCCATTTGAATTATAGTTGGCCCCAGGGTATGGGGTCCCTGGGTCAAAATCAGATAGCAGCTATAGCTATAGTTACCTTAGAGCACGAGTTATAGTTACGTGAGATAACTCTAACTATACCAGGTGAATTTTCAAGGTTTTGTAGGTTTAGCATGTGAGCCTAACTATACCATCCCTCTAAGCATTACTTTTTTAAGTGAATATATATATATATATATATATATATATATATATATATATATATATATATATATATATATATATATATATTTATGTTTAGCTTTGCATGTGTAGTTCATTTATGTTTAGGTGTAGTTGCTCTTAGGATTTTGCCAGTCTGTGTTAAGGGTGTTGATGTTTAGCCTGTTATTTGTATTTAGTGTGTGGTATAGTTTATGGTAAGTTCAATTAGTGTAAGGTAGAGTTAAGGTTAGTTAGTGTAGGATAGCTAGATGTAGGTAGTTTATGATATGTTTAGATAGTGTAAGGCAGTGTTAAGATTAGTTAGTGTAGGATAGGTAGTTGAGGTTTGTTATGGTAGATTTTGTAGTATTACAATTGTTTTATACTTTCACAGAATTGTAATCATTGAATCATTAGGAATTTTTAGCATTGAGCTGAGTACATAATGTAGCTATTGCCATGCACTCTATGAAGATATATGTTGCTTTACAAGAGGCCTGAATGTAATAGTTAGGGGCATATTTATACTTTTTCACGCAAAACTGTGCTAACGCAGTTTTGTGTGAAAAAGTATACCGCCAGCTAGCGTCATTCCAAGACGCTGGCCGGGTATCATATTCATGGAATGACGGTAGCCAGCGGTAAGGCCCAGCTAACGTTAAAAAAAGTGTGCTAGCCCGGTGGGGGAGGCGTAGGGGGAACAGGAGGTTGTGCGTCAAAGGATGACACTAGTACGGCCCAAGTAAGGCACTTTGCACAAAAATTGAAAAGACTTACCTGTACTTACCTTACTTACATTGGATGGGGTCCCCTCATCCTCTGGCAAGCTTAGCACCATTACTTAAGGCCCAGTGTGTGATTTTAGCACGGGGATAAATATCCCATTAAGGCCATATCATCATTTTTTGCCCGGGACCACCTACCTTGCATCTCATTGACGCAAGGTAGATTCCCTCAAGCAAAAAATAACGTTAACTCAAAAACTTTGGTGCTAGACAGGTCTAGCACCAAAGTATAAATTTGGAGTTAGCTTTACACCAAATTTGTGTGAGAAAATGACGCACATTCGGTGCAAAGCAAGTATAAATATGGAGGTTAGTGTACCTTATATTTTAGTTACTTAAAGATTATTTACCATTCGTTATGCACTGTAAGTGGTCACCTACTGTAGCACTGTGTGTGAAAGAGATGCAGCATGTATAGTTGGGATGGTTTTGTCACTATATATTACAGATACCTGACTCTGCTGTGACACACACTGGTGCCTGCAACTACTGCACACACCCTTGCACCATTGTGCAAGTAGGTCATTGTTGTTTGCTGGTTACAAACCATGAATGTGTCCACACCTGCCTGAAGAACCTCCATCATCATTGGTGTTGAGTACTTTCTAAGTGGGGAACTACATGCATGTTACTTTGTGAACTTACTTGCAAAGTTTGAAAACCATACTTCTCCATTTACTCTTGCTCTGACTTCTATACAGTAATATGTGTGTATGTTGTATAACTGATGTGATTTGTGACTACACTCTTGAAGAAAATATATGAGGCCTCTCAGGGTAGAAAAATACATTTCTCCTGTGTATCCCAGTGTAGCTTTATACATCATTTATCATTTGACACAGAACCACCAGAATAATCCCTTGCATTTCATGCATACTGACATCCAAGGTATTGGACTGCCCTTGTATGATGAAAATTCAGAAGGAGTCTGGGCATAAGTATTTACATACTATCAGTGCATGCATGACAATTTATGTACTTTAGGATTTCTTCCTTGTGAGCATAGAGGCTATCATAAGTGTTTGATCCTCCTGTCATGTTCACTGACCTAGATAAATGTGGATGAGTAGAACAGTGTTATTGGCTCACATGCATCACATGCCCCATGTTAAGCAGAATAGGCACTTGTGTGTTTAATAAGGACTTTTCACTGTGTGCCAGTGTTAGAAATGGGGTTTTTGGTTGGCAGTCAGGTTACCCCTGTCCAAGCAAGAACCCTTACTCTAGTCAGGGTAAGTCACACACAATCCAAATTATCCTGTGCCCACCCTCTGGTAGCTTGGCACTGAGCAGTCAAGCTTAACTTAGAAGGCAATGTGTAAAGTATTTGTGCAATAAATCATATAATAACACAATATAGCACCACAAAAATACACCACACAGGCCCTCATTTTGACCTTGGCGGGCGGCGGAGGCCGCCCGCCAAAGTCCCGCCGTCAGGTTACCGTTCCGCGGTCGAAAGACCGCGGCGGTAATTCTGACTTTCCCGCTGGGCTGGCGGGCGGTCGCCTTCAGACCGCCAGCCAGCCCAGCGGGAAAGAGGCTTCCACGATGAAGCCGGCTCGGAATCGAGCCGGCGGAGTGGAAGCTGTGCGACGGGTGCAGTTGCACCCGTCGCGTATTTCACTGTCTGCGCAGCAGACAGTGAAATACATGTAGGGGCCCTCTTACGGGGGCCCCTGCAATGCCCATGCCAGTGGCATGGGCACTGCAGGGGCCCCCAGGGGCCCCGCGACCCCCCCTACCACCATCCGGATCTCGGCGGTCCGACCGCCGGGATCTGGATGGCGGTAGGGGGGGTCGGAATCCCCGCGGCGGTGCAGCAAGCTGCGCCGCCGCGGAGGATTCAATGGGGCGGCGGTACACTGGCGGGACCCCGCCAGTGGTGCCGGTCCGACCGCGGCTTTACCGCCGCGGTCGGAATCCCCATAGGAGCACGGCCGGCCTGTCGGCGGTGCTCCCGCGGTCCTCCGCCCTGGCGGTCAAAGACCGCCAGGGTCAGAATGACCACCACAGTGTTTAGAAAAATATATAATATTTATCTGGATATTTGCAGGTCAAAACGATCAAAGATGCAATATGAAATTGTAAAGATATCACTGGGAAGTGATATGAAGTGTCTTAAGACTTTAAAAAGCAAACAAAGGGCCTGATTCTAACTTTGGAGGACGGTGTTAAACCGTCCCAAAAGTGGCGGATATACCACCTACCGTATTACGAGTTCCATAGGATATAATGGACTCGTAATACGGTAGGTGGTATATCCGCCACTTTTGGGACGGTTTAACACCGTCCTCCAAAGTTAGAATCAGGCCCAAAGTCTCTTTCAAGCACAAAGTACCTGGTTTGGAGTGAATAATCTCCGCAAAGGGCTGCAGAGGAGGAGATGAGTGGAAAATGGTGTGTGCGTCGATTTCGCCCCTTCACACACGGACTTGCGTGGTTATTTTTCATGCGGGGAAGACGTTGCATCGATTTCCGGTGCGCGGACAGGTCTCCAGTGTGGGTCACAGGGTTTTCAGACGCCCCGGGGTCTGTGCGTGGAATCATGGGCTGGTTGTCCAGCTGCGCGTCGTTCCGGTGGGCTGTGCGTAGAATTTTCTTCCTCACGCCAGGCGCTGCCTCGATTTCCCCTTTGGAAGTCGGGCGGCGTTGTCCAGGCAGGCCGTGCGTCGAAGTTCCGGTCACACCGCAGGCGCTGCGTCGATCTTTGCCTCGCAAAGTCGAGCGGCGTCTTTCCGGTTCGGCGTGCAGTGAATTTTTCATCGCGGAACAAGCTGTGCGTTGAATTTTTTGCCGCACAAGGAGTCCAGTTGAAAGAGAGAAGTCTTTTTGGTCCTGAGACCTCAGGGAACAGGAGGCAAGCTCTATCCAAGCCCTTGGAGAGCATTTCTGCAGGGCAACAGCAAGGCAGCAGTCCTTTGTAGAAAGCAGTCAGGTGAGTCCTTTAGGCAGCCAGGCAGTTCTTCTTGTCAGGGTGCAGGTTCTGGTTCAGGTTTCTTCTCCAGGAAGTGTCTGAGGTGGTAGGGCAGAGGCCCTGTTTTATACCCAAATGTGCCTTTGAAGTGGGGGAGACTTCAAAGAGTGGCTTAGAAGTGCACCAGGTCCCCTTTCAGTTCAATCCTGTCTGCCAGGGTCCCAGTAGGGGGTGTGGCAGTCCTTTGTGTGAGAGCAGGCCCTCCACCTTCCCAGCCCAGGAAGACCCATTCAAAATGCAGATGTATGCAAGTGAGGCTGAGTACCCTGTGTTTGGGGTGTGTCTGAGTGAATGCACAAGGAGATGTCAACTAAACCCAGCCAGTTGTGGATTGTAAGGCACAGAAAGATTTAAGTGCAAAGAAATGCTCACTTTCTAAAAGTGGCATTTCTAGAATAGTAATATTAAATCCAACTTCACCAGTCAGCAGGATTTTGTATTACCATTCTGGCCATACTAAATATGACCTTCCTACTCCTTTCAGATCAGCAGCTACCACTTCAATAATGTATGAGGGCAGCCCCAATGTTAGCCTATGAAGGGAGCAGGCCTCACAGTAGTGCAAAATGAATTTAGGAGTTTTACACTACCAGGACATGTAAGCTACACAGGTACATGTCCTGCCTTTTACCCACATAGCACCCTGCTCTAGGGGTTACCTAGGGCACACCTTAGGGGTGACTTATATTTAGAAAAAGGGGAGTTTTAGGCTTGGCAAGTACTTTTAAATACCAAGTCGAAGTGGCAGTGAAACTGCACACACAGGCCTTGCAATGGCAGGCCTGAGACCAATTTCAGGGGCTACTTAAGTGGGTGGCACAACTAGTGCTGCAGGCCCACTAGTAGCATCTAATCTACAGGCCCTAGGCACATACAGTGCACATTACTAGGGACTTATAAGTAAATTAAATAGTCCAATTGGGTATGATCCAATGTTACCATGTTTAGAGGGAGAGAGCATATGCACTTTAGCACTGGTTAACAGTTGTAAAGTGCGCAGAGTCTAAAAACAGGCAAAAATGAGGTCAGAAAAAGAGAAGGAGGAAGGCAAAAAGTCTGGGGATAACCCTGCAGAAGGGACATTTCCAACAGCCAGTCAAATAACTGAAGCTTTTTGTCACACCGGCCATACCTCATCAACCATTTTCTGCTGACTTCCTGCCACTTGCTGTTGAAATTCAACTTTGGGGTCCTTGGAGTCCTCAACTGGGATTTCACAGCTAGATAGGGCCTTTCGATGGATGACGGATCCTGGAGATCCTGCAACATCATCCTCAATTGGCATGACAGGAGGAGATCCAATTCAGTCCAGGAGTTGACGGAAGGTGTTATCATCCATTGGGGGGCAGGATGGTGTCCTCAATAGGTTGGTCATTAAGGACAGGCTGCTGTACAGGAGGTGTTGTTTGTTCCTCTGGAAAGAGATAGGAATATGTCAATATTGCTCCTTAATATAAGTAGACAAGTATTTGTACTGACATTCATACTGGGAATTTTCATTTGGCAAATACATCTGACACATATGTTACAAGAAGTAGTTTAGGCCATGTTAGGCAATTGTTGCCTTACACATCGCAGAACATTAACATTGTTCAAACTACCTCTGTATGAACAAGGGGTAACATTACTTTAATGGCAGACAACATAGGACAGCCTGGCAGCTTTCTGGCCTGCCTTGTATGAAACAGTGAGTGCGGGTAATGGGCATTTTTTACATAGAACATGCATTTTGTGGTTAGTGCCAACACTGCTTTAGTATTAGGTTCCTAACACTATTTCTGAAGCCATTACAATATGTCACCAGGGTACAAGCATTCCCTCTAGCCATGAGTTAACATCACAGTAGTGGTCGCATCATGGTATTTTGCCATGTTTTATTAGTTATCCGGCACTCTGTCTTCCACACAGTAAACCACAAAAGTCTGATTTTATGTACTGTCTTGCATGCAATTGTAACAAATTATGTGGCATAAGTGTCATATGTATCACACATCGATGTAACTATACACAACAAGTAAACATGGTACACTGCAGAAAAAGGGTGTGTATATGCAATACTTTAGTTTTATTTTGATTTCCAGTAGTTTCCTAGCACACACATTCATTTCTAGAGTACAGACCACTGACCCTCATCTCTGCATGGGATTACGGGCAACCAAATTGAAAGTATGCAACATCTCAAGCTCAGTCCATTGATTTTGGACCCAAGATACTCACCTGCAGAGTCCCACTAATCTCTTTACTTAGCCACACTCAGTTGTACTGGTGTTAGGGTTTGTACACAGCAAAGAGCATGTCCCCTCTCACTGCATTAGTGGGTTCTGTAATAGCTCCCTTTTAAATTACTATTGAAAGCCTTTCTTGTTATCTCACCTTCCCCCCCCCCCAGGCTTCTGTGTATGTTGTTTAATGTGCTGTTTTGTTTACACATTGGGCCTTGCTTTTACCAAGGCTTCTTTAAAATACTCCTCCCAAGGCCATGTGTTAATCCAACTCATTTGTATAATAACTGAAACTCTGCACACCTTTCAAGAACATGTGCAGCATGTGAGGACCACACCCAGCTCTTCAAACCACACCCAGCTCTGCACACCTTCCAAGAACATGTGCAGCATGTGAGGACCACACCCAGCCCTTCAAACCACACCCAGCCCTGTCTATAAAAGGCATCCCCCGAGCCTCACCCTGTGCTTGTGCTCGTCTACCTCCCGCTTACCTGAGAACAGATCCCTCGGCGCTGGCACTCCTGCTCTTTACAGACTTTCATTGACTTCAATGGGCGCAGCTTCTGGCTCTTCCTTCTTCCGGTTTCCGGTTCCTCCTTGCTTCAGCCTCTCTCCTATGAGTAACCTGCAAAAGAGAAAGAAGACAAGGTTAGACTGATCAGTATCTCTTGCCAGCAACAAGTAAGTGCAAAACCTTTTATTACCTGAAAGAACTTTGACAACAATTTCTGGATTCGTGTATAGACAATTTGAAACGAAATACCTTCCACGAACATTGTGATTCAAACTCTTTGTTACAAGAATATTTTGCAGAACTTTGTGAAGCAAACATTGTTTTTTCTCATGGAACTTTTAAGAATCGAACAGTGGAAACCATTAACAACAAGGCAAACAGTAAATCAAGGACTTGCACAAATTACATGCTGTATTTTGATGTAAAAGTACAGTATTTGTTTTATAAAAGATTCTGGAAATATGGGAAAAAAGCTTTACAGTAATAGAAAACACATCCCAGAGCAGTAACACATTCCAACCCTGGAAACTAGAGACCAGGATCCAAGAGGTACTTTTAGAAGAGAATTTCTAATAAATAAAGGGATAGTTAGGAACCCATTTAGGAATAGGTTGCACTTATCTGTTCTTTGTTTATGTTTCATTAGGCACCAGTTTCTACAGAAGTCAGAAAGGGCCGCAGATTTGTGCAGCACTTCAACAGTGGAAACGCAAGAACGGTGTTGTCTCTCTTTTTTATTTTATCCACTTCCCCCCTTCCCTTGAGCTTCTGTTCTTAGTGCACTGTTTTAAAAAACTAGTGTGCTGGAACAAGCAGTTTCAGGGTGGGGTCGCATTGTCTTCAACCTCCATCAGAACTGAACAAGAACTCAGGTGAGCTGGGCTTTGACAACTGGCCCATAACTCCTCAGGCAATCATCATTCAGACCCAGACACTGTACTTATTCTCACACACTACTGACACCTATATCATGTGATGGCTCTCAAAAGATACAAACACCACCATTAGTTACATTATGCTGTTGTCAAACAAGCCTACCTGTATGTGAGAGTTGTCATGATGAACCTTGGTAGAAGTTAGTGAGGATATTCTGCAACATGTACCTACCCTGTTTGCCAACACAATTCAACCCGAAACCCTCACCTTTCAACCATCCCAGACACCTGACCATCATCCTGCACACTTAAATCACCTTTATAATTTACAAATCTGAGTTTCACGCCTACCATGTTTTACATATGTTGCATAGTCAGGCTTCTCCTCTTCTTTTTTACTTTTGACAACCTGTAACACCATCCCTCATGCCCTAATCTCATGTAGACTGCAGTTGACCAATTCCCTCTACCATGGCATTTCTGCACATCTGCAACACATGTGCTACATTACCTTACACAGCTGTACCTAACTATTACTCAGTCTACCTTTGCAGCACACACATCACCCCTTGCCTCATTGAGACACAATAATGGGTCCCCATTCAGAGACAATGCCAGTTCAATCTACTCCACCACTCCTACAAGGTACTACACTACCCAGGCCCCACCTAGCTCACACACTATTTATACTCCCACAAAAAAATCATGGACCGTACTTAACATTCCATTCCAATGTACTTTGGTCTGTGTAGGTCCAAGACAAGCACACTTGCTACATGGTGTAAGGAAGCTGCCACTGACACTGACAAATCTGCACAGTTTCCAATAACCATGCATGATGTGCTGCTCCATTCACAGTTTTTGTTTTGTTTTGTGTGATTTGTAGCCCAAGTCTATCACATTGTAAATTAGACCACAGGTCCAATGATTAATAGGGCAACCAGTACTGTACCAACACAACACATATAGATAAGTGAAATTTGGCAGAGCTAATGATAAACATCTGTGACAGGGGAATTATTTTTGAGTTATGCATTCATATGTGAGACATTCCCGCCCTTTCACTTGCTGTACTGCATTACAAACCTCTTTAATAAGACCCTTGGTCCCTTCACTTCTCTTACCATGTATTTTATCCTGATCCTCAACTGTATCACTGTCCTGTCCTTCGACTCCTGTAACCAACTCTGTTGGAATGAATGAAGCCAGCTGCGCCTTCAATGGTTCCAACTCCTCCTGAAAATCAGGTCCTTCTCTGGTCCTCATGGCTGCCCTGACGTTCTTCTCCAGTTTCAATGGCTTCCTTCTTCCCTAATGGCAATTAGGACGGGACAATGAGAAGGTGTTCATTTTTGTCACCTTAGTTATTCATATTTGTTTTTCCTCCTTACTAAAATTGGTCTTCCTTTCCCTCCTCCCCTAGCCTGCTTTCTGGCCATTTTAGCTGTGTCTGGGATTGTTGCCCTCCTGACCTGTGGATGGTGCTTTTTAGAAATTATGGCCCTCATTCTGACCTTGGCGGGCGGCGGAGGCCGCCCGCCAAAGTCCCGCCGTCAGGTTACCGTTCCGCGGTCGAAAGACCGCGGCGGTAATTCTGACTTTCCCGCTGGGCTGGCGGGCGGTCGCCTTCAGACCGCCAGCCAGCCCAGCGGGAAAGAGGCTTCCACGATGAAGCCGGCTCGGAATCGAGCCGGCGGAGTGGAAGCTGTGCGACGGGTGCAGTTGCACCCGTCGCGTATTTCACTGTCTGCGCAGCAGACAGTGAAATACATGTAGGGGCCCTCTTACGGGGGGCCCTGCAATGCCCATGCCAGTGGCATGGGCACTGCAGGGGCCCCCAGGGGCCCCGCGACCCCCCCTACCGCCATCCGGATCTCGGCGGTCCGACCGCCGGGATCTGGATGGCGGTAGTGGGGGTCGGAATCCCCGCGGCGGTGCAGCAAGCTGCGCCGCCGCGGAGGATTCAATGGGGCCGCGGTACACTGGCGAGACCCCGCCAGTGGTGCCGGTCCGCCCGCGGCTTTACCGCCGCGGTCGGAATCCCCATTGGAGCACCGCCGGCCTGTCGGCGGTGCTCCCGCGGTCCTCCGCCCTGGCGGTCAAAGACCGCCAGGGTCAGAATGAGGGCCTATATCTCTAGTTGGCAGAGGTATGCACCCTGTCCAAGTAGGAACCACAATCCTGGTCAGGGTAGGTCAATTACACAACCTAAATTAACCTGTGCTTACCCACTATGAGCTGAACGCAGCACAAACAGGCTTAACTTAGGAGGCAATGTGTAAACTATTTGTGCACCACACACACAGAAATCACGAGACGTACACCACAAAAAGACTCCACACAGGTGTAGAAAATAAAAATCCAACCAGTACATTATCAAGTATTCACTGGTAAAAGTTATTAAAGAAGCTGGGGTTCATCACAATGTGGAGAACCCGACAAGGTGAATGTGTCTCTCTTAGAGACATTAAGATAATCACTCTGGTTGTGCTACCCTGGTAAAGCGACCGGGGCGGTAGATCGGAAAAGTCCCAACGTGGCAAGGTTAATTTTTCTCGGGCCATGGGGAGCAACAATAAGTGTCAGTAAAGCAGTGCCAGCATCTCAGGCAGAATGTGGGGACGGTGATCGCAAGCAAATGGGAATTCCCTCTGGAGTACCCCAAGCCCCCATACCTGTTGAGTTGTTGTCCATGAATGCGCAGAGCGGAGTGCTGCAGTGTGAGTCTGGGAAGCCTTTACTCTGGAAGGAGATTGTATCCGCTTGTACCACACTACAGCTTTAGTCAGAGTGAGTCCTGGGAGCGCTTTTGGGTGTCCAATAGCCAGCACTCCAAGTGTTGTGTGGGTTGATCCTTTCCACAGGGAACCCTGCCTACAAGACTTGTAGGGGGAAATCGGCAGTCGACTAACACATTAGTTTACAACACCAGATGCAGGGCTCACTTTATGATGCCTGATGGAACGGGATCTTTGATGTCCTGGAGTCCTGCAGTAGAACTGGACACAAGTCAGCTAGCCCTTGGAGACACTCTGATGGTGGTTGGTAGATCTTGGGTTGCAGGGCAGGGATCAGAAGGCAGCAGTTTGGTGCAGCAGGGCAGGGTAGCAGTTCATGGGGACAGTCAATCCTGGCAGAGTTGAAATTCTGGCACACAGCAGTCTTTACTCCAGTCCAGAATTGTGCTGCCTTTAGTGGGTCAGAGACCCAATACTTAAACTTAAAATTGTCTTTGATGTGGGGGGGAGACTACAAAAGGATTCTGTGAAGTACACAGGTGCCACTTTCAACTCAGCCCCAGCTCCAGACTCTCAGTGGGGGTAATCAGCCCCTTTGTGAGGGCTCTGGTCACTCCCCTTTGAAGTATAAGTCGGAGTCCTTCCCAACCTCCTCCCCAGGAAGACCCATCAGCATGCAGATGAATACAGATGCAGTGGAGTATCCTGTGTTGTGGGTGTCTGAAGGGAATGTACAGGTGTAGCTGTCACCTAGCCCAGGCCAGACATGTATTGGAGATAGGCTGTAGGCACAATGGACAGTGAGGGCAGAGAAATGTCCACTCTCCTAAAGTGTCATTTCTAAAATAGTAATAATAAATATGACTTTACCAGTTAAGAGGATTTATCATTACTATTCCAATGGTGCTAAACATGATGTAGCTACTCTTCTCAGATCAGAAATTACAGTTTAGATGTATTATAAGGGATTCCCAATGCTGGCCTATGAGATGAGCAGGCCTCACAGCAATGAAAACGACTTTTGGCGTGTTTCATTACCACGACATGTAAAACTAAAAAGTATATATCCTGCCTATAACTTACATGGCACCCTGCACTATGGTCTACCTAGGGCCTACCTTAGGGGTGACTTATCTGAAAGAAAAGGAGAGTTTCATGGCTTGGCACGAGGTTCTAAAAGCAAAGTCAGGTGGCAGTGAGACTGTTCACACAAGCTCTGAGTGGCAGGCCTGAGAAATGTTTACAGGGCTACGGAGGTGGGTGGCACAATCAGTGCTGCAAGCCCACTAGTAACATTTAATTTACAGGCCCAGGACATATGGGATACCACTTTACAAGGGACTTATATGTAGCTTGAATGTGCCAGTTGTGGAGACACCAATGTCATCCTGTTTTGGGGGGAGACACACATGCACTTCAGCACTGGTTAGCAGTGATAAAGTGCTTCGATTTCTAAGGCCAACAAAACTATACAGCAACAAAGCAGGAGGTTAAGGAAAAAAGTCTGGGGGCAGACCATCCTAAGAATGCCAGGTCTAACAGTATTCTCCCCATTTTGTGCACCTGTTTTGGACTGCTATTCTGATTTTTGAAATATGTCTTTTTTTTTTTACACTTCAAGCAATACAAAGCACTCCTAAGTGACACAATGCTGATCTGCAGCACTTGCAAGTGCTTTGCGACACACAAATCAGCTTTGAGTCACATAGGAGTCAGTTGCTTTAAGACATGTTGCGTCATTTTTTGTAGATGCGTCAAACTTTTGTGACATAATTTAGGACCTTATGACATCATGAGCCTGACTGTAAATCCAGCGTATCCATGTCACAAGGAAATGGCACTACACAGTATAAGTTTGTTTGACGCAATGCTGCTGGAAAGCAGCATTGCATCATTTCTCATAAATATGTACCTAAGTGTTCAGTCTAGAGTTAAGTCTGGGAGATAAAGTTTGAAGAGATGTGTGTTTAGGACTTTCCTGGAGCCAAGAAGTTTCTGGTTTGGACTGATATAGTCCAGGAAAGAGCTCCACAGTGTTGGAGCTATACTTGAAAATATTTGTTTGTTGTTTTGACCTACCTGGTCTGGAGGATTTCTAGAATTAGGCAATTTATGCCTTTGGTATTTCAATGTCTGTCCTTGAGTTTGCTTTTCAAATATGGAGGTAGGGCAGTGTTAATTACCTTATGTAAAATGCATGATCTCTTGAAGCCAAATCTTTCTTCAAATGGAATTGAGTGAAGATATTTTAGGATGGATAACATATGATTTAATTTCTTTGCTCCTGCACCTAGCAGAGCAGATGCATGTAGTATAGCTCCAGAAGGTGTCACAGTAGATTTTGAAAGGATGGGGTTTCCTACATCTAGATGAGTAAGTTCAAATGTCTGCACTATAGATTGAAAGTCTGTAGAAGAGATGGTGGGTTTTAGTTTTCCTAGCAGGCAAAGTTGATAAGATGTTGAGTTAGTGAGCCTCCAAGTGATCCAACAGGGTAAGGTTTTGATCTAAGATAAACAGAGCAATGTTATACATAGTACCAGGAATGGGCTGCTGCCGTAAAGACTTAGAGAAGCCAGGCATTTTGGATAGGGACTTGTCATGGTGGGCATGACTCCTGTCTTTTCTAAGATAGGAGTCATGTGGTATGGATGGTTTTGCATCAGGAAATTACTCTAGGCAGGTTAGAGTCTTTTTTTTTTACTCTAACCTGCCTAACGTCATTTTTTGGTGCAAACCCCCCTTCTTCCATACCACCAGCCCCGCCCGACTAATGTTATTAATCAGTCTACCTTTGCAGCACACACATCACCCCTTGCCTCATTGAGACACAATAATGGGTCCCCATTCAGAGACAATGCCAGTTCAATCTACTCCACCACTCCTACAAGGTACTACACTACCCAGGCCCCACCTAGCTCACACACTATTTATACTCCCACAAAAAAATCATGGACCGTACTTAACATTCCATTCCAATGTACTTTGGTCTGTGTAGGTCCAAGACAAGCACACTTGCTACATGGTGTAAGGAAGCTGCCACTGACACTGACAAATCTGCACAGTTTCCAATAACCATGCATGATGTGCTGCTCCATTCACAGTTTTTGTTTTGTTTTGTGTGATTTGTAGCCCAAGTCTATCACATTGTAAATTAGACCACAGGTCCAATGATTAATAGGGCAACCAGTACTGTACCAACACAACACATATAGATAAGTGAAATTTGGCAGAGCTAATGATAAACATCTGTGACAGGGGAATTATTTTTGAGTTATGCATTCATATGTGAGACATTCCCGCCCTTTCACTTGCTGTACTGCATTACAAACCTCTTTAATAAGACCCTTGGTCCCTTCACTTCTCTTACCATGTATTTTATCCTGATCCTCAACTGTATCACTGTCCTGTCCTTCGACTCCTGTAACCAACTCTGTTGGAATGAATGAAGCCAGCTGCGCCTTCAATGGTTCCAACTCCTCCTGAAAATCAGGTCCTTCTCTGGTCCTCATGGCTGCCCTGACGTTCTTCTCCAGTTTCAATGGCTTCCTTCTTCCCTAATGGCAATTAGGACGGGACAATGAGAAGGTGTTCATTTTTGTCACCTTAGTTATTCATATTTGTTTTTCCTCCTTACTAAAATTGGTCTTCCTTTCCCTCCTCCCCTAGCCTGCTTTCTGGCCATTTTAGCTGTGTCTGGGATTGTTGCCCTCCTGACCTGTGGATGGTGCTTTTTAGAAATTATATCTCTAGTTGGCAGAGGTATGCACCCTGTCCAAGTAGGAACCACAATCCTGGTCAGGGTAGGTCAATTACACAACCTAAATTAACCTGTGCTTACCCACTATGAGCTGAACGCAGCACAAACAGGCTTAACTTAGGAGGCAATGTGTAAACTATTTGTGCACCACACACACAGAAATCACGAGACGTACACCACAAAAAGACTCCACACAGGTGTAGAAAATAAAAATCCAACCAGTACATTATCAAGTATTCACTGGTAAAAGTTATTAAAGAAGCTGGGGTTCATCACAATGTGGAGAACCCGACAAGGTGAATGTGTCTCTCTTAGAGACATTAAGATAATCACTCTGGTTGTGCTACCCTGGTAAAGCGACCGGGGCGGTAGATCAGAAAAGTCCCAACGTGGCAAGGTTAATTTTTCTCGGGCCATGGGGAGCAACAATAAGTGTCAGTAAAGCAGTGCCAGCATCTCAGGCAGAATGTGGGGACGGTGATCGCAAGCAAATGGGAATTCCCTCTGGAGTACCCCAAGCCCCCATACCTGTTGAGTTGTTGTCCATGAATGCGCAGAGCGGAGTGCTGCAGTGTGAGTCTGGGAAGCCTTTACTCTGGAAGGAGATTGTATCCGCTTGTACCACACTACAGCTTTAGTCAGAGTGAGTCCTGGGAGCGCTTTTGGGTGTCCAATAGCCAGCACTCCAAGTGTTGTGTGGGTTGATCCTTTCCACAGGGAACCCTGCCTACAAGACTTGTAGGGGGAAATCGGCAGTCGACTAACACATTAGTTTACAACACCAGATGCAGGGCTCACTTTATGATGCCTGATGGAACGGGATCTTTGATGTCCTGGAGTCCTGCAGTAGAACTGGACACAAGTCAGCTAGCCCTTGGAGACACTCTGATGGTGGTTGGTAGATCTTGGGTTGCAGGGCAGGGATCAGAAGGCAGCAGTTTGGTGCAGCAGGGCAGGGCAGCAGTTCATGGGGACAGTCAATCCTGGCAGAGTTGAAATTCTGGCACACAGCAGTCTTTACTCCAGTCCAGAATTGTGCTGCCTTTAGTGGGTCAGAGACCCAATACTTAAACTTAAAATTGTCTTTGATGTGGGGGGGAGACTACAAAAGGATTCTGTGAAGTACACAGGTGCCACTTTCAACTCAGCCCCAGCTCCAGACTCTCAGTGGGGGTAATCAGCCCCTTTGTGAGGGCTCTGGTCACTCCCCTTTGAAGTATAAGTCGGAGTCCTTCTCAACCTCCTCCCCAGAAAGACCCATCAGCATGCAGATGAATACAGATGCAGTGGAGTATCCTGTGTTGTGGGTGTCTGAAGGGAATGTACAGGTGTAGCTGTCACCTAGCCCAGGCCAGACATGTATTGGAGATAGGCTGTAGGCACAATGGACAGTGAGGGCAGAGAAATGTCCACTCTCCTAAAGTGTCATTTCTAAAATAGTAATAATAAATATGACTTTACCAGTTAAGAGGATTTATCATTACTATTCCAATGGTGCTAAACATGATGTAGCTACTCTTCTCAGATCAGAAATTACAGTTTAGATGTATTATAAGGGATTCCCAATGCTGGCCTATGAGATGAGCAGGCCTCACAGCAATGAAAACGACTTTTGGCGTGTTTCATTACCACGACATGTAAAACTAAAAAGTATATATCCTGCCTATAACTTACATGGCACCCTGCACTATGGTCTACCTAGGGCCTACCTTAGGGGTGACTTATCTGAAAGAAAAGGAGAGTTTCATGGCTTGGCACGAGGTTCTAAAAGCAAAGTCAGGTGGCAGTGAGACTGTTCACACAAGCTCTGAGTGGCAGGCCTGAGAAATGTTTACAGGGCTACGGAGGTGGGTGGCACAATCAGTGCTGCAAGCCCACTAGTAACATTTAATTTACAGGCCCAGGACATATGGGATACCACTTTACAAGGGACTTATATGTAGCTTGAATGTGCCAGTTGTGGAGACACCAATGTCATCCTGTTTTGGGGGGAGACACACATGCACTTCAGCACTGGTTAGCAGTGATAAAGTGCTTCGATTTCTAAGGCCAACAAAACTATACAGCAACAAAGCAGGAGGTTAAGGAAAAAAGTCTGGGGGCAGACCATCCTAAGAATGCCAGGTCTAACAGTATTCTCCCCATTTTGTGCACCTGTTTTGGACTGCTATTCTGATTTTTGAAATATGTCTTTTTTTTTTTACACTTCAAGCAATACAAAGCACTCCTAAGTGACACAATGCTGATCTGCAGCACTTGCAAGTGCTTTGCGACACACAAATCAGCTTTGAGTCACATAGGAGTCAGTTGCTTTAAGACATGTTGCGTCATTTTTTGTAGATGCGTCAAACTTTTGTGACATAATTTAGGACCTTATGACATCATGAGCCTGACTGTAAATCCAGCGTATCCATGTCACAAGGAAATGGCACTACACAGTATAAGTTTGTTTGACGCAATGCTGCTGGAAAGCAGCATTGCATCATTTCTCATAAATATGTACCTAAGTGTTCAGTCTAGAGTTAAGTCTGGGAGATAAAGTTTGAAGAGATGTGTGTTTAGGACTTTCCTGGAGCCAAGAAGTTTCTGGTTTGGACTGATATAGTCCAGGAAAGAGCTCCACAGTGTTGGAGCTATACTTGGAAATATTTGTTTGTTGTTTTGACCTACCTGGTCTGGAGGATTTCTAGAATTAGGCAATTTATGCCTTTGGTATTTCAATGTCTGTCCTTGAGTTTGCTTTTCAAATATGGAGGTAGGGCAGTGTTAATTACCTTATGTAAAATGCATGATCTCTTGAAGCCAAATCTTTCTTCAAATGGAATTGAGTGAAGATATTTTAGGATGGATAACATATGATTTAATTTCTTTGCTCCTGCACCTAGCAGAGCAGATGCATGTAGTATAGCTCCAGAAGGTGTCACAGTAGATTTTGAAAGTCTTGAAAGGATGGGGTTTCCTACATCTAGATGAGTAAGTTCAAATGTCTGCACTATAGATTGAAAGTCTGTAGAAGAGATGGTGGGTTTTAGTTTTCCTAGCAGGCAAAGTTGATAAGATGTTGAGTTAGTGAGCCTCCAAGTGATCCAACAGGGTAAGGTTTTGATCTTAGATAAACAGAGCAATGTTATACATAGTACCAGGAATGGGCTGCTGCCGTAAAGACTTAGAGAAGCCAGGCATTTTGGATAGGGACTTGTCATGGTGGGCATGACTCCTGTCTTTTCTAAGATAGGAGTCATGTGGTATGGATGGTTTTGCATCAGGAAATTACTCTAGGCAGGTTAGAGTCTTTTTTTTTTACTCTAACCTGCCTAACGTCATTTTTTGGTGCAAACCCCCCTTCTTCCATACCACCAGCCCCGCCCGACTAATGTTATTTATTTTACGCTAGCCTACCCTTTGCACCAGCTTGCACCATTCCATAAATATGGTGCCCGGCTGGTGCACAGAAATGGTGCAAGCCGGTGCTAAACCTTTTGGTGCAAAACTGCATTAGTGCAGTTTTGCACCAAAAAGTATAAATCAGGGCCAATGTGTTTCCTGTGTTATATTTATTTTGAAAAGCTGTGTTTCATGAAGAGTAGTCCAACAACCGAGCAGAGAGCATGGCAAGTTTAAAAAACACAGGAGGAGGTGTCCTTAAATACAGGCGAATGTCAACATATAGTTGTAGCATAATGCCAATATTTACCTGTGGGAGTAATGTTTTATTATAACTGGCTGCTTAATTTGCTAAAGCACGACAGATATCAAATTAGAAGTGAATGTTATTCAGCTATATAGATAGTTTGACCTTCTTTATTCTCACAAAACCATATAAATGTAGATAAATATCAATAAGATATTTTCTTTTTTCTTCCCACTGCAGATGCTGTATTTTTCCAGAAGCCTTCTATTAGCTAGTGAATAGGTATTTGTATGTATTAGACAATTGATAGTGGAGGCAGTATGTAAAGTTTTTATGCAGTACCAAAACAGCAATAAAGTCAAAATACAACACAAGAATAATTCCAAACCAATTTAAAGAAGTAGAGTAGGTCTCTATAAATGAAAAGACAACAGGAAAAACAAGTTACAATGAGGGAAACTGGAGTTATGAATTTTAAAGTTTAAATGTAAAAATGGCACTAACAAGCATTAGGCACCATCTGTCGTCATCTGGTTGCCCTTGTCCTTTAGATAAGCACGATGGGGCAAAGGTCGGATGCTGAGATCAGGATTGAGAAGGTCAAATGTTTTACCTTTGGATTTAGGGCCTAATTACAACTTTGGCAGTCAGACTGAGCCAACTGCCAGAGATGTGGAGAGGAGGCCGCACTCATGCCAATACCTTACCCCCAGTCGTACTACTATGTTTCCACCAGGCTGATAGGTGGAAACATTGTATTACGATGTTTCCATCCGTGAGACTGGTGAAAACAGTGCCACAGCCTTAAGGGAGCCAAGACCAATGCTGTGGCACAAAAGCACCCTCAGAATGTGCACTGTCTGAACAGCAGACAGTGTGCATTCCGAGGGTGCTGGAGGGGGGCCATGCTCTGCCCATGCCATGGGCATGGGCAGTGCAAGGGCCTCCGTGTTGCCCCAGCACTGACTTTTCATCCCCACCATGAAAGGGCTGGCAGAAAGAGGATTTGTGATCAGCAAGATGGCACTGAAAGCAGCGTCACCATGGATGACCACGAGTCCGACTGCCATGTTCCTGGTGGTGGTCCCCTGGCAGTCCGACCACCAGGGTTGTAATCTGACTGTTGACTGCCAGGAGTGGCACGGTCTGACCGCCATCACAGGTCTTGTGGTACTAAGACCACCGGACTAGTAATTAGGCCCACAGTCTCTGAAATTGAGGTACAAAAATCTTCAGCAGTGCAAAGTAGCATGCTATTGATGAAGAGCGCTCCACAGCATCAGATATCCACTGGATGCGGTTGTGTTGAAGCTGACGACTTTTAGGGGGACAGCACCAAGTGGGAGTATTAAAATTTTGTATCCAGAGAATATTCCTTGCAGGGCAATACTTTGCCACCTTTGCTCAGTGGAGATTTTAACATTCATATGTGGTTAGTTTTTTGGAGCTTGGATTTCTCCAGCAGAGCAAGGCTGCAGGTTGCAGCTGAACAGAGGACCACTAGCCTCAATGTCATTGAAGAAAGGGCAATTGTCCTACATACTTCATTCTCCATTCTTTGCAAATTGCAAGATTTTTCTCATCCCAGTGTGGTTCTCTGATGCACCCTCTGTAGAAACCAACCTATTCTGAGTGGTTACACTGAATTGCTCACCTTTTACTGTACTCTCTATTTTTACTGGTGGTAAAACTGTGTCCATTCTACCCATGCTAATCAGTAGTAAAGTGCTTAGGCACCTTGTTTAAACATAATCAAAATTCCTAAATGTTATATGTATCTTACCTATAAGTCCCTAGTATAGGGCACAAGGTGTACCCAAGGCATGAAAGTTAATTGCCACCAGTGGATGGCAGCATCTAGTGTGCCATCCACTACATTGGCTGTGCAAACATGGCTTCAGGCCTACCTTGTGTAGCCTAAATGTAGCAGTGCAAAAAACTGCAGTTCAGCTTGTCAAAATAAACCCTTTTGACAGTTCAAAAGCTCTCATTTAAATATTAATGTCATCTCTTAGAAAAAGAATTGAACAAGAAGTTTTATTACTTATAAAAATCTAATTCAATTGAGAAGTACAATTCTTAACAAATATTAAGGAAAAGTAACTTTCAGAAAAAATACCTTTTACTTGCCAGAAGTTCCTGCAGGCTGAGTTTGACATTGCTCTCCCACCTCTTTCCAGTCAGTAATGAGCACTTGAATTGGTATGAAAAGTTTGTAACGTGCTTTCCAGGAGAACATACTAGGCTGACTTGAATGAGCTGAGAGGCCCCCTCTGACCCACTCAGAACATGCAGGTTAGTGGCACCTGTGACGATCCTTTTTGACATTATAGTGTCAAATCCTGCTTGAATGTCAAATCCTACCTGACAGGTCTGCAGGTTTTTTTTACATATAACACTGGGAGCACACGTGAAATGAAGGGAAACAGTGTGCCAAAACAATTCTTGCGTATCCACTGCCTAGTTCCTGAAAGACCTGCTTTGTCCCACCAGACTTCTAATACTTTGTTTTGATATATGACACTGGGGAAACACTTGAAATAAATAAAACAGGATGCCAAAACAATTCTTGTGTATCCACTATCTGGTTGCTGTAAAACCAGTTTATTTCTACCAGATTTCTGTCTGGGACTAGACATGTCGTACCTTGTCTCACTCAGAGTGGCACAAGTGCTGCAGTCTCAGAAGGGAGACTCTAACTTACAGGCCTAACACTCTAACTTACAGTCCCTGGGTACACCTGGTAACAAAGACTAGAGACTTACAATTAAGTTTGAAAATGCCCATTGAGTATGAGCCAACTAAACATTCACTTTTTTAAGTATCAGAGCACATGCACTAATTAGCAGGGCTCAGAGCATTTCAAAGTCATTACATCAGTACCTAGTAGTCAAAGGGCGCACAAAAGTGGGGGTGAACCTGCATAAAGTCTGTTTCCTTACAGTTACATTTGACAAATGGGTAAGCAGAATATGTGCAGAATAATTAGAACAACTATTTCACACAATCAGTCAATCATTAGATTTAAAAAGTTTGGCTTCTCACCCCGGGAGGTATTCAGGTTCTGTGGGTTGTTGTTGAGAACTGGTAGCTTCTAGTCCAAGATATTGAGCTTCCTCCTAAAGTTGAGGAGGGAGTGAGGGGTGCAAAGGTGGGATGGAAGGTCATTTCAGATCTTGTTGGCGAGGAAGGAGAAAGACCACCCTGATGTGACTGAGGAAAATTCTTGGGACTTGCGTGAGGATGAAGGTTGTAGAACAGAGTTCCCTGCAGGGCAGGTAAAAGGAGAGTCTGTAGTTGATGAGACTGGGCCTGATGTTGTGGAGGGCTTTGTATGCAAGGGTGAGAATCTTGAATGTGTACCTCTTGTGCATGGGCAGCCAGTGGAGACCTCTGAGGTGGGGGGTGATGCAGTTCTGCCTGGGGAGGTTTACGACAAGTCTCGCTGCTGCATTCTGGATGGTTTGGAGGCAGTGGAGGAGCTAGACCGGTAGTCCTTCATAAAGGGCGTTTCCTTAGACTACTCTGCTGGTGATGATGGCTTGGGTTACCGTCTTTCCGGTTTCAATGGGGATCCATCTGAAGATCTTCTGTAGCATGCAGAGGCTGTAGAAGCAGAAGGAAGCCATTGTGTTTATCTGTCGTTTAAAGGTAGTTTGCTGTCGATGATGTTGCTGAAGTTACAAACATGGTCAGTCGGGGTTGTCGGAGCATGCAGGCCCACAATGAGTTGTCCCGGTGCGAAGAGTTGTTTCCAAAGATGATCACCTCCACCTTGTCCATGTTTCATTTCAGGCAGTTTGCTCTCATCCATTCAGTGATGTGGGTCATGGCTTTGCTGAAGTTGTCTCTAGGGGTGGCATGGTCTTCGTAGAGGGAGCGTATGAGTTGAGTGTTGTCAGCGTATGATATGATGTTGAGTTCATGGGAGCGAAAAAGCTCAGCCAGCTGTGTCATGTAGGTGTTGAAGAAGGTAGAGCTGAGTGAGGACCCCTGGGGAATGTCACTTATGATGCTGCTTGATTCTGGGGTGAAAGGTGGGAGGTGGACTCTCTGAGTGCGTTCTGTGAGAAAGGCATAGATCCATTTCAGGGAACTGCTTAGAATCCGGATGTGGTGGAGTCTGGAGATGAGGGTGAGGAGGATCAGGGCAGCCTTCTCTCTGTGGTCGAGGATGGACCTGATGTTGTTCATTGCGGTGAGTATGGTGGTATTGGTGCTGTAGTTGGTGCAGATAGCACATTGGGAGGTGTCCAGCAGATTGTGTGTTTCCAAGTGGTCGGTGAGCTGTTGGTTGATGGCTCTTTTCAGAACCTTAGCTGGCAAGGGGAGTAGAGATATGGAGCGGTAATTTTTAAGTTTGCTGCGGCCTGCAGATTTTTTTTTAGGAGTGGCTTGACCTCTGCTTGCTTCCAGGCTCACACTAATGACCTAGAAGACCTAAAATTATAATGGGAAAACATTACCTGAAACATATCAACCACCTGTGAAGCATTGGGTAATTGTACACCTCAGCATCATAAAACATATGTCAATGTCCTTTGGCATGTGCATACATATAAGTACTGTGCCATAACATGATCTAACTGACCATTATCCAACTTAACCCATCACTAAACAATGCATTATTCTACTTCAACCTTGATTGCCAGTGTGCAGTATGAATCACATCAACATCATTTGCATACCATGAAACACAATAGCAACAGGCCATCTTGACCCTGCCAGCCAGAATCCCAGATTTACAGATTTATTTTTGGGAATATACTGAACACATGTGCACAACATAACACACATATATCCTCTAGAAGGTTGATCAGCAGGGGTAGAGCTCTTATTGGTGTAGCAGGTACAGTGGCACCAGGGCCTAGAGGCCTGAGTTTCCTTCTCGACACAAATTATTGTGATATGATAACATTCATACAGCAGCCAGTGAGCTATTTCTTTACTTGCAATAGGATGTATAACAACAGTAATGTTATTTTTTAACGTACAACCTGGAATATTTTAAGACATTAATTAGGGAAGTGGAAATTGCAATTTCAACTTTGATGATTTGTGAGGTTAACAAACATTGGAAATTTACTAGGTTGCAAAGTTCATTTGTACATGTATGCAAGTTTACATAAGAGTTGGCATTAGAATTTTTCTAGATGTTTCTTGCAAAATCTGCTCGTGCAAGAATATTTTCTGACTGGATCAAACTTTTTGAGATGGATTTTCCACACACCTCAATTTGTAGAATCTTCGGGATACATTTTTTTTTTCAAAACGTCCACACTTCACTGGAAACATGATATTTACAAAACTTTGAAAAAACTTCACAGGGTATTTCAAAATAAACGTTTTAACTTTTACCCTAATCTACTACTGATACTGAACTTGCATTTAGTCTGGGTTGTTCAAATGGGCTTCTCAATCATTACATAAATATGAGTACTTGGAAAGTGGGTTTAAGAAATTTGAATATTATTTTAGAGATGAGGGGTATCGACCCATCTCAAGGAATAATGACAACCCTTGTTAGGGTGAACCTGAAAGTCACTAAATTAACCTGAGCTCATCCCTGTGGTGCCTATCTCTCAGGACAGGCTTAATTTCAGGCAATGTGTAAAGTATGTATGTATCAAAACAATAATAAAGTCAAAAAGCAAAAGAATAAACATCCCAAACTCAATTAGAATACTAGAGTAAATCTTAGTAAACAAATTGACGCAAAAATGGCAAAGATCAAATAAAGGGGAACAAGAAATATGAATTTTTAAGTGTTAAATAAGAATATCGCCAAGAAGCATAAAGTGGCAATGATAGTCAATGGTCGGTATAGACCAGACCCTTGGAGGAATTTGACACTGATCACAAAGGTGTGTGGATCAGATAGACCAACCAGGTTTGACCTAGTCAAAAATGTTGCCTTCTGACTTTAGTTCTTCAAGACCCAATCTAACCAGTGCTAAAGTGCACTTGCTCACTCCTCCAAGACATAATAACATTGGTGTATCCACAATTGGCATATTTAATTTACTTATAAGTCCCTACTAAAATGCACTATAGGAGCCCAGGGCCTGTAAATTAAATGCTACTATTGGGCCTGCAGCACTGATTATACTACCCACTTAAGAAGCCCTTTAAACATGTCTCAGGCCGGCCACTGCAGGACCTGTATGTCAACTTGGCATTTAAAAAAACAGTTGCCAAGCCTTAAGGTCCCATTTTATTACACATAAAACACCCCTAAGGAAGGCCCCAGGTAGCCCATAGGGCAGGGTATGGTGTAAGTAAAAGTAGGACATATCATTTTTATTTTCTACATGTCCTGGTAGTGGAAAACTGACAAATTTGTTTTTACTAATGTGATGCCTACCCCTCCCATAGGATAACATTTGGAATTCCTTAATGCACCTATTAAGTGTAATTCCTGATTGAAAAGGAACAGGACTGTCGTGTTTGGTACATATGGGCTTATGATAATAGATCATCCTTATTGGTAAAGTTGGATTTATGATTGCAACTTTAAAAAATGCCACTTTTAGAAAGTTGGTATTTTTCTGCTCTTAAGCCCTGAGTGCCTGCTGCATGCCTCCAATACACATCTGGTTTAGGTGACAGCTGGGCTATGTGCTTTCTCTCTAGACAGTCACACACAAAGGAAACTGAGGTATGCCTGATGGGCCATTCACTTCCTGGTAGGCCATCACCTGGCTAATGGGCCATCCTGAGCAGGATGCGAGGGACCGGCTGACACTTGCACCTGAATAGGGCTGTGCATGTTCCCACACAAGGAGCTGCATACCCACCTGTAATGTGTCTGGAGCCAGAGCAAGAAAGGGGAGACCTGTGTGCACTTCAAAGCTCCTCTTTGAAGTCACCCCCACTTCAAAGACACCACTCAGTATAAGAACTGGACTTCTGACCGTACCGAATCAGTACACTTTTGGACCTGAGAATACTTTGCCAGGAAGAAGTACTGTTGTGCTGAAGGGGCTGTCACACTTCTGGAACTCTGAAGGACTTTGCTGGACTCCTGCTTTGCTGTGCCCTGCTGCCTTCTGCCATCTGCCTCCTTGCCTGGGAGTGGGAAGAACTGGATCTGACTCTATATCCCCAGAACGAAGTGACTCTAAGGGCTTGCTAGCTTGCCTCCTGTTCTGCAGTCTCAGGGACATCAAAGACTGCCAGCATCTCCAACAACACCTGGACTCTACCACCTGTGAGTTCTGACTTGACAGGTGGTGCCAATCCAGTCCTGGGCCCATTGAAGTGGGTTCTTCTGTGCTGCAACTCTTAACATCAATGCATTGCCACCATTGCGCTGATCAGAACCACATCATCGCCTCCCAGTGCTGACTCATTACAGCTGCTGCCGAAAACAAAGAATTTGCAGCACCAATTGTGTGGCCCAGAACCAGAGCATCACTTTCAGGCTACATGCCCTACCTTTGCATCATCTGGTTGTGCGGCTTGACGATGACACATCACCTTTAGAGAGGTAGTTCTATGTCACACAACTGCTCAAGGATTGACAACTGTACTGCCCAATTTTGATGTTTCCCCTGACTGCATGGATCAGAACTGACGCATTACCCTTGCATCGACTCCTCTGCACCTCGCATCGGATCCTTGACATTGGTGCAATCCTCCACACAAGGAACTGTTTCAGTGGGACAAAGTTGGACCATGTAGCAAGCCCGTGCTCCATCACAGTCAGCCTTAACTTTTGGATTTATCCCGGTTTAGCATGACCAGTTAGCCTCGGTTGACGCTTTAAGGTTCTAAGCACAACAATTGCTGATATTCTTTAAAAATTCATAACTCAACTTCTACTGATCAGATTTTTCTTGTTTTGGTCTTGTTTTGGTTCAATAAATGAATATCTATTTTTCTAACATGGTATGGATTGTGTGGTGTTTTCACTGTTTTACTGCATTAAGTGTTGCACAAATACTTTACATATTGCCTCTTAGGTTAAGTCTGCCTGCTCTGTGCCAAGTACCAGAGGGTGAATACAGGTTATTTATGATGTGTAACAGACTTTCCCTGATTAGGATTGAGGTCCCTACTTGGACAGGGTGAATACCTCTGCCAACCAGAGACCCAATTTCGAACAGGCGGGAGAGGGGAAATCAGTTGCCAAGCCAGTTTTCTGGAGGGGTAGCCCCTCTGCAGACACACCTCTTGGTTGGGCTAGGGAGCCCTGGACACCAAGAGGGGTTTCTGCCATATTGGAAGAGGGCAGAATGAGGCATCCTGGAGTAGCCAGAGGTCACACTTCAGAGGAGGGAGGGGACCTGGTAGCTCATTTGCCACTGGCTGCATCCCATCCTGTGGGCATTTTGTGAGCATAAATAGGGCACCCCTCTCACCCAGAGCTCAGACCTTGTCTGGACTGAAAAAAAAAACAAAGAAGGACTGCCCTGCTGCACCGTGGGACCAGCAAAGATAGGCTGCAGTGATTAGACCGCAGCTGCTGAATCTGGTGGCTACCAAAGGAGAAGGACTGTGCCTGATGTGTCCTGCTTGTAGAGAAGTTATCTCCAGAGCCCAGTTGAAGAAATAATCAAATGGCTGTGCTCCTGATCACAGCACAGTACACAACAGCTGAAGATGCCTTCCTGGATGAGTAGGTATCCCAAATCTTTAAGCCACCATTTCTAGTTGCTGTGCCAGAAGAGACCAGGACTCAATGCTCAACGTTGCACCTGAATTTGCTGAACCTGGGGAAGTCATCTGAGTGCAGGTTGGTCACCAGGAAGACAGGTTTTCATCCAAAGAAGTATTCCACTCTGACCGCAATACCGGGTGACTGGTCCTTCAGTGGTCATTGAACTTCTGTCAGGACCTGGGAGAACTTTGAGGGTTGTCCACGCTGTGGCGAGGACAGCCTCAACAAGTACTCACTGAAGAATGGTTCTACCTTTGAGGAAACTATTTCTGCAGATGTTGGTAGTCCCCATGACTGACTCCCGACTGGAGTTGGTCACCTTAAGTAATTTTAAGTAACTGCATTGACACCTGCCGAAACCTTTCGTTGAAAAACTTTCTAAGTGCAAAATTTGTTGATTTTTTCAATGCTTGTTCACAGTTATGGTAAAAAAAGTGCATATTTACTATACCTTGTAAATCCTAAATCTCTGGAACCCTCTGGTGGAATTTTTTTCGGTGTGGTGTCTAAAAACACAAAAATACTATCTATTTGTGTAAATTGGTGTCACATTTTTTGAGTATCGATTGTTGGGGTGCTGTTTAAATATGTTTCACTTGTTCCCTACTGTAAGCCCTGCAGCTCAGAGCCACAGCTACACGGTGTTGAGCTTAAGGTTTCTAAAAACCTTTTTGAAGTTACCTCAAAACCTTCTGCTAACTTGGTTCTTTTAAAAAGTGTAAAGAGAAGTTCAAGAGGATGGTGTTCCAGTAGAAAAATTGCCATTTGGTAGAGCTAGGGAATAGAGTGCAAGATTTCTACATGTTTTTCCCACTTCTTTGGCCAAATATAACCATGAAGAATTACTTTTTGGGTGCGTGCACATTTTTCTGCAAAAAAGGTTGTTGCTTCAGGAAAAATGCGGCCAGACGAGTATTTAGGAATACATTCCCAATTGAGCGACTTTTGAAAGTGAAATAACTATTACCTTGACTTCGCCCTTCCTTACTGATAAATAAATAGAACATATCATATGGTGGGCTTTGTGTGTCCTTCAAGATTTTGAGCTGTTAAAAGAGCGAGTACCTGAGGTAGAAAGAACATTTTTCCTCCCAATCTTTTTTAGTTCTGCTTTTATTAATGATGATTCCCATACTACACGGGCGAAGTGACTACGAAAGGGTATGAAAAAATTGTATAATGTCAGATCCCACATTTACTGAAAGCAAATGATTGACTGACCTACTCTAACCTAATTCGGACTGTCACTCAAAGCGCTGTGCCTTTTCTATTGGGGATGTAAATGTCAGTCCTTGTTTTAGTACAAAGATCAGCTCCAGAATCTTGTATTTTCTTAGCAGTACAGCAAGTCAGAAAATCACTTTACACTGACATTAACAGACCTCTTCAATGAAGAACAGACTGGGCATTCAAAGTTTATGTTTTTTTGCCATCTGTATATGAAAATGTACAGGCAGCCTGGATTCTGCACAGAAACATCACTTGCATCAACAGAATTCTCTCGAAATGTACATGCATATTATGTTTGGACATTTTCTGACAGAAGTGAATATTGCGTTATGAATTTCCCTTCATTTGAAGATCATAAATTCAAAAGTAGGAACAACCGACACACACAACATATCACTTTTTGGAGCACCTGTTTATTCCCAGTGATGGATGGAAATTAAAGCCGTTTTAAGAGAGTCCCAAACAACAATAATCTCAGCAGTAAAGTACTGATAAAGCGCACGCATTTCTTTAAGTACAAACTGATGCAGGCTTTACTTTTAATAAATAAGGCTGTGACAGCAGGACCGTAAAGAGGTATGACTACAGTCTGACATATATACCATTCATAGTACACGGATATGAGTTAACTTATCATCTGTCTAACAACTGGATTCTAGGTAGCTACCCCACGCAATGTTCCAGATACAACAAGCGCCGACAAAGCAAGTCTGCCAGGTTCTGGCTACCTACCTTTTGGCGTTGTCAATACTTGTTTTGTTTTATAGTGGTTTTTCTAAACTTTTATTTTTGGAGGAATCACAGGCCCTCACCAAGATATATATATATATATACAAAAAATAAATTGCTAAAGGCAAACATATTTGGCTCTCAAGAATCGCACATTGGCACAGTAGCCCCTAGCACTGAAATTAATTACTTTCTGTGTAAGTGTCCTCCTTGTAAATGAGATTAATTCTGTCACTCGCAATGACTGAAGTGGGCTGACCCATTTTCCTATTCTGCATGATGTAACGAGGAGAAGAAACATGTGAATTACAAAATAACAGACTAGTGAATGAAGCAGACTGGCTGAAATCCCTAGTAAGGAACTATAGGAAATGGCCACCTTTGGTGTGCCAGTTTTTACATGTCTTTTTTGCTGGACTTAAATCTCTGTGAACTTTACCCCCCCAATAGACAGGAGTAAAGTGCCTGTGCTGTCCCTTTAAACAAGATTAAATTCACAAATTCATGACTGACATATATACCTTGCTACAAGTCGCTGTTAGATGGGGTAGAAAATGCACCCAGGGCCTAGAAACGAAATGCCACCTGTGGACTTCAGCACCTATAGTGCCATCCGCAGAGGCTGTCTTTAAAACATAGCTTCAGCACTACCTTGTGTAGCCTGACTGCAGTAGCCTACAAATCTACTTTCAAACTTGTCAAAATAACCCTTTCTCACAGGTGGGAAACCCTCCTTTTTAAAGTTATGTCCCCTATATGTTCAGCTTGTTGCCCATCAAGCATTGTGGCAGCTATTTAAAAATAAAACATGTCTACAATTACATTTGTCTGGCAGGGTCGTAGCCAGGTCCTAGAAAATGTAAAAGTAAAGATTAAAAACCTTAATCTCTAATTTATGACAGGGAACAGCTACAGTACTCGTTCCAAGTGTGTTGTTTGTATTCATATAAATCCCATCCATCGGTGAAGTCAGAGTTTTCTTACAGGTGTAGGAAAAGTAACTTTTAGAAAGTAAAAATTTTCTTACCAGAGTCCCAGTGAAGCTAATGAGCATTAGACTTGGATAGTTGGCCTGTTAGTGTATCCCTGAAATGAATTTTGAAATCTGCTCCTTCAACTGATACAATGACTTCGACCATTTGGCTCTCAATAGGATGTGTTTCTTCCCCTTCTAGGTAAGACTATTGGAGGGGGCCCAGGAACTTCATTAACCAAGGTGGGGGCATGCTCTTTTACAAGTAGATGTAAAGAGAGCCGCAGAAGAAGGCAATCTTTGTTCACCAAGCCCACATTAGCCCCTGCTGACCCCAATCCAGTGAAATTAAGTTGTTTCCAAAACCATGTTGAAGTGGATACAGGGGAGGGGACTGCTTCTTTCCCTGGCCGCTTGTCTGGGTGGACACAAAGGCTCTGCGCAACAGAGGAAGGGTTCTCCCATCTTGAATTTTATGAGCAAGGTGCACTGTAGAATTGTTTGATCTAAGGCAAAAGGAACTGCTGAAAAAGTAGTAGGGTAACATCCGAGAAACATTTCCCCATTGGCTAGGGAGGAACCCAGAGTCACCCCCATACACTGGCTAATGCAACCATAAATGTGATGTCTCAAGGAACCCTCCTCAGAACACTTTCTGGACCTGTGAAAGATCGGAAGAGGACTGGATCATTCTTACTGTAACCTGAGAGGAGCTATCAAGGACTGGATCTGCTTCCCATAGTCCCCAAAACAAAGAACTGAACTCCAAGGGACAGTGGGTTAACCCCCTATGTGGTTGTTGGGGCACAAAAAGTCGAAGAACCACTTTTTTCTGAATTCTCAGTTGCCCACTCCCAAATGGGCCTGCACTAGACTCTGCTCAAGGCCTTAGCTGTGTCAAGCCCTATATTACTAAGAGACTACCCTGAAATCTAGGAACCTTAGGTTAAGAGCTGGTGAAAAAAGGAAAAGGTTATTCCTGTAATGTTTTGTAAATTTGAAAACGTCTGATTCCACCTGCTAGAGGAACAGGACCAACAACCAGAGGAGATCCAGTGAAGGAACGATTTTGCAGACTGGGGAAACAGGTTTGCCCCACAAGGAGCTTTTCCACAGGAGCAAATTTGTTTCAGGGGACCCTCAGCAAGAAGGAATCTGCTGACCGTCATGGAGGTCTTGTTGGACACAGCCTGCTGCTTTGCCCCACTGGAAGAAAAGGATATCCATTATAGAGATTAAGCCTCAACAAGAAATTATTGACCAGCAGAAGGTGTGAAAAGTATATGGATGACAGTTAGACCTCTGCAGGAGGAAAATTCAAATTTCCCTCACTCTGAGCTTTTCCCACTTAAACTAACATTCAGCAGAACATTGTTCAAAGGCTATTTGACTTTTCATTGACTATACCAGGTACAGCCTGCTGCTTGACCTGCTGGAAGACTTTGGGGGTCATTCTGACTCCCGCCGGCCGCGGTATCCGCAGGGCCGGCGGGAGCCGCCAGAATGCCGCTGCGCGGTCACAAGACCGCCGCGGGTATTCTGGGTTTCCCTCTGGGCTGGCGGGCGACCGCCAGAAGGCCGCCCGCCAGCCCAGCGGGAAACACCCTTCCACAAGGATGCCGGCTCCGAATGGAGCCGGCGGAGTGGAAGGGGTGCGACGGGTGCAGTTGCACCCGTCGCGATTTTCAGTGTCTGCATGGCAGACACTGAAAATCTTGGTGGGGCCCTGTTACGGGGGCCCCTGCAGTGCCCATGCCATTGGCATGGGCACAGCAGGGGCCCCCAGGGGCCCCACGACACCCCATACCGCCATCCTGTTCCTGGCGGCCCAAACCGCCAGGAACAGGATGGCGGTATGGGGGTCGGAATCCCCATGGCGGCGCAGCAAGCTGCGCCGCCATGGAGGATTCCCCAGGGCAGCGGAAAACCGGCGGTACACCGCCAGTTTTCCGTTTCTGACCGCGGCTGTACCGCCGCAGTCAGAATGCCCTTGGGAGCACCGCCAGCCTGTTGGCGGTGCTCCCGCGGTCCCCGGCCCTGGCGCTCCATGACCGCCAGGGTCGGAATGACCGCCTTTATCTACCTTTTTCATCTGGATATCTGTTTTTGCCTGCCTTCCAATCACTCCCAGAAATTGAATATGGTCCAGAAAAAAGGTAGAAATTTGTTCCCGACTTTCAAGCAATAAAGCTTGCTTATTTATCTCTGCTGAATCGTTAAAATATAAATCAAGATGTCATTATTGATGAATTTGAAGAACTGGTGATAAATAATAATGTTCATAGGTGTTTCACAGTAGCACACTGGAAGAGTGATTTAGCTGTTTCAATGTAATGGCCCTTGTGATCTTGGTCAAAAAAGTGATAAACTACTAGTAGACCAACCTCTGAAAGGACTAGCTCTACTAGGTTAATATTTCAGAATGTATATTAATATTTTTTATTTCTTGTGAATGTCAACTTCAGACACAGTAATCACACTCTAGGTGAAACAGAACATAAAACATGTTAGCAAATGGTGATTGCAGGTCTGACTCTAGTTCCCAGATTTGGTGCCCAGCATAAATAAGATGCAATCAGTCCCTCATGCCAGTTAATCATATCTATTTTTTTTTTTTATTATCATTTTACTCTTCACTCATAGGCACTTCTTATTAGCCTATTTAGACACATCTTTTCAATTAATCAATAAATGTTGTTTACATAGTACATAAGACCATCAAAAAATCATGACTAGGCACTATGAGCAGGAACATAGTTGACCAGAAATGCCTTTAAATCATCCCTTGAAGATAAAACCTACCTAGTCAATGTACTGAAACTTCTGAGGCAAGATGCTCTATCAGTCCATTGCTACTGCAAAGAAGGACCTCCCCTCTGCGTGTTTTTTGTGTATCTTTTTAGGGGGGACCAGCATGTATGTTAACCCAATAAAGAGGTCTAGTGGGGTAGAGGGGATAAAGTGCTGCTTCAAATGCACCAAGGTGTCACCATATAGCAGGCATCATGGATGCATATTGTGTGTACTTTCAAAGAGGTAGCCGTAATTGTCTGTAATGCTAGCATGGTCTTACTGAACTATGGAGGGATGAGTTTCATGCAGTCAGCATGAGGTGGTAATTTCATGCCCATACAGTAAAACTGAAATGACCATCCATGAAGAGAATTTCATCAAACCACACCACTAGAGTTGTAAATGTAATTTGATGTCAATAGTGTTACCTCTTACACAGAAGAAGTGGTGATCCTTGCTGTTTCTTCAGTCAGTGGCGATGTAACACTTAGATCACTAGTGTATATCCATTTTTAATTATCAAAAAGGTTATGATCAACTTTTCTACAATCTACGACCAGGTTGCATGGCAAGCAAAACACAACTTAGGTGTCACCAGCATAGTTCTGGAAATAGACTCATATTTTTCCTCAGGTGGTACAGAGAAAGGGCGTGCACTTTAAACAAGAGAGAGAATAGACAACACCACCACACTAACCCACAATCTACTGACTAAGGTCCTCATTATGAATTTGGTGAACTAACCACCAGACCCCTTTCATTGTGGCCGCCAAAAGACCACCAAATCGGCTGTCTCACAAACTGCTGTATTACAAGTTCAACAGCCAGGACTGGCAAAAGACATCCAAAATCCCAACACCGCAAAGACTCTGGAGGGCAGGAAATAGGCGGACCAACCACCAGCACCCCCAGCCCATCAACCAACCACCAAACCTATTACGACTTACTAATCACAATGGCATTTTTTCCATGGTGGTCTTCCAATGGTGGCGCCAAACGCAGTGGCCGTCGTCACCACAGTAATACGCAACACCAAATTGGATGGAATCAAAATCCACCTAGATGACACACATTCACACCCAGTACACCTACAAACTGCCCTATAAAACACACCCCTTCAAACACAACAATCCTTTGCATCTACAATGCCAAACATAGAAGCCAGAGCCCAAAATCAGAGACACAGTACCATAGATTAGGCCACCCTCCAACTTTCACACATCATCTATTCCACACCCGCACCTACACCCCACCATCCTTTTTTGTGTTGTCCACCACCACCATGTCACCACAAAAGCATCCCCGTTGCACAGATGACGAGTTAAGAGTCATGGTGGATGACATTATCAGAATAGAGCCACACTTATTTGGACCCCAAGTCCAGCAGACCACAATTGCAAGGAAAATGGAAATGTGGCAAAGAGTAACCGACAGGGTGAATTCCGTAGGCACAAGGGATGACATCAGGAAGAGGTGGATTGATCTCGGGGGGAAGGTGCATTCCATGTCAGCTAGGCACCAGCAGACGGTCCTCAAAACTGGTGGAGAAGGTCTTGGCCATTCTGCATCCTGAGGGCTTGACGGAAATACCTGGGGGAGTCAAGTCGGGTAAGTCACTACACCAATAAAACCACCAAAATGTATTGTCATGCATGCTTACTGATCACCTTATGCCAACTTAATAATCAACCCACTCACAACCCCAGTGTCCAACTGTCCGAATACTCCTGTCTGGCATCTCAGATGTGAAGTTAACTCACCTGGGAGCACAGTATCTGTGTATGGCGTGGGTAGTACAGGGACTGACAGCAGTACAACTCCCAGCAGGCACTGTTCTAGCATTAAGAAAACCAGAACAGTGTACCATATTGAAATAGCCTTGCATGTAAACTGAATAATGGCGTATATTCACCTGAATGCTCCATAAATGTACAGTCTGTGGGAATGTCAGCAATGCTATGGGCAGTTGCTGGTACCATAACACTAACACAGAGCTACAACAGTGTCCTCTAGTAAACTGTCTCTCCTACCTCCCATCACCTATAGAACTGTACTCACCTAGGGGGATAACAACAGTATAGTCAGTTGACATAGGACACCAGTTGTCAGGAAAGCCAAGGACAGCTGCCACTGACATACCCCCCACACACAGCTACAACAGTGACCTCTGCAACTCTGTCCCTCCCATCTCTCATCACCTATTAGACTCACTCACCTGGGGGGATCTCACATATGCAGTGTGCTGAACATGGTGTAACCCATCACATGTAGCCAGGTAGAATGGTTACTTCAAATCTGATGGCCAGGTCAGTGTCCAAATGACAGTGTGCAGCTGTCTGTAAACTCAACAATGAAGTATTGACAGCTGGGAGGTACCATGAAACATACTATGCTCCACTGCTGCAAAGATATGAGTCACTGAACAGACATCCCAGTGCCAAGATATTCTGACATCCTGTAGCAAGGTGACTTCAAAATGAATTTCTGTGCCCCATATGTCAGCTCTACATAACTGAAAGCAGGTATCATTGTCATATAAGGGGATCAAGCAAAGCCAATCTGTATATCGGCCAAAGGATAACTACCCATCAGTGTTTGTGCTATATGTCACATAACAACCTGTAACTGTATGTTTACCATCCTCAACAGGTCTACCTGCCACTAGGACCATGGAAAGCACCCCTGAGACAGGCACTCCCCCCTGGATGAAACCCTCAGTGAGGAAAGTACTCTGGATGTGTGGACGTTGAGGACGGCTCAGGCCCACCTGGGCATCCTGGTCAGACGACAACTGTCAGCCTCACCCTGCCCAAATCAACTCCTCACAGCCCTGTTGCATCTACATCCCAGACAACAAGTAGCCCTCAAACCTGTGTCACAAGGAAAGTAACAAGAATCATGTACCATGCATCTCGAAATCCCTGACAATGATGGACCCAACACCATTGGCAGTGGGAAAACTGTGCCAAGGGCGCAGGCACGTGGAGGTGGAGTGCATGGGAGGGATGGTGTGGGCCAGCGGCATGAGGCTCCTAGGGATAATTCTAGCCAGGACACCATCACCAAAGTCTTGGGAGCTGTCCAACAATCCAAAGGCACGATGGGCCAGGTACTCACCATGATGGGGGAGTTCAAGCAGCTGCAGAGGGACAACCACCAGGAAGTCAATCAACATTAGAAGGCCCTAAATGTCCACATGATCTCCCTAACAGGGGTGCTGAGAGACATCCACACCTCCCTGAACAGGGAACGTCCACAACACCAGACCACTGGCGAAGTTACATCAGCCCCATCAACATAGGTGGCAGCTAGTGGAATGGAGTCCCTGCCAGGGGAAGGACATGCTTCAGACCCGCCCTGCCTCTGTAGTTGGAGAACCCCCCCAAACCGTGGATTTCCACCCAAACAACCAGGAGGTTGTGAGAAAGTAGCCTCTTTCTGGCATGGTTACCCCCACTTTTGGCCTGTTTGTGAATGTGTATCAGTGTGTTATTACTGTGTCCCTGGGATCCTGCTAGCCAGGACCCCAGTGCTCATAGTGAAAATCCTATACGTCAGTGTGTTTTGCCTGTCGCACTGGGATCCTACTGGTCAGGACCCCAGTGCTCATAGTTTGTGGCTAATGCGTGTGCTGTGAATGGTGCTTAACTGTATCACTGAGTCTCTGCTAATCAGAACCTCAGTGCTTATGCTCTCTCTGCTTTTAAATTTGTCACTATAGGCTAGTGACCTCATTTACCAATTTCAATTGGCACACTGGACCCCCTTTATAAGTCCCTAGTATATGGTACCTAGGTACCCAGGGCATTGGGGTTCCAGGAGATCCTTATGAGCTGCAGCATTTCTTTTGCCACCTATAAGGAGCTCAGACAAACCCTTTCACAGGACTGCCACTGCAACCTGCGTGAAATATTCCACACAATATTTCACAGCCATTTTCACTACACTTAAGTAACTTATAAGTCACCTAGCTGTCTAACCTCCATTTACTGAAGGCTAGGTGCAAAGTTACTGAGTGTGAGGGCACCCTTGCACTAGCAAAGGTGCCCCCATGCAGTGCAGGACCAATTCCCCAGAATTTGTGAGTGTGGGGACGCCTTTACATGTGTGCACTACATATAGGTCAATAACTATATGTAGCTTCATAATGATAACTCCGAATATGGCCATGTAGGGTGTCTAAGATCATGGAATTGTCCCCCTTTCCAAATATGGTATTGGGGAGCCAATTACATGCATCCTTGGGGTTCCACCACAGACCCCTAGTACTTTCCAAAACCAGCTGTCTGATGCTTGCACTGCAGCTACAGCTGCTGCCACCTCCCATACAGGGTTCTGCCCTCCTGGAGTCTGAGCAGCTCAGTCCCAGGAAGGCAGAACAAAGCATTTCCTTTGGGAGGAGGGTCGTACACCATCTCCCTTTGGAAATAGGTTTAACAGGCTGGGGAGGGGTAGCCTACCCCAGCCCCTGGAAATGCTTTGAAGGGCACAGATGGTGCCCTCCTTGCATAAGCCAGTCTACACAGGTTTAGGGACCCCCAGTCACTATTCTAGCGCACAACTGGACAAAGTAAAGGGGAGTGACCACTCCCCTATCCATCACCACCCCAGGGGTGGTGCCCAGAGCTCCTCCAGTGTGTCCCAGACTTCAGCCATCTTGTTTTCCAAGGTGTGGGGACAGTCTGGAGGCCTCTGAGTGGCCAGTGCCGGCAGGTGACATCAGAGACCCCTCCAGATAGGTCCATACCTGATAAGGTAGCCAATCCCCCTCTCAGGGCTATTTAGGGTCTCTCCTGTGGATTTCTCTTCAGATTCTACTTGCAAGTTTCCAGCAGGAATCCTCTGCAACTACTACTTCATCCTCTGACCTCGTATCAACTGCAGACGGCTCCAGGAACCGCTGTAACAGCAACAAAGTATCCAGAAGGGCTACTTTTCCTCGGCAACTTCAGCTCCAGCCAACAACTGCAACAGGTTCCATGGCGTGGACACTCTGGGGACTCCCTGTCTTCACCCTGCACCAGAAGGACTGAAGAAATCTCCTGTGGAGTGATAGAGTCACTTCCCTGCTCTTGCAGGCACCTTCGAAGTCGACGACTGGTTCTCTTGGACTCCTCTCCTGGCGACGAGCATGCTCCTTGGAACACAGATGGTGGATCCCTTCGACACAGACTGTCCTGAGGTCCTGCTGTCCCAATTTAGAGGAGGTAAGAGCTTGCCTTCCCTGAGTACGACAGTACCTCTGTGCACTGTGCCCTCTTCACCTCCTGAGGCCTCTGTGCATTATTTGCAAAATTTCTTCATGCACAGCCTGGCCCAGGTCCTCAGCACTCTATTCTGTGATGCTCAACTCGCTGAGGTGACCTCTGGCGATGTGGGACCTTCTTTTGTGGTGCTGCACCAACTGCATTTTGCACCTCCTTTGTCCCCATGTCCTGGTTCTCCTGTGGGTGCTGTCTGGTCGACTGAGGGCTCTCTGAAGTGCTGAGAGCCCCCTCTTCCTCCTCACGTAGAGTTGAGGTCACTAGCTCCCTCAGAACCAAGGCTTGTTGGATGAATCCAGTGCCAAAACTCACCTGCATCTAGCATCTCTTTGTGGGACATTCATTGCATCACACAGGAACCCGCTGACATCCTCCTTGGGTGCATTTCTGCAGTCTTTGTCCAACCGGGGATTCTTCTTTTGCACCCTCTTCTGGGTTGGCAGGGGTTACATGAGCCAGAAAAGTCTGTTTAAAATATTGTTGTTACTTAGATTGTGCATTTTGACTGCCCCAAACGAAGGAGAGCCTCATGAGAGTTACAGCTCCAAGTTTAAACTTGTCTGAAAACCCAAGCTGTATTCTGCAAAGCACCAAGTGAGCTGCCTAATGGTCACACAGAGACCCTTGTCAACCAATCCTACCCCGACACTACCCCACGGCGTCAGTGAAATTACAGATCATCACATACTTACACTCAGGTGAAGTACTGATTGATGAGGTCTTTACGCATGTCTCCACCTTCATCCTCATCACTGTCATCCTCACTTGGCATTTCTGTGTTCTTAACCGGTGGAACTTCTAGCTCCTCCTCATCTGGGATGTATGGGATCTGTTGCCTCAGGGCAAGGTTGTGGAGCATGCAGCAGGCCACAATGATTTGACACACTTTAGCAGGTGAGAGAGGGCACAACCACACTTATTAATGCTGCGGGATCTTGCCTTCAAGGGCCCAAAAGCCTGCTCCACGACAAGCTGTGTTGTTCCATGGGCCTTGTTAAAGCAGACTTCCCCTGGCGTGGTTGGGTTCCTCACTGGTGTCAACAACCAGGGATGGTTTGGGTAGGCAGAGTCCCTTGTAAGGAATTGTGACATGTGTGCAAACATGGGTTCGGGCATCATCACATTTGGCAGCAGACAAAGCATACAAACATCAATGACATATGTTACATACCAACCAGCCAGGCCTTCTCTGGGTGCTGTTGTGTCATCAGCTGTGGGATAGTGCTGTTCAGCATGATGAAAGCATCATGGGCTGAACCTGGGTACTGTGCACACACTTGGGAAATGTAGAGGTCTGCCAAACAGACTACTTGGACATTTATGGAGTGGTAGTTCTTCCTGTTCTGATAGACCTGTTCATTGCCAAGTGGGGGAACCAAAGCTACATGTGTACCATCAACGGCTCCCACTACACGTGGGATGTGTGCCAAACCATAGAACTCTGCCTTCACATTGGCCAAATCCTCCTGTTGTGGAAATCAAATGTGCTTGTCCAGGTGTTTCAACATTGCAGACAATGCACCCTTCAAGACCAGACTGAACATAGGCTGGGACATGACTGCAGATAGGGCCACTGTATTTTGGAAGGAGCCTGTGGCCAGGAAGTGCAGCACTGACATGACTTATACAATGGGTGATATGCTATTTGGATGACTGATGGCAGGCATCAGATCTGTCTCCAACTGACAACAGAGATCCTTGAATGTCTGCCTATCCAGGTGGGAAATTTGTATGACATGTCTATCATTCATGTTCTGCAAGTCTGCTAGTGTACGGTACATAGGAGAGTGTCTGACCCTTCTCATTCCAGGATAACTATGTGAGAGAAACTAAGAAGTTATATTAATAACTCATTCTGTCCCTTGCAAGTGACACTACATATGTCACATAAAAATTGTGACATGCCATTTAATACAGTGAAAACATGATTCACAGCACAAACCAATGGTAAAAGTGGCACATAGTTGCATGTCATCCTCTTGCCACATTTGAAATATGTATAGGTGTAAACAGATGCGTCAGTAAGACTATGTGATACTGCCATCAAACAATGCCTGTGATTGAAAGCCCAAACAAACATTTTTGCCCATGGCCGAGAGGGTGGTGACTGTGCCACTAAATATTTCTAAAACTTAGCAGGACAACATGACAACATGTTCCTTCAATCAGGACAAATATCCATCTTCGGACAATGCCAGCACTGAAGATTATATGGTACCAATGTTTCTCACATTGTGATGCATCAAAAATGTACTTTCCTCACCATTGAAAGACTTAAAAATGGCAACTGCCTGAACTACTCCACTGGACAATAGGAAACGACCGCTGGCGGAAGTCGTCATGGTGATAGGCGGATGCTACTGTAGTGGACATTGCCATTGGAATACATTGCTGCCTATGGTGGTCTTGGACCAATGGCAGTGTCCCCTGGTTATGACGGTGGTGTATGTGGTGGACGTGAACACCATCTCCTGATTAATCTCTCACTTGACTCCTGACACTGCTGTCAGCAAGACCTCCACAATCTGAGCTACTGTGTACTGCCTATGGGAGCAATCATGCAGCAACCTACAGGTAATAGGACCCCTGCCTTCTCACCAGAAGAGCTGGGGAAGCTTTTGGTGGAGGTCTTACCCCTGTATGGACAGATCTATGCTGCACCAGAGGAGCAGGTAAGTGCACCATGTGCACATATGTTTCTGTAGCTCTACTAAGCTTTGATTTGTTTAGCCTAGGTTTATGAGCAAAATGTCGGAATGTGTCCTCTAAGCACTGTAGTTGCTATCTTTATGCTTAAATGGTTGAGTTCTTGTACATGGACATATGTGAAGTGACAGTCCTGAAAATTGTGGAGAGTGTGCATTGACTGTTGCCTGACCCTCCTTGTGACTGAGTCAGAAGGTGGGTCAGCTGAGGTGTCATGACAGGCATCATCAGGTATATCCAATAACCAGTTGTGCTTGAGGTGTGGTCATATGTGCTAAGAGTAGGAGGTGTTGATGTGTGTTGTTTTCCAGTTTCTCACCATAATTGAGATCTTGCTGTAGCTGTGCATACATCTATGGCCACAGGTGGCATTGCTGTAGTGTTGTACTGAAGCCAGCTAGTGGCACTCTATGACCCTAAGCTCTGCAGTTTGACAGCCGGTGAGAATTGGCTATAGGATACATGAAGTATTGTGGTGCACCTAACCTTTTGGTACATGGTATTTTGTGTTGATTTGTCTGATCAGCCTGCAGAGAAAGTTGCCTTTCAATTGCCACTTTCTGTAAATATTGCCATCGGGACTGTAATTGTATAGCTTTTGCACTGCAAGTGTGAGCCTGTAGCCACAACCTGTATCCATAAACAGCATGTGAAGGTTACAAATCATGTGTCACTACTGAGGTTCATCAACTTCAGACTATGCCCAATGTATACTATTATTATGGTATTTGGGGCATTGAGGAGCGCTGTGACAAATGTCCCACAAAACACACTGCTCTAGTACTTGGTCAATGCAAGGGCTGAGCTGGTGATTGTGAGGGGTAACCTTGTGGGAAGTGTTAGCAGTAACATTTCCCTATTCAATGTCTGCTATGTGCCATAGATGGACAGGATGGTCAAGACAGGTTGTCATTGGCTTGTTGGATTGACTTGAACTTAACTATGCCTGTTCTTGTGTGGGACTTGTAAACATGATTTTCTTTCTTGTCTTTGGCATCCATGAAGGTCAACACCCATTGAAGGACAGGATTTGGTGTGCCATCATCAAGAAGGTGTGGTCCCTGGGGGTCCACAGCCGGTGTAGCGCCCTGTAGCCGGGCAATCCCGGCTACGAGGACAGCAGATGACGTATCGGCCGAGGCCGATACGTCATTTCCGCGTCTTCCCGTTGCCGGGGAGACGGGGCTCGAGGGCGGAAGCCAGGACGGCGTTGCCCGGGAAACGACGTGTGTTTCCCGGGCTGCAGACAGCAAAAAGGAGGTCGCACAGACAGGAACGGGGAGGAGGAACGCGGAGAGGGGAATACCCGAGGAAAGCAGACGGAACACGGAGGAGACAAGACAAGGACAGAGCGAGGAGGAGGAAAGGACCAAGGAAGAAGCAGACGAGGCACTGGAGAAAGGAGAGAGAGAAGGAGAGCTCCAGAACGAGGAACCAGGAGACCAACGAGAGGAACACTATCCAGCCAGCCACGGCCCTGGAGGGTCGTGGCTTAGCCAGGTACGGTCCTTTTGGACAAGAAAAGGGAAACTTGAAGGGAAGGGACTGGGGAGGGGTCATAGAGGAGGGTTGGAAAGGGAGGTAGAAGGGAGGGCACTGTAACTAAACCCACTAGTGTCACAGATACCCACACTAAGATTAGAGGTGTGCCCACTAGTCCCCTGCACACTCCTCACTGGCACCAACCTCCTCCTATTGTGTGTACCACCTCCCAGTCCAGAGCTAAAAGAAAGGAAAAGAACCCTAATTAAAAACACAATACTTACCTTAGCGTTTTTCCTTCTATTTCCGGCACCACCCTGGATTTTGATGAGAGAGCTGGACAGCTGGGTCACCTGTGAAATAAGGAACACAGAACATATAATCACGATCCTGGGAAGAGATACAAAAGAAGAACACAGAGACTAAGGAAGACGATAACACTTGGGATTTCGTCTGTCAATCATATTATTATTTCCAAATACTTAAAAAAATAAATCACTTACCTCTAACTAACTAACGCCTCAGTGGTCTTCATACTGTTCGACCTGCGACACGCCCACTTTTTGAAGTGGTGGGAGGACCTGAGATGCTGGGCCCAGAAGATCGCAGAGGCCCAGCTGGGGCTTTCCTCCCAACGAGGATAGGGTACCCATTGGACCATGAACCCCCTAATGGTCCGCATCTTGGTGGTAGCCTACCCAGAGTTGGATAGGCGTTTGAAGGCAGTACAGCAGCCACAAGGCGGTAAGAACAGACCCAACTCATGCTTGCTCCTTTACCTGGTGATTGAGTGTGGGACAGAACGCTATCTGTGACAATGTGGGAAGTGTCATGTGTCACAGATCTTTTGTGCTTACATTGGTTTACCCAGGTCACGTTTTGGCAGCAGATGTGCACATTCATTTTGTTATGAGACATGGTACTCAACTATGGGGATCCCTCAGTCCTATAGCAGAGAATAGAGCATATATGACTGTGTTTTCTGTTCCAGTAATCTGCTTTTACTACCCTGGTGGGTGTAAGTTCCCACCAACAGATAACTCCTCCCTAAAGTCACAGTAGAAAGGTGGGTAGGTTCTTGCTCTCTGTCCTCTGCTATGTATCAGGGGGTATGTCTATGTGTGATTTTAAGTCAGGCAGGGGCAAGCCATCTCTCATGTTTGTTGGTTTCTGCTGTGTCACAGCTTTATGTGATGCAGTGGTATCCATCAGCCATGTCACATGTCATATATAGCTAACATCTTCACACCTGTTGGAAGGTAATTCCCCTTGGTAAGTGAGGAATGTACATTGACATGTGTGATGTTCCATCAGAGCTAACAACATGCATGTTGGATACCAGTGCGCATATGCAAAATTTCCACTGGGAAACATATGTTGGTATCAGATGTAAGAATGTGATAGCCATGCAGATGTCCTGATAACAGAAACTTGTCACATATTTTGTCCATGGTAAACTTTTGTAGATGTAATACCACTCAGGCTATGGCCCAGACAGTACTGTGTCAACATCATGTGTATTCTGAAAACAAAAACTCATGCCTCACTGTTGGATTTTTTCAAGTGTACCTGCTATACCTATGAAGGCTATACCACATGAGGCCAGGGTGTTTGTGAACTTCATGTTTGACGATAAACGTATTTGGTACAGTTGTGGTAGTTGATGAACACTTGTGTGTAGGTTCGTAAGAGTGACCTGACTGTTGGCTTGCATCATGGTTGGTGTATCAGTTATGTTTGCATCACTCATTCTTTGCCTCCAGTAATCCTTCACAGACAGATGCCATGCTTGCCATGTCCAATGTGTGGGTACTGATGTTCCTTCTCATTCTGTGACAAATTAGTTTACTCCTGTTAGTGTTTGTAAGGTCTGTTTCCCTCCTTCCTGCACAGTACAGTAGTCTATTTGATACATACCCCATTGATCAAACTTCTTTATGCATGTGGGACATTGGTGTTAGCTTACTTAGGGGGTCATTTCAACCCTGGCGGTCGGTGTAAAAGCGGCGGCCAACCCGCCAACAGGCAGGCGGTAAAAAAAATGGAATTCTGACCCTGGCGGGAACCGCCAACAGTGACCGCCACTTTAACACTCCGACTGCCACGGCGGGACAAACAAACAGCGCGGCGGTCACCGCCAACAGACAGGCGTGAGCCAATGTACCGCCCACCCTATCACAACCCACCAATCCGCCACCTTTTCCGGGGCGGTAGCCCCGCCGATAAAGACACGGCGGAAACAGACATTACGAACGGAAAACGCTCACCTCTACACACTCCACGAGGAATCTGGACAGCATGGAACCCGAACTACACATCCTACCAGCTATTGTCTTCCTGCTCCTCTACCAGGAGCACGAACGCAGGCGCAGAAGACACCGGTGAGTACTGCACCTACGACAAAGGGGAGGGGAGAGGCAAAAAATTACGGGCACACACATACGCGACACACCCACCCTCACCCTCACCCACAACTACATACACATCAATGCAGAGCAACAACTCAGAGTGACACCCCCCAAACCCCCTGGAAGAATGCAAAGACAAAATAAAATGTTCATGAATTCTGAAGTATATTGAACGGCTAAGTAAAAAAATATATCCAACATCTATAACTATATATACAAATGTAAATTGTCCTGTGCAAATTGGGTATCAGCCATTGTTCGTGGGCCAATGGGCCTAAACACATGGGCAAAGCCCACACACGATACCCGAATCCATTGGAGAGAACACTGCAGGGGCATCAGATGGCAAAACTACAGGCACCTCAGGGGGAAGGGAAGGGGGTGCACCTCAGCCAGATGAGTCCACGACGCCAGATCCACGAGGGGCCTCCATGCCCATTGTTCAATCCTGGGGAGTGCAAAGCCACAGTCTCACAAGTCCAGACAGTGGGTGGATTGCCCACTGTGCCATCCTGGGGAGTGCAAAGCCACAGTCTCACAAGTCCAGACAGTGGGTGGATTGCCCACTGTGCCATCCTGGGGAGTGCAAAGCCACAGTCTCACAAGTCTCTACAGTGGGTGGATTGCCCACTGTGCCATCCTGGGGAGTGCAAAGCCACAGTCAATCAAGTGCATTACAGACTCCACTGGTTCTGGAGGAGGCATGGTGCCCAGAGTGCTTCGTGCAGCCCTGCCCGACACTGATCCGGCCCTGCCCCTTCTGCCAATGGGCCAGCGGTGCATGAGACTGTGGTGCCCTGTCCAGCGGTGCTTGACTTGAAGGGCCCAGCGGAGCGGTGCTTGACTTGAAGGGCCCAGCGGAGCAGTGCAGAGACGGCGGTGCCCAGCGGAGCGGTGCTTGACTTGAAGGGCCCAGCGGAGCGGTGCTTGACTTGAAGGGCCCAGCGGAGCGGTGCTTGACTTGAAGGGCCCAGCGAAGCGGTGCAGAGACGGCGGTGCCCAGCGGAGCGGTGCTTGACTTGAAGGGCCCAGGGGAGCGGTGCTTGACTTGAAGGGCCCAGCGGAGCGGTGCTTGACTTGAAGGGCCCAGCGGAGTGGTGCAGAGACGGCGGTGCCCAGCGGAGCGGTGCTTGACTTGAAGGGCCCAGCGGAGTGGTGCTTGACTTGAAGGGCCCAGCGGAGCGGTGCAGAGACGGCAGGGCCCAGCGGAGCGGTGCTTGACTTGAAGGGCCCAGCGGAGCGGTGCTTCAATTGAAGGGCCCAGCGGAGCGGTGCTTGACTTGAAGGGCCCAGCGGAGCGGTGCAGAGACGGCGGTGCCCAGAGGAGCGGTGCTTGACTTGAAGGGCCCAGCGGAGCGGTGCTTGACTTGAAGGGCCCAGCGGAGCGGTGCTTGACTTGAAGGGCCCAGCGGAACGGTGCAGAGACGGCGGTGCCCAGAGGAGCGGTGCTTGACTTGAAGGGCCCAGCGGAGCGGTGCAGAGATGGCGGTGCCCAGAGGAGCGGTGCTTGACTTGAAGGGCCCAGCGGAGCGGTGCTTGACTTGAAGGGCCTAGCGGAGAGGTGCAGAGACGGCGGTGCCCAGCGGAGCGGTGCTTGACTTGAAGGGCCCAGCGGAGCGGTGCAGAGACGGCGGTGCCCAGAGGAGCGGTGCTTGACTTGAAGGGCCCAGCGGAGCGGTGCTTGACTTGAAGGGCCCAGCGGAGCGGTGCAGAGACGGCGGTGCCCAGAGGAGCGCTGCTTGACTTGAAGGTCCCAGCGGAGCGGTGCTTGACTTGAAGGGCCCAGCGGAGCGGTGCAGAGACGGCGGTGCCCAGCGGAGCAGTGCTTGACTTGAAGGGCCCAGCGGAGCGGTGCTTGACTTGAAGGGCCCAGCGGAGCGGTGCAGAGACGGCGGGGCGCAGCGGAGTGGTGCTTGACTTGAAGGGCCCAGCGGAGCGGTGCTTGAATTGAAGGGCCCAGCGGAGCAGTGCTTGACTTGAAGGGCCCAGCGGAGCGGTGTAGAGACGGCGGTGCCCAGCAGAGCGGTGCTTGACTTGAAGGGCCCAGCGGAGCGGTGCAGAGACGGCGGTGCCCGGCGAAGCGGTGCTTCACTTGAAGGGCCTAGCGGAGTGGTGCTTGACTTGAAGGGCCCAGCGGAGCGGTGCAGAGACGGCGGTGCCCAGCGGAGCAGTGCTTGACTTGAAGGGCCCAGCGGAGCGGTGCAGAGACGGCGGTGCCCAGCGGAGCGGTGCTTGACTTGAAGGGCCCAGCGGAGCGGTGCAGAGACGGCAGAGTTCTTGACACGGCGGTGCCCTGTTCAGCGGTGCTTGTCTTGAAGGGCCCTGTTCAGCGGTTCATGACACGGCGGTGCCCTGTTCAGCGGTGCTTGACATGTGTCTCCAGGGCACCAGATCCGGCCATGACATGGATCTCACTTGCCACCCGACATGTGGCTGCCGTGCCCTTCGTGCACATCTGTCTTCTCGCTTGTGGGGCCCTCCTGTGCTGCCGTCCCGGGCCTGTGGGTGTCCTCCTTCACCCCTGGAATGGGGCTGGTGGGGCCCTCCTGGGCAGCTCGCCTGCTGCCGGACTTGTCGGGCGTGCTGCCCTTGCCACCCTTCCCTGCTCCTCTGTGGCCCTTTCCTCCCTTTGTCAGTGTGCCAGGTGGCACCCCACTTCCTGACGGTGCCAGGGTAGTGCCCTTGGAGCCTGCTGTCTCTGGCCTCTCGCGCCGGGCACTGGGTTTTTTGGCTTTCCTTCCAGGGGGTGGGCTGGCTGTATCTTTACTGCTAGCCGAAGTAGCTGGCCTTGAAGGTGGTGGACTCCAAATTCCTTGGACTATTGTCCTTGTAGGTCCAGGTTTTGTGGTGGCTGAGGTGCTGGTTGGAGTCTTATGAGATGGAGGGGGTGGGTCAGGTGATGGAAAGAGGTTAATTTTGGACAGGAAAAACTTTTTGGGAGCAGTGGGAAGTTTAGGTGTAGTGGGTCTGGGAGTGGAGGAAGAGGATGTGGTTGTAGGTGAGTCAAGTCTGGTGTCTTTGGGTGCAGGTGCTTGTGCTGGAGGCTGTCGTGAGGTGGATGGCTTTGGGTGGGTGGCTGCCTGCGTTTGTGTGGTTTGGAAGAGGGGGTGACAGACACACTGAGAGAGGACACAGGGGATGTGTAAATGGTAGTGGGGGTGGTGACTGCACGTGTGCGGAGTGTTCTGGTGGGTGTGCTGGTGATGGACATAGTGGCTGATGATGTTGTGCATGGAAGTGTGAGTGGAGACGTCACAAGGAGGGAGGAGGGAGACGAGGAGGAGGGGGACACAGAGGAGGCAGTGGCTGTTGGCATGTCTGCATGTGGCAGTTGCTTGGGTGAATGCCTGTGTGATGTGTGGTGCTTATGTCTGGATGAGCTTCCCTTGGGTGTTGAGGTGTGTGCAGGTGTGTCTGGGATAGGCAGAGGTACAGGGGAGTGGGATTGGGTTGAGGAAGTTGGAGGAGGGAGGCAGGAGACAGGGACAATGGCTGCCGTCAGTGCTGAGGCCAGAGCGTTGAACGATCGCTGATGGGCAGCCTGACCCGAATGAATGCCCTCCAGGTATGCATTACTCCGGTGCACCTCCCTTTCTACACCCTGGATGGCATTCAAAAGAGTAGACTGCCCAACAATGAGCGTCCTCAGGAGGTCAATGACCTCCTCACTGAGGGCAGCAGGGGTAACTGGAGCAGGGCCTGAGGTGCCTGGGGCGAAGGAGATGCCCACCTTCCTGGGTGAGCGGGCATGGGGCCAAGGCTGAGGGGCTGCTGGGAGGGCGGAGCTGGTGCGCTGGCTGGCGGCTGTACCTGTTGTTGCGGTGGGCACGGATGTTGCCACCACCACAAGGGAGCTCCCTTCCGAGGACGTGTCTGTGTCGATGGTGTCACCACGTGTCCCCGCTGTGGAGCTCCCCTCGCCCTCCGTCTCACTGGTGAACTCTGAGTCGGTTGCATGGCCCTCCATGGCCATGTGAGATGCAGCTCCCTCGTGCTCCGATGCCACTTCTCCTCTGCCTGATGATGCTAATGCACACATGAACAGGAAGACCACCAAAAAAAGGGGGGGGGAATAAAGACATGTTGAGTGCATGCATTGGCGACACAGTTGGCGGAGAGGACAGACACAGAAGCCCCCTGCACTACGCTGCGCACTTGGGGTACACTACTCAATCCGTGGGACATGGCCTACAAGCCTATGGACGACAAATCCACACATAGGTGACACAGGGCCATGATTAGTTGTACTAGGCAACCTACAGAGGTGGGGGGCGGGGGCACAGGGCCATGCCTAACGGAGGGGCCTAGCCTACGGAAATCGCCCTGGCCTAGGGTTAGCCACAGCCCTCCTCCCCCACCCAGACACCTCCACTGCGCGCAAAGTCAGCAGAATGTATTTGTACTCACCCCCTTGTGTCTGCTGTGATGTCCTCACGCGCCCATCCAAATCGGGGTAGGCCACCGCCAGGATCCGGGACATCAGGGGGGTCAATTGACGAGTGCCACCCCTCCTACGTTGGGAGGCCATCCCCAGCAGAGCCTCCGCGGTCTTCCTGCTCCTGCGGCGGATGTCCTCCCACCTCTTGCGGCAGTGGGTGCCCCGTCTGTTGTGGACCCGCAGGGTCCGGACGTCCTTGGCGATGGCACGCCAAATGTCGATTTTCTGATGGGCGCTGACCTATGTGACATGTACAGGGGGAGAAAAATAAACAATCATTTTCTGCATGCTCGATGTGAGTGGCCCCCCATCCCCACCCTAGCCATGTGGCACATGTTCTCATCTGTCGTTTGATGCATGCCTCATTCGCTCCCCTCCCCACCATCGTTCATTCACCCGACTCAACCCAGGCATTGGCCACAAAGCATGGTCCCAGTGTACTTACCTGTTGGTCTGGAGGACCGTAGAGTAGCGCATACTGGGGGAGGACCCCATCCACGAGTTTCTCCAATTCTTCAGAAGTGAAGGCAGGGGCCCTTTCCCCAGTCACAGCAGCCATTGTCTCTTCCAGACCGAGGTCACAGCAGCACTTGCAGTATAGGTCCTCTCCTGTGGATGATCAGGTATCGAGTGATTAAGCAGATAGAAAATGGCGGTCACGCCCGCGGCGGTGCGTACCGCGACCACCGGCGCACATCGTCATTGGCTCCTGAAACCCATAGGGTTCAATATTGACCAATGCGGCTTTGCGCAGCGGTCTTCGACCGCCTCCCGCAACGGTGTGCCACGCCAGCGCATTGACCTCACATCCCACTGTCGCACTTCACAGGTCAGGCAGCCGCCATTTCAAGGGCCCACATGGCTTAAAATCTACTGCGTCACATATACCTAGGCCTTGCATCAACACTCATACAAGCCATTCAATGCATTGAGAATCGTGTACTGTGCAAGCTGTGGGAACCTACCTGTGGGTTGATTGACTCTGTGCTCCATGTTGTCCTTCCTAGGCACCGTCCGCTGGGACTTGCGAGGAGATGGAGGAATCTTCCTGTGTACAGACAGCTGGTGGACCTGTCGTCAATGGAAGAAAGACATGTCATACTGACATACAGGCTTGACAGAGCCACTATACAGGAACTGTGTGCCCAACTGGAGCCAGACGTGATGTCACCCATCTGCCAACCCACAGGGATTCCCCCTCTAGTTCAGGTTCTGTCAGTACTCCATTTCTTGGCAAGTGAGTCATTCCAAACTACAGTGGCCATTTCATCAGAGATGTCACAGCCTATGTTTTCCAAGGTGTTGTCCAGAGTGTTGTCTGCCCTGTTGAAATACATGCAGAGCTACATTGTTTTCCATGAGGTGGGCGATTTGGATACGGTGAAGGGTGATTTCTATGCGCTTGGACATATTCCCAACATCATTGGTGCAATTGATGGGACACATGTTGCTTTGGTCCCCCCCCAGCACGAGTGAACAGGTGTACAGGAACAGAAAAAGTTATCATTCCATGAATGTCCAGGTGGTCTGTTTGGCTGACCAGTACATCTCCCATGTAAATGCCAAGTTCCCTGGGTCAGTGCATGACGCGTACATCATGCGAAATAGCAGCATCCCTTACCTGATGGAACTACTTCAGAGACACCATGTGTGGCTAATTGGTGACTCTGGTTACCCTAACCTGTCATGGCTACTGACCCCAGTGAGGAATCCCAGGACAAGGGTAGAGGAACGGTACAATGAGGCCCATGGGCGTACTAGGAGGGTGATCGAGCGGACCTTCGGCCTCCTGAAGGCCAGGTTTAGGTGCCTCCACATGACAGGTGGATCCCTAATGTACTCACCAAAGAAGGTGTGCCATATAATCGTGGCCTGCTGTATGCTTCACAACCTGGCTTTGCGCCACCAGGTGCCTTTCCTGCAGGAGGATGGTCCAGATGGTGGTGTCGTGGCAGCTGTGAAGCCTGCGGAGAGTGAAGAGGAGGAAGACGAAGAGGACGACACAGACAACAGGGACAGAGTAATACAGCAGTATTTTCAATAACATACAGGTAAGAATCAACACCGGAATTTACATTTACTTAAAGTCTCCTGCCTCTCTACTGTCTGAGTTTCCACCCAGTGTATGTTCACTGAGTTGTGTCTTTCCCTTCCAATTTCAGAGATGTGGGCCCCACTCCGAGACCTCTGCTTTGTTTCCCCATGGTCTACAGCTGTGTGACAGTAGTATGTTGTCATCACAATGTAAATGGACATTTTGGCACGGATCTGTGTAATACATTTGTTTAAAAATACAGGCAGACTCCAGATTATTTTTGTGCAATAAGTGTGTTTATTAAAGTGCTCAAATTTGGGTAATGGTTGCAAATCGGTGATGGGTGATGGTGGAGGAATGTCCATGGCAGAGTCCAGATTTTGAGTCTCACAGGTGCATTGTCCATATGCCTGTGGAAGGTGGAGTAGGGGCAGTTTAAGGTTGGACAGGGTGACAATGTGGGACAGTGGGATGACAATCAGGGGTATCCTTTCCTGGCGGGGGTCTTGGCATCCTACTCTGTCTTCTTCCTAGATCTCAGGCACTGCTTGCGGGGTGGTTCTCCTTCTGCAGGGGGTGGGGTTCTGGTGGCCTGTTGTTCTTGTGTCGGGGCCTCCTGTCCACTAGCACCGGTGGAGGTGGTAGCCTGTTCTTGGTCCATGCTAGTGACAGGGGCCCGTTGTGGTGCCACATGGTCCCGCAATGTGGTGACAATCAGATTGAGAGCCACAACGATGGTGCCCATTGCGGAACTGATATTTCTGAGTTCTTCCCTGAACCCCATATACTGTTCTTCCTGCAGTACCTGGATCTCCTGGAACCTTGCCAGGACCGTCGCCATCGTCTCCTGGGAGTGGTGGTAGGCTCCCATGATGGAGGATAGGGCCTCGTGGAGAGTGGGTTCCCTGGGCCTGTCCCCCCCCTGTCGCACAGCAGCCCTCCCAGTTCCCCTGTTTCCCTGGGCCTCTGTCCCCTGGACCGTGTGCCCACTACCACTGCCCCCAGGTCCCTGTTGTTGTTGGGGTGGTGGGTTAACATGGGTGCCCTGTAGTGGTGGACACACCGCTGATTGACGTGTCCTGGAGACAGAGGCATGGGCCCGCTGGGTGGGTGCTGGGCTGGTGTTCCCAGAGGGGAGTCGGTCTCCTGTGGCCTGTGGCTGTCTGAGGGGAACCTACTGTCCCGAGGTCCCCGATGGGCCGGGCTGGTCATCTGGGTCCAGGGAGACAGAGCTGCTGTCATCACTGTGGGCCTCTTCTGGGGGTGGAATGGACATTTCTGGACCCTCCTGGGCGGTGTCGTGGCGTTCAGGTCCTGCAGGGGTATAAGAGTATGGTTATTGCTTCTGTGTGTGCCGTAGCGTGCAATGGGTGGGTGCCCGTGTACCCCAGTGCTGGCATTCCCTTGTGGGGGCTGTTGTGACGGTGGTTTGGGTGGGGATGGGTATGTGCAGTGGGCATGCTTAGGTGAGGGGTGTCCATGGTTTGTGGTCGCATGCAGGGCTTGGTGTGGGGATGGGTGGGTTGTGATGGTGAGACATTAGCAAGGAGGATGTGTGATGGGGGTGCGGGTATGATTTGGCATGCCAGTGGGTGGGGGGGATGAAGTAGTTGAGATTAAACTAACCAGAGTCCATTCCTCCGCATACTCCAGCGAGGCCCTCAGGATGCAGGATCGCCAAGACCTGTTCCTCCCATGTTGTGAATTCTGGGGGTTGAGGTGGGGGTCCGCCACCAGTCTTCTGCACTGCGATGTTGTGCCTTGATACCATGGAACGCACCTTTCCCCGTAGGTCGTTCCACCGCTTCCTGATGTCGTCCCGATTTCGTGGATGCTGTCCCACAGCGTTGACCCTGTCCACTATTCTTTGCCATAGCTCCATCTTCCTGGCAATGGTGGTGTGCTGCACCTGTGCCCCAAAGAGCTGGGGCTCTACCCGAACTATTTCCTCCACCATGACCCTGAGTTCAGCGTCTGAAAACCTGGGGTGTCTTTGGGGTGCCATGGGGTGGTGTGGATGAGGTGTGGGGTGGCGTTTGTGGTGATGAGTGTGGTGTTTTGTGCATGGATGTTGTGTGAGTGATGGTGTTATGTGCCTGTGAATGCTCTGTACTAGCTGGTGGTGTCTCTCTCTGGCCTTAGTCAATAAATGTTGGTCGTAGGGGTTTGTGGGTGATGTGGGTGTGTGTTTTATATTGTGTTGGGTGTGTGGGAGTGGTGTTAGTATGTGTATCAGGTGTGCGTGTTTCAAAATGACCAATGTGGCAGTGTTTTGGAGTTGTGTGCGTATTTTGACCGCGCCGGTGTGTACCGCCAATGGAATACCACGGTTGAAAGACCGCCGCGTGGATTCTTGGGTCGGAATGGAATGGGCGTATTTCTGTTGGCGTGACGGTGGAGGTTTGGTCATCGCCAGTTTTTCGCTGGCCGTTGGTGTGGTGGACTTTTGTTGATGTCGGGTTTTTGGCGGTTTGCCTGTTGCGGGTCAGAATGATTGTGGCGGTTTCCCGCGGCCGCGGCGGTGTTATGGCGGTCTTCTGAACGGCAGTAAGCGCCTTTTACCGCCGAGGTCAGAATGACCCGCTTAGTCCTTTATAACTAATATTGTTGGTCTTCTGGAGACATTTATCCTAGATAGTTTGAAACTGAGTCCATTGTTGCTCCTTGCTACCTCACAATTTGCGCATGTGTGTGTGACATGCGTACTACTTCCTTGACTAACATTTGGCAGGTGTGACATATTGATGTGTCATATGATGGTATTTGCCCATAGTGATATGTTTGAATCTATGTCACTTGAATGCACCAGGGTTGCCTCCCTTTACTTGGCGACATATGTTATTGCCTGATACTTGAGATCAGGGTAAGGTATTTGTGTGGTAATGATTGGGTCTGTGTAAGAGGCAAGCTACCTTACAATGGGAATCCACTGCTTGTCGACTGCTTGACTATGTTGTTCTGAGTATGGCACATGTATTGGGTGGAATTGTCACCTAGTCATGTTATGGTCAGTGTGATTGGTATTTTGCCATTGTAAAATTGAGGGAAATGCATTGAATAGTGTTGTTACATGATGTTGGCACTTTGTTTGCAGTTCTTGTGGGGGGTCATTTGACATGATGGTGTGTGATTTCTTACTGATGTGTGATGGAAGTGTTATCATGTCTATGCTATGACCCTACTTCACTAACTATTTTCAGAATCAGCACCGGCAGGCGAAGGAGACGGGGCACAGCAGAGTGGGGAAGCTTCTGACTATGGGACCTCCGGTCATGACACCACAGAAACCGTGGGGACCCAGTGGCCCAGAGGGTGAAGGGAGTGATGCAGGGGAGACCGTATCTGCAACATTTTCATCTGAGTCCTCTTCCAGTGGCTACTAACTACTGGAGGCGGACCCATCGGGGACCACTCCAGTGCCATCTCTGTCTGCCACCCCCAATTCTATCACCACCCTATCTGTAGCTCCCCACCCAATTGGCCATGTCCTCTCATCAAAGAGGTTGAGTGTCTCCTTTGCCGCAGGCACCTCTACCCCTGCCCCTGTTCGCCGCTGCTGCACTCAGTGAGGAGGCTATTGACCTCCTGAGGTGTGTCTCTGTGGGTCAGACAGGCTTTGTGAATGTCATCCAGGGACTGGAAAGCCAGATCTAACAGAGCAATGCATTCCAATGCAATCTCTGGCCAACAGAGATCATTTCATGCTCTGGCCTCCTCACTGATGGTAGTCAGTCACCACTTGTCTACGATCCCCCCTCCACCTTCCTCTTCCCAGTCCAAATCCCCCCTTCTCTGACCCTGCCAAAGCACACAAACAGGCTGGCATACAACCACATCACCAGGTAAGGGAAGCACACATTAACATAAGCACCACAAGACACACCACCGGCACACACACACACAACATCCACCTGCAGACATAGCAACAGTCATGACTTGCCCTGATACCCCCAACCCCTAGCATCGCAGACAGAACACCTGACACACCTGCAGACACAACACCAACATTCACTGATCCAGCCACCACACCTATCCTACCCACGGACACCACCCCTGCAGACCCTCAGACATCTACTCTTGTCACCACACCTGCAGACACGAAGGGCCTGATTACAACTTTGGAGGAGGTTGTTAATCTGTCCCAAATGTGACGGACATACCACCCGCCGTATTACGAGTCCATTATATCCTATGGAACTCGTAATACGGTGGGCAGGATATCCCTCACATTTGGGACGGATTAACACCCTCCTCCAAAGTTGTAATCAGGCCCAATATCACTGACAGGCCTACATGCAGCACATCCACCATACCTGCCGTCACCACCCCAACAGACAGCCACCCACCCACCAGGTATCCCCAGCATCTCCACCCCCTCGGCCCAAGACACATAAACACCCTCACTCACCCACCCAACAGACACTCTCCACACACAAGCACACTCCCACAAACACACACCAAGACATCCACACCTAAACATGAGACAACCACTCCCTCACCTTTCACACCCAAACCCCTTCTGATGACCATCCCTGTGTGTCTAAAATGTTTTCTTCACTAACCTTGACCTTTTCCCTCCTCGCCTCCAACACCCCCAAAAATATCAGTTTCCCTCCCCAAGGCCATCCCTTCCACCTCCAAGGCCTCCCCTAGCCCCCCTGCCAGCACCCATGCCCCTCCCCAACCAAAAACAAAAGACACTTCTCCCAAGCCCAATCCCAACTCCCCACCCCTGGGTCTCACCACCCCTCAATACTCCCTGAGGTGCCTGCCAGCCCCCTTGATGCCCCTACCTGTGGAAGTTACATGGCAGTTAGGAGTCATGTTAGGGCACCATTTAGTGCCTTAGTTACTAAATCTTTGCACTTATAGACTAACCAATGGCCTTGGATGTTCATATATTTTGCACAAGCAATTAAATAAAGCCAACCAGTTGTTGTTTTTTTGTATACCTATTTGTCCTGCATTTCCTTTCCTAAATTTGAATTGTTCCTGGCTGACATTGGTTGTGTGCCAGTATTTTGCTGCGTGTGCTGCTTGTTTTAGCAGTATGTGAGGTTGTGTGTAGTGCAATTGTCCCCCAGGGGTAGGATGTGTTTTTTGTGATAGTTATGTGCATGTAGCTGACATGTTGGTGTCATGGTATTGTGTTGTGTTTGTAGGGATATGTGTTTGTTGTGGTGATGTGCAATGTGGTCTTGTATTGTGTATATCTTGTCCCCTGAAGTGGTTATTGTGTACATGTGGTGTGTGCTGTGGTGTTATTTTAGTGCAGACATGGAGTGTGTTGATTTGTGCAAGTATGCTTTGCTTTTGTGTGCATGTGACTATTTAGGTGTGTGTCCCTCAGAGCTGGCTGGTGACTTGTATGGTGTATGGAGTAGTGTATGCTATGTAGCCTTGCCCTTCAACCATATGTGTGACTGTGCATTACATTTGTTGTTGGTATTGCTTGTCCTTGAGATCTGAATGGGGCCTGTTCATGTGGGCATGTTTTTGTGAGCCTTGTTCAACATGAGATGTGTCCCAGTATGGCCTTCTTCCATGTATGGTTTTGCTGCTCCCATCGCTGCTGTGCTTGTCTTGTTGAGACATGTCACTTTGTGTGTTTTGACCGTGTCTGAATGTATTGTGCATGGCAAAATAGGTTCGATGTGATATGTGTGTGTCAATTGCTGGGTTTTATAATGGTGTTGTTGTGTATGTTCTGTTGCACATGGATGTACATGTGTGTTGTATGTGTGTCCGGTCCCTGGCCAGTGTTGGGTGTGAGTGTGTGACATGTTACTGCCTTTGTGCACTTGTAGTATTGTTGTTACGAGTTTGTATGTTGTATGGGAATCTGTGACCCTGAGCCTGTGCTGTGTTGCTGTGCATAAATGTGTGGTATAGACGTGTGGTGTGTGTCTGTGCTGGCTGAAGTGTGTGTAATGTGTATGTGTGGGTGTCCTTGATGCAGTATGTAAGTCTGTGTGTCACTATACTGTTATGTGTGAGTGTAGACCTTCAAGCCTCCATCCCTATGGAATGTTATGTAACTGAACAAAGTTATACATTTTACATATGTAACAGGTGATTGTGCGTACTTATGGTTGTTGTCATCCTTGTTGAAGATGATTCTGTTGTCTTTCGGTGATCAAGAGCACCTGGATGATGTCTAGTTCTGGATCCATTGTGGCTCCGGACGTGTATGGCTTCCTGGAGGTGAGTGTCTCCTTTTACACTGTTTGTTTCCACCTGGTGATCCATGGTGGTTGGACCTTGTTGGCCACATTGGAGGTGTGCTACCTCTTAATAGGTCTGGCAGAAACATGGTCTCCGCTGGTCTGTTTGTGCCTCCTGACGACTGCCGCTGTCTATATTTCCTCGAGGTGCTGGCGGACCGCTGGCGGTGTTCCGTGTGCACCAAGGCTTAACTAATTTGGCGGTCCGCTATTCCATCCTGTTGGCAGCCAGACCAACACCACCAACGTGGAGGTCACACGACTGCCAAACTCGTAATGAGGCCCTAAGTGTCACTACGCATTGATGATCTATGAGAAATGACTTCGCCCAGTTTAAAACTGTTTCTGAGACCCTGGCAACCTCACCCAACAATTCAAACAGTGTTGGGTGTCTTAGAGTGTGCAAAGCTGTGGAAAGGTCCAGCAGAATAAACAGAGACTGTGTTCAGGAAATAGTCCTGTTTACTAATGAGCACTGCTTCTGTGCTCCTAGATCAGAAAATCTACATAATCCAGATAATCTCCACATATTCCAGAAGTTTTGGAGTAGCAGCCTTTCCCACCAAATTATAATGTCACAAAATGTATGAAATAGAATGATAGTTTTTGGGATCGCAGAGATTGGAAATTTTTATCCTCAAAAAGGGTTGCGAGGCATTGTTGATATTGGTAGCTTTTATTTTCAGTTAATAATATTTTGATATTGTCCATAATGGTTTGAAATTGTATGCAAATATATTTTCATTTTGTTTGAAATTCCTACATCAGGATATTTAGATAACATCTTCACCAATTCTGGGTTTTCACATTTAAATCAAATGCCATGGGTTTTTTCATTTATTTTGCACTCTGAGCATGGCCACACCTTTGCTCCTGGAGTTACAGCTGTGGGATCCACTGTTAGGTTGCTCATTCTAAGTGTGTTATGACTTTGTGAATGATGGCAGTGCATGATAAATGGCTACTATCATCTAGACATCCAAAAAATGTATTTGGTAGGAGGCAAGATCTTAAAGGTATAATACACATGACACATTTAATCTTCTTTTTTTTCACCTATTGATTGATGGTCCCTCATAATAACTCTTGTAATTCAATATAATGTGATGCAATTGCCCTTACAAAAAACATTAAATCCCCTATTTCATTGAACAGTATGTACAAGTTTGGCTTACTCTTTTTGATACATAATAAAAAATGAAATAAATGAGTGATAGCTTAACTTTTTTATGTGTCCTTTTCACACAAATGTATACGTTTTGTCTCTCTTGTCAGATTTATTGTATAGATAGTATACTGAATTAACTGGAATTTTCTCTTCCTATAGTAACAACACTTTTTCAGAGAGTTCCATGTCCTACTTCTCTCTAGGCTAGTCTTCAACGAAAGCCTTCAATTAGTTAACAGTTCAATCTCGGAGCTACTGAATCAAGTTAACAATGTACTTCCAGTTTCCACTTTTATCAACATACCTTCACTTTTCTCTAAAGTAGCTCTTAATCTTCCATGTTTGGAGGCCTTTCTGAAAACAAAAACATGACTCCTAAAGCTACTCTAAATAATTTGGGTAGGACTCTACCAGTTTGAATTTTTTAAATTAAAGGTTTTTACAGGAGCGTTTTAAGTGCTGAATAGCAACTAATTTTATGTTAACAACATTTGGATTTTTTCCATATTGGTACAAAATTGTAAACTTCAGATAACTCTTTGCAAATGAATTTTGACAAAAGTTGTAAAACATAATTTTCAGTAGCTATATATGTTCATTTTGCACATCTTGGAAACTCTTGTATACAGCGCCTAGCACAGTTTATGCAAGGCATAGAATTGCAGAGCTATACACCCAGCAAAGTGCAAAAGAGCAGCAGTCATCGTCTGCTCTGTCATGACATGCCGTGGAAGTCTACCCAGGGGTGAGAGGTCTGGGGGTATCCACAAAAGTGAGTGCACCACTTATCAAAAAAGTAGTGAGTTCCCTGCTTCAACCGGACAGTACTGGAGCCCAGGTCTCCCAGCTTGGCTCTGTAATAGACATCCAAGCCACACTTCGAAATGTGAAAGCATGTGAATTAACCCCTTTTGCTGCAGGTTCCTTGAGATCCTCCACAAACCCTATATCAACTTAGGGAAAGAATAATAGAGGACATCATAGTTTCATTATACTGTCTGACTACTGCAGCTAGAAGCTTTGCCAGGCATACTTCGCACAATGGGATGATAAGCTAGAACAATAATAACAATTTAGTTTGAAACAGAGTTTGTGGCCTAAGTATTGTTTACAAAAATATCACTCCATTGGGTTCAGATTTTATATTATTCACCCCAATAGCATGATATTTTTTGTACTGATACCTATGACACTTGAGATTTATCAAAACTTTACATTGCTGCAAAATCACACATAGTAATGCAAAGTGCTCAAAACTTTTTGCATTGGAAAGAATTCAGAAGTGTTAGTTGGAAGATCATAGTAGTAAGATGAGATTTGGGATGACCAAAGGAGTGATGGAGGAGGGAAGAGTATGTATAAACGGACTAGGGAGATCATAGTAGTAAAATGGGATTTGGGATGAGTCAAATGAGAGATAATGAGGGAGAATTTAGTAGGGCTGTTTTGGAGATCATAGTAGTAAACTGAGGTTTATGGTGAACGAGGAGGGGCAGATGAGAAAAGATTCTAGGAAGGGTTGGGATGATTCAAAGAGTGGAGATAGAGGATACATTGATAGAGTTATAGGGTGATGGTGAGATAGAGTAAAGCTTTCAAAAGGGGATTTTTTTCTCTTGTACATTATGAATAAACTTATTAATATACAAATACATGTTTACATATTAAAGGAATATATATGTAAGGAATATAATATATAGAGATTCAGAGTTGTATCGTATAAACACAGACTTTCAAATGTTGCAGTATTTGAAGTTAATTTATTTGTGTCTTTTTATAACATTATTTGATCTTTCCTCAATATTTCAGTAGTGAAATGCTAGTAGATAAATAATTAAGATAATATTGACCTATTGTGATAGACAAAATAAATACTGAGACTCATGAACATCGAATCAAACAACTTATATAAAAACTATGAAATGACCTGTGAACATGTTAGGGGGTACAATAATATACACAGATATATATATATATATATATATATATATATATATATATATGTATATATACAAGTAACCCTAAGTAATATGCACATTTGTTAAACAGGCCTAAAGGGTATGTATATGTTTTTAGATAAAATAGTTATTTTATACATTTGTACAAAGAAATGCACATATCTAGATATAAACATATAATCAAATTATAAATGTTTACATACACAGGGATTTTCAGCCCATTGCTGTTCGAGTATGGTGGTTATGTAGGGAAGAGTCAACTCTTGAGAAGTCTTCTGAAGATAAGATATTTATCTGTGGATCTTATATTTGGTGTTTATGAATTCCATAGTCTGGCCGTTTGAACAGAGAAAGATGCTCAACCTATTGTCTTTTTCTTGAATGGTGGTGTTTTGAAATGAAGGTTACTTTGTTGAATGAATTTGGCGATTTTGGGCCACATGTACAAAACATTTTTCTAGTCGCAAATGGGCCAATTTGCTGAATCGACCTGTTTGAGTTTAGAAAAATGCTTATTTGGGTGTACAAAGCCCAAATTGCAATTCAGTAATTTGTTACCGAATCAAAATTTGGGTTTTGTATTTTGGTGTTAAGAAGGGATACGTTGAGAGCATCTCTTCCTAATAACGAATCTGAAGGTTTAGTATGAATGTTTTGCAAACAAAATGAAGTAGCAAAACATTTGCAGACTACCGCCAAAAGAAAGTTGGCGGCACCCATTCGCATATGAGAAGAGGTCACTGGGGGACCCCTTCCGCTTCCGCTTTTAGAATGGATGGCTAACTATTTTTAAAGAGCTGGCCAGTGCCTACTTTTAAATAATGAAACTTATAGGTTTCATTGTGAGAAAACAGGGCTGATTGCAAAGGCCCCTGACTTTTTCCCCCATTTTTCACTTTTTGCCAGTGTTTTCCTGACTCTAATGGTACTCTGGGTACTGCTAACCAGTCCAAGGACCTGTGCTCTGTGTAAAATCAGTATGCACATTAGGCTAATTATAATTGGCTAAGTCAACCTACCTATAAGTCCCTAGTAGATGGAAGGGTTATGTAGGTTTAGGGACCCCAGCATAGGTGGTGCCCCCATAGGTGCACCGCTGAGGTGCCTAGTGTCATTTTAAAGGCAGGCCTTTAAATTAAAGTTACATGCAAACTCGACTTTTGAATTAAAAGTTCTTCCAAAGTCTTAAACTGCCTTATTTTGACATATGTCACCCCTAAGGTGTGCCCCTAGGGGTGGGTGCAATGTAACTATAACAGGGACTTTATAACAATAGTTGTATAAGCCCTGGTGAGGTAAAACAGCCAAATTTGTTTTCCCCTCATTGTAGTGAATGACCTTCATAGGCTAGAATGGGGAGACTATATTTTAATTGTAAAAGTGCCCTTAAGTACAAGATCCCACAGGTTTGGTATCAAATTAATTGTTATAATAAACCCCACAACTTACAGTTGTGGGATTTAATATAACTTGTTCAGGTAAGAAGTTTTAAACTTTACCTGAAAAGTTGAAAACTTCAGTACCTGCAGTGTATTTGCAGCTTTGCTCTGATTGGCCAGCCTCTGGATGAGGTGTGATGTGGCCTGGCTCAACACAAAGAGATGTGCCTGGGGGAGGAGATCTCCCCTCAGCAGATGGGGAAGCAGGAAGGGCTACCAAGCTAGTCTTCAAAGACAGGGAAGGACATTTGGGGCAACCCAGTAACACCCTCACATCCTGCAAACCCAGACAATTAGGTGCCCCCTTGATTTAATTAGGAGAGGGCAGGAGAGGGGTGTGTTTAGGATTTTCAGCCACACCAATGGGTGGGCTCAGGCAGATGTAACCTCTAAAAATCACTTTCAGACATGATGGATTTTTGAGGAATGTTGCTCCCTGGGATTGATTTTTGTCAGGAAGTGGTCATCACAGGGGGAAGGGCCCTGCCCCTGATTGGAGAACCAGGACCCCCCCTGTTTGTCATACAGGAGCAAGGATAAAACTGGCAGACCTGCACCCACACTGTAGCTCCCTACCAGATCCCTATCAAATTCCAACAAGGAAGAACTACAGAAGAGGAAGGACTGCCCTGCTGGACCCCTGACCTGCACCTGGACACTGCACTCTGGAGGACTGCACCAGCTGCACACTTGGGCTTCACCACAAGAAGGACTTTGCCTGGCTTCAACTGGTTCAATGAGGGACTCTCTGTGTGCTACAGGTGAAAACCTGCTAACCAGAGTCCCCTGCACCAACTCCTGAAGAAACCAACCAGCTGACCACTGCCCAGTGGCCAAAAAGGAGTTTGGCCAGGTGCATTCTAGGATTTGTAGTCTGCACCCTCAAGGAGCCTCTCAGAGCTTCTGGAACCTTGGGGTGAGCTGTGGACCTCAAAAGACCCTTAAAGGAACATATGGAAGAAGATCCAGAAGTTTGGAGAAATTTGGAGAACTTTTGGAAAACAGCTCTATAAAGGGACCGATCTGCCGCGGCAACTCTATCCGGCTTGCCTCAACCGCGACCTGGCCTGACTTGCAGGTTCGTCCCAGTGAAGAAAATCTCAGAAAAAGTTATGAAGTCCAAAAGTAGGAAGTTTACCGGGACATGCCAGGCAGTGTATCCAAAGAGGGCGCCAAGGACGTTGGATCAAGATTCAGGTTTGCCCAGGATTTTCACCTCGAAAAAATGACTAAGTCGAAGGTAAAAATCTCCACCGAGAGCTCCTGTGACGCGTATCTGAGGAAGAGTTCCAGGAGGTCAGATTGGGCTGGCAACTTGGTCCCTCTGAAGAAAATCTCCAGAAAAATGATGGAGTCCTAAGGTAAACTTTTGACCGAGGCCTCCTGCGGGCTGAAGTCGAGCCGGGCTCCATTGCGGTCGGCCTTAAACTTTGACTTTGCCCTGGTCGAGGTGTGACCAGATGACCAGATTGGCGCTTTTTGTTTCAATGCGCTAGAAAGCATTAATTATTACAAAATTAATATCTCTGGTTCCCCTTATCCAATTTTATTTGTTTTGGTGTCATTTGTGAGCTACAAATATTTCCTATTTTTTACAAATTGATTGTGGTTTTTTAAACTGTTTCCTGTGTTTTATTTAATTACTGTTTTGTGATATTTAAATGCTTTACGCTTTGTCTCCTAAGTTACGTCTTGTCACTCGTTGCCAAGCTACCGACGGGTGAACTTGGTTTAATTTACTGAGACCTAACGGGACCTAAGTAGAGGTTAGTGGCCTATTGCTAAATCTAGGTACTTACCTGCCCTTACCAATAACCCATTTTCCAACATTTCTGGAAGCAGCGGTGGGATCCAGTATCTGTGTTTAATATCACACTACAGTTTTAAGTGAAATAAGGTAAAAATCCTCTAAATTGACCTAGAACAAAAGTATTTTTGATTTTTCAAATGTGGACTAATTTTGTAATTACTCCATTTTTGATTTTTCTAAATTGTTCTGATCAATTGGTGCCAAAGTATTTTTTTAAGTGACACAAAACTTAAGAACTTAAGGGAGACCATGGAGCTTGATCTGGCTAGCCTACCCACACTTACTGCAGCTGAGCTTAGGGTGTTGTATAGAAAGGGATTACTTGCTACTAACAACCTTAGGAAGGCTGTGATGGTTAAGTCCCTTGAAGCATGGGTAGCGCAGAAAGAGACAGAGGAAGCTTCAGAGGTAGGAATGGATAAGGAAGATGTCCTCTCCAACCTCCAGGAGGAGGAGGATGATTGCCTCATTGTGGTGTCAGCAGCTAGGGCCCCCTCCAGAGCTAGTGGGAGGGGAGAGTCTGTGGTATCAGACCAAGAGGAAGCAGAACCGGGCCTCAGGGAAAGGGAACTTGAGGCCAAGGAAGCCCTCATAGCTTTGGAGGATGAGAAGTTGGCCTTGGAGAAGGAGAAGTGGGCAATAATTGAACAGAGAGATGGTGACAGCAACAGAGAAGCTGGGGTGTCCATGGGTAGGGGGTTTTGTCCCTGACTACCCAAGGGGGTGGTTCCTGCTTATGTAGAGGGGGATGACATAGACATGTGGTTGGAGGCCTTTGAGTGGGCACTCCAAATGGGAAGGGTTAGGCCTCAAAAATGGGGTTAACTTCTATGGGAGTTGATCCCCAACTCAGGGAGGGATAGGCTTCTGACCTTAAGTGGGGAGGAGGCAGATTCATACCCTAGTATGAAGAGGTGCTTAACCAAGAAGTTTGATCTGACCCAAGAGCAGTATGGGATGAAGTTCAGGGACACCCAAAAGGTCCATACCCTGTCTTGGTTTGACTTTGTAGACACCTCACTTAAGGCACTAGAGGGCTGGATTCATGGTAACAAAGTAAATACTTATGAGGGATTATACAATTTGATCATGATAGAGCACATCTTGACCAATTGTATGCAAGAAAGGTTATGTCAGCATCTAGTGGACTATAAGCTGACCAACCCCAGAGAGCTGGTGAGGCAGCTGATGAGTGGTTGAGAACCAGGGTGGTTGTCAAGTCCCGGGGGGAGACTCCAAGAAGGGGGGGTCAGGTTCCCAAAAGCCTAAGGAGGGAGGTGGTAAGCCCACCACAGAGACGCCCTCTACACCCCTGAACCCTAAGAAGGAGGGGAGTAAATCCAACTTCCACTCTGACAAGCAGAGGCAGGGAGACCTAGGGTTAAAAAAGCTCTTGGACAGTAAGGCTTGCTTTGACTGTCAGCAGACAGGTCACGTCAGGGGAGATGCAGCCTGTCCAAGGAAAGTGGTTAGCACTGGGCTGTCCAGTGTAGCCATGGAGGAGGACTCCTCAGATAATGAAGTTCTCATAGCATTGGGCTGGGAGACAGGACTGATGGTAAGCTAGTGATCCCTGAGAGTGGGAGTAGGTACTTTCACCCCATTCAGGTGAATGGGATCCCTATCACTGGCCTGAGAGACACCTGTGCCAGTCACACCATAGTGAGTGACCATTTGGTGACCCCAAACATGTATGTCCCAAGGGAGACCAGGAAAGTCAGGATAGCCACAGGGGAGGTCACATCCAAACCTGTAGCATAGTGCCCCTAGAGAGGGAGGGAATCCTTGACTGGTTTAGGGTGGCATTCAGTGCTGACCTCCCCCTAGATTGTTTCCTGGGCAATGACGTCCCAGAGGTGAATCTGGACCCAGATGGGGCGGTCGCCCAGGGTGCCCCCCAACCCAAAGTCCTGGGGAACAAATCCCTATTGTTTGGAGACTGGGGTCCCCAAGAAAAGGAAAGAAGAAAAAGAAGGGTAGGCCACTCCTAAAGAGAGTTCCAGGGAGCCAAAGGCCTTCTGCCCCAGTAGGAGGGGATCCCAGAGTTGGCACTGGTGAGGCCTCACCTGACCCCAAGGAAGTCCTGAGTAGCCAGGCAGATGTCCAGATGTAGGGTGTTTCCCCTACACTGACAGAAGGGAGAGTGGAAGGAGGGTGTCCGCCACATAAGGTGGTAGCCCCCCCACTCTAGACAGCAAGCAGGGTGCCAGGACCCCACAGTTGCCCCTAAAGCAGCTCAGCCACCTGTCAGTGGAGAGCTTAGGGTGTGGTTCTGGGTGCTGAGAGCTGTCAGCAGCCTCTGCTGGGTGCTAGCGTCCCTGGAAGAACTGCACTTTGCTTGGGAGGCAGACCCCAGGGCAAAAAGCAAAGTAGGCCCCCTGACCCTGTTGGTCATGGTAGGGGGGTTGCTCAAGTGTTGGGTGACCTCTTTGGTTAAGCTAGGTGTTGCCCTAACACAGTTAGGGATAGGGGAGGAGGGCACCTCACTACCCAAGTTGACAGAGAGAGAGGAGAAAGACCCCCCCCTACAGGGAAATTTCAGTTTAAGATGGGTCCTTTCACTGTTGGGATGGGTTCACCACCCAGAGGGAGTGACCATGAAAGGAGGATGTTAGGCACATTAGGCCCTGCAAAGGGGCAGCCAGTTTTCTTCACTGTCTTCCTCACCTAACAAGCCAGGAAGACTCTCCCAGGGTTGGGCTAAGTCTCCTGGGCATGTGGGCTGGGGGGGCTTGTGTGAGAAAACAGGGCTGATTACAGAGGCCCCCTGTCTTTTTGCCCCCATTTTTCACTTTTTGCTGGTGTTTTCCTGCCTCTAATGCTACTCTGGGTACTGCTAACCAGTCCCAGGGCCTGTGCTCTGTGTAAAATCAGTATGCAAATTAGGCTAATTATAATTGGCTAAGTCAACCTACCTATAAGTCACTGGTAGATGGTTAGGCATGTAAGCTTAGGGACCCCAGCATAGGTGGTGCCTCCATAGGTACACTGCTGAGGTGCCCAGTGACATTTTAAAGGCAGGCCTGCCTTGCTGGCTGCTTTTAAATTAAAGTTACATGCAAATTCGAGTTTTAAATTAAAAGTACTTCCAAAGACTTGAATGACCTTATTTTTACATATAGGTCACTCCTAAGGTGTGCCCTATATGCCCCTAGGGCTGGGTGCCATGTAACTATAAGCAGGGACCTTATAAAAATAGTTGTATAAGCCCTGGTGAGGTAAACCAGACAAATGTGTTTTTCCCTCATTGTCGTGAATGGCCTTCATAGGCTAGAATGGGGAGACTTTATTTTAATTTTAAAAGTCCCCTTAAGTAGCAGATACCACACGTTTGGTATCAAATTCATTGTCATAATAAATCTCACAACTTCCAGTTGTGGGATTTAATACAACTTGTTCAGGTAAGGAGTTTTAAACTTTGCTTGAAAAGTTGACAACTTCAGCCCTGCAGTGTTTTTGCTACCTTGCTCTGATTGGCCAGCCTCTGGCAGCCTGGCCAGGCTGCCTAGATGAGGTGTGATGTGGCCTGGCTCAACTCAAAAAGATGTGCCTGGGAGAGGAGATCTCCCATCAGCAGATGGGGAAGCAGGAAGGTGGGAGGGCTGCCAAACTGATCTTCAAAGGCAGGGGAGGACATTTGGCGCCACCCAGTAACACCCTCACATCCTGCAAACCCAGACAATTAGGTGCCCCCTTGATTAAATTAGGAGAGGGCAGGAGAGGGGTGTGTTTAGGATTTTTAGCCACACCAGTGGGTGGCCTCAGCCAGATGTAACCTCCAAAAATTACTTTCAGCCATGATGGATTTTTGAGGACTGTTGCTCCCTGGGATTGATTTTTGCCACACTTCCCAGGAAGTGGTCATCACAGGAGGAAGGACCCTGCCCCTGATTGGAGAACCAGGACCCCCCTGTTTTTCACCCAGGAGCAATGATAAAACTGGCAGACCTGCACCAACACCTTAGATCCCTACCAGATCCCTATCAGATTCCAACAAGGAAGAACTACAGAAGAAGAAGGACTGCCCTGCTGGACCCCTGACCTGCACCTGGGCACTGCACTCTGGAGGACTGCACCAGCTGCACACTTGGGCTTCACCACAAGAAGGACTTTGCCTGGCTTCAACTGGTTCAAGGAGGGACTCCCTGTTTGCTACAGGTGAAAACTTGCTAACCAGAGTCCCCTACACCAACTCCCGAAGAAACGAACCAGCTGGCCACTGCCCAGTGGCCAAAAAGGAGTTCGGCTAGGTGCATTCTGGGAGTTGTAGTCCGTACCCTCAAGGAGCATCTCAGAGTTTCTGGAACCTTGGGATGAGCTGTGGAACTCAAAAGACCCTTCAAGGAACATCTGGAAGAAGATCCAGAAGTTTGGAGATGTTTGGAGAACTTTTGGAAAAAAGCTCCATAGAGGGACCGACCTGCCATGGCAAGTCTAGCCAGCTTGCCTCAACCGCGACCCGGCCTGACTTGTAGGTTCGTCCTGGTAAAAAAAATCTCCAAAAAAGTGACTACGTCCGAACGTAGGAAGTTGACCGGGACCTCCCAGGCAGTGTATCCGAAGAGGACTCCAAGGACATCGGATCAAGATTCAGGTTTGCCCCGGTCGAAGGATTTTCACCTCGACAATACGACGAAGTCCAAAGGTAAAATTCTCCACCGAGTGCTCCCATGACGCGTGGAAGAGTTCCAGGAGGTCGGTTTGGACTGGCAACTTGGTCCCGCTGGAGAAAATCTCCAGAAAAATGACTAAGTCCTAAGGTAAACTTTTGACCGAGAACTCCCGCGGGCTGTAGCTGAGCCGGGCTCCATCGAGGTCGGCCTTAAACTTTGACTTTGCCCCGGTCGAGGTGCGACCAGATGACCAGATTGGCTCCTTTTGTTTCTATGCACTAGAAAGCATTTATTCTTTAAAAATTCATAAATCTGGTTCCCCTTCTCCAGTTTTATTCATTTTGGTGTCATTTTAATTCTAAAAATATCTCCTACTTTTTATAAATTGTTTTCAGATTTTTAAACTGTTTCCTGTGTATTATTTAATTACTGTTTTGTGATATTTGAATACTTTACACTGTGTCTCCTCATTTAAGCCTTGTCGCTCCTTGCCAAGCTACTAAGGGTTGAGCTAGGTTTAATTTACTGAGACCTAACTGGACCTAAGTGGAGGTTAGTGGCCTATTACTAAGTGCAGGTACTTACCTGTCCTCACTAATAACCCATTTTCCAACATTATTTTTTTTTATTTTTAAATGCATCCCTTTTTCACTTTAGGAAAATAGGTTGCATTTATTTAAAAAAGATTACTTTATTTCAAAGCAATCACAGACATAGTGGTTTTCTGAGCCCAGAAGGCCACCATCCTTGTGGTGGCTGTGATTCCTAATGGGTCACAAATTGCGACCTACCTCAGTAATTTTCATGAGATAGGCCTAGTTGAGACCTACTATGAATTGCAAATGGAACTCTGAAGGTTTTCATACATTTGAATTATTGATTTCCTAATTGCGATTTACAGTAAATCGCTATTAGTAAATTGCTAATTCAAACGTTCGTACATATGGCCCCTAATTCCTAATGAAAAACGGTCCTGTTCCATGTATTGCTTCTTGGTGATATAAAGCAGCTTGAATATAGATCATCTGGCAACCAATGTAGCGTTCTCAATGCAGGGGAAATGTGGGCTTGTGCCTTTACATGTAGAAGTAGTCTGGCAGCAGAGTTCTGAATGTTTTATTGTTTTTTCATAGAAGAAAGAGATGATCCATGGTAGAGACCATTGGTGTTTAGGTAGGAGTAGCCATTACCTTGTGTGGAAATCAGAGGTGGGGAAGATGTATTCCAAAGTTTTCATGGTGATGAAGCTTTATCTTACAAATGTGTTGACTTGGGCATTCATTGTTAACTTGGAGTGCTTGGTAAAGCCAAGGTTTCTAACTTCCTAAGATACTTCATGAGGTGGGCCCAGATCATCCGGCCATGCGCAAAGTGGGTCATAATTCTTCCAATCACCACATGTGAGTATTTCCTTTTTGGAAGCATTCAGTTTGATATGGCTCCATGTCATCCACTGATCAACGGCTCTGAGGCAACTAAAGATTTAGGAGTTTCCAATATCTTTGGGGTATTCCAGTTGAAGAACTATTTGTATGTCATTTGCATAGTTGTAGCATGTGAGTTCAAATTCATTGATCATTTCCGGTAATTAAATCATGCAGATGTTGAAATGCATGGTTGAGATGATTGAGCCTTGAGGGACCCCTGCTTTTGTGAAGTAGGGTTTGGACAAGAAATGGGGAGCATGGATGACATTTGTTCTGTTTTGAAGTCAGGATGTGGTCCAGTCTTAAGCAGTATCCTCCATGCTGGCTTTGTAGAGTCTTTGTATTAGGGTGTCATGGTCTACTGTGTCAAAGGCAGCTGTGAGGTCCAAGAGAAGTAGTACAGCTATTCCATTTCGGTCTACCGTGTTTTTATGATCATTCCAGATGGCAATGAGGGAAAATGCAATGCCTCTTCCTGGGTGAAATCCAGTTTGGTAGTCCGAAATACACGATTTTGTAATTGAAGGGTAACCTTTCAGTACAAAATTTATGCTGGACAACACACATACCTTTGCACTTTGGTGCAGTTTTGCAAAGGTGTGTGCTTGGCACTAGGAAGACTGTTAATGCGTCAGCATGGGGGAAGATAGCAGCCGCACATATTTTGCTCTGCGCTCCTCTCTCTTCCAGTGCAACTTTGGTTGCTGTGCTGCACTGCACTCCACTGTATTTTAATAAATAAGCTTCATTATTTTTAGATGACAATATACAGGCTTCAATATTCTAGGACCATATCGCAAATAACGACCAACATCTGCTTGTTTAAAAGGTCATGAACATCAGTAGGCAATGATGTTAAATAATGGCATGTGACTTCTAGTTTTAGGCTATGTGTGGTTGCCATGATCGTCTAATCGGGAGGGAAAATTGACTACATTTATTTTTCCTATACATTCCTCATGCAATCTTCATCTTCATGAAACAGGTTTATATCAGCAAAGTATGAATATTAACACAGTCATTTGCCCTTTAAAATCTACGAAGTACAATAATTAAGTATTCAAGTGGACGGGTCTGCTATTTCTCTACTGCACCATACTACTTCAGTTTTATTTCCCCTTATAATTCAGACTGAGAGGTGTCATATGGAGCTCACAGTAATTATGCAGTGCTGCAGACGTATACCATATAGCCTCACAGCAGGTTTCTTTAATAATCTTTCTTGCGTTACCTCAAAATGTTTCTTTGTTTGAAATTTCATTTCAAGCCTCAATATTCCATTTCCTTTTCCCATCAAGACTCGAATGCTGTTTGTAATGTAATCCATCTGATTATCTGCAAATCTACCCTTATGAGTATAACTCTGTTTTGTATAATGGACAGTCAAGTTTTGAAAACCTAAAGAATCAATCACTCCAGAATGATTCTGTTTCAGTCTTTGCATTCATTCCTGTTTATGTCCTGTAGAGTGCCCTCAAGCCAGAGGGGAGGGCAGAGGGTACCTGTTATGAAATAAATGGCCATTTCTCTAGAAAGTTGGATGTTCTGTAAGATCCCCGTTTGGCAAGTTACCAACTGCTCCTGGCATATGTAACAATGCACACGACAGTGCTGCAGCTTAGATTTAGCTACGCCTTCCTCTGTTAGATGTTGTTTATTGTTCTGAATTTTTTTTTCACCATCATGTCACATTACAACCAATTTGGCACACCTTCAAGCAGCGCTCAATTTGTAAATAAAATAAGCGCCAGGGCTCTCTTTAGGAGGCTCCTGTAGCTTGCACCACACATTGTCCCTGCCATGCTGGCAATGATGATAACACAGCTACTCACCATACATTCCTAGAAGTGTCACAGTTCAGACAATTCCTGGTCCTCAAACCTATGACAATGGTTTGGGCGACAGGTAATAGTCATTTTTAATGTGTGTTGAATTAATAACGAGCTGTTGTTATGGTCATCTCTAAATTAGCCAGACATCGCCACCTAGTTGCAGACTGACACTCGCCCAAGTGTTGACAATACATTCCTGGTGTAGTGTAGGCTCAAATTAAGCACTGCTTTCAGGTTTCACAAATAAACAACATTACATATTAAAAAAACTGCTAATTTCTGAAAATACTGGCAGTTGAAGTAAGTCAAGTCGTCACTACAAATCAAGTGGTGGAAATAAAGCAGTCAGCTGAGAGTGTGCACTATTGAGCATTCAGATGCAGTCACAATTTACCATTGCTTATTAGGTGTGATAGGAGAAAACACGCAATGGTAAAACAACAGGCCTGGTTTTGGTTCTCAGCCTATTAGCTTTGTCAATATTATTTGAATCCCTGTGTAATCTTTATTACAAAAACAATAAAAAATGGCCACCAATGAATGTGCATGAATGGTATGGAAGAGTAGACTGCTTTCAGTCTTTCTGTGAAAATGCCCTGCGGATATATTGAAAGACGACTGTGCATATGCGCACACGTGCATGCATGCACATCAGTGTCTGGAGAGCTGGTAAGCCATCAGAGATTTGAAAGGAATATCTATTAAAAAAAAACACAGAACCAGCCAAAGAAAGGGACTATTCTTTAGGTGGAAATGCACTTTTGCACATGCGGGTGGCCGTCACTCACAGTAAAGAGAGGCGATGGCAGATGATAAACATGATATATATATATTTTTTTTAGTCATGTAATTTAACAAGAGTGTTTTTTGAAGGACTTTTTAAGAAAAAGAGGGATTCATTCAAGAGCCTTCATTATCTTTATTCGCAGCTTTGCTGATTCTCCCTCCTGAGCCATGAACTTCCAGAAAACAATGAGCTAATCTGATTTTCACAAAGCCGTTAGTGAAGCTTCACTTAGCTTCGCCAAATTCATTTGCAATATGTTTCTCTTACCTTTGCAAAACTTCCTCCACAGAATTATAATGCTGCAAAGCTCTGTTTTCAGTGCAGAGATTCATTGCAATCCTGAACAGGATGTTATGCTTACAAAGAGCAAAGAATGCAGAAAGAGAGCGAAGAGGCACCAAGGTGTGTAAAGCACGCGCGATCAAATCTTTTATGCTTTCTAGGCCATAAACTTGGCTAATGTTGAAGTATCTAACACTGCAATGCTAGCATCGATTGCCAGCTGCTCTTATTGGATGAATATTTTTATGGAATGTTATGACTTACACACTTCTGCCTCGTGTTGAAATTGATTCAGACAGGTGTTGCCCTTTGTGACACTACAGAGCATTCTGAGAAAGAATAGGCAAGATGGGAAACTGTTTATTTGCAACTCAAAAGATGTGTGGAGATCAAAGACAACCCTCAGATTATTTGAAGAATCCGAAGGGGTATGAGTTGAGCCTTATTCAGAGGGCCAACATACTTGGGGCCAGCTGTCTTGGAGGATTAAAAAATGGCTATGGCACAACTGAAATCATTGGTATAATGGATCATGATTTGGGTGTTACCCTGAAATAAAGTGAAACCCAAATGAATGTATAAGCATAATCACTTGAGAGGAACAGGAGGGTAAGTCCCTTTAGAACTCCACATTTCAAGGATTCCCAAGTGGATCGAAAAAAGGAGTGATAGTTATGGCCTGTAAAAGTTGAGAAAAGAAAGAGAAGGCAGCCTGTTAAGAGTCATAGCCTTTACACCTAAAGAGAAAATAGAACAACCCAAGACGGAATGAGATACACTGTCAAATGCTGTACTGAGATTGAGTAGGATAAGGAGGACTAGCCATTTTGATCAACACTACTGCGAAGAACTTATGAAACAAATAGCAGCATTGATTCTGTCCTGTGAATGCCATTGGCAAGAGGCTAATATGTGAGAGGATTCAGCATACTCAAGAAGCTGCCCATTTGCCCCCTTTTCTAGAACTTTCACAGAGATGAGAAGTATATAAATAGGCCTGGAACTGCTTAAAAGACAATGATTGACTGGGGGCAATTTCAAAAGAAGTACCTCAACAGCTTTTTTGCAAGCTAGAAAAACAGAGGCACAGGAGGGAGAAGGGTTACACAGGGAGGAAATTACGAGCACATGCATAGGTACAATAACAATTCGAGATGCACCTCAAATGGCTAGGGAGTGAGCAACTGCCTTGCCCTCCTACCTGATAAAATCATCAAACCACAGATTGTGGTCCCGTAGGGTCTTAAAAATTGTAAATTTACAAGAGTTACCAAAACTGTCACACAGACCAGCACAACGGTAGAGAAGGATGCCAGAAAAAGAGCAAGTGGGTGTGGTATTAATAAGGTGAAAAACTGTGAGTGGCAATCACCACCAACATTTTTTTAGAATAATAAGGAGCAATCTGTGTAGGTGGACGTAGTGTTCAGTTTTGTAACCAGAAGGTACTGCGAATGCCATGTCAAAATTTGCAAATTTGTAGAGACAGGTCTCTGGCATAAATATGATGTTTAATTCAAAGGGATATTTAAGATCAAGAGCAAAATTGTATGGGTGTTGATTGGATGAGTACTAGTACTGTATATTTTAAAGAAGTTAAAGTAGAAGCAGTAAAGGAGGGGAGAAGCTCGGGAAGGTTGTTGGGGTGTATTCATCTTGAGACACAGAAGAAATAGAGCAGCTGGGGAAAGGTGAAGTAAACAGTTTACAATAGGACAAACTCTGAGAGCAAAAGATTGTGCATGAGAGTAGAAAAAATGGGCCAGAGATATTGGTGTTGGGCAAAGCTGAGGCTCGGACAGGCATAGATGAGCTTGTCTTTGGTGAACTTTCAACATGCTAGTGATGCATCTACAGTGGATGGCTGCTGTGTGGCTATGCTCATAGTATCTAAAATATGCCATCATGTGTCGAAGCCCACATCATGGGAGGGTGGTTGAAAGGGATATCCTAATGACAGGAAAAGATGGGGTGACAAGGTACGCCCAAGGTGGAGGCAGTGAAAGTTTTCTGCTTTACAACCTCATGTGGCAAATAGAGTCTTTATTGAAAAAAAGAACAATACAGCTTTGCCTGTAATGCAAGTGTAGTGTCATGAGGCTATGTGTGCTAGGACCCCTGTGGTTCTAGGCAGACTCAATAGAGGAATTACTTAACTTGCAGGGAGGTGTTAAGGTGTGGTTATTAGTGATTATGATGTAATCAGAGTGCAGTGTGTGATCGTATGCTGAGGAATAAAGATGTCTGGTACAGAGATGTATGTGTGGTGTGGTTCTTTGCATGCTCTCAGTCTGGGAAGAACGCTACACCAAGGAGGGTAAAATATTTGCATATTTTGCAAACTACCCTCAACAAAGCCAGACACCTTCTACTGGATTCACAATAAAAATGGTGAACTGGCAAACAAACCATTTTAAAAAGAAGTGCTTACTTACAGAAAAATACATATTTGATTTAACAATATTTGAAGCAGAATTACACACATATATAAATTCGCCTATAACATCACACCCATTGTCAATCATGACAGATTTAGGAACAACTGCATTCGCATACATGTTCTATGTCTTTGACATGCACCTTCGATTAGCATACATAATTGTGAATGACATTAAGGTCCAGATTTCTACTTTTTAACGCAAAACTGCGCTAATGCAGTTTTGCATCAAAACGTTTAGTGCTGTCTAGCGCCATTTCTTAACGCCACCGTGCATCATATTTATAGTATGACGCTGGGTGGCAGTAAGAATAAGTTAGAGTCTTTTTTCCTGACGCTAACCATTGTGCCTTGTCGTAGGGCAAAATTAGGTTAATGCAGGAAAAATTACTCTAATCCAGTTTACGACATGTAAACACACTGCAAAACGAAAATGCGCTATCTTTGCCCTCAATAGGTTCAAAAAGCAATGCAAATGGAGCAAACAGTGCAAAGGAGAGGAAAGATGGATCCACAAAGCCAGGAGAGACCCCCAGGGAGACCCCAGACAACTAGGAACCATCCATGAGGACACAGACAAGACCCAGGGGAGAGACAAGAAGAAGAGGAAGTGTCGCTTCAGCGCAGAGGAACATGAAATACTGGTGAGACCGAGGTGACGGAGCACCAGCATCAACTCTTCATCACCTGTAAATTGCCAATTGGAAGGAGAGAGGGAATTTGGCAGCAGATTGTTGTAGGAGGCTGGCCTGGTATGTAGTGGGTCCCTGGGGTACTTACAGCTTACACCAGGTCCAGGTACCCCTTATTAGTGAAATGTAGTAGTGGCCTAGCAGCTTAGGCTATGGCAGAGCAGCTTAGGCTGAAATAGGAGACATGCAAACCTCCTACAATACCACTTATAGTCACACAGTACTTATACACAAGTAAAGATATTACTCAGTGTTACCAAAAATAAAGGTAGTTTATTTGGGTGACACAGTACCAAAAATATCTTAGAGGGAATACTCCTTCTGGAGGTAAGTATTATACACAATATATACACTAGACACCAAAATAAGGTAAGTAATTAGACATAGGATAGTGCAAACAATAGGAAATGCTATAGAATGCAATGGGAGAAAATAGGTCTAGGGGCAGCACAAACCATATACTAAGACAGTGCAATGCGATCACAAATTCCCCCTAGACAAGTGTAGTGTGTTCAGAATTGCTGGGAGAGTAAGAATACAGTAAAGGTAAGTAAATTACCCCACCCAAAGCCCAGAAAAGCAGGAGTAAAGTACTGTAAGCTTCCTTAGACACAGTATGAGTCGAGATTAGGGTTATTGCAAGAACCAACCAAGTCTGCAAACAACAAATGGTGGATTCCTGGACCTAAAGACCTGCAATGGAAGGAGACCATGTCCAGAAGTTGAAAGAAGTTCCAGAAAGGACTGGAGCCCCTGCCAACCTAGAAGAGTCCCCGGTTGGACGAAGATTGCAGAAATGTACCCTAGGAAGATGTCAGCGGGTTCCTGCATGATGCACTGGATTTCCCATGTCATCAAGTTGGAGGCAGGTGAGTTTTGGCACTGGATTCCTCTAACAATCCTTGGTTCTGGCAAAGTCGCATTTTGCATCAAGTAGGTGCGATCTGGACCCAGGAGGGAACTGGGGGCCTCATCTCTGTGTGAGGAGGAAGAGGGGTCTCTCAGCACTTCAGAGAGCCCTCAGAGCACCAGATAACACACACGGGATTCCCAGGACACAGAGACAAAGGAGGTGGAAAATGTGGTTGGTGCAGCACTACAAAAGAAGGTCCCACGCCGCCGGAAGCGTCACAGGATAGAGTGCTGAGGAATTGGGCCAGGCTGTACACAAAGGAATTTTGCAAATAGTGCGCAGAGGTTGCAGGAGGTGAAGAAGATGCTGTGCACAGGGGTACGGTCGTTCTGGGGGAAGGCAAGGTTTTACCTCCTCCAAATTGGGACAGCAGGACCTCAGGATAGTCTTTGTCAATGTGGTCCACCCTCTGTCTTCCAGGGAGCACGCTCGTCACCAGGAGAGGAGTCCAAGAGAACCAGTCATTGACTTAGAAGGTGCCTGCTTCAGGAGGGGAGTGACTCTGCCACCCCACGGGAGATGTATTCGGTCCTTCTGGTGCAGGGTGAAGACAAGGAGTCCTGAGAGTGTGCACACCATGGAAACTGCTGCAGCTGCTGGCTGGAGCTGAAGTTGCAGTGGAAAAGTATCCCTTCTGGATACTTTGTTGCTGTTACAACGGTTCCTGGAGCAGGCTGTGGTTGATCCGAGGTCCAAGGATGAAGTAGTAGTTGCAGAAGATTCTTGCTGGAAACTTGCAAGTAGAATCTGAAGAGAACCCACAGGAGAGACCCTAAATAGCCCTAAGAGGGGGATTGGCTCCCTTATCAGGTATGACCTATCAGGAGGGATCTCTGACGCCACCTGCTGGCACTGGCCACTCAGAGGCTTCCAGAATGCCCCCACACCTTGCAAAGCAAGATGGCTGAAGCCTGGGACACACTGGAGGAGCTCTGGGCACCAACCCTGGGGTGGTGATGGACAGGGGAGGGGAGTTGTCCAGCTTCGTGCCAGAGCAGGGACAAGGTGTCCCTGAACCTGTGTAGACTGGCTTATGCAAGGAGGGCACCATGTGTGCCCTTCAAAGCATTTCCAGAGGCTGGGGGAGGCTACCCCTCCCCAGCCTGTAACACCTATTTCCAAAGGGAGAAGGTGTAACATCCTGCTCCCAAAGAAAATGCTTTGTTCTGCCTTCCTGAGACTGAGCTGCTCAGACCCCAGGAGGGCAGAACCCTTTCTGTGAGGTGCAGGCAGCTGTAGCTGCATTGCAAGCCTCAGAGAGCTGGTTTGGCAGTACTGGGTTCACATGGTGGAGCCCCCAGGATGCATGGAATTGGCTCCCCAATACCAGATTTGGAAAGGGGGGGGGCAATTCCATGATCTTAGACACTTTACTTGGCCATATTCAGAGTTACCATTGTATATACAGTGCATGTGGGTAATGGCGTCCCCGCACTCACAAAGTTCGGGAATTGGCTCTGAACTATGTGGGGGAACCTTTGCTAGTGCAAGGGTGCCCTCACAATTAGTAACTTTACACCTAGCCTTCATTAAATGAAGGTTAGACATATAGGTGACTTATAAGTTACTTAAGTGCAGAGAAAATGGCTGTGAAATAATGTGTGCACTATTTCACGCTGGCTGCAGTGGCAGTCCTGTGAAAGGGTTTGTCTAAGATCCTTATGGGTGGCAAAATAAATTCTGCAGCCCATAAGGATCTCCTGGAACCCCAATCCCCTGGGTTCCTAGGTACCACATACTAGGGAATTATAAGAGGAGTCAAGTGTGCCACTTTAAATTGGTAAATGAAGTCACTAGTCTATAGTGACAAATTTAAAAGCAGAGAGAGCATAAGCACTGAGGTTCTGATTAGCAGAGCCTGAGTGACACAGTTAAGCACTATACAGACACACACATTAGGCCATACTCCATGAGCACTGGGGTCCTGACCAGCAGGATCGCAGTGAGACAGGCAAAACCATACTGACATACAGGTAAAAATGGGGGTACCATGCCAAGAAAGATGGTACTTTCCTACAATTGTGGACAAAATTAACAGTGTGGCAGAAGTCAGGAGAACTGTCACTGAGTGCAAGAAATGCTAGCATGACTGCAAGCGGAGGACAAAGGAGAAAATGGTAAGGAACAGGAAGGCAGCACTGCAGACTGGATGTGAGCGTCCAGTACCACAAGAGGACCTGAAGAAGATGAAGGAGATGGTTGCAGCCGTCATCCCCGAGGAAATCATCACTGGTATCGCAGGACAGGACAGCGCAGACTACCAGGAAACAACACATATGCAGGGTGTAAAGAAATGGCTCCCTGTTGCAGTTACCCCCCACTTTTTGCCTGGTACTGATGCTGACTTGACTGAGAAGTGTGCTGGGACCCTGCTAACCAGGCCCCAGCACCAGTGTTCTTTCACCTAAAATGTACCATTGATTCCACAATTGGCACACCCTGGCATCCAGATAAGTCCCTTGTAACTAGTACCTCTGGTACCAAGGGCCCTGATGCCAGGGAAGGTCTCTAAGGGCTGCAGCATGTATTATGCCACCCTAGAGACCCCTCACTCAGCACAGACACACTGCTTACCAGCTTGTGTGTGCTAGTGAGAACAAAATGAGTAAGTCGACATGGCACTCCCCTCAGGGTGCCATGCCAGCCTCTCACTGCCTATGCAGTATAGGTAAGACACCCCTCTAGCAGGCCTTACAGCCCTAAGGCAGGGTGCACTATACCATAGGTGAGGGTACCAGTGCAGGAGCACTGTGCCCCTACAGTGTCTAAGCAAAACCTTAGACATTGTAAGTGCAGGGTAGCCATAAGAGTATATGGTCTGGGAGTCTGTTTTACACGAACTCCACAGCACCATAATGGCTACACTGAAAACTGAGAAGTTTGGTATCAAACTTCTCAGCACAATAAATGCACACTGATGCCAGTGTACATTTTATTGTAAAATACACCCCAGAGGGCACCTTAGAGGTGCCCCCTGAAACTTAACCAACTGTCTGTGTAGGCTGACTAGTTCCAGCAGCCTGCCACACTAGAGACATGTTGCTGGCCCCATGGGGAGAGTGCCTTTGTCACTCTGAGGCCAGTAACAAAGCCTGCACTGGGTGGAGATGCTAACACCTCCCCCAGGCAGGAGCTGTAACACCTGGCGGTGAGCCTCAAAGGCTCACCCCTTTGTCACAGCACCGCAGGACACTCCAGCTAGTGGAGTTGCCCACCCCCTCCGGCCCCGGCCCCCACTTTTGGCGGCAAGGCCGGAGAAAATAATGAGAATAACAAGGAGGAGTCACTGGCCAGTCAGGACAGCCCCTAAGGTGTCCTGAGCTGAGGTGACTCTAACTTTTAGAAATCCTCCATCTTGCAGATGGAGGATTCCCCCAATAGGGTTAGGATTGTGACCCCCTCCCCTTGGGAGGAGGCACAAAGAGGGTGTACCCACCCTCAGGGCTAGTAGCCATTGGCTACTAACCCCCCAGACCTAAACACGCCCTTAAATTTAGTATTTAAGGGCTACCCTGAACCCTAGAAAATCAGATTCCTGCAACAACAAGAAGAAGGACTGCCTAGCTGAAAACCCCTGCAGAGGAAGACCAGAAGACAACAACTGCCTTGGCTCCAGAAACTCACCGGCCTGTCTCCTGCCTTCCAAAGAACTCTGCTCCAGCGACGCCTTCCAAAGGGACCAGCGACCTCTGAATCCTCTGAGGACTGCCCTGCTTCGACGACGACAAGAAACTCCCGAGGACAGCGGACCTGCTCCAAAAAGACTGCAACTTTATCCAAAGGAGCAGCTTTAAAGAACCCTGCAATCTCCCCGCAAGAAGCGTGAGACTTGCAACACTGCACCCGGCGACCCCGACTCGGCTGGTGGAGAACCAACACCTCAGGGAGGACCACCGGACTACTCTACGACTGTGAGTACCAAAACCTGTCCCCCCTGAGCCCCCACAGCGCCGCCTGCAGAGGGAATCCCGAGGCTTCCCCTGACCGCGACTCTCTGAAACCTAAGTCCCGACGCCTGGAAAAGACCCTGCACCCGCAGCCCCCAGGACCTGAAGGACCGGACTTTCACTGCAGAAGTGACCCCCAGGAGTCCCTCTCCCTTGCCCAAGTGGAGGTTTCCCCGAGGAAGCCCCCCCTTGCCTGCCTGCAGCGCTGAAGAGATCCCTTGATCTCTCATTGACTTCCATTGCGAACCCGACGCTTGTTCTAACACTGCACCCGGCCGCCCCCGCGCCGCTGAGGGTGAAATTTCTGTGTGGGCTTGTGTCCCCCCCGGTGCCCTACAAAACCCCCCTGGTCTGCCCTCCGAAGGCACGGGTACTTACCTGCAAGCAGACCGGAACCGGGGCACCCCCTTCTCTCCATTGAAGCCTATGCGTTTTGGGCACCACTTTGAACTCTGCACCTGACCGGCCCTGAGCTGCTGGTGTGGTAACTTTGGGGTTGCTCTGAACCCCCAACGGTGGGCTACCTTGGACCAAGAACTGAACCCTGTAAGTGTCTTACTTACCTGGTAAAACTAACAAAAACTTACCTCCCCCAGGAACTGTGAAAATTGCACTGTGTCCACTTTTAAAATAACTATTTGTGAATAACTTGAAAAGTATACATGCAATTGAAATGATTCAAAGTTCCTAATGTACTTACCTGCAATACCTTTCAAACAAGATATTACATGTTAAATTTGAACCTGTGGTTCTTAAAATAAACTAAGAAAATATATTTTTCTATAACAAAACCTATTGGCTGGATTTGTCTCTGAGTGTGTGTACCTCATTTATTGTCTATGTGTATGTACAACAAATGCTTAACACTACTCCTTGGATAAGCCTACTGCTCGACCACACTACCACAAAATAGAGCATTAGTATTATCTCTTTTTACCACTATTTTACCTCTAAGGGGAACCCTTGGACTCTGTGCATGCTATTCCTTACTTTGAAATAGCACATACAGAGCCAACTTCCTACATTGGTGGATCAGCGGTGGGGTACAAGACCTTGCATTTGCTGGACTACTCAGCCAATACCTGATCACACGACAAATTCCAAAATTGTCATTAGAAATTGATTTTTGCAATTTGAAAAGTTTTCTAAATTCTTTAAAGTCCTGCTAGGGCCTTGTGTTAGTCCCTGTTAGCATTTCTTTTAGAGTTTAAAAGTTTGTTAAAAGTTTGAATTAGATTCTAGAACTAGTTTTAGTTTCTTAAAAAGTATTCCAACTTTTAGAAGCATAATGTCTAATACAGATGTGAATGTGGTGGAACTCGACACCACACCTTACCTCCATCTACAGATGAGAGAGCTAAGGTCACTCTGTAAACTAAAGAAAATAGCAATGGGCTCCAAACCTACCAAAGTACAGCTCCAGGAGCTTTTGGCAGAGTTTGAAAAAGCCAACCCCTCTGAGGATGGCAACACAGAGGATGAAGATAGTGACTTGGAGGAAAATTCCCCCCTACCAGTCCTACTTAGGGAGAACAGGGCTTCTCAAGCCCTGACTCCACAAATAATAGTCAGAGATGCTGGTTCCCTCACAGGAGGGACCAACAACTCTGAAATCACTGAGGATAACTCCAGTGAAGAGGACATCCAGTTAGCCAGGATGGCCAAAAGATTGGCTTTGGAAAGACAGATCCTAGCCATAGAAAGGGAAAGACAAGAGATGGGCCTAGGACCCATCAATGGTGGCAGCAACATAAATAGGGTCAGAGATTCTCCTGACATGTTGAAAATCCCTAAAGGGATTGTAACAAAATATGAAGATGGTGATGACATCACCAAATGGTTCACAGCTTTTGAGAGGGCTTGTGTAACCAGAAAAGTGAACAAATCTCACTGGGGTGCTCTCCTTTGGGAAATGTTCACAGGAAAGTGTAGGGATAGACTCCTCACACTCTCTAAAAAAGATGCAGAATCTTATGACCTCATGAAGGGCACCCTGATTGAGGTCTTTGGATTCTCCACTGAGGAGTATAGAATTAGATTCGGGGCTCAAAAATCCTCGAGCCAGACCTGGGTTGATTATGTTGACTACTCAGTGAAAACACTGGATGGTTGGGTAACTGGAAATGAAGTGTATGACTATGTTGGGCTTTATAATTTGTTAATGAAAGAACACATTTTAAGTAACTGCTTTAATGAAAAGTTGCATCAGTATCTGGTAGACCTAGGTCCAATTTCTCCCCAAGAATTGGGAAAGAAGGCAGACCACTGGGTCAAGACTAGGGTAACCAAAACTTCCACTGGGGGTGACCAAAAGAAAGGGGTTACAAAGCCTCCCCAGGAGAAAGTGGGTGACACTAGAAACAAAGAAAAAGAGTCCGCTGTAGGCCCCCAAAAACCAGACCAGGTGGGTGGGCCCAGAGACACAACCCAAAACAAAGGTGGGTACCAGGGTAAGAGCTGGGATGCCACTAAGGCATGGTGCCATAACTGTAAACAGACAGGGCACCACACCAAGGACACTTCTTGTCCCAAAAACAAACCCCCTAGCAAAATCCCAGGGGTGACCAGTGTAGCCAGTGGGGATGACTCCTCAGATGAGGAGGTCTTCATAGCCTTCAACTGGAAAAAGGGCCCAACAGGTGAGTTGGAGATGAATCCCAGCCACTGCCCTGAGAGACACTTGTGCCAGTCACACTATTGTGCATGACAGGCTGGTGTTCTCAAACCAGTACATCCCAGGTGAGATGGCCAGAGTAAGAGTTAGCCCAGACAGGGTCACTGATAGGCCTGTGGCTTTTGTGCCCATAGAAGTGGGTGGGACTTTTAGCTGGAGAAGGGTGGTAGTCAGTACAGACCTCCCCCTTGATTGTCTCCTTGGAAATGACTACTCAGAGGTTAGTCAGAGCCCAAGAGAGGAACTGGTCCAGTGCCAGTCCTCTCCCAAGGATTCTGGAGTGCCTGCCTCTGCAGTAAATGCAAGTAGGCCCCAGAAGAAAAAGAAAAGGAAACAGAGTAGGAAAGGTGGACAACCTTTAGCCAAGGTTCCAGCAAACCAAGGAGATTCTGCTCCAGTAGGGGAGAACTCCAAAAGTGGCTCTGATAAAGTCCAACCTGACCCACAAGAAGTCCTGGCTAGTCAGGCAACTGTTAAGCCTGAGTGGGTGGCTCCTCCGCTAACAGAAGAAAGAGTGGAAGAAGGGTGTTTACTACAAGATGTGGTAACCCCCCGCTCTAATACAGCAGACAGGCACCCTGAACCCAAAGAAGCCTGTAACTTAGCCCCTTCCCTTGTAGGTGAAGAGCCAAAGGTGTGGTTCTGGGCACTGACAGCTGTCAGTGGCCTCTGCTGGGTGTTAGCCTTTATGGCTGCACTATCCTTGGCATGGTGGTCTGACCCCATGCCAAATAGCAAGTTAGGCCCCCTGACCCTGTTGGTCATGGTGGGGTTACTCCAGCTCTGGGTAACCTCTTTGGGTAAGCTAGGGGTGACCCTGGCTAAGATAAGATTAGCAGAGGTGGATACCTCTAACCCCAAAATAGAGAGAATGGGTGAAGACATAAAAAGCACAGACAAGAGGCAATTCAGACTAGGTCCTATCACTGTGGAAGTGGGTCAGTTCCCCAGAGGGAATGACCTGAGCAGGAGGATGTAAGGCAGAGTAGGCCCTGCAACAAACCAGCCTATTTCCTCTACTCTTCCTCGCCTCCCAGACTAGGAAGACTCTCCCAGCTTTGGCTGAGTCTCCTGGCCTGTGGGCTGGGGGGGGCTTGTGTAAAGAAATGGCTCCCTGTTGCAGTTACCCCCCACTTTTTGCCTGGTACTGATGCTGACTTGACTGAGAAGTGTGCTGGGACCCTGCTAACCAGGCCCCAGCACCAGTGTTCTTTCACCTAAAATGTACCATTGATTCCACAATTGGCACACCCTGGCATCCAGATAAGTCCCTTGTAACTGGTACCTCTGGTACCAAGGGCCCTGATGCCAGGGAAGGTCTCTAAGGGCTGCAGCATGTATTATGCCACCCTAGAGACCCCTCACTCAGCACAGACACACTGCTTACCAGCTTGTGTGTGCTAGTGAGAACAAAATGAGTAAGTCGACATGGCACTCCCCTCAGGGTGCCATGCCAGCCTCTCACTGCCTATGCAGTATAGGTAAGACACCCCTCTAGCAGGCCTTACAGCCCTAAGGCAGGGTGCACTATACCATAGGTGAGGGTACCAGTGCAGGAGCACTGTGCCCCTACAGTGTCTAAGCAAAACCTTAGACATTGTAAGTGCAGGGTAGCCATAAGAGTATATGGTCTGGGAGTCTGTTTTACACGAACTCCACAGCACCATAATGGCTACACTGAAAACTGAGAAGTTTGGTATCAAACTTCTCAGCACAATAAATGCACACTGATGCCAGTGTACATTTTATTGTAAAATACACCCCAGAGGGCACCTTAGAGGTGCCCCCTGAAACTTAACCAACTGTCTGTGTAGGCTGACTAGTTCCAGCAGCCTGCCACACTAGAGACATGTTGCTGGCCCCATGGGGAGAGTGCCTTTGTCACTCTGAGGCCAGTAACAAAGCCTGCACTGGGTGGAGATGCTAACACCTCCCCCAGGCAGGAGCTGTAACACCTGGCGGTGAGCCTCAAAGGCTCACCCCTTTGTCACAGCACCGCAGGACACTCCAGCTAGTGGAGTTGCCCACCCCCTCCGGCCCCGGACCCCACTTTTGGCGGCAAGGCCGGAGAAAATAATGAGAATAACAAGGAGGAGTCACTGGCCAGTCAGGACAGCCCCTAAGGTGTCCTGAGCTGAGGTGACTCTAACTTTTAGAAATCCTCCATCTTGCAGATGGAGGATTCCCCCAATAGGGTTAGGATTGTGACCCCCTCCCCTTGGGAGGAGGCACAAAGAGGGTGTACCCACCCTCAGGGCTAGTAGCCATTGGCTACTAACCCCCCAGACCTAAACACGCCCTTAAATTTAGTATTTAAGGGCTACCCTGAACCCTAGAAAATCAGATTCCTGCAACAACAAGAAGAAGGACTGCCTAGCTGAAAACCCCTGCAGAGGAAGACCAGAAGACAACAACTGCCTTGGCTCCAGAAACTCACCGGCCTGTCTCCTGCCTTCCAAAGAACTCTGCTCCAGCGACGCCTTCCAAAGGGACCAGCGACCTCTGAATCCTCTGAGGACTGCCCTGCTTCGACGACGACAAGAAACTCCCGAGAACAGCGGACCTGCTCCAAAAAGACTGCAACTTTATCCAAAGGAGCAGCTTTAAAGAACCCTGCAATCTCCCCGCAAGAAGCGTGAGACTTGCAACACTGCACCCGGCGACCCCGACTCGGCTGGTGGAGAACCAACACCTCAGGGAGGACCACCGGACTACTCTACGACTGTGAGTACCAAAACCTGTCCCCCCTGAGCCCCCACAGCGCCGCCTGCAGAGGGAATCCCGAGGCTTCCCCTGACCGCGACTCTCTGAAACCTAAGTCCCGACGCCTGGAAAAGACCCTGCACCCGCAGCCCCCAGGACCTGAAGGACCGGACTTTCACTGCAGAAGTGACCCCCAGGAGTCCCTCTCCCTTGCCCAAGTGGAGGTTTCCCCGAGGAAGCCCCCCCTTGCCTGCCTGCAGCGCTGAAGAGATCCCTTGATCTCTCATTGACTTCCATTGCGAACCCGACGCTTGTTCTAACACTGCACCCGGCCGCCCCCGCGCCGCTGAGGGTGAAATTTCTGTGTGGGCTTGTGTCCCCCCCGGTGCCCTACAAAACCCCCCTGGTCTGCCCTCCGAAGGCACGGGTACTTACCTGCAAGCAGACCGGAACCGGGGCACCCCCTTCTCTCCATTGAAGCCTATGCGTTTTGGGCACCACTTTGAACTCTGCACCTGACCGGCCCTGAGCTGCTGGTGTGGTAACTTTGGGGTTGCTCTGAACCCCCAACGGTGGGCTACCTTGGACCAAGAACTGAACCCTGTAAGTGTCTTACTTACCTGGTAAAACTAACAAAAACTTACCTCCCCCAGGAACTGTGAAAATTGCACTGTGTCCACTTTTAAAATAACTATTTGTGAATAACTTGAAAAGTATACATGCAATTGAAATGATTCAAAGTTCCTAATGTACTTACCTGCAATACCTTTCAAACAAGATATTACATGTTAAATTTGAACCTGTGGTTCTTAAAATAAACTAAGAAAAGATATTTTTCTATAACAAAACCTATTGGCTGGATTTGTCTCTGAGTGTGTGTACCTCATTTATTGTCTATGTGTATGTACAACAAATGCTTAACACTACTCCTTGGATAAGCCTACTGCTCGACCACACTACCACAAAATAGAGCATTAGTATTATCTCTTTTTACCACTATTTTACCTCTAAGGGGAACCCTTGGACTCTGTGCATGCTATTCCTTACTTTGAAATAGCACATACAGAGCCAACTTCCTACACAGGGTAAGTTGCATGGGGGACAAAAATGCCAAAATGTCAAGTGCAAGAAGGGGGAGGCACATACCTTCTACACAATGCATGTCAGCCCTGCAAATCAGGCAGTGGAAAGGGCAAAGAGGCAGGGTATGTGACTCCCTGCACTGCCCATGCCAGGTGCATGGGCTGTGCAGGGGCATCCAGGGGCACAGCACAACACAACATCAACAACTTTTGCATGGGGATACACCACCATGCCAAGGCTGGTCGAATTGCTGAAGGAGACTAGGAGGGTAGGGTAGAACGTAAAACTGGTCTGGTTTCACAGGACAGCTGATATTGTCAGAATTTAAACTAGAGGACAATGCCCAGTCTCAGGCCATTGGCTGAAGTGGCATTCCCCATTGATGACATTTGCCACAACTACCTGTGCTGTTTGTGCTGGTCAATTAGGAAATGTCAGTTAGGTGCCCATGGAACAAACACACTCAAAATTAGGGTTTAGAATGACTACGTGATCAATCCTTATCCAAGTGCAACTCCTATCAACTGGTCATGTCCATAGACTCAATAACCATCATGCACTGTCACATACATAATGATGTAAACAGCAGTAATCTCATACCCATGTTGGCCATCCCTGGGTTTACCCCTGTGTCTGTGTCACTGTAGCTGCTTCACACCGTGCAACATCTCAGGTATCATGGTGCAAAGACAACTGCATTGTAGAGGAGGACATATGTGTGTAGGAAGGCAAACACACCCGCACAGTCACAAGATGAAATGGAACTCTGCCAGGTCCATCAGTGCAATGTAATGTAGCACACATACGCAAACATCAAGATGAAAAACTACCAATGGTTACACGTGCAGTGTCTCATGGAAATGCCATGCATGGTGTGGTGCTAGGTCTCAGCACCGCATAGGTGTATGTGAAAAATGAAAGACTTTGACAGGGCCATGTTGGGTGCTGTGGCATCAGCACACCATCATCAATTGCAAGGCCTCACCATGCAAATGGAAGCAGAGGGAGGGTTGATGAGGACAAGAAGGTAACAATCCACAATTTGGACAGAACCCTTGCCCAAACTGCCCTTCACTACATGTGATCTGGAGGTGGGGCATAGGGCTGAGAGACTGCAAACATTAATGACAGGAACAATGCATGGGAACCAAGATGACAATGTACCACCAATAGGAAGTCAGTGAGGTCACATTACAACTGGCACAACTCAGACACACTAATTGCACAACATCTCATTGCAGAGGATGATGGCTCTCCTGTGGATCTGCCTGTCCTGTACTATCATGATGACCTGGCTGACAAGCTGACAACCATCAGCCAGGAATGCCTCCACAATATTCTGGGAACCCTCCAGACACCACCTTAAGTTGCAAGGAGGAGAATTCATCTAGCAGTTATCCCAGAGGACCCACCTACCACCCCAATAGTACGACCTGCCAGCTCAAACACAGCGGGAGCTGTCCAAGGAGGTGCAGGTGGGGATGCAAACTATGGCAGCTAGCCTTGAGGGGATGCACATGTGCATGATAATGTCTGGTAGACAGACAGCAGCCAAACAAGGCACACAATCCCACTGCATGGAGTCCAACAGTGTTTGAGGGACCTAACCACTGCCGTGAGGGAGTTGCCACAACACCTGCCTTCCCAATCTTGATATTGCATGCATGACAACAAGCAGGACTCCATGCACCGGTAACTGGCCTGCCTCAGAGCAGACATGGCTGCCTACCACAGGGATGTTGCTGCCATACTCAATAATCAGCAGCTCCTTCTTGCTGCAGTGAATCCATATGTAGTTCCACAGATGCAGCTGCCGGGAATTTGGTGTCCACCTCTTCAACCACTGAAGTGTGTGTGGCCCCCTCCAAACCCACCACCACCACCACTATCAAGGGCAGAGGGGACAACACACACATCAGAGGATGAAGATGTGGAACAGATCATCTTCACCCGCAGCAGTACCCGGTAGCATTAGCCCATGCCACATGGGAAGTGATTCCACTTTGTCCTGTGCTTGACAACATGCCAGTGTTGCTACAGATGGTGACATGCACTCTTCACAAACACACTGTTAACCTTTCCAGTATGGACTGCAATTGTCTCCCACTACTCCATTGGCAATTCATGTTCCACTGCATTGAACAACACTTTACCTCAGCATGTCCAATGACATGTCCCTCAAACTTGCACTTGTGTTGTGTCACAATAGGATGGTTTACACTCATTTGGTCACAGACCTGGCTATGTAAATATTGCACTACAGCATGTTAAAATAAACAGCACCTACACAACCACTTTTTCTCAGTGTAATGTGACACATCTACTTTGCAGGAGATTTGTGATGCGTGTAACATGTCTATGGTCACAGAGTGTCAATACAAGAGTGCAGTAATAATGTGGGCAGATATCTACGCTCAAGGTAATTACATGATGAACGTCAATGCTGGCCACATCCCCTAAGAGCAAGTCACTGGGTATGTGACATTTGTTTTAAAACATACATGCCTCACCCACTTCATACAGCAGGAATGGCTGTGTAAGAGTGCTCAGCCAAAAACGTCAGCTGGGAGTACAAATAAAAAACATTGGTGTGAAAGTTTTCTACTTGACCTCATCTGAAATTGTCACTACTCAGTTTAGCAGTGTTGACATGAACTTCAGGCTGCAGGTAGACGTCCCACAGTGCCCAACATCCCGACATAGGATCCAAACAATTACAGCTTAAAAAACACACCTACTTGTCCTATACATGGGAACCATAGTTACGTTGAGTGGTGGGTACAATGGATGGCAGATGCATTGAGATATAGATTTGATGTAGCTGCCAATGTGACAGCTCAGTTAAAAGTGGGAATTAACATGTCAAGAGAGGGATGTGGATGCAGAATGGAATCCACAGGCCAAGAGACAATTGGCACTCTACACTAATGCAAAGACCCTGAGCCCCAAGCATATGGCACATGTAGTAAGGAATTACCTACATTTTTATTAACTATGTATGGAACTGAACTATGCAACACACCTATACTAACCTAATATATCCTAACTATACATTACCCACAACTGATCCTAACTACCCTATGCTAAGCTTGCTTATCACATTTCTCTCTAAACATTTGCCCCCCCCCCCCTTATAGGACGAGACATATGCAGGACAACATATAGTAACCTAAACATATACTACCTAATCCTAAACAAATATATATATATATATATATATATATATATATATATATATATATATATATATTATATATATATATAATTTTTTATATATTTTTGTTATTTTTATATACACAAAAGCCCCAACATTAACTCCCCCACCCACCCACAAACTAAAATGTAATAATATGAAAAAACACCCCAAAACCTATTTAATCTAAACAACTACCCTACTCTAACTTATCACTAAACCCTTTAAACCCACTAAAAACAGGACGAGGAATGAGGAGGGAGGGGACTGAATTAGGGGTGAGGGGAGGCAAGAGATCAAAGGTTGGCCCTCCTGAGTGTCTTCTTGATGGCCTTCAGTCTCTTTATATTCCTGTCAACATCCTTCTGTATGCTATTCAGCTTTTTGAGGACCTTTTTCATGTCCCTCTGGAGCTCCATTATTGCTGACACATCCATTGCAGAAGGCATGGTGGGCTGTGGTGCTGATGTTGATGGTGCAGCAGGTGGGGCAGATGTGACGGTGGCGGCTGTGGTACCCTGTGTAGGTGTGGTGCTGGCTACACTCTTTATGGCCAATGCGGGTCCCCTTTGGCCCAATTTCCCTGTGGCTCGCTTTCTTTGATAGCGTTGTGCCATCTTGCGGTACCCAGAATCAATATCCAAGTTGTGGTGATATCGGACTGCCCACTTTTGAAACGCCCTGAGTTCTGCAACATCCATGTTGGCAGCTGTAAAAATGAGACAGGCAACCATCAGTGTCATCATTGTGTGATGCATGTACAGATGATAATCTAACACTCTGCCTCGATTTGCACATGCAATCCGAATCACAGTCCAGATAATACATTGTCCCTGGTGAATGTAATGGCAATGCTGCCTACCCATCATGTCATTTATACCAAAGCAAAGCACAACAATAATTGGACCAAATAAAGTGATCTGTGCATTGATTTAGTGCAATGTGTCACAATGCAAAGCCAGCACCTACTTCATATGGGCCAGGCCCTCTAATCTGTATCATCTGAGTCAACACAAAAGCACAGAAGACCAGTGAATGGTAGATGTAATTGGCAGGATGGTATGCAGTTGGTAATCATAAGGGGTCAGTGTTGTTTGGGACACATGTACCTTTGAATGAGATGACTGTCATCTACACAGTGACCATCACATCTACCTACATATATCTGTGCCTCAGGGGTGATGGGCATGCAATACATCATCACAACTATTGAGGACAACCATGAAGGCATGTCCACTTATACATGGATTTTGTAAGTGGAACACATTTGTGGAGGGCTGCCACCTAGGAATAAGGTATCCTTAGGTCGTTCACATCTACATTCATGTTTTCAGTTGTGGACACCCATCAACACCTGATCTACCAACACAATTCCCAAAACACCCACATTGATGCCAGCACACGTCTTGCCTTGACCTGCATGCACGCTATTACATACCACATAAGTGTCACATAGATGGAGTACAACTTATGGGGCTACATGCTGGGGGGGAGTAACCCATACAGTTCTACATGTACATTACAATACAGGGATGCACCAATTTGTGTTGATAACTAATGCATCACTGTGTTCTGAGAACGAGGGTATGACCCAGTGCCAATGTACAGACTGGTGCACTGCCACGTCACATGTGGGCCTACATGTGGCTAATAAACACCTTATTCACACACTGCTGCTTATTGCGCAGCACAAGACTCCCAAGATATGACTCTAAGCTTGTGAATGAGTAACCCCTGCACGGAACACCATGTCACCATCCAGTCTAGTAAGATATCAGATCACGTGCCAGCCCATCATATCTTGATATGAGTTCAACACACAAGAGTCACTTACACAACAGCCACAATCACTACACAGGGCAGACATCATCACACTTTCTGGATATGTCTGGGTCCTGAAATCTTGACACTTCCACAATAGTTTAGGGGGCAGGTCCACCTGTAAAACAAGGAAAAATATGCTCAATGTCATATCACTGTACATATGTGTGGACAACATATCACCATATTACAGTGTGTAACATTTTACATGAGTGAGCTGGTGATCCTGCATGAAGACAGTACAACATACATACCACTTCAAACTCACATTGACACTGACGCTCTGGTGAGTGATAGCCACACATCTTCACACATGCACTGGGACTAACAATCATGTGGTCCTAAACGCTACTACAACCATATGTGGCTAATCCATTTCAGATGGTACTCCATGGCATGATTTGTATTTGGGTGAAAATGTCAATGGCACTTCCCTGGTGCACTGCAGTACAATTGACTAAGGTATTGTGGCTTGTGCATCAAGGGACACTGAGCTACTGTGTGAGGGACATGTGGCTCAATTTTCAGTCTGCAATCATCATGTGTTCAGTGGTCCATGACAGATGTGGCACAGTTGTATGTAGTTAACAAATGTCCCTTTGGCAGTGTACCCTAAGCCGGGTATGCCTCCTTTGCCAACATAATGGCAGGGATCATGTGTGTGTAATGATGACAATGAAGAGCTAAACATGGATTGCCCACTTTGCTGTCCAGATCCAGTGAAATGTGGTATGCTGACAGTGTCTTACCTGATCATCACTGATGGAATGAATGGGCACAGGTGTTGCCATAGCACCTGAAATGTGTCACTAAGGGCCACATGTACAAAGATCAGGTTTTGTGAGTCACAAATTGCGAGACTTAGCAACTCACAATTTGCGAGTAGTATAATCTGATGTACAAAATTGTCAATGACACTGTTTGCAATTCACAGATGGGGTAGCAAACGACCTACCTCATAATTATTCATGAGGTAGGTCTCATTTTACAATGGCGACACTCACAGGGATGGTGGCCTGCTGGGCTCAGCAGACCACCATGTCTGTGGCTGCATTTAAGTAAAGCTGTATTTTCTTTTTTGAAATGCAGGCTTATTTCATCAAGGGTAAACAGAATGCATATCAAAAAACAAATATTATAACTTTTATTTTCATTTTTTTTAAGCAGGCAGTGGTCCGTGGGACCACTGCCTGCTCTGAAACAGTCTTTTTGCATGAATTCACAAGGGGGAATGGGTCCCGTGGGGACCCCTTCCCTTTTGCTAATGGGTTAACACCAGCTTGAAACTGGTGGTAACTGCATTTGTTTTGTGACGGCATTCGCGGTCACAAAATAATCATACATCGGACTGTGACTCGCAAATAGAAAGGGAAGACCCCTTCCTAAATGCCAATAGCAAACTCTGTTTTGTGATTCGGCAATGTGATTGCAGAATGGCAAAATTGGGTATGTGCATTGAAAAAAATTAAATTCTTGACGCAAACGCACCAATTCAGAAAACTAGGCCATTTGCAACACTAAAAAAGAGCTTTTGTACATGTGACCCTAAGTGATAGTCGTCCATGATTCAGCAGACCTCAGGCCTGCATTGTTAACACGTATAGACATGCAGACTCCATCTCAGTACTGGGACACTAACACTTTGTTCTGTTTGCATTCAACGTGGCCACAAACATTGCATGCAGCACATCAACACATCTGCTACTGTCACTCAGGAGCATTCTCCTGTTAATGTGATACTCACCAACATAGCCACCGATCACCACACCCAGGTGGTCCAGGTGGTCCAAGTGATCCTGCTCTTTGGCCACAAGGTCAGCCCAGCGATGCTTTAACTGGTGTTCATTCCGGTTGGTATGGTACACCTTCTTGAGGTGGTAGAGCACCTTGCCCCACCACAGCCGTCTTGCCTCTGTTTGATACACCTGTATGACCCACCCACCCATCTCCAGTATAATGGGTAGGAAGTGGCACACCAGCCACACAAAGCCACCAAACTCCTCCTCCCCCATGTGTGTCAGCCTCGCCCTTCCTGACGTCCCTCAACAACAAATCCAAACAGTAAATGTAGAAAAAGAGAGGAAAATAAATGAAAATAAAGGACACTTACAGGCCAAACCTAAGAACCTCAACTAACCCAACGAATCTAACCCCCAGACAGACACTTGACAATGCAAATACAATATAAAAGACACTAAACTACACCGAATCACATACACTGGTATAAGAAACAAACAGATTTCACAAAAGACACAACGAGAGAAACATCACAAGATACAATAACAATCAACACACCAGCAACACTGAGACACACCAACACAGTCAACAAATTGCACAGACTGTAAAGGGAAAGTGAAAGTACACCCAAATACCATGCCTGGAAACATGATTTCCTAATACATCACTTCCTGTCCCCTTGCGGCAGGTTTGTTGCCATGCGTGTATTTTTTTGACAAATACGATGTTTGCATGAATATTTTTGACGCATCACCTACATGTGTGGCAAAATACAACGTATTACCTGCATACTTCAATTTTAATGGATATCCGCATGAGTGTGTTGTGCAGGTGGAATTCACGCTAAGGGCCCTTGTATAGTTAGTTTGCGTTTGCATGAGTTTTCAAAGCATTTGCATCAAAATATTTGACTCTATCTGTGATTGCTTAATTTTCTAATATTTAACATGGATGCACCAAGTATCAGCATGAAGATAGGATGGTATGGCCTGCAGTGTGTAATAGTGCTTGGCCACATGTGGTAGAGCATGCAACTTTGTGTTTTGGGTATGAATGATCTGTAACAACGATGTGTGTGTTTCTGAAGGAACGACATGCAATACTTTGGAAGGCATGCAAATGTATGAATGTGTGCCAAATGTGTATCTACATGATGGCAATCAGTGATCTATAACAGTCATGGTATGTGTTTGTAACATGTGTTGACTCATGTGATGTGTGTGGTTGTTTGACTCAGGGGACATTACATTTCAGATGACAAACAAAACTCAGGTATCATTGAGGATGGCTGATAAGTGCTCTGTAGGATATGTTACCCCTCATATGTCATTAATTGTTGGTTACAACTTCATGGTGACTTGTGTGTGGTCTGCACAATCAATCAATCAATCAATCAAGGATTTATAGAGCGCACTAATCACCCGTTAGGGTCTCAAGTCGCTGGGGGGGGAGCCGCTGGTCCTAAAGCCATGTCTTGAGGTGTTTCCTGAATGTCAAGAGGTCTTGGGTCTGGCGAAGGTGGAGCGATAGGGAGTTCCAGGTCTTGGCGGCTAGGTGAGAGAAGGAACTTCCTCCGGCGGTGGTGCGGCGGATACGGAGGATGGAGGCGAGGGCGAGGCTGGCGGAGCGAAGATTGCGGGTGGGGGTGTGGAAGGTGAGTCTGTCGTTGAGGTAGGCTGGGCCTGTGTTGTGGAGGGCCTTGTGTGTGTGGATGAGGAGTTTGAAGGTGATCCTCTTTGACACTGGTAGCCAGTGAAGGTCTCTGAGGTGGGGGGAAATGTGGTCATGGCGTGGGATGTCCAGAATGAGGCGGGTGGATGCGTTCTAGACTCTTTGCAGTTTTGTTAGGAGTTTGGTTGTTATTCCTGCATATAGGGTGTTTCCGTAGTCCAATCGGCTGCTGACCAGTGCGTAGGTGACAGTTTTCCTGGTTTTGATGGGAATCCACTTGGAGATTTTGCGGAGAGTGTTGTAGCAGGAAGAGGAGATGGCATTGACCTGCTGAGTCATGCTGAGTGTGGAGTCCAAGATGAAGCCTAGGTTGCGTGCGTGGGTGGTGGGTGAGGGCGCTGTTCCTAGGGAGGTGGGCCACCAGGAGTCATTCCAAGTTGAGGGGTTGGTGCCAAACATGAGGATTTCTGTCTTGTCTGTGTTTAACTTGAGGTGGCTTGATTCCATCCAGCTGGCGATGGCATGAAGTCCATTGTGGAGTTTGTTCTTGCAGTTGTACTGTCTTTCGTGAGGGAGAGGATGAGCTGAGTGTCATCTGCATAGGAAACTATGTTGATGTGGTGGGTTCGTGCGATGTTGCCGAGGGCGGCCATGTAAACATTGAAGAGTGTGGGGCTGAGCGAAGATCCTTGGGGAACGCCACAGATGATTCTGGAAGCTTCTGACAGGAACGGTGGGAGGCGGACTCTCTGGGTTCTGCCTGAGAGAAATGACGAGATCCAGTCGAGTGCCTTGTCGCGGATTCCAGCGTTGTGTAGGCCTGTGCAGAGAGTGTGATGACATACCGTGTCGAAAGCTGCAGAGAGGTCCAGGAGGATGAGTGCTGCTGTTTCTCCTTCATCGAGCATGGTCCTAATGTTGTCTGTGGCAGCAATGAGTGCAGTCTCAGTGCTGTGGTTTCTGCGGAATCCGGATTGGGAGGTGTCAAGTACCTTGCTGTCTTCCAGGAACGGGGATAGTTGGCTGTTTACAATTTTTTCGATGACCTTGGCTGGGAAGGGGAGGAGGGAGATCGCCCATTAGTTCTTGGTGTCATCTGGGTCTGCCTTTGGTTTCTTTAGCAGGGCGTTGATTTCTGCGTGCTTCCATCTTTCTGGGAAGGTGGCTGACTCGAAGGAGCTGTTGATGGTTTTGCAGAGGTGGGGGGCGATGATGATGTTTGCTTTATTGAAGATATTGTGTGGGCAGGGGTCCGATGGTGATCCGGAGTGGATGGAGCCCATGGTGGTGGCAGTGTCCTCTATGTTGACGGGGGTCCAGGTGTGGATGAGGTGGGTGTTGCTTGGAGCGTTGGGTTCTTGGGTGTTTGTAGTCAGCTGGTGGGTCTGGGGTTTGAAGCTATTGCGGTTTTCTTCTATCTTTCGACGGAAGTGGGTTGCCAGTGAGTTGCAGAACTCCTGTGATGGCAGGGGTTCGTTGGAGCAGGTCCTGGAGGTGGAGAGCTTATTGACGATGCCGAAGAGCTCTTTACTGTTGTGAGCGTTGGCGGTGATGCAGTTTTTGAAGTGGGTCCTTTTGGTGGTGCGGATCAGTTGGTTATGTTTGCGTAGGGCATCATTGAAAGCAATGTGGTTGGAGTTGGTAGGGTCAAGGTGCCAGGTTTTTTCTATTCTGCAACATAGCCATTTGGATTCCTGTAGTTCTGGGGTGAACCAGCTGGCCTTGATTCTGTAGGAGGTGTTTTTTTTTTTTTTGAGCGGTGCGAGGGTGTTGGCGCAATCTTCTATCCAGCGATGCAGGTTGGTGGTGGCTATGTTGGGGTCTGGGGTCCCAGGGGGTGGGGCCCGGGCGAGAGTGGAGATCAGTTGATCGTTGATATTTTGCTCCAGTTGCATCGGGGGGTTGTGTGCGGTGGTGGTGAGTGACTGGTTTTTGGTAGGAGAAGTGGATGCAGCGGCGGTCTGACATGTGTACATGTTTGGTACATGCTGTGTGTGAGACACTGTGCCTTGATTCTACCCATAAAATGTTTGGTACATGTCAGTTTGACTCATTACAATTACCTATATTACTTGTGTTGTTGTGGTGGACCTGCTGCCCTGGCTGCATATGTCCACATATTTTCAGATGTGCATTCCACAGAAGTGTCCAGTTCAAGTGTGTAGGCAGGTGTACCCAGTGTCAGGATTGGGCTCTATGGTGTCACGGTTTCGGGTGGGTCTAGTCAGGACTCTGTTAGGGGCACCCTTTAAGTTCACAGAGTATCTTGCAAGGAGGTAGTGTACCAAAGCAGAAGGGCAGCTAAATGCATACAAGCAGAAAGGCCAGCTATGGTAAGGCAGAGAAAACAGGAAAGTGAGGACAAAGCATCCTTAGTGTGAACAAACATGGAACGGATCAGTAGTGGACAAACACACTGGCAGTTATCACTAATGTTGTACACAGGGTAGGGCTCAGAACTTCCCACAGCAACAGGGAACATCAATGCCTCTGTGCAGATTACTCTTACAGATATTCACCACGCAAGCCCCATAGAAAGGAGGCAGCAGAAGTGATTCTGTTTCAGGACCATTAGGGCAGAAACAACAATTGTACTTACATACATGAGACTAGGCCTTGTGGGTCCAGCTGAAGACACAGTGGCAATTTCTGGAAAACAGCCATAGCACACTCTCACTGTTAGGCACTAAAGACTGCATGCAACACTGGACAAAGGACAGGGTCTGGATTTGCCTCCTGGAAACCAGGTGCCAACCCAAGTGCGAAGGAAAACACTTCTATACAGGTGAGGACTGATAGTACACTTACCAGACAGGATAACCTAAGAGGAAACAGAAACAGAAGGAACAAACTAGGAGGCAAAGCAAGGAACAGGCTAAGGCTGACGTAAAGGCTGGAACAGGACTGGGAAACAGAGAGCTGGGACAAACAGGAACAGGGCTGGGAAACAGAAATCAGGCTCTGGCTGAAACAAACAGGAACAAGGCTAAGAAACAGGGAGCAGACTCTGAGAGAAACAAGCAGGAACAGGACTGGAAAAACAGAGAGCAGGTTCAGGCTGAATCAGGACTGTAACACGATCCAACAAGGGGTCAGGAACACAAAGGAATCGTACCCCAATGCACGACAAGGAGCTTCAGGGAATGGCAGCTTATAAGCAGTTCCAGGCAGCAGCAAGCCCAGGCAGAGTCATATGACTGGGCTGCACAAGAGAGGACACAGGTGTGTGCAGCTTCCGTCTCTCACCAGTCCTGGTGGAGAGAATCCAGTATAAAGGGACAACCGGACTTTTCCTCTTAGGAAGCAATGGACAGAAGATTATAGGTCTTACCGACTACCAGGCAGTGCATTAAGGGACCTGAAATCCATGGGAGCTAATGTAGTTCTTCTATAGCACGCCATATCGAAAGGGGAAGCAAACAGGAGTCAGAAAGGGACTCTGGGTGAGTGTTATTGATGATTCCCAGGCTACAGATAGTTCATTTACAGCATCACCTAGAGATGGGATGGCAGAGACGTAACACAGGGCAGTGGCAGGACTGATTTCCAGGGATGGACTGTGCAGGGCATGTGTTGTGAACATTGCTTGTCATACATGGGACACTCATGCTGCCCATTTTCACAAATGGTGCCCCCCTTGTCACACAAGCTCCTTGCAGAGATTGCAAGTGTCACACTTCGTAATGTCAGGGGACTGTTCATACATTCCTGTACTTCTGATATTTCACATCCACTACCTCATGTATGGGGCGCCTATTTACCTTATGATTGGAGATGTCATAGTTCTGTGTCATGTGAAACAATAGACCATGTTGGCAACGTGGATGTGACTCATATGTTGCGGTCCATTGATTGTGTCCTTCATATGTGACATTAAAGAGATGAGCATGTTTTATATTTGTGTGATGTTTGCTGTACAGTCATACGCATCACATGTGATGTTTCCATAGAAGTAGTCAGATTTGTCTTTGTAACATACTCCCTGAGGTAATACTCATATTCCTAAGGTACATGTGACAGAGCATGAAGAAACCAGAGCATGATTGTGTGATCAAGTAAGGTGTTTATTTACATATCTTAACAAGGAGTGTAGAGTGACTATTAAGTGAAAAAGTTGCGTACAATTTGCTGTCTGTGGTGCATTCCTGCAGCTGTGTTCTGCTGTTCCCCCTTACTTTCCCTGCCACTATTCTCCTCCTCCTCCTTAGGCAATTCTTGGTCCGGCTCATATAATGGGATGTTCCTCCTCACACAAATGTTGTGCAGGATAGCACAGGTCAGTATAATTCTATGAACAATGTGTGGGGCATATAGGAAGCTGCCTCCTGTGATGTCCAGGCACCTGAATCTAGATTTCAGGATGCCAAAGGTCCTTTCCACAATGGTGCATGTGCCTCATGTGCTCTGCTGCTGTGATTGGGTTGGGGAATGGGATCATGATCCATGGCTGGATCCTGTAACCCTGATCCGCTGCAAATGACAATAGGAGTGAGTATTTTGTTAGTGTTTGCAACTGGAATGTCATGTAGCATGGCAGTTGATATCTTGTGTCGTCTGTGACTCATATGTGTTTGTGGTATTGTGTGAGATCCTGGGCTTCTGTGAGGTTGTATCTGCACTGAGTTGTTTGACATGCCAACTTGTGTTTAGCTCATTGACCTGCGATCTATGATTTGGTTTCAGAACTTTTGGACAGTATGTATGTACCATGCGTTGTGTAGTGTCTAACATGTTTTAGTGTGCTTTCACTGCAGGGGACATGGTACATCCACACACACAATGGATTCAGATGTGGTGATAACATGGTTGCACTACATGGCCTGGACATCCCATCCATTTATACATATGGCATTGCAGATGAAATGCAACACTGAGGCCCTTTGATTTGGTAGGTGACTATGCACAACACATCTCCATGAGTTGGCGGCACTGAGCTGTTCAGTATTGACAATGCACAACTGACCCATGTGTGACTTGCTTCTACGCAAGCCTTTGTTGTTCCCTGTGCCAGTAGCTCATGTGCAACTGTGCACCTACTCTACCGAACTTGCTCCAGGGAACATGGCTAACTGCCTTGTGGAGGTGGATGTATCTGTGCAGGAAGGGCCATCTCACTGTCGATATGCTATTTGGATGGACAATTGGCACTCTCAGTGTGTGCAGCAGGGTGCAGTTTGCATTAGTGGCACATCATTATGTGTTCATAGCACAGTCCACTTCCTTATTGCAACCTGGAAACAGCACCCCAGGACTGATGTATGATGTTGGGACTGCCTTAGTATTTCCGTGCCACCTAGATGTGAATCAGCTTCCTCATGCTATGTGTCTCATGGTGTTAGACCTGCTGCAACACACATTGCACACCCCTTCCACGCTACATACTGTTTGGGAGGGTGGACGATTGACTACGTGGCCTAATGTAATTGAAAATTGTTCATCTTCCAAGTTGTACTTACAGTGCTGGCCATGTCATTGTCACTGTGGGCTTTGACATTGGTCCCTTGGTGCTCTAGAGTGGCAGCTAATGTTTTTGGCAGCCGTCATTCGTCCAGAGGTGTGTATCCCATTGTGTCAGGATGTTCAACTTAACTACCAGTGCCACACCTCAGTATCACCCTGCCCACGTGGCAATGTAGTGGTGTATGTTTTGTGTGTCCTACAGGGTTGTTGTGCTGTGTGTATATTGCTAGGTTTATTGACTTACCAACAAGCAGGCCGTTGCCATATTGTCCATGCTGGAAGTGCTGATTGATCCTGCTGTGGTGGAATATGAATGAGTCATGGACACTCCAAGGATACTTGGCCAAGATGTTTGTGAAAAATCCCTGGTGGTCAACTATGGCCTGTACATTGATAAAATGCATGTGCTTTCTGTTCCTGAATAGGTGCTCTGTTGCTGCACGTGGGATGAAATGGACACGGGTGCCGTCAATTGAACTGAGCACATGTGGGAAGTCATGGATTTGATAAAAGCCCTGTTTTATCTCCTGCTGCTTCTGCTGTGTGTTGGGGAAGCTGATGTTGTGGGGTGTGAGGGAGATTATGGAATCTAACACCTTGGGCAGGAAGGCTGAGAATGAGGGCTGTGATACCCCAGCAACCAGGGCACCCCGTTGTCTGGAAGGAGCGACTTGCCAACATATTCAGGACAGTTAGCATCTTGGTCACCGGTGGTATGTTGTGTGGTATCTGCAGGTTAGCTGTTAGTTGTGGCTCAACATGGCGCAGCAGCTGCTGTATGGCTTGCCAGTTGAGTCGATACCTCCGAATGATGTCCTGTTCTCTGAGGCCATTTAGGGTTGTCCTGTTTCTGAAAAGTCTCTCCTTCCTTCTGCTTTGTCTTTGTGGGCCGCGTTGGGGTGGTGGTGGCTGCCGCCGTTGGTCCTGTGCTCGGCAGTGTCTTGCCAGCTGCATCAGTAGCACCACCGTGTTGTCCTGTTGGTCTGTAATGTTGCTTGTGTGTGTTTTCCTTAAGTAGTGGTGTGTTTGCCTCATTTTAACGCCTGCTCTGACCCAGGCGTTAATTTCTGACGCAAATCGGGTTTAGCGTCATTTTTCGGGTCCGCCTCCCACCCGTGCATAATTTTTGCCCTGTTGGATAAATGTGGCGCTAGGGTGTTTGAGTCCGTTTTTGGATGGGAACGCCTACCTTGCATCTCATTGACGCAAGGCATTTTCATGCATCCTTAAAATGACATTAACTCCATATTTGTGACGATAGACAGGTCTAATGGCAAAATGTAAATATGGAGTTAAGTTTGCGATGGATTTGCGTGAAAAAAAATGACTCCAATCCGTTGCAAACAGAGTATAACTATGAGCCAAAGTTTCACACAAAGGAAATCATTCTTGGACTACACTAACTGGGAATATCAATAGATATTCTGACTTAACACAAATTACATCAAAATGTACTAAACCTTTGAGAGCTCCAAATCACCATATACCTGTATCCAATAAGTTGTTAAGTGGCTGAATATTTTTTCATAACTGAGGTATGTTACTTTGGTTCATCACTTATGTATAGTTCTAATTCCCCCATACCGTCTCTCCCTTTTTGTTTTCAAGCAACGCCTCATCTGGCAAAGTTGACATGAAGTCCTCATTACTAGGAAGACATATTGAAGACACATCCTGAATTTTGAACATATTCATTAATCAGAAGGGCAATTCGTCTGAATGCTAGGGACGTCGTCACAGCATTTAGCATCCCCTTGGTTGGAACTGATGTTAAAATCCTCCGAGGAGCTTCTTCAGGCCCTTAGGAGTCCATAGAGTGCATCAACGAGCCTTCTGCAAAAAATAATAGTACATACATCAATGCTGTCAAAGTGGGTTTTCATAGATCTTCAATAATTGCAAAACGTTCTTCTGTTTACGGAATTGTGTGGTTTATATAGCACAACTTTTGCCAAATGACAAAATGCCTAAACAAGTGAGGTTCTCTTCTCATTTATCGGTCACTTCTTACACAGTTCAAAATAGTAGCAGAGATCAGCTACTGACTCTTGAGATTAATGACTAAGGTGGTCATTCTGACCCTGGCGGTCTTTGACCGCCAGGGCGGAGGACCGCGGGAGCACCGCCGACAGGCCGGCGGTGCTCCAATGGGGATTCCGACCGCGGCGGTAAAGCCGCGGTCGGACCGGCACCACTGGCGGGGTCCCGCCAGTGTACCGCCGCCCCATTGAATCCTCCGCGGCGGCGCAGCTTGCTGCACCGCCGCGGGGATTCCGACCCCCCCTACCGCCATCCAGATCCCGGCGGTCGGACCGCCGGGATCCGGATGGCGGTAGGGGGGGTCGCGGGGCCCCTGGGGGCCCCTGCAGTGCCCATGCCACTGGCATGGGCATTGCAGGGGCCCCCGTAAGAGGGCCCCTACATGTATTTCACTGTCTGCTATGCAGACAGTGAAATACGCGACGGGTGCAACTGCACCCGTCGCACAGCTTCCACTCCGCCGGCTCGATTCCGAGCCGGCTTCATCGTGGAAGCCTCTTTCCCGCTGGGCTGGCTGGAGGTCTGAAGGCGACCGCCCGCCAGCCCAGCGGGAAAGTCAGAATTACCGCCGTGGTCTTTCGACCGCGGAACGGTAACCTGACGGCGGGACTTTGGCGGGCGGCCTCCGCCGCCCGCCAAGGTCAGAATGAGGGCCTAACTTACATGATCTGGTATATATTAATATAAGATGCAGGGGACATCTGATTAATCATCAACACTTCTCATGGGGGCAGTACCTAGGTGGGGAAGGTGACTGCTACAGCTTAGAGTGCTCTGCTGGGTCTCTGCTCTTATCTGCAAAACATTCTGCTCAGACTTGGGACCCGGCAATGTGAACGGGTGGCAAAGACACCACCGGGAAACCTGCACTGTGAGTGAAGGGGCCACTTGGGGCCCCAGCAGGGATTCAGGCTGATCTGTAGACTCCTTCTTCCTCCCCTGGCTGGATGATGCGAGGCAACTGGAAGGACCTATCACAGAGGGTGAGATAAGATGTGCAGTCAAACAGCTGGTAATGGGGAAGACATCCAGCCACAATGGTCTCCCCCTGGAATTTTACACATTTACTCAGACTGAACTGATTAAACCCTGTGCCAAAATGTATGCTGCTGCAAGTGAGATGGGCTTGCTCCCGGAGTCTTCCAGGGAGGCAGTCATAGTCCTGATCCCGTATCGCCAGGGTACCTGACGGACAAGAGCTCATATAGGCCCTTGTACTTCCTCAACCTCAATTGTAAGATATAAGGGAAAACCATGGATTGAATTCTGCCTTACCTACAGACTCTGGTCTACTCAGACCATCATTAATCAGCTCAAGTGCAGCTGGCTTGCTTAGATGCCTCCCCTGGTTAGAAACAGATAATTTGTTTAATAGAGAAGTGCAATATTGCCCAAATGAAGTTTACTGATCATTTTTCTCATCAAGGCTTCACTGTTCTTTTCACTCACACAATTAAAAGGATCATGGGCTGACCAAATGAATCTTTAGTCACTTTATTAAGTTAAAAAAATCATGTATCCTTCATCAATTTCAGGTAAACAATGCACTTTTGCACTCAATTGTGATGCACATGAGATATCTAAGTGCTTCTAAATATAAGCTTCACAGACCACAGGTATGCAACAAACAAAAAAATGAAACTTTGGCTCACACAAGCAAAGCCCAGCATATCCTACTTTGGCTACACATTGCAAACACAATCTCTTTCAAGGTCTTCTTGATCATCCTTCATACAACACTTGAAATAAGCCTCCCACTGACAGATTAAATGAGATGAAGTCTCTGCTTAAAGAGGCACTCTTGTATTGAAATCTCAATGTGCAATAAATCTTTGGAACATGCTACATTCTGAAATAAGTTACTTTCAATAGCACGTGCCTGTCCGAGCATTGAAAACCTAGCTATTCCGATAATCTGAGTCTGACCACTGACCACACAACCACAGGACTTTGCAAATATGAATGTCAGTCAAATAACTTTGTTCATTTGACCTGGGTTCTATGGCAAGAATCCTCAAATGAACAAAGAGGACTCAAGATATACAGCCCACTCGCCAATTTAGCTCCCAAGTATCACCAGCTTGTGGAGGACTTGACTTCAAAATCACTATGCCATAATCAAATGCACATCCTGCCTTCACAGTTTCAATCACAATTGCCCCATTATACTTATGGGAAAGGGGAATGATAGAATGCTAAGAACAATATTATTGGTCTATACATTTAGGGGCATATTTATACTCCGTTTGCGCCGAATGTGCGTCAAAAATCTTGACGCACAATCAGCGCAAACGTTGCCCCATATTTAAACCCTGACGCCCGAGGCCGCGCACGAGAAAAAAACACAGTGTGCGTCATTTTCTGGAAGCGGCAACCCGCCCTGCGTTAATGACATGCAGGGTAGACGTTCCCGTCCAAAAAATGACGCACACAGCCGTGCGCCGTATTTATGCTTCCGGGTAAAAAGGACTCTCGGCCGGTAGGCGGAGCAAAAAAATTACGCAAAGCCCGATGTGCGCCAAAATTTAACGCCTGGGTCAGGGCAGGCGTTAAAATGGGGCAAACACACCTGTATTTAATCAGAACACACAGAACAAACAACAGAGCAGCAGAGCAGCAGAGCAGCAACAGGGAGACATGGAGGTGATTGTTATTCAGCGCGCACGTAGACGCAGAGCCCTGCTGCAACAACAGCAGCTACAACAACAACAGCAGGGACCCCAAAGGCAGCACAGAAGGCAGGAGAGGATATTCCGCCCAAGAACAACACAGCATGGCCTCAGGGAACACGACATCATACAGAGGTACCGATTGAACTGGCAGGCCATTCAGCAGCTGCTGAGAAATATTGAACAGCAATTGGCCCCCACTTTGGTGACACCCCACACCATACCAACAGAAACAAAGCTGCTTGCCGTACTTCACCTGCTGGCAAGTGGCTCGTTTCAGACAACTGGTGCCCTGGTTGGTGGAATATCACAACCATCAATCTCCGCATTCCTGCCAAAAGTACTGGATGCCATCATTCGCCTGACACCCCGCCACATCTGCTTCCCTAACACACTGCAGAAGCATCAGGAAACTAAACAGGGGTTCTACGCCATCAGTGGCTTCCCACACGTCCTTAGTGCAATCGACTGCACACACGTACGCCTTGTGCCACCTGCTGCAACAGAACACCTCTACCGCAACAGGAAGCACACACATTCAATCAACGTGCAGGCCATAGTCGATCACCAAGGATTGCTCAGCAACATCGTGGCAAAATATCCTGGGAGTGTACATGACGCATTCATCTTCCGTCACTGCACCATCAACCAACACTTCCAGGATGGACGGTATCGCAATGGACTACTTGTTGGTAAGTACAAAAATCAAACTTATATACACACTGCACAGCAACCCTCTAGGACAAACAACACCTACACCACAATAGCAACACCTAGCCAGGAACACACTGAGGTCCTCACATCACTAGCCATGTTTCTGAAGTCACCATTGAACCTGTCACACATTGGAATTTACTCCATAGCTTAATGTGAAGACATTAATGAGTGTGGTTGCCTAAATGTCACCTTGCAAATTGGAAGTGTCACAATAACCTGTACATTAACACATTGCATAAGTCTTAAGGTATGGGATGTCCAGGGTACTTTTATATGAACGTGTTAACTACACTTTCATGTTTTAACTCTGCATGGAACTATCATCTGACCCCCAGTGAAGACACACGGACACGTGTATCACAAGTCACAATGCAAGGGAGGGCACATTGTTCTGTGAATCCAAATACATACTGCTGACAAATGGTTAGCTAACAAACACTTGCTCAGCCAAGGAAAAAACTCAATGCAAAACTTTTCTCCTACAAGTATAGGTTGTCACATTAGTACACAAAAGAGTCACAGACAACACAAGACAACTACTGCCATCAAAGGTCTGTACAAGAGTGCCTCCTACATCGAATTGATGCCATTCTGTGTTTCTCTTTCAGCTGATCAGGGGTATGGCATCCAGCCTTGGCTAATGACACCATTTGGGAACCCGACTACTGCTGCAGAGTGGGCATACAACGAAGCCCATAAGAGGACATGCAGCATTCCTGAGCGGACCTTTGGGATCCTAAAGTCAAGGTTCCGCTGCCTTGACATCACTGGCGGTAGCCTACTATATACCCCAGAGATGGTCTGTAGGATCATACTCACTTGTGCCATATTGCACAATATTTGTGTAAAAAGGAACATTCCCCTCCTTGAACCAGACCCAGACATGCCGGAGAACGACGAAGAGGAGGATGCTGGCCTGCAACAGGAGGGGGAACAACCAAACACGGCTGCTGGAGTGCGTAGGCGCCAACAGCTTGTAAATAATTTCTTTTCATAATTTCTTCTGTAAACACATATTGCACAATTGTAAATAAACACAGATAACAAACACCACATCATGCTTTGGCCTATTCATTTCTGCCCACCTGTAGTTTGAATTTGCTGAAGAAGAATGTCGTCTCATTGTGCAATAATGACATAACACTCATCACACAAAAAATATACACCACAAATGTCTGCACAGAGGCTATGATGTTTCATGATACATTACCATCCACAGAGGCCAACAGGAGTACAAATGTGCCAATGACACATGCTGGATCCAGGCACCTGAGACAGTCTCTCACTCAGCACAAAAATGTAGCTCATTTGAAAGTCTCATTACACGTGTTCAGTGACAGGGTGGGACCATCCATGTGTACGTGACCATGTCCTCAATGGCTTGTATCAATTTTTGCTACAAACAATACCCAATTGCAACAAGAGTAGCTGCCATTAACTCATGAGGTGACCTTGAAGTTACAGTGACAACATACACCCAGACAGTTGATAGTGGATCCACATTCGCCCACACATATAAACATATGTCATCCAATCAACCAAATATTTGCAAGCAGCCGATCACAGTAGTGTCCCAGTTCGAACCTAGCAGGAAGAATGTAACATGCCACTAAACCAGGTAATGCATAAAGGGCCACATACAACAACAACCTATTTGTCATCAGCACATGAGGAACGCCGAGATTGAGCAAACATAGTCAGTGCAAAATGGTATGTCAGATTGCTCCAAATAATCAATAGGGCAAACGTCAAATGGGCAAATGGGATGATTGAATGGCTAACAGTGATTCATACCCTATGGCCTTCCATTAGCCTGCTGCTGCAGGTTTAGCATAACAGCATAAATGAAAGACCTGGATAAATTAGCAAATCTGGAAGGGCAAAACCTAGGGTGCTGGTGGCCTAAGTCCACCTCTACCGCCCCCAAATATACAAGTATTAGGTAGATGTGAAGTAAACACATGCATAAGGCGCATGTGTGGCCTACATGCCAAAAGTCAAACACAAATCTGATACACAAAATCATTAATAGGACATGGTTAGCCCCATAAAAAGTGTAAGTGACTATTGCACTCCCTGTTTGGACTATAGATGAATGCATTACCGTTATAAATGTGGACACATTTTTGAGAAGGAATACATCCTGGTATCCCATTCATCATTTCCAAATAGCCATCAGCAATTACCCAAAATATGTTTACAAATATGGTTAATAAACATTTAGAGCAATCATAAATATTACAGTGTGAATGCCTTCTACACATCACATAAGGGACATGTGTCATAGCTAACCACAAATGTGTATCACATAGCACCGTTTGGCCATGACAAAGTTCCTTTCACAACTTGAAAAAATGTAGACATTTTTGTCAAAATGCGTCATATTTTGACGCATACAGCATGGGCATCATAATTTTTTCACGTACAGGAGTGCACAGATTGCAGAGTCGAAAAATATTATATGAAAAATAATAAAATAATAAGGTACATTACATGTCCACCATATTGTCTATGAAGCGTCATATTTTGACGCATACAGCATGGGCGTCATAATTTTTTCACGTACAGGAGTGCACAGATTGCAGAGTCAAAAAATATTAGATGAAAAATAATAAAATAATAAGGTACATTACATGTCCACCATATTATCTATGAAGCCTCATATTTTGACGCATACAGCATGGGCGTCATCATTTTTTCACGTACAGGAGTGCACAGATTGCCGAGTCAAATATAATGTTCATATTTGGTTCTCATATTTGCCAGCAAATTACAAATCTACTGTAGAACTGTAAACTCAGCCTCACACAAATGTAAGGGAACAATGAAGAAATTAGTTTTGACTCTGCATTATGTGCAATGTTATGCGTCAAAATATATGACGCACAATCTGTATGCGTGAAAATATGACGCATAACGGAAAAATAAAAACAGCTGCCATTTTCTGCAGGAAGTGATGTAATAGGATATCCTGTTTACATAATCTGTACTGTGAGTTTACTTTCACTTTCACTTTGCAGTCTCAGATTCTTCTAGACTGTGTGGCTGTGTGAAAAGTGTTGTCCTGTGTTTTACTGCTTTTGTGTCCTGTGTACCTTGTATATTGTGCTTTTGTGATCATAGTCTTGTTGTCTAATATTGTCTTAGTCTGTTTTGTATACTTTTGTCAAATCCTGTGTTTGTTTGTTTTGTCTGTGGGAGTCTGTTCAGGGTAGTTTAATTTTGGGGTTAGTTGGGCTATTTTTCATAAGTTTACTTTTTCCTTCACTACTCTACCTTTCCCCATTTCCCACTTTTACTTTTTTGTCTATTTTTTCACCTTTCAATTTGTTAATATGTCAGGTAGGCCTCGGCTTGGCAGGATGGGTGAGGAGGAATTGGGGGGATTCATTTGGCTTGTTTGCCATTTCCTCCCACTCATGCTGGAGGCTGGGGGCCGTGTGATACAGGGGTATCACACGGAGGCACGCAAAGTCCGGTGGGGGAAGGTGCAGCATCACCTGGTCCGGGTCTACGGCAGCATTAGGAATGAGCATCAACTCAAGCACCGCTGGGCTGATCTGATATCCAGGGAGCAGGATCTGCTGGACCACCTGGGAATCAGGATTGGTGGACATGTTGGTGAGTACAAATCAATTACATGTGAATAATTTAAAGCTCTGTGGGGACATGTGATGATTGTTACCCAATCTGCTAGATAAGTAGCTGACTGTGTGTAATGCTAGGGAAACCTAATGTGTATTTGTTGCACAATGTGTAGGAAGACCAATGCTAGCAGTCAGATGGCTCATGTTTTCAACACATACCCGATGCCTGTATCTGTATGTAATGTAGTTTTGCATTTGTGTCAGACAAGCGACACGTTAATGCCTCTTTTTGAACTCTACAGGTCATAATTGCCAGTGAAAAAGTGATGTTGAAACATCATACCTACATATGTAGACGCCATAGCTAGACAGAAAATAGTAAACCCATGATGATGCTATAAATGTGTGGTGCCTTCACGTCACATTAAGTTAGCTATGTTGTCCACACATATGTCACATGTGTGTCTGGTTGGTGTGTGTTGAAAATGTCCAAATAGCCTATTTGAGTTTGAGGGGTCATGCAGTCCTCAAGTAACCAGCTTTTGGATGTCTCTCTGGGATGCACATGATGAGATGAATGCAACCCTATATTGTTGGGGCATAGTAATGGAGGTGTATCTTTGACACCACATGACTGTCCTGGCCACTGAATGTGTGTAGTAGGGTGTGTAACTGTAGCAGGAGACTCATCCAATGTAAATGTTGCTTAAAAATACATCCATGTAGTATGAGCATGTGTGAAAGTGTATCATTACGCATGTCATATTCACACAGTGTCATAGTAACTGCAATTATTTGTCAGTGCACGGAGTCTGAGTATATTCTTCCCTTCATGCTTTACAGGTGGACCTGCACCGTACACTGTGGGAGAGGTGGCACATTTGAGGACCCCGATACCTACAGTGAGTGTGGCCTGAGTGCTATTTTTATTGTTTGCTAGTGATGCATGATGGACTACTGTGTGTTCAACAGACCTGAAGATTTGATGCGCTGCCCGTTCATTGGCATTGTTGCTTTAGTGGGATTTCAAATATCACTTCTGTTTCTGTAGACCAATACTTAGGCATCTCTCAGATTTAGGGGCTGTAGGTCATTCCAGTCGGCCCGCTATGGGGAGTGGGATGAGTCATGTGGAATACACTGGTTAATGTAAGAGTTGCTCTGGGACTTGGCTTGGACTGAGTCTCCATATCAGACTGACATTCTCCCAAATAGCTTTGGCAAAAGGCTTGTATAAAATATGCAGCTTCCTAGTTGAGGATGGACTGTGTACACTGTAGGTTGGATCTTCCGGGGGCATGTACTTCCACAAGTTGAACTAGAAGTGTGTGTGACTAGAGTGCAATGGCCTAGGTGTTCAGTCGACTCATGATCATGGGTGTTCTTGCTCCTCTGTGTGTGTGGTAAAACATGCCTCACTGGTAGTATGTGATGTTGGCCTGAGTCAGTGCATTTTGACATGTGTGGACCTTGGATAGGACAATGTTTGGCTGACTCGAAAGTGTTGCTAGCCCTTCATTGGTGTTGTGTGTGGAGCCAAATACTTGTTGACCTTTCTATACACTCCTGGGTGTGCATTGAATCTGGGATTGTTGGTTGTTCTTCCCACCCCACCCTCAAAGAGTGCCATGTGATTGGGAATAGGGGAACCTAGGACTGTAGCAACCAGTATGTTACACATACTTGTGACCTTTTGCAACTTTGTTTAGAACCTAGTGTACACATTCGGTTATGGCCCATGGGTTCAATATTTGCAAACAACAATTTACAAATGGCATTGAGTGAGGGTTGTGATAGTTATCACATAGAGTGACATATGTAGTGAAGTCAGTATGCGGAAGAGGTTCAGCCATAATGTCAGCTGCATCAGGCATTATTTGGATGAGAAGTTTAGGCTTATGTCACCCATCATGTAGAGACATGGATATGCTAGGTGTGAGATGGCCTTATGTATGCAGGCTTCATATGTACTTCCTCTGAGACTTTCAATGAACTATGTTGTGACAATTGCTGGAACAAATACAGTACAAGTAATGTGCAAATGACCCATTGTGCTATTCCACCCAATGCATTTCCCATGGTAAATATTTGCCGTATCTCTTCACAGCTGCAAACATGAGTGCCGCAGATAGACACCAGTTTGAGAGGCGTGCCATGCGATACCGGCACATCCTGCAGGTGCAGTCGGGGTACATGAGGATGGCCCACAAATACCAAGCAGATCGGGCCTCCGGGGCATGGTGGGCCTCCCCACAGGGTGGCCCTACATTGCCCACAACAGCCACCACATCCACCAGGTCTTCCCAAGTGTCCCCAGCAACGGCGGGGACAGTTGACCCTGCCTCGTCATCAAGACCTGGACCCAGCCATGTTCCACACCCAGGACAGTCCAGTGGGCATTCAACTACTGGCACAAGGTCCACCTCGGCCAGCACAGACTGCAGCAGCCCCTCCTGTGGACCCAGCCGCATTCCTGGCATTAAGCCGTAAATTGGACAAAGTGTTTACAAAGGTGGACAAGCTAAGCCAGGATGTGGCATATATCAAGAAAAGGGTTCGGTCCATCAGGCGGACCCTACGGAGGGCCAACCTCTAGGACTTTTGCCATGTTTTACTGTTACCCCTCCCCTCTCTCCTCTTTCCTATTTTGTACTGATAGTTGGGTTTTGGGGATTAGTATTAGGTTAGTATAGGTTGTTAGCTTAGTTAGTGTTAGGGAAGAGGGTGGGGGGTCCTTATTCTTTCTATATTTCTTTTTTGGGTGGGTGGGTGGATGGGGGTCAATGTTGGGATTCCTGTTTGTTTAAAAAAAAAAAAAACTATTAAAAAATACAAAAAAATATATGATTGTTTAGGATAGTATAGTATGTGTGTAGGTTAGTATGTGTTGTCCTGCATGTGTCCTGTCTCATAATGGTGGGTGGGGGGTTGATGTTTAGATCGTTTCGTTATATGTGTAGAGTAAGTTTAGCTTAGGTTAGTTAGGGACAGTTGTGGGTTAGTAGTAGTCAGGTTAGATTAGTGTAGGTATTACTTTTCCCTTAGTTGCCTCTTGTGTGAATAAATAGTAATAAATATATAGTTAACCCTTTGCATGATGCGTTAGGTGCTACTTTATCATGGCCTTGACATCAGTGTAGGTGAATGTTTTTCTATGACATTAGTGTCCTATGCTACCCACCACAGAAAAATGAGGTTTAACATGCCAGCTACCCGTGTGCTAACTTGGTAAGTATCCACCATTTGGGAGACCCACCATTGGTAGTTTGCATCGATCACCAAGGTTTTGTGTTGATGAGTAGGTATTCTACTTCACAAAGTGTGCTTCCAGACTTGTTATTGTGGGTAATTTAATAGGTCGGACTACAGTGTGATGTTCAGGGAGATCTTTGTAGATGAGGTGTTGTTAACACTCTTGTCTTGTTGCCTTCATTGCTGACCTAGATCATGTGTGTAATAATTCAGCATGACTTTCCTTCATGGAAGTATACTCAGAAAGGGTGATTGATGCAGTGTCATCTTTTTTTGTTTGCTTAGATTTTGCTGCATGATTTCATGTTTTAGTATTGCATGGTGCCTACATTTCTCAGCCACCATTAGTTGACTAGAATTGCTATAGATGGAGCATTATTCTGTCCAACACAGCATGATTGTGTGTGGTTTCTCCCTTCATCAGTTATTCTCCTCAGGATGGTAAGGCTATGATGCAATCCTGGCCCGGGCACAGATGTATCAGACTACATGATGTCAGGACAGTTGTATTGACAAGCTACATGGTTGCCACACAGGCACTTTAGAGTCATCTACTGCACAGTTGATGTGTCAAATCACACAGAGACATATTAGGTGTGCAAGTGCTATTTATTGATAGGTGCTGTAGTGCAAAATGTCCATTGTCCATGTTTGCTGAGTCCGTTCTGGTGCATTCTTACATGGTGATCCTACAGAAGGGGTGTGGATGATGCTCCTGACATGCTGGGGTGATGTCACAGACAGTGCAGAGGGACAGGAATTGGCAAATAGTAGGAGAGAAACATTCACTGGCAATGGTGACAAGTCATACAGTGGATTGCAGAACAGTCATTGAGTGTAGTTGTAGTGAGACTGGCATTTGACAAAACGTAGGACCTTGGTCAAAGTAGGCCATGGTGCAGGGACTAGTGCTTCCGGGTACTCTTCCGCGAGAATGTGATCTGTTCCATGTCTTCTTCTTCTGATGTGTGTGTTGCCTGGTTTGTCCTTGTTGTTGGTTGTGAAGGGGCAACACACACCTCAGTGTTAGAAGACGTGGAGGCAGACATCCCGGGGGCTGGTTCCTGTGAAGTTCTTAAGGGCAGTACTGCTGCAAGGAGGGCCTGCTGGTTTTTGAGAATAGCAGCCACATCACGATGGTAGGCAGCCAGGTCGGCCCTGAGGGGTTCAATGTTGCATTTGTGCACACGTTGACTGGATTGCAGTTGTAGGTGTTGTGTCAACTGGATGACAGCTGTGCTGATTTCCTTCTGTGTTTTAGCAAGTTCCTGCAAGAGAGATGTTAGGGCTTGCATTGCAGCTGCCTGATCTGCAAATGACGTCATGCACGAACGCACCCCCTCAAGGCTGGCTGCCATGTTTTGCATCCCCACCCGCACCTCCTTGGCCAGCTCCCGCTGGACACCAACTACAGTTCTTTCAAAGCTGGTGCCAGTGTCGTCAGAGTCCTCAGCTGTGTAGGAGCTGGCATGTCTTACAATTGGGGTGGTGGGTGGGTCTTCTGTGATGGCTGCTTGTTCTCTGCTCCTCCTTGTGACTGAAGGTGGGGTCTGGAGGCTTTCAAGGACCTTTTGGATGGTCTCCTGGGAAATGTTTATGGGCTCGTCATCCATGTCATCAGGGAAATCAGGGACAGGCATATCTGCAGGAGATCCATGTTCCTCTGCAATGAAACAGGGTACAATTAGTGTGTCTGTGTTGTGACAATTTTGCCATAACATGCAAGCCTTTTGCTGAGTTTACTTTGTGCTCTGGTTTGGCATTGGTATCTGCTGTCCTTCATATGAGCATTGTTATAGGCCTATGGCCCACCTGTGTGTCACATGTATGATATATAGTTATCAGACTTGTCTGCCTAATCGCCTCTAGGTGTTGCTTTGTACCAATTAGGGAATTGCCATCTTTTTGTCCTACTCGTCCCTCCGTGTATATCTATTCTTATGGAGAGACATTTTGTTGCGTGGGCTCTCATTATCCTAAATGAGACTACTGGATTTCTAGGCAGCAGGATCGATAACGGTGTGGGGGCCTGAGTCTGACCCACTTGTAAAGAACTCTGTCACCCTAAATCTTTTTTATGGCTCTGGCTAACTAGCAGTGCCTCATGTCTCCCACGGGGAATAAATGATTAGGCAGCCGAGCGCATGACATTTTTGCAACTTCTCAGGGAAGTGGTGGTCACTCAGATCCAAACCAACTCTCTCATTTCCAGTATGATCTCATATACAAATGACAAAGACAGTATGAGTTTTATATGATGGTTTCATTAAACAACTGTAATTTAGATAATAAGGCGTGAGCCGCAATGACCAGAACAATACAACATAGTAGAATTGAAATAGTCACCAGGAGAGTAAAACTTAAGAACAAAGCTATCATAGAGCCTAACAGTTTCTACTCTCCCTCTGCTTGTTCTATTTAGAGCACAGCATGTTCAGCTTCTAGCTTGCCTTTCCGAATCACTGGGGAGACATCAGCCCTCATACCTGAGCAAAGGCCTGTGATCTGGTTCAGCATCTGCAACAAGGCAGGCAGCGCCTAGTTGTGGTTCTCTGTTCGGAAACTCCCTCTTGTGTGTATTGGGACAAGGAAGTGTTTTTATAACTAACATGTCATTGTGATCACAAAATGTCCCTATGCAGGAATGCGACATCCAAACTCCTACCACGTCTATCGGCAATGTACCAGACTGTATCCTTGACTGAAACACAGAGTGAATATGTTATGGAGAACTCCAGTGCTGAAGTAGGCAAAACAGTGTGAAATGAATACAAAACAAGACCGTAGAACTGGCTATTTTAAAATAATAGTACGATGCCTAATAAAAAGCATTTAGTGCAAAGTGCACAGAGGCTCTAAGCTGTCAGCAAATGAATAAAATACATTCAGGGCAAAGTGTACAAAGACATAAAGCCTGAAGCTAATGCGCAAAGGATAGGTAAAACTTACCACACTACACTTTCACTGGCTGTGTGTGTTGTGATTGCCCTGCCAGCACACTTGCCTCTCAGGACCTGCCCCAAAATCTTTTTATTCACATTGACTTAAATGTAATTGGTATGTGACATATCCTATGCATGGCAATGTTAGGATGGGATATGGATGTAAACATTGTTGATGTTTCCAGCTGATGTTGGGTAATGTGTGTTTAATTGGATTGCCCTGTTTATCGTATCAATGTCCTATTTGGTTCTCAGACTGTGCAGGTGTGTTTCAGTAACCAGTTGCATGTGTCCCCTCCTCAATGTTGTTGTCTGAGCAGTATGACATTAGTGATGTTGCCTTGTTAGCCAGGCACGTGAGGGACCCTGACGTATGCAGCATGTGTGTGTCCTTAGTGCTGTGTGGCTCCTATTGCTGTTTACTTTGGCTGATGTATGTGTCAACTATGGGCATTAGCATTTGAGTGTACTGGTGCCTTTGTCTTATTTCTAGAAATAGTTGCAGAAGTCATCCTCACCCCCTAATTTAGGTAGGTATGTTCCATGGGGAGGTTCCTGCCATTTGCTACTATAGCTGCACAGAGATCAGAGGTGTTAGTGTCAACTGTTGTTGCAGTTACATTGCAGTTGTTGTTTTGGCTACTGGATTATTGATAGGGACCTAGTTGATGTAGGATACATTTTGACTGTCGAGTGCCTGGATGTAAGTTTGACGTAGTGGCCTTCCCACCTGTCGGTGCTTTCCCTTAGCTCCATTGTTGTCATGACAGGATGGCCCCATGGGACTGTTGTTGGTGCTGTGTTTTGTCGTGCCCCAGCTTCTGTCTGTGCTGGGCATGCCCCCCTGCCGTGCCCCTTTACCCATGCCTCTTCATATATATGCTGACTTACATGCATTGTGTAGTTGGTATTCCCCACCCCGGTTGCAGTTGTCATTATTGCATTATAATTCCCCATGTGACTTACCCTGCATGTGCGTTGTGTCCTGGTAGTCTGCGCTGTCCTGTCCTTGAATCCCTGTGACGATCTCCTCAGGGATGACGGCTGCGACCATCTCCTCCATGTGGTCCAGGGCCTCCTGTTGTGCTGGACTCCCCCCTCCAGTCTGCAGTGCTGCCTTCCTGTTCCTGGCCATTTTTTCCTTTGTCCTACGTTTGCAGTCATGCCAGCGTTACTTACACTCGGTGACTGTTCTGCGTTCTTCAGCCACACTGTTGATCTTGTCCACAATTTGTTTCCATATGGCCTCTCTCCTGCTGATTGGCAACTTAGAGGTGATGAACAGTTGGTGCTGGTGTTCCGTACCCTCTTTAACCAGGATTTCCTGCTCCTCTGCACTGAAGCGACAGTTTCTTTTTTTTCTAAAAATGTCCTGGTTCATGTATGGATTATCATGGCTGGTTCCTGGTCTGCTGTCATCTTCCTGGGGTATGTTGGGGCATCTGGGATCCATTTTGGCTCTCCTCTGCTGAAAGGGCAGTGTTCGCGGGTAAATTTGACGCTATTGTGTCAAAACTGACGGCGCTTTCCGGGTTGCGCTGTCGTAAATCGACCCACAGTCATTTGCGTCGCGTTAACATTGGTTTCCTTTACGACTTGACGCCGCTGTGTGCGTCACGAAATAATGACTCCCACCTGTTGGTTGCGCCGCCATGCGTCAAAGTATAAATTTGACGCCTGCACAGCACATCGAAATGGCGTTAGCCGGCGCTAATTTTTTTGACGCAAAACTGCGACGGCGCAGCTTTGCGTCAAAAAGTATAAATATGGCCCTTATTGTGCCAAAAATTCTTTCTACAAAATATTTAGTTTACACTCTCTTTATGATAACTGAAAAATATTGTGTTAAAAAAGGTAAGAACATTGTTTTAATGAACATCGAAGTATAGGTAATTGTTTTAAAATATTAAACTGACAATATAATTTAAAATATATCAAATCTGTGTATATATATATATTTGTGTGTGTGATATATATATCATTGTACTGTTTTCCTCACACATTCGCGTAAGTCTGCGCCCCCACGGCAGACGGAGACGGGGTCGCGAACCCATTAAATATTAATCCTTCTGTTTCCTCCTATAGGAAAAAATGCCTCTGTCACTCGATGTCGTCTTGCAGATCAATTTATTCAGGCAAATGTAAAAAATCACCCAACTCGTTTCGGGAGTCGAAGCTCCCTGGGTCACGTTTTTTTGCCATGGCAGTAGCAGCCCCCAGGCTGGAGAGAAGAATCTTTAGCCCGGTGGCCGCTATTCTACTGCTTTGGGCATTTTGACCCTGCCTACCGCCATGGTTTTCGTGGCATTCGTAACGCCACGAAAACCATGGCAGTAAGCCCTATCAGTGACAGGGAATTCCTTCCTTGTCACTGATAGGAGGCCCCCTCCACCCTAACAACTCCCCTGATGCCCCTTCTCCATCCACACACACCCTTCTAATCCCCCAACCCCCTACACACACACACACATGCAGACACGCACTGCACATACACACACTCACTCACACAGGCATATGCGCATGCATTCATTCAGTCATGCACACATCTGTTCCACATTCACACAGACACGCAGACATGCATTCACATATCCATACTTACAGGCATTCTCACACATGCATACATGCACGCACACAACACTACACATACATTCACATTCATGCACACACTCATGCACAACCCCCCCACACACACACAACACCCCCTCCCCTGAAAGAAACCTGACTTACCTGGATCTAGGGGGTCTTCCGGCAGAGGACAGGACGGGGCGCATAATATGGCTGGCGGCGGTCTACTGGCGTGGCGCTGCTGGTGGTAGCAGCGCCACCTTAACGCCATCTGCCAGCATGGCTACAGACGGATTTCCGCCCTTCTTGTGGTGGAAATCCTGCTGTGGTAATTATTTGGTGGACGGCTGTTAGCCTCGGCGATTGTCTTTTGGCTGCCGTCGCCGCAGCGGTAGGCGGTACTTACCTCCAATTTCATAATGTAGGCCATAGTGTACTACAGAGTATTTGCTTTTTACATATTTAATTTCTGGAAAGTAACACACTACTTCTGAGAGTTAGAACAAAATATGGAACAAATTATAAAAAACACTATTCCATTAATTTTCAAAAAACACTACAGCATTAAATTTAAGGTGAAATATACAGTAATAATGTGTATTTAAATTTTTTTACATATTCATGTATATTTTTTATTTTACATAGTCTCCATTCTGAGTTATAAGGGGAAATATACTGTGGTACTGCTAGACCTGACAGCCCTAGCGTGGTCACCCCCAACTTTTTGCCTGCCTCCCTCCTCTTTGTGACACTGTTTTCCCTGGTTTTAGGACTCTGCTCACTTTACCACCACTAACCAGAGCCAAAGTGCACATGCTCTCTCCCTTAAAACATGGTGACATTGGCTCCTACCCAATTGGGTTATTTAATTTACTTGTAAGTTCCTAGTTGAGTGTACTGCATGTGCCCAGGGCCTATAAATTAAATGCTACTAGTGGGCCTGCAGCACTGATTGTGCGACCCACGGAAGTAGCCCCTTAATCATGTCTCAGGCCTGCCAATGCAAGGTGTGTGTGTGCAGTTTCAATGCCACATCGACTTGGCATTTAAAAGTACTTGCCAAGCCTTAAACTCCCCTTTTTCCACATATAAGTCACCCCTAAGGTAGGCCCTATGTAACCCATTGGGCAGGGTGATGTGTAGATAAAAGTCAGAACATGTACCTATGTGTTTTTTATGTCCTAGTAGTGGAAAACACCTAAATTCATTTTCCATTGCTGTGAGGCCTGCTCTTTTCATAGGCTAACATTAGGGCGACCCTCATATACTGTTTGAGTGGTAGATTCTGATCATAAAGGAGGAGACACGTCATATTTAGTATGGCCAGAATGGTAATACAAAATCCTGCTGACTGGTGAGGTTGAATTTTATATTAACATTTTGGAAAAGCCACTTTTAGAAAGTGACCCTTTCTCTGCACTTCAAATCCTTCTGTGCCTTACAGCCTGTCTCCAATCCATGTCTGAGCTGGTTGACATCTCCCTTGTGCATTTCACCCAGACAACTTCAAACACAGGATGCTCAGTCACACTTGCACACATCAGCATACTGAACGGGGCTTCCTTGGCTTGAAGGGTGGCGGGCCTGACACTTACATTTCAAAGGACAGTGGCCTGCCCTCACACAATGGACTGCCAAACCCCCTACTAGGACCCTGGCAGACAGGGTTGTACTGAAAGAAGACCTTGTACACTTCAAAACCACTTTTTGAAGTCTCCCCCACTTCAAAGGCACTTTTTGGTATATAAACTGGGTCCCTGACCCTACGAACTCAGACGCTTCCTGGGACAGACACTCGGAACCAGATCCTGCAACCTGCCAAGAGGTTTGCCTGGCTGCCCAAAAGACTCACCTGGACTGCTTTGCTATTAATGACTCCTGCCTTGCTGTTGCCCTGCTGCCTTGCTGGCCTCTGGCTCTGCTGAGAAGTGCTCTCCAAGGGTTTGGATTGAGCTTGCCTCCTGTTTCCTGAAGTCTCTGGTCCAAAAAAACTTAGGCCCTCATTGTGACATTGGTGTTAAATCCCACTTACCGCCACGCTGACTGCAGCAAACTTACTGTGGCGGATATACGTTCACCATATTATGACACACACACACCAATTCGTCAGTATTCAGCCACGGACACAAATCCACCTCACCATAGGTTAGTGATAAACTAGCAGTAGCAAAACCCACACCGCTATGCCAACAGAACAACGCCCACCACATTATGACCCACGAATCACAATGGCGGACATTCAACGGCGATAAATCATTGGCGGAACATACCGCCGCGCTCAAGATGGACACACACAGACAAAACAACACCACATTGAATAATTCAATCAGCACATACCTGACACCAATACACACACCACAACCACAACCCAACACCACTATAAAACACCCACCCACATTACCCACTACCCTTTACCATTCCAAACCATTGCCAGCAGAGAGACATCAAGACCACAGACACAACCAGAGCCACGCACTTTACACACCTATACACCCCTCACGCAACCCACATCACACACATATTACCCAACACACCCTCACCTTCACATCTCACACAACACACATGGCACCACAAAGACACCCCCATTTCACAGAGGAGGAGCTAAGGGTCATGGTGGAGGAAATCATTAGGGTAGAGCCACAGCTGTTTGGAGCACAGGTGCAGCAGATATCGATAGCTAGGAAGATGGAGCTATGGCAGTGAATTGTGGACAGGGTCAACACCGTGGGACAGAAACAAGAAATAGAGATGACATCAGGAAGAGGTGGAACGACCTACAGGGAAGGTATGTTCTATTGCAGCAAGACACCAGCTCGCTGTACAGAGGACTGGCGGTGGACCACCAGCTTCTTCCCCACAACTAACAGCATGGGAGGAGCAAGTCTTGGCAATACTGCATCCTGAGGGCCTGACCAGAATAGGAAGAGGACTGGACACTGGTATGTCTACTCTCTACTACTACTACCCCCCTACCTGTATGCCACCACATACATGACCTACCTGGCCCATCAGGGACCTCTGGACAGCCGGTTACCCAGGCCCAGTCACATACCACCACAGAGCCTCCCCTAATAGGAAACACCACCACAGCACCCACCCAGCGTACCCACAACTATGTCCCCAGGACACGTCAATCAGCAGTGTGTCCACCTCTACAGGGACCCCAGGCCACACTTCATACACAAGACAATCAGGGACCTGGAGTCCATGGCAGTGGGTACACGGTTCAGGGGACAGAGGCACAGGGCAACAGGGAATCTGGGAGGATTGCTGAAATGTGCAGGAGAAAAGGTGGCTGCAGGAGGGACAGTACCAGGGGATCAGAGAGGACTTGCAGGTCAATAACAGCAACCAGATCTCCATAGCAGGGGTGCTGGCAGACATGGCCAATATTATGAGCGAGGCAGTCACACAACAGCGGGCCCCTGCCACTAGCCAGACATCTGAACAGCCTTCCACCTCCGCTACCACTAGTGGGCAGTAGGCCCGCCACAGGACTCACAGGCCACCAGCATCCCTCCCCCTGCAGAAGGAGAACCACCTGCAAACATTCCCTGCGATCCAGGTCGAAGCCAGAGACACTTGCCAAGACCCCGCAGGAAATTAGACTTTCCTGATTGTGACCCTTGTGTCCCACTCATTCACCCAGCACACCTTGAACTGGCATTGCTCCCCTTCCTATGTCCCATTGGATAATGCACCTGTGCTACAAACAACCTGGATCAATACCCTGAACTTTCTTTCATCATCACCCTCTCCCATTGCACTTGCCCCTCTATATTTTACCACTTCAATAAACACCCAAGGAAAAAAAGAAGTATGGAGTATGTCATGTATATGAAATATGTAGTCATTGAAACAGGTACAAACATTGCAATTCAATTGTACAGAAAATGAGTACCCCTGAGGGCCAGGTTATGCAACATGCAGCATACCACCACTATCTGGCAGACCTTCTTGGGTGAGTAGCACAGGGATCCACCTGTCAGATGGAGGCACCGGAACCTGGCCTTCAGGAGGCCAAAGGTCCTTTCAATTATCCTTTTGGTTCGCCCATGGGCCTCATTATAACGTTCTTCTGTCCTTGTCCTGGCATTCCTCACAGGGATCAGTAGCCATAAGATGCTGGGGTAACCAAAGTCACCTGAAATATCGAGGGACAACATTTAGCCACACACTATCCCATATCACCCACACCATACCCATACACCAACATATTATATACTGGGGGGAAACCAGGGCTCACCTATTAGCCACACCCTGTGCCTCTGTAGTTGGGCCATCCCATTTGGGATGCTGCTGTTCCTCGGGACAAAGGCATCATGCACCAACCCTGGATACTTAGCATTGATGTGGGAGATGTACTGGTCCGCGAAGCACACCATCTGTACATTCATAGAGTGGAAACTCTTAGGATTTCTGAACACCTGTTCATTCTGGCGGGGGGACAAATTCAATATGTGTTCTATCAATCGCCCCAATTTTGTTGTGGATATGTCCCATTGCATAGAACTCGGCCTTTACTGTGGACACATTTTCAACCTGGAGGAAAACAAAGTAGCTGCACATGTGTTTAATCAGGGCAGGCAACACTCTTGTCACCACTATTGAGAAGATTGGCTGTGACATTCCTGCTGCCAAGCACACTGTCATTTGGAAAGAACCAGTTGCCAGGAAATAGAGCACTTATAGAACTTGCACAAGAGGGGGGATCCCAGTGGGGTGACGGATAGCAGATAGCAGGTCAGGCTCCAATTGGGCATACAGCTCAGTGATTGTGGCCCTGTCAAGTCATTAGGTGAGTATTATGTGCCTGTCCTCCAGTGTTGCCAAGTCCACCAGGGGTCTGTACACGGGGGTATGTCTCCATCTCCTATTCATCTGCAGCGGTAGGAATCTATGGGGCCAAAGATTGAGGAGCCTGTCACAAACTGAACAATGGAGAACAAAGGAGCTACAACAGAACTTTGCATGCTGTTAACTTGTAATAGGTCAGTATGATTTGTCCAGTATATCCTAATTTCACCAGTGACACAGCAATTTTCCAGGGCCTCTCCCCCCTGAAATGGTGTCTGCCTGTCCTGTGTGGAGGGACAGGTGGAAGTGAGGTAATTCTGCTGAGGTTGTGCGCCATCACGGGAGCCGATCGGGAGCTGTGGTGCAACTCCTCATTGGTTAACAATGGGCCTTATGGGTTACAGTGGCCAATGGTGATCTATGCCGGTGGTGACGGTATGCGCCGGGGCTGACGTGACTGACATTTTCTATCTGATACCTCACTTGATACCTGATTTTCACCTGGAGGGGACCTACATAGCATGTGCTGCTGTGACCTGTGTCTGGAACCTACCATGGCCCGTGTGACCGGGGAAAGGGCCCCAGCCTTTCCTTCAGAGGAGTTGGAGAGACTGGTGGATGGGGTCCTACTCCAGTACGGACTGCTGTACGGCCCTCCAGACCAACAGGTGACTACACTGTGGGCACAATGCATGTGGCATGAATGTATGGAGTGCTGTGTGTGAAGACCTGGTGTAAAGGGGGTGGGTGGATGTCCTCTAGGCAGCTTATAGGTTGTGTACCGGGCAATGTGTGTGCCAATGGTGATGGAAACAGGTATGGTGGTCCATATGTTTAACAGGCAGGACTGTTTGTGTAATTCAATGTTTCTGTGTGTATTGCCTTTGCCGGTCAGTGCCCATCAAAAGAAGGGTATATGGTGTGCCGTCGCCAAGGAGGTGGGGACCCTGGGGATTTATGGCAGGAGGAGCACCCACTGTCACAAACGGTGGGAGGACCTGTGACCCTGGGCATGAAAGACAGCGGAGGTCCAGCTGGGGATGGCCTCCCAACGAGGAAGGGGTGCCCCTCGAACCCTGACCCCACTGATGGCCCGCAACTGGTGTTGGCACATCCAGAGCAAAAAGAAAAAGGTACAGAATCCAATATATCCTTTTGTTTGTCAGTATACCCACTTGGGTTCCTGGATGTAAATTAGATCATCAACTATCTTTAACATCTGAATTTCTGTGGCATTTTCACAAATTTTGGCTTTTTGGAACTGAACACAATAAATATGCATGTGGGGACTATGCCCATTGGTGTTTTTACATCATCTTGGTTTCACACCATCTTCATTTCCCCTTCTTGGCTCATTAAAATTTCTAATATCAAGTGAGGATATCTAGAAGCATGGTTTCTGTTTGTTTTTAATACACTTAAAATTTGGTGATCTTTTGTGGTATCATGGCGTATTCTATCACTCAGATATTTGTAATTTTATGGCACTTATATCGTCATTATCATGCCGATATATTGTGGGATATTTTAATGTTTTGGTCACTATTAATTTGGACATTAGCGGTATTATAGGTACAAGCAAACAATTATATAATTTGCTTTGTCAGCCTTGATAAAGTCCTTTGTAGGACGAAACACGTGTCGGCTGAATTTGGATGAACTTGACAACCCATTTCCCTACTGGATGAAGACAAGTTCTTCCGCTTCAAATCATCAGAGTGGATAATTTCCACCCCTATAACCAATTTGTTGGACTCTGTATGAATGTGTTAAGGGACGAACCGCTCTGTTCTTGATTCAAATATACAAATTGTCAATTTTCTGGTGAACATTTTCATGTATTGATAGGTTATTTGGTATGGTACTTTAGCTGTATTGTAATTTTTGTAATAAGTGATTTATTGTTATGTATTAAACTTAATGATTATGATTTATTAACACTTTTCTTTTTCCAATTTTTTTTTACATTATCATACATTGCACTGATACCACATTTGGGTATATTTATATTACTACGGTTCTCTTACACAAATCAGTGGGTTATGACCACTTCAGAATTGATAATGACATTATCCCATGTGTGCTCCATTCTCACTTTTTGATATAAATTTAGCCTATCCAGAGCAGAAGGGCACTTAAGGGCATCACAGCAGCCACAAGGGGGTGACTACAGTGCCCATAATTACAACGTACGCATGGTAGGGGGGTATCGGTTGGGGGATGTGTGTCAGCCAGGAAGACAAAGTAGCCTGCACCAGCAGGCTAGAAAGGAAAGGAGCCTGCCCCAGCTGCCAGGGAGAAAAATGAGCCTGCACCAGCAGCCAAGAAGGGAAGGAACCTGCCCCAGCCGCCAGGAAGAGTAAGGAGCCTGCACCAGCAGGCAGGAAGACCAAGGAGCCTGGGACAGGAACGGTGGCGGAGCCCCTACCACCAACCATGGATGTGCAGCCATCCGAGGTTGCAGGGGATGGGCAGGAGCCTCCCCCCCAGCAGCAGCACCACCACCAGTGAGCAGCCATCCGAGGTTGCAGGGGATGGGCTGGAGCCCCTCCCAGCAGCAGGACTACCACTGAGCAGCCATCCGAGGTTGCAGAGGATGGACAGAAGCCTCACTCCCTGCAGCAGCACGACCATTGAGCAGCCGTCTGAGGTTACATGGGATGGGCAAGAGCCTTCCCCCACCAGCAGCACCACTATCACTGTGCAGCCATCACCGCCGGCGGATGATATGTAATCCTGCCTCCATGGGCTGCACTGCGGCCTGCCCCCTGCAAAGCCAGTGGGTATGACACCCACCTGAGACACTGTGACCTTGCACTTCCCAGTATCAAGAGCACAGGGCAGGATTCCCCCTCCAGAAACAGTGGGTAAGACACCCACATGCCCAACACTCCCCAGGATCAAGAACAGGCCACAATGCCCCCTCCAGCACCAGTGGGTAAGACACCTACATGCCCAACACTCCCCAGGATCCTGAACAGGGCACGATGCCTCCTCCAGAACCAGTGGGCAAGACACCTACTCGAGAGACTGTGGCCCATCACTCCCCAGGACCAAGAGCACTGAGCATTTTCCCCCTCCAGAACCAGTGGGTGAGACACCCACATGAGAGACTGTGAACTTGCACTCCCCAGGGCCAAGCACAGGGCATGTTGTCCCCTCCAGAACCAGTGGGTGAGACACCCACATGAGTGACTGTGACCTTGCACTCCACAGGACCAAGCACAGGGCATGTTGCCCTCTTCAGTACCAGTGGTCTTGTAACATCTCCCGGCTGAGGTGCCACCCCGTTCCCCGTCCCCCTGAGGTGCCTGCCTATTTACCAACTGATGCCCCTGCAGTGTTCTCTCCCTGTGGAAGCAGGTGACATGTTTGGCCTTGGACTTTGGCATATGGCCATGTGGACTACGCAAATAGTGGACTGGGCTGTTCCCCTTTTCTGTACATATGTATATCTATTATCTTGCCTAACTTATTTTTCATGCAGTGTTGATCTCATTACATTCACTTTTGCAAAATTGTTTTGTCCTTGCATTATTCATCTGAGTTACGGGGTAAAATTGATTTTGTAATGCAGCTGATTGTATGTATGATGTTGGGGGAGTGTGTGTTGTGCGTGTGTGTGTCACTCTCTTTTTCTGCCCCCTTTCTTGTGTGCTAGGCAACTGTACTCACCGTCGTCGTCTTCGCCAGCGTTGGTGTTCATGGTGGAGCAGAACGTAGAAGATCATGGGGAAGACATGCAGTTCAGGCTCCATGGTGGCATGGTTGTTCCCTGTGTCTCCAATGGTGAGTTCTTTCCCTTCTGAGCTCAGTTTTGGCCAGGCTTTTGATGTTGTTGGTACTTCCCTGGAAAAGGTGGTGGTTTGTAGGGTTATAATATGGTGAGTGGAACATTGACTTCTGCCTGGCTGTAGGCAGCTACTGCCATGCTGGCTGTTGTTTCCTCCCAGGCAGTCGGTGTGGTACATTGGCTGTCTTTCAGAGGTCTTTCCGCCATGGTCATAATTTAGTGGCAGTTACCGCCAGCCTGTTGGCGGTATTACCGCCACTTTAACACCAACCGCCAGCCTGTTGGCATTATTACCGCCACTTTAACACCAACCGCCAGGGTCGTAATGAGGGCTATAATCTCTGCAAAGGAACTCCTTGTGCAGGGAAAATCGATGCAGAGCCTGCTGGAACCGAAACACAGCCTGCTTAGCAGTGAAAGAATCACCTCATAGCCGAACTGGAATGACGCAGCCCAGCTCCCCGTGTGGAGATCGAAGCAGCACCAGCATTGCGACCGGAACTTCGACGCCCAGCCCACTGGATTGACACACCACCGATCCGGAACGGCACAGCCTGACTTCCTATGGGAGGAATCGATGCAGAGCCGGCCCTGCAACAAAAACTCTGATGCATCACCCACTGGATCGATGCAGCACCTGTGACTTCATCCTGCATGCCCAGGATTTCCACAGCTCGTCCCTGGGTGTCAAAAGACCCCACATCGCAAAGATGATTCTAGCCTGCAAGCTGGAATTTGATGCAAAGTCCCTACTGTGTGGAAAATAATAGATGCATCCTCTGTTTTCACCTGCAAATCCGATGCACACCCTTCATTTTCTTCACATATCCTCCTCTACAGTCTCTGTGCGTGTAATTTTGATTCATACAAGGTACTTTGTTCTTGCACGAGACACTTGTTGCTTTTTAAAGACCAAAGTCTCTTCTTATCATTACAAATGTGATATTTCAACTTGTGATTATCAAATCTTGATTATTTTGACCTTAATTTATTCAGATAAATATCTTATATTTTTCTAAAACTGTGTGGTGTATTCTTGTGGTGTTTTTACTGTGTTATTGCATGATTTATTGCACAAATACTTTACACATTGCCTTCTAAGTTAAGCCTGACTTCTCAGTGCCAAGCTACCACAGGATGGGCACAGGATAATTTGGATTGTTTGTGACTTACCCTGACTAGGACTGTGGTCCCTACTTGGACAAGGGTGTATAGCTCTGTCAACTAGAGACCTCATTTCTAACATGTACAATGTACTTAAAAACTTCTTTAAAATAAATATGTAAAAAATGTAAAACACATTGCACTACCCTATACTCCCTTTACAACCCAGAGCGCACACTTAGCGTGGTTTTAACTATACTTCACAGTTTCAATTATGGAAGGGTTAAGTATTGTCTAGACCACACCTACTCTGTATTCGGGCTTTTAAGGGCACATATATGGTAGTACAGTGTACTAAAAAAGATTGCAAAAAATGATCAAAATTTGAAAATAAAACCACACTACTACTTTATTCTTACCATTAAAACCCACAATGCAGACTAAGGCCCTCATTATGAGTTTGATGGACAAGAAAGCATGTCTGTCAAACTCCCGACATGGTGGCTGCCACCTTCATGGCAAACACCCCTCCAGACCTATAAGAAGTTTCCTACTAGGCCAGCTGACGGAAACCTCGGTTTCCACCTACCAGCGTATCAGGAAACAGGCTACAGCGTTGTCTCTGGCTCGTAATTGAGCCAGTGGTAGTGTCGGTCAGACTGCCACAGCAGCGGGGGGGGAGGGGTCCTGACCACCAATGCAGGGCTGGCAGTTTAAAGACTGCCAGCCTCGTAATGAGGCCCTAAGTAAGGTCTAAAAAATTATGGTAGTACCACGGTACTCTGCAAACATTTGAAAATATATACAGTACTAAAACACATTTTTCATACATTTACACACATATAAACAGGTTCGTCCCTTCCTATGAATTTATAAAACAGTTGGACACTATGGGGGTCCTTACAACTTTGGCGGGCGGACAACCAAGTTTCCGCCCGCCAGCCCAGCGGGGATGTGGGCCGCAACATGGGAGCCAGCTCCAAATGGAGCCGGTGGTGTTGCGGCCGTGCGACAGGTGCAGTTGCACCCGTCGCGCCTTTCACTGTCTGCATAGCAGACAGTGAAAAGCCATATGGGGCCCTGTCAGGGGGCCCCTGCACTGCCCATGCCAGTGGCCCCATGACTCCCTGTACCGCCAGCCTTTTCCTGGTGGTTCATACTGCCAGAAAAAGGCTGGCAGTCGGGGACTCGTAATCCCCTGGCGGATTATTACCGCCGGGGCAAAAGTGGTGGAATACCGCCGGTCCCGGCAGTGCGACCGCAGCGCTTCCACTGCGGTCGTAATAGGCCAGGAAGCACTGCCAGCCTGTTGGTGGTGCTTCCGTCATTTTAGCCCTGGCGATCAAAATGACCCCCTATATTTACACTTAAAAGCCAAAACACAGCCAAAGTGAGATATAAACAGTATGGCCGCCTTTTACTTGGCACTCCACTTGACAACACATCACTCCTCTCTCCCACACAACACTCCACTCTACCACACCCCACTTCAATCTATGACAGGCTATTCCACTCTACCCCACATGACTCTACACCACTCCACGCTTTGCTGTTCCACTCTTTGCACTCTACTGTATGTTATTCCACACTTCACATCACTCCACTTGATGCTATTCCTCTCTGCACCACTCCACTTTACCTCACTCCACTCTGTGCCACTCCACTGGAAGCCACTCCACTCTATTACATGCCACTTCACTCTGAACCACTCACCTCTATGCTAGTCCACTCTACACTACTGTACTCTATGCCACTACACTGTATGCCAATCCACTTTATGCTGTTCCACTATATCCAACTCCACTTTATGACACTTCACTGTTTGCCACTCCTATGCTATTCCACTCTACTTCACTCCACTCCATGACATACTATATCACTCTATGCCACTCCATGTGCCTCACTCCACTCTCCAGTACTCCACTGTGCTCTGCGACATGCCATTCCACTCTACCTTATTCCACTGTACTCTACATCACGATAATCCACTTCACTATCTACTATTGCATTGTATGCCAGTCAACTCTATGCCATGCAACCATACACGACTGCACTTTAGATTACTCCACTCTGTGGTATTCCACTGTAGGCCACTCACCTGCATGCCACTTCACTCTACAACATCCCAGTTTACTCTACGGCACTGCACTCTACACCCCTTCACTTGGAGAAACTGTACCACATGCAACTTTACCACACATCACTCCAAGGTGCACCACTTCACTATACAACATTGCACTCCACTCTATGATAGTCTACCCCATTGTATAACATAGTTTGGCACTTCACTCTACAAAATGCCACCCACTGTACCACATTAAGCTCCAATGTTTGACAAGCCACTCCACTGTATGTCACGTACTGAGTGGCACTTCATATTACTCATTACAGTATACAATATCCCACCCTACCCACTCCAATAAATGCTGTTCCACTCTACACCACTCCTCTCTACTCAATTCGATGCCACTTTACTCTACGGCATTGCACTCAACTATACTTCATGCCTTTCCACTCCATGCTACTCCACTCCATGCTACACCAATCCACTACGCACTATTCCACTCTGTGGACTCCACTGTATGTTATTCCATTCTACGCCACTCCACTCTATGCCACTACACTCCATACCACTCTGCTCTATGCCACTCAATTCTATGCTATTCACTCCACTATAATCTACTGTATGACATGCAACTCACTCTATGCCTCGCTACTCTAGGCTATTCCACTCTACACCACTCCACTCTACACCACTCCACTCTACTCCACTCCATTGTACGCTATTCTTCTCTATACCACTCCTCTCTATGTCACTCCACTGTACATGACTCTACTCTGTGCTTTTCAACTGTACACCACTCCTCACTAAGCCACTCCATTCCACACTATTTCACTCTGTCACTCTACTCTGCGCCACTCAACTGTATGCTGCTCCACTCCATGCTGTTACACTGTATGCAACTCCACTATATGCTACTCCACTGTATACGACTCCACACTGTTCCACTGTACACAACCACACTCTATTCCACTCCACTCTACACCACTCCACTCTGCACCACTCCACTATTGCACTTTATTCTAATACACTCTATGCCACTCCACTGTAGGCCATTCCACTCTACTTCACTCCACTCTATGATATGCAACATCAATGTATGCTACTGCATTCTACCCTACTCTGTTCTCCGGCACTCCATTCTACTCCACAACATGCCACTCTACTCTCTACCTCTCCACTCTACAACACACTAATCACTCTATGCCACTATACATTATCTCACTCCACTATATGCTATTCTACTCTACACCACTCCACTCTACTCTATAACGCATTAGTTCAGCCTGTGCCGCAGAGGTCTATGCCACTCCACTCTACGGCACTCCACTCATCTCTATGACAGTCTACACCACTCCACTCTACCCTACTAAATGCTATGCCACTTTATACCGCTTCACTGTGTGCTATTCCACTCTATCCACTCTACTGTATGCTAGTCCACTCTACACCACTCCACTCTACTCTACAACAAGCTACTCCACTTACGCCCCTACAGTCTATGCCACTCCACTCTGTGGGGCTCCACTAAACTTTATGACACACCACTCCACTCTGTGCCACTCCACTCTACTTTACTTCACAGTACTCCATTTTACATCACTCTACTGTATGATATTCCACTCTGAATACACCACGGTATGCTATTTGACTCTACATCACTACACTCTACACCACTCCATGGAACTTCACTCCAGGTTAATCCACTCTACTCTATTCAACACTCTGTCACTCTACTCTACCCCACTCCACTCTATGCCACTTCACTGTATGCCACTCTTCTCTACTTTATGACATGCAACTTGACTCTACACCACTCCACTCTAGGCTTTTCCACTCTACGCCACTCTACTTCATGTTGCTCCACTCTAATCTATTCCACTGCATGCCACTCCACTCTGTGGGGCTCCACTAAACTTTATGACACACCACTCCACTCTGTGCCACTCCACTCTACTTTACTTCACAGTACTCCATTTTACATCACTCTACTGTATGATATTCCACTCTGAATACACCACGGTATGCTATTTGACTCTACATCACTACACTCTACACCACTCCATGCAACTCCACTCCAGGCCAGTCCACTCTACTCTTTTCAACACTCTGTCACTCTACTCTAACCCACTCCACTCTATGTCACTTCACTGTATGCCACTCCACTCTACTGTATGACATGCAACTTGACTCTACACCATTCCACTCTAGGCTTTTTCACTTTACGCCACTGTACTTAATGTTGCTCCACTCTAATCTATTCCACTGTATGCCACTCCACTCAAAACCACTCTACTCTATGCAATTCCCCCTTATGTCACTCCACTCATTGCCACTCCACTGTATGCCACTCCACTGTATACTATTTCACGTTATACAACTCTACTCTACACCACTCTGCTCAACCCCACTCTACTCTACACTACTTCACGCTATGCTATTCCACTCTATACCACTCTGCTTTACGTCACTCCAATGTACATCCTTCCAATTTGCTCCACTCCAAACTAAGACATGCTACTTCACTTTACACCACTCCAGTCTACACTAATCCACTGTCTGCCACTCTGCTCTATGCTATGACACACTACACTACTTTACTCCACTCCACTTAATCCCACTCCACTATATGCTATACCACTGTAATCCACTCTACTCCACTCTGTGCCACTGCACCTTCCACCACTGCACTCTGTGCCACTCCATTCTACAGTTTTCACTGTATGTGAGTCAACTGCTTGCCACTTCACCACTCCACTCTAAGACATCCTAATTTACTCTACACCACTCCACTCTATACCCCTCCACTCTAAAACACTTAACCACAAGCCATTCTGTGGCATTTCACTACACTGTGTGCCACTCCATTACACAACATATCACCCCAATCTATGACAGTCCACTCCACTCCAACCCACTCCATTCTATGCTATTTCACCACTCCTCTTTATGCCACCTATTCCACTCTATGCTATTCCGCTTTACACAACTCCACTGTACACCACTCTGATGTATGCCACTCCACTGAACACAACTACACTCTACACATCTCCAATCTACCCAACTCCACTCTACACTACTCCATTCTGCACTATTGCACTCTATGCCACTCCACCCCATGCCACTCCACAGTACACTCATCCACTCTACTCCACTCCACTCTATGACATGCTACTGCACTCTGTGCCACTCCAGTCTACACCACTGCACTTCACTGCGCTACTGCATTCTGTGCCACTCCACTCTATTCGATGACATGCTACACTACTTTACACCACTCCACTTTACCCAACTCCACTATAAGCTATTCCACTGCACTTAACTACACTGTATGCCACTGCACTCTCCACCACTGCACTCTACGCAACTCCACTCTACAGTATTCCACTGTATGGCCCCCAATTTCATGCCACTCCATTCTACTACATCCCAGTCTACTCACCACCACTCCACTCTACCCCCCTCTGCTCTAAGACACTTTACCACATGCCACTCTGTAACACACCACTACAATCTGGGGCACTCTACTATGAAACAAGAGGCTCCACTTTATGACAGTTTACTCTACTGTATAATACTCCATGCCACTTGACTCTTTGACATGCCACTCCACTCTGTAGCATGTGAATCCACTGTATTACATGCTTCTCCAATCTACAGCATGCCACTCCACTGTCCAACACTTCACTTTATGCCAATCCGCTCTACCCCAATCCACTGTAGTTCACTCCACCCTACTGTACAACATGCCACTCCACTCCAAACCAATCCTCTCATTGCTATACCACTCTACTCCACTCCACTCTATGCTTCTTCACTGTATGCTATTTTACTCTATAGCACTCCACTTTGTGGCACTCCCCTCTGCACCACTCAACTCTACGCCACTCCACACTATGTTGTTCCACTGTGCATCACTTCACACTGAGCCACTCCACACTACACTATTCCACTCTATGTCACTCCAATCCATGCCACTCCACTGCATGCCAATCCATTATATGCTATTACACTGTATGCAATTCCACTCTTTGCCACTCAACTGTACGCCACTCCATTTTATGCCGCTCCACTCTCTGCTAGTCCACTCTATGCCTCTCCACTCCACATAACAACATGCTACTCCACGCAGTGCCACTCCGGTCTTTTCTACAACACACTTCTAAATCCTACGTCACTGCACTCTACTCTGTGACAGCCTAGTACACTCTACACTATTTCACTATAACTTATTCCACTGTATGTAACTCCACTCTCCACCACTGCACTGTCCACCACTCCACTCTGTGCTATTCCATGATACGCTACTCCAATCTTTGCCATTATGTGGTACACAACTCTCCTCTTCTCTACGCCACTCCACTCTACTCAACTCCACTCTATGCCACTCCATGGTACCCAGCTCCATTCCACACCACTTCACTCAATGCCTCGCCACTCTACACCAATCCACTCTACACTATTCCAATGTATGCCACTTCAATCTATACCATTCCACTCTACGCCACGTCAGTCTAGCCTGCACTATGATGTTCTACTTCACTGTATGTCCCTCCACTCTACCAGACTATTCTCCACTGTATAGCACTCCATTGTAGTACAGTCTACTCCAGTTCATGCCAGTGTACAAAACTGTACACTACTCTACAGGGAGTGCAGAATTATTAGGCAAGTTGTATTTTTGAGGATTAATTTTATTATTGAACAACAACCATGTTCTCAATGAACCCAAAAAACTCATTAATATCAAAGCTGAATATTTTTGGAAGTAGTTTTTAGTTTGTTTTTAGTTTTAGCTATGTTAGGGGGATATCTGTGTGTGCAGGTGACTATTACTGTGCATAATTATTAGGCAACTTAACAAAAAAAAAATATATACCCATTTCAATTATTTATTATTACCAGTGAAACCAATATAACATCTCAACATTCACAAATATACATTTCTGACATTCAAAAACAAAACAAAAACAAATCAGTGACCAATATAGCCACCTTTCTTTGCAAGGACACTCAAAAGCCTGCCATCCATGGATTCTGTCAGTGTTTTGATCTGTTCACCATCAACATTGCGTGCAGCAGCAACCACAGCCTCCCAGACACTGTTCAGAGAGGTGTACTGTTTTCCCTCCTTGTAAATCTCACATTTGATGATGGACCACAGGTTCTCAATGGGGTTCAGATCAGGTGAACAAGGAGGCCATGTCATTAGATTTCCTTCTTTTATACCCTTTCTTGCCAGCCACGCTGTGGAGTACTTGGACGCGTGTGATGGAGCATTGTCCTGCATGAAAATCATGTTTTTCTTGAAGGATGCAGACTTCTTCCTGTACCACTGCTTGAAGAAGGTGTCTTCCAGGAACTGGCAGTAGGACTGGGAGTTGAGCTTGACTCCATCCTCAACCCGAAAAGGCCCCACAAGCTCATCTTTGATGATACCAGCCCAAACCAGTACTCCACCTCCACCTTGCTGGCGTCTGAGTCGGACTGGAGCTCTCTGCCCTTTACCAATCCAGCCACGGGCCCATCCATCTGGCCCATCAAGACTCACTCTCATTTCATCAGTCCATAAAACCTTAGAAAAATCAGTCTTGAGATATTTATTGGCCCAGTCTTGACGTTTCAGCTTGTGTGTCTTGTTCAGTGGTGGTCGTCTTTCAGCCTTTCTTACCTTGGCCATGTCTCTGAGTATTGCACACCTTATGCTTTTGGGCACTCCAGTGATGTTGCAGCTCTGAAATATGGCCAAACTGGTGGCAAGTGGCAAGTGGCATCGTGGCAGCTGCACGCTTGACTTTTCTCAGTTCATGGGCAGTTATTTTGCGCCTTGGTTTTTCCACACGCTTCTTGCGACCCTGTTGACTATTTTGAATGAAACGCTTGATTGTTCGATGATCACGCTTCAGAAGCTTTGCAAATTTAAGAGTGCTGCATCCCTCTGCAAGATATCTCACTATTTTTGACTTTTCGGAGCCTGTCAAGTCCTTCTTTTGACCCATTTTGCCAAAGGAAAGGAAGTTGCCTAATAATTATACACACCTGATATAGGGTGTTGATGTCATTAGACCACACCCCTTCTCATTACAGAGATGCACATCACCTAATATGCTTAATTGGTAGTAGGCTTTCGAGCCTATACAGCTTGGAGTAAGACAACATGCATAAAGAGGATGATGTGGTCAAAATACTCATTTGCCTAATAATTCTGCACTCCCTGTATGCTACCGTATGACACCCTACTGGATTCTATGGTACTTTATGCAACTCCTTCTATGCTACTCCACCCCACTTTAAGACTTACTACTCTATGACATGCTACTCCACTCTATTCCATTGTACGCCAGTACTCCACTGTAAGCCACTCTATTATCTACTACTCTCTGCCACTCAACTTTATGCCACTCTATGCCACTCCACTCTACCAGACTTTATCTTACTTTACGCTACTCCACACCACTCTGCAAAACCTCCTCCTGAACATCCTCAGCAACATAGGACTACTACAACTGGTCATCAGTCCCACCCACGCAGCAGTTTACATCCTTGACCCCATCTTTTCAACCGGCAGCAAAGTCTTTTTCTCCCACATCTCGGAACTCATATGGACCAGCCACCACCTGGTATATTTCTCTATGGTCTGAAAACCAGAACTCTTGAAAACCTCACCACCTCCCCTCCTCCTCAGATGGAAGAATATCACAGAAACTCAATGGAGCAACACCCTCCTCTCCAACAGACCCATGCTCTCAGGCAACCTGCAACTAGACACCAACAATCTATCCGACTGGCCACACAACTGTGCCAACTAAGTAACCCCATCAAGAAATCCACCTACAGAAGATCCACTAAGCCGGCAAAATGGTTCACCCTGGAACTCCGTAGACTCAAAAAGAGACTGCAAGCAACTGTAAACATGGAGGTGCACAAGCAGAGACCAAGCATACCGCTCAATATACAAAGAAGCACCGAAAAAAATACAATCTCTGTATCAATGAAATTAAGAAGATGGCCCTCCTCAACTGTATCAAGGAGTGCAGCAACTGCCCAAAGGAAGTCTTCTAGATCATCAAAGAGTTCTCCTGCCCGACTGCCACCAAAAACTCCATCCAACCATCATAGGCCTTTTGCGACTCACTGGCCGAATACTTCCACAACAAGATCACAGCTATCTACAGAAACCTTCAACAACCCACCAATATTGAACACCTAGAGGAAGGATCTCAAAGCCACCTGACCATGGACTCAACATCCCCAACCACCCAGGAAACACTCAGGAAACAGCAGACCTCATGAGATCAATCCACTCCGGCTCACCCAATGACCCATGCCCCCAACACATTTTGACCTGGGCCAGAAGGAAATCAGCCCAGTCATCATTAACAATCCCAATTTTACTTTATCAGGGATTTTGCTCTACCGTCCTCCGGGCTCCCCAGACAAATTTTTAGAGTCACTTTTAAATTTCACGGCCAATGCCATCTGCTTGAGACCTAATTTCACTATTGTAGGTGATTTTAACATTCATGCCGAGGACCGAGAGTCAACCAATACCAGACGTTTGTTGGATGAGATGGAAGCATTAGGCTTGGCGCAACTGGTAAAGGGCCCCACTCATGAGAAAGGTCACACCACAGACCTTGTTTTTAGTAATTTATCAATTTTAACTTGCAAACTACCTATCCCTTTGGCCTGGACGGATCACTCTCTGATCACTATTGTTCTAGTTATGAATGTTTGGAGAGATAAGTTCAAACCGTCGGCTCAGGTTGGGAGACAATGGAGCAAGCTTAATGCTGGTATATTTTTTGCCACCTTGGAAACTCTCAAACCCCAACTGTTAGATGGCAGGGACCTTAAAGCGGAGGTTTTCAGTGAGTGGATCATTGTTAGCTTGGACAAAGTTCTTCCCATTAAAAATAAGAGAGGGCCGTGTAGGAAGGCGACCGCTATGTGGTTTACACCCGAACTGTTGATCACTAAAAAGGAGTGCAAAAAACTAGAGAGAGTATGGAGGAAAACCTATGATACAGTGGATAAGGAGGCCTACAAGAGAGCCATCAGGAAGTATCATGTTGGAATTAAAGCAGCACAAGGCGCTTATAACCAACTGAGAATTGAAGAAGCTTCGGGCTCCGCCAAAGAAGTTTTCCAGATTCTAAAGGAGATCCTCCATACACCAACCGAAGGGAATTCTAAGGATGCCTCCTTAGAATACTCCAATCAATTAGCTAATTTCTTCCAAGATAAGATTTTAGACATCTATGCCAGCTTTGGCAAAAATAGTTAGAGCTTGGTAGAAGATGAGAGGCTGACTAATGATAGTACTGCCTCCATCTCTCATTTTATCCACTTCTCGCAAGACAGTGCTCTGGCTCTCTTAAATACTCTTAAATCAGGTTCCCCCTCGACCCCGCTCTCCCTAAGATTCTGGTACAGGGTGCTAAAGTTATAATGCCTGTACTTACAGAGTTGCTTAATGCATCCTTGACCAAAGGCCACGTATACAAGACCTGGAAACATGCGATAATTAAGCCTCTTTTAAAAAAATCCACCCTTGATCCCACTGTTTTGAGTAATTACAGGCCCATTTCTCTGCTGCCCACCCCCGCCAAGATTTTGGATAAGCACATTAACTCCCAACTCTCTGTGTTCTTGGAAGAAAATGGTCATCTCCATCCCTCCCAGACGGGTTTTCGGGTCGGTCACAGCATGGAATCTGCACTCATCGCAGTCTTAGAAAGGGCCAGAATGAGTGTCGATCAGGGTCTTACCACAGTTGTAATTATGCTGGATCTTAGTGCAGCTTTCAACACTGTTGACCACCAGGTACTCATTGGGAGGTTGAGGGATGTTGGCATCAAAGATCTTGCGTTGGCTTGGTTCTCATCCTTTCTAAAGGATAGAACCTTCCAGGTGTTAGACAGTTCTCACCTATCAGACATACTGCAGAGTAAGTGCGGGGTACCGCAGGGCTCCTCTTTGAGCCCAACGTTGTTTAACATTTATATGGCCCCTATAGCCGCATTGGTTGAGTCCTTTGGTCTGGCCATGGTGTCATATGCCGACGACTCCCAACTGGTGGTATCTTTCTCGGCCCATGAGACACTGGAAGGCTCTAGATTATCCTCCTGCCTTCAGGCGGTATCTGGTGGGATGATTAAGAGTAAATTGAAACTTAATGAAGACAAAACCGAGGTGAAGATTGTAGGCCCGGAGTCAAGACTCGGAATCCCACATCCTCTCCCATTAGTAATGGATGACCTCCCTCCACCTAAGAAGCAGATTAAAAGCCTGGGGTTCTGGTTGGATCCAGCTCTGACAATGGATATTCATGCTAAGCATCTATCGGCTACCTGCTTAGGTCTTCTTAGATTATTGAGAAAGGTGTTTCATATTCTTCCGGTATTGGCCAAAAGACTTAGGGGGTCATTACAACCCTGGCGGACGGTGTTAAAGGTGCGGTAATACCGCAAACAGGCCGGCGGACAAAAAAAGGGAATCATGACCCTGGCGGAAACCGCCAACAAAGACAGCCACTTTAACACACCGCCCGCCACGGCGGTACAGACAAGCAGTGCGGCGGTTACCGCCAACAGACAGGCGGGAGACAAAGTACCGCCCACACTATTACAACCCGCCAATCCGCCACCTTTTCCGGGGCGAATGCACCACAGATAAAAACACAGCGGAAACAGCTTTGGCTATGGGAAAACGCTCACCTCAACACATCCCACGAGGAAGGAGGACACCATGGAGCCCGAATTACAAATCCTACCTGCCCTTGTTTTTCTGCTCCTTTACGACGAACAGCTACATAGGCGCAGAAGATACCGGTGAGTACTGCACCTACGACACGGGGAGGCAAAAGTTAGGGGGACACCCACCAAACCCCCCCATCCCCACCCTCGCATATCACAACATACACACCAATGCAGTCACAAAAATCACAGTAACAACCCACAATCCCCCCGGAAGAATGCAAAGACAATGCGAAAATTGGGCAAACATTGTAATGTGCCAATATACATGTCATACAAAAATATAAAGATATACATATCTCAAAATCACTCTTATTTACACATACAATCCGAGAAGTAGTGCAGATATGTACACAACAATGTCCGTGCACCAACAGTCCAAAAAAGCATGGGCGAGGCCCACAATAAATACCTTACCAAAATCGGAGAGAACACTGCCGGGGCATCAGATAAAAACACTACAGGCACCTCAGGGGGAAGGGAAGGGGGGGGGGCCTCAGCCAGATGAATGCGAAGCCAGATCCACCAAGGGGCTCCATGCCCATTGATGTATCCTGGGGAGTTCAAAGCCACAGTCTCTCAAGTCACTACAGTGGGTGGTTGGCCCACTGTGCCATCCTGGGGAGTGCAAAGCTACAGTCTCTCAAGTCTATACAGTGGGTGGTTTTCCCACTGTGCCATCCTGGGGAGTGCAAAGCCACAGTCTCTCAAGTCACTACAGTGGGTGGTTTGCCCACTGTGCCATACTGGAGAGTGCAAAGCCACAGTCTCTCAAGTCACTATAGTGGGTGGTTTGCCCACTGTGCCATCCTGGGGAGTGCAAAGCCACAGTCTCTCAAGTAGATGCAGGTCTCCACTGGTTCTGGAGGGGGACTGGTGCCCAGACTGGATGAGTCTCCACGTGAAAGTACCTATCCTGTCACTGTCCCAGCTGCACATGGGATAAGGATGCCTGATGTGGCGGTCCATTCATTCCTAGACGGTGCATGCCCTGTTCAGCGGTGCTTTGCCATGGCGGTCTTTGCCCTGTTCAGCGGTGCTTTGCCATGGCGGTCTTTGCCCTGTTCAGCGGTGCTGTCACATGGCGGTCTTTGCCCTGTTCAGCGGTGCTGTCACATGGCGGTCTTTGCCCTGTTCAGCGGTGCTTTGCCATGGCGGTCTTTGCCCTGTTCAGCGGTGCTTTGCCATGGCGGTCTTTGCCCTGTTCAGCGGTGCTTTCCCATGGCAGTCTTTGCCCTGTTCAGCGGTGCTTTGCCATGGCGTTTCAGGACTGTTCAGCGGTGCTTTGCCATGGCGGTCTTTGCCCTTTTCAGCGGTGCTTAGCCATGGCGTTTCAGGACTGTTCAGCGGTGCTTTGCCATGGCGGTTCTGATACGGACATTGGTGTGTGGCATGACGATCTCTACACTGGGCATTGGTGTGTGGCATGACGATCTCTACAATGGGCATTGGTGTGTGGCATGACGTTCCATCATTGCCCAGCAGGGCTGTGGCATCCTGGGCCCTCCTAGGCAATTACTCTGGCGGTGGTCTCTGGACCAGTGACGATACTTGTGCCCTCCTGGGCTGTGACTCTGGTGGTGGTCTCCTGACCAGTGACGATACTTGTGCCCTCCTGGGCTGTGACTCTGGCGGTGGTCTCCTGACCAGTGACGATACTTGTGCCCTCCTGGGCTGTGACTCTGGTTGTGTCTGGACCGCCGGATATGATGGCGCACTTCTCCGCCGCGACACTCACAACAGGCTGGGCAGACTTCCTTTGGACCTTCCCCACCTTTGTTGGAGTTACAGCTGACTCACCAATCGCCTTCGATCCCATGTCACTTGTTGTCCCACCAGGAGTCTTAAGACGGTCCCGTCTTCCACTCTCCATTTTCAGAGCCTTTACTGGGGGTGGGCTGCCACTGCCTTGGCTCCGGGTCCTACTGCCTGCCCTGGTGGCCGGTGCACTCCAAAAACCTGGAACACGCACCACTGGTACTGGATGCTTTTTGGCTGAGGCGCTACGACGGAACTGATGAATTGGAGAAGGGGGGGTGCAAAAAGGTCAATTTGACAGAGGGACAGTTTCTGACGAACACTGGGATGGGTAGCTGGAGGGGTCTGGGAGTGGAGGAAGAGGAGGTGGTTGTAGGAGGTGTCACTTTAGCTGTTTTGGGTGCAGGTGTAGGTACTGGAGGCTGTCGTGACGTGGATTGATGTTGGGTGAGTGATTGCCGGCGTTTGGGTACTTTGGGAGGGGGCGTCACGGACACATTGGGAGAGGACACAGGGGACCTTTAAATGGCAGTGGAGGTGGTGAGTGCAGGTGAGCGGCTTGTGGTGCTGGGTGTCCTGGTGCGAGTCCTAGTGCCTGTAGATGTGGTGCATGCAGGTGTGTGTGTAGACGAGACTGGGAGGGAGGAGAGAGAAGAGGAGGAGGGGGACACAGTGGAGACAGTGGATGTTGCTGTGTCTGTATGTGTCTGAGGCTTGCGTGAGTGCCTGTGGTGTGTGTGGTGCCTATGTTTGCTTGAGCTACTTGTGTGTGTTGACTTGTGTGCATGCTGGTCTGTAGGTGAGCTTGGGATGGGCTGGGGTACAGGAGATTGGGTCTGGGTGGAGGAAGTTGGAGGGGGGAGGCTAGACACAGGGACAATGGCTGCCATCAGTGCTGATGCCAGAGATTGCAGGGTTCGCTGAAGGACAGCCTGACCATAATGAATGCCCTCCAGGAATGCATTACCGTGTTGCAACTCCCTTTCTACACCCTGGATGGCATTCACAATGGTAGACTGCCCAACTTTGAGTGACCTGAGGAGGTCAATGGCCTCCTCACTGAGGGCAGCAGGGGTGACTGGGGCAGGGCCTGAGGTGCCTGGGGCGAAGGTGATGCCCACCCTCCTGGGTGAGCGGGCACGGGGCGAACGCTGAGGGGCTGCTGGGAGGGCGGTGCTGGTAGGGGGGGTGGCGGCTGTACCTGTAGAAGTGGGGTGCACAGGTGGTGCCGCCACCACAGGGGAGCTCTCATCGGCGGACGAGTCCGCGTCGCTGGTTGGTGATCCGGTGGCCGATGTGAAGCTCCCCTCGCCCTCCGTCCCACTGGTGCATTCAGAGTCTGTGGTGTGGCCCTCCATGGCCATGTGGGATGCAGCTCCCTCGTGCTCCGGTGCCACTGTACCTCCGCCTGATGATGCTGATGTACAAAAGGACAAGAAGAGCAGGAAAAGGGGGGGAGACAGCACAAAGAGAGTTTTAGTGCATGGCATGCCGCTACCGTTGGCGGACAAGACAGACGCAGCAGCCCCCTGCACTACGCCGTGCTCCTGGCATCTGCCCATGCCATTTCTGGGACATGGCCTACATGGCAATGGTGGGAATCTGCGCACATGGATGCCACAGGGGCAACTATACCTCAACTTGGCACTCTGCTGAGGTGGGGTTGAGTGCCACATGGCCTACATAATGGAGGGGCCTAGCCTACGGAACTCGCCCTGGCCTAGGGAAACCCACAGCCCTCCTCCCCCACCCAGACACCTTCACTGCGCGCAAAGTCCACTGAATGATGTTGTACTCACCCCCTTGTGTCTGCTGTGATGCCCTCAAGCACCCATCCAACTCAGGGTAGGCCACCGCCAGGATCCGAAACATCAGGGGGGTCATGGTTCGACGGGCACCCCTCCCATGTTGGGAGGCCATCCCTAGCTGTGCCTCCGCCGTCTTCTTGCTCCAGCGGCGAATGTCCTCCCATCTTTTCCGGCAGTGGGTGCTCCGTCTGTGGTGGACGTCCTTGGCGATGGCACGCCAAATATCCTTCTTCTGGAGGGCGCTGACCTACATGACATGTACAGGGGAAGAAGAGAAGTCATTAACAACTGCACAGTCTAAGTGAGTGGCCCACATCCCTATCCTTGCCAGGTGGCACATGCATTCACAGTCCTTCATGCACGCAGAACTGTGCCCCCTTCATTCTTACAACCAGCCCTCTCCACACAGGCATAGCACATACTGCAGTGTGGCCATTTTTATGCAGCTTTTGCGCATTTGTTTCAGGCCGTAGGCCTTGGTGCACTTTGCCCTAGATGCATTTTATTCATTTGCTTAAAGCATTGGGCCTCTGTGCACTTTGCTCTAGATGCATTTTATTCAGCCTCGTACTGTTATTTTTCAATAGCCAGTTCCGCGGTCCTGTTTTATATTTTCATATCGCACTGTTTAGCCTACTTCAGCACTGGAGTTCAAATAATACATTCTTGTTCACTCTGTGCTTCAGTCAAGGATACAGTCTGGTACATTGCCAATAGACGTGGTAGGGGTTTAGTCTTTGGTTTGTAGACAATACACATTCTTACATAGGGACGTTTTGTTAGCACATCGACATGTTAGTTATAAAAACACTTCCTAGTCCTAATAGAGGAAGAGGGAGATTCCGACCAGGGAACCACAACTAGACGCTGACTGCCCTGTTGCAGATGCTGACCCAGATCACAGGCCTTTGCTCAGGTATGAGGGTTGATGTCTTCCCAGGGAATCTGAAAGGCAAGCTTAGAGCTTAACATGCTGTGCTCGAAATAGAACTTACTTAGAGAGAACATAATCTATTAACACTATGATAGTATTATTCTTAAGTTTCACTCTCCTCGTGACTATTTCAATCCTACTGTGTTGTATGGTTCTGATTATTGCGGCTCACGCCTTATTATCTAACATGCAGTCGTTTTATTAAACCAATCTATAAAACTTACACTGCCTTTGTCATTTGTATATGAGATCATGCTGTGAATGAGAGAGCTGGTTGGGATCTGAGCGACCATGACTTCCCTGAGAAGTGCTAAAGATGTCATGCGCTCGGCTGCTTAATCATCCCTTCCCCTTGGGAAAGATGAGGCACTGCTAGTTAGCCGGAGCAAAACCGGATTGACAGTGATAGGGGTCCTTCCTAGTGGGTCTGACTTAGTCCCCCACACCAGGAACGACTCTTCTACCTAGAAATCCAGTAGTCTCATTTAGGATAATGACAGCCAACGCGACAATACAACATGCTCCCTGTGTACTTACCTGTTGGTCTGGAGGACCGTAGAGTAGCGTGTACTGGGGGAGGACCCCGTCCACGAGCTTCTCCAGCTCCTCTGCAGTGAAGGCAGGGGCCCTTTCCCCATACGCACAAGCCATTGTCTCTTCCAGACCGAGGTCACAGCACCACTTGCAGTGTAGGTCCTCTCCTGTCGAAGATCAGGTATCGAGTGATTGAACAGATAGAAAATGGCGGTTACGTCTGCAGCGGTCACGTCCGTGGCAGTGCGTACCATCACCGCCGGCGTACATCGTCATTGGCTCCTGGGATCCATAGGGTCCAATGTTAACCAATGCAGCATTGCGCCGCGGTCTTCGACCGCCTACCGCGACGGTGTACAACACCAGCACAGTTACCTCACATCCCATTGTCCAACTTTAGAGGTCAGGCAGCCGCCATTTCAGGGGCCCACATGCCCTAATTACCAACTGCGTCACACAGACCTAGGCCTTGTCCCACAACACAAATACAGGCCACATTTTGTGGATGAATGGTGTTCTGTGTAGACTGTGGGTACATACCTCTGAGTTGTTTGACTCTGTGGTCGCTGTTGTCATTCCTAGGCACCGTCTGCTGGGACATGTGAGGAGATGGCGGAATCCTCCTTTGTACCGACCGCTGGTGGACCTGTCAACAATGGAGGAAAGACATTTGATCATCACCTACAGGTTTGACCGTGCCACAATCCAGGAACTGTGTGCTCAGTTGGAGCCTGACCTGATGTCAGCAGTCCGCCATCCCACAGTGATCCTCCCTCAAGTGCAGGTGCTATCAGTGCTCCATTTCCTTGCAAGTGGGTAATTTCAAACAACAGTAGCCATGGCATCAAGGATGTCCTAGCCTATGTTTTCCAACGTGTTGTCCAGAGTGTTGGCTGCCATGCTGAAACACATGCGGAGCTACATCGTTTTCCCTCAGGTGGAGGATTTGCCTACAGTGAAAGGTGAATTCTACGCACTTGGACATATCCCCAATATCATAGGTGCCATTGATGGGACCCATGTAGCTCTGGTTCCCCCCCCCCCACAGGAGTGAACAGGTGTACAAGAACCGGAAGAGTTATAATTTGAGGAATGTACAGATGGTATGTTTGGCAGACCAGTACATCTCCCAGGTAAATGCTATGTTCCCTGGCTCTGTGCATGACGCCTACATCCTGCGGAGTAGCAGCATCCCTTATGTGATGGGTCAACTCCAGAGGCACCGGGTGTGGCTACTAGGGGACTCTGGTTACCCCAACCTGTCATGGCTATTGACCCCAGTGAGGAATCCCAGGGCAGAGGTACGCTACAATGAGGCCCATGGGCGGACTAGGAGGGTGATCGAACGCACCTTCGGCCTCCTGAAGGCCAGGTTCAGGTGCCTGCATATGACAGGTGGATCCCTATTCTACTCACCAAAGAAGGTGTGCCAGATCATCGTGGCCTGGTGTATGCTTCACAACTTGGCTTTGCGACGACAGGTGCCTTTTCTGCAGGAGGATGGTCTAGATGACGGTGTTGTGGCAGCTGTGGAGCCTGTGGACAGTGATGAGGAGGAAGCAGAGGAAGAAGACATTGACAACAGGGACTCAGTTATCCAGCAATATTTCCAGTGACACACAGGTGAGAACACATTCCTGCCTACTACAAGTACTTTCACACTTCTACCTCTATCCTGTCTGTCGATTTCAACCAGTATATGGTAACTGAGTTGTACATTTCCCTTACGGTTTCACAGGTGTGGTTTCCAACATGTGTCATATGCTTAGATTCCTCATGGACTTGAGATGTGTGACATAGGTATGTTGACATTACACTTGAAAACGAATTTTGTCACTGTCATTGCTAATACACATTTTCGAAATCACAGACTGACTCCAGATTGTTTTGTGCTTCAAGGGTGTTTATTGAAGTGCTCAATATTGGAGGGGGGTTGTAATATGGTGAGGGGTGATGGTGGAGGAATGTCCATGGCAGAGTCCAGTCTATTAGTCTCACAGGTGCATTGCCCATATGGGCATAGGAAGTGGAGCTGGGGAAGTTTAAATATGGACAGGATGACAAAGTGGGACAGTGGGATGACAATCAGGGTGGTCTCATTTCTTGGCGGGGGTCTTGGCATCGTGCTCTGTCTTGTTCCTGGATCTCAGGGACCGTTTGTGGGGTGGTTCTCCGTCTGCAGGGGGTGGGGTGCTGGTGTGGTGGTCCTGTGGCAGTGCCTCCTGTCCACTAGCGCCGGCGGAGGTGGTGGGCAGTTCATCGTCCAGGCTAGTGTCAGGGGCCCCTTGTAGTGCCACAGTGTCCCTCCTGGTGTTGAGTATTTCCTTCAGCACCCCTACGATGGTGCCCAGGGCGGAGCTGATGGTTCTGAGTTCCTCCCTGAACCCCAAATACTGTTCCTCCTGCATGCGCTGGGTCTCCTGAAACTTGGCCAGTACCGTTGCCATCGTCTCCTGGGAGTGGTGGTATGCTCCCATGATGGAGGAGAGGGCCTTGTAGAGAGTGGGTTCCCTAGGCCTGTCTGCTCCCTGTCGCACAGCAGCCCTCCCAGTTCCCCTGTGTTCCTGGGGCTCCGTCCCCTGGACCGTGTGCCCACTACCACTGCCCCCAGGTCCCTGTTGTTGTTGGGGTGGTGGGTTATCTTGGGTTCCCTGTAGTGGTGGACGCACAGCTGATTGACGTGTCCTGGGGATGGAGGAATGGGCCCGCTGGGTGGGTGCTGTGCTGGTGTTACCAGAGGGTAGAAGCTCTGTGGTGGCCTGTGACTGGGTGTGGGTAACCAACTGTCCCGAGGCCCACGATGGTCCGGGCTGGTCATCTGGATCCAGTTGGACAGAGTGCTGTCATCACTGTGGGCCTCTTCTGTGGGTGGGGTGGAGATGTCTGGACCCTCCTGTCTGGTGACGTTGGGTAGGGGTCCTGCAGGGGTGTAAAAGCATGATTATTGCATCTGTGTGTGTCATGGTGTGCAATGGGTAGGTGACTGTGTACTCCAGTGCTAGCATTCCTGTGTGGGGGCTTGTGTGACGATGGTTGAGGGGGTGTTATGGGTATGTGCAGTGGGCATGCTTTAGTGATGGGTGTCCATGCTTTGTTTTGTCATGCAGGGCTTGGTGTTGGGATGTGTGGTTTGTGTTATTAATACATTTGTGAGGAGTTGGAGTGATAGGGGAGGGGGCGAGGGTGGGGGTCTGTGATAGCATGCAGGAAGGGTGGGGGATATGATAGTTAAGATTTGTCTTACCAGAGTCCATTCCTCCACCGACTCCTGCGAGGCCCTCAGGATGCAGAATCGCCAAGACCTGCTCCTCCCATGTTGTTAGTTTTTGGGGAGGAGGTGGGGGTCCGCCGCCAGTCCGCTGTACTGCGATGTGGTGTCTTGAGACCACGGAACGCACCTTCCCCCGTAGGTCGTTCCACCTCTTCCTGATGTCGTCCCGATTTCTTGGGTGCTGTCCCACTGCGTTGACCCTTTCGTCTATTCTTCACCATAGATCCATCTTCCTTGCAATTGAGGTGTGCTGCACCTGTGCTCCAAATAGCTGTGGCTCTTCCCGAACGATTTCCTCCACTATGACCCTGAGCTCCTCCTCCCAGAACCTGGGGTGTCTTTGCCGTGCCATGGGGTGGTGTAGGTGATGTGTGAGGTGGTGTATGTGGTGATAAGTGTGGTGATATGTAGTGGTGTGTGGTGTTTTTTGTGTGTGGAAGTAATGTGGGTGATGGTCTGGTGTGCCTGTGGATGCTTGGTAGTAGTTTGTAGTGTCTCTCTCTGGCCTTCTTGCTGTGTTTTTGTCATAGGGGTTTGTGGGTGATGCGGGTGTGTGTTTTATATTGTATTGGGTGTGTGGGAGTGGTGTGTGTATGTGTATCAGGTGTATGTATTTCGAAATGTCCAATGTGGTTGTGTTTTGTAAATGTGTGTGTATTTTGAGCACAGCGGTGTGTACCACCAATGGAATACCACGGTTGAAAGACCGCCGCGTGGATTCGTGTGTCGTGATAGTGTGGGCGTATTTCTGTTGGCGTGATGGTGGAGGTTTTGTTTTCGCCAGTTTATCACTGACCTTTGGTGTGGCGGACTTGTGTGTGTGTCTGGATTTTGTCGGATTTCGAGATGTGGGTCGTAATAGCTGTGGTGGAATTCCGCGACGGTGTGTTGGCGGTCTTCTGCACGGCGGTAAGCGGCTTTTACCGCCAATGTTGTAATGACCGCCTTTGTTTGCTTTTTTAAAGACTTAAGACACTATGGGGGTCATTATTTCCTGGCGGAAGGCGGAGAACCGGCGGTAAGACCGCCAACAGGCTGGCGGTCTTACTTTGTGGAATTATGACCATGGCGGTTACCGCCATGGTCATCCGCCGGTTCTCCGTTCCGCCCGCTGGGCTGGAGACCTGGGTCTCCAGCCTGGCAGCCGTCACTATACCGCCGGCGGTATTTGGACCCGGCTTACCGCCGTGGATTTCCAGCGGTTTGAACCGCCATGAAATCCATGTCGGTAAGCACTATCAGTGCTAGGGAATTCCTTCCCTGGCACTGATAGGGGTCTCCCCCACCCCCACCCCGACTCCCTTCCCTACCCCCACACCACCCCTGCCACCCCCCAAAGGTGGCAGGGCCCCCCTCCCCACCCCGACCCCCAACATCACTTCACCCATACCCACACGACACGCACGCAGGCACCACCTACATACTTACACGCACACACGGTGACATACATGCCTACATCCACACACACAGTCATACACGCACACCCACATTCAAACATACACGCACACATCCATACAGACAAACCCACAGACATACACGCACTCATTCCCATACACACAACACCCCCGCAGGCATACACGCACTCACACACCCCCTCTACATACACACACGCACACCCCCATGCACCCACACAACACCCAACACCCCCCAACCCCCTCCCCTCACGGACGATCGACTTACCTGGTCCGACGATCCTCCGGGAGGGGACGGGAGCCATGGGGGCAGTTCTGCCGACACCACACCGCCAACAGAACACCGCCACGGCGAATCATAGGACGTGATTCGCTGGACGGTGTTCTGTTGGCGTGGCGGTGGAGGTGGAGCAACCTCCACTTCCCCGCCTCCCGCCAGTATGGCTGTTGGCGGCTCTCCGTCCGTAAAAGGACGGAGAGCTGCCAACGGTCATAATAGGCCGAGCGGCAAACCGCCACCACTGGCGGTCTTCCGCACGGCTGTCCCTCGGTCAAAATGACCCACTTTGGGCCTGATTACAACTTTGGAGGAGGTGTTAATCCATCCCAAAAGTGATGGTAAAGTGGCGGATATACCACCAGCCGTATTACGAGTTCCATAGGATATAATGGACTCGTAATACGACTGGTGGTATATCCGTCACTTTACCGTCACTTTTGGGACGGATTAACACCTCCTCCAAAGTTGTAATCAGGCCCTTTATATCACTTTCCAGTGATATCTTTACATTTTTATATTGCATCTTTTATCGTTTTGACCTGCATATATCCAGATAAATATTATATATTTTTCTAAACACTCTGTGGTGTATTTTTGTTGTGCTATATTGTGTTACTGTATGATTTATTGCACAAATACTTTACACATTGCCTTCTAAGTTAAGCCTGACTGCTCAGTGCCAAGCTACCAGAGGGTGGGCACAGGATAATTTGGATTGTGTGTGACTTACCCTGACTAGAGTGAGGGTCCTTGCTTGGACAGGGGGTAACCTGACTGCCAACCAAAGACCCCATTTCTAACATTGGTGATCAGCAGTGAGGATAGGACTTGTATTTGTGCAGTGACATACAGTAGCTAAGTATTTCACTACCTACCCACAGTTGAAGGTCAACTTGATTTTTATCTCTTTTGCAAATTTGTTTTTTCCCGACAATTTTCTAAACCTAGAGCCTCACTCAACATGTCTCTGGCTGGGTCTCAAGCAGGAGATTTTGACCTAGCCCTGTTGGAGATATATAGGGGGTCATTCTGACCCCCGCGGGCGGCGGGAGCCGCCCGCCTGGAGGGAGCCGCCATATGGCCGCTCCGCGGTCGAAAGACCGCGGAGGCCATTCTGGCTTTCCCGCTGGGCTGGCGGGCGACCGCCAGAAGGCCGCCCGCCAGCCCAGCGGGAAACCCCTCCCCACGAGGAAGCCGGCTCCAAATGGAGCCGGCGGAGTGGGTATGTGCGACGGGTGCAGTGGCACCCGTCGCGTATTTCAGTGTCTGCAAAGCAGACACTGAAATACAAAGTGGGGCCCTCTTACGGGGCCCCTGCAGTGCCCATGCCATTAGATTGGGGGTGTTAGGGTGTGGCCATCCCAGGGGCCCCACAACACGGGTGCGCCGCCATGGAGGATTCTGCAGGACAGCGGAAAACCGGCGGGAGACCGCCGGTTTTCCTGTTCTGACCGCGGCTGAACCGCCGCGGTCAGAATGTCCTGAGGAGCACCGCCAGCCTGTTGGCGGTGCTCCCGCATCCCCGGCCCGCCGGGGTCGGAATGACCCCCATACTGTCAAACAGCTAAAAGGGTTCTGCAGGGTGATGAGTGTACCCACCCAAGGAGCCTCCAGAAAGGAGGACTTTCAAGTGGCGCTGAGGGCCTGGGCAGGAGCCCATTTAGAGGAGAATGATGAGGAAGAGGAGCCAGAAAATGGCCCCTCAGAGGATTTTTTGCCACCAGTGGGTGATGTTACCACTGCAATTGTGACCCCTTCCAGACCAGGGAGCAGTGTCTCTGAGCAAGGCCTGACCGCAGAGGAAAGGAGAGAAGAGAGAGAGTTCCAATTGCAAATGGCCAGACTGAAAATTGAGGCTCAACAGGAGGAAAGAAGGGCAGAGAGAGAAGCCAAGCAAGCTGAAGCTGAAAGAGCTGAAGCTGCAGCTGAGAGAGCCTTGGCTGAAAATAAACTTTTGTTGGCTAATGGTCTGAGTCTCCAGGAGCTGGATCTTAAGGTAAGACAGTCTGAATCCAGCAGTAATGGTGGCAGCATACAGACAGGACCTGCTGGAGAAAAGAAGGTTTGTAAACCCAAAAATGTGGTGCCCACTTTTGTGGTGGGAGATGACATAGATAAATGGTTAGCTGCTTATGAAGTTGCACTAAGGGCTCATGAGGTTCCTGAAGGGCAATGGGGTACAGCTATGTGGAGTTATGTGCCACCTTTGGGGAGGGACACACTTCTCACATTGGACAAACCAGATCAAAACACATACCCACTTCAGAAAGCCATTTTACTTGCTAAGTTTGGGCTGACCCCTGAGAAATACCGTCAGAGGTTTAGGGACAGCACCAAACTATCCACACAAACATGGGTAGATTTCTTTGACTTTTCCAGTAAGGCACTGAATGGATGGGTGTGGGGCTGCAAAGTAGATGATTACACAGGATTGTATAATTTGATTCTGAGAGAGCATATGCTCAGTATTTGTTTTACAGAGTTGCACCAGCACCTAGTAGACAGTAAGCTGACTTATCCCAGGAAGCTTGCTGAGGAGCCGGACCTCTGGACTAGTACCAGAGTGTCCGAAAAGGTATCTGGGGGAGGACACCCACAAAGGTGGTCAGGGTTCCCATCAGAAGAAAGAGGGGGGAGAAAAACTTAAAAACAAGTAGTTCTCAAAAGGCCTCCAAAACAGTTCCCAAGGGAGTAATGGTAACAAGTCCCGGTCTGATTCTCAAAAGAAAGGTTTCACTGACCATAAGACAGGGAGGTTTGTACACCACTGTGCAGAGTGCAATAAGTATGGGCACTCTGAGGGCAACTCCAAGTGTCCCAAGAGGGCACAGCCCCCCAAAGGAGGGCAGACACCTGGGTTGGCTAGCGTAGCGCTCGGGGAGAAGATGGTCCCAGACAGTTTTGGGGTGCAGACAGAGGTAACCCTAGTGTCCCTGGGGATGCAGAGATGGTGCCAAAAGCCCACATGCCTGCCAATACATCCAAGTAAAGACAGTGGGTCACCATCAATGGGCAAAGGGTGGAGGCTCTGCGTGGCACAGGAGCCAGCATGACTACTGTCAAGGGTCAGCTTGGCTCAGCAGAGCAGGTCATCCCAAATACATTCCACCAGGTCATAGTCGCCGATAATCGTGAGAGCCACCTACCGGTAGCTCTGGTTCCCTTTGAGTGTGGGGGGTCTCTGGTACTCTGAAAGTAGCTTTGAGTCCTGCCATGGCTGTAGATTGTCTGTTAGGCAACGACCTTGAGCACACTACCTGGAAGGAGGTAGAGCTAAGGTCTCACTTGAAAATGTTAGGATTGCCTGAGTGGGTCTGCATGACCACACGGTCCATGGCTGACCGAGAGGGAAGTCAAGGGCATCTGGAACCTGGAACAATGGCCCAGACAACTGCCAAGAGGAGGGGGAAGGGGCGCGGGAAACCGGTCCCAGAAGTTCCTGCAGTGGTTGACGGGGTTCCTAAGGAGGAGGCCCAGCCAACTGGGGAAAACATTGCCGCCCTAGGTGACCTACCCGAGCTTGCTGGCTGGCAAGTTGAGGGTGGGCCCACCAGGGAGGAATTCTGCAAGGCGCAGAAAGAATGTCCCACTCTAGAGGGCCTGAGGCAAGAAGCCTCAGCCCAGGCAGCAGGTGAAGCCTCTGGCGATCCACACATATATTGGGAGAATTATCTCCTCTACAGTCAGCCTAAGGTTCCGGCCATTGGGGCAGCGCGTGTGCTGGTGGTCCCCCAGTGTTACCGAAACTTCCTACTGGGACTGGCCCACGACATTCCCCTGGCAGGACATTTGGGGCAAGACAAGGCCTTTGCCAGGCATGTCACCCACTTTTATTGGCCCAGAATGAGGACAAACTCAGAAACGTTCTGTAGATCCTGTCCTACCTGCCAGGCCAGTGGTAAAATAGGAAAAAGGTTTAAGGCCCCCCTGATTCCACTTCCTGTCGTTGGCACCCCCTTTGAAAGGGTGGGCATCGACATTGTTGGTCCATTGGACCCCAAAACTGCCCTAGGCAACAGGTTCATCCTGGTTTTGGTGGACCATGCCACCTGTTACCCAGAGGCAATCCCTCTGAGGACCGTAACTGTACCGGTGGTGACCAGAACTCTGATGGGGATATTTGCCCGTGTGGGATTCCCAAAGGAGATGGTGTCTGACAGAGGCACTAACTTCATGTCTGCATACATGAAGTCTATGTGGGATGCGTGTGGTGTAACCTACAAGTTCACCACACCCTAACACCCCCAATCTAATGGTCTTGTGGAGAGATTCAACAAGACCTTGAAAGGCATGATCGTTGGCCCACCTGAGGCCCTGAGGCATAAGTGGGACGTCCTCTTACCATGCCTTCTCTTTGCATACAGAGAGGTACCCCAGAAGGGGGTAGGGTTCGGTCCCTTTGAGCTCCTCTATGGGTACCCTGTCAGGGGACCCTTAAGTACTGTCAAGGAGGGGTTGGAGAAAGCTCCAAAGGCACCCCCTCAGGATGTGGTCAGCTACATGCTGGCACTCCACAACCAGATGAACCTTTTCTGGAAGGAGGCCAAAAGCAACCTTGAGGCCAGTCAAGAGGTAATGAAACGCGGCTATGACCAGAAGGCCACCCTGGTAGAGTTTCAACCTGGAGGCAAAGTGTGGGTAATGGAGCCAGTAGAGCCTAGAGCTCTCCAGGACCGCTGGTCTGGCCCATTTGAAGTGAAGAAGCGAAAAGGGAAGGCCACTTACCTAGTGGACCTCCAATCCTCTAGGAACCCCCTAAGGGTGCTCCATGTCAACCAACTGAAGCCTCATTTTGAGAGGTCTGAAGTCAACATGCTTCAGGTCACAGATGAGGGCATGGAAGAGGAGAGTGAACCTCTCCCCGACCTCCTCTCTGCTCAAGAAGGTGATGGGTCAGTGGGGGGTGTCATTCTCTCTGACTCCCTGACTCTAAACCAGAGAGGAGACTGCTATGAGCTGTTGGAGCAGTTCTCCCCCTGTTCTCCCTTACTCCTGGACTGACCCACCTCTGTGTTCATGACATTGACACAGGTGACAGTCCCCCTGTGAACAACAAAATTTACAGGTTATCGGATAAGGTGAAGGCCAGCATCAAGGAGGAGGTCTCCAAAATGTTGACTTTAGGGGTTATTGAGAAATCCAGTAGCCCCTGGGCCAGCCCTGTGGTGTTGGTTCCTAAGGCTACTGCCCCAGGTGCGAAGTCAAAACTCAGGTTCTGTGTGGACTACCGGGGTCTCAACTCAGTCACACGGACTGATGCTCACCCCATCCCCCGAGCTGATGAGCTCGTTGACAGACTAGGCTCTGCCAAGTTCCTGAGCACGTTTGATCTTACTTCAGGGTACTGGCATATGCCATTTGGGTTGAAAAATGCCCCCGCTACCTCCCAACGGCTGGTTAACGGGGTCCTAGCTGGTAAGGATGCCTACTGTGCAGCCTACCTGGACGACATAGCTGTCCACAGTTCCAGCTGGGAGGAACACCTGCTCCACCTCAAGGAGGTGCTTCAGGCTCTGCGACGGGCAGGCCTGACCATAAAGGCTAGTAAATGCCAGGTTGGGCAGGGTTCCGTGGTGTACTTGGGACACCTAGTAGGTGGTGGCAAGGTGCAGCCACTCAAGGCCAAGATTGAAACTATCAAGGCCTGGCAACCACCTAGAACACAGACTGAGGTGAGAGCCTTTTTAAGCCTCACTGTATACTACCGCAGATTCGTCAAGGGCTATGGTACCATTGTGTCACCCTTGACAGAACTCACATCCAAAAAAGAAACCTAGGTTGGTGAATTGGACAGAGGCTTGTCGGAAAGCCTTTGACTCCCTGGAGGAAGCCATGTGCACGGCTCCCGTGCTCAAGGCCCCTGACTACTCCAAGGAATTTATCGTGCAGACAGACGCTTCAGAGCATGGCATAGGGGCGGTACTAGCACAGCTAAACGAGGAGGGCCTAGACCAACCAGTAGTCTTTATTAGCAGAAGACTATTACCACGGGAACAGAGGTGGAGTGCTATTGAAAGAGAAGCTTTTGCTGTGGTCTGGGCACTGAAGAAGCTGAGACCATACCTGTTTGGGACTCACTTCTGGGTTCAGACAGACCACAGGCCCCTCAGATGGCTCATGCTGATGAGGGGTGAGAATCCAAAACTCTTGAGGTGGTCCATTTCCTGACAGGGGATGGACTTTACGGTGGAGCATCGCCCAGGGGTTGACCACGCCAATGCTGATGGTCTCTCCAGATACTTCCGCCTTAGCGATGAGAGCTCCCAGGAGGTTGGGTAGCTCTGCCCACTTTCAGCTGGGGGACACATGTTAGACCTGACAGCTTTAGGGTGGTCAAACCTAACTTTTTGCATTCCTCCCTCCACTTTTTGGACACTGCTTTGCTGGCTTTTAGACTCTGCGCACTTTACCACTGCTAACCAGTGCTAAAGTGCATATGCTCTCTCCCTTTAAACATGGTAACCTTGGATCACATCCAATTGGACTATTTAATTTACTTATAAGTCCCTAGTAAAGTGCACTGTATGTTCCTAGGGCCTGAAGAATAAATGCTACTAGTGGGCCTGCAGCACTGGTTGTGCCACCCACTTAAGTAGCCCCTTTACCTTGTCTCAGGCCTGCAATTGCAAGACCTGTGTGTGCAGTTTCACTGCCACTTCGACTTGGCATTTAAAAGTACTTGCCAAGCCTAAAACTCCCCTTTTTCTACATATAAGTCACCCCTAATGTGTGCCCTAGATAACCCCTAGAGCAGGGTGCTGTGTGGGTAAAAGGCAGGACATGTACCTGTGTAGTTTACATGTCCTGGTAGTGTAAAACTCCTAAATTCGTTTTTTACACTACTGTGAGGCCTGCTCCCTTCATAGGCTAACATTGGGGCTGCCCTCATACATTATTGAAGTGGTAGCTGCTTATCTGAAAGGAGTAGGAAGGTCATATTTAGTATGGCCAGAATGGTAATACAAAATCCTGCTGACTGGTGAAGATGGATTTAATATTATATTCTAGAAATGCCACTTTTAGAAAGTGAGCATTTCTTTGCACTTAAATCTTTCTGTGCCTTACAATCCACGTCTGGCTGGGTTTAGTTGGCAGCTCCTTGTGCATTCACTCAGACACACCCCAAACACAGGGTACTCAGCCTCACTTGCATACATCTGCATTTTGAATGGGTCTTCCTGGGCTGGGAGGGTGGATGGCCTGCTCTCACACAAAGGACTGCCACACCCCCTACTGGGACCCTGCCAGACAGGATTGAACTGAAAGGGGACCTGGTGCACTTCCTAGCCACTCTTTGAAGTCTCCCCCACTTCAAAGGCACATTTGGGTATAAAACAGGGCCTCTGCCCTACCTCATCAGACACCTGCTGGAGAAGAAACCTGAACCAGAACCTGCCTGGCTTCCTAAAGGACTCACCTGACTGCTTCTACAGAGGACTGCTGCCTTGCTGTTGCCCTGCTGCCTTGCTGAAGTCTTGCCCTGCTGAAGAAGTGTTCTCCAAGGGCTTGGATAGAGCTTGCCTCCTCTTCCTGAAGTCTCAGGACCAAAAAAGACTTCTCTTTTTCAACTGGACTCCTTGTGCGGCAAAAAATTTGACGCACAGCTTGCTCTGCAGTGAAAAATTCACTGCATGCCGAACCGGAAAGACACCGCTCGACCCTGTGAGGAAAAGATCGACGCAACGCCTGCAGTGCGACCGGAACTTCGACGCGCGGCCCGCCTGGACAACGCCGCCCCACTTCCAGAGAGGAGATCGACGCGGTGCCTGTCGTGAAGGTCAAAATTCCACGCACATCCCACCGGAACGACGCGTAGCCGGACAACAAGCCCAGGATTCCACGCACAGTCCCCGGGGCGTCTGAAAACCCAGCAACCCACAGAGGAGGCTGTCCATACATCGGAAATCGATGCAACGTCTTCCCCGCGTGAAAAATAATGACGCAAGTCCGTGTGTAAAAGGAGCGAAACCGACGCATACACCATTTTTCCACGCACCTCCTCCTCTGCGGCCCTGTGAGGAGATTTTTCACTCCAAACCAGGTACTTTGTGCTTGAAAGAGACTTTGTTTACTTTTTAAAGACTTAAGACACTTTGGCCCTCATTACAACATTGGCGGTAAAAGGCGCTTACCGCCGTGCAGAAGACCGCCAAAACACTGCCGCGGAATTCCGCCACAGCTATTATGACCCACATCTCGGAAACCGCTGAAACTCAGACACCCACACAAGACCGCCACACCAAAGGTCAGTGATAAACTGGCGAAAACAATTCCTCCACCATCACGCCAACAGAAACACGCCCATGCTATCACAACACACGAATCCACGCGGCGGTCTTTCAACCGCGGTATTCCATTGGCGGTACACACTGCCGCGCTCAAATACACACACATCTACAAAACACCGCCACATTGGACAAATCGAAATACACACACCTGATACACATACAAACACCACTCCCACACACCCAACACAATATAAAACACACACCCACATCACCCACAAACCCCTACAACCCAAAATTAGAGACGAAGGCCAGATAGACAGAGAGCACAGCAACTGAGAACCCCACCACACAGAGGCACACAACACCATCATCCATACAACATTACACGTACAATATACCACACACTACTACACATCACCACATCCATCAACACTTACATCACCCCACACATCACCCACACCACTTCATGTCACACCAAAGACACCCCCGGTTTTCCGAGGAGGAGCTCAGGGTCATGGTGGAGGAAATCCTACGGGTAGAGCCACAGCTATTTGGCTCACAGGTGCAGCACACATCCATAGCCAGGAAGATGGAGCTATGGCAAAGAATCGTCGACAGGGTCAACGCTGTGGGACAGTATCCAAGAAATCGGGAGGACATCAGGAAGAGGTGGAACGACCTACGGGGGAAGGTGCGTTCTGTGGTATCCAGGCACAACATCGCAGTACAGCGGACTGGCGGCGGACCCCCACCTCCTCCCCCGCAACTAACAACATGGGAGGAGCAAGTCTTGACCATCATGCATCCAGAGGGCCTCGGAGGAGTCGTGGAGGAATGGACACAGGTAAGTTCAATCTCAACCATTATATCCCCCACCCTACCTGCATGCCATCACACACCCCCACCCTCACCCCCTTCCCTAACACTCAAACTCCTCACTAATGTTCTCATAACACAAACCACTCATCCCAACACCAAGCCCTGCATGCAAAAACAAAGCATGGTCACCCCTCACCAAAGCATGCTCACTGCACATACCCATTACAACCCCCTAACCATCATCACACAAACCCACACATAGGAATGCTTGCACTGGGGTACACAAACACCCACCCATTGCACACCATTACTCACACACATGCACTAATCATGCTCTTATATCCATGCAGGACCACTAAGGAACGTCACCACACCGCAGGGTCCAGACAACTCCACTACACCAACAGAAGAGGCCCACAGTGACGACAGCAGCTCTGCCCTACTGGATCCTGATGACCAGCCCAGATCATCGTGGGCCTCGGGACAGTCAGTTCCCCTTGCACAGGCACAGCCCAACACTGACCTTCCACCCTCTGGTAACACCAGCACAGCACCCACCCACCGGGCCCATACCTCCCTACCCAGGACATGTCAATCAGCGGTGTGTCCACCACTCCAGGGAACCCAGGATAACCCACCACCCCAACAACAACAGGGACCTGGGGGCAGTGGTAGTGGGCACACGGTCCAGGGGACAGAGGCACAGGAACACAGGGGAACTGGGAGGGCTGCTGTGCGACAGGGGGCGGACAGGCCAAGGGAACCCACTCTCTACGAGGCCCTCTCCCCCATCATGGGAGCATACCACCACTCCCAGGAGACGATGGCCACGGTACTGGCCAAGTTTCAGGAGACCCAGCACCTGCAGGACGAACTGTATTTGGGGTTCAGGGAGGAGCTCAGAACCATCAGCTCTGCCCTGGGCACCATCGTAGGGATGCTGAAGGACATACAAAACACCATGAAGAACACCGTGGCACTCCAAGGGGCCCCTGACACTAGCATGGACGATGAACTGCCCATCACCTCCGCCGGCGCTAGTGGACAGGACGCCCCGCCACAGAAACAAACACCACACCAGCATGCACCCCACCCCCTGCAGACGGACAACCATCCTGCAAGCGGTCCCTGAGATCCAGGAACAGGACAGAGCAAGATGGCAAGACCCCAGCCAGGAAATGAGACGACCCTGATTGTCCTCCCACTGTCCCACTTTGTTACCCTGTCCCGATTGGAAGTGCCCCATCTCCACTTCCTATGCCCATATGGGCAGTGCACCTGTGTGACTAATGGACTGGACTCTGCCTTGGACATTCCTCCACCGTCCCCCATCACCATATCACTACCCTCCTCCATTTTTGAGCACTGAAATAAACACCCTTGAACCACAAAACAATCTGGAGTCAGTCTGTGATTTTGTAAATATGTAATCAATGACAGTGTCAACATGCTTTCCGATTTAATAGCCAACATACCTATGTCACACATCACAAGTCCTTGAAGGATGCAAGCAGATGACACACGTTGCTAACCACACCTGTGAAACCGTAATGGAAAGGTACAACTCACTGACCAAATACTGCTAGGAAATAACAGACAGGTTAGAGGTAGAAGTGTGAAAGTGAATGTAATGTAAAAAATAAAACTGTTCTCACCTGTGTGTCACTGGAAATATTGCCGTATGACTGACTCCCTGTTGTCTATGTCTTCTTCCTCAGCGTCCTCCTCATCACTGTCCACAGGCTCCACAGGGTCCACAGCTGCCACAACACCGCCATCTGGACCATCCTCCTGCAGAAAAGGCACCTGGCATCGCAAAGCAAGATTGTGAAGCATCGAGCAGGCGATGATGATCTGACACACCTTCCTTGCTGAGTAGAATAGGGAACCACCTGTCATATGGAGGCACCTGAACCTGGCCTTCAGGAGGCCGAAGGTGGGTTCGATCACCCTCCTAGTCCGCCCATGGGCCTCATTGTAGCGTTCCTCTGCCCTGGTCCTGGGATACCTCACTGGGGTCAATAGCCAGGACAGGTTGGGGTAACCAGAGTCCCCTAATAGCCACACCCGGTGCCTCTGGAGTTGACCCATCACATAAGGGATGCTGCTATTGCGCAGGATGTAGGCGTCATGCACTGAGCCAGGGAACATAGCATTTTCCTGCGAGATGTACTGGTCTGCAAAACATACCATCTGTACATTCATGGAATGATAACTCTTCCTGTTCCTGTACACCTGTTCACTCCTGTGGGGGGGGACCAGAGCTACATGGGTCCCATCAATAGCACCTATGATGTTGGGGATATGTCCAAAGGCATAGAAGTCACCTTTCACTGTAGGCAAATCTTCCACCTGTGGGAAAACGATGTAGCTCCTTACGTGTTTCAGCATGGCAGCCAACACTCTGGACAACACGTTGGAAAACATAGGCTGGGACATCCCTGATGCCATGGCCACTGTTGTCTGAAATGACCCACTTGCAAGGAAATGGAGCACTGATAGCACCTGCATTTGAGGGGGGATTCCTGTGGGATGGCGGATTGGTGACATCAGGTCTGGCAACTGGGTACATAGTCCCGGGATAGTGGCACGGTCAAACCTGTAGGTGATGAGTAAATGTCGCTCCTCCATTGTCAACAGGTCCACCAGCGGTCGGTACACCGGAGGATTCCGCCATCTTCTCAAATGTCCAAGCTGACGGTGCCTAGGAAGGACAACAGCGACCACAGAGTCAACAAAATCCCAGGTATGTAGCCACAGATACACAGAACACCACACCAAAGCCCAAAATTCTTCTTGTATGTGTGTCGAGTGTAGGCCCAGGTATGTGTGACGCAGTAGTAAATGAATCCATGTGAACCCCTGAAATGGCGTCTGCCGGACCTCTAAACTGGGACAGTGGGATGTGAGGTAACTGCGCTGGCGTTGTACACCATCGCGGTAGGCGGTCGTAGACCGCGGCGCTATGCTGCATTGGTTAACATTGGACCCTATGGGTCCCAGGAGCCAATGATGAAGTGCGCCGGCGGTGATGATACGCACCGCCACGGACGTCACTGCCACGGACGTCACCGCCATTTTCTATCTGTTCAATTACTCGATACCTGATCTTCTACAGGAGAGGACCTACACTGCAAGTGCTGCTGTGATCTCGGTCTGGAAGAGACAATGGCTGTTGCGTCTGGGGAAAGGGCCCCTGCCTTCACTGCTCAGGAGTTGGAGAAGCTAGTCGACAGGGTCCCCCCCAGTACACGCTACTCTACGGTCCTCCAGACCAACAGGTAAGTACACAGGGAGCACATTGTATGGCCTATGCCTGGGTGGAGTGGGCTGGTTGTAGAGGGAAGGGGGCAGAGTTCAGGGAACATGAAGGACTGTGAATGAATGTGCCACATGGCAAGGGCAGGGATGGGGCCCACTCACTTTGACGGTGCTCTTGCTAATGACCTCTCTTCTTCCCCTGTGCATGTCATGTAGGTCAGCGCCCACCAGAAGAAGGACATTTGGCATGCCATCGCCAAGGACGTCCGGACCCTGGGGGTCCACCAGAGACGGGGCACCCACTGCTGTAAAAGATGGGAGGACATTCGCCGCTGGAGCAAGAAGACGGCGGAGGCGCAGCTGGGGATGGCCTCCCAACGTGGGAGGGTTGCCCATCGCCCCATGACCCCCCTGATGTTCCGGATCCTGACGGTGGCCTACCCGGAGTTGGATGGGTGCTTGAGGGCATCACAGCAGACACAAGGGGGTGAGTACACAATCATTCTGGGGACTTTGCGTGCAGTTGAGGGGTCTAGGTGTGGGAGAAGGGCTGTGGGTTTCCCTAGGCCAGGGCGACTTCCGTAGGCTATGCCCCTCCGTAATGCAGGCCATGTGGCACTCCACCCCACTGCAGTAGAGTGCCAAGTACAGGTATACATGCCCCTGTGCCTTCCATGTGTGCAGATGTCCACCATAGCGATGTAGGCCATATCCCAGGAATAGCATCTGTAGAGGCCAGGAGCACGGCGTAGTGCAGGGGGCTGCTGTGTCTGTATTGTCCGCCAACGGTAGCGGTATGCCATGCACTCAACCTGTCTTTCTTCTGTCGTCCCCCCCCCTTTTTCTGCTCTCCCTGTTCTTTTGTGCATCAGCATCATCAGGCGGAGGTACAGTGGCACCGGAGCACGAGGGAGCTGCATCCCACATGGCCATGGAGGGCCACACCACGGACTCAGAATGCACCAGTGGGACGGAGCACTCACCACCCCCACTCCCATTTACACGTCCCCTGTGTCCTCTCCCAGTGTGTCTGTGACGCCCCCTCCCAAAGTACACAAACGCGGGCACCCACACACCCAACATCTATCCACCTCACGACAGCCTCCAGTACCTGCACCTGCACCCAAAACACCTAAAGTGACACCTCCTACAACCACCTCCTCTTCCTCCACTCCCAGACCCCCTCCAGCGACCCATCCCAGTGTTCGTCATAAACTCTCCCTCAGCAACATTGACCTCTTTGCCCCCATCCCCACCCCTCCAATTCATAAGTCCTGTAGTAGCGCCTCAGCCAAAAAGACTCCAGTACCAGTGGTGCATGTTACAGGTGTGTGGAGTGCACCGGCCACCAGGGCAGGCAGTGTAACACGGAGCCAAAGCACTGCCAGTCCACCCCCTGTAAAGCATCTAAAGTTGGAAAGTGGCTGACGGGACAGGGTGAAGACTCCGGGCGGCAAAACTGCTCACAAAGGTCCCAGGGGGATTCAGAGTCAGCTGTGACTCCTCCAAAGGTGGTGGAGGGCCAGAGGAAGACTGCACAGTCTGGTGAGAGCAGCACAGCGGAGAAGGGCGCCATCCTCCCCGGCGGCCGGGACGCCACCGCCAGCACTGTCTTCACTGGTCAGGAGACCACCGCCAGAGTCATTGCCCAGGAGGGCACAAGTATCGTCACTGGTCAGGAGACCACCGCCAGAGTCATTGCCCAGGAGGGCACAAGTATTGTCACTGGTCAGGAGACCACCGCCAGAGTCATTGCCCAGGAGGGCACAAGTATCGTCACTGGTCAGGAGACCACCGCCAGAGTCAGTGCCCAGGAGGGCCCCGGCTGCCACAGCCCCGCTGGAAAATGAGGGACCGTCATGCCACACACCAATGCACAGATCAGAGACCGCCATGGCAAAGCCCCGCTGAACAAGGGAATCACCGCCATGGTGAAGACCGCTGAACAGGGCACAGCACCGCTGAACAGGGCAGAGAACCACTGAACAGATCAGAGACCGTCATGGCAATGCACCGCTGAACAAGGGAATCACCGCAACATCAAGCATCCTTTTCCCATGTACAGCTGGGACTGTGACGGTACAGGAACCGTCACGGGGAGCTAAATGCAGTGTGGGCACCATTCCCCCTCCAGAAGCAGTGGAGACTGTCATCCACTTGAGAGACTGTGGCTTTGCACTCCCCAGGATGGTACAGTGGACAAGCCACCCACTGTAGAGACTTGAGAGACTGTGGCTTTGCACTCCCCAGGATGGTACAGTGGGCAAGCCACCCACTGTAGAGACTTGAGAGACTGTGGCTTTGCACTCCCCAGGATGGTCCAGTGGGCAACCCACCCACTGTAGTGACTTGAGAGACTGTGGCTTTGCATTCCCCAGGAAACATCAATGGGCATGGAGCCCCATCGTGGATCTGGCATGGTGCTGTAATCCGGCTGAGGTGCCCCCCCCTTCCCTTCCCCCTGAGGTGCCTGTTGTATTTCTATCTGATGCCCCAGCAGTGTTCTCTCCGTTTGTGGACAGGTATCTATAGTGAGCCTCGCCCATGCATTTTTGGACCAGTGGTGCACGGACATTGATATGTGCATACCTGCACTGCTTCTCGTAATGTATATACTTTTGATTGTGTATATATTTATATCTGTGTATATTTGGTAACTGTATTTTGATACATTACAATTTATCGACTGATTTCCTTTGGTCTTTGCATTTTTCCGGGGGGGTTGTGGGTTGTTACTGTGATGTTTTGACATGCATAGCTGTGTGTGTTATAATGTGCGAGGGTGGGGGTGTTTCGTGTGTGTCCCCCTTACTTTTGCCTCCCCCCTCCCCTATGTTGTAGGTGCAGTACTCACCGTTGTCTTCGCCGCCACCGTTGCTGGTGTTCATAAATGAGCAGGAAGACAAGGGCAGGTAGGATTTGTAATTCCGGCTCCATGGTGTCCTCCTTCCTCGTGGAGTGTGTTAAGGTGAGCGTTTTCCCATTGCAAAAGTTCTTTCCGCCGTGTTTTTATCCACGGTGAATCCGCCCCGGAAAAGGTGGCGGATTGGCAGGTTGTGATACTGTGGGTGGTACATTGTCTTCCGCCTGTCTGTTGGCGGTGACCGCCGCGCTGCTTGTCTGTACTGCTGTGGCGGTCGGAGTGTTAAAGTGGCTGTCTATGTTGGAGGTTTCTGCCACGATCATAATTCCCTTTTTTTGTCCGCCGGCCTGTTTGGGGTATTACCGCACCTTTAACACCGTCTACCGGGGTTGTAATGACCCCCTTTATATCACTTTCCAGTGATATCTTTACATTTTCATATTGCATCTTTTATCGTTTTGACCTGCAAATATCCAGATAAATATTAAATATTTTTCTAAACACTGTGTGGTGTATTTTTGTGGTGCTATATTGTGTTATTGTATGATTTATTGCACAAATACTTTACACATTGCCTTCTAAGTTAAGCCTGACTGCTCAGTGCCAAGCTACCAGAGTGTGTGCACAGGATAATTTGGATTGTGTGTGACTTACCCTGACTAGAGTGAGGGTCCTTGCTTGGACAGGGGGTAACCTGATTGTCAACCAAAGACCCCATTTCTAACAGACAGAAACTGGACCTCCCTCATTTGCTGCTCTCTCAGATAGATGGGAGCCCCACTGATTAAATTAGAAGAGGTGCTGGGAGGTGTGTGTTAAGGGAGACTTAGTCACACCAGATGTTGAACTCAGCCAGATCTAACCTCTAAGGATGAATTTTTGCCATCTTGGATTTTTAGAGAATGTTGCTTTTTGGGATTGATATTTGCACAGGAACTGGTCACACCAGAGGGCAGTGGCCTGCACCCCATTGGACAAGAGCTCCCCTCTGCTCCCTACCCCAGGAGCAAGGATAAATATGGCAGAGGTGACCCACAATTCAGATCCCTGCTGAAGGAAGATACTGGAGAAGGACTGCTCTGCTGGACACTTGACCTGCACCTGCAGACTGCACTCCTAAGGACTACACCAGCTGCACATTTGGGCCTCACCACAAAAAGACCTTTTCCTTGCTTCTGCGACTCCAAGAGTGTACTCCTGGTAAGCTACAGGTACAATGGAGCTGACTAGAGTCCTCTGCATCAAGTCCTGCAAGAAGAGCCCAGCTGACCAGTGTCCAGGGACCATTTTGAGGATTCTGACCAGGTGCATTCTGGGAACTTCAGTCCAAACTTCCAAGGAGCAACTCAGAGCTCCTGGAACCTTGGATCAAGTTGTGGACACTTCTAGGACCCAAAAAGGACTCCTGGAAGAAGATCCAGACTGGGGGCTCGTGGAAAGGCAATCTGACGACACTGTATCGAAATCGGCTTGTTGAGGAGGACCGCACAACGTCTAGGAAGAGAAGCTCCAGAAAAGTTCCTAAGTGTGAAGCAAAACTTTGACAGAGGCCTCCCACTCAGAGTTTGCGAGCAGGGCTACATTGCGGTCGGCCTCAACTTTTGACTTTGCCCCGGTCGAGTGTGATCAGATGTCCCCGGTTAGCACTTTTAATTTTTAGTTGCATTTTGTTTCAGTCAATCTTTAAAAATTAATATCTCTGTTTCCCTATATTGGATTTTATTGTGTGTTGTATTTTACTTATTTACTGTTTTGTTGATGTTAAATGTTTTACACACCTGTCTCCTAACTTAAGCTTAACTGTTCATGGGCCAAGCTACCAAGGATTGAGCAAAGATTAATTTACTGAGACCTTGACTTGACCTTATGGGGGTTTGTGGCCTATTGCTAAGTGTAGGTACCTACTTGCCCTTACCAATAATCCACTTTCCAACAACTTGAAAGATGGCTAAGTCCCAGGACTTCACCGGGAATGCTGTTAACCTTCTAGGCACTCACGTTTAGTATACTGTTTGGTCTTGAAAGGGCTTTTGTCAACCCAATAAGAATGCAACATGCTAAGAGTTAGAGCTACAGCATCTCAATTAAAGATTGCCAAATTAGTCATCTCAAGTCATACACAACAACCAACATTGTGTCCTCGGCACAATACTACAATCTACTAAACTTGCTATTCTATCTCTTTAGCATGGACCTAGCACTAGAGCTTTATGTGCATTAGTGAAAAATTTAGCGTTTGCAAAATCTGGTTAGAAAACTCCTTTAGGGGAAACGTACACAATTAGTTCATGTAACATTAATCTATGCTATCCTAGTATCACCATAAACACTCTGAATTCAAAATGCCTGCTCCTTCACAGGAAACACTTTACTTCCATTTCCCTAGGTCTCAGCGACTGATGTCTTTTCAAAGATCTTCTTGATATCCATGACATGAATATTCCAAAACTAAGATTCTGAGGTTTGTGCACTCCAATAAGTGCCTTCATTTTACCTTGTTCCATGTTGTGAGTTCCTTTGATATTACTGAAGTTTTTATTGTCTTTCATGGACTCCTTGAGATGAAGGAAACATGCAATATTTTCAGGCTCCATATTTCTAAGTTCTGGACTTGCTCTTCTGAAGAGAAAGAAGCAGGGTCCTTCTTCCTTGAAATTCTGCATACCAAGCAAAACTGAAGGCTGATTGTGGCATATATACCAGTTCACACCCAATATGACTGCCTCCCCTGTAAACAACCTATGTGTAGATTTGTGAATCTCATAGAGATCACAGAGCCTTTTGAGACAGGTTTTAATTCTAGCTGTACACCCTTCATGAAACACTCAGGAACCTCCAAACTGGTGATGGGCTCATAGGTAGGTCTGGCACAGTGGCCGAGTTGGACGGTCACTTGTCTTGGCTGAGAATAGAGGTTACTTGACATAGGACATGGCATCAGGCTTGTCTTATGAAAAATATAGCTAAAACTCCAGAGTGGAAACTGTGTCTAGACTGTTGGTCACTGACATAGCACCTATTGCAAAGACATAGGAGGTCATTATGACCCCGGCGGTCTGCGTAAATATGGAGGAAATAAGGCTGACAGTACTTTTCTCCATATTATGACATTGGTGGTTTGGCTAAAGACAAACCGCCAATGTACCACACTGACTGCCATGGTGGTAGCGACCGCTAGGTTGGAGACTACAGTCTCCAGCCCGACGGCCATTACTTGCCCACCTGCGGGATTATGACCCTGCCTACCACCATGGTTACTGTGGCATCCTTACGGCCATGAAAACCATGGCGGTAGGCACTATCAGTGACAGGGACTCCCTTCCCTGGCACTGATAGGACCCCCATTCATGTACGCCCCTCCCTGCACACACGCACACATGCATACACACACCCATTCCAACATTCATCGACACATGCATACATCCATTCCCACACACACCTGCACACACTTACATACATACATGCACACACGCATTCACACAACTCAACATTCATGCACTCACACATCCATACATGCGCACACACACGCATATACGCACGCCCAGACATACACACACCACCAAACACAAACACAGCACCTCCCACCCCCCTCCCCGGTCGGAGCACCCAATTTACCTGTCGTCAGGGGGTCCTCTGGCAGGAGACGGGACAGGGTACTGCTTCCTGCAGCAGCGTCCGCCCTCAGAACACTGCCAGGCTGTATGATTGTCATAATATGGCCGGCGGCAGTCTACTGGCGTGATGCTGCTGCTGGCCACCTTACCGCCATCCTCCGGTATGGCCACTGCCGGATTTCTGACATCCTTCTGGTGGAAATCCGGCTGTGGTCATAATCCGGCAAATGACTGGTAGCCACAGCTACGGTCTTTTGGTGGTCGTCGCAGTGGCGGTAGGCAGTTTTTACCGCCAAGGTCCTAATGAGGGCCATAGTGTACCACTGTATTTACATATGGTACCATGCCCCATGAGCTTACAACAAAACTCATGTTAGAGGTGACTTCAAATATAAAAATAGATTTTCTTAAATGCCCAAGCCACTTTTCATGCCCCTTGGTCCCTCAGTGCCTTTAAACTGGATGTCCATACAAAGCACAGAGCAGCTATCTATTTTTGCTGTTTATGTGGGTGGTACGCATACACACTGGTGTGCATACACGCTGTAGTCATCATAAAAAAATTACCTTCCAGCCAAGGGGGAAGTTTCCATGCCATCTAACATGGCTTTACAAGAAAGTTGAACAGACAAAATGGGTGGAATCATGTTACAGCCAGAGCATTTCCACTGTTGCAGTGTCAGAAATGTCCACGGTGTAAAAACTAGGGTCCAGAAAAAGGCAGATAAATCAGCGGTGAGCTTGCGCTTAAGGTCAACTTGTTACAAAGACCTTCAATGCCTGCATCCATGAGGCCAAGACCTGCTATGTGCAGCCCTTGGTCTGCACTAAAACTCCCACTGAGCAAAACATCCAGTGATCATGGCCTTCGCCCACACACATTAGGTGTTGGTTGCACTGTCAGGCCCAGTCACAAGCTCATGAGGTCAATTTCTTGCTGCATACTGACCATGTTTACTAGAAATTAGTCACATCATTCTAACTGCTGTGCATGTAAACCTCACTGTTCACAGCCTTTGGCCTTTGGGATTGAAGAGCATAAGTTCTCTACAGCATTTAATTTGTGGCTAAGCCATGCAACCAACCTTCTGTACAGCTACCCCTTACAATAATGACAAAATGATAAGCTAAGCAAAGTTTATTTGCTCAGCTATTCAATTCTGCCTCCCCCTCCCCCAACATGCCTGCAAAAATCCTGAATGTTATGCCCTAGACTTAACTTGTAAACGGACAGCCAAATTTCATGCTAATCCATCAAGGTTTGACAATGTTATTAGCAAACAAAACATTTTCCTCCTCCTTACAGGCCGACAATAAGCCAAACATGTTATAAACTGCCGTATTGTACGTAGGTATGTCAAACAGTTCCATAGATTTTAGCAAATGAAGGCTGGTTGACGTTGCCTTTAACTATGCCCCCTTTTATGGGGTGAGTTATGATTTTCGGGTGCAAGTCATAGCTTTTGTAGTTAACCGTAATTGTCCAGTTTCAGGTGGATTCCGTTTTACTTATAAATATAAGTCAATTTTAACTGTGCCTTAATTATGTTGTTTGTTTTATGAATAGTGCCCGCGCACATACACACGTAAGAGAGTGAGATCTGGCCCATACTTTCTGCATCATACAGATTGACAAATGTGTAAAATGGGAAAAGGCCAGGTGATTCTCGTACACCTTTTTACGCCTGACTTCCAGTTTTTTCCAATTACCATGTGAATCATTAGATGTACAGCAGTAAATATGTCAAACCAAACCAGCTTATTTCAGTCATTTAATGGTTGAAAAACATTTTTTTTGTTGTAGTATGTGATTTGTAATGGCAAGTGTATCGATCTGCTAAAAAATGTTTGCACATATTAATTTGGTAGACGGCTATATAAAAACTTTCCGATTCCTGCACGTTGTTTTTATGATGCATTGGACATATACATCTATTTGCAAAATATAAAAAAAAATGTTCATGTGCAACCTTGAAATATCTGCTCGTCTGTCCAGAGGAGTCTGGGAGTATCCCAAAGGTGAAACTGTCACGCCCCTAGGGACGGCTGTTCTCGAGCTGCTCTGAGGATGATTAAGGAGCAGTGTTGTGTCTCATTGGTAAAGACTGGTGTCTGCTCTGCACTCAGGATGAGGAACACCTGCAGTTTGAACAATCCAAATCCAGGCGAGGATGTGCAATAACATTGAAAAACAGCCTTAGAAATCGAAGCTTGGAGCTACTGTTTGTATAGCACTATTTGAATGTTCATATGCCTGGCAGATTTCAATGGGATCTTAATGTCATGATAAAAATATGGCCTAATACGGAAACGAGTTAGATTCATTGAGCTTTAATAAATTATTGTAAAATTGTTTGTAAACATAATATCAGAAAAGTGACAATAAATCTTTTTTATTATATGCATCATTTTACATGCATATAACATTTTGCAACTGTCCTTTAGTATCCACATGTTTCTCTTCATCTACTTTGCCGTGTCTTGCTGTTTTTTTTTTTTCTCTCCTCTGAGATACCGAAATTCCATGCGTCAAGAAGAGATCCTTTAAATGAGGGGTGCTGGTCCTGAGAGAAAGCACCGAGTAGAGACAATGTTAGGGAATGCTTCTGGGAATGTGGCATTTTGAGGTTATTTTTTTAACTCAAAGCTGATGCTGACCGTTGTGGGTCTCGAGAGTTCAATATCACACTGCCTCTCAAATAGGTTTGCCCATCTGTTTGCGTCAGGGATATTTTGCTTGTTGGGATTGTCTGAAGATGTTACATCTGAGAGGCTGAAGGTGGGATGAATGGTCGTTCACAACTTGTTTTTCAAGGTAGTTGTGGCCTGCGTGTACTGGAGCGTTCATACGAGTCTCTCCTCAGCTGTGAGCCAGTGAAATATATGAGTGTTATGTGAAGTTTTGGAGGTTTGATAACAATGAGGAGACTTGAGGATAAAAATGGTATAATTTTCAAATTGGTTCTTTGGGGAGTGTTCAAATAGAGACTATCAGAGTAGCTCAGTAGGTTAGCACCAGAAGACGTGTTAATACGGGTTGTATGACGTCAGAAATATGTTACCAGCGTATTGTAACTAAAATGTCGAGGACCAAAATATAGAGAAAGTAATTGCATGTAGGTTGGTAGTGACTTACTATTCCTAACTCCACATCCACGTACCCTGATATATACATATATATGGAGTTCAAAAAGTAAACCTATACTTAACTGTATGCACTTACCTTGTTGATGGTTTGATCCTCAATATTTTGTCCACAACATTATGGCAGCACAATATTATGGCTTTGCTTAAGCCATGTACCAAATAGGAAGCGCATAAAATTATTCTCACTGAATGGGCTCAACAGCAGAATTCATAAAGTAGCTGATGTTAAAAAAGGTGATAGTGCATTCCATATTTTATTTATTTTATTTATTTCTAATTGTAATTTTCTACAGTGTGAATGTTACCCAAGGGCATCTAAGATCATTACAAGAAGGCAGATTCCAACAATCTTTGAGATCATACATTTGCAATAAAAAAGGAAAGGAGCAGAACAGCCATAAAAATCTTGATTTAGTCCAAGGGACCTTTGAAGAGAAGAATCATGAGTGCCTTCTTAAAGATAGTTTGGCTTGAGGTCATATGGAAAGTGGGAAGAAGGAAGTTCTAGATTCTAGGTATGCTTCCCGAGAACAATTGGAACATGCAGCATTCTCATTCTCATTTGAATGTGGGAGGTTCCGGGAGAGGGGATTATGTGTTTTGCCAACCCTGTTGTGTGCCAGGGAATTTCAATTTCCCAGTCATGTAGGTGGGTGCTGACTTTGTATCATCTAATGTTAAGATACGCTTCATTTGCAGCATTCTCAATTTGTCAAACAATTGATGCAATCTCTAGAATATCACCACTTTGTAACAAATTGATTAATTTTATTGACTGTTGCATTTCAGAACTTTAGTTTGATTGTAAGAAGTTTCTTTTATCAACTGTAAAATGTAAATGTTTTAATTAACTAACAAATAAATATTATATATTCAGGTAAGTGAAATGGAATGCAGGGCTTTGTGTGTAGTGCAGGAAGTTTTAAATTGAGCTCTCTCCTCAATTGGAAGACATCAGAGGAATAATTGGATGGGCATGATGTGGTTAAATTCCTTATGAACACTAATAAAAAGAGTACAGTAGGCAGAACTGATCTGAACAGAGCTAAAAGTGCTCTGAGAATGCCAAAGAGAAGCAAATTCTGGTAGTCTGTCCAGGAAGGAAAAAATGCCTAAACACCTGATTTTAAATCCTATTCTGGAACGATCTGTCAGATCCGCCAGAGAAGCCTTTGTTGAAAAAAATAACTCTTTGCCATGGTAAAAATTTGATTCTGAAGGTTACACTGACTGTCAAGGATGAAGCCAAGTTACTTGGCATTATCAACAATGAAAGGATGGCACTCCAGGAGGGATTCTATCCACTCTTGTAAAGGTAGGGTGAATATCTTCAGAAAGATTAGAAGGAATATTGCTTTTTGCAGGGTTAAGTTTAAGGGGGCGAGTTGACATCCACATTAGATTTCTTCCCAGGGTGTTAGAAGAAGGAGAGAGTCATCCTGGGATGAGACCTTTAGGCAGATCACATGATCAACAACATTTTACTATTTACCATGGAAGATGCATAAAGTAAATAACTTGTTCTAAATATAATTCCACTCCAATCATCATACACCCCCAGCCGAGCATACATCTAGAAAGGAGCATTAGCTCATGCCATTCTGATTTCATGTCAAGTTCCTGGGTATTTTGAATCCAGGATTCAATATCTTTAAGGTACAATACCAGACCATATTCATGAATGGTGATTTAGTACAGAGTACAGTCATTAACTATGGCAATTCTTGTAGTGTGCAGATGGTGGAAAGAAGTCCAAGATTTGGTGTTGGAAAATTCTGTCTGTATACTTGGGTAAAATATTGCACAGGGTAATCTACTTCATCCTGGTGCTAAGAGTATATGTGACTCCATTTTCTGGAAAAGACAGGTGAGTGGATGACTATGCCTGATGGATAGTGACCAAGGATATGTGGATATCCTTCAGTCATCTCCGTAAATATGTGGTAGCAGTTGAATCATTAAGTGTGAATTTATTGAGTTAAAATTAGCTCTAGTGGAAGCACTGGGGCATTTTAATAAAAGTGCAGCATGAACAAAAATAACGATTGCACATATCTGCTCCTAAAATCTAAAAATGTTTATTATATTAAATGGGTCACATGTGTATGTGTAGCCCCTTTGCTAATATGCATTCTACTAATGCATGGTTAGTTTCTGCACAAATGCGGTACTGAATACCTTCATTTGGTAAATGGTTACAGTAAAAGGAAAATTAGGGAATAATATTGTCCTTGGATGTATTCAAAATTATTAAAAGATGCACACCGTTGTATCAATCCTTTGGACACAATAAGGTCTTGATTATGAGTTTGGTGGTCCCTGCACTGCCTATAGAACAAAAATGGCTGCAGTCCCACTAGCAGCACCACACAGCACAGACTGCTGCTGTAACAAGGCAGGTCAAACAGGTCAGCGGAACCAGTGTTTCCGCCAGACTTATTATGATGTTGCACACCGCCAACGTGACTGCGGTGGTCCAACCACGCTGGCGGAAATGGAAAGCATAAAGGAAGCAACTCACCCGCAGGCAGCCTTACATATCCTGTGGTGTCATGGAGCCCATCACACACATCCTGCCACTGCTTATCGAAGGTGCCCAAAATTCACACCACCGAGGACGCAACCGAAGGTAAGTACACACATCTACCTGTGTCATTAACCTTAACAACAGATTGTCGCGCCCTTGTTGACATGAAATGGGGCCCACGCTACAGTCACAAAAGTACACAAGTTATTGTGTTCACATTCGGAGTCATTCACAAAGAAGAGCACATTCACAGCCATTACACACCCCCTTTGGGCTGGTCACTAACACTGTACTGCAACACTTCATAATAACAATAACACACGTCTGGCCATCTCAGGCACAGGGGCAGTAAGGTATGCACAACATTGTGTCACACAGCAGCAAGAACACATCACAATGACACCCTCCCATTGCAAACATGCTATGGACTTTCATCAGATGGAATACACATATGTATGGATGTGTCATGGAATACAAACACCCCTCCCATGAAGCAGCCCTGCAATGGACCCACACATCACCCACATTGCAACACAATGTAAGGACAATGGGATGCACAGTACTTTGAGAGACAAATATCTAAAGCTCACTATGCAAACAATACCTGCACAAAAGGGATGGTGCATCAGGAGCACTCATGGAAGGATGCTTCAATGGGACACATCACACTTTGCACCTGCCCCTAAATCAACATTTGCACAGGAACTGTCCCTTTGTGTATCTCAGGGACAAACAATAGTAGAGCCAAGTGACATGCCTATCTGCATAATGTGGAAGTGCAAGGAAAGAAAGCAAATATAACCGCAACAGCATGGGTCGTACATCTAGATGAAGTAGGTACACACATCAAAATGGACACATGCACAGTCTTATACAAATGATGCTAGCACAATTGAACATCCTCCATGTGTGGACAAACAAAACTCAAGCTTCCCCACATGAGATGAATGTACATTCTGTATCAGGGGGACAAATCTAACACCATACATGCTGACATTGGACAGCACAAGATGAAATACTTACTGTACCAAACATAACACAATGCAGTGACACCCAATCTGAAATAACACCCACATAGCCATACAGTCAACATCTACCTTTGTCATGAGTGACACCAGCACTGCCCACAAAGTCAGATATTGCAAACAACAGCAAATGGATAAGTAATCAGGGTGAAACACTCACAACTGTTGCAGACAACACATGTTTCTCTGGAACAACATAAAGGTAAGAAGGAATTGCAGGACAAGTGTGTATCCCAAAAAAAGAAGAACTTGTGTTTATTAACTCAACTTAAACTTGGCTACAGTTGCAACAGTTGATATGATCACAGAGCTCTCACCGGCAGACATCTGTTACGTGATGCTCACGCTGTCTGTGTTGTTTTTCGTCATGCTGTGAGCTTTCATCTACCGATCTTGAGTTGTTCCGGCAGTTCTCCCTTCTCATAGTGGCTGTGCGAGTCCAGAGTGTGCTGGTAACTCCTTGCTCATGCCGGCAATTGATGTAATCTGTGCTTGCGCATGGCCACGCAGCTTAAGGTCTTGCTGGGAGCTTGATGGCTTTACCTCCACTGCTCAAATGTTAAACAGGCAGATGTGAGGGCAGATTCTAGCTGCTCTGCATGCCCTTTCTAATGCTTTGTGAATTCATACTGCCAAATGTAAATAAATGAACATTTTAAAATTATGGCCAAGGTTGTGCACCATTCAATAGTTTAATGGGCGTTTTAATAGGCATTTAATGAAAATAAATAAGGTATATGTTGGGAAAAATTAATTTTTTGATTGGATGAAGGTCGTTTTGGGCAGCCATATTTACAGATTGGCAAATACTAAATTTCTTTCATGGATTTCACGGAGTTGAGAATGACCATTAGTAATGACAGTTACTGCTGAGGAGACAAGACCTGTTGCACCTTGTAGCGCTGCTAGTGGCTGTTCAGTTGTTGCGTGAGAGTTGTTTTTGTGTAGGAGCTAGTTTCGTGATTAGCAGGTATAAGTTAGAGATTTTATTTAAGTTAATCTTTGAATGTTTTGAAAAATTGGCAATATAAGTATAGGTATCAAGTAGGTGACGAGGCAATAATGGAGGAAAAACTAAAGGGTGCTCTAGAAAAAATCTCCTCAGATTTAACTTTAAAAATGGTGAAAGAATTTGAAGCTATGATGTATTGTTATAAAGTCGCCTCTGAAGAGGAAACATTTTGGTCTGCAGGTGAGCTTGCGCAGAATCTTAAACATGGCAAGGTGTTGAAAAAGAGGATTTTTTGCAAACTAGAAGATGGAAATCTGCAGTGGCAGAAATAGTAGCTGTGCGTTCAGTGTTGGGTTTCAAGTGGAGTTAAATTCAGTCCAGAACAGGCAGAATTGGTGGACAAGGAAATACAGGATTTTAGAGAGAAAATGCTATTGTAGAGGTAAGCCAGTAACAAGGAGGTTTTGCAAGCAATATTTTCTAAGTAGAAAAGAAGGACAAGGGAATGAGACCAGTGATAAACTTGTTTGAATGATTGGGTAATTTATCATCAATTCAAAATGGAAGGTATGCACTTGTTGAGGGACATTCTACAATTAGGAGATTAGATTAAACAAATGGATCTAAAAGATGCTTATCTGATTGTTCCAATTTGGGAACCTCATTAGAAGTGTCTCATTTTCAGGTGGGGCAGAAAGACTTGGAAATGTGTATGCCGACCTTTTGGCCTTTCTTCTACCCTGTGGTATTTCACAAAAGTTTTACGTCCTCTAGCATCTTACCTGAGATAGAGGCGTTTGATTGATCATTTATCTAGATAATATTTTGATCGTAGATCGGAGCAAGGTAAAGGTGAAGGAACATACTCAGATGGCTGTCAGTTTACTGGAATCATTAGGTTTTGTGATCAACTGGAAGAAGCCTTGTTTAGTGCCAAAACAGGAGACTCAATTTCTAGGATTTCAGATAAACGCTGTAGAAGGGGTTTTAAAACTCCCAAAAGAATAATTAAAAAGGACAAGGAAGGAAATTCAAAAGGTATTACAACAGGATCAGATTTCTCTGGGGGTGTTAGCTCATGTAGTTGGCCTTTTGTCATCTACAATTCAGGCTATTTTTCCTGGACCTTTGAATTACTGAACTCAACAGAGATTGAAGGTGGTACATTTAAGAAGTGGTATGAAATACTCAGAGGAGATTGTTCTTGTAGAAGAAGCAAAGGAAGAGCTCAGAGGGTGGTTGAAAAATATGGAGGCAGGGAATGGGAGAGCCATTCCTCAGCCAGCCCCAGAGTTGATAATAGAGTCAGATGTGAGTTTAAATGGCTGGGGTGCTTGATGTTGGTCACTGTCAGCAGGAGGTCAGTAGACAGAAGAGGAGAAAGACATGTCTATAAATTATTTGGAGTTGTTAGTAGATTCTTTTGCAATAAAGTGTTTCACTCAAAACAAGGGGAGATGTTCAGTACTGTAATGGATGGACAATGTGTCTGCGGTTTGTTATGTAAACAAACTAGTGGGTTCGAGATCGAAGGATTTACCAGAGATAGTAAGGATGTTTTGGAAATACTGTCCACAGAGAAGAGTTTGTGTTCAGGCAGAACATAACCCAGGGATTGAGCAATGTGGTGGCAGATTGGTGTTCCCCGAATTTCATAGATTTTAGCAACTGAATGTTATTCAGAGTGATTTTCTTGCAAGGGGAAAATGCTTGGGGTACTTTTAGGGTGGATCTTTGTGCCAACAGGCCAAATGCTCAAGAAAGCAAATATTTCATTGGGCTTCTCGATCCAAGATTAGTGGGGATAGATGCCTTCCGTCAGGATTGGAGGGGTCTCAAACCTTATGCTTTTCCAGTATTTTCAGTGATTACTCATGTGACGTTACTAGTCTACAGATGGAAGGGGGCGGTTGTGATGGTAACTTCACTCTGGAGAGCTCAGGTGTGATACCTTTATCTAATCGAATTGACAATGGACTTTTCATTCTGTTGCTATGATTTTCAGAACTCCTGCAAGGTCCAGCAGGAGAGTTTCACGATCAAGTAATATCAGATCAGTTGAGGTTAGTGGCATGGAGAATTTCAGGATAGTATGGGAAGTACCTGGTCTTTCAAAACAGGCTTTGTGACTTATTAAGAAATCCTGGGCACCAGTTACATAAGAGATACATAGATTAGCATGTAAAAAATTGGCTTGGTGTTGCATGGAGAGAGACTTTGATCCCTTTTCGGTGTTTTCAGTGGAGGTAGTAAACTATTGGACAGAAAGGTTTGAGGATGGCTTGTCTTATAGAACAGTGAAAGTGCATAGATCAGCAGTTGCTGGAGGATACCAGTTGATTAACAGATCTTCTGTAGCACAGGATATAGTAGTGCGTAGGTTGGTGAGAAGTTTAAGATTAGCAAGGCCTCCAGTTTCCAGATATTTTTCAGTATACGATGTGTCTAAAGTATTGGAATTCTTAATTGATTAGGATTCAAATGAGTTATTGTTCATAAAAGATCTGTCCATGAAATTGATAATTTTGCTTTGTTTGATTTCATTTGGAGAGGTTTCTGCTGTGAAAGCTTGATGCAAGAAGCAGAATGTATTCCCCTGAGGGTGTGTCTTTCTATTTAACTAAAATAACAAAAACAAATTCATATTCGCTATTTTATCCTTTTTTAAGAGAAAGAGAATTTGTGTGTGGTTAAGTGTGTAAAGGAGTATAAGAAGAGAACAGCGCAGGTGAGACTGCATGGAGTGAATCAGTTAGTGGTTTCTTTTGGAAAGCCTTTTAAGGCAGTGTCTATTCCAGCGCTTGCAAGATGGGTGAAAGGGAAAATGAGCAGAGCAGGTGTAGACATTAGTGTGTTTGGTGCACAATCAGTGAGTGGAGCGGCTGCTTCTAAGGCTTTCATGATTGGAGATTCTTTGCAAGATATTCTGTGTTGTGCTTATTGGTCGAATGATATAACTTTTAGGAAACTTTACTTTAGAACAATTGTGAGTGTGGCAAGTTGTGTTTATTGGAAAAGCTTTAAACTTGCACAATGTTAGCCTCTGGGTCTTGCCATAAAATGTAGATTTTTCCACAACCTGGTCAGCAAAAATCTGGATTTTATTAAAGACATGGAGGTTAATATTGCCTCTCCGTTAACCCAACTAGTTGTACTATTTTTTTTGTTTATCATGTTGCACAAGGCCAAAAATAATGAAATACGTGAGCTGAAATTTCGAAGATGTGCTGTTAATCTTCATTTGATTTGCCAAAGATTTTGTTGTTCAGAGGAATTGTTGCTCCATAGACTGCTTTAGTGACTGTTCTAAACTTTAAAGTTATTTATGTTCACAGCTCCTGAAAAAGAAGGCTGAGGGTTGGGGGGGGGGGTCTCTGGTTTTATTATGTTGGATTTCTAAGTTCTATGTTCTTTGAAGGTGCTACTGTGAGTGGTGACAATAAAGAAAAATTCATAATATTAGCCTCTGTGTCTTTAATAAAATGCAGATTTTCTGCCCACCAGCACTAGGCTGTGGAAAATCTGCATTTCGTCCAGATTGTTTTTACGTCTTTCAGAAGACAGAGTCCTGCATGGCAACTTACCATATCTGCAGTAAACCTGCTTACCTTGAAATTACAGTGAGGCCCTTAAAGAGAATTACTAGTCCTTTCCGAATACCCCTAGTACTCTTCATTGGGCCTCTAATTTGTACCAGCAAGAGAAATAAACAAGGCACCTACTGAACTGGCCAATTGCTCTATCATTAATTTCCTATACAAATAAAATCGTTGTATAACTGAAGCAGTTCCCCTCAAATTGTACTAAATATTGTCATTGCTTTGCCTAGTGGACATATAAGCCCATCATTGTTGGCAATTCATAAATTCTGTTTTTCAACTGCTGTTCTTTTTTCTTTTGGTATTGTTTGCTCCCCGCTGTACGCCTTCTACACATACTGTGCAAATCCCATGAAAATGTATTCAGTGTTGCTTAAATATACTTAGGATGCATGGTTGAGTCACTAAGGTCCCTGCTTCCAAATGGTGCTCCTTGATCTTACACACAGCCTATCTCTCGGCCTTTGTAACATCAGCTGAAAAATGTGCTGGGAAGCAGTGCCCTGCTGGCACAAGACACGGTCTGCAAAACAGAGTGATGGACGGCAGTGAGTCATCTTTAAAAAGAAAAAACAAACTTGTTTTTGCGCCTTTTTAAAAATATTGCATAGTCAGTGCTTAAAACCTTAATGAACTGAACACTGTGAGTAAAGATTTTTTAATCCTTTCAATTTCACAGCAGTCTGAAATCTGATTTAACGGACACATAATGAATCTTTGAGGGAATACCATGCTGGTGCATCAAAAAGAGCCCTTCCAAACTAATTCTAATAATTTCTATTTATCTTTTATGACATTAACTGTTCTCCCAGCCTGCCAACCGACAGCCTTACAACATTCAGCTTAAAAGCGCCGCAGTCTAGTTTGTCATTATCATTAACGTACTCCTGGTGGGCAGAGTGCAATGCAGAGGCAGTGGTCACACTTCATTGCTTTTCTCCCCGGATGACAAAGAGGGATTGAGCGTTCCAGCCCAAGCCAGAAGAGGAAAGCAAAAGGTGGCCGCGAGAAGGCTCCCCCTGCTGCCTGGGAACAGCGTCAGGCCTGCATCCGGCGTCTTGCTAACAGCACGGAGGTCCAGACAAATAGATCCCCCTCTGTATTTATAACCAGCATCATTCTTCCTCTCAAGCCCTTCAGAGCAGGTAGCTGTTTTATATGAAATGAACAATCTTTGTAGACGTACCAGAACCATAACAAGGCTGATTTCCAGTCAGGCTGAGGTATATAACTCTTACAGATTTGTCAGGCCTCTCGCTCAACAAATCAAGCCTAACTTATGATGTTTGCGGTGTAATTTTTATTCCGGTTTGACTAGCCAACCACCCAGTGGTAATAGGATGTTAGGAAAGGGCAGGAGCACTGTTTGCGCGCAGAGTGATTGATAGAAAAACTCTGCATTTTTCATTTATTTCGCCTGGTTCCAAATCAGTTAAGTTCAAGAAAAATGAAGCAAAAAAGGCGAGAGAAATGTGCGCGGATTACAGGCCGTTGCTCTCCTCCATCGGAGTTCACCTCACATCAGCTTAGATTGTCGGGAAACATTAAGATATCTAAATAGAAATCAATACTCTACGTGCCCGCGTTTACTACCAAAGAACAAGTGTCAGGAGTTCGTGGCTAATAAGGCTGTCAACTTGTACTTGAGTCACAGCCGGGGACCCCAGGGGTGCCCTAACTCCCTTCGCCGAACTAATCAGATGAGTAATCTAGCTATAACTAATAATGAGGACATCTCTTAATACAAGTCGCAATTTGGAGGGTGCATTGCTCTTCATCCCTTCCCCATTGCACTGCTGGGGGCAGCCATTTACTTGCCAGCTTTGGATAAACCAACTATATTTAAACAAAGTCTTGCTGGGGGCAGAATGTCATTTCCATGAACGGCGGAACTGTTCATTTAAATCTTTCATAGTGTTCTTTAGGATGTCGTAAATTACAGGTGTATATTGTTTAAAACATTGTTTTCTAAAATGCGTAAAAATAAAACTGAGATTTGTACAAATTAAAAAATATCTGTATTTTTCTAGTGAACAACTGCTTAAAATTCTTCACATGTGGTTGGAACATAACAATATGAATGTTATTGTCCTCTGATACACTGATCCAAGAGCACAAAATATATTTGCTACCATTTTCCCATACCAAACTATAAATGTTGTACACACTGGTTGGGTAACCCATATCCTTTAAGACTTAAATGAATAAATGATACATTAAACAACTCCATTCCAAATTGTTGTATTTTAGATTCAAACTGCACTTTTGACATATTTTTAATGGCCATTTCAACAGAAATGTTAGCACTTCATGAATTATTTCTGAAAAGTGTATTTATTGTCTCGTTTGTAAATGACACGTTCACCATGGAGGCAATCTTTGCACTAAAGAAACAAATGTTTATTCTTACCCAACTCAGTACTCATTTTATGAACTTTAGAAGCACGAAACTCTGAGCTTGGATTCAAACTTGTGATCATGAGGTTCCCACAGACCCCTGCAGTAGATGTAATGGACCAATGAGCTACCAGATGCAGTGTGTACTTCATCCTTTTTATTCAAGAATAGAAGCAGTTCGCTAAAGATTATAATAAAATAATACTTTTGAGGCCTTTCAGTACGCTGCCTATTTACATTACATCTTGTTCCAATATGAATACTATAGACGTGAAACTAGCACGTTACTGTCAGTAACTATTTTTTTCAAGAATGAAACATGGGGGCAGATTTATGAAAAGTGGCGTTGCACTTAGTGCAGTGCAACTTTTCTTGCGCCCCCTAGCTCCCATCTAATGCCACCATGTGTGCACCGTATTCAAAATTCGGCATACCATGGCGGTAGTCAGGGTTGCTAGCACCATAATTTATTATGCTAGTCCGGTGCTTTGCTGGATTAGCGTCAAAAAGTTTGATGTTAATCCTGCAAAGCACCCAGAGGCCCATTGAAAAAAATGGGAGCTTCCCTTTAATACCTGCTCTTAGCAGGTATTATAAATGCAGATAAAAATGATGCAAATAAATCTCTTAGATTTCTTTGCGCCATTTTTCTACCCCCCTAGTGTCGGAATGCTCCCCCTTGCATACATTATGCCTGACGCAGGCATAATGTGGCACATGGGGTTACAACGTGGCGCAGTGCAAGCATTGCACAACTTTGTAAATATGGTGCAGCAATTTTGGCCTTCCAATGCCACATTAGCATTAAAAAAATGACATTAAAGTGGCATTGGAATGGTGCTAGGCCGTCTTAAATCTAGGCTATATTGTTTGCTTAGTCTTTTAGATTTATTCTATAAGGCAAAAAGACATTGTCTAGCCTTCCTAATACGGGTGGAATTTTTGTGAAAACTTTCCGTTCCTTAAAAACAATTAGGTTTTTGGGTACATACAGACAACAAACAGGAAGTTAGAGAGACAATCATACCCTCTAGGATATGTGCAAAGGCATAAGAAGGTAATAATGTAATTGCTTACTGTTATTTGCTATCAAGTTTTCACAAGGTTTGTAAAGGACAATGCAAAAGTAGAAAAGTCAACAAAGCCTAAATGCACCCTATTTGAACTTGCTTAACATTTAAACCCACTGATATTCAAATGCCAGTATGTTATATCTCCCTAAGGATAGTAATAAGGATGGGGAATGTTCAGAGCATAGTGGAGTGATCTAATCAGTGGTGTAAAGAAACTGGAGGGGGCACCCTTGCACAGAACAAGATGTGGGCACCTCTCCGGAATCACTCAGTCCAGGTGCTGTGCTGAGGTGGCTCCCTTGAGTTCAGGGGCACCCTGCACCGCAGGAGCTGGGGAGGCCGTTGTAATGCCCCTCGGTCTAATAAAATCTATGAGTAAACATCTATGAAGTGTGTATCAAAGAATCAAAGAATGTTTTATCCTTGGTATATAATCGATTTTTAAATGTAGTGAAATGTGAATGTGGACCCTCAAACTGGCCCACCTGTACAGATGGACTTCACTCCATCAATAATCGTGACCGGCGTAAACCTGAATAAGGATTGATGATTGATGCGCTTTATTTTACTGCTGTCAGTGTGTCACTTGGAACATCTCAGGGTCCAGGCAGTGTTTACTAAAGAATGTTTACCCTTGGTGTATAATTGATTACAAACAGCTAAGGTTAGAACCTGAACCTGGATCTTTGGTCTAATCTATATGTACAGATAGGTTTTATTCTTTTTTTATCAGGGATGGACAACAACTGTACTGTAAACACTGCATTTTAAATGTTGTTGCTATTGTTCACATAACTTTGTTGCACCAGGTCCTGAAATAATCCTTGCCCGGCTCAAGCGAATTCAGACACTGTGGATTTTGTATAGGATAGGTGAACTGACAGTTACTGTACATTATAGAGCATAGGTCCAAATCCATTGCCAATTTTATGCACAGAGGGTAGCAATAACAGCATGATATCTTCTGCACCTTAATTTTCTGTTGCTATTTTTCTGTCACTTTAGGTCTCTGCAATCCCCATAATAGAATAGGCCTGTTCTCAGCTTTATGTTTGCAATGTATGTGGAACCCGACTATGGTTTGGCTAACTGATGGCTTCTTAATATACAGATATGTTTTACATGTAATGATTTTACAGATAGTGATCTATTTCTGTGTCTACTGCACTGTATTGTTAGGTACGTAAGTAAACATATATGCCTAACTGACAATTCATCATCAAAGGGTACTTTTGGAAGAAAATAGACTCTAGTTATGGTTTTATGCAATCCTAATGTTTACCATTCACTTCTTTTAAGGAACAAAACTTATTGTATTTCTTACATTTAATTGAAGTAGATCTAGCACAAAAATAATATTTTGGCATAATTCATTATTTATACAAATACAAAAGGATTGGTCATTTTTTACTGTGTAGTTGTGCTTGTGCTAATCGCTCATATATGATTAATTTGACATACTAAAATAGGAACGTTAATCTAATGTATTGAAAGCATTTGAGTGCATTTCTGATAAAAACAATTTCTAATCATTGACTCAGCTGATTGTTGGAGTCTACAGCCTGCACCATTTTATTTTTCTGTGTTTTTTTGAGACTGTGGTAAATTCATAAATATAGAGTCTGGCAAGGGAAGTGCTTTATTAAGACAGGCTATCTTAGTCTCTGCATAACAGGTTGTTAATAGACTGCTTGTAAAGTGCACACAGTGTTTGGACAAAATATCAAGCTGTTATTATCGTATTGATGGAATATCATTGCCAGAATATTGCTATATGTATAAAATGATCAACAAGAATATCTCAGGTAAGGATATCATTGTTAGTGCTGTTTTTATTATCGTTGTTAAAAATATTGTTATAACATATTGTTCAGAGTAATATTTTTTAAATTGTTTTGTTATGTTTGTGTTTTAGTGTAATATTGTTTGTATTATATTTTATGTGTTTTAAACACAATATTGTATTTAAATGATTAATGTTTTTTAATAATTGTAAGGTAATTTTTTTGCAAATTTGGATTTTTATTTGTATTTTTTGGTAGTTGGATGTAGGGTTTATTGGGCCAAAGGGTGGGGATATCTATCTATCTATCTATCTATCTATCTATCTATCTATCTATCTATCTATCTATCTATCTATCTGTGTTTGAATGTGTAAAATTATTTGTAAAACTCATATTTAAGAATATATTGCATGTATTTTATAATTTACATTTTTTCAACTGTATATTTAGTTTATTTATTCATTAATTTAGATGATAACATTTTATTTACATTGTAATTTTGTGTTTATATTGTCTATTGGTTTTGGGTCTTTATATATTACATATGTATATTTATATATTGTAATGTTTTTATTTTTAAAGTAATATTTTAATTTAGCTGTATAATGTTTTAAAATTATATAATGGTAGTTATTAAAGGTATATTTTATTATGTTAGGGAAATTACAACGATTTTATTAAATATTTAAATACATTTTAAGTGTTTTATTGCATAACAATAATATTAAATTTACATTTCTGAAATGGTGTTTTATTTTTTATGAAAGTGTTAATTTGTACTTTTTTATTTATATTTAGTTTAATATTCATTTTTTTTAATATACATTGTTTGTTAAGTGCAATTTTTTTGGAAGTTTGTGTAATTTCTAGTGTTAATAGTACATATAATATGTATATTTTTAAAAAAGTTAATTGATTACAAAGTTTTTAGTGTAAAATAGAAGACATAAGTTTGTTTATTGTGAGGTCTGTCTGCCTACAATGATAAATAGTAAGATAATCAATAGATACATTAAATCATGTAAAACAGTCTCCTATTAGTCACATAAGCCTAAAAAGTACAAACATTAGAGACAGTAGCGCCCATAGGACCTGCAGCTATATATTGACATCCACATAAGGTACAAATGCATGAACAATAGAGATGGAAACAAGGAACCTAGGCACCATGATATCCACAACATCCTGTTGCTTACGAATAATGGGTCATCACTCACTAAACACATAAAATCACATAAAACAGCAAAATGCTATCAATTAAGTTGAGCTATAGAATACAAACAACAGTGTCAATTAGTGCAGCAACTACCAATCAACATCCCCACAGGGTGCAAATGCACAGATAATATGTAGGGCATAAACACCATGACATCCACAATCATATGTACAACAAAAAATATGATGACTATAAAATGTTAAACATTCCTTAGGATGGTTTAAAATGTGTAATATTTCTTTGTTTTCATTTCTAGTACCTTCCCCAAAATGTTTTTTTGAGTGAAAATAGAAATTGTGACTACTTTGGTCTCCAACATATTCCTCAAAGTGGTTTATTCCGGACTGGGAGTAGTGAATGCGATCACTTCATTGGCCAACATCTTCCCCAAAATGGTATAGGTTGCAGTGATAATATCAATTTTGACCCCTTCAGTGTCCAACAGTAACCAAAATGGCTTACATTGGATTGGAAAAAGTAATCCTGACCCCTTCAGTACCCTACACATTCCCAAAAGTGGTTTGGAATGGAGTAGGAATATGAAATGTGACTTTTTTAGAATCCACCATCTCCCCCAAAGTGGTTTACATTAGAGTGGGAGTAATAAGTTGTATTCCTTAGATTGGGGTGGGAATAGTAAATCTGACCTCTTTATATCCCAATGTCTTTCCCAAAATGGTTTGAATTGAAGTGGAAATATTAATTATCTCCCATTCAGTGTCCAACAGATTGCCCAAAGTTGTTTAGATTGGAGTGGGAATAGGAAATGTCACTCCTTCATTGTGAAACACCTTCCCCAAAGTGGGTTACATTGGAGGAGGAGGAGTAAATTGTATCCCTTACCTTACAATGGGAATAGCAACTCTGACCGTTTATATTTCAACACCTTCCCAAAATTGTTTAAATTAGAATGGAAATACTAATTTTGACCCAGTCAGTGTCCAACACTCACCCCAGAATGGTTTATATTGGAGTGGAAATAGTGATGTTTCTTCATTTAGTTCCCAACACATTTTGCTCCTCGGTTAAGATTGAAGTGAGAACAGAAAGAGTGGCCACCTTTAGTGACCCAAACCTTCCCCAAAATGGGTTAATTTGAAGTGGGAATTGTAATTTTGGACCCTTTAGTGACCAACACTTTCCACATAGTGGTTTAGATCACAGTGAAAATAGTAATTTTGACCCTTCAGTGTCCAACACCTTTCCAAAAGTGGTATAGATTAAGGGTGGGCGAAGCTCGTGGAATTCTGCTATGCAGAATTTCATGGAGTAGTTAAAAAAACTGTGAGCTCCATGGAATTCCTCCAGCGAGTGGAACACGCCCATTCACGCTATGTTTTTCACATTCAGAAGTGCAATGCTCATTCTCATGCTGAAAACATTGTGCGAATGGTACCAAACGGTTCGCATGTGCGCTGCCATTTTGTTTTCTCAGTCTCTCTGTGAAATGGTTCTGGGTCTAACTTTAATCCACCCTTAATCTTTTCAATTCCACCCTTTTCTAAATTATTTTTTCCTTTATTTCTGCAGTGAGTGTCTTTGTGTGTGTTCATTGTGCGCTTCTGTAATTTTTTGTGTGTATTTTTCATTACTTTTTTGAATACTTCATTGTTTTTTTTGCTTTTCCTTTTGCTTCTTTACTTTTTCTTTCTACTGTTCTTTCTATTTCCTCCCCTTTTTTCCACTCAGTGCCATGGAAGAGCAGAGTGGCAGATGGAATGGTGGCACTAGTGTGGCTGCTAGTCGCTTACCCTGTGGACGTCGGCACCACAAAGAGGCGCAGCCCTGACCCATTTTTACAGAGGCCGAGGTGGCAGCACTTGTATTCTTTGTGCAGCACCACCTCCTCTCCATGCTGGCAGCAGGCGACAGACCTGGGAGCAGTTACACGCTTCCGGAGCCTCAACTGCTGTGAGTGAGGGTGTGCCGGTGTGTGCATCAGCACGCTGAGGTCCAGCGCACCCAGGAGCAAATGGTGCACCAATGGACAAATATACGGGACCGCGAGCAGGACCTGCTTGACCAGATAGGTGTCAAGGTGTCAGGCATCAGTGAGTAAATAGTTATTTCTTTCTTGTGTATGTTCCATAGTGCTAATATGTTTTCTAATAGCAGTGCTGACTCCCAGAGGTAAGTTAGGTTTATGTTACGATGAATATTCTGTGATCCAGTTTGAGCTAGCCAGTTGCTTAGTCAGCCCTTCCTAATTGTACTCACCGGTATTTAAGAAATCATGTAGACTGAGACCCCTCCTTTCACCAAGAATAAAATAGTGGTAGTAGTAGTAAGTAATATCAGTGAGAAAGCATTCTCTTCTCTGTGCCTTTCTTTCTGTAGCTCATGCCATCACAATCTCCCAGTGAGGTGCAGTATACATCTATGCATTGAAAAAAAGGGGGGCTGAGTTGGCTGATCAAAAGTGCTTGAGAAGCAAAGATCATTCATTGCAATATAAATGCATTATTAGTGATATGTAGTTGCAAATGTAATTTAGGATTAGGAAATTTGGAGTAGAGCTTAGGTGTAGGAAATGAATAGGTCAACTCGAGTCAATATTAGTACTATATAAGTACAGTGTTACTGTGTTTGCCTTTTCTTGTCAAAATATTTTTTCTTATGAACCACTCATGTACTTTTTCTGTCATCTTTATTTCTTACCTCAGCACCCAAGAGGAAGAAGATGGGAAGATCCATGACAGGTCCAGAAGATGAGGATGCCAGTACAACCACCAGTGCAGCAGCTGGTGGTCCTGCTGGCCCCAGTAAGTCTTCCTGTTATATTATTTCCCTAACTTTCACCTATCCTCTAATAGAATATATTTTTTCTTTTTTTACTGTGCCTCTCTACCTTTTTTTCACTTATTTTCATTCTAAGATGTGTTAAATTATTGCTATCCCTGCATTGTACAATTTTTCATGTTTCTGTACCTGTCTCCCTCCTGTCTGTACTAGTTTGTAGCTTTCTTCTGCTTTGTTACTAAGCTTAGCTTTTCCTTTTACCCTTATATATCTTATGGACTGGTGCTGTAATACTAAGAGGACAGATTATTAAGACAAGTACTCTACCAAGAAGATTGCATGCCCAAGTCAGCTTTTCTACATGTTTGTGAAGGTTTCCTTTTCCTTGCTCATGCTCAAACAGTAAAACGAGCAAGTGGCCATTGCCATAGTGGCATCCCCATGTTGCATATATGTATTATTAATTTATACAGGAGTATATATACCATGTCAGCACTTTTGATGACAGTACAGCATGGCTGGAAAGTAGTATGAGGATGGCCATGTTGCATTTGACAAACAAGACATTACCATATCACTGTAGGTCCTCCTGGATTGACTAAACATTCCACCCCTTCATTGCACTTCAGTGATGTAGCTCTGCCCCTTCATTATGAAACGTTTGTGGTTGACTTGACACCTGGGTTTTCTAACAGTTAAGCATCATAATTCCTAAAGTGAGTGATCGATGAAGATAGAACTGTAGTGATCTATTATGGCTATATTTTGTTGAATTAGCTCCTAAAAATAACAAGGGGAGATGTATCCGGCATCTAAAGTGTGTAACATTTTTTCCAGCCACACTGACCACTAGGGCAGGCCCCAGCGACAGCACCAGTGTGTCAGACATAGCAGTGGTCGGATGGGGAAAACCGGGGGCAGCAGGGATGGGCGTTGGCAAGTCACATTGCTTGCTTATTGATAATTATTAGTACATTCATTGCAAGGGCATTGCTTGTGAACCCCCTGCTTTAGCTGCTATAGCTGTGGTTGAGTTATTAATTGTCTCTTCCATCTGCAACTCAGCAGACAAAAGCTCATAATGAATGGACACTACAAATGATGGGTTGATGGAAAAGGGACCAAAGGATGGAAGGATAAAGGAAAGGATGGGTGAAATGGTATGAGTGAAAGGACGAGTAGGTGGATGATAGGATACGTAAGTACGTGATGGGAGGTGCATGGGTGGGAGAAAGGATGAATGATAGGTTATATGGTTGAAAGGATGCCTCAGTGGGTGAAGGGTGGCTAAAAAGATGCTCAGGTGGGTCAACGGATGGGTGGTCGGTAATAAACAATATGTAGGTAAATGGATGTATGGGTGAAAGGATGGTTGAAAGGGTGGATATTGGTTTGGTGAGTGTATGGGTGTATACATGGATGGATGAATTAGAATAGTGAAAGACTTGACGAGAGGGAATGTAAAGTGTCAATGGTGGGCATCAAAGGGTGAATAAAACAATGGAAAGATGAATGGACTATTATTGGGTCAAGAAATAAGGGAGCTCTTCTGGAGAGGGACATGTCTGTTCATCTACTTCCCTTGGTATGCTTGACTTCCAAAGTTTGGTTCATAGTGGGGGGTATTTTAGTTTTCTGTCTACTCCCTTAACTCACTGTAGTTGTTAAGCAAGGCAGATATGTATTTTCCCACCCATTATCATTCATTACCTCCCTACTCATTAGTCACCCATGTTACTATGACATACCTGCAGCGTGGTTTAGTTTGGCAGAACAAAAATGCTGTCTGTGCAATGTGCATCTGCTTCAGTTAATGCAGTATTTACAAAGTTGTCAATGTATTGTAAACTTAAAACAAGATGGGTTTCCCTTCCCTCCCAATGCCCACTCTGTCACTTCCTAGTACTTCAAACTTTTATTCTTTCCAAAGTTTTGTCCTAGCCACCCAAACAAAATTTAAAAAATCCCTTTTGGGCATGCAGCACATTTATGTACAACTGATTTATATTTCATGGCTTCCATAAAAGATTCATGCCAGTTCAAATTTTACATTTGTCGTTTGTCAACTACAGTGAGACATGTGTGGGTAAAAAATTGACCATATGACTCATAATCAGACACATCAAATTCTAATGGCCCTAGGAGACCAGTAATGTACTGCTGCTGTGCCACTCTGCCTTTTAAACAATTGTTTGCACAGAGCACTCTTTACAATTTATTGTTTCCTTTTTCTTTCTTCCTATACCTACTCCAGGTACACATCCTCCTACACACCAGGAGATAGCAGCCGACTGTGGAGGCAGAAGCTGAAGGCCATCTGCACAGAATACCAGTGCCTGGTGGCTCTTCAGCAGAAGGAGGATGAGGCCCAGGCAGCTGCCATCATGCCCGCAGGTCCAAGCACCTCCAACCAGCTCCCAGTGCCTCTGCCATCCCAGCAGCAACAACAACACCTTCAGCACCACCGACAGCTGGCAGGAGCACGTCTGTGTCCCACTTCTGCTATGCCCTTGTACACTCATGCTTAGACCGCATATTCCAGCACCAAATCATCCAACACCTCACGTGCCTGGACCACCAGGTGGTACTGATAGAGGCAACCCTCAATGACCTCCAGTCCCACATGGAGACCGCCCTCGTTTAAACCCTTTTTTATTTTTTTGTTTTGGTCGGAGGGACACTTGTTGAGGGTGGAGGGGTTGGAAAAGGGAGTTGGGACTGAGTTCTTTCTCTTTGGGCATTTTATTTGGGCTTTCGTTGGACTTTGGACTTAGTTTACTTGGACTTTGGTTTGAGACGGAACAACTTGTTTGGGGAGAGGGGTGGGTCTGTTGTGAGAGGGAAGGGAGGTTTAAAATTGTAAATAACAAAAGGAGAATATTCTATTTTTTTTAATTTATGACTCAAATCTTTATTTTCGTGTTTTAGTTTGCACTGCTGTCTTTTAGCATAGATTGTTTTTTAAATCAGCTTAAAAAGTGTATGTCAGTTAGTTCACACTTGTTCCTCCTCTGTAACTATATTGACTACTAGTAGGTGATTTCCATTAGCCTATTTTGCTTATGAAAACCTAGATAAACAAAACAACATCTTCGGTAGAAGTTAATTACTAACTAAAAAAGGACTCTTCACTCCACAGTTCTCTTTCCTGAATAAATGAAGCGAGGGCTGAAAGCTCATTCTTCTTACTTAGGATCCTCCCAGTGTGTCATCTTATGATGGTGGAAGTAGTAATATCAGCCTAGTGCACTAACAGGGAAGACATCACAAGCAAGGTGCCACTCCAACAATGCAAACTCCAACTGTAGGATTAATCAAATGGTTTTCCATCATGGCCAACTAGATTGAAAGAAAACCGAGAGTTAGTGGGTTATATTATATGACACTAGAAAGACTGAGACCAGACTACCACGCAGATGCAGTATGATGACACACAACAAAGAAGACCTGATATGATAATAAAAACTAGCAATATCAACTTCTTCCAAACAATGGGGAGCTAGTATTTAATGAAAACTAAATTTAGGAAATTAAGGGCCAGATGTAGCAAACGTTTAGCGAGTCGCAAACGGCAAAATTTGCCGTTTGCGACTCGCTAAACGCGTTTCCCAATGCAGAAATGCATATTGCGAGTCGTTACCGACTCGCAATAAGCATTTCCGACTCGCAAATAGGAAGGGGTGTTCCCTTCCTATTTGCGAGTCGCATTGGGATGCAATACCATTTGCGACCGCGTACGCGGTCGCAAATGGCCTCGCAGTTACCATCCACTTCAAGTGGATGGTAACCCACTCGCAAATTGGAAGGGGTCCCCATGGGACCCCTTCCAGTTTGTGACTGGACCCAAAAATATTTTTTCAGGGCAGAGAGTGGTCCAAGGGACCACTCCCTGCCCTGAAAAAATACCGAAACAAAAGTTTTTTTTTTTTTTTTTAAGTGCAGCTCGTTTTCCTGTTAGGAAAACGGGCTACACTTAAAAAAAAAAACTGCTTTATTGAAAAGCAGGTCACGAACATGGAGGTCTGCAGACATCAGCAGGCCTCCATGTTAGCGAGTGCCTATACTCGCTATGGGGCCGCAATTTGCGACCCACCTCATGAATATTCATGAGGTGGGTCATTGCGACCCCATAGCGAGTCGCAGTCGGTGTCTGAGACACCGTACTGTATAGCAATTTGCGACTTGCAAATTGCGAGTCGCAGGGACTCGCAATTTGCAAGTCGCAAATTGCCAATTTGCTACATCTGGCCCTAAATCCTAAGTCAGGAGAAGTGGGCTCAGAGTCATCAGTGGTGTGGACAAGGTTAAGCGTTTGCGCAATACACAACACAAGGCCTGAATGGTGATGTTGACGAATGATGTGTGTGTGTAAAAGGGGCTGGTGTGGGCTATTGCTCAGGTAGCAGAAGATCATGCAGTGAGTTTGTATCACTTTCACCACATCAACTGCAGCAAGTGTGAGATCAGTTTATGGTGCAAAATTAAGTCATACCGCAATAAATAACCCACAGCCTCAGGGAAGAAAGCGAGGGATTAAATGAAAGATAGGAAAGGGGATTTGGGAAAAGGTATGACAAATACAAACAATGCAAAAAAGAAGCAACAACATTATTCATCAGGGCACTGGGCAGTACACCATCATCAATCTGTTGTGGAAGGAAATGAAGGAACAAGCTTGACAAAGTTCAGTTAAATGCATTGCAAACACTTTTTCAGCCGAAGAGAGACCCAAGACAGTATGGCGGTCATTACAACACTAGCGGTCCAAGACCGCCAGGACTGTTGTGACAGAAGCACCGCCAACAGGCTGGCGGTGCTCCCAAGGTCATTACGACCGTGGTGGTTGTGCCACGGTCACACCGCCGGGGTCGGCGGTTTCCCGCCACATTTGCCCCGGCGGTGATAATCCGCCTGGGCAGCGCTGCTTGCACCGCTGCTCAGGGGATTACGAGTCCCCGACCGCCAGCCTTTTCCTGACGGTTTGAACCGCCAGGAAAAGGCTGGCGGTATGGGGAATCGCGGGGCCCCTGGGGGCCCCTGCACTGCCCATGGCATGGGCAGTGCAGGGGCCCCCTGACAGGGCCCCATGCAGCTTTTCACTGTCTGCTATGCAGACAGTGAAAAGCGCGACGGGTGCAACTGCACCCTTCGCACGGCCGCAACACCGCCGGCTCCATTTGGAGCCGGCTCCTGTGTTGCAGCCGAGAAACCAGGTTTCCGCCCGCCGGCCCAGCGGGGATCTCAAAATGACTGTGGCAGGAATGCGCCCGCATTGGCGGCCGCCCGGCGGTCAGATCTTGGCGGGCGGCTTCAGCCACCCACCAAGGTCATAATGAGGGCCTATATCTCTAAACTATTTCCCTTCTAGGGTTAAAAAATACAAATGATGTAGGAGTAAAGATAACCCAACCAGTTTTAAAAATTATGATTCTTGAAGAAAAATTATATTGTATTACCAAATTGGTCGGCACGTCTGCATTCTTCTCGAAATGTCCATCACTTTTGGGTGTCTAGCTGAACCTGTCTGGTAGGTAAGCTGGTTTAATGAGCTTTGACCAAGCTTTGTTCATGCAGGAGAGGAGTAGGCAAAGGCCTGCACATTGAAAAAATAAACTATATTATGGATTAAGGGAGAAGGACAGAAGAAAGCCAGGTGAGCTGCATGCATGTCAGGAGTGTAGCAAGAAGACTCAGAGGCAGAGCAAGAACATAAAGAGAAGTTTCACTTTTGAGCCAACAATGCAGCAAACACACACTCAGCAGCATTTCCCAAATCAACTCACCCCGCTCCAGCCCACAGAGCTGACCTAGGCCTCAGACACTGATTTCATCATCATGATTTCTCTTTGAAGTCGATTCTCTTTGAACCTGCTGAGGTAGTCCCGCTCTGAGTCCTTCCATTCTCCTCCTCCTCTTGATTCCGAGTAATGCCGTATCACTCCCAACCCAAGCAAAATAGACATGTGTAGTGCACTGCTGTTGAAGAACAAATAGAGCATGAGAATTGGAGTATTTTGTGTAGATTCATGTTTGTTAACTAAAGTGACTGTTCTGGACAGTGAAGAACCAGAAAAAATGAGCGGACCTTTCTGGTAAATTTCTCTAAGTTTGAAAGGGCAGTTACCTTCAGGAAAAATGATCACCTATCTGTCCCCAAACATTGCAAATCATCAAAATCAAGTTTTAAAAAATGTTGAACACCCTCTCTCACTGTCACCACATACATCATCAAACACTCAACATATCGTCACTCAGTGCAATAATTAGTAGTTAACTCTTACAATCCAAGAATGGTGGTAGATACAAAATTGTATCTTCTCTTTGATGCTAGCAACACATTGGAATTTGGATTTGGCACTGGTAGTCTTCTAATCAATGATCTTCTGGGGCAGCTCTGCTATGTTCTGCAAAATAAGAGTAGGCAGTTGGATGTGAGGGAGGCAGGCATCGTCGTCAATGTCCTGATGGGAACGTGGAGGCTTCTTCACTGCTCTAACTCATATCTGGCCATATAAGTGACTAAAACTTGCCGGGGCAGCATGAGTCCCACACAAACATAATGCTACACTAGCCACATTTTTTGCAAAGAAAGAAGTTCAACTAGAAATACATAAAAAGTTCTATGTGGCACTGGCATACTCCATCTGGGAAGTAGAGTTTGTCCTCAGACTCAGGTTGTTCACTCAGACGTTGGTCAGCTAACACACTTGATTCTGACCAATCATATGCCTCCTCCTCTTGTGGTATTTTGGGAATGGTGTAATCTAGTAGTTTGCACTGTTGGCTCATTTTTATCATCTCTCCACATTTTGAGGTGAGAGACTGGTCTTTCTCATTGTAACAACTGCACCAACTGAACTGAACACAAGCTCAACAGACACACTGGCCACAGGGCAAGCCAGATGTTTTATTGCAGCCTATTGCCAGCCTGCTGAGCTCTAGCCATTGGCGGATCTTCTCATACCAATATACCAATGGGTTTTGATCCACATATAATTATTTTGGGTCATCCAGATACTCCTGAAACATCCTCTGAATGGTCATTGGTGCTGCCACTTGTTTGACCTCTTTTGCATTTACCTCTGCACTAGACTTAAGAACTGCCACTTGAAACCAAGGCAATGCAGAGGTTGGGTTAATTTCTTCTTTTACTGTTGTTGCAGATGTTCTTGTTGCTGGTGTTGCCTGCTGTGATGAGACAAGACTGCCCTTTCTAGAAGTTAAAAGCAGCACCTCAGAACTGTGGAGTGGGACTCTAAGTTCCAGCTGTCCTTCTTCCTGCATCCGGCTTGCTTAACAATCGGCCTCTTGTATTTTGAAACATTCCTTCAGAAAAAGGAAAGAAAGTGGGCAGAATTTGTTTGTAGCATGAATCAAGTAGGATGGCACAGATCTACTCTTTGGACAAAATGATGTCATTTTGCAGCCTTGCTTTATAAGCCAAGTAAAAAATTAAGCTCTCAACTTAGGCATGTGTTTCTGTATTTTTGTTCACACCTCTGAGTACAACCATTTCAGACACCTTGTCTAGCTGTTGTTGTAGCATATGCCACAGGTGGATAGCTTGGCTTTTCCTATTGTCCTTCTTGCTTGCTAACTTCCAGTGAGAAAACCTCAAAAGCCAGTAGTGCCCCATTTGTCCGCATCTATGGACATAGCTTCTCCAGTTGCAGCCCCTCCTCTTTGAATGACATAGTCATTGATCTGTCTGTACTGTTCAAACAGATGTTGCAACACACAATATGTCAAGTTCCAATGTGTTGCCACATCCTGCTGCTCCTTCCTGGCTTCAACAGAAAAGCAGAAATTAGTTCAGATTTGTCTACAGGTGGTCAGTATGATGCTGACTGTGTCTTCTTTTTTGAGAGAGTCTTGCACAGCCAGGTTGATGCAGTGCACCAAACACAGGACCCTGAAATAGCCACCGTCTGCATGTTCTTGACTATGTCACTGCCATTGTCCATGGCAACAAATCCAATCTGGAGACCTCTAGGTTACAGCCTTTCAGACACCTTACTGTGTTAAATTTATCCAAGTGGTTTGCAGCTGTATGTGATTTCTTTATGGCAAACATGGCTACTGATACATGCTGCTGAGTGCTCTTAAAACGTTCTTCAGGGCCAAGACCTGTAGATAGCTTTTTCTTCATCCCTGCAGAAGAGATCCGGTGTACAGTGATGCACATGTAATCAGTCTCCTGACAACTGGTCCACATGCCTGTTATCAGGCAGATAGTTTGGGCAACACTTTGCTGCAAAGCTTCTCCAACCAACTGCAGCACAACCTGGCAAAATAGGTTTGACTTGGAACCTTCCATTTTGGGCAAATGGCTGTCACACATTTGTAGGAGGCTGGCCTGGCTTGTAGTGGGTACCAAGGTGTACTTACACTCTGTACCAGGTCCAGTTATCCCTTATTAGTGTAGAAGAGGTGTTTCTAGCAGCTTAGGCTGATAGAAGGTAGCTATAGCAGAGCAGCTTATGCTGAACTAGGAGACATGCATAGCTCCTACTATACCACTGGTGTCATATGCACAATATCATAAGAAAACACAATACACAGATATACTAAAAATAAAGGTACTTTATTTTTATGACAACAAGCCAAAAGTATCTCAGTGAGTATCCTCAGTATGAGGATGCCAAATATCCACAAGATATATGTACACAATACCAAAAATATGCAGTAATAGCAAAAGGAAGTAATGCAAGCAATGTAAAGTTACAGTAGATTGCAATAGGAGCACATAGGTATAGGGGCAACACAAACCATATACTCCAAAAGTGGAATGTGAACCACAAATGGACCCCAAACCTATGTGAGCTTGTACAGGGTCGCTGGGACTGTAAGAAAACAGTGAGGGTTAGAAAAATAGCCCACCCCAAGACCCTGAAAAGTAGGTGTAAAGTGCACCTATATTCCCCAGAGAGCACAGAAGTCGTGATAGGGGAATTCTGCAAGGAAGACCAACACCAGCAAAGCAACCAAAGTGGATTTCCGGACGAGAGTACCTGTGGAACAAGGGTACCAAGTCCAAGAGTCGCGACAAAGTCGAGAGTGGGCAGATGCCCAGGAAATGCCAGCTGAGGGTGCAAAGAAGCTGCCACTGGATGGTCGAAGCTGTGGATTCTGCAAAAACGAAGAGGGCTAGAAACTTCCCCTTTGGAGAATGGATGTCCCACGTCGTGTAGAAGCTTGCAGAGGTATTCCCACGCAGAAAGACCACAAACAAGCCTTGCTAGCTGCAAGAGTTGCAGTTAGGGTTTTTGGATGCTGCTGTGGCCCAGGAGGGACCAAGATGTCGCCACTTGGATGAGGAGACAGAGGGGGCGTCCAGCAAGTCAGGGAGCCCTCACAGAAGCAGGCAGCATCGCAGAAGTACCAGAACAGGCACTTGGAAGAGGAGTGAACCGGAGCTCACCCGAAGACACAAAATGGAGTCCCATGACGCCGGAGGACAACTCAGGAGGTTGTGCACTGCAGGTTAGAGTGTCGGGGACCCAGGCTTGGCTGTGCACAAAGGAAATCCTGGAAGAGTGCACAGGAGCCAGAGCAGCTGCAAATCACGCGGTACACAGCAATGCAGTCTAGCGTGGGGAGGCAAGGACTTACCTCCACCAAACTTGGACTGAAGAGTCACTGGACTGTGGGAGTGACTTGGACAGAGTTGCTGAGTTCCAGTGACCACGCTCGTCGTGCTGAGAGGGGACCCAGAGGACCGGTGATGCAGTCTTTTGTTGCCTGCAGTTGCAGGGGGAGGATTCCGTCGTCCCACGGGAGATTTCTTCAGAGCTCCTGGTGCAAGAAGGAGGCAGGCTACCCCCAGACCATGCACCACCAGGAAAACAGTCGATACAAGGTTGCAGTAGTCATCTTTGCTACTTTGTTGCGGTTTTGCAGGCGTCCTGAGCAGTCAGCGGTCAATCCTTTGGCAGAAGGTGAAGAGAGAGATGCAGAAGAACTCTGAAGAGCACTTGCATTCGTTATCTCAAGAATTCCCCAAAGCAGAGACCCTAAATAGCCAGAAAAGGAGGTTTGGTTACCTAGGAAGGAGGATAGGCTAGCAACACAGGTAAGAGCCTATCAGGAGGAGTCTCTGACATCACCTGCTGGCACTGGCCACTCAGAGCAGTCCAGTGTGCCAGCAGCACCTCTGTTTCCAAGATGGCAGAGGTCTGGAGCACACTGGAGGAGCTCTGGGCACCTCCCCCGGGAGGTGCAGGTCAGGGGAGTGGTCACTCCCCTTTCCTTTGTCCAGTTTCGCGCCAGAGCAGGGCTGGGGGATCCCTGAACCAGTGTAGACTGGCTTATGCAGAGATGGGCACCATCTGTGCCCATCAAAGCATTTCCAGAGGCTGGGGGAGGCTACTCCTCCCCAGCCCTGACACCTTTTTCCAAAGGGGGAGGGTGTATCACCCTCTCTCTGAGGAAGTCCTTTGTTCTGCCTTCCTGGGCCAGGCCTGGCTGGACCCCAGGAGGGCAGAAACCTGTCTGAGGGGTTGGCAGCAGCTGCAGTGAAATCCCTGGAAGGGCAGTTTGGCAGTACCCGGGTCCGTGCTAGAGACTCGGGGGATCATGGAATTGTCTCCCCAATGCCAGAATGGCATTGGGGAGACAATTCCATGATCTTAGACATGTTACATGGCCATGTTCGGAGTTACCATTGTGACGTTATACATAGGTAGTGACCTATGTATAGTGCACACGTGTAATGGTGTCCCCGCACTCACAAAGTCCGGGGAATTTGCCCTGAATGATGTGGGGGCACTTTGGCTAGTGCCAGGGTGCCCACACACTAAGTAACTTAGCACCCAACCTTCACCAGGTGAAGGTTAGACATATAGGTGACTTATAAGTTACTTAAGTGCAGTGGTAAATGGCTGTGAAATAACGTGGACGTTATTTCACTCAGGCTGCATTGGCAGACCTGTGTAAGAATTGTCAGAGCTCCCTATGGGTGGCAAAAGAGATTCTGCAGCCCATAGGGATCTCCTGGAACCCCAATACCCTGGGTACATCAGTACCATATACTAGGAAATTATAAGGGTGTTCCAGTATGCCAATGTGAATTGGTGAAATTGGTCACTAGCCTGTTAGTGACAATTTAGAAAGCAGAGAGGGCATAACCACTAAGGTTCTGGTTAGCAGAGCCTCAGTGAGACAGTTAGTCATCACACAGGGAACACATACAGGGCACACTTATGAGTACTGGGGCCCTGGCTGGCAGGGTCACAGTGACACACACACTAAAACAACATATATATAGCAGTGAAATATGGGGGTAACATGCCAGGCAAGATGGTACTTTCCTACAACATTCTAAAAATCTTGTTCCTTCCACAAAAGAAAAAGGGAGGAGGTCCAGAGCTAACATTTTTGTCAGCTTCCCATTTTACAAATGTGCCATTGTGGGTCATAGGGTACCTCCTTCCCAAACATGGCCATAATAGTAGCCTGCATTTTTTTCTTTTCTGGGGCAACTGATGTCGGTGATTTTTGAGAAGTAGGTGGTGGTAGATTCAATGTGCATTGTGGGGCAGTCTCTGTATGTCGTGGTAACTCCATCTGACTTGGAGTCTTCTAGTGCCATTGTGAGGTCGCTGAGGCAGGTGATTCTGATGTACTGCTGAGTACAAGGCTGCTTTGCTTGAGGATGTCACCATCTTCTTCATCACCTTCCAATGTGATTGGACTTTTAGCTGATGTTTCCCGACTGTCTTCACCTTCACCACCACAACCACATTCAGCAACTTTTTTTAAGGTGCTCCTCCTACTGCATTACATACTATTTTGTCATATGGGTCATTTGGCCTTCAGTACGATAATGTGGACCAGGCTTACCTTGACAAAAACTTGTGTGGCAAATGGAGCACATTGCAATGTTCTTCTCATGTTTCTCTTGTTTGCTAATCATGAAAACATCCTAAATTGAGGAGAAGTACTTTCTTAGTTGGCCAATGCCTGATAAAAAACTGGAGGTGGGTTGGTGTGTTATTGATTGCCTCTCTGCAGTGCATACTTCTTCCGAGATAGGGGTTGGTTCAGGTCTCAGCTGGGGGCTGACAAATATGGGAGCTGGCAATGCTACCTGTGCCACGACCCTTGGAACAGGTGGAATAGTAATGTTGAACTCCACTGTGCCAGCTTCCACAATGACTGGTTTGTTGTCTTCATCCTCCTCCCCATCCCCTTCCCTGACTCTAAGGTTTTCACAAACTTTTCTTTTCCATTGCCTTTCCTGGCATCTCCGGGAGACTACAGGTATCCCCTTTGTGCCCCTATCATAGTCATTAGAAGTAGTGCTTGGAGAAGATGGTGGAGTAGTACTCTTTGTTTACCTTGCTGGAGATATGGGATCCAGTGATTCTGCAGGAAGCTCAACCTACTGTTCTGCTCTTACTTCAGGAAAGTCTACGATTGCTGCCTTCAGCTGCTTTCCACTTTGCTCTGTTTAATTAAATGATTGGGTTTTACTTTTCAAAAGAGGCAAATAAAAATTCAGCGTCAGGGCTCGTCAGCGTTGCCATGATTGCAGTGGCAGCCTCAATGACAGACATGGTCTTGGGCTTAGAGTGGGGGTGGTACTGTTCGTTATACAGGAGTGCTGCTCCTAGGGTCCTCCCCGGAGGCCTGTGTGCCAGGCACATGTCTCCTGAAAAAGGATGTGGTTGGCACATCACTGGTGGAAAGCTGTTTCTTCTCGCTGACCACTTTCTTGGGAGCAACTTTCTTTTGGGCCATATTAAAGCTCTCAGCTGGCAGTGGCACTAAGCTGCAAAAGAGGAAAAGAGTGAAGGATTAAAGTCACTCTGCAGGCCTTCTGTTTGGCAGAGCTGCAGGTGATGTATTTTCTTCTCTTTTGCACCTAAAAGCAAACAAATCAAGAAAAACATGTAGTTAGTGAAATGTGGCATTGTTACAGGTTGAAATATTACAGACAAATGAAATAGCAGTGTGGTTGGTTTCTTACATAATAAATAACAAATTTATCTGAACATTGTAATATCAAACCATACTTAAAATTTCATTTCAAATCAAGCAACACAACATACCGATGTAGTTCTTTGCTTTATCTCCATCAATTCAAAAGGAGACACCTGCGGTGGTCAGAGAAGTGCATAGGTAAATGGAATAATCCCTAAAAATAAAAAAATATGAATGATGCTGCTGATGTGTCTGTAGTGCACAGCAGACAGGGTGCCCAGGAGGAAATGGAATTATATCTAAAGAAACTGAATGCTGTAGCACAGCTGTGCACCTATGCTAGATGGATGAATGAGTGGAAGGATGGACATATGGATGAATGGATCGAGACAAAAAGCAGAAAAAATAAATGAATACATTTAAAAAATAAAATAAAATACATTTTAAAAATGTTAAAAGATAAAAGTAAAGTTTAAAAAAATAAAAACAAGAAATGAAAATTCTAAAAAAAAAAATATATAAAAAAATATATACATTTTAAAAATGATCAATAATTGCCAATGTTTGAATGGGAGGAAGAGAATAAAGAAACCTATTTTGAGGTAAGGAGGTGCAAAATAAAAAATGAAAAAAAAGCACGTAGTAATATAAGCACTGTTCATCAAAATCATATTCTTACTGTACATATACTACAGTGATCCCCAAGCACATCATTAAACTGGTATGATAGTCATCCATGCAAGCCAATGGCAAAGTTACACTGGCTGAATGTACAAAATGGCCATCGGCCATGTGGTCAAACAACAGCAGCAAGCAAGGAGACATGGAGAACAAAGAACACATGCAAGCCTATGGCAAAGTCACACTGGCTGGATGCACAAAATGTCCACCAGAACCACGGTTAAACAACAGCAGTGAGCAAGGAGGCATGGATATCAAAGAACACATGCAAGCCTATGGCAAAACACACTGGCTGGGTTCACAAAATGGCTGCCATTCACATGGTCAAACAACAGCAACAAGCAAGGAGGTATGGGGAACAAAGAACACATGCAGGCCTCTGGCAAATCAAACTGGCTGGATGCACAAAATGACCACCAGCCTTATGGTAAAACAACAACAGTGAACAAGGATGTGTGGGGATCAAAGAACACACTTAGGCCAATGGACACAGATTACACAAAATGGCCCACATGTCATGGAAAACAGAGACAAATGGTGACCACTGACAAACTCATGCATACACACATACACACACACTAGACAGAAAAAGGAGGCAAGGTGGTAACACTGAAGAAAACACTAACATTAACTCAGCAATGCAAACCACAAACATTACGTGAGCTATACAATTTTACAACACAAATCCTCCTATGCCATCAAATATTACCCCACATGTATACGTTTTCAGACAAAAATGAAATGCAATCAATAGCCAGCATTTTTTGTTTAATCCGATGCCACCCCTGCCCTAAATGAAGTTTTAAAACCAGATACTACAGATGTTATTTTTTTCAAGCACAGATGACTAGTACTGGACCTGCTTGCTAGATGGCCCATTGGAAATATAGACCACACAGTAAGATAAATAACTATTGCAAATGTAATAAACATGGAGAGAGGGCACTGAGCTGTGCAATAATTTTCCCTTGCAAAAGATATAAAATTAATGAAATGAAAAAAATAACTATGCCCCTACTTAAACTCCAGGCCACCCACCACAATGAAATGTAAAATTGAAATAAAAGTACAAAGAAATACTGGTGCATGCCCTATCAAACAAACAACTCCTTTATATAACAGTTAATTAACTTACTTGTGTGATATCACAAAAACAAAGTCCTTAAATTCAAAGGTATATATCCAGGAGAAGAGGAGAGTGATTCTTCAACCTCAAAATCCAAGCGAAAAGTGAATGGACAAAAAGCACTGGGAGGAGCCTGCTGCACAGGAACAGTAAGTTGGAATCTCTGGGGTACTTCATGCCTGTTGGAAAAAAAAGTAAACAAAAAGGCTTCTCACACTAAAAGACAACAAGAACAGTCCTTTGGAGAAGAAAATCCAATTAAAAAACCTATTTTTAGGTAGGTTCAGCTGCTTCTCACACTTGCAACCAGCACTATTCATGCAGCATGCAATAATGATTTTGTGACTTTCCCAGGATTGTACTATAGTGTACCACCAGACACATGGAGACAACAAAATCTGGCTTTCAAGAGACTGAAAGTGCATTTAATCACACGCCTCATGTGCCTCATTGTACTTGTTCTCCCCTAATGTAGTTGGATGTCTCACAGGTATTAGGAGCCAGGGCAGGTTGGGGTATCCAAAGTCACCTGTGTGGAAAAGGAAACATGGCCGTGACTAACATTGCTAAGTGGAGTGCTGACTGTGTCATGAGGGGCATAGACGTCTGACATGGAGAGCAGTACACATACCTATGAGGCAGGCCCCTTCCCAATGTAGCTGTGACATCATTGCAGGGACACTGCTGTTCCTCAGGATGTAGGAATCATGTACTGATCCTAGGAATTTAGAGTTCACATGTGTAATGTATTGGTCTGCACTGCACACCACTTGTACATTGAGTGAATATGCACTCTTCCTGTTCCTGTAGACCTGTTCATTGATCCTCGGAGGTACCAGGGCAATGTGAGTCACATCAATGGCCCCAATTACATGTGGGACATTTGAGATGTTGTAGAAGGCTGCTTTACCAGTGGGAAGATTTGGAGGTAGTGGGAACCTAATGTACCTGTGCACATGCTTGAGTAGGGCATCCAGCACATCCTGCAACACCTTACAGAACTTGGGCTGTGAGAAGCCTGCAGCCAGTCCCACTGTGCTCTAAAATGAGCCACTTGCCAGGAAATGCAGGACTGACAATACCTGGACTGTTGGAGGGATGGCATGGGGATTCCTCAAGCTCAGCACGAGGTCTGCCTTTAACTGGGCGACCAGTTCCCTGATGCACGAACGGTTCAGTCAATAGGTCTGGATTATGTGGTGCTCTTCCATGGTTTCAAGATCTACAAGTGGCCGGTAAATTGGTGCATTCCTCATCACTCCATTGTGGCCAAATCTGTGCAGGGGTAGAAACACCAATCAGGATATCTGTCACAATGTAGGCTATACAGTATGACACATGACAGTCATTATGTAATAGTCATGCAAGTTGCCTGTAATGTGTAAGTACACATTACTCTACCCTCCGTACCTAACCAGATGATGGCACATGATTCCTGTGTGAATGGACATATACAGGACATGTACACCTAGACCTTCCCTGTGTTTTACCATACTTATCAAATATGCTGACAATTGTTGTGACAAGTCTGTATATTTCACTAGACATGCACTACATGTGTCTAGATTCACCATGTCAGACCTGAAGTATGTGTGAGGACAGGCAGGTAGCTATGCTGTGTAAACTCAGGTCAGTAATGTCACAAACTAAAATGGCAATCACGTGCCCAGCCTGCATTGTACTACTGGACGTCACCTCGTTCCGCCAGTGGAAGTTGTCATGTGAGAGTGTGGTCAGAACCATTGCCAAGGAAGTGCAGACCCTGGGGGTCCATTGCCGGCAGAACACCCATTGCAGGAAGCAGTAGGAGGACCTGTGTCGCTGGGCCCGGAAGACCACATAGGCCCAACGTGGAGGGGTGCATGTCAGACCCTGACCCCCCCTAATGGCCCGCATTCTGGCCATGGTGTACACTGATTTGGATGGGTGCTTGAAGGCAGCACACAAGGGGGTAAGTGTTGACTGACTGGTCACCACTGCATGGTTGTGCACTGTCACACTCCTTGGACTTGGAATTAATGTAGTCAGATGTGATTTAGGGAATGTACAGTCCTTGTTGCCACACCCATCAAGTAGGAGTGTGTGATGGTCACTATGTTGAGCCATGTAGGATGAGTAGTGGTGGTACAGTGACACATGTTCAGCCTTAGGTATGGGTCTCTCAAGTCAGCATTCATGTCAGTGGCTGCATCCTCCATCTCTGCGTGTACTGTAGTAGTTTGAAGTGGTCATGATGGCACTGCATATGGGTAATGACAGGCATGTTACGTGAATGTTGCAGTTGCTTCACTTCCTACATCAATGTATCCTCTACACTGCATGTACTCCTCACTTTCCTATCAGTTAGTCAGTGTCCTGAGTCCCTCTTTGCTTAGATTTATATCATCCTGTAGTGGATGTCATGTGATTGGGTATAGTCCTGGGATTGATTCTAGGAGTAATCATTTTGGCCGTGATGGGCATGTAGTTGTCTTCATGCCGGAGTTTGGTCTGCAGGGTTGGTATGAGTTTCGACATAGCTTGCATGACTCTATTTGAGAAAAACTGCTAATTGGTCTATTGTTTCGCAGGCAGGGACTGTTATCTGCATTGTTTGTATGTGAAATGGATGTGTGGGTTCTAATATTTAGTTCCATTTCTGTTTCTGCCCCCTCCTTTTCTTTCTCCTCCTCTGTCTATGTGTGCATCAGTATCATCTGGCGAGGGAGGAAGGGCACCGGCGGGTGGGTATGCTGCAGCCCACGGGACCCAGGAGGCAGCCAGCAGTGAAGCCAAGGGGACCAGTGGGACTGAAGTCGAGGGGAGCACCATGGGGGAGACTGGAGCTACCACAACATCTGACTCAGATTCTTACGCCGATGGTGGATCCCTGGCAGTGGCGGATCCTTCTGGTACCACAACAACACCTTTGTTGTCCGCTACCCCCCTTTCCAGCACCATCTTCCCTGTAGCACCCCACCCAATTGCCCATGCCTGCTCACCCAGGAGGGTGGGCGTCTCCTACGCTGCAGGCACCTCCGCCCCTGCCCCAGTCAGCCCTGCTGCCCTCAATGAGGAGGCTATTGAAGGCCTGAAGTCCATCTCTGTGGGGCAGATAATGATTATGAATGCCATCCAGGGACTGGCATCCCAGATGCAGCAGACCAATGCATTCTTGGAAGGCATTCACTGTGCCTTGTCTGGCCTCCAGAGATTGTTTCAGGCTCTGGCCTCCTCGTTGACTGCAGGCAGTGTTCCTTCATCTTCCGTCCCCGCTCCAGCTACCTGTTCCCAATCCACAAGCCCTCTCCCTACACCCGTCCATGGCACATCAACACACAAGCATACACCCACTACAACAGACAAGGTGCGCAAAGACAGACATGGGCATCACAAACGATCACACAGGCATGAACACACACAACGCACATCTGCAGACACAACAACAGACACTTCTCCCACCACCTCCTCCCGTACAGTCACATCTCCACTCATACTTCCAACACAGAATCATCACACACTGGTTCTGCTGTCATTCCTGTCATCCCCTCAGTCACCACAACAGCAGACTCACAGTCACACACCCCACACACCAAATCTGTACTCACCATGACTACTTTCTCTGCCACCTGCAGCACATCCACCTCACTTGCACACACCACCTCGACATTCACTCACACATCACCCATTCCCTCTCCCTGCATCTCTGCCTCCTCCCAAGAAATGCATAAGTACCCACTCACCCACCCAACATTCAGCCACCAAACACATCCGGACACTGCACACACCAGCATCCACGTACAGCACACAGACACATCAGACAAGCACTTCCTCTACCCCCACTCCTCACCCTCAGTCATGTGACTGCCCTGTGTACCTAAGAGAGTTTTCCTTGCCACCCTTGACCTCTTCCCTACTCCTCTCCCATCTTGTCTTCTCCGTACACAGCGTGTCCCCCTACCCCTCTCAGGCCCTTCTACCTCCCATTCCTTGGGTCCCCCCTCTGGTCTTTCTCCTGCTTCTCCACCCATCAAAAATTCCACCCTTCCCAGTGCCAAGGTCACCCCTCCTAAGCCAAAGCCAAAATGTGACCCTTCTGCATCCAAGCCTCCCCCACCACCCCCACACCCCTGAGGTGCCTGTATGTCCCATTGCTGCCCCTATGAAGTAGAGGCCTAGCTTCAATCAGGAGTCAATTTAGGCCCATATTGATAGACAATGTGTCCTTCTGAATTAGACATTTGGACTTGCCATTGGCAGTTTTTGTATATAGTTTATTGTTTGAATACAACTGCCCACATTGCTGTGGTTGACAAGATAAGATGCTTGTCCTGGTTTCCTTCTACATGGTGGTGTGACATCTATGTACAAAGGTGTGTGGGGTCTGTGTATGGATTGTGTCTGTGTTGTTGCATGCGCTTGGTAGATGTTTTGGGCCATGGCAATATTGTGGTGTGTGTGTCTGCTTGCTTGTGTCTTTGTATGGGATGTTGTGTGTGTCCGTATGTCCAAGTGCTGGATGTGTGTATTTCCTTGATTGTTGGTTGTATGTGTTGTGTCACCTGTATGATTGTTTGGATATATGTTCAGCTATTGATTGTGTATCATTGCTACTTGGAGTTCATGGTGTGTGTGTATGTGTGGTGTTGCACAACGTGCCTGTCTGTGCCAGCATTGAGGTGCTTGTGGGGTAGTTGTTGTTGTGTGGTTATGGGATGTGTTGGTGGTGTTGTTGTACGTTGTGCTGTATGTTTGGCACATATCTGCATGGCTTTGTGTGTGTATTGGGCATTTGGCCTTGATGTATGTTGTGTGTGCATATGTGTGGCCTTCACTGTGTGGGTGGAGTGTGTGTGGTCTGTGTGGGAGTGTATCACTGCCATTTCCCTCCTCTCTGTGCTAGGTTTACTTATGGTGGTCGTCCTCATCGTCGTCAGTGGTCCTGAAGGTGTATGGCGAGATACAATGCTGGGAAGACTAGCAGTCAATTTGCCATGGCGGCCGCGGCGGCGTCTCTGTGGCTGGAGTTGGGTGTTTCCATTTATACTTTCTGATTCCACCAGGTTTTTCATGCGGTAAGGCCCCATGGAATGTCCTGGCGGAGTGGTTACTCGGAATATTGAGGGTGGGACATTGGCTGCCTCCTGCCTGAAGTTGTCTTTCGTCGGCAGATGCTGCTCGTCGGCAGAGGCGGGCCTGGCAGTGAGTTGTCTGTATTGCATTGGGTTCACTGCCTTACTCATTATTTGGCGATCTGCACCGCCACCCTGCTTGCGTTCACAAGACCGCCATCAGCGTGACGGTTTGGTTACCACCAAACTTGGAATGACCATCTTAGTGTCCAACGTATTTCCTAATGTGGAGTGGAAATATTATGTATTGTATTTTTAATGCACACGTGTTTCCAAAAAGATTTTTGATTTAGTGGGCATGCTGTAGTTTAAAATGTTATTATATAATTTAATGGCTAATGTATTTTGGAGAGTGGTAGAACAAATAGTTTTATTGAGTTACTGTCTATTTTGTAGTATTGGTTGGTTTGTAGTTTTTGTGCATTTTAAAATTATTTTTAATGATAACTTTACAATCAATAGAAAAAAACATTGTCTTACATACTTTGTTGTAGAACATATTTTACATATTTATTTTTTAATGTTTATGAATGCGGTATTGAGATTTATAATGCCACACATACATTTATAGTTTACATTGTTACATATTGTTTGATGCATTTGCATTTTTAATTGAAAGCCTGGTAAAATAAAAAAAAATTGTAATAATGTATACTTTTTTAAATATACATTAATTACTACTATTAGTTTATTATACAGAATATGATTTATTTTACAAATACATTTTAAAAATGTGTATTACAATTTTACACATTGTAAACATTTTGACAAAAATTGTATAAAACATTTTTTATATTATCAATAATTTCTTTCAAAGTTTCCATTCATTTCTATTATAACATAGTCATTTTTAAATATCCATGTATATGCCAGTTTTCTTTTACCACTACCTATATTTTTTACTCTATTAACATCAGTGCTAGGCAATTTTAGTTCCTGTCGGTCATTGTTCCTTTCTGCTAGACTGTGGAAAATCTAGGTTATTATTTTTGGTGTTTGGAGGTAAGGGGAATGTGGATGCGGTAGTTAGTGTAGAATAGTATATTGGTTTATTGTGATAGTGAAGTTCTGCTTTAAGTTGTATTTTGTAGTTACATAGTCAAGTGAGGTAGGCCTTAGTGTAATATGTGTAGTGTAGTTACTTTAGTTTTTTTTTTTTTTATATGAGTATTGTTTGTATATGTATTTTGTATAGTCTGTTTTGTTTTTGAAGTGTTTATTTTGTGAGAGTATATATGTTTTGTTTTTAACTTTTTTTGTTGAAGCCTCTTCTCATTTTGAAGGCTTTATTTAAAGGAAATTGTTTTGGTTATATTTTAATCAACACACTATTTATTTCCTTTTATTTATCATTTTTCCTGGACTCCTTTTTACATTAATTTTCAATTTTGTTAATGTTTTCCTATGATTATTGAATAATTCTGTGGATGTATTTACTGGGTAGTCAATTTTTAAATTTTTTGGTTACTCTTCCTTTATTTGTGTTGATTTGGTTTTGGCAGATGGGAGAAGTATCATGGATATCAGCTACTTAACCATAAGTAGATTTTTAATTTTTATTTTGGGTGTGGAATGTTTGCTATGGTTGTCTATTTGGATTATCATGTAATTTTTTTTTAAACGATGTGTAAATGCATTGCATCAATTTTTAACATTATGTTTGCTGCATTTTTTTATTTGTGGTATTGTGCTTTATGGATCACTTACATGATACTGATGCATACAATAGCAAACATGAAAATATCAGAAATTAAATATTAATCACAAAATCTTCAACTTCCTATACTTAACTAGTAAAACCACAAATATCAAGAACACAAATATCATTGTTAAAAATATCGATTTTTACCTGGAACAAAACATAAATATCAGAAATAAATATATCATTACCTTTAAATAAACATATAATATGTCAGAAATATTGATACACACGATATTGAATACAATATTATAACCACAATAATTAAATAATCATTATAAAACTATAAATATTGTTTTTTTACATAAAACAATTACTTTAAATAAACCCAGAAAATGTCATATGCATGTTCAAGTTACAGAAAAACATGACATCAGCAAAATATTTACCATTCACCCTAACTAAAATATTAACAATACAATTCCCCAAAATATTAGCATTAACTACAAACATTTAAACACCAACAAAACTATTAATAAATATATATAAACAAATTAATAATAAAACTTTCAAACCATATATCACACAATAAAATTAAAACCTAGATTAGCTTGTATCCAACTGATTAAAAATAAAATCAAACTCAAACTAAACCAACTAATTAAATAAATCTATAAACAACTTTAACCAATAAAATCCAGCGAAAAATGAAGTCAACAATATAAAAGGCACACTAATTTAAACAAAAAAATACTTTAAAAACAACAGATTTTACAAGATGAGGAAACTCTGTGGAGTTCTGTAACCAGACCATTAATGAAGAAATTTATAAATCTAAACATCTACCTAACCAAGTTAGTGCATCTTGGTTAAACTAACAATAATTGGTGCTAAACTTAAAAATCTAAAATAGTATATTAATTAATATTAAAACACTCTATAACTTCTATCGCTTCACATAACTTCCTGAAAGGAAAAAAACTACAACATGAAAAAATGATAAATTGCCTGAAAATAACACCTATCACAAAAAATCAAAAATATATAAGATGATATGTATTCCTCAAATAATAATAAACTATAAACTCACCCAAAAAGCAAGCAAAAATATACCTAAGGACCTCAAACGTTAGTACAACTTCCTACAAGTTAATATTTGAAATTAAACTTACAGTTTTTTTTTCAACCAACAGAAAAAAACCACCTACTCCGCATTAGAACACCCCTGGCTCAAAAGATGCAAAACTGTGTGAAACATCTAAACTAAAAATACATGCAAGTACACAAACATAGAAGCTGTTAAATATTTTTACATGTAAACAACAAACGTACACACTTTATAATATTACATATTTATACTCTTACACTACTTTCAGATACAATGACAGAAGCCACAAAATATATCACTTCACAGGAAGGAAAGCAGTTACTAAATCACATGGGCTACACCTAAAGCAAAAAATATGCATCACCAGAAAATATAAACTGAAAATGTATGAAATATTATTCTAATGTATTCTATGGGAGGGAAACTATAAACAATAATGTTGTAATTGATATAAGAGCGCACAACCACCTGCTAAATGTGACAGAAATGGAAGTAAGAGAGATATTGCAAGATATAAGAGAGGAAACCACTAGTTCCTAGGAGCTCACAATCAAAATCCTTAGTTATGCTACCTAAAGTCACCAAACATGTAACAGGCCAACTACCTCATATTCCCACTTTAAAACATTTAACTGCACAAACTAAAAAAGCCACCAGCAATACCCCACCTCCCCCTACAAGAAACTGAGATGTACATATATATGAACATTTAATAGTTACACATAATGAGGAACATTTCCTTTTACATGACAACCTTCGTAAAACGTAGCCAATGTCAAACATGGATTATAGATGGGACTTCAAAGTGTGTTCCAAACCATTCACTCAGCTATACACCATAGATTGTGAATATCAAAATACAAATATCCTTTTTATATATGCCCTACTATCAAATTAACAAAGCAGTACTTACTACAACCTGCATAACCATATAAAACATAAAACAAATAACTACTACCCCCAAAAAATAATTAGAGACTTTGAGCAAGCCATGATTCAAACCATCCTAAAGATTTACCCCCCCACAAATATACAAGGTTGCCACTAGCCTTTCAAGTAAAGTATAGGGAGACAGCTCCAAAAATCTGCACTAGGGGCCTCATTATGAGACTGGTGGTCTTGAGACCGCTAGCTTCATGGTGGCAGTCAGACTGCCGCACCGCTGGCGTCCGACCACCACATTACGAACCTGCCAGTCGGACCTCCATCTCCGCCAGCAACATGGTTCCTGAAGAGTTGACGGCAGTGGGACTCATGGCCAGCCATGACGGTGCTGAGTTCAGCACAGCCATGCTGATCATGAGTCCCCTTTCCACTGGCCTTTTCATGGCGTTTTATCCTCCATGAAAAGGCTGGCAGAAAGTAAGTGCTAGGAGCCACAGCGGGGACCCTGCACTACCCATGACCAGTTCATGGGCAATGCATGAGCCCCCCTGCAGAGCACCCTTGGAATGCGCAATGTCTGCTTTGCAGACAGTACACATTCAAGGGTGCTGTTGTGCTATGGTATTGGTCTCTGCTCCCTTAAGCGAGCTGAGACAGTGCTCATTCGAGGGTACTGTTGTGCTACGGTATTGGTCTCGGCTCCCTTAAGAGAGCCGAGACAGTGCTCATTTGATTGTGCTGTTGTACTACAGTATTGGTCTCTGCTCCCTTAAGAGAGCCAAGACCAATACCGTAGCACTGTTCCCGTTGGACTGACTAGTTGGAATGTAGTAATATGACTGGGTTTCGAGCAGCCAGGTTGATGACATCCTCATCCTCGCAAGTTTGGTGCTTGGCTTGTTCGACTGCCAAACTGTTAATCAGGCCCTAAGTGTATAATATCCAAAAACGGCCAATTGGCCTTTGAAATAACAAAATGATAGCACTAGCTGATGTCCTTGTCCTTGCCACTGCAATCTACTACTAGAAAGCCCTCTCTACCAATTAAATGAAGACAAACTTAGGGCCTCATTACGAGTTTGGTTTGGTGGTCTTTTGGTAAGACCGCTGTGGTGGCGGCTGCCAAAAGACCACCATGTTGGCGGTCATCCGACCACTGTATTATGACTCAAATAGCAAAGTCTGCCAAAATGCAGCCAAATTTCCAAAACCAGCAGGACACTGGAATGCAGGAAAGAGGCAGGGCCACCACCAGCACCGCCAGCCTGCCAAAAAAAGAAATTCAGATGTTATAAAGACCCATAAATCCACAATGGCAGTTCTTCCATGGCAGAAGACCAATGGCGGTGTGAACTGCGACGGTCACGTCAGTAATACACCACACCACATTGGACTGTTTGAAAACCCCACACCTGACACACATCCACACACCAGACACACCTACACACTACACTATAAAACACACCCCTTCACACCCCACAATCCTTTGCAACCAGAACGCCATAAACTACTAGATGCAGGCCGCACAAAAGAATTACTAACCATACAATAGGCACCCCTACACACTTCACATAGCACTCATCCCACACCTGCACAACACACCCGACACATACATTTGTACCCCACACATTTGACACCACTGGTCAACAACTCACGTCACAGCACCCACACCTCATCTCCAATTGTTTTTTTCTTATTATTTCATTCTACTTCACCATCGCATCCACCACTAACATGTCCCTACAAAAACATCCCTGTTTCACAGATGATGAATTGAGGACCATGGTGGATGAAATCATCAGAGTAGAGCCACAACTATTTGGACCACAAGTCCAGCAAACATCTAACTCCAGGAAAATGGTGCTGTGGCAAAGAATAGTCGACAGGGTGAGTTCTGTAGGCAACTACACACTCACAAGGGAGGACATCAGGAAGAGGTGGAAGGACCTCAGGGGGAAGGTACAGTAATTGGCTGCCAGGCATAAGCTGGCCGTCCTCAAGACTGTGGGCTTGCACCTCTTCCCACACAATTCACATCATGGGAGGAGAAGGTCTTGGACATCCTGCATCCTGAGGGCTTGACAGGAATACCTGGGGGAGTAGAGTTGGGTAAGACACAATATAACAACTTTCACCAAACTGCAATGTACTGCATGTTCACTGATCATCTTTTGCCACCTTAGCAACCAACCCACTCACCACTCCTGTGTTCAAATGTCTAAATACCCCTCTCTGGCATACCACGTGTGAACTAAACTCACCTGGGGGCACACTGTCTATGTGTGGCATGGGTAATACAGAGACTGACAGCACTACAACTCCCAGCATGCACTGTTATACTATTAAGGAAACCATAAGATTGTACCACAAGTTAAAGAGCCTTGCATATGAAACTAACAATCAATTCAACCCACTTGACTTCCCCACTATTGTACAGTCCATGGCAATGACATCAATGCTATGGCCCTCCAACAGTACTATTACAAGCAACACACAGCTACAGCTGTGTTCCCTACTAACCTGGCTTTTAAATGAACATCCAAACAATATAATTTACTCACCTGCGGGGGACACCAATATAGGAAGCTGGAATTACATGTAGTACACTCATACAGATGCCCAGGTTTAATGGTTACACCTATACTCTTGGCCAGCTCTGTTACTATAGTACATTGTGCACATGTTAGTTGACTCAATGATGCTATACCCCTAACTTGGAGATCACTTTCAAATGTAAATTCATCAATCAGACAAGACATGAGTCAATGAACAGCCATGTAACCACCAGGATACTGCCACATCTTGTTGCAAAGTTTATGCAATTTGAAATCTCTGCGTCCCATATAGCCCTAACCCGGATTTTGAAGCAGGTGTCGTTGTCAGATTAGGGGATCAAGTAAAGGCTTTGTGTGCTGTCACATAGCATGTCTTGGGGTCAAACCTTCATGTTGCTGGCTGCATTACCTTCAGTAAATGTGTGTTCCACTTCTCCTGCAGGTAACCTAGCCATTTTCACCATGGAAAGGACATCAGAGACTTCCACTACCCCTCTGGAAGAAGCCTTCAGTGAAGAATACACCCCTGGATGTGTGGACATTGAGGACGAAGCTGGCCCATCTGGGACACCTAGTCAGTCAACAACTCTTGAGACTCACCCTCCCCAGATTAACTCCTCCCAGCCCTGTTGCTTCAATATCACTGGCAACCATTCGCACCCAAACCTGTGTTCCAAGGACAGTGTCTACCATCTGGTGCCCCCTCAGTACAGGTACCTGAGTCTCTTGTCGTAATCCCAGACAATGAAGTACCTGGCACCAGTGGGAGGGGGCAAACTGTGCCAGGGGCATAAGCACGTGGGTGTAGGGTGCATGGGAGGGATGGCGTGGACCAGAGGATGGGGGCTTCAATGGATGCAACTGGCCAGGACACCATCTCCCAAATCTTGGGAGCTTGCAATCAAACAATATGTGATGGGCCAGGCATTACCATGATGGGGGGATTAAAGCAGGTGCAGAGGGGCAACCACCAGGAAGTCATGCAACAGTGGCAGGCCCCAAATGTCCACTTGGCGTCTATTGCAGGGGTGCTGAGAGACATGAATACCACATTGAGTAGCTTTTGTACACACCAGCTGGTCCCTTCCACCAGCAATGAGATATCAGCCCCTTCTATATCTGTGGCAGCTGGTGGAATGGAGGGCCTGCCAGGTGAAGGACATGCCTCAGACATCTCAGCCGCTATAGCTGAGGAGCCCCACCACAAATGTGGACATCCCCCAAAACATTCAGGAAGATCAGATGCCAAGACCAAAACCACTACCAGGAAGTGAGCCTCTACTGACTGGTTACCCTTGTGTGGCAGAGATACACCCTGTTGACTTTTCTGAAACCTATCTCCATTTTCTTATGCTACAAGGACACTGGACTTGTATCTCCAAATATTGAGGCAGCTATCCTGCTAATTTTATTCACCATGAACGAACCCTTCACTATTTTGTTTGTGTTATATTTGATCTAATTCAATAATTTTGCAGTGTACTCCTTAATAAATACTACTTAACACTGCTTATGTGTGAGAATCATTTATCAATCATATTTAACGGTCATCTATAACACATCTTGTGCAAAAAAGTTTCTCTCAAATGAAGACATTTGAAATGTTCCATCTCACAAGTACTGATTAATCAGGGTAGATTTTGCATTGAATAATAATGATGGACATAACTCAAATCACGTATATTGAACTTTCCCACATATAGGTTGGGAAAATACCAATGTTCACACAGTGAAGTACTGTTGCTCACTTAGGTGAGCAAAAGAACGATGGATTAAACCCAGATCTGTGACTGAGGGTGAGTGTTGGCATTGTTCAGCACTCTGTCCATCATCCTTTTGTGTTGCTAAAGTTGCCCTAAGTGGGAGGGGTATGCCCAGACATGGGTCCCATGCTCACTGTGCCACTGTATTCAAGCTAGCATGACTGATAAAGGGTGACACTCTGAAACTGGTCCCAGGATGCTTTTTGCTGGTCCAGGGAGAACCTGGCCCGGCAGTTCGGGCTAGACTGTTTCCATGTGGAACAGGGTCAAGACTGATTTGCATATGGCTGGGTCTAAACTGGGGTGGCATGGTGAGCAAAGGAATGATGGATTAAACCCAAATCTGTGACTGGGGTGAGTGTTTGCATTGTTCACCACTCCATCCTTCATCCTTTTGTTTTGCTATAGTTGCCCTAAGTGGGAAGGGTATACCCAGAGGTGAATGCCATGCTCACGGTGCCACAGGATTCAAGTTAGCTTGGCTGATGAAGGGTGATACCCTGAAACTGGTCCCAGGATGCTTGTATCTGGTCCAGGGAGGAGCTGGCATGGCAGTTTGGGCTGGACTGTTCCCATCAGGAACAGGGTCAAGACTAATTCGCATATGGCTGGGTCTAACCTGGGATGGCATGGTGAGCAAAAGAACAATGGATTAAACTCATATCTGTGATAGGGGTGAGTGTTTGCATTGTTCAGCACTCCGTCCATCATCCTTCTGTGTCACTTAGGTGTTTCAGCATAGGTGTTAATCACTACCACCCCACAGACTACTGAAATTATACATGTCAGTCTTTAACTATACCAATAGGCAAACATATTTTTTCAATGTAACATCAGCTTAAGCCTTATCACATACCATAGCTCCCAGATGACCATACCCCATGATACAGGCCAAGTTCAGTACAAATGCCCCCAGTCATAAAACCTTCTACTTACAATGGTCAGTAGGCATGCCACTCACCTATGTCAGTCTTCAATCACATGCACAGAGGCCTGCAGTGAGGAAACACAGTGACAGCTACATACTAGTTAGTTATTACCAATACAATCCACTCTGATGGTTTAGGGCATGGATAGCACAGGATGACATGTGTGAGAGACAGGTGAACACACACATGGCACCATTGAGCAAACCTCCAATTTCAAACAGGTCTATTGAGTGGAATAGGAAACTACCATCCCACTGTCCAGACAGTCTGACAGTCTGGGCATAGAACTCACACACCACAAATCTCATATCTGACAGTACCTGGTTCAATCCATGTTCACTTCACTTGTCTGTCTGCAAATCTCACCTGCCTGTGACACTGTCTGATATTGCCAAATGAGAATTAACTTGTGAAGTAATCTGCAAATTACTCAAACATGAGGTATAGACCGCATTGAAACAAAAACATTATATATCCAATTCCTACATACAATGGTTACTCAGTCCGTGCATTGTGATTAAATTAGACTATGGTGATCAAAAAGCTGCACACTACTCCATGTAATATTCTGAATGCACATTTGAGTTGTGGGCTTTGAAGCTACTTATGACCTATCTGATGGTTATACTAAGACCCTATCAAGCATCCCTAACCCCACCAACACCCCCACTGAGTTACATAACTATCATACAAGCACATACCAAAAGTCATGTGTAGTACTAATTGATGAGATCTACCCTGATGTCTCTAGCTTCATCCTCATCACAGTCATCCTCGCTTGGCAAATCAGCATTCTCACCCACTGGAACTGCTGGCTCCCCCTCATCTAGTATAAATGGGATTTGACCTCTCAGGGTGAGGTTGTGAAGCATGCAGCAGGCAACAATAATTTGACATACTTTGTTGGGTGAGTAGAAGAGGACTCCACCAGACTTATCAATGCTATGGAATCTTGCCTTCAGGATCCCAAAAGTCTGCTCCACAATACACAGTGCCCTTTCTTGGGCCTTGAAGTGTGTTTCCCCTGGCGTGGTTGGATACCTCACCGGTGTCAACAACAAGGGACAGTTTGGGTAACCTGAGTCCGCTATAAAAAAGATTTTAGAAAGGCAAACATAAGTAATGGGAAATCTACCCATTTGTTAGCAAATAAAAGTTACAGACACACATGAAATATTTGACTTACCAACCAGCCAGACCCTCTTTGTATATTGTTGTGTCATCAGCAGTGGGATATTGCTGTTCCGCATGATGAAGGAATAATTGATTGACCCCGAGTACCTTGCACAAACTTGTGAAGGGTAGAGGTCAGATAAACAGAGCACTTGGACATTAAAGGAGTGGAAGTTTTTCCTGTTCCTATGCAGCTGTTCATTGGCATTTGGGGGAACCAAGGCTACATGGTAACCATCTATGGTTCCACTAATATGTGGAATGTGTCCCAAAGCATAAACATCAGCCATTACATGTGTCAAATCTTAACTTGTGGAAATCAGATGTAGCTGTCCAGGTGTTTCAACGATGCAGGCAGTACAGCCTTCGAGACCAGACTGAATATAGGCTGAGACATCCCTGCATCTTCAAGACCTTCAAGACTAGACTGAATAAAGGATGAGACATCCTTGCATTTTAAAGTCATTGTGTTTTGAAAGGAGGCTGTGGTCAGGAAGTGAAGCACTGACATGACTTGTACTACGTGTGGTATGCTATAGGGATTACGAAATGCAGGCATCAGAGATCTATGATTGTAGGCCTATCCAGCCGGTGGAGTTGGATGACATGTCGATTCTCCATGGTCTGCAGGTCTGCTAGTGGACGGTACACTGGAGGTTCTCTCACTCTTCTCATGCCAGTATAACTATGTGGGAGAAAACCAGAATGTACGTGTGTCACTCAGTCAGTACATCATAAGTATGATCCTACCTTTGTCACATATAATGCTCTACAATGGCACATAAAACTGTTGAAACATTGTACACTGAACATACCAAGGCAGATATTGTTTTTTTCTGCATTCACATCCCCTTTCCTTTGTCATATGTCAGAAATAGCAAAGCATGTCACTGACAGTCTAGGTGATATTAACATTCTTAAAATGATGCACATATCTGGGACACACAAACCATATGTCAAAATGTAATTGCTTTGCTGACTATGCTACTACATTTACATTACTTAAAACACAACAATTTAACATCCTGTACATAATTCATGCACATTTCTTCGTTTGTTCAAAACCAGCAGTGAACACAATGTCATAGATATGTTTCATAGCTTGTGACACAACTTTTAATTAGCTTTTTTCGTTCATATATGAGTTTTAAAATGGCAGCTGCCTGACCTACTGTATAGGACATTAGGAAATGACGTGGCGGACGTGACCGCCATTTCATACTTCATCTCTCACTTGACTCCTGACACTGCTGCCAGCAAGACCTTCACGACATGAGCTGGTGTGTACCTCCTCTGAGAACAATCATGCCACGTCCTACAGGAAATAGGGCCTCTGCCTTCTCCCCAGATGAGCTTGATAAGCTTGTGGAGGTGGCCCTACCCCTGTATGAACAGTTCTATGGTCAACAAGAGGAACAGGTCATTGCAATGTAATTTCAATGTTTTAAGGCTTAAGTCTGTGATGATGTCCAGGAAATGTGGTGGAATGAAGGATTGTTGTTATAGGTGTGGGTAGATGGGCATGTGCATATGTGTACATATAGATTTTTTACTCCTGAGGTGTGGTAGAAAGTAACCGCAGACTATAATACATGATAATTGAAGATGGTATGAAAAAATATTTGGACAGATATGCCATGTTTAGAGATATGCTTGCAGTCTGTTCACATGTTTCAAGCTGACACCTGTTGTTGGATATGCGTGTTGTATGCCTGGCCCAACATCACACGTGGCCTGACTACAGATGGTCATCCCTCATTGAAGGGGATGTAGAAGGTAGTCTGTGTATGGCTAGTTTTCACCCTGCTTGATTTGGTATTGTGTATGTGGACATGACATTCTCTTCTTATCTGTGTCATCCATGCAGGTCAATGCCCATCAGAAAAAGGTGATTTGGTGTGCCATCATCAAGAAAGTGCAGGCCCTGGGGGTTCACAGCTGGCAAATCACCCACTGTAGGAAGCAGTGGGAGGTCCTGAGACGCTGGGACTGGAGGAGCACAGAGGCCCATCTAAGGATATCCTTCTAAGGAAGTTGGGGTGCCCATCGGACCTTGACACCCCCAACAGCCTGCATTTTGGTGGTGGCCTACCCAGAGTTGGATCGGCATTCGAGGACACAGCAGCCACGAGGGAGTACAGATTTGACACATTTTCATCCCTTTACCAGTTTAGTGAATGATGTGAATGTTTCTAAGCTGTGACAATGTGGTAAGGCAAAGGGTCAAAGATCTCCAAGGAACATTGTTACAAGGTGTGCACATTCAAATTTGTATAGGGACATATTACTCTCCTACGTTGTCCCCTCTGTACAGAAGAATATGATGATGCACGCAATTTTACATCAAAAAGCTTAGCGCTGGCTTGCACAATTTTTTAGCACCATCCGGGCATCATATTTATACTATGATGCATGATGGTGCTAAGAAATGGTTAGAATCAGAAATTTTGATGTAAACCCTTGCACTCTGTTGTAAGGCAAATTGACGTTAATGCTGCAAAACTGACTCTATCCCATTTTGCGGCAAGTAAGCATGTTGCCAATGGATATGCACGTTTTGACCCCGTATTTGCATCGACTTTAGACGCTAAAGCAGGAAAGGTTGTAAAGCAGAGAGAAGATGGAAGTAGAAGGCCAGGAGAGACCCCAGGGTGACCCCATATACCCAGGAACCAGCAAGGAGGATACACAGAAGTCCAAGGGCAAGGAAAAGAAAAAGTGCAAGTGTCGGTTTAGTGAGGAGGAGCAGGAGATCCTTGTGAGAGAGGTGATGGAGCACCAACTCCAGCTATTCGTCAGCTCCAAATTGCCAATTGGCAAGAGAGAAGCAATATGGTAGCAAATAGTGGACAAAATCAATAGTGTGGCAGAGGTGAAGCGAACTGTCACAGAGGGAAAGAAACGCTGGCATGATTGTTAGTGAAGAACTAAGGAGAAAATGGCCAGGAACAGAAAGGCAGCACTGCAAACTGGAGGTGGAAGTCATGCACCACAGGAGGGCCTGGATGAGATAGAGGAGATGGTTGCAGCGGTCATCCCGTAAGAGCTATTCACAGGAATCCAAGTACAGGACAGCACAGACTTTGATCAACCACCACAAATGCAGGGTAAGTTGCATGGGGTAAATAACTGCCAATTTTACAAATGCTATAAGGAGGAGGCACACGAGACACACTCAATGCATGTGAAAGTAGTGCAGTGGGACAAATTGTCTATGAATCACGATGCACCATTCAAACATAAACAACACATGTACACATGCCTTGGTCGTGCCATGCTCCACAACACATACACAACCTGGACATATGTCAATTACCAGGGCTACATACAAACACATACATATGCAGCACATAGGATGGAAGGCATGTCTAATTACTGTGCCTGTGCTTGTGGCATCACAACACCCCTTGTAGACAGTCAAACCTACCCTTCCCACACAACTGAGACATCAGACTCTAGGACTTTAGCCAATACAATCCCTGGGTTATGTCATGGTGGTTTCTCTTGCAGAAACACTTCGCAACTGCCAAGTCCCATTGCCAAAACACATGTGTGCTGCATCTTATAGCACACATTAAAATGGCACCTTAGCTAACATTACTCAGACATGCACAGGAAGTAACACCACCCCACACATAAACAACACATCCTCAAAAGGTAGCCACTTCTCCATCATGCAGCAAGAATGCCTGTCTGGGTGTAGGGAAAACTAATCTGTGCAGCTGCTGGGAGAATTGCAGGGGGTCCTGGATCACAGGACACATGGCACTGCACTGTGTAACTAACCTGGTGCAGTGTTGAGCCACACATATTGACACTGATGAGAACTGTGCCACTAGAGAACATATGCACTACAGATTGCAATCTGTAGAGCACAACACATACAGGCTAAGCCCACAACAACTCTGACACAGCCATGTGAGCCACTTAGGAATAGGGAAACAATCAAACAAACACAACATATGGTGCATGTCTGTGAACATCATGGTGCACAATATCAATTAACGGGCTGGGGATGGCGCATGGGCAAGTCTGGTGTTGGTAAGACTGCTAGTGTAGTTTACCCTCTGCGGTTGGCAGTATGAATTACAAGATGGGATGGTGGGTGGAAAACTGTCTCTTCATGTCAGCTGTATGGGGCAGTTACCACAACATTGTTACTGGGTCAAATAGGGCCAGAGCCAATCTTAGGGTGCTTTGGGTGTGACAGCACATGCTGCACTTGTCACTGCAAATCAGGCAGTGGAAAGCACAAAGAGTCTGGCAAATGGGGCTCCCTGCACTGCCCATGCCAGGTGCATGGGCTGTGCAGGGGCACACCACAACACATTACCACCAACCTTTACATGGGGGTTGGACTGCCATGCAAAGGCTGGTGGAAAAGTGGTGACATGCCAGGAGGGTAGCACTGATTGTAATGCTGGGCTGGTGTCACAAGACAGGTGACATTGCCAGTCTGTAAGCTGCCAGCAACCTGCCAGTGCCAGGCCATTGGCCCATTGGGTATTCCCCATGGTCAACATGTACCACTTCCACCTGTGCTGTCAGCGGTGGTCATATTGCCAATGGCAGTCTAGTAGTCATAGGACTACCAGACTTGTAATGAGTGTCTATGTGTGTACCAGTACAACTAGCTGCAAAATCTCCATCAAACTAGCTCAAGGCCCTGATCAAAGTTGAAAGTGTCCATAATTTGGTGGCATCAGGCACTGTCATGTAGAAAATGATGTTCAGATCAACAAATGATAGCCATGTTGGTCATCCCTGGGGCCACCCCTATGACAGTGTTAAATTAGCTGAACTGCCACAGTGCTGCATTCCTTGCACCCTAGAGGGGAGACATTAATAATGTAGGAGGAGCACATTCCAGCACTACCAGAAACTGAAATGGCAATCTGTTAGGTCCATGTGTGTCTGTGGAATGTGGCACACATACATCAACATGAGGAGCAATCAGAGTAAACTACAATATTGCAACTTCGTAATGTCATCCTTGGGGTGGTGTAAGGTTTTGTTGCCACCCTGGTCTATGAAGAACACCCAAAACTGGGACAGAGGCAAATTGCAATGGTTGGTATGGTTTGACCATTGTAACACCTATTGTAAGGCTCTACCATGCAAACTGATCCATAGGAAGGGGCCACAATAACAAGATGGTGTCAAGCTACCAAAAGGAAATACATCATACCTTGTAAACATGACGCAGCCTATTGTGCTACCTGAGCTTCCCTCTATGTGACACTCAGGTGGGGCAAAGGGCTCCCATAATGCACAAGAACAATGTTTGGGGTGGAAGTTGTCACTGAGCCTCCAATAGTAATTCAATGACATGTCAACTGCCACAACATAGAAAGACTGATTTTACACCATCTCATTGCAGAGGATGATGGCTCTCCTGCTGATCTGCCTGTCCTAGAGTTCTCCGATGACTTGGATGACCAGATGACAACAATCAGCCAACAGACTCTCCAGGATGTCCTGTTATCTCTCAAGGCACCACCTCCGGTTGCAAGGAGGACAACCAATGTAGCAACCATCCCAGATGACCCACTCAACACCCAACATTTACAACATGCCAGTACAGACACAGCTCAGGACTCTGAGGACCGAGGGACAAGCTTTCAGAAGACTGTGGTAGGAGTCCATCAGGAGCTGGCCAAGCAGGTGTGGGTGGGGATAGAGACCATGGCAGCCAACCTAGAGGGAATGCGCATGTGGCTCGTGACAGCTACTGAACACCGAGCTGCCAACCGAGGCACACACTCCCAACTGTGGACCCCACCAATGTCTGATGGACATAGCTGGTGCCATGAGGGAGATGCTACAACAACTGCCCTCCAAAACTGGCAGCAGCATGATAGAGAACAAGCTGGACTTCAGCACGCGATCATGCGCTGGCAATCGCAGAGGCCTACTCCCATAGCGCGATCAGAAGAGAAATGCAAAGCATTTCTCTTCCGATCACGTGGAGGAGGCCGGAGAGGCTTCAAAGGGAAGGAAATTAATTTCCTTCCCTTTGAAGTCTCTCTGAGCGTTTTAGCAGCCAGATTGCAAGCAATCCGCTGCTAAAACGCTCACTAGACACCAGGGATTTATTTTTTATTTGGAAAATGGCATAAGGGAGCGACCCCTTGGGCAAGGGTCGCTCCCAGGGGGGGCATTTTTTTAAAGGCCTTTTCTGCCCCCCTGGTGGCATATCGCCCTATTATTAGGCCGATCTGCCCCCGGGGGGCAGAAACCTCTAGGCACCAGTGATCAATTTTTTTTTGTTTTTTTTTTGTTTTTTTAGAGGTGGGGAGCGACCCCTTAGGCAAGGGTCGCTCCCCAAGGGAGCAAATTATATTTAGGCCATTTCTGCCCCCCTTGGGGGCAGATTGGCCTATTTTTATGAGGCCAATCTGCCCCCAAGGGGGACAGAAACCACTAGACACCAGGGAGTTTTTTTTTTCTCTGTGAATTTCACGCAAGGGGAGCGATCCCTTAAGCAAGGGTCGTTCCCCTGGGGGGCAAATTTATTTGAGGCCATTTCTGCCCCCCTGGAGGGCAGATCAGTCTATTTCAATTAGGCCGATCTGCCCCCAAGGGGGGCAGAAACCACTAGGCACCGGGGATTTTTGTTGTTGTTTTACAGATGGTGAGTGACCCCTTAGGCAAATGTCGCTCCCCTGGAGGGGCATATTGTATTTAGTCCATTTCTGCCGCCTTTGGGGGCAGATCGGCTGATTTTAGGTCAATCTGCCCCCAAAGGGGTCAGAAACCACTAGGCACCGGGGATCTTTTTTTTTGCACCAATGTCACGCAAGGCAAGGGTCGCTCCCCAGGGGAGTGGGGGGCAAATATATTTTAGGCCATTTTTATTAGGTCGATCTGCCCCCAGGGGGGGCAGAAACCTCTAGGCGCCAGGGCTAATCTTTTTTTTGTGTTTTTTTTTTTTGTTTGCTTTTTAGAGATGGGGAGCGACCCATTAGGCAAGGGTCGCTCCCCTGGGGGACAAATTGTATTTAGAGCATTTCTGCGCCCCTTGGGGGCAGATCGGCCAATTTTAGGTCAATCTGCCCCCAAGGGGGGCAGAAAGAACTAGGCACCGGGGATTTTTTTTGTGCACCAATGTCACGCAAGGGGAGCGACCCCGTAGGCAAGGGTCGCACCCCAGGGGGGTGGGGGGCAAATGTATTTTAGGCCATTGTTATTAGGCCGATCTGCCCCCAGCGGAGGCAGAAACCTCTAGGCGCCAGGTCTAAGCTTTTTTTTGTGTTTTTTTGTTGTTTACTTTTTAGAGATGGGGAGCGACCCATTAGGCAAGGGTTGCTCCCCTGGGGGGCAAATTGTATTTAGGCCATTTCTGCGCCCCTTGGGGGCAGATCGACCGATTTTAGGTCAATCTGCCCCCAAGGGGGGCAGAAACAACTAGGAACGGGGATTTTTTTTTTGCGCCAATGTCACGCAAGGGGAGCGACCCCGTCGGCAAGGGTCGCTCCAGGGGGGGGTGGGGGGGCAAATTTATTTTAGGCCATTTCTGCCCCCCCTGGGGGCAGATCAGCCTATTGTTATTAGGCCGAAACGTCTAGGCGCCAGGGGTAATTTATTTTGTGTGTTTTTTGTTTTGTTTGTTTGTTTGTTTAGAGATGGGGAGCGACCCATTAGACAAGGGTCACTCCCCTGGGGGGCAAATTGTATTTAGACCATTTCTGCTGATTTTAGGTCAATCTGCCCCCCAAGGGGGTCAGAAACAACTAGGCTCCGGGGATTTTTTTTTTGCGCCAATGTCACGCAAGGGGAGCGACCCCGTAGGCAAGGGTCGCTCCCAGGGGGGTGGGGGGGCAAATTTATTTTAGAAACCTCTAGGCGCCAGGGCTAATTTTTTTGTGTGTTTTTTTTATTTTTGTTTGGTTGGTTTTTTAGAGATGGGGAGCAACCCATTAGGCAAGGGTCGCTCCCCTGGGCGGCAAATTGTATTTAGACCATTTCTGCCCCCATGAGGGCAGATCGGTCGATTTTAGGTCAATAGGCACCGGGGATTTTTTTTTTCCGCCAATGTCACGCAAGGGGAGCGAACCCGTAGGCAAGGGTCGCTCCCGGAGGGGTTTGGGGGGGCAAATTTATTTGGCGCTAGGGCTAATTTTTTTGTGTTATTTTTTGTTTGGTTGGTTTTTTGGAGATGGGGAGCGACCCATTAGGCAAGGGTCGCTCCCCTGGGTGGCAATTTGTATTTAGACCATTTCTGCCCCCATGGGGGCAGAAACCACTTAGGCACCAGGGATTGGTGTGTGTGTATGCGTGTGTTTTCTTTAGGGAGGCAGCCCCTTGGGTAAGGCCCACCAGAGGCCAGGAACGTTTTTTTTCCCAAAAATAAGAGGGTGGGGGTATGGCCATGCCCCCACCCCAAATAAATGGGGCCAAAGTTGTTCTGCCCACTAGTGGTCAGATGGGGCAATTATCCCTGATACACACCCCGGGGGGCAGAAAGTCTACTAGATGCCAGGGAATTAAAATAAAAAGAAACAATATTGGGGTGGTGGCTACCAACCAGTATGGGCCTGGTTACGCCCCACCTCAACTGAAGGGGGTAACAGTCTTTCAGCTCTCCCCCGCACTCTAAAACATCTTATCCCACAGCAAGCAAGAAGACATTTGATTATTTTGGGTTTTAGTTTTACATTTGGGCCATGAGAACTTGGCTTTCTCTCAAAATTGTCCCACTTGGAATGGTGAGGGCTGCACTTTATGGACTTTGGGACGCTGCCATGTAGAAAAATCCACAAGACCTAGACACATCTGAAAACTAAGGCCCATATTTATACTTTTTGACGCTAAACTGCGCTAACGCAGTTTAGCGTCAAAAAGTTTTGCGCCGGCTAACGCCATTCTGAAGCGCCATGCGGGCGCCGTATTTATTGAATGGCGTTAGCCGGCGCAAGCAGACCGGCGCTGCCTGGTGTGCGCGAGAAAAACCACGTACACCAGGCAGCGCCGGCGTAGGGGGAAAATGGCGCATGGGCGTCTTAAAATGGGGCAAGTCAGGTTACGTCGAAAAAATCGTCGTAACCCGACTTGCGCCATTTATTTTCGACGCCCATCCCCCATCAACATGACTCCTATCATTGTAAAGATAGGAGTCATGCCCCCTTGCCCAATGGCCATGCCCAGGGGACTTCTGTCCCCTGGGCATGGTCATTGGGCATAGTGGCATGTAGGGGGGCACAAATCAGGCCCCCCTATGCCAAAAAAAATTATTAAAAAAAAAAAAAAAAAACTTACCTGAACTTACCTGAATGTCCCTGGGGTGGGTCCCTCCAGCCTTGGGTGTCCTCCTGGGGTGGGCAAGGGTGGCAGGGGGGGTCCCTGGGGGCATGGGAGGGCAGCTGTGGGCTCATTTTGAGCCCACAGGTCCCTTAACGCCATGCCTGACCCAGGCGTTAAAAAGCGGCGCAAATGCGCCGTTTTTAGCCACGCCCACTCCCGGGCGTCTCTTTTGCCCGGGAGTATAAATACCACGTAAAGGCCTGGGAGTCATTTTTTAGACGGGAACGCCTCCCTTGCATATCATTAACGCAAGGAAGGGGTTCACGCTAAAAAATGACGCACATTCCGGGAACTTTGGCGCTAGACGCCTCTAACGCCATAGTATAAATATGGCGTTAGTTGGCGTTAGTTTTGCGTCGAATTTGCGTCGAAAAAAACAACGCAAATTCGGCGCAAACGGAGTATAAATACGGCCCTAAACATCTGGGTGATTCCAGGGTGGTGTGTTTGACATGCACCCCACACCATTTTTGTACCCACAATCCCCTGCAAACCTCCAACTTTGCTGGAAATCACAAATTTTTCCCACGTTTTTGTGATGGAACCTTCCGGAATCTGCAGGAATACACAAAATTCCTACCACCCAGCATTGTCTCATCTATATCGATAACAATTCTGCTGCACTTGTATGCCTAAAAATGTTTTTTAGCAAACTGCCCTTTTGGACATCCTTTGTTCCCCCTCAATATCGACATGTTTTTGGCTCTTCCCTTTCACAAGCACTTGGCCCACCTACACAAAAGAGGTATAATTTTTACCTGGAGACTGAGGGGAACATTGGTTGGTATAAAATGTGTCCCAGTGCGGTGAACCCACACAGAAATGTGGGAAAAAAGTGATTTCTTTAGCTAAATTTGAGGTTTGCTGAGGATTCTGGGTAAGAAAACATTGGGGGATCCACACAAGTCACACCTCACTGGACTCCCTCGGGTGTCTATTTTCAGAAATGTCTGGGTTTGGTAGGTTTCCCTAGAAGGCTGCTGAGCCCAGGACCAACAACGCAGGTGCCCCCCTGCAAAAACAGGTAGTTTTGTATTTGATAATTTTGATGTGTCCACGTTGTGTTTTGAGTCATTTTCTTTTGTGCGCGCTAGGCCTACCCACACAAGTGAGGTACCTTTTGAATCAGGAGACTTGGGGGAACGGTAGTTGGAAGGAAATTTGTGGTTCCTCTCAGATTCCAGAACTTTCTGTCACCGAAATGAGAGGAAAAAGTGTTTTTTTGGTCAAAATTTGAGGTTTGCAAAGGATTCTGGGTAACAGAACCTGGTCAGATCCCCACAAGTCACCCCATCTTGGATTCCCCTAGGTGTCTAGTTTTCAAAAATTAGCTGGTTTGCTAGGTTTCCCCAGGTGCTGACTGAGCTAAAGGCCAAAATCCACAGGTAGGCACTTTGCAAAAAACACCTCTGTTTTCTGTGAAAAAATGTGATGTGTCTACGTTGTGTTTTGAGCCATTTCCTTTTGTGGGCGCTAGGCCTACCCACACAAGTGAGGTACCATTTTTATCAGGAGACTTGGGGGAACCAGAATAGCAAAACGAGTGATTAAATTAGACTATGGTGATCAAAAAGCTGCACACTACTCCGTGTAATATTCTGAATGCACATTTGAGTTGTGGGCTTTGAAGCTACTTATGACCTATCTGATGGTTATACTAAGACCCTATCAAGCATCCCTAACCCCACCAACACCCCCACTGAGCTACATAACTATCATACCAGCACATACCAAACGTCATGTGTAGTACTGATTGATGAGATCTACCCTGATGTCTCTAGCTTCATCCTCATCATAGTCATCCTCACTTGGCAAATCAGCATTCTCACCCACTGGAACTGCTGGCTCCCCCTCATCTAGTATAAATGGGATTTGACCTCTCAGGGTGAGGTTGTGAAGCATGCAGCAGGCAACAATAATTTGACATACTTTGGTGGGTGAGTAGAAGAGGACTCCACCAGACTTATCAATGCTATGGAATCTTGCCTTCAGGATCCCAAAAGTCTGCTCCACGATACACAGTGCCCTTTCTTGGGCCTTGAAGTGTGTTTCCCCTGGCGTGGTTGGATACCTCACCGGTGTCAACAACAAGGGACAGTTTGGGTAACCTGAGTCCGCTATAAAAAAGATTTTAGAAAGGCAAACATAAGTAATGGGAAATCCACCCATTTGTTAGCAAATAAAAGTTACAGACACACATGAAATATTTGACTTACCAACCAGCCAGACCCTCTTTGTATATTGTTGTGTCATCAGCAGTGGGATATTGCTGTTCCGCATGATGAAGGAATAATTGATTGACCCAGAGTACCTTGCACAAACCTGTGAAGGGTAGAGGTCAGACAAACAGAGCACTTGGACATTAAAGGAGTGGAAGTTTTTCCTGTTCCTATGCAGCTGTTCATTGGCATTTGGGGGAACCAAGGCTACATGGTAGCCATCTATGGTGCCACTAATATGTGGAATGTGTCCCAAAGCATAAACATCAGCCATTACATGTGCCAAATCTTAACTTGTGGAAATCAGATGTAGCTGTCCAGGTGTTTCAACAATGCAGACAGTACAGCCTTCAAGACCAGACTGAATATAGGCTGAGACATCCCTGCATCTTCAAGACCTTCAAGACTAGACTGAATTTTAAAGCCATTGTGTTTTGAAAGGAGCCTGTGGTCAGGAAGTGAAGCACTGACATGACTTGTACTACGGTTGGTATGCTATAGGGATTACGAAATACAGGCATCAGAGATCTATGATTGTAGGCCTATCCAGCCGGTAGAGTTGGATGACATGTCGATTTTCCATGGTCTGCAGGTCTGCTAGTGGACAGTACACTGGAGGTTCTCTCACTCTTCTCATGCCAGTATAATTATGTGGGAGAAAACCAGAATGTACGTGCGTCACTCAGTCAGTACATCATATGTATGATCCTACCTTTGTCACATATAATGCTCTACAATGGCATATAAAACTGTTGAAACATTGTACACTGAACATACCAAGGCAGATATTGTTTTTTTCTGCATTCATATCCCCTTTCCTTTGTCATATGTCAGAAATAGCAAAGCATGTCACTGACAGTCTATGTGATATTAACATTCTTAAAATGATGCACATATCTGGGACACACATACCACATGTCAAAATTTAATTGCTTTGCTGACTATGCTACTACATTTACATTACTTAAAACACAACAATTTAACATCCTGTATATAATTCATGCACATTTCTACATTTGTTCAAAACCAGCAGTGAACACAATGTCATAGATATGTTTCATAGCTTGTGACACAACTTTTAATTAGCTTTTTTCGTTCATATATGAGTTTTAAAATGGCAGCTGCCTGACCTACTGTACAGGACATTAGGAAATTACCTAAGTCAGCCAGCAGAAGTTGTCATGTCGGAATGCGGATACAACTGCAGTGGACACTGTCATTGGAACAAATTGCTGGCTTTGGCGGTTTTGGGCAAATGGCGATGTACGCTGGCAAAAATGGTCATTGACGTGGCGGACGTGACCGCCATTTCATACTTCATCTCTCACTTGGCTCCTGACACTGCTGCCAGCAAGACCTTCACGACATGAGCTGGTGTGTACCTCCTCTGGGAACAATCATGCCACGTCCTACAGGTAATAGGGCCTCTGCCTTCTCCCCAGATGAGCTTGATAAGCTTGTGGAGGTGGCCCTACCCCTGTATGAACAGCTCTATGGTCAACAAGAGGAACAGGTAATTGCAATGTAATTTCAATGTTTTAAGGCTTAAGTGTGTGATGCTGTCCAGGAAATGTGGTGGAATGAAGGGTTGTTGTTATATGCGTGGGTAGATGGGCATGTGCATATGTGTACATATAGATTTTTTAGTCCTGAGGTGTGGTAGAAAGTAACCGCAGACTATAATACATGATAATTGAAGATGGTGTTAAAAAATATTTGGACAGATATACCATGTTTAGAGATATGCTTGCAGTCTGTTCACATGTTTCAAGCTGACACCTGTTGTTGGATATGCGTGTTGTATGCCTGGCCCAACATCACACGTGGCCTGACTACAGATGGTCATCCCTCATTGAAGGGGATGTAGAAGTTAGTCTGTGTATGGCTAGTTTTCACCCTGCTTGTTTTGGTATTGTGCATGTGGACATGACATTCTCTTCTTATTTGTGTCATCCATGCAGGTCAATGCCCATCAGAAAAAGGTGATTTGGTGTGCCATCATCAAGAAAGTGCAGGCCCTGGGGGTTCACAGCTGGCAAAGCACCCACTGTAGGAAGCAGTGGGAGGACCTGAGACGCTGGGAATGGAGGACCACAGAGGCCCATCTAGGGATATCCTTCTAAGGAAGTTGGGGTGCCCATCGGACCTTGACACCCCCAACAGCCTGCATATTGGTGGTGGCCTACCCAGAGTTGGATCGGCATTCGAGGACACAGCAGCCACGAGGGAGTACAGATTTGACACATTTTCATCCCTTTACCAGTTTAGTGAATGATGTGAATGTTTCTAAGCTGTGACAATGTGGTAAGGCAAAGGGTCAAAGAGCTCCAAGGAACATTGTTACAAGGTGTGCACATTCAAATTTGTATAGGGACATATTACTCTCCTACGTTGTCCCCTCTGTACAGAAGAATATGATGATGCACGCAATTTTACATCAAAAAGCTTAGTGCTGGCTTGCACAATTTTTTAGCACCATCCGGGCATCATATTTATACTATGATGTATGATGGTGCTAAGAAATGGTTAGAATCAGAAATTTTGATGTAAACCCTTGCACTCTGTTGTAAAGCAAATTGACGTTAATGCTGCAAAACTGACTCTATCCCATTTTGCGGCAAGTAAACATGTTGCCAATGGATATGCACGTGTTGACCCCGCATTTGCATTGACTTTAGACGCTAAAGCAGGAAAGGTTGTAAAGCAGAGAGAAGATGGAAGTAGAAGGCCAGGAGAGACCCCAGGGTGACCCCATATAACCAGGAACCAGCAAGGAGGAAACACAGAAGTCCAAGGGCAAGGAAAAGAAAAAGTGCAAGTGTCGGTTTAGTGAGGAGGAGCAGGAGATCCTTGTGAAAGAGGTGATGGAGCACCAACTCCAGCTATTCGTCAGCTCCAAATTGCCAATTGGCAAGAGAGAAGCAATATGGTAGCAAATAGTGGACAAAATCAATAGTGTGGCAGAGGTGAAGTGAACTGTCACAGAGGGAAAGAAACACTGGCATGATTGTTAGTGAAGAACTAAGGAGAAAATGGCCAGGAACAGAAAGGCAGCACTGCAAACTGGAGGTTGAAGTCCTGCACCACAGGAGGGCCTGGATGAGATAGAGGAGATGGTTGCAGCGGTCATCCCAGAAGAGCTATTCACAGGAATATAAGTACAGGAAGGCACAGACTTTGATCAACAATCACAAATGCAGGGTAAGTTGCATGGGGTAAATAATTGCCAATTTTACAAATGCTATAAGGAGGAGGCACACGAGACACACTCAATGCATGTGAAAGGAGTGCAGTGGGACAAATTGTCTATGAATCACGATGCACCATTCAAACATAAACAACACATGTAAACATGCCTTGGTCGTGCCATGCTCCACAACACATACACAACCTGGACATATGTCAATCACCAGGGCTACATACAAACACATACATATGCAGCACATAGGATGGAAGACATGTCTAATTACTGTGCCTGTGCTTGTGGCATCACAACACCCCTTGTAGACAGTCAAACCTACCCTTCCCACACAACTGAGACATCAGACTCTAGGACTTTAGCCAATACTATCCCTGGGTTATGTCATGGTGGTTTCTCTTGCAGAAACACTTCGCAACTGCCAAGTCCTATTGACAAAACACATGTGTGCTGCATCTTATAGCACACATTAAAATGGCACCTTAGCTAACATTACTCAGACATGCACAGGAAGTAACACCACCCCACACATAAACAACACATCCTCAAAAGGTAGCCACTTCTCCATCATGCAGCAAGAATGCCTGTCTGGGTGTAGGGAAAACTAATCTGTGCAGCTGCTGGGAGAATTGCAGGGGGTCCTGGATCACAGGACACATGACACTGTCCTGTGTAACTAACCTGGTGCAGTGTTGAGCCACACATATTGACACTGATGAGAACTGTGCCACTAGAGTACATATGCACTATAGATTGCAATCTGTAGAGCACAACACATACAGGCTAAGCCCACAACAACTCTGACACAGCCATGTGAGCCACTTAGGAATAGGGAAACAATCACACAAACACAACATATGGTGCATGTCTGTGAACATCATGGTGCACAATATCAATTAACAGGCTGGGGATGGCGCATGGGCAAGTCTGGTGTTGGTAAGAATGCTAGTGTAGTTTACCCTCTGCGGTTGGCAGTATGAATTACAAGATGGGATGGTGGGTGGAAATCTATCTCTTCATGTCAGCTCCATGGGGCAGTTACCACAACATTGTTACTGGATCAAATAGGGCCAGAGCCAATCTTAGGGTGCTTTGGGTGTGACAGCACATGCTACACTTGTCACTGCAAATCAGGCAGTGGAAAGCACAAAGAGTCTGGCCATGGGGCTCCCTGCACTGCCCATGCCAGGTGCATGGGCTGTGCAGGGGCACACCACAACACATTACCACCAACTTTTACATGGGGGCTGGACTGCCATGCAAAGGCTGGTGGAAAAGTGGTGACATGCCAGGAAGGTAGCACTGATTGTAATGCTGGGCTGGTGTCACAAGACAGGTGACATTGCCATTCTGTAAGCTGCCAGCAACCTGCCAGTGCCAGGCCATTGGCCCATTGGGCATTCCCCATGGTCAACATGCACCTCTTCCACCTGTGCTGTCAGCGGTGGTCATATTGCCAATGGCAGTCTGGTAGTCATAGGACTACCAGACTTGTAATGAGTGTCCATGTGTGTACCAGTACAACTATCTGCAAAATCTCCATCAAACTAGCTCAAGGTCCTGATCAAAGTTGAAAGTGTCCATAATTTGGTGGCATCAGGCACTGTCATGTAGAAAATGATGTTCAGATCAACAAATGATAGCCATGTTGGTCATCCCTGGGGCCACCCCTGTGCCAGTGTTAAATTAGCTGAACTGCCACAGTGCTGCATTCCTTGCACCATAGAGGGGAGACATTAATAATGTAGGAGGAGCACATTCCAGCACTACCAGAAACTGAAATGGCAATCTGTTAGGTCCATGTGTGCCTGTGGAATGTGGCACACATACATCAACATGAGGAGCAATCAGAGTAAACTACAATATTGCAATTTCGTAATGTCATCCTTGGCGTGGTGTAAGGTTTTGTTGCCACCCTGGTCTATAAAGAACACCCAAAACTGGGACAGAAGCAAATTGCAATGGTTGGTATGGCTTGACCATTGTAACACCTATTGTAAGGCTCTGCCATGCAAACTGATCCATAGGAAGGGGCCACAATAACAAGATGGTGTCAAGCTACCAAAAGGAAATACATCATACCTTGTAAACATGACGCAGCCTATTGTGCTACCTGAGCTTCCCTCTATGTGACACTCAGGTGGGGCAAAGGGCTAATAAATTGCACCCATAATGCACAAGAACAATGTTTGGGGTGGAAGTTGTCACTGAGCCTCCAATAGTAATTCAATGACATGTCAACTGCCACAACATAGAAAGACTGATTTTACACCATCTCATTGCAGAGGATGATGGCTCTCCTGCTGATCTGCCTGTCCTGGAGTTCTCCGATGACTTGGATGACCAGATGACAACAATCAGCTAACAGACTCTCCAGGATTTCCTGTTATACCTCAAGGCACCACCTCCGGTTGCAAGGAGGACAACCAATGTAGCAACCCTCCCAGATGACCCACTCAACACCCAACATTTACAACATGCCAGTACAGACACAGCTCAGGACTCTGAGGACCGAGGGACAAGCTTTCAGAAGACAGTGGTAGGAGTCCATCAGGAGCTGGCCAAGCAGGTGTGGGTGGGGATAGAGACCATGGCAGCCAACCTAGAGGGAATGCGCATGTGGCTCGTGACAGCTACTGAACACAGAGCTGCCAACCGAGGCACACACTCCCAACTGTGGAGCCCACCAGTGTCTGATGGACATAGCTGCTGCCATGAGGGATATGCTACAACAACTGCCCTCCAAAACTGGCAGCAGCATGATAGAGAAAAAGCTGGGCTCAATTCAGAGTCAAGTGGCCTCCCTCAGGGAAGACACGGCTGCCTACCACAGGGATGTAGCTGCCATCCTGAAAAATCTGCAGTTCTTCCTTGCTGCAGTGAGGCCATATGTTATACCACAAATGGCCGGGAATTGGGACTCCACGTCTTCAACCACTGAAGTGTGTTTGGCCCCTCTGCCTCCCCACCACCATCACCAATGGCACAGGAGACACCACACCTATCAGAGGATGAATATGTGAAACAGATCACCTTTACGCAGAAGAGTACCTGGTAGCACCAGTCTATGCCCATGGGCAGAATTCTCCTCAGTTCTGTGCTTAAGATCACGCCAGTGTTGTCACAGTAGGATATGTGCACTCTTCACCTACCCACTGTTGACCTGTCTGCTATGGACTGTCATTGTCTCTCACTTACCAATTGGCAATTTTAGTATATCCACACTACTTTAACTTGTTGGGTACCTTGGACGAGGTGATCTCGTCCAAGGCACCGGTTCCAGGAGCTAGCGCTCCCCCCATGGGCCCCCCACCCACACCCCCTGGTCGTGGATGGAAGGGAAATCCCTTCCGCTTCCACCCCCAACCCCCCCAACCCCCCTGTGACTTCAGCGCGCGATCACGCGCTGACAATCACAGAGGCCTACTCCCATAGCGGGATCAGAAGAGAAATGCAAAACATGTCTCTTCCGATCACGTGGAGGAGGCCGGAGAGGCTTCAAAGGGAAGGAAATTAATTTCCTTCCCTTTGAAGTCTCTCTGAGCGTTTTAGCAGCCGGATTGCAAGCAATCCGGCTGCTAAAACGCCCACTAGATACCAGGGATTTATTTTTTATTTGGAAAATTGCATAAGGGAGCGACCTCTTGGGCAAGGGTCGCTCCCAGGGGGGGCATTTTTTTTAAGGTCTTTTCTGCCCCCCTGGTGGGTTATCGCCCTATTACTAGGCCGATCTGCCCCCGGGGGGGCAGAAACCTCTAGGCACCAGTGATCATTTTTTATTTTTATTTTTTTGTTTTTTTAGAGGTGGGGAGCGACCCCTCAGGCAAGGGTCGCTCCCCTAGGGAGCAAATTATATTTAGGCCATTTCTGCCACCCTTGGGGGCAGATTGGCCTATTTTTATGAGGCCAAACTGCCCCCAAGGGGGACAGAAACCACTAGACACCAGGGAGTTTTTTTTTTTCTCTGTGAATTTGACGCAAGGGGAGCGATCCCTTAAGCAAGGGGGCAAATTTATTTGAGGCCATTTCTGCCCCCCTGGAGGGCAGATCAGCCTATTTCAATTAGGCCGATCTGCCCCCAAGGGGGGCAGAAACCACTAGGCACCGGGGATTTTTGTTGTTGTTGTTGTTTTACAGATGGTGAGTGACCCCTTAGGCAAGGGTCACTCCCCTGGAGGGGCAAATTGTATTTAGTCCATTTCTGCCGCCTTTGGGGGCAGATCGGCTGATTTTAGGTCAATCTGCCCCCAAAGGGGTCAGAGACCACTAGGCACCGGGGATCTTTTTTTTTGCACCAATGTCACGCAAGGGGAGCGACCCCGTAGGCAAGGGTCGCTCCCCAGGGGGGTGGGGGGCAAATGTATTTTAGGCCATTTTTATTAGGCCGATCTGCCCCCGGGGGGCAGAAATCTCTAGGCGCCAGGGCTAATCTTTTTTTTGTGTTTTTGTTGTTGTTTGTTTGCTTTTCAGAGATGGGGAGCGACCCATTAGGCAAGGGACGCTCCCCTGTTGGGCAAATTGTATTTAGAGCATTTCTGCGCCCCTTGGGGGCAGATCGGCCGATTTGAGGTCAATCTGACCCCAAGGGGGGCAGAAACAACTAGGCACCGGGGATTTTTTTTTTTTTCTCTGTGAATTTCACGCAAGAGGATCGATCCCTTAAGCAAGGGTCGTTCCCCTGGGGGGCAAATTTATTTGAGGCCATTTCTGCCCCCCTGGAGGGCAGATCAGCCTATTTCAATTAGGCCGATTTGCCCCCAAGGGGGGCAGAAACCACTAGGCACCGGGGATTTTTGTTGTTGTTGTTGTTTTACAGATGGTGAGTGACCCCTTAGGCAAGGATCGCTCCCCTGGAGGGGCAAATTGTATTTAGTCCATTTCTGCCGCCTTTGGAGGCAGATCGGCTGATTTTAGGTCAATCTGCCCCGAAAGGGGTCAGAAACCACTAGGCACCGGGGATCTTTTTTTTTGCACCAATGTCACGCAAGGGGAGCGACCCCGTAGGCAAGGGTTGCTCCCCAGGGGGGTGGGGGGCGAATGTATTTTAGGCCATTGTTATTAGGCCGATCTGCCCCCAGCGGAGGCAGAAACCTCTAGGCGCCAGGGCTAAGCTTTTTTTGTGTTTTTTTTGTTTGTTTGCTTTTTAGAGATGGGGAGCGACCCATTAGGCAAGGGTCGCTCCCCTGGGGGGCAAATTGTATTTAGGCCATTTCTGCGCCCCTTGGGGGCAGATCGGCCAATTTGAGGTCAAAAGGGGGGCAGAAACATCTAGGCACCGGGGATTATAATTTTTTGCACCAATGTTACACGAGGGGAGCGACCCCGTAGGCAAGGGTCGCTCGGGGGGGGGTTTGGAGAGGTGGGGGGGCAAATTTATTTTAGGCCATTTCTGCCCCCCCTGGGGGCAGATCACCTATTGGTATTAGGCCGATCTGCCCCCAGGGGGGGCAGAAACCTCTAGGCACCAGGGCTAAAAAAAAATTGTGTTTTTTTTTTGTTTGTTTGTTTTTTTAGAGATGGGAAGCGACCCATTAGGCAGGGGTCGCTCCCCTGGGGGAAAATTGTATTTAGACCATTTCTGCCCCCTTGGGGGCAGATCGACCGATTTTAGGTTCAATAGGCACCGGCGATCTTTTTTTTTGCGCCAATGTCACGCAAGGGGAGCAACCCCGTAGGCAAGGGTCGCTCCCGGAGGGGTTTGGGGGGGCAAATTTATTTGGCGCCAGGGCTAATTTTTTTTGTGTTATTTTTTTGTTAGGTTGGTTTTTTGGAGATGGGGAGCGACCCATTAGGCAAGGGTCGCTCCCCTGGGGGGCAATTTGTATTTAGACCATTTCTGCCCCCATGGGGGCAGAAACCACTTAGGCACCAGGGATTGGTGTGTGTGTATGGGTGTGTTTTATTTAGGGAGGCAGCCCCTTGGGTAAGGCCCACCAGAGGCCAGGAAAGTTATTTTTCCAAAAAATAAGAGGGTGGGGTTATGGCCATGCCCCCACCCCAAATAAATGGGGCCAAAATTGTTCTGCCCCCTAGTGGGCAGATGGGGCAATTACCCCTGATACACACCCCGGGGGGCAGAAAGTCTACTAGATGCCAGGGAATTAAAAAAATATATATATATATTGGGGTGGTGGCTACCAACCAGTATGGGCCTGGTTACGCCTCCACCTCAACTGAAGGGGGTAGCAGTCTTTCAGCTCTCCCCGCACTCTAAAACATCTTATCCCACAGGGAGCAAGAAGACATTTGATTATTTTGGGTTTTAGTTTTACATTTGGGCCATGAGAACTCGGCTTTCTCTCAAAATTGTCCCACTTGGAATGTGAGGGCTGCACTTTATGGACTTTGGGACGCTGCCATGTAGAAAAATCCACAAGACCTAGACACATCTGAAAACTAAACATCTGGGTGATTCCAGGGTGGAGTGTTTCACATGCACCCCACACCATTTTTGTACCCACAATCCCCTGCAAACCTCCAACTTTGCTGGAAATCACAAATTTTTCCCACGTTTTTGTGATGGAACCTTCCAGAATCTGCAGGAATACACAAAATTCCTACCACCCAGCATTGTCTCATGTATATCGATAAAAATTCTGCTGCACTTGTCAGCCTAAAAATGTTTTTTTGCAAACTGCCCTTTTGGACATCCTTTGTTCCCCCTCAATATCGACATGTTTTTGGCTCTTCCCTTTCACAAGCACTTGGCCCACCTACACAAATGAGGTATCATTTTTACCGGGAGACTGAGGGGAACATTGGTTGGTATAAAATGTGTCCCAGTGCGGTGAACCCACTCAGAAATGTGGGAAAAAAGTGATTTATTTAGCTAAATTTGAGGTTTACTGAGGATTCTGGGTTAGAAAACATTGGGGGATCCACGCAAGTCACACCTCACTGGACTCCCTCAGGTGTCTATTTTTCAGAAATGTCTGGGTTTGGTAGGTTTCCCTAGAAGGCTGCTGAGCCCAGGACCAACAACGCAGGTGCCCCCCTGCAAAAACAGGTAGTTTTGTATTTGATAATTTTGATGTGTCCACGTTGTGTTTTGAGTCATTTTCTTTTGTGGGCGCTAGGCCTACCCACACAAGTGAGGTACCATTTTTATCAGGAGACTTTGGGGAACGCTGGGTTGAAGTAAATTTGTGGCTCCTCTCTGATTGCAGAACTTTCTGTCACCGAAATGAGAGGAAAAAGTGTTTTTTTGGACACATTTTGTGGTTTGCCAAGGATTCTGGGTAACAGAACCTGGTCGGGTCCCCACAAGTAACCCCATCTTGGATTCCCCTAGGTGTCTAGTTTTAAAAAATGTGCTGGTTTCTAGGTTTCCCCAGGTGTGGGCTGAGCTAGAGGCCAAAATGCACAGGTAGGCACTTTGTAAAAAACACCTCTGTTTTCTGTGAAAAAATGTGATGTGTCCACGTTGTGTTTAGGGCCATTTCCTATCGTGGCCGCTAGGCCTACCCACACAAGTGAGGTACCATTTGTATCAGGAGACTTGGGGGAACGCTGGTTGGAAGGAAATTTGTGGTTCCTCTCAGATTCCAGAACTTTCTGTCACCGAAATGAGAGGAAAAAGTGTTTTTTTTATCAAATTTTGAGGTTTGCAAAGGATTCTGGGTAACAGAACCTGGTCAGATCCCCACAAGTCACCCCATCTTGGATTCCCCTAGGTGTCTAGTTTTAAAACATTAGCTGGTTTGCTAGGTTTCCCCAGGTGCCGACTGAGCTAAAGGCCAAAATCCACAGGTAGGCACTTTGCAAAAAACACCTCTGTTTTCTGTGAAAAAATGTGATGTGTCCACGTTGTGTTTTGAGCCATTTCCTTTCATGGGCGCTAGGCCTACCCTCACAAGTGAGGTACCATTTTTATCAGGAGACTTGGGGGAACACAGAATAGCAAAACAAGTGTTATTGTCCCTTGTCTTTCTCTACATTTTTTCCTTCCAAATGTAAGGCAGTGTGTAAAAAAGACTTCTGTTTGAGAAATGCCCTGTAATTCACATGCTAGTATGGGCACCCCGGAATTCAGAGATGTGTAAATAGCCACTGCTTCTCAACACCTTATCTTGTGGCCATTTTGGAAATACAAAGGTTTTCTTGATACCTATTTTTCACTTTTTATATTTCAGCAAATTAATTGCTGTATATCCAGTATAGAATAAAAAGCCATTGCAAGGTGCAGCTCATTTATTGGCTCTGGGTACCTAGAGTTCTTGATGAACCTACAAGCCCTATATATCCCCACAACCAGAAGAGTCCAGCAGACGTAACGGTATATTGCTTTCAAAAATCTGACATCGCAGGAAAAAGTTACTGAGTAAAATGTGGAGAAAAATGGCTGTTTTTTTCACCTCAATTTCAATATTTGTTTATTTCAGCTGTTATTTTCTGTAGGAAACACTTGTAGGATCTACACAAATGACCCCTTGCTGAATTCAGAATTTTGTCTACTTTTCAGAAATGTTTAGCTTTCTGGGATCCAGCATTGGTTTCTCACACATTTTGGTCACTAACTGGAAGGAGGCTGAAAGTAAACAAATAGTAAAAATGGGGTATGTCCCAGTAAAATGTCAAAATTGTATTGAAAAATGTGGTTTTCCAATTCAAGTCTGCCTGTTCCTGAAAGCTGGGAAGATGGTAATCTTGCCATTGTAAACCCTTTTTTGATGCCATTTTCAGGGAAAAAACCACAAGCTGCCTTCTGCAGCCCATTTTTCCAATTTTTTTGAAAAAAAACAAAATTCACTGTATTTTTGCTAATTTCTTGGTTTCCTTAAGGGGAACTCACAAAGTCTGGGTACCTCTAGAATCCCTAGGATGTTGGAAAAAAAGGACGCAAGTTTGGCGTGAGTAGCTTATGTGAACAAAAAGTTATGAGGGCCTAAGCGCGAACTGCCCCAAATAGCCAAAAAAAGGCTCGGCACAGAAGGGGGAAAAGGCCTGGCAGCGAAGGGGTTAAAGTATGTCTCAGGACATGTCCCTCAACCCTGGACTCTGATTGTGTCAAAAAACGTATTCACAAATGGGGTTTCATTCCTAGACATTGTTGATATATCACATAGACATTTTCACCTGTAAATTAACACTTTGTACACATTTTCCATGTCAATGTTTTCTGTGATCCATCTACTCAGAGAAATAATAATATTATGTGAATCCATGTCAATGTCTTCAGAAGATCAGTACATGAGTGCGGAACTGTGGGGCCACAAAGCTGCACACAAGGATCCAAACATGACAATGGTGTATGATGTAGACTTTTCATAAACGGATAGATAGATATATACTTTGGTCAAGATATACGGCAGATCAGGCAGAAAACCAAGTAAAAGGCAATGTAGCCAGCTGGGATTGCCAGAACAACTCTTTGGTTTGGTACAGAGATAGCTAACCTCATCAATAATGGGCACTTGTCTATATTGCAAGATAGAACACTATTTGGGGCTGACGTCAGGTCTGTCACAATTTCCAACATTGTCCAAACAGGACCCCAACAATGACAGCTGAAGGACTAGACTTACCTGTCCAAGAGAAACAATACATAGGCATAATGAATGGTGGCTACGCAGCATGGAAGATGCATGGACTAGTAGATGTGATGTTGCAGCCAATGTGACAGCTCCTTTGTCAATAGGTGACACACATGTTAAGAGAGGAATTTTAAGGCAAGAAGGATTCCAAAGGCCAACCCCCAATTTGCCATTTGCACTCATGGAAAGACCCTGAGACTCAAGCATTTTACACAAATTGTGTTGGAGAATGCCATAATATTTATTTTTAATTAAAGAAACCTAAAAACAACTAAAACCTACCCTATCCTAAACTGACCTATACCAACTATACTTATCTAAAACCTAAAGCTACCTACCCTCTGCTAAACTCAACTTACACATTGAACACCACATTCTAACCACTGGCCCCAACCCCCCCTTAAGTAACAAGACACAAGCATGACAACAATTATTAATATTACACATTTACTAACTAATCCGAAACAATTGTTTTTTTTTTTTGTATTTTTTTTTTTTTTAATGTTAAAACATTTTTTATTTTTTAAAACACATAGATACCCCAACATGACCCCCACCCATCCACCCACAAATAAACAGATTAGAAGAACCCCCCCAACTACACTTATCCTTACTAATCTATAAACCTACAATAACCTAACACTAACTCTCTAACACCCACAATAAAATATTTGGCAACTTCAGAAGGGAGGGAAATGAACTGGGAGGTAGCAAGGGACAAGTGAAGTCAAAGAGTCAAAGCTTAGCCTTCTTAATTTACCTCTTGATGTATCTCTACATTTTTTTGTTGTCCGCTACTTCCCCCTCCAACTTGTCCAAACGTGTTAGAATGAGAGACACGTCCCTACGCAGATCCTGCAGCAACTGCATCGAACTAGCGGAAGGTGGTGTGAGCAGTTGTGCCTGTGTGGCGACTGGTATAGCCAATATGATTGGGTTGGGGCCAGCTGTGCACCCCTGCACTGCTGAGGAGCCTGAACCTTGGTGGACCTTTGGAGGCTGTGCGGGGGCCCCATATGGGAATGCCCGCTATTCCCCAGTTGCCTTCTCTGCCTGGAAGCGGCGACGCATGCGTTGGTATCCTGACTCCACTTCCAGGACGTGGCGGTAACGTACTGCCCTCTTGTGGAAGTCATGCCTCTCCTCATTTGTCATGCAGCTGTAATATTAAGGCAAGCAACCATTAGTGTCAGCAGTTGGTGGGTCTGTACAGATTCCTAGTATATAATGGTATATCTAATTACACATGCACTCCAACACAAATTCCAGAAAAGACAAAATTCCTCCTCATCTGTGTCTGTTTCCAACCATACATCACCAGTATCTTCTATATGTCAGTGGGAGGAGGGGAAACCGTTGAGAACCATAAGGCGTCAGAGCTGATAGAAACACATGCAAGCCTGATCAACATAACTGTCACCTACACTGTGAGCATCATGTCTTTCTACAAATTTGGTATTCCTCGCCCCCTGAGCCTAAGGTGGGATGGCCATGCTATCCATCATCTCAACAGTCCTGGTCATCCACCAAGGCCTGACCACTCATTCATGGAGTCAAGGAGTGGACTATATGATAGGGGGGCTGCCATCTAGAAAGCTGGTACCCAGAGGTCAATCACATCTACATTCATGTGTCCAGGTGTAGAAACTCATGAATATGGGGTCTGCCCTTACCATTACTTTTACATACAGTTCCATGCCAGCACAAGTTGAGCCTGCATGCAAGCCAATGACATTCCACATAAGTGGAACATACATGGAGTGAAAAAGACAGAGCACCATGCTGGGGGAAAATTGGCAGCCAAGTCCTCCGCGTTCATAACAACACAGGGATGCACCACATTAAATCCAATGTGTTGGCACCTATGCCTGGGCACATATTGCTTATATCCGTCAATCCAGGGACCCTTGCCCCATGGTGCATAGATGGCTGCATTGAGGGGGAGATCGATTTTGTGCCGGAAGGGACAACTTTCAACACAATTAAGTAGCCGACAAAGAGTCCATACAATTTAGATGTGTGCTGGCTAATGCATCAGCCATTGAAAGATCCAAAATACATAAGAGTATTCATCCTTATTGCACATTGCTAAAGCCACCCCTTGGGGTGTGTGCTGAATTTGGCACTGCCTCTGGTATGAGCAAATCTGTAAATCTGGGACTGCGCCTAAATGCAATGATTGCTGCTGTGAGTGTGCCATAGCAACACCCATTGATGTTTATTATGCTGCCACAGATATTTGAGTCTACTTACACCTAACTCAGAGCAAATTTGGCTAACCCCACATCAGGGATGGGGATAGCAGGATGCAGTAAGGAGAAATGTTGTCATATCCCCTTGTTTTTTGCTCTTTCTATGTGTGCTGCACTCTGCAACACGCAGAGAAAGAGCGAATTACATTTGGAGATAGTTTTTGTGCAGGAGGGTGTCCCTTTTGCACAACAACTATACCCGTTCTCAACACAGCCATCCGTGCACTATGGAGCAAGTGTGGCTGCCTTAGGGCACGGCTGCAAATTTAGCAACAAAACAAGGGACAAAACAGGGGTGCACTGTATACGATTAAATACAGTGCATCCCTGCATTGTGAAAAGGATGGAGTGTGGCACTGCAAATTTTCCCACAACGTCACACTCTGACATTTTTATTTACATATGGGCCTAAATTTGACTTTATACCTCCTTGTATACACAGTGCTGGTCATAGGGCACCACGAGCCTCCCAGGTTGTGACCCTGTGGTGGTGCTTGGGGCTCTTTAAAATGGACCATTATATCACCATCCAGCCTACTATGATATCTGATCATTGGACAGTCTGAAACATTTGTCATAGCATTCCACACTCATGACTGACTCATATCAAACAGTGGATTACTTCACAGGACACACATTCTTACACCTACTCGATGCATCAGGGTCTTCAAACTGCACCACTTCACCAATTGTGTAGGGAGCTGGTCCACCTTTTAAACATGAATGGCAAACCATGCTTCAAGTAAATTCAAAGTCACTGCAAGTGGACAGCAAAGTTCAGTGTAAAGTAGTTAAGCAGAGTGAGCTAGTCATCCTAGTGGAAGATCAGAGCAACAGACAAACAACTGCGATCACTCAATAACACATACACTCAGATGAGGTAGAGACACTCATCTAAACACTAGCACTGGGCGAGAGACTTCCATGGTGCTACAACCTGCAACATTTATATGTGGCATTGTCATGCAGCCGTCTGTAAGCACAGCACCTTCATTACCAAATTGGACTGTTTAATCATTTATTTTCCATCTGAAGGGCCATGCTATGGTTGTTGCAGTAGCTGGACCATTGTCACACCCCTAGCATTTCTGTCTGCCACAGATGTAGTAAACATCTACGTCATAATCATAGCTCACAGACAAGTTACTACCCTGGGATTGTGTGGATATTGCAAGGTGTTGAGGATTGGCAATGAACAAAGATAAATGTATGCATTGCAAATAGTAGGTGACCTGCCAATGTTGCCATAGTATACCATTGTTAACTCAGTGAGGGATAAGTATGTGGGCATAGAAATAGCGCTCAACACAAGACACACTTCCCCTGTGGGCAGATGATGCATCTGGTTTTGCAGGTTAGTGAGTGATGTGGCAGAGATGGAGCTGACGCAGTGCAGCTACATGCTGTCATTGAGGAGCTATAGGCCAGTGGAACAGACTCTGCACATGTGTGTGGTATGGGGGTGGTAGAGGCTGTCTGTGTTAAATCATGAACTGAAACATGGAACTGCCAGTAGTCTCTTCCAAATTAATGTTTAAGCTCCCTCACATGGCCTTGCCTAATGACACAAAGGGGCCAATAGGACTACACTGCTGCAGCACCTGGGACTTGATAAATAAAGTGAGCGCTGCCTTTGCGTCAATTTCAGATGCAAAAGCAATTCAAACTTACAAATCATAATCGTAATTTGTAATTTTGTGTCTCTTATGCGTCAAACAATGATTCAAGGGCAGCCCTAACATTTCATAAATCTGGCCCCTAGTGCTGCCCCACTTGAAAGCTGCCCATTAGCACACTCCTGACAACAGCATGTGTGGACCGTCTTTACAAAACGGTGCACCTTGGTGTTAGGGGAAGTTGTGGTGCAAATACCTGACACTACCTTCGTGCTTTGCAAGACTTACATCTCAAGTACTTATGCTAGTCCTGCAAGGCACCCAGAGGCACTTTGTAATTGAAGTGCGGCTCGTTTGAATGTCTGCAATGATAATGCATTTAAAATTTAGTGATTAATGTGGAAATGTTATCTCATTGAATCAATTGTGCCATATTCATTACCCCATTAGGGTGGGAAGACCCCCCTTGCAAACAGAATGCCTGGGGCAGGGCTCATGTGTGTGAAATGTTGACAAATTTGCGCTATACATGCATTGCGGCACTTTGTTGACACAATCCTGGGGAAAATGGTAGGGTGGCGGTGCCTTAACATTTCATACATGGCACAATGCCAGTGCACAGGTGGCGCTATGGGCTCTGAAATTTATGCCTTCAGGGGTTGTGCAGGACTCATCAAACATCTGACCTGCATTGGTTTCATTGTTGGACATCTGAACTCCAGCCGTGAACTGGGACAGAGACTCTTCATACCAGTTGCATACAACGTGTTCACAAACATTGCATGCAGCACTTCGACTTATCTGCTACTGTCATTCAAAATCAATAAACTTTCAATAGTATGCCAATAGGAGACTTAATAACACCCGGCCACCCATTTGCAGCATCATTGGCAGTTAGTGGGCGATGAGCCATATAAATCCCCCCAGCTCATCCTCAGACACCCTGCTCATCCTCCCTTTGCCAGACATGGCCACTAGTGAATGGAGTTCACCAAAAAGAAAGAGAAAAATAAAAGGAAACTTAAACCCACTAACGTGACCCAACTACCCCAACTAGTTAACTACCCCGACAGACATACCACAATACAATGACAAAACTCTACAATCACTACACAAAACTATAACTTATTTGATTAAATCGACACATAAAACACAGGAAACAGCATAATGTACACTACACAATTGCCAACACAGTCAACAATCGTACACCAGCTCCAATACACAACCACACACAGTCATAAAGGAATAGACTGTAAAGAGAAAGTGAAACTACAACCACTGTACCATGCTTGTAGACAGGATTTCCTGTTACATCACTTCCTGGGCGTGTGCATCACATGTTGCAGTTATGTGTCTGTTGGACTTGGCTGTTTTTGCAAGGTCATCCCCAAGCTTTTTGCCTCCTTCCTCCTATTTTTTCTGACCTGTTTTTGTTGGCTTTAGGACTCTGGACACTCTACCAACACTAACCAGTGCTAAAGTGCATATGCGCCTTTTGTAAATTGTATTGTTCATTGGTTAATCTATGATTGGCATATTTGGTTTACTAGTAAGTCCCTAGCAAAGCGCACTAATGGTGCCCTAGGGTTGTAAATCAAATGCTACTAGTGGGCCTGCAGCAATGGTTGTGCCAACCATATTAGTTAGTAGTCCTGTAAACGTGGCTCAGACATGCCACTGCAGTGTCTGTGTGCAGTTTTGAACTGCCATTCGACATGGCAAATGTACCTATTTGCCAGGCCTAAACCTTCCCTTTTCATACATGTAAGGCACCCCTAAGGTAGGCCCTATGTAGCCCAGGGAGCAGTGTATGTTTAAGGTAGGACATATACTAATGTGTTTTTTATGTACTAACAGTGAAATACTGCTAAATTCGGTTTTCACTGTGCAAGGCCTATCCCTCTCATAGGTTAACATGGGGGCTGCCTTTAAATATTATTAAGGTACATATTCCCTTTGGGAGCAGATAAAAATGTGGAATTTAGGGTCTCTGAACTCAAAATTTAAAAATACATATTTTGGAAAAGGTTGTTTCTAGATTGTGTGTTTGAAAATGCCACTTTTAGTAAGTAGGCATTTTCTTGCTTGAACAATTCTGTAACTCTGCCTGTTTGCGGTTTCCCTGTCTGGGTCAATTTCACAGTTGGACTGTTTGCACCTCTCTTCTAGACAGTGACACAAAGGGAGTTGGGGTGTAGCTTGCATATCCTGATGAGCCATCTGTCCCGGGACGGGGTGGAGGAGTGGTCACTTACATCTGAAAGGGCTGTGCCTGCCCTCACACAATGCAGCCTCCAACGCCCTGGTGTGTGTCTGGGGCCTGGCCTGGGCAAGGCAGGATCTTACAAACAAGAGAGACTTTCCTTTGAAGTTTGCCTACTTCAAAGGCAGAAAGGGGTATAAGTAGTGGACCTAAAACCCCCTGAAAAGGAGATTACTTCAAGATCACTTCTGGAATCAAAAGGAACCTTTTCCAAGGAGAAGAGCTGAAGAGCTGAGGAGAAGTGCTGTCCCTGCCTGTGACCCTGCTTTGTTGGGTTATCATGCAGTTGCTGCTTCTGCCTGTGAAAGAGGTCAAAGGCTGGACTTTGTTGTTCATTCCTGCTTGAGAAGAATCTTCAAGGGCTAGAACTGAGCTTGCCTCCTTTTGTTGAAGTGTCAGGGCCATCAACGATTTCTCCTTCAAGCACCTGGACTCTCTGCTGAGACTCCTGCCCTGCCAAGTGGTGCCTTATCCAGGCCGTGGCCCCTTGAAAGGTGCAGTTGGCAGACAAGAACTGATAAAGCGGCAGTAATACCGCCAACTGGCTGGCGTTAAAAAATAAAATTGGATGATGACCATGGCAGAAACCGCCAGCACAGACAGCCACTTTAACACACCGACCGTCACGGCGGTAGCAACAAACACCGCAGCGGTAACCGCCAACAGACAGGCGGCAGACAATATACCGCCCACTCTATTACAAGGCACCAATCTGCCAGCTTTTCCGGGGCGGTACCAACAACATCAAAAGCACGGCAGAAACAGTACTCTGAAGGGGAACCACGCACCTTTCGACACTCAATGAAGAACCAGGATGCCATGGAGCCCGAACTACAGGTCCTGCCGATGCTGGAGTATCTGCTAATACACCAGGAATATCAAAGAAGGCGGCGGCGATGACCACAGTGAGTACTGCACCTAGCACACAGGGGAGGGGGGTGGAAAAAGAGAGTGACACACAAACGCAACATGCAACAACCCCACACCCACCCTCACCCACAACACCATATACACAAAAACATGCAGCAACATTACATTTACACCCCATAACCCCCTGGAAGAACGCAAGGACAAAAGGAATTGATTACATAAGTAATATTTAGAAATATGCAGATAAAGTTAACAATTGTAAACAACAGTATATACAAATATTTACAATATGTACAGAAGGCAGTACACTGTCCTTTGCAAATGTCCGTGGCCCAGTGGGCCAAAAAAATCATGGGCGAAGCCCACACTTGACTCCTGCCTCAAAACAGAGAAAACACTGCAGGGGCATCAGGTCGAAAACACAGACACACCTCAGAGGGACGGGGTGGGGGGGCACCTCAGCCGGAAGATGTTACTATGCCACTGCTCCTGGAGGGGGCAACATGCCCCCAGCGATGTCCTGGGGAGTGCAAAGCCACAGTCTCTCAAGTCTCTCAAGTGGGTGGGTTGCCAACTGCTTGGTCCTAGGGAGTGCAAAGCCACAGTCTCTCAATTGGGTGGTTTGCCCACTGCTTGGCACTGGGGAGTGCAAAGCCACAGTCTCTCAAGTCTCTCAAGTGGGTGCTCTGCCCACTGCTTGGTCCTGGGGAGTGCAAATCCACGGTCTCTCAAGTGGGTGACATGTTCCACTGGTTCTGGAGGGGGCCTTGTGCCCAGTCTGCTTCACCCTGCCAAGGATAGTGATAGTGGATGCATATCTCCACTGGTTCTGGAGGGGACCTTGTGCCCATTCTGCTTCCTCCTGCCAAGGATAGGGTGAGTGGATGCATTTCTCCATTGGTTCTGGAGGGGGCCTTGTGCCCAGTCTGCTTCATCCTGCCAAGGATAGGGTGAGTGGATGCATATCTCCACTGGTTCTGGAGGGGGCCTTGTGCCCAGTGATGCTGCACCTGGGGTGTGGCATTTCCCATTCCCTCACCTGGGTGTCTGAGGCACGAGATGTGCAGGGAAGAGGCAGCATGATACTCCATGGAGGCAGAGCCAGACTCCATCCTGCAGCGACTTAGGCTGCAAACTGCTGGGAGTGCCGGTGCTGGTGGTGCTGATCCAAGTGGTGGGTGGAGGGTCTACGCTGTCTCCTGGAGCTACGGACGGCTGCCCACTAGGAATGCTGCTGCTGACAGATGTAGTGGCACCGGCTGGGCATGTGGCGGTGTATATGGTGGTGCAGGTGGCGGTGCAGGTGGCGGTTCCTGCAGTTGTGTCTGCGGCGGAGATGCTGCCAGTGCTGCCCGTGGTGCAGGTGTTGGTAGTAGTGGAGGGAGACATCTGGCCATCTCCTGCAGTCTCGGATGGCTGCCCACTGGGGATGATGCTGCTGACTGTAGCTGTGGCAGCGGCAGTGCAGGTGGTGGTGCAGATGGCGGTGCAGGTGGCGTGCAGGTGGCACTGCCTGCAGTGGTGCTTTCCGCTCTACAGGTTGCTGGGCTGTCAGGACTAATGGTGGGCACCAGTCCCTCACCTGGAGGCTCTGAGGCCTGAAGTGCCTTGCCTTGGGTTTTCTTGCCCTTCTCCACCTTGGCAGATGCTGCTGGGACCTTGGCACTGTCAGATGCAGTTTTGGAGGAGGCCTTGCTGGGTGGGTCGTGCTTCTTGGCAGTGCTGCATGCTGGCCCCTTCTTCACCTTGGCAGGTGGTGGACTTGGTTGGTCCTTTCCATTGGTCGGTGGCACACTACCAGCCCTGATGGATGCCCCCTTTGATCCCCTGGGACTTGCAGGTACCACAGCGGACGCTGAGTTGGTGGCCGAGGTGCTGGCCTGGGATCTTGACACCCTGGCCCTAGAGGAAGGACGGGGGGAGGTGTAGGGAAGAGGTCAATGTTAGCCAGGAAAATCTTTTTAGACACACTGGGACGGGAAGATGGAGGGGGTTTGGGAGTGGAGGAAGAGAGAGGGAGTGGTTGTAGAAGGTGTACATCTGCTGAGTTTTGGTGAATGTTCATGGGCTGGATGCTGTTGTGAGGTGGATGGCTGTTGGGTGGGTGGGTGCTTGCGTTTGTGTACTTTGGGAGGAGGGGTCACAGACACACTGGGTTAGGACACAGAGAACGTATGCATGGATGTAGGGGTGGTGACTGCCAGTGAGGGGTGTGTAGTGATGGGCGTGCTGGTGATGTAGGTAATGGATGAGGATGTAGTGCATGCAGGTGTGAGTGGAGATGCTACTGGGAGGGAGGTAGACAAGGAGGAGGAGGGGGACACAGTGGAGGCAGTGGATGTTGATGTGTCTGCATGGGGATGGTGCTTGTGTGAGTGCCTGTGAGATGAAGTGTGGTGCTTGTGTTTGCCTGAGCCACTTTTGTGTGATGATTTGGGTGAATGCTGGTCTGAAGGTGTGCTTGAGATAGGTTGAGGTTGAGGGGATTGGGACTGGGTAGAGGAAGTTGGAGGAGGGACGCTAGAGACAGTGACAATGGCTGCCATCAGTGCTGAGGCCAGAGCCTGAAATGCTCTCTGTTGGCCACCACGCCAGAATAAATGCCCTTCAGGTATGCATTTGTTTGTTGTAAATTCCTCTCAACACCCTGGATGGCATTCAGTATGGTTGACTGCCCAACAGTGATGGATCTCAGGAGCTCAATAGCCTCCTCACTGAGGGCCGCAGGGCTGACTGGGTCATGGCCTGAGGTGCCTGGGGCGAAGGAGTGCCCACCCTCCTGGGTGAGCAGGCAGGGGAAACACACTGAAGGGCTGCTGTAGGGTGGTGCTGGTAGGGGGGGTGGCGGCGTACCTGTTGTTGGGGTTGGCACAGAGGTGTCCGCCACCACCAGGGACCTTCCATCTGAGGAGGAGTCGCTATCTGCGGTGTACCCCCCTGTCCCCGTTGTGGTGGTCCCCTCACCCTCCATCCCACTGGTACCCTCACCGTTGGTGGATTCGGCCACCAGGCCCATGTGGGATGCAGTTCCCTCCATCACTGGTGCCTCTGCTCCTCCGCTAGATGATGCTAATGCACACAAGGACAGGGTGACAAAACAAAAAGGGGGGGAAGAGACAGAGTGGATACACTTGATCAATCCCAGCAACAACACTACCGTTGGAGTAGACAACTCACAGGGAGCAGCCCTATGCACTAGGCCTTGCACTACCAGTTACTAAGATAGTCACCAGCCCATGGGGTACAATGCCTAACGCCATTAGCTGCACACCTGAAACCCACAGGACCCTGCCCAGTAGTAGATGCCTACTAACACTAATGGGGTGGAGTGCTTCAGAGCCTGCTTAACAAGGGACCTATCCTGCCATGTTCGCCCTGGCCTAGGGGCACCCACAGCCCACATCCCTCACCCAGGTAAAGCTTAACACGCTCACAGTCATGAATCTGTATCTGTACTCACCACCTTGTGGCTGCTCTGATGCCTTCAAGCGTCCATCCAACTCTGGATATGTCACCGCCAGGATGCGGAACATCAGAGGGGTCAGGGTAAAACGGGTTACAGCTGAGCCTCCCTGTCTTCCTTCCCAAGCGGTGCAGGTCCTCCTACCTTTTGCGGCAGTGGGTGCTCCGTCTGTCAAAGACCCCCAGGGTCTGCACCTCCTTGGTGATGGCACGCTAAATACCCTTTTTCTGATGGATGCTGACCTGCATGGAAAAGACTGCAGAAAAGGGAATTAGTTAACCGTCCAGACCGTCACACTCATGGCCCACCAGATCCCTCCCATCCCCTGATGCACATACATAGACCACCGTACATGCAGCACCTTGGCCAGGACGCCACAGCCAATCCATACATTCATGGCCCACGCATCCTGTTCACAGTTTACTCACCTGTTTGTCGGGAGGACTGTAGAGTAACGTGTACTGGGGTAGGACCCCATTAGCCAGTTTCTCCAACTCCTCCGCAGTGAAGGCAGGGGTCCTTTCCCCAGACACATGAGCCATTGTCGCTTCCAGGCACAGCTCACAGCAGCACTCGCAGTGTAGGTCCTCTCCTGTTGAAGGTCAGGTCGCAAGTGATTGCACAAATAGAAAATGGAGGTCACGTCCGTGGCGGTGTGTACCGTCACAGCCGGCGTACATTGCCATTGGCTCCTGGAACCCAAATGGCCTAATGATAACCAATGCGAAGTTGCGTGGCAATCGTCGACCGCCTACCGCAACAGCGCACAACACCAGCAGAATTAACTAATTTCCACTTGTCCCTCCTCACAGGTCTGGCAGCCACCATTTCAGGGGGGTAGAGACCATGGCACCTATCTGCGTCACAGCAGACATTGGCTCAGCAACTGACTCTCAGATTCACATACAGGTTCTGTAACGGAAAAGATGCATCATTATTTCAATTGATGTGTGAATATGACCCTCTGCTCAATGTTTTCCCTCATAGTTTTCAGCCGCTGAGGATTAATATGAGATGGCGACATCCTCCGGTGTACAGACCCCTGGTGGACCTTGCGACTATGGAGGACAGGCACATTAACCTAACCTGCAGACTTGATCGGGCCACCCTCCAAGAACTGTGTGCCCAATTGGAGCCAGACCTGATGTCAGCTATCCGCCAGCCCACAAGTATCTCCCCACTAGTGCAGGTCCTGTCAGTGCTCCATTTCCTGGCAAGTTGTTCCTTCCAAACAACAGTGGCCATGGCATCAGGGATGTCTCAGCAAATGTTCTCCAACCTGTTGACCAGAGTGTTGCCAGCCCTGCTGAAACACATGCGCAGCTACATCGTATTCCCCAAGGTGGAGGATTTGGCCATAGTGAAAGCTGACTTTTATGCCCTTGTACATATCCCCATCATCATTGGTGTAATTGATGGTACACATGTAACATTTGTCCCCCCCCCGGAGAAATGAACAAGTGTTCAGGAATAGAAAAAGCTATCACTCTATGAATGTGCAGATGGTGTGTTTGGCGGACCAGGTAATCTTTCAATGGAAAGCCAAGTTTCCTGGCTCTGTGCATGACACCTTCATCTTGAGGAATAGCAGCATCCCATATGTGATGGGCCAACTCCAGAGGCACCTGGTGTGCCTAATAGGTAAGCTCAAGGTCCTACCAAGTATAAGTCAGTGTCTGGGTATGGGGTTGTCCCTAAGGAAGTGTGTGTCTAACAGATATCCCTCGATATTTGTATGTGACTCTGGTTACCCCAACCTTTCATGGCTACTGACCCCAGTGAGGAATCACCGGAGAAGGGCAGAGGAACGTTTCAATGAGCCAAATGGGCGAACAAAGAGGATAATTGAAAGAACCTTTGTCCTCCTGAAGGCCAGGTTCTGGTGCCATCATCTGACAGGTGGCTCCCTGTACTACTCAGCCAAGAAGGTGTGCCAGATCATCGTTGCATGTTGCACAACCTGGCCTTGAAACGCCAGGTGCCTTTTCTGCAGGAGGTTGAGCTGGAGATGGTCTTGTGGCAGCGGTGGAGCCTGTGGACAGTGAGGAAGAGGAGACAGAGGAAGAAGATGTGGACAACAGAAGTAATATAATACAGCAGTACTTCCAGTGAAACACATGTAAGACACTGTAACTTCACTTCACATTTCAGTTTTCTGTTGGACATTGTACATGGCAGCCTGATCTCCCTCTATGGACACTTACTGTACCCTTTAGATCTCTATGGCCCACTCTGTCTCCTGGTATGTTTACTGCTACCCACTAAAGGTCATATCAATGTTTTTAATGACTGTACATATGACTTGCAATGTTTTCAGAATGTTGTACTAATACATAATTCAATCATTTGACAGGCTCAAGATTTGTATTTGTTCCAAGGGTGTTTATTTAAGTGCTCCTATGTAGAGGGGGATGTGCAATGGGCTGGGTGAAGGAGTAGGAATGCCCAGTTAGAGTCCAGCCTCTTGGTATCACAGGTGCATTGTCCAATGGGGCATAGGAAGTGGGGTAATGGCAGTTCAAGGTGGACAGGGTGAAAGGATGGGACAGAAGGGTGACAATCAGGAGAGTCTTATTTCCTGGCAGGGGTCTTGGCAATGTTCTCTGGCTTCTGCCAGGATCGCAGGGTCATTCTCCTTCTGCAGGGAGTGGAGTTCTGGTGGCCTGTTGGTCCTGTGGCGGGCCTCCTGTCCACTAGCGCCCACGGAGGTGGAGGGCTGTTCTTCTGTGTGGCTAGTGTCAGGGGCCCGTTGTTGTGCCACTGCCACCCTCATGGTCTTGCTCTTGTCTGCCAGAACCCCTGCAATGGTGACCAGGATGGTGTAGATGTTTTTGAGGTCCTCCCTGATCCCCAGGTACTGTCCATCCTGCAGCCACTGGGTCTCCTGCAACTTGTACAGTATCAGGCCCATGGTCTCCTGGGAATGGTTGTATGCTCCCAGGATGTTGGAGAGTGCCTCCTGGAGTGTCGGTTCCTTGGGCCTGTCCTGCCCTGTCGCACAGCAGTCCTTCCAGTTTCCCTGTTGTCCTGTGCTTCTGTCCCCTGAACTGTGTGCTCACTGCCACTGGCCCCAGGTCCCTGATCTTCTTGTGTTTGTTGGGTTCCCTGGGATCCCTGTAGTGGTGGACACACTGCTGATTGACGTGTCCTGGGGACAGTGGCATAGGCTCGCTGGGTGGGTGATGTGCTGGTGTTTCCTGAGGGGGGAGGCTCTGTGGTGGGTTGGGACAGTGGCAGGGTAACTGACTGTCCAGAGGTCCCTGATGGGCCAGGTTGGTCTTCATGATCCAGGCATGCAGAGCTGCTGTCATCACTGTGGGCCTCCCCTGGGCAGGGACTGGATGTTGGAGGCAACTCCTCTCTGTTGACATTGAGTAGTGGTCCTCTGGGGATGAAAATGCAGTGTTATTGTATCTGTGTGTGCCATCTTGTGCATGGGTTTGATTTCCTGTATGGTTGGGATAGCTCTGGCAGTTTAGGCTTGTGTGTGTGGTGATTTTGTGGGCTAGGTGATTCTCTCTAATGGGCAGGCTGTGGTGATGGGTGTCCATGCAGGTCTGTGATGGGGGTCCATGGATTGGTGTTACATGCAGGGCTTGATTTTGGGATGGGTGGGTTGTGATAGTGGTGTATATGTGAGGTGGTGGACTGATGGGGTGAGGGTAGGGATAGGAGTTTGTGATGCCATGCAGGTAGGGTGGGGATATAGTAGTAAAGATTTGACTTACCAGAGTCCAGTCCTCCTGCTACTCCTAGGAGGCCCTCAGGATGCATTATTGCCAAGACTTGTTCCTCCCATGTTGTTAGTTGTCGGGGAGGAGGTGGGGGTCCATTGCCAGTCCTCTATACAGCTACCTGGTATTTTGCAACCACAGAACGCACCTTCCCCCGTAGGTTATTCCACCTCTTCCTGATGTCATCCCTTGTTCTTGGATGTTGTCCCATGGCGTTGACCCTGTCCACGATCCTCTGCCATAGCTCCATCTTCCTTGCAATGGACATCTGCTGCACCTGTGATTCGAATAGCTGTGGCTCTACCCGGATGATTTCCTCCACCATGACCCTTAGCTCCTCCTCTGAAAACCTGGGGTGTCTTTGGGGTGCCATGGATGTGGTGTGAGTGATATGTGTGAGGATGTGTGGGGTGATGGGTTGGGTGATGTGTGGGGTGATGTGGTGTGGTGTGTGCTATGAGGTGTGTGGATAGTGTATGGGTGATGGTGTTCTGTGGCTCAGATTGAGTGGGTGCTCCTGGTTTGTGTCTTTCTCTGTTGGCAATCTTTTTTTTTCATTGAAAGGGTTGTGGGTGATATTGGTGTGTGTTTTAAAGTGGTGTGAGGGTGTGGGTGTGGTGTGTGTATGTGTGTCAGGTGTGTGTTTTTTAAATTGTCCAGTGTGGTGTAGTTTTGGAAGTGTGTGTGTATTTTGAACGCGGCGGTGTGTACCGCCAATGGTTTACCGCAGTTGAAAGACCGCCGCTGTGATTCGTGGGTCCTGATACTGTGGACGTATTCCTGTTGCCGTAACGGTGTGGGTTTTGGTACTACCAATTTATCACTGACCTTGGTCTGGTGGACTTGTGTTGGTGTCTGTATTGTTGCGGATTTCTCAGTTTGGGTCATAATACCAGTAGCAGAATACCGCCGCGGTCACAGTATGTTGTCGGCCGCCAGCACTGCGGTAGGTGGCATTTACCACCAGGGTTGTAATGAGGGCCTTAATCTTTTGAAAAGTCATATCTTAACTTGTGTATGTTGGATTTTTGTTGTTTTGGTCTTGTTTTGTTTAGATAAACATTACCTATTTTCCTAAATCTGTTTTTGCATTATTTTGTAGTGGTTCACTGAATTACTGTGTTTGTTGGTACAACTACTTTACACATTGCTTCTGAAGTTAAGCCTGCCGGCTTGTGCCACACAACCAAGGGGGTTAGTGGGGGTTAACCGAGGGTGATTCTCCTTTACCCTGACTAGAGTGAGGGTCCTTGCTTGGACAAAGGGTAACCTGATTGCCAACCAAAGACTCCATTTCTATCTTGTTATTTGACTCATTGGGCTTATGCATTGTTTTCATAGATGCATGACGCACGTGCATCATTTATATTGATGCATGATGGTAATGCAGCCATTCCATCTGATCCAGGTGTCAAAAAGCCTGTGGATGTCCGATTGAGTTTCTAGGGCTAGTCGTCATTCTGGTGATAGGACTTGTATTGTTCATGCGTATGTGTGAAAAATAATGACGCATGACAGTTATGCATCAATTTCACACAAGGGTGCATTAAGAAGAGTGTGAACGTTGAATTCCCACTAAGGGTCCATGTGTCATTTTCTTCACTTTGGTGGATGTTTTTGATGCATTTGTGTCATATTTTTTTTCTCATTTCTTGTTAGTGTGTTTTTTTGCATTGTCCTTGAGTGCACCCTGATTCACCAAACACATGACATGGGATTTGCTGCAATGTGGTATATGGGGTATGGCTACATGTGGCAGTCCATGCAGCAATGTGGTAAGGGTGAGATTGGTCAGTTCAATCATTAAGTGTGTTTCGGAGTTGACTGCATAAAATCACTCTCACTTTGTGGATATATACATGTGTACCTACAGTGTGTCCACATATATTTTGGCACATGTGTGCTCTATGTGTAGGTATCTCAATGTGTGGGTGTACTACATAGTAAACTCTTTGACAATAACGTTTAGACATACCCATTACTGATGATAAGAAATGCCCTGACTGCAACACATGCTCAGGCATGTGTCACTCATTACAATTTGGACTCGGAGTATGCAGTGTACTTGGGCTGCTTTAACATCACATTTCCCCTGATAAGTTACGTGGCATTGTGTGTTGACTCTGTGGTTTGTAGTTGGATGTTCTGTCTTGTTGCTCAGGTACACGTGTGCCATGTGGTTACCCTTGCATCTCAGTTGTTGGTGATGTCAAGTACACCTGTGTTAGTGAAAAAGGATATATGCATTGTGTGTGTAGAAACAAGTGTAAGTGCATTTTAGTAACCCATTACGAGATTGGTGTCTGAGGGGGATGTTCAAGGCCATATTACAATCACACAGCACGGGCAGATTTTGGTGTTTAACTATTGCTTATGCAGTCACATCACTGGCACCTATATATTTTGTATGTGAGAACACATGTGAAGATAATTTATAGATGTCACAGGTGTTTTGCTACCTATGCCATTATTGGACTGTTAGGTTGTTTTTGGTCCTGAATCCTGACACGTTACTATACTGGGTCATTATGGTGGTAAGTGCGCTGAGATATGTTGTATATGTGTGCCAGCCTCCAAATGGACACTCAGATTTGTCTACTTCATGTTTGTCATTACTGTCACATACTCTGCTGTACCATGGGGTACCAGTGTTGCAGTGTGGCATAGATTGCAGGCCTACGCTCCATCATCTCTGAGTGGGCATGTATGGCAACAGAAACACATTTTGAATGGGAAGCTGTAGGTTTCTGGTGCTCCAATTTGTTCTTGCCCCTGTGCAGATACATCAGACTATGGGCCAGATGTATGAAGAAATGGCCTTGCGAATCGCAAATAGCATTTTTTAAGAAATCGCTATTTCGAGTCGCAATAGGCCATGTACCATAATTGCGATTCGGAATTAGCGATTTCTTAAAAATCGCTATTTGTGGTTTGCAAGGCCCAATTACCGAATCGCAATTTGCATTTTCGCAAATTGCGATTCGGTAATTTTAAATCGTAAATTGCGAGAAATTTCGAGAAAGCACACCTGGAGGAGACTGATGACATCACAAGCAGGAAGTGAGTCATCCCAGGCAGTTTCAGGTGCCACACCCAAACCAGCATCTAGAGAGAGCAGCCCAGCCACACTGAGCAACACTCTGAAGGAGGCAGCACACCTGAACAACGATGGACACCTCAGCCCAAGGAAAGGAGAAGGGAGAAAGAAAGCGGAAGCTCAAATTTAGCGAGCAAGGGCTAGAGGTGCTGACAGAGGAGGTGGTCAGGAGCCATGACCGCCTTTTTGGTAAAAGCTCACTCCAGGTGCCAGAGAGTGAGAAAAGGAGACTCTGAGCAGACATACAAACTAAGATCTGTGCTATTGGAGTGGCACAGCGCTCAGTCGACGAAATTAAGAAGAGGTGGTATGACCTGTGGTCCCGTGTGAAGGAGAGGGTGGCAAGAAGACTGCAGGAGGCCAGGAGCACAGGAGGCAGTCCACCCACAGAGGCACCATCCACCCCGTTAGAGGACCTAGTGGAGTCCACACTTCTCCCTGAAGCAGTGAGTGGGGTCACAGAGATAGACACCTCCGGCACACCAATTACCAGCAAAGGTAAGTGCAATATTGAATTGTAACCCCATATGTGTATGCACAAAAGCCCATTAGGAATTAGCAAGTAATGTAAAACATTGTGAGAAGTAGTCCATTCCACATCTTAGAAGCAGCACAACAATGCATTATGGGGAGTGGCAGTCCACAACCCAGAGCTGACAGTAGCACATACAATATAATTAAGTAGAGTGACACCCAGAGGAACACAATACCCACAACACAGTGAATAGAAGTACCTGTACCTTTATTACCATTGTGTGCCCTTACTTGCAACAAACATAACTGACATGCTGCATATTGTCGTTGCAGGTTTGCTAGGCCTAGCAGCCACAGCATGTGCCAGCGTAGGGGAGACTGACACCCATCCAGCCTCAGACTCAAACACGAGTGGGTCTAACACTATTGCGCCACTCTGACGCAGGCCCAGGGTACTGCCACAGCCAGAGCTCAGTCAGGACTCGGATGAGCAGCAGGAAGGGCCACATACACCATCCCCAACTGGCAGGCGCACCCAGATGCAGGAGGCCAGATTTCAGCAGACCACAGCACCCCGCAGGATGGCAACAAATGCCGGTGCACAAGCGAATGAGGCAGGTGAGGGTCCCTCCTTCTTTGGTGGGCTGGAAGCAGCTATGTTGCAGCAGCAGCGCCTACAGAACAAAAAGATCACTGGTTTACAGAAACAAATGCAGCAACATAATGCCAACATGGGGGGCCTGCATCGCCAGCTGGACTGCCTGAATGCGAATATAGAACAGCTGCATGAGGGACCGGTGCAGGCATTGCAGGGAGCTCACTTCTACTGTGCGGGAACTATGCCAGGAGCTGCGCCATGACAGGGTGAGCCACTGCAGGCAGGAGCGACGATTCATGAACATGTTCGGGTGATTCTGTCTCTCTGTCAACAGGCTAGCTACTTCAACCTCACTGATTGCACGTCCTGCAGTAGCTGCACAGGTGGAGGCAGCACACAGCAGCAGGGATGTGGCTAACAGACTTGTAAAAATCACAAATGTGATTGATACTATCATGGGACAGAGGTCAGCCACACCTAGTGAGCTTGGACTGGCGGACACGGAGGACACTTCCAGCCTCAGCAGCCTAGCTGTACCCGCAATGGACACCAGACGGCGCAGTGCCAGGCACAGCACTGCCGCTGAGGCGGACAATCGAGGTGCCAGTGAGGCAACTGGGCACCCGAGTGGTGTGCGTGGCCGCAAGAAGTAACTGTAGCGGCCAGAGGGGTAATGAGTACACTATGAAGTAATAGTGTATTACTCTGAACTTCTATTGTTTCTATTTTTTAACACACTTTTGTTGCTATTCGTTGGAATAACATTACCTAACATTAATGTAATAAATGTACTTCACTACAGGTACATTTGTCAGTGCATTTGTCTTATTCATACCTACATCTGAAATGGTTGTGTGTGATGTCAGCTCGCCTTTGCCTTCCCTCTGCTGCACTGGTCCTGTCTGCTGGCTGTAGAGGTGGTATGGGATTGTCATCCTTATCTGATTCAGATTCATATATTTCTACAGGTATGCCCCTGGTGGTAGCTATATTGTGCAAGATTGCACAAGTAGCCACTATTCTACATGTGGTCTCTGGGCTGTACTGTAGTGCCCCTCCACTTTTGTGGAGGCACCGGAAGCGACTCTTCAGCAGTCCAAATGTGCGCTCTACCACGTTGCGTGTCGCCCTGTGTGCTGCATTGTATCTCCGTCCAGCACGTGTTGCAGGACTGAGGTAGGGCATCTTCATGTAGGTGCGCACTGCGTAGGCACTGTCTCCTGGAAGGGACAGAGGGTATGATGAGTAACTGAGCCATCTGACATCAGCACGCCATCAATGCGCCATTGTATAGAGGGACAATACCTAGTAGATATCCTTCTCCAAACTCCCCAGCTAGCAGTCTTGTGTGAATTGCGCTATGGCGAAAGATGTACGAATCATGTGTGCTCCCTGGGTACCTGGCCACGAGATCAGTAATGATGTAGGAGGCATTGCAAATCACCTGTATATTCATTGAATGTTGGTATTTACGGTTGCGGTACACATACTCTGTGGCTGATGGTGGACAGATTGCAACATGTGTCCCATCTATGACACCTAGGACGTGGGGGAACTGTGCTATCTGGTAAAAATATATTTTTGTCTGCTGTACATCCTGTGGGGTGTGGGGGAAACTGATGTACTGGTGTATCCTGCTCAGCATGGCATTGATAAATGCATTGAAAAATCTAGAGAGGGCACTCTGTGATACCCCTCCAGTTGCTGCTATGACCCGTTGATAGCTCCCTGAGGCGAGTAGGTGGAGGGAGCATAATACCTCCACATGGGTGGGTATGCTGTGAGTCCTTTGTGTTCTGCGCTGCAGTATGGTTTGTAGCTCAGCTATCAGATCAAGGATCATGGCTGAGTTCAAACTATACCTCTCAAATATTTCCTCCTCTGTCTGGTTAAAAAGTGTAATGCGCACTCTGAAAATGCGCTCCTGTCTCCTCCACCCTCTCCTCAAACCTGCCAAGATCCTCATCCTCCTCGCCATGACGTAGAGTGCAGCCATTGTGGAAAAGGCTCTGAGGCATTCTGGGCCTCTTTATACAGGTTGCACCTGGTTACCACCTGGTTTCACTTAGTGGTATTTTGCATGTGCAAAATACGATTCTGCGAAAAAATGCAATATGCGATTTTTTGATGCATCTATTTGCGACTTGGATTTTGCGAATCGCATTTTGCGCCTCGCAATTTCCTACTGGAAATACTGAATCGCAAAATGTGACTCGCAAAACCAGGTCACAACGCAAAAAATCTAAATATTTGCGATTTCTTATTTTTGGTGTGCAAATGCCTTTCACGCATCGCAGACCACGTTTTTGCATTCGCAAACGGCCGAATTTTGCGATTCGCACCATTTGCGAATGCAAAAAAGTTTCATACATCTGGCCCTTAGTCATATGTTGATGCATTCAGCACAGTGATCTGTGGCTTAATAAAGCTGGGACTCCCCAGTGCACAAATGTGTTCATACAGACCAGGATGTGATGCTTTGCTAGGCGGCACTTGATGTCAGGCCTTCCCCTCTCAGGTACAGTGCTTGGATGCTTGCACATGTAGAACATGTCTCATTCATAGGACTCATTATCTGTTTCCATGTGCAGCATGTGTAGGGGTTGTATAAGTGTAGTGATCTCAACAATCAACTAATGGCATGGTACAGATGGTGTTGTACGTGAAAGGCTCATGTCATGGTGCCAGGTTCAAGCCAAATACCATGTTATGGTAGTGCCAAAGATGTCTGGGTCATGTACGTACCTGGCGAGCTTCAATATACACATGTGAAGGATAGACCTTCAGGCATTGATGTGTTGCACTGTCTGTTTTGGAGTATATCTGTTAATTTCCCTATTTTTTTAGACATTACTGTTAAGATATGTATTGTGTCCTCCATTAAACCCAGATATTTGGCAGCTACTGCTTTGTACGCATATTTTATAACAACATTCTGCAGTGATGTAGGGATAGAATCCAACATATGATTTGGGTAATGATAGGATCTTGCCTCCTCCTACTACTGGCAACTTGTTAGTATCCTGTACCATTGGTGGTATTTGTGAGATATAATGAGTGTCACGCACACATATCATAACTTATGGCACAGCACTCTATTTGGAACTATCAGTGGGTATCTCTGAGCTGTCCATCCACATCCTCCTTGGAACATGGTCATGCAATTCTTCCAGCATCCCACAACCTAGCTGACTCTTACCATGACTGAATGATGTAACGGGTAGAAATATCTCAGTGCTGTATTCATCTTTTGGAACACCCTACCTACATGGCTAAGTGTACTACAACTAAATGTGATGTTGAATATCTGATCGTTTTGGACATAGCAACACATAGTGGCGCAACCACTCCAGATTGTGCTTTTGGAGTCCAAAATATGTATGGGATACATTTTTACAGTTAGTGCAATGCAATTGTTCTGTATTGTGAGTGAGATTGAGTGTTGTGTTTTGGTATGGGATGTGTGATGTTGTCATACAGAGCATACTATTTAAAGCTGCATACACAGGTCAGGCATTTTTGATGATGGGCTATCTGCTGCTACCTAGGAGACACAACCACACATCTGTCTCCATATTTAGATATGTATTTTCTGGAGACATGTGTGAAGGCAGCCTATTTGTCTGACAAGTGTACATCCTTGGTACATAGTGAGTGTAACACACTCTGCCTACATTCCACCCAGACTATGATTTGATCACACAGTTTGAAATTAACTCATTGCTCTTGCCAATAGTTGTTGTATTTGTATAGTAAACCTGCAGCCCTAGCCGCATAAATTCCCATCCAAACCAATGTGCATCCCACAGACGTGTTTGTGAAATATGTGAGGTCAAGTTTACCCTCTGACAAGTTTGTGCCCCATCGCAGTGGCAGGACAGTATCCCATGGATAGACTGTGCAGACTAGACTTCTTCCGTTGGTTAGTATCCCTGGCAAATCATGATGACCATAGTTACCGATGACGTCCCCACCTTGTCACACAAATAGCCCACTGTGGTCCACTATCACCTGCACATTTATGGAAAGTGTATGTTTCCAGTTCCTGTATAAGTGTTAAGTGGCTGCAGGTGGGACAAGTCGGACATGGATGCAGTCCATTGCACACAGCACATGCGGAAATTCAGCAATTTGGTAAAAGCCTTGTTTGGTCTCCTGCTGTATTTGCAGGATATTGGGGAAGAAGATGAGGCAGGGTGTCAGGGAGATGATTGCATCTAATACCTTCGTCAGGAAGACCGAGAAAGACGGCTGTGACACACCAGAAACCAGTGCACCCGTTGTCTGGAATGAGCCTCTTGCCAGCATATGCAGGACAGCTAGCAACTTTGTGACAGGTGGTATGTTATGTGGTGTTTGCAGCCTGGCTGTGATCTCTGGCTCAATGTGTTGCAGCAGTCGTAGCATGGCTTGCCGGTTAAGATGGTAAGTCCTAATGGAGTCTTATTCCCTGAGGCCAAAGAGGGTTGTCCTGTTCTGGAATATCTTCTTTTGCCTTCTGCATTGCATTTGTGGGCGCTGTGGTGGTGCTTGTAGTTGCTGTGGTGGTAGTGGAGGGTGCTGCTGTGGTTGCTGTCCTCCGCATTGTGTCCTAAGCTGAAGCAGTAACACTTCCATTTTGTCCTGTGCTTTGCCAATGTTGCTTCTGTGAGTTTTCCTTAAGTAGTAATGTGTGGGCCTCATTTTAACACCTTGTATGACCCAGGCATTAAAAATTGACGTTTATTGGGTTTACATCATTTTAAGGCTCCACTTCTTAGTTGTGCATAATTTTTGCATCAGGAGTTAAATATGGAGCTAGGGGGGTTGATGTCATTTTTTGGACAGGAACATCTACCATGCATATCATTGTTGCAAAAGGACACAGGGGAGCGTGTTTATAATCCCCTAGCACCACCTTTCACCACATTAACGTCATTTATTTTGGCGTTAATGTGGTCCAATGAGGCCAAAAGCCCCACGTCATATCTAAAGGGTAGCACAATGCATGTATTGTGCCACCCTGTAACCCTTTGCGCTACAGTATGCCTGCGCCAGGCATAATGCATGCAAAGTGGACATTCCACCATTAGGGGAGCCGGTAAAATGGTGCAAGGAAATCTATGGGATTTCCTTGTGCCATTTATTACGGCACTTTTAATGCCTGCTCAAGAGCAGGCGTTAAAAGGGGACTTCCATTCTTTAGAAGGGGACCCCATGTACTCTGCAGGAGTAGCGCCAATATTTTGGCACTACTCCTGCAGAGTACATCAATAGAGGTCCTGTGACGGGGGGATGCTGGTGGATTCGGAGGGGGGATCTGGGAACTCACTGATGACTGAGAGGAGTTTCATAGAGTTGTGTGCGGAGGAGTTGATGCACTTCTGAAATGCATCCTTCCTTGCATTCTTGACTTTCTGTCAGTGGGTGGTAGTTGCTGCTTTGAAATGAGTCGAGGTTTTTGCTGGTTTTACTGTTCCTCCATTTCTTTCTCTAAACATCTGTGGGTACGCTTTGATTCTTGGAGTTCGGTGGTGAACCAGCTGGCTTTCTTAGGTATGCGTTAGGTCGATGTCAGCAGGAGATGGGCTACAGTGTCGGCGCATTTGGTGACCCATCTGTTGACATTGCTCTCTGCTGTTTTGGTGTCGTCACCATGGGTGACCCTTCATTGATGCTCAATGGCACACAAAATTTACATTGTAATGGACACAACCAAAGGTAAGCCAAACACCTACCCATTTCCTCCAACTCCACAGCAACTCAACGGGCCACCATTGACCTGGTATATTGGCTGTGCTCCATTCCCCAAATAAGTTTTTTGTGCCCCGGTTTGGAGTTGTACACAGCATATATCCCAACACAGACCCATGACATTCCTTTTGGCCAGGTCACTGACACTGCACCACCAGACTCTACAAAGCTTGATATGTGCGCACATCTCATTTTCAAGGATAGTGATGTGTTCATAACTTTGTTTTACTCAATGGCAAATCCACACCAATATCACAGCTGCAAATTGAAGTAACACCCTCACATTGTACACATGCCATGACCTGTCATGACAGAGCACATACATTTGCATGGATGTGCCATTGAACTCAAACACAACTTCCAGGTGAAATCCTTGTAATAGACTTACACCTAATGGTCACATTGCAAGAGAATGTAAGGTAAATGGGATGCAGAATAATGTGTGGGGGCAGGTACAACTGGGGATGACTTGGAATGGATGGGTTTGAGTGTGGTCGGGGTCTTTTTTGCTTTGGGGGAGTGGGTTCCACAAGAGTAAGGGCAAGGGCAAGCATAGAACTTTCTTTGGGAAAATAAGGCAGGTGTACAGGAGGGATAAGGGGTTGAGGAAATGCCTGTGTCAGGTGTGGCTTTTGGTTTTGTTGGTGCTGGTGTGTGTGTGTGTGTGAAGTATGTTTCCGTTTAATTGGTGTCTGTTGCATGTGTGAGTATGGGCATTTACGTCTCTTGGTGGACTGTGATGTGGATGTGATGGGAATGGTGGATGTGTCTATGTGGGGGGGGGTAGTGTATGGAGGTATGGTGATGTGGTGGCTGTGCCTGTGGGTATTAGGGTAGTATCTGGGGTTATGATAGATGTGGTAGCTGTGTCTGTGGGTACTGGAGTGGTGTCTGGAGGGATGGTGGATGTGGTGGGTGTGACTTCTAGGATGATGTCCAATGATATGGTGGAAGTGGTGGTTGTGTCTGTGGGTGTTTGGGTAGTGTCTGGGGGTATGGTGGATGTGGTTGTGTTTGTGAATGGGTGTGACTTGAGTGCTTGTGTGTCTAGTGGTGTTGGTGGTTAAGTGGGCTGCTTGTGACTGTTGAGGTGTGCGTATGTGTGAATGTGCATTGGATAGCTATGGAAATAGAGAAATTGGTTGGGGAAGAGGAAGGTGGTGGGGGAGGACTGTGGGATTGGAAGCCTGCCATGAGGGGTGAAGCCAGAGCCTGAAAAGATCTCTGTAGGCCACACATAGCACTGTGTCTGCCTTCCAGGTACACAACTATCTGTTGGAGCTGGGTGCCCTTCACCTGGATGGCATTCAGAATGGCAGTCTGGCCCACAGAGATGCTGCTCAGGAGGTCAATAGACTCCTCATTCAGGGCAGCAGCAGTAACAGGAGCAAGGGTGAGGTGCCTGCTGTGAAGGAAATGGCTACTCTCTTGGGGGAGTGGGCCTGACCAACTGAGTGGGGACTAACAGCGAGGGTGGAGCTGGAACTGGGGGTGGTGGACAAAGATGGAGTGGGTGCAGATCCGTAGTATTCCGCCACCACTAGGGAGTGTCCACTGGAGGTCGACTTAGAAGAAGATGATGTGGAAGTAGTCTCCTCTGTGGCACTCCCCTCAGCCTCTGGGCCACTGGTTCCCTCCATGTCAGATGTTTCATAACCACAGGGGTGAGGCCAGAGCCTGAAAAGATCTCTGTAGGCCAAACATAGTACTGTGTCTGCCTTCCAGGTACACAACTGTCTGTTGGAGCTGGGTGCCCTGCACCTGGATGGCATTCAGAATGGCAGTCTGGCCCACAGAGATGCTGCTTAGGAGGTCAATAGACTCCTCATTCAGGACAGCAGCAGTAACAGGAGCAAGGGTGAGGTGCCTGCTGTGAAGGAAATGGCTACCCTCTTGGGGGAGTGGGCCTGACCAACTGAGTGGGGACTAACAGCGAGGGTGGAGCTGGAACTGGGGGTGATGGACAAAGATGGAGTGGGTGCAGGTCCGGAGTATTACCACTAGGGAGTGTCCACTGGATGTCGACTCAGAAGAAGATGATGTGGAGATAGACTCCTCCGTGGCACTCCCCTCAGCCTCTGGACCACTGGTTCCCTCCATGTCAGATGTTTCATAACCACAGATACTGTAACTGGCTACTTCCCCACTGATGTAGGCCCTGTCTCCTCCGCTTGCCTGTGATGATGTTGAAATAACAAAGACAAAGAGTATCAGTCCATGTGCCGGAACGAACTTGAACAACAGCTTTGATTACAAACCGTTACCATATTGTACAGTATCCCACAGCTACAAGGTCCTCCAAAGTGCCTCCAACATTTGCAACACCACATGCATGCATGCTACATGAACTGTAAACCTCTACACACAGGAAAAACAGAATCACAGACAACTTCAGTTGTATAAAGGAAGTTGTCCAATCATAATACCCATGGATCAAATAGGAGACCTTGTCACCTTGAATGATTTGACTTTTGTAGCACCCCTCTCTAAACTGTTGGCATCAAATAAAATGGCACTGCCAAGGACATTCTCACAGATTCCACACAAGGTCCTGCAATCAGCAAATGTCCATACACACAAACCACATCAGAATGAAATGATGGGAAAAAAATGCAGCTATGTTGCAGTAAGATGTACAGTAGCCCAAAGAAGGTGATGTGGGAATACCCATGTCACACTGTAAAAAGCCACCAATAGTTATTTCGCAATATGTATATTGTCAATGTATGTGGTGCCACATGTACTGTATGTCCATCATATGAAACTTCTTAACAAGTGATTTTGGCATGCACACATATGTGATGGAGTCAGACATCACCCTGTGAAGACAGGTAGATTATACGTGAAGTATTAGATGAAATGGTACTGCAAAAGTGCAAGGTACACATGCTAAAATGTAGGCACACATGCTGATGCCAACAATGATGTTACACAAATCGTTTAACTTTACATTCACTACTCACCAGGTGAAAGTACTACTCAGTGACTGCACACAAACAATAATGTCTGCTATGTCACATGTATGATGGCTACCATCACATGAGAGACAGTAGTGAGGCAGCAGCACTCTTGACACACTGAAAACAAGTGTCCCATGAGGTATATACGCTAATATATTCTCTTCGACAGACCCATTGCTGAGTGCAGTGATCAATTACCTCATGTTGTTTGATGTTTGGGCCAATACACTGAGGACAAGTGGACAACACAAGATGATTGACCACTGCACTCAGCCATGTGTCTCCTGAAGAGAGTACATTGTTTGTGGACTGTACTCTGTTGTTTTCCTGGTCAATAGGAAAAGAGTAAAGGAACACTACCATGCACCAAATACAATACCTACACAAACAGTAACTCATCTTGTGTATTGCACATTGGGCATCTCTTTATTCATGGGGAGATGATTGCCTCTAATACATCAACCTGGCAATGTAAGAGGTATTAATCTGCCCAGGACTCACCCCCTTGTAGCTCTTGTGCTCCACTCAAACGCCCATCAAGCTCGAAATAGGCCCCACCAGTATGCAGGCCATCAGGGGTCAGGGCCAGGTGTGTGCCCACCCACATTGAGAGGACAGCACCAGCTGGAACTCCACAATATTCTAGGCCCAGCATCATAGGTTTACCCACCTTTTTTGACAGTGAACAATCCGCTGGTGATAGACCCCCAGGATCCACACCTTCTGGGGGATAGCTATCTTAATCCCTTGCTTCTAATAAACATTGACCTGTATGGATTCAATAGCCAAATGAAGTGATCACAATTGCACTTTTTTAGGGTAACTGGTTGTGTAACACTCATTTTTGAAAGCCTAGGACAAGCATGTTGAGGCTGTCAACACACAACATGTATAAAGCAAGTACAAATGGTGATATGTACAGCAAAATAAATGCACACTTTAGGAGTCATCTGCTAACTATCCACAAACCTGGTCATGGCCTACACTGACTAATCAAGCCCACTGACATATTGTAGCCCAGGCCCAAGCAATACCATGATGTGAGCCACTGGGAAACACAACACCTCACTGTGACCTTCAGAATGGTAAACTACTTGACTTGTACAGACATCTTTACGTCCAGGCACATTGATGCGTTGCATACGGTCCAAACAGGCAACTACCATGGTAAAGACTACATCGTAAGACTTAGGTGACAATGAATGGGCTGTCATGAGTGTCATTATAAGCTTCTTCTCTGTGGATGTGTGGAAATGTGGTCTACATAATGGAATCTCATCCCAATTCTGAGTGGGGTTGTGTGGTATGTACTGGTATCACAGGAAACACCTCTTACAATATGTGGCACTCCTACAGAGATGACATTCAATGTACCAAGGGATGCTTGGTCTGCATGTAACAAAGCTAGTGATTCACATGTCACGATCTTCCCTTCATTAACCAACTATCTGCACTGTAGGTTGACACACATTGACAGTGAGGGTCAATGGAAATAAGTACCAGGTCAGGTGGTTACCTTAGTCCCCATTCCTAATATAGTCAATGTTAAAGCATACAGGACAAATTTTGCTTCAGAAGATTAATTTTGGCCACATCCAAGAATTAGAAGATCTACAGGGAGTGGGCCCATTGCCTCAGTTGCATAGCCACAGTTACAGTGCACCAGCCTGGCTATGTCCCATACTGAGAAAAGGCTTTGACCAGCCTTGCTCTCTGCAGGCTGAGCATACAAAACCTACATGAACAGCACATTACCATCACTTTCATGCATGACAGTACATCCTATGACCATCCTATATGTGAGTTCAGGGTTGTATGTCACTCTGAAGGGCTTAGCGAGTTTTACAATGGTCTAATACCACAGTTTGCCAAGGCCTGATATGGGCTGAGTGATTTGTGGGACTTTACACTTGCTAACATCATCCTCAACTGACTCAAACAGTATACATACACACCACATGCTGTAAGGAAAATACATGTATTGTTTTATTTACCATCATCAGATCCACAGACAAATATTTGTTTGGCTGTAAAGTTTACTTGCATAGATATTTAAATGCAACAGAAGGAGAATCTAGGGCTCATCACACATCTCAAAACACAATGGTCATTTGAAGTACAGGGCTCCACAATCCACAACCTGTACATCCTATGTATGGACCACATATTGTGACAATGGGCATCCAACTGACTCACTGAGACTCAGAGGCACATTTTAGCCTGTGAGGAAGGAAAGGGTGGTGTTGAACAAAGCCAAACATGTATGTGAGATAGTTACCTGTTCCTTTGATGAGCTATAGAGCTGACCATGCAGGGGAAGAACCTCTTCAACAAGTTCCTCCTGCTCCTCTGGAGAGAAGGAAGGATCCCTTTCACCAGCTTGGCCTTGCATTATTGTTCCCAGAGGTGGCAAATGGCAACTGAAGTGGTAGAGGTGTTGATGGCAGCAGTGTAAGCAATTAAGTGAGTTTTTTTTCAAACAGCAAAATACATGTATGCTACGTATACGGTCATCACCATCGACGGGCACAGCCATTGGGCCATGACTATAACAGTCAACAATGTTAGCCTATGGGTGTGCCCACTGCAATGGGAACTGCCCATCACGCAGTCATCTTCTGCCACTGGTGGAAGGTTCTTAAAGTCATTGCGACAGTTAAAAACTACAGTTTGTTGAATTTTTAATGAGTCACAACATCTATTAATGTACAATAATATCTCCACAGAGGTAAAGTTCCCTTGATATATGGATTCTTCTATACAGTCATCAGTGTAGTGCGTTGCTGGTCACAGATGCCATAGACCCACAATGCATTGTACCCCCGTTGACAGTATTTTTGGTGGTTGTAACATACTTCATAATATCAAGGGGCAGAAGAGGAGAATATAGGTGTGTTATGTGCACGTATATGTAGTAGACACATGTCTAGACAACCATGGGGATCATAGTCAGAGCTTGAGTAGAAGACAGTTTTGATGTGTAATGGGTGTAGTGTATTTCCAGTAAGTAATGTTTTGTCACATGAATTTGGTCTTAATCATGAGATACGTTGGTCTGAACACTTTGACTAATGCTCCAACTTATTTAATTCCACAAACAGGTACAAACAGATATCCTGAGGGAGGGATGTTGCAACAACCTTCAGTCTACCGTCCATTTCTAGACCTAGGAAGAACGTGACATAATAAAGCAGTTCTGTCTGAATAGTCAAACAATCCAAGATTTATGTCATCAGTTGGAGCCAAATCTCATGCCTCAAAACACTAATCCAACATGTATACTATCCATTGTTAGGCTCATGGCAGTATTACACTTCCTGGCCGCAGGGTCATTTCAATATTCAGTGACAATGTCTGGTGGTATGTCACAACCTATGTTTAATGGTGTTTTAAGTGAGCTGCTTTCAGCAATGAAGAAACACAGTGGCAGCTATATAAGGTTCCCCAGATGTGAGGATCTAGGCAATGTGAAGGTTGACCTTATATGGATTTGGTCACCTCCCACATGTTGTGGGGGGCCATCAATGGCCCCTATTCTGCATTTCTGCCACCGCATGCCAGTGAACAAGTCTATCACAACCGAAAACACTTTCAATTGATCAACGGGCAAGTTGTCTGCTTGTCAGATCTGTACATTTCAAACATCAGTGCCCAGTTCCCAGGTTCAGCCCATGATTCCTTTGTAATGCAGAATAGCACCATAACGTAGCTGATGTCACATCTGCAACTGGAGAGGGCCTGTCTTATTGGTAAGTCACATCTGTTGTGATCATGTGTATGCAAGGTCAGGTGCTACAATCAGGAAGTGTGTGACTCATTGAGGCACTTCTGTCTCATTACAAAACTGGAGACTTAGCATATCCCAACCGTCCTCGGTTGTTAACACCTGTGAGGAATCCAACAACGCCAGGGGAAGTCCGCTTCAATGATGCCCATGGAAGAACACAACAGCCAGTTGAGTGGACTTTTGGGCTCCTGAAGGCCAGATTTTGCTGTCTGGACAAGACTGAGGGAGCCCTCCTCTACTCACCCAGGATGGTGTGTCAAAACACTGTGGCGTGCTGCATGCTCTATAACATCACCCTGCGAAGGAATATCCCTTGCATCCCAGAGGCGGGGAGCCTGCGGCACCACCAGGTGAGAACCCAGAAATGACAAATGAAGATGATAGTGGTGAAAAGGAAGGAGCTGACTTGGGATGAGATCTCAACAACAGCTCCTTCTCATGATTGTAAGTATGTCATCAGATGTCATGACTTTGACTGTACAATGAACTCTTATTGTGATGATATGAGGTTTATATTTTTTTAACAGTTCTGTAGCTGAAACTCTGGGAAATACTGGCAAAGTGGGTCTGATGAGGAAGCTTTGACACAATATCACTTAAGAGATGTTGTTTTGTTTGTGTATGTGAATTGTATCATATGTATGGTTTCATAACTATACTGCTTGTTTTTGCATTTGGTTAGGTACCTTTACCATGACATCTTCATTAGAACATTTCTGAGTTGTGACCTATGAGGCTGCTTGGACATATGAGGTGGGCATGGGTTGTTCCTGGGAATGTGGGTCACAGACTTTGGGAGTACAAGACCTGTGGTAAGAAAGCTTGTACATTGATAGAATGGAAGTTTGGAAGACTCCATTGGACATGTTCCTTGTCATGTGGTGGCCCTGATGCATCATGTGTGTGATAATGTGGTCAGAAAATATGTAGCTCTAGGCCGAATTTACGTTACTGGAGGCCTGTACCTATACCTTTGATCATTTACCCAGTATGATTCAATCATGTATGATTTGCTAAGTTGTAGACATATTGACAGCATATGAGCTGAACGATATAATACATTGTCTTCTTGGACAAGACACTTGTATATATGTGTTTATGTGGAATGGATGTATTCCTGAGCTGGACACTGTGTACATGCAACATAATCCTGTTTCCACAAGTAGCTTGCTTTTCACTGTATGGTTACATGTTCTTACAAATCTACATTGCTAAATGTGACATTTGAGATAACAGACAATGAGTTTGTGACTTGTGAATTTATTACAATGCTAAGGGTGAAAACAAACTTGTGGTACAAAAAGTATCATGAATGAAAAGTGAAGGGGTCAGTCATAGTGAATGATATCATCAGAGTAGATGCCACACCATCAGAAGTCCAAAGTCCAGAGAACTCCTTCCATCAGAAATGGAACTGGGTTCAGGATCGGTACACAGAGTGAATGTGTGACACACAAAGGAGGACATTAAGGATGGGGTTTCTTGCTGACAGGGGTGACTGTCTTGCCATTCGCACCTCCTGAATTTTTACATGGACGCCCCCGCTTGCAAGGACGGGGTTTCAACTGCTGCAGAAGCAGAGGTGTCTTAGGATGGTTGGTCCTCTGGTAGGGTGTTCCTTCCTGTGTCTTCCACAAATCTACTTGGACTTGATGTAGTTGGCCCACAGGAAGGAGTAGATAATGCGGGAACAGCCCTGCTCAGGGTTGTATGGATGTCCATCAGTACCCATGTTAGGGTATCCAGGGTGGAGTTATGTGCTTCCATATGTTGGTTCATGTCCCTCTGCAGCTCATCGATTTTCTAGAGTTCGGTTAGCACCTGGCCCATCGTGCCTTGTGACTCATGATAGATCCCCAAGACTTGACTGATGGTATTGCGGTTGTGAGTGGCCCCATTGGCCTCACTCTGGTGGCCCACAACATCCCTCTCATGGACCCTACCCCCATGAATCTGTGCCCTTTGTGCAAGGTCCCCACTCCAATTGGGTCTTTGGCCCTCAGTGTCAGGATTGTTGATTTGCACCTCAGGATCCAGGACTGGGGGGCACAAGATGGCAGCAACTGTGCTTGGTACATGGGTAGGGAGCGCATTGTTATCCATGATGTTGAAACATCTTGGGTGGGAGGTGTTGTGGGCACAGTGAAACTCATGGTTGATGTCTGATCAGGCTGCCTAGTTGGGCTAGTGTGCCATGTCCACATGTCCGGGAATGTCGTCATCACTGAGAGCCTCATCCAGAGGTGGATTGGGAGCCTGGTTGGTGGAGGATGTCTGTCCAGGTGCTGTGCCAGCTCGACCTGCTGAGAAACAGAGTACAATGTTATTGGTTAAAGTGTTGTATCTATATTCAAAGGTTTTGTGTGACTGTAAGGAGAGATCTTGGAGACTTTTAAGTGGTAATTTTGCTGATTGAAGTTACTATGGTATTGCAGTTGTTGACATGACATGTGTGAAGCATGCAGAAACTATTAGACTCAAGTAGCCTATTAGATGTGGTGATCAGTTGCACTTTAGACGAGGGAATAAACATGACATCTTAGAAACAGTTAAGCCACCACATTGAAGAGGAGATGTGTATTTGACCATTCCAAGGCCTAGTTGCATGAGATACAGGTGAACACGCAAATTTGTGATATATGTAGCTGTAACAATCAAATGAGCAGTGTTGAGTCAGTGTGTTAACCGTCACTATCAATGTGATGAAGCTGCTTAATGCCTTAGGAATATTTGATGTACACACTTGGTAAGGTTTCATTCCTGTCCTCAATAGTTTAATTTTGGGATACCAGGACCAGAGCAGGCTAGGTAGAGAGACATGTCTCTAAGTTGAGCATAATATCTAGATTGGTAACTCGCAGGTGAGGGAACATGATTTGAGAAATGGCACACAGGTGTATTTGGACAAGTGCAGGAAGGCGTGTTGGTTAGAGATACAAAAACTGGGCCTCCTGGTAGTTGTAGTCATGTCACTTGCTGCCTCACCATACTAAATAATACATAATTTGAGAGTTGGCACACAGGTGTATTTGGACTAGGGCAGAAAGGCCTGTTAGAGGTACGGTAACAGGGACCCCTGGATGTTGTAGTCATGTCAGTCTCTGTACTCCCCAACAACTGACAAATGTTTAGTCTTGCATACCTGTTTCCATGCTTCAGTTAGGTTGGCTCATACATTTACATGTTGATACATACCATGGGTCCTGGGGTAATCGTTTGATGTTGAAACACTTACAGACCCATTCCAACATATGGCATGTAACGTAGATTGATGCATGTGATGTTATGTATGACAATGCACATTGACAAGTTTACATCTCTGCAACTCTACGTATTGCATGTTGGGAAAGTAGATGAACAACTTAGTGACAAAAGGGGAGATGTTGCCATTGAAGATTTGTGACAGTTTTTGTGTTATAACTTACCAGACTCCACACACTGTGCTAATCCTGTCAAGCTCTCAGGATGCAGGATGGCTAATACCTTCTCCTCCAATTGAAAGGGTTGTAACGAGGCACTGGGAGGACCTCTGCTGGTCTTATTGGCCTCCGTGTGTTGCCTGGAGGCCAGGGAATACACCTTCCTTCTCAGGTCATTCCACCTCTTACTAATGGATTCCTTTATAGGCAGGGTGGTGCTTTCAGCATTCACTCTGTCGACTATCCTTTGCCACGTTTCCTACTGAGAGAAGTATGCTGGACTTGGGCACCAAACAATTGTGGCTCTACTCTTATGATTTCATCCACCAGGGCTCTCAACTCATCTTCAGAAAAATGGGAATTTATGGAACGTGACATGGGTGTAAAATGAAGAGGGTGGCAGGGACTTACTTAAAAAAAAGTGATATAGGGAGTAAATGCACAAGTGTGTGAAAGGTGTTGAATGTGATCATGAAAAGAGGGGTGCCTTTTCTGTCAAGGATGTTATAAGCAATATTCAGGTCTCATTCTTGCATTGGAGAGGCAAAGGGTCAATGTCTGGGAAGGGGTGTGTTTTATAGTGTGTTTTGCAGGTGTGTCCACTGGGCCAATAGATGTCAGCTATATTGTTTTCAATTCATTAAATGGCCGCTTGTCTGTTGCTTTGCTGAATGTGTACCCCTGCGGCCGACTGCCATCAGGTGACCTCTAAAAGTAGACCGTCATGTTGACTCTGTTTTTGTAAAGGGTTTAGCGGTTCCATGGGCACTGCCAAAATTGCAGTCCCCCACACAGCTGTTGGGCAGGCATTTGTTTTTGCAGTCAGAGGCCCATCCTACATACATCGTAATATGGCGGTCTTGAGACCACTGGCGCAGCAGTCTTTTTGGGAGCACCACCTAGGTGGTCTGACGGTCCCATTGCCAAACTCGAATCAGGCCCAGCTCTTGAAATAGAGAAATACTGGAAATGAGTAGGAAAACACAGCCATTTGTGATACTTTCATCTGTAACATTTTGTAACAATTTATAAAAGCAGTATACCACTGCATCCGATAGGCCATTCTGGTTGTGGGCATACATAAGGCTTGTAAGTTTTCCAAGAACACAAGGTAACCCTAGCCAACAACTCATCTGTATCATACATTGGATTTTCATTGTGTATTGAGTATAGACCAAATCGTATGGTGAATTATGTAAAGTGAAAAATGGGCATCATGAAAACCTATGTGTTTAAGAAATAGGTTGAGATGTGGAGTTTAAGAACAGTGGTTATTTGTACATTTCTGAATTTGTGGGTACGTTCTAGCATATAAGTTGGAGAGCATTTTTCAAAATGTCTTCTTTCGTACACACTAGCTTACATTTGGAAGGCACAAATGCAACAAAATCCAATTGGTGATAACAAATATTCTTCTATTCTAAGCTGCCACTTGTCTTCTGATAAAAATGATTTTCCACTTGTGTGGGTAGGTCTAGTCTTTGTGACAGGAAACAGTCCAAAGCCCAACATGGACACATCCCATTTTTCCACTCAAACTTGCAAAATGGGTAGCTGTGGAATTTGAGCCCTGGCTCAGCTGGCACAGAGGGAAACTAACAAACCTGTACATGTTTTAAAACTAGACACCTAGGGGAATCCAGGATGGAATTACTTGCAAGGCTCTAACCAAGTTGTTTTACCCAGAAGCTCTTTCAAACCTCCAAATGTGACTAAAACCCACATTTTCCTCACATTTCTGTGATGGAAAGTTCTGCACTCTATAGGGAGCCACACACTTTCTTCAACCCAGCGTTCCCCCAAAGTCCTATGATTAAAATAGTACATTACTTGTACAGGTGGGCCTAGAGACTGCCACAGGGAATTTCCCAAATGCAACATGGATACATCACCTTTTTCTACTAAAAACAGGCCCATTTTTTGCAAGTGGGTAGCTGTGGATTTTGGGCCCTAGCTCATCCGGCACCTAGGGAAACCTAGCAAACCTTTACATTCTCAAAACTAAACACATTAGGGAATCTACAATGGGGTGGCTTGCATGGCTGTCACCAAGTTGTGGTAGCCAGAGACCCTTGCAAACCTCAAACGCTAATAAAAAAAAACATTTTTTCACCTTTCTGTGATGGAAAGTTCTAGAATGTGTGGGAAGCCACAAACTTCCTTCCACCCAGCCTTTCACTATGTGTTCCAATGAAAATAGTACCTCACTTGTATGGATAGGCCTAGTGCCCATCACAGTAAACAACCTCAATTCAACATGGATACATCTCACTTTTCCACTCAAAACTGATTCTTAATTTGCAAAATGAATAGCTGTTGATTTTGGGCCCTGGCTCAGCCAGCACCTAGGGAAACCTAGCAAACCTGTACATTAAAAAAAACTAGATACCTAGGGGAATCCAGGATGGGGGCGATTTGAATGGCTCTTACAAGGTTGTTTTGCCCAGAATCCCTTGTAAACCTCAAACGTTTACTAGAAAAACCTTTTACTCATATTTCTGTGATGTAAAGTTCTGGAATCTATGGAAAGCCACAAACATCCTACCACCCAGCATTTCACTAAGTCTCCGGCTAAAAATGGTACCTTGCTTGTGTGGGTAGGACTAGTGCCTGGGACAGGAAAAGGCCCAAAATGCAACATAGGTATTTACATTTTTCCTCTCAAAACTGGCCTGTGGGTAGCTGTGAATATTGGGTCCTAGCTCAGCCAAGATGTAGGGAGACAAAGCAAACCTGGACATTTTTTTAAAAAAGATACCAAGGGGAGTCAAGGGTGGTGTTCCTTGTGTGGCTCCCGTGATTTTTTTTTTACCCACAATACCATGCAAACCTCAGACTTTGCCTGAAATCACTCATTTTATTTACATTGCTGTGATAGAAACCTACAGAATCCACAGAAATCCACACCATTCCTACCACCCAACATTACCTCACTTGTGATGTTAAAAACGCTGTAGTACTTGTGTGGGTGAATCTAGTGCCTGCAGCAGGAATGATGAAGCCAAGATCAATGGGAGTTCCTGCTATGGGATTCACGCAAGATACACCACCCTTGAATCCCCAGTTTGTCTACTTTTAAAAAATGTCTGTGGTTGGTAGGTTTCCATTGGTTACAGCTGAGCATGGCTCTAAATGTCACAGCTACCCCTATTGCTGAACTCTCTATGTAGCTTTTACAGCCTTTTGTGTCAAGGTCTCCTGGGTCATTGACACAAGTGAGGTATAACTTTTATCGGGAGACTTGGAGGAATGCTATGTGGTTGAAAATGTATGGCTCCACATGGATTTCTAAAGTTTTCCTCACAGAAACATGAGGAAAATATTTGTTTTAAAATTTCAAGGTTTGCAGGGCATTCTAGATTTAAAAAAATGGCATGGGTTGCATGCAAAGCACACCAACCTGGACCCCCCTAGATCTCTATTTTCATGAACTTTTTGGATAGATTTTTCTAGGTTGCAACCTACCGAAGCCCAAAAAGTGCATCCATTCAGCATCGCAAGTGGGACGATATTGGGAGTAAGCCACACTTTCCTGGCCCATATGTAAAACCAACACCCAAAAGAATCAGCTGTCCTCTCACTTGCCAGTGGGATTGGATGCTTTAGTCCACAAGGGAGCAGAAAGAGGTTTTAGGGGTGAGGGTGGAGCCTGATGTTAGAAAGAACCCTTTAGCCCCACCCGTATATTAAAAAAAAGAAACATTCCCAAGTGTCTAGTGGGTTTTCTGCCCCTCTGGGGGGTAGATTGGGGTAATCACACCTGTCTGCCCACCAGGAAGGCACAAAGTCTGTCCCTAAAGTTGTTGTAGGTGGGGCATAGCCATGCCCATAATGCACAGCTCCATCCTATAATTATTCAACAAAACAATCCTGGAGTCTAGTGGGCTTTCTGCCCCACTGGGGAGGCAAACTGTGGGTAATTACCCCATCAATCCCCCAGGGGCAGAGAGATTGATCAGGTATGTGGGTGGTGGTAGCACAAGCCCTTGCTCAAGGGACCAATCCCCAAAAATCACTTGTGTCTAGAGGGTGAATCCCTGCTTGAAGTTTACTGTTATGGCAATACTGAAAGAGGGATCCACTGGGGAGGGATATCATTGGAAAGTGAAGGGTCACCCCTTTACAATTATACCTCTCCTACCCCAATCAGTACTTAGGGGGCTGAGATATGCCAACGAGCACTGTCGCAGAGAAAGTAAAAAAAGCCCATTGGCTTGTAAAGAGTAAAAAATAAAAGACTCTGACTGCTTGGGAAGCTCTTATCAAGCAGGCAAGTTAAAAAAATATATAAATTAAAGGACTCCCTCTCACTAAGACGGGCCTTTAGGTGCTTCCCCAGAGTCAGCCCATTGCTGACACCCACACTGGGGGAGGTAGTGTGGCCATTGGTCGACGGCTGCACCAAGAGGGTTAAATATGTAAAACATCTAAAAAATGTTGCAATAAAATGTAAAAAAAAACTGTAAAGTATAAATTAAATAACACTATAACATTTATACAAAATTAAATATATTCTGAAAACTGTATATGAACATAATGTCAAAAAATGTATATAATTGAAAAATATTTATTTAAATGGATTTAAATGTTTATTCATAACTTGAAGTACATATAATTGAAAATCTAAACAATACATACATTTTGGAAACATAAACAAAATTAGAAAAATTTGTCACATGTCTTTATTATACCAAAAATGTAATTAATATTAATATCATTGGCTACAAACATACAACTTTCTTTATTATATTTCTAATCACCAACTATACTGCTAAAATAATTCAAAGTATTGCTAATAAATACAAACAAAAGAAAAACAGAATAGAATTAAAATTTAAGCTTAAAAAAATCACACTCCAACATGAATCATTTTTTAAAATTATGAGACACTACGGGGGTGACACTATCTATTCCCACTCTAATCTAACCATGTTAAGGGAAGGTGTTGCACACTAAATGGGTGACATTTACTATTTCCACTTCAATGAAAACCAGTTTAAGGAAGGTGTTGGACACTAAAAGGGTGACATCTACTATTCTCACTCCAATCTAAACCAGTTTGAGGAAGCAGTTGGACACTAAAGGGTTGACATTCACTAATCCCACTCTAATTTAAACCAATTTGGAGAAGGTGTTGGACACTGAAGTCATGACATTTACTATTCCCACACTAATCAAAACCTATATGAAGAAGACTTTGGACACTAAAGGGCTTACATTTACTATTCTCACCTCAATCTAAACCATTTTGGGGAAGGCAGTGTACACTACAGGGATTACCTTTACTATTCCCACTCACATCTAAACCAATTTCAAGGAAGGTGTTGGACAATAAAGGGGTGACATTTGCTATGCTCATTCCCATCTAAACTAATTTGAAAAAGTTGTTGGACACTGAAGGAGTGACACTTACTGTTCCTTCTCCAATGTTACCAACTTGAGGAAGGTGTTGGACACTAGGAGGGTAACCTCTACTATTCTCACTCCAATCAAAGCCAATGATAAGAAGGAGTAGGATGCCAAAGAGGTGAAATGTACAATATTCACTGTAACATTTTATACAAGGTAATACAAATGAACCATTTTAAATACACAATCAATACTCCATGTGCAAACACTTTTTTAGTATAAAATTAAATACATTTTATATAAAACATACTAACCAAAACTACAAACCTATATACATATATTATAATATAAAAAAATACTTAAATACTTTTAATACCTCATATATATTTCAAAGTATTTACTACCATTCATGAGCTTCAATAGATAAAATTACAAAATCATAAAACAAAATTGATAATCATAACAAAAACATATTTAAATAAATGTGATAACTTAAAAAAATACATTCTTTAGGGCAAGATATGTAAAATATTTCCACAGTTGTATAAAGGTTTACATACAAATATTTCTACAAATTTACCTTTATTAAAAGTGGTGTTACATATTTTTAAATTGTTTAGTTCATAGCAGAGATATATATGTCCATTAATATAAAATTAAAGTGTATTAAACTATTACTATAATAAAAAAACATCTGCATATTAGAAATTATTAATTTGCATTTCATTAAAATCGTTAAATTATAACCTAATTTCAAATATAATTTATTTCAAATCTTCTCATCCTTATCCCCCAAAAATCCAATATCCTGCCACTTAACAAATATTAAACAATTATTCATATACATTGATACAACTAAATTCCAAATTTCAACTATTTCATACATATAAGTTTTTATGATATTAGAATCAACACTGAAAACAATATTTTTACCTTCCATGTTCCTGTCAACAATGCTTTGTTATCCTGATAATCTTAACACAATATTTTTACCACAATATTGTTTCTGATATTTTGTCTAAATACTGTGCTTCAATAAATTAATACATTTATTTATTAACTTTATAGTACTTTTGTTTACTTATCAGTGTTAGTGCACATTGTTTAATTATAAATCTTATTTTACACCAAACAATTCAAATACTATTAATAAATAAATACATTGTATTGCTTCTGTATGTTGAATCTGAATTTTTTATTTAGATATTTTATTTGTGTTAAAGATTATTCTAATCTAAGTTCTGGTAGCCTGGTGGTGAAGGTGGTACCCTGGTGGGACCGCCCATCAGGGTTGTAATGTGGTGGTCGGACCGCATGGAGTGAGGTGTTCCGACTGTCCCACGCTCATAATGAGGGCCTATAACTCGTGCCCTCACCATGCACATTTTTCTCATCAATAATTTTACTGCAAAGGCTACAGTGATATTTTCAATTATGTCATAGAAGATGTCATGAGTGATGTAAATCTTTCAGGTAATAAGCCGTGCATGGTATAGAATTACAGAGAGCTATCAATCTACACACCCCTACCTTCATTGGTAGAAGCCGAGGCACTGCCATTGATTATATCTGTCTCTTCCCCCCATGGGTAGCTTTGTGTACTGTATTGCCATTCCTGCTAGTGCCTACAGTGACCATAATGGTATTGAGTTTTCCCTTACTCTCCCTTTCACCGCTGACCCTCAAGCATTTATTGCTTACACAGGTGTTCTCCAAATTTCTACAAACTTCTGGATCTTCTTCCAGAAGTTCTTTTAAGATTCTTTTGAGATCCACAGCTCACCCCAAGGTTCAGAAGCTCTGAGATGCTCCTTGAGGGTGCTAATTACAACACCTAGAATGCACCTGGTGCAAACTCCAAATTGGCCACTGGAAAGGGGTCAGCTGGACAATTTCTTCAGGAGTTGGTGCTGGGGACTCTGGTTATCAATTTTGCACCTTTAGTAAAAAGGGAGTCCTTCCAAGAACCAGTTGAAGCCAGGTAAGGTCCTTCTTGAGGGGAAAACTGAGTGTGCAGCTGGTGCAGTCCTCCAGACTTCAGTGTCAAGGTGCATGTCAGGGGTCCAGGAGGGCAGTCCTTCTTCTCCTGCAGTTCTTCCTTGTAGGGATCTGGTAGGGATCTGAGGTGTGGGTTCAGCTCTGCCATATTTATCCTTGCTCCTGGGTGAAAAATAGGGGGTCCTGGCTCTCCAATCAGGTGCAGGTTCCTTCCCCCTGTGATGTGTGGCAAAAATCAGTCCCAGGGAGCAACATTCCTCAAAAATCCATCATGGTTGTAAGTGATTTTTGGAGGTTACATCTGGCTGAGCCCACCCAATGGTGTGGCAAAAAATCTTAAACACACCCTTCTCCTGCCCTCTCCTAATCAAATCAGGGGGGCATCTAATTATATGGGTTCCAGGATGTGAGGGAGGTGCTGAGTTGCTCCAAATGTCCCTCCCTGCCTTTGAAGACCAGTTTGGCAGCCCTCCCCTCCCTGCTTCTCAATCTGCTGAGGGAAGACTTCCTCCCACAGGCACATTCCTTTGTCGTGTTCAGCCCAGGCAACTTCACACCTCATCAAGGCAGCCTGGCTGGATAATCAGAGCAGAGCACTACAGGGCTGAAGTTGGCAACTTTTTAGGTAAAGTTTAAAACTTTTTACCTAAACAAGTTATATTAAATCCAACATTTGTAAGTTGTGGGACTTATTATAACAATTAATTTGACACCAAACGTGAGTAATCTGACATTTAAGAGGACTTTATAAATTAAAATAAAGTGTTCCCATTCTAGCCTATGGAGGGCATTTACTACAGTGAGGGAAAAACTAATTTGGCTGTTATACCACACCAGGGCTTATAAAACTACTTTTATAAGGTCGCTGCTTATAGTTACATGGCACCCAACCCTGGGGGCACATAGGGCACACTTTTTAATTCCAAAGTCGAATTTGCATGTAAATTTAAAGCAGCCAGCAAGGCAGGCCTGCCTTTAAAATGATACTAGGCACCTCAGCAGTGCAACTATGGGTGCACCACCTGTGCTGGGATCCTTAAACTTACATGCTATACCATATACTAGGGACTTATAGGCAGGTTGACTTAGCCACTTATAATTAGAATAATTTCCATACTCATTTTATATAGAGCACAGGCCCTGGGACTGGTTCCCAGTACCCAGGGCACCATCAAAGTCAGAACAACACCAGCAAAAAGTGAAAAATGGGGCAAAATGTCAGAGGGCCTCTGCAGTCAGCCCTTTTTTCTCACACAGGCTGATTTAACAGGGATTACAGGATAGTTAATAGGCGACCCATTGCAGCCATTAAACCTACCCCAAGAGACAGGGTTAACTTGGCTGCCTGTCCGGCCACATATAAAAAACCATCTATGCAGACTGCCAAACAGGAAATGTGGGACAAACTCATCTCAGCCACTGCTGTCAAGGACACTGAGGGTTTTGGAAAATTATTAATCGGTCAATTAGTTCAAATGCATTGTCTGAGGGAACACATCCACGCATCAGCCCGGAATGATGGATCAAACATTTGAAGCCATCTATTCCTACTAGGACAGCATAGTTAGTTACACAGAGTCACCTATTTCCTTTCACCTGAGGATCAGATTTGATCTTACCAAGGTCTGAGAGGCTATTAGGGCTAGCCCATCAAGGAAAGCACCCAGGTCTGACTGGGTTCTGATGGAGCTGTATAAGGAGCACATAACATTTTGGGCTCCTGTCATTACTGCCCTGGTCAATAATGCTGCTGCACGTGGGCTCCCTAGTTCCTGGCATAGTGCTGTGATTATTCCTGTTTTCAAAAAAGGGTATAAACAAAATCCCCAGTGTTATAGACCTATCTCCCTGCTAGATTCAATGGTCAAAATCATTAGGGGCACATCATCCTTAACAGGATTGAGAAATGGGCTAGACTCAATCATGTCATATCCCCTGTGGAATACGACTTTATGGAGGGACTTAGCACAGTTGAGCAATGTCTAAACCTTTATTTATTTATTAAAAAATATATGACTGTCAAAGGGGAAACATTGTAACTTTCCTTCATGGACCTATGGAGCACTTTTTGTGGAGTAAATCATACCGAATTATGGACAATCCTCTCTGAACTTAGGCTTGATGAAGATTTGGAAGTCTTTTTGCATGCTGTGCATAGTGGGGCGAGGGCCAAGTGAGATATGGACAAAGAGAGAATGCACAGATGTATTTGTCTTGCAGCTGGGGCTTGCCAGGCTTGTGTCCTGGCACTTATTCTATTTTTATTGTATATGAATTGATTAAAGCCAGTTTACAACCACTCAGAAGGGATTTGCACATGCTTAACTCCACCTCAGTACCTGCTCTGCTTTGTGCAGACAATGCTGTCCTGATATCCTGCACACCTAAAAGTTTGAGGGCCTTAATAGACAGCTTTGTTGCCTTCATGGATAATGTAGATTTGGAAACAAACATTACTAAACAAAATATGATATGTGTCTCAAGAGCAGTAAAAGCAGGCTCTTTGTGGATTAAGAGCAAGCCTATTGAGCAGGTCAATAGATTTCCCTATTCATGTTGGTCTCTAAATACTTGTGGTCATCCTGTATGTTGAATCGTTCGCATTATACCAATTCTGTGGGGGCTTTGTTCAACTTTGCCAGCAGAGTAGGCAACATGCCAGTTCAGCCCTTCATGGATGTTTACTTGAGGAAGTGTCTACCCATTTTGACATATGGTGCAGGAATATGAGGCCACCAAGGTATAGGCGGGGGACAACTGGTTTTGCTGGCATCTACTCAGAATACCCCCTCAATGCCTCACTTTTGTCTGCATGAGGATTTGGGTTTAGACTATGCATCTGATTTAATCAAGGTTGCTTCAATACTGCTTTGGGTCTCTGTGTAGCTCAACAAGTATACAACTCTTAATCTGGAGATCATCATGGATTGTCTGAAATATGGGAAGGGCATTTCCATCCATTGGCTAAACTATGTGCAATCTTCTTCTAAAGCCTTAGGATGGAATGAGATGTTTACTTCTACTTATTCTCTGACCATATAGAATATTCAGAAAATTAAATCACTGCCATAAGGTGGCATCCAGAGTGCGGGAGGAATTGATGAAATCTTCCCTGCATGATTATTCCATTGTTCAAGCACCACTCTGCCTTGATCCTTATTTGACCTGGGTCTTGATCCCTTGGGAAAGAGGGCCTATCCAAGTGTCAGTTGGGTACTATTACATCTCTGCTCTGCTTTCCCTTGGGCCAATATGATTAATCCATTATCTTAACCTGCCCAAGCGATAAGACTTCTGGTCAAACCCTAGACCATTTCTTCTTTTTTCTGTAGATACTACCAATTTTAAACCTGAAAGCTTTTTAAAATCTATCCTTAATTTGTATATTTTCTGCCTATACAAGCCTGCCTTGTCTTTTCTGTGTATGATTTCTAACTGTTTGATTGCTTTTATAAATGGAATATTTGCAAGTCAGATGCACACAATCTTTCCTGTCTGCAATTCCCCTTTTAATTCTTCTGATGTTCTAATGAAATCTTAGGGGCTGATTAGAAGTTCAGTGGTTGAAACTCCAAAATGGCAGTGGTGAGGTGGCTGTCAAGCCATCAGACTCACCTCCGTCGTATTACGATCTTGCCACTGGACTGACCAGGTAAAACGTTGTATTACATATGTGTGTTCGCATTCCAAGGGTGCTGTGTGTGACGACATTGGGCTCAACTCCCTCACAAGGCAAATGCCATCACACACAGCACCCTCTGAATGCGCACTGTTGAACCGGTCAGCTCTTGGCGTGGTTTCCCCTGTCTTTTTGGCTTCTGAGCTCCTGTTATGATCCTGTACTGAACATTGTTTTTGCTGGTTTTAGGACTTGGGCCATTTGACCACTGCTGATCAGTGCTAAAGTGTAAGAGCTCTCTGTCTAAATTGTATTGGTATTTGGCTTTTCCATGATCAGCATATTTAATTTACTAGTAAGTCCCTAGTAAAGTCTACTAGAGGTGCCCAGGGCCTGTAAATCAAATGCTACTATTGGGCCTACAGCACTGATTGTGCCACCCACATAAGTAGCCCTGTAGACATGTCTCAGACCTGTCACTGCAGTGTCTGTGTGTGTAGTTGTAAATTGTCAGTTCAGCCTGGCAAGTATACCCACTTGCCAGGGCCAAACCTTCCCTTTTAATACATGTAAATCGCCCCTAAGGTAGACCCTAACTAGCCCCATGGGCAGGGTGCAGTGTAGTGCAGGTAGAACAGGCACTAGTGTGTTTTACATGTCCTGATAGTGAAATACTGCTAAATGTGTTTTTCACTATTGCAAGGACTATCTCTCCAATATGTCAACATGGTTATTGTCTTCAAATCTCTTTTAAGTGCTGTTTTCCATTGGGAGCAGAGAGAGATTTGGAGTTTGGGGTCTCTCAACGTACAATTTAAAAGTACACGTTTAAGTGAAGTTTTTTAGATTGTCATTTGAAAATGCCACTTTTATAAAGTGGTCATTTTCTTGCTTAACCATTCTGTGCTTCTGCCTGGCTACTGAATACAAGTCTAGGTCAGATTGGCAGTTGTGCTGTTTGTGAATTCACTCTCAACAATGACACAAAGGAAACTGAGGTGTGTCCTGCATATCCTGATGAGTTATCCTGGACTGGAGTGGGAGGGAGGAGCTGACACCTGCACTTGAAAGGGTTGTGTTTTCACTCACACAATACAGTCTCTAACATCCTAGAGTGTGGCTGGGACAGGGCACACATATATATATATATACACACACACACGTATTATTTATGTGTACACGCACACACATATATATATATATATATATTCACTGAAAAAAGCAAAGATTACAGGGACATTATAGTTAGGAAATAGAATTGAATAAACCATAGAAATTCACAAAAAAAAAACAAAGGTTACAGGGACCTTATACTTAGGTTCTGAATTTACTCATACAAAACCCTAGAAATTCAGCAAATATAGTTAGAGTTATTTCAAGTACCTATAATTCACACCCTTAGTTAACTATAAATATATATGTATTTTACCTACTGCCTGTCACCTGTAGGTAGTTATAGTTAGGACCTTGACATATCTTCACAGAATTTTCAAAACTAATACAACAGTCAGTTCAGATGCTGTCTTGAACGTTTCGGGGTGACCTGTCAAGTTTTGTCCATTCATTTTCCCTACAGACCGAACCGTGCAACAGAATTACACCGAATTTGGCAGGAAGCTAAACCTTGGTGCGCAGATTTTGCTTTATTTGAATGTGTGTAAATCAGTTCAGTACTTTCTGAGATATTAAAGGTTAAAAAGTAAAGAAAACTCAGGACGCAAAACTGTCACCTAAGAAGTGTTGGTAGCAATTTTGGGACACAACTTCACCTGGGTCCCAAAGAATAAATACAAAAAAATAAAAGGGGCCAGGGTAGGAATACTCTGAGCTCCTAACCTTGGTTCAGGGGTCCCCCGGGACACAGCCAGGGCTAAAAAGGTTTTCTTTTTATCTTGGAATAATCAGCAGATGGATCCACAGATTTTTCCAAGATCTTTTTTTTTTTAAAAAGCATGGTATCCTTCACGCTTCATTTCCTGGGGGACGGGGCCCCCTCCTAGGCTTTTAGAAGCCCCGGAGATAAACACCTCCCAAGGCTATGCTTTAGAAATATGCTGGGGGTCAGGTGACCCACTAGGATTTTCACATATTTCATTAAAGCACATACTCTCAAGGCTGGAGCTTTAGCTCTACAGCTGGGAGTGCAGTGCTTTTTGCATTTTATGTGGCCTGAGGCCTTATGAAGAAGGTACATGGAATGCAGCACCCTTTACGGGGTGGTTTTGTGGTTGCATTTCACATGGTCTGAAAGTGGTGTCATTTAGGGCTTGTTTTTATGGTTGTATTTTATGTGGTCAAAAAAATAACAAAAGCATACAGACACGTTATGTTCATTTTAACATGCATATTCATATAATAATGTTGACAGTGATAACTAATTCTGGTTTATTCATATTAAAATTGCATCTACATATGGTTTATTGTTTATTATTTCAGTTGTGCACAAAATAGTGGTGTTTTTAAAAATGTGTCTGTTGTTCTTCTAATATGGTGAACCCTTGATAAAGCCAAATAGGCCTGTCTTATCTAAAGTGAAACCCCTATATATTGTGGTGTGTTGTCTGGTACAGGTGATGGGACACAGTGATTTTGAGGGTCATGAGCTTTGGTGTCAGATTTCATAACATAATCCTAGGTCTTTTTGATCTGTTTTATTCTTATATTTGTAAGTGAATGCATAATAGTTAATAGTGTTTGTGTCATAAATGTACTTTTTCCTTTTCTAAAGAAAAAAATCTGACAGGACAATCATTTATTCAGTGTAATTATTGCATACCAGCAAACAGTGATTTGTAGCCTACAGTTCTGCTTCATTACCCTAAGAGAGTCAAGTTCTACAATGGGATGCTTGGTTCCCAGTAAGAGGAACATGTGGACCTATTACTTGTGCAGGCCTCATATTCTGCACAACTAAACACCCAATTTCCTTCATTACTTTACTAGTTTTATATTTTGGGGTGTTTAAACAAATACAATTATTGTATATTTAGGTAAGCTGTTTACTTAGTGTTTTGTGTTTATTTGATAATTCTAATATTTTACAATATTTTGTATTGGTTACTTTTTGGGGTGTAAAAAGTAATTATTAGTTGAAAGTTTATTGGTTTCTATCTTTTACTTTATTTAAACAATCTTTTTATAGCTGATATTGTTTTTGATTTTTTTGTATATTTCCATGTTTTAAAGAAATTTTGTTATACTTTATTTTTGTGTTTGCGATTACGGTATTGGAGACATTTTTAATTGTGATATTTTGATGATATTTTTGTATGGCTTGTTTGGGTAAAGGATGACAATATTTCGATAAAGACATTTTTTTGGGCAATATTGAGGTGAATCAGTATTTTGATGGTTGATGTTGTTTTATATAACAGTGCACAAAAGGAGTGTCTTTACATTAGTGATGTGTTTGTGATGCATTTCAACCATAGTTGGACAATAAACTTCTTCTTTAGGGCGGGGGTCTGATGGTCTAAAATAAGGAATAGATTTTTAATGATTTCACCTAATTAATTAGAATATATCTCTATGGATCAAAGTACATTTTTATGGGATCCTTTCTGTGATTTTAACATTGTTTATATGTGTCTCCTCTGGTTACTTTCTTTAAGCTGTGTTAGGAAAAATTAAAATTTCAAAAGAAAATTTTTTTTTTTTTAATTTATAGGGGCAAATTTATGAAAAATGGTGCATCATTTAGTGATGCACCACTTTTCTTGCGCACCATTGCGCCCCCCTTTCACCATGTGTGTGCCGTATTAATGATACTGCACACTATGGCGCACATTAGGGAACTAGCGTTAAAAATGTTGATGCTAGGTTGGCGCTTTGTAGGTTTAGCGCAAAAAATATTGATGCTAATCCCGCAAAGTGAAAGGAGGCCCATTGAAAACAATGGGAGCCTCATTTTAACACCAGAAATCAACTCGCTGCCCCTAGGGTCATAGGGGCGACGCCAACAATGGCACAGGATGCGCAAAATAGCGCTTTTGTTTCCCGCGGCGTGGGACGACAGAACTCTGCTTGCTGCCGCCAGGGTCAGAGGGGGCAGCACCAACAACGCCACAGGATGCACTAAATAGCGATTTTGTTTCCTGCAGCACGGGATGTGCGTGGGCCAGCCAAAGCAAAGCCCGTGCCATGGGCAGACCCATCCAGGCCCGTCTGAGACCGACCGAGGCCGGACTGGGCCACCGTTCTTGGCCCTGAGGTAGGAATTGTTCCTGAGATATATATTTTTAATTTGGCATTGATACTGTTGTGCTGCAGATAACTTTGTAGTGCGAGAATGGGGAAGTGCAAGGCAAAAGGAAGTCCAACAGTGGGCCTAGTGCAAACTAAAATTCCTAAGCTCTACCAAATGCCACATACTCTCTCAAATTGTGTAACAAATAAAATAGACACTTTGATTGAAGAGGTAGAACCCTTGCTGAAGAAAAAGGAGAAGCATCCTCGGAAAGGGCTGAAAAGTGGCTCCCTTTCCCCCTTCCTGAAGTCTAGACTTCCATGCAGGGAAACCATTGCTCAAAATGGCGTTGCTTTGTTGACATCAGCGGAACAGGCCGAAGGCTCAAAACCAAAAGTTACGGGAACCAGTCCTTTACATCTAATTGCAGAGACTGTTCTGTTAAGTAGCGTGATTGTTCACGATATTCCGTGCACAAATCGTTTCTCGCCACTGGAGACCCACGATTACCTTTTTGAACAAGGAAGACCTATAAATAAATAATGATGGAAGTACTAACCAATCTTCCTTCCACCAGTTTGATGAGGGATGTTGCACCTACGTATAAGCAAGAGTCTGCTTCCTTTTCCCTCACCTCTTCAAAACAAGGAATCGTGAGGAAAGAGGGCTGTTCTAGCCCTCTTGTTAGGTTGACCTTTGGTGACAGAGAATCCCAGGCTAGCTCTATTAATCCATCTGGAAACAAGGGTCAGTCTTGTGTCTTACTTCCTCCTGGTTCCCGTACAAAATTGGCCTGGGACTTTACCACTGTACAAACTCCTTTCATACCCCCTAATAGTGGCTATCCAATTTATATGTGCAAGGTACCTCCATTACCTCCCAATACACGTGAAGATAGATCATCATTAATAAACAAGGCTATCCATTGGATACAGTACACTAGACAATGTGGTTCAATTATCCATTCAGACATATTATCTGCTGAAAGTTTTACTGAGAAGGTGGGACATTGAGACACTATTAAGCTGATGTTAGCGAGTCCTAGGTTGGTAAAGGGCTTGATATCCCTTGAGGCTCGTAATCCCTTGTGAAATGGTTTGAATAGTTGCCTCAAAAGCTGCTGGCCTGTGGTCAGCGCCTTGCCGGAGGGAATTTCCACTATTTTGAACAATAGATCCCAAAATGAGGTAATTGGGGTCCTAGCTCTATCCGAAATGGCACCCTCCAATGAGCATGTGAGCCCGATTGAGAGGATTATCCCACAGGAGATAGCCCAAACAGATGCTGTCTCAGATATCGATTGACTGCTTTTTTCTCCTGCCCGCAGGACTAACTTTGTATACCCCTCTGTGGACAATTGGCATCCGATTAGTGAATTAGATTTGGAATATTTTCCCCCTACGAATCTGGATTTAGCCCACAATCCAAATATGGTGACACTTAAGGAGAACCCTACAAGAACTTGTGTTGTGGAGCTTTTCCAGAAGGATTCCAGGGGTTATGTGACTCCAACTCCGGAATTCATGACATGGAATGTAGCTGGAATTTGCAACAAGTTAGATAATGCTGGTTGGAGGGAGTGTATTGACAAGATAAACATCTGTTTATTTCAGGAAACCTGGGCTACTTCAAACGTCTATAGACAGGGGTATAGCTCTTTTTTGTAAGGAGGCTAGTCCGTCCCCTGCTGGAAGAGCAGCTGGGGTATCTTATTACATGGATAAAAATATCCCAGTTGGGCAAAATTAAAGAAATTTATGTGGACACGGTTGACATAGTGGCTCTATTAATACAGTTAAAGCAGGGTCCTCTGTTCTTGTATGTCAATGTTTACAATAGACCAAGCCCCTTGAATTAAATGTCTAAAACCATTTAGCTGTTGAATGCCCTTGTGTTGGATTTTCTTTTCTCTCATTTTATCATTGTATCTGGCGATTTTATTGTGTCCCTTGAGCCGAATTTTGTCTTCTCTGAAATTACGCAGATAGAGGATTCAATATGGAGTATTCCTCCATTTTCATCCCAGAGAAAACAGCCTAAATCTTGCATTAAAGTGCTTTAGGTCATAGATCTTATGATAACTCATGGTCTATGCCCAGGAAATGGGTGTTTTCCATTGGACACTCCAGCAAAACCCTCATTTTTTAAAGGGATTAATAGTAGTTTACTTGACCTTGTGCTTATTGATGTGAGGATTTGGCATGCTATTAAAGACATAAGGGTGGGCAACCAACATACTAGCGATCACGCCCCAATCTTGGTAACATATGACGGGCAGTTTTTTGCCAGAAGAGATGTACATCAGAATTACAGAGGCACCTCTCCCCTAGTGGTGTCATCCAATAAGCGTGCCTTAAAATGGGAGTCCTTTACAAGCTCAAATGAACTAGCGGCACAAATGTGTGTCGTAGTATCAACCCATGAACTATCTGATGGTCATTGTTCTTATACCCCGAATGAGGTTATGGACCTACATGCAGGCCTATTTTCTTCTTTGAAAGAGCTATTTTTTACAACTGTTAGGGGGAACAAACAACCAAAATTAGGAGTGCACCATAGGTGGTTTTGTAAGGCATGCACAGTAGCTAAGAACAGCCTTTTAAAAGCAATAAAATCAAAAAACAGATCTACGATAATTTCTGCAAGGCGTGAGTATGCATCCAGTATTGAAGATTAGCTAAAACCATTGGGAAGAGACAACATAGTAGGAACTACTACTAGCAGCAAAGGATAGTAATCTAAAACACTTTTGGTCTTTGGTGGTCAAAAATGGGCGAAATGAGAATCCTAGACCTGACTGCAATGTTCGCCCTGAAAACTGGATTGCATATTTTACTGAATTGTACAGCCAAGAGCCCGTCTCTCTCATTGCTAACAACAGTGAATTAACACATGTCTTTTCCCCTGTAGACAACTTTACCCCTTTCACTCTTAGGGAAACTGAGAGAGCCATTAAGGCTAATAAATCAGGAAAGGCACCTGGTTTGGATGGTATACCTTCCGATCTGTTTAAATCTGATCTTAATTATTGGGATTCCTATTTCAATAGGGTTTCAAACGCCATCCTGGCAAGTGGCAACTACCCTCGGTCTTGGAAGGGAGCCATTATTGTCCCTATCTATAAAAAAGGGGCTAGGGCGGTCCCGGGCAACTACTGACCAATCAGTCCGTTAGACAACCTCCAAAAAATATTTTGTTACCAGGTCTTAAGTAGGCTCAAGGAATGGGTAGAGGAAAGTGAATCCCTCAGTCATTTCCAGAAGGGCTTTAGGGAGAAGATAAACACAGTTGACCAGGTCTTCCACTTCCTAACGATCAAATGGAAGACAGTGGACTTAGATGCAGGGAAACTCTTTGTTGCTTTCATGGACTTGGAGGCTGCTTTTGATCTGGTCCCGCATTGTAAACTGTGGGAGGTCCTGGATAGAGCAGGAGTTCTAGGACCTCTATTAAACTTGATTAAAGACTTGCATTATGGGAGCTATGCCAAACTTTGATGGCGAACAAATGGGAAATTGATGAGAGAGATTCCAATCCATAGGGGGGGGGGGAGACAGGGCTGTTTTCTGGCTTCCACACTCTTTCTATTGTTCATTAATGCCTGTATTCCTTATCTATTTGATTGTGTAAATGACGCGCCCAAATTAGGCGTGGTGAAAACCCCATGTTTGTTGTTTGCTGATGATACTCTTTTACTATTGTAAACCGACTCTGGACTTGCTAATTTACTAGAGAAGTTTAGGTGTTTTTGTAGGGAACATGGTTTAAAAATAAATGCCTCCAAAACTAAACACATGGGGCCATATTTATACTTTTTATTAGCGCAGTTTTGCCTCAAAAAAATTAGCGCCGGATAACGCCATTCTGAAGCGCCATGTGGGCGCCGTATTTATTCAACGACGTTAGCCGGCGTTAGCCGCCGGCGCTGCCTGGTGTGCGTGAAAAAAAACGACGTACAGTAGGCAGCGCCGGCGTAGGGGGATATGGAGCTTGGGCGCCAAAAAATGGGGCAAGTCAGCCTGAGGCAAATTTTTCGCCTCAACCCTATTTGCGCCATTTTTTTCGACTCCCAACCCCCATAGAAATGACTCCTGTCTTAGCAAAGACAGGAGTCATGCCCCCTTGCCCAATGGCCATGCCCAGGGGACTTCTGTCCCCTGGGCATGGTCATTGGGCATAGTGGCATGTAGGGGGGCACAAATCAGGCCCCCCTATGCCACAAAAAAATATAAAAAAAACACTTACCTGAACTTACCTTAATGTCCCTGGGATGGGTCCCTACATCCTTAGGCGTCCTCCTGGGGTGGGCAAGGGTGACAGGGGGGGTCCCTGGGGGCATGGGAGGGCACCTCTGGGCTCCTTCCGAGCCCACAGGTCCCTTAACGCCTGCCCTGACCAGGCGCTAAAAAACGGCGCAAAAGCGGCCGTACATCTTTTTTTTTGACCCGCCCACTCCCGGGCGTGAATTTTGCCCGGGAGTGTAAATACGGCGCACATGCCTCGGAGTCAATTTTTTAGACGGGAACGCCTACCTTGCATATCATTAACGCAAAGTAGGTGTCCACACTAAAAAATGACGCAAACTCCATGGACTTTGGCGCTAGACGCATCTAACGCCAAAGTATAAATATGGAGTTAGTTTTGCGTCGGAATTGCGTAAAAAAAAACTACGCAATTCCGGCGCAAACAGAGTATAAATATGCCCCATGGTCTTTGGTGACACAAAACATAAAGTGAGGAAACAGATACTTTTGGATGGCGAAACACTAGAAAGAGTCTCAGACTTTGACCATTTGGGAGTCAGACTAGAGGATTCACACAAATGGCCAGCTCAATTATTGAAGTCCTCTTTGAGCCTGAAACAAACGTCGGGGGTATTCTGAGATTTGCTGCCAGATCTCAAAGGTTTTTCATCACTCCTGCGATGGAAATATACAAAAGCCAAGTCAGGAGGGAGTTTATATGGTGCAGAGTTATGAGGCCAAACAATTTGAAAGATCTAGAGAGAGCAGAGAATTATTTAATAAAAGCCTTATTAAAAGTACCTGTAAGCTCCCCCACACTGCCTTTCCGGGTTGATTTAAATTGACACCCCATCTCACATATAGCTGCTTTAAGACCACTTCTATAGTGGATCAGTATTTGGTCTATGGATATCCTGATCCCATATAGAACATGGTTGGCTGCCTTGCTGAGTGCTTTATCCAATTGCATGTATAATACAAAAGGGCAACCCAATATGCCCTTGTCGGCTTGGATACTAACATATAAACGGGTAAAGATTCCAACATGGGATTCAATTCTTCTGATATTAACTCAGTTGTAATCTTTTTATGTTGCATATTACTGGCAACTCAAATCACTTCCACAATCAAATGCAAAATTCACAAAAAATAAAAATTGTGACTGCAGGACTTTAATGAAAAACAAATGTATTTCCAAAATCTAATATTTCATTAAACAACATTCACAAAACTGAAAAAACTGAAAAATGGGGTGTATTACATGATGGTCGCTGATAGGGTTACTAGGGTGATGAGGAATTAAAGTACAGATAGGGCATACCTTTGTCTCGTGCCATAGCCAACTGGGAAGAAGTGAGAAGTGACACGTCCACAGGTCAAAGAGGCAGTTGGAGAGCTATTTAACCTCATCATTTTGTCATTAAAGATGATAATCAGGCCCGTGGCAGTCATGACTATGAAAACATACGACCAATCAGGATGGTCAAATGCCTTGTCGTCATCAAGGGAGATAAGAACACTTTTTCAGCTCTGTCCTGACCAACCTGCCACAATATATAAAATAATCTCCTCAGATTATTCGATGATGAACGACCTAGCACAAACCCTACTTGAGAGTGGTGGATCAAAGAGTGAATGCGGGACACCAGTCTTGTGGCCAGGATCTTAGTTAGGATTTTCATACACACGTTAATAAGGGATATCAGCCTGTAATTGTAGCATTGTAATGGTTCCTGACCAACTTTGGTCATAAGTGAAATCCTGACCCTATTAAATTCAAGTAATAGGATGGTGGTAGCAGTAACTTTGTTCAAACGATTGCCCAACAGTGGTACTAATAGGGGCTTGGTTATTTTGAAGAATTCTGTTGTGAGTCTATTGTCCCCCAACACCTTTGCAGATGCCATGACCATCAATAGCTTTGTACAATATTTCCTTGTTGCTAATGTTACTCCAAAGGGTAGTAGACTGGTCCTGTGTAACTGTTGGCAAGTGAAGGCGTCTAGAAGTTCACCATTTCTTGTGAGGTGTTCCACATGTTTGAGGAGTATAGGCACTCATAAAAGCCTGTACACTACTTCAGAATGTCATGTGGATCTGTGAGGAGGACATTGTGGGCTTTCCGGATGACTGTAATAACACACCGGGATTGAGCCTGTTTCAGTGGTGCTGTTAGCTTTCTCATAGCCTTCTCACCCTGTTTGTAAAGTCTCTGCTTGAGCCTGAAGAGCTCTGACTCGACCTGTGTGCTATAAAGGGAGTTTAAACCATATTTCACTTTAAGGAACTCCCTAGGGAGCACACTATTTGGGATATTGTTATACATCATTGTCAGCTAATGTAACACAGCAGTCAATTTACTGCAATCTTCCTCATGGCATCTCTTGTAGGCTTCAGAGTCTTGCATCATGTTATTCAAAGGACATGCCATTCCAGGCACCCACAGCACTTGTATTGAAGAGATCGATCTCTCTTTCTCCTCTAAGTACTGGGGCAAATAGGAGGTCGAGCACTGCTTAGCCTCTGAATTCCTATATGAAGAGATGTTCATGCACCAGTGTGGTGCAGGAAGCTTCACAATATCAACATCTAGGTCCACAGTGACCAGGTCATAGTCAGATGTGGTATTCATAGTTTTAAAGGTCTCTACTAGATTGTGAGATAATGCAGCTGCCATCAGAAAATAGTATATACGAGAGTGGCTTCCATAAGCACAAGATGTGAAAGTGTAATCTCATTCTTGTGGGGGGGTGAGGCACCAGGGTTCCACCAAGGAGTGATTGTGAAAAATATCTGGTAATGGAAATCTATCCCTGTCTATTGTCTAGGTATCCAGATTTGTCTAGTTGGAGGTCTAGTGGCGAATTCCAATCCACCATCACAAGCTTGATATTGCCAAAGGATTGGGTGAGCCTTGATAAAGTACTGAGAAGCTCTGATTTGTTCCCTACTGGCACGTAAATAGAGCCCACAGTCAGGGCTTTGGGACGTATCTTAAGATTTGCTAAAATTATATCTGCCCTGTGGGTCCCACCAAGTTCGGAGTGTGTGTGAAGCAAGGGATGTATAACTAAGTTACAACTCTGCCCTTCCTGTGTTCCAAATGGGTGGTTGAAGGTGTAGGGGTAAGTCTTGTTCGGAAAACATGTATCATCTTGCCTACCCATTTCCTTCTCAGTCTGCCGTGTTCAATATCTGGCACATGGGCTTCCTCAACCAGTGCTACATCAGGTTGGTAGGGTTTGAGAAAGAAAAGTATTTTCTTTTGTTTAATAAAGTTTGTCAGGCCAGTCACATTGATTGACACCATTTGTCAGAAATGTGCAGAATCAGGTGTAGGGGCCATCGGGCCAGATTGCAGACGGGGCCTGGGTAAGCTTAAATAGATAAGTAAATGGGGTGAAACCTAGATGTGCACCTACAATTAAAACAGTATGGGCAGGGAAGAACCCAATTGAACCTCAGTGATAGGGCAAGAGAGTGGGTTCAGTGTACCCTTCTCAGTCAGGAGAAAGGGAATCAGTTTGCCTGTAGAGCTGGGGTGGAGCTACAGTCACTCAACTCGGGTCCTGGGCCATATTCATTGTAGTATTGATGTTGTAGTCTAACACCACCAAGAGATAGTCTGAAATCCATCACAGACCTCTTCCACCCTTCAGAGGAACTTTATCCACAGAGGTAACAAGCAGCAAGTATGTTAGATCATAGAGTGCCATATGAAAAACAGGGGCAGAGAGGTGGACACACTGCAAATGCAGAAGTACTGTGGCATTCAGCAGTCCATAGATACTAACTATTAGGCTACTGGATCCTGCCTCTCATCCAATGGACAATGACAGGCAATGGTAAGAGTTTGTGGTAATTCCCTATGCAGAGAGGGGATGTGGTAGACTGGCCAGAGTTGTTATTCAGCAGGGTAAGTGGGTTCTGTGTGGGGCAGGGTTGCCAGGTTCTGAGACAGTCAAGGTTCATTGTTAGAATTTCAGTGATAATAAAGACTTGTCTCCTGTTGGACCATGGCCTTTTGTTGAGTTTTTCCTCCTCCCGAGGACAAACATTGGGTGACTCTGTCCAGTCACTGGCATTCGCTCAGATCATAGGTTGAGTACTCTTCAATTGCAATAGTGAATGTAGATGTATCTAGAAGGTCTTCATGCCAGAGGTGTCCATGACATCTAGATATTTCTCCAGATCTTCTGATTCATCATTTTCCCTTATTCTTCCATCTGTAGTTATCAACATCACAGCAGGTTCCAAGAGTCATAGCATATATCTTGTTTCTGTAGATTAGGCTGCAACACCAGAAACTGTCTCCATTTTTGGCTAGTATAATAAGAAACTCAGCTGAGAGGAATAGGGAAAGGTTTTCAAACAAGTAGGGAACAGGCTAAGGTGTGCTGTGGTGTTTGGAATGTAAAGTGTGCACAAGGCCTAGCCTTGTGGGGCCTTTGTATCTTCAGCAGCGGTGCAAATGTCTGTTCTAGGAGACATAGGGCCTCATTCACCGCCAACAGGCTGGCGGTGCTTCTGGGGCAATTCTGACCGCGGCGGTAAAGCCGTGGTCAGAAAAGGGAAACCGGCGGTTTCCCGCCGGTTTTCCCCTGCCCCAGGGAATCCTCCACGGCGGCGCCGCCATGGGGATTCCGACCCCCTTCCCGCCAGCCTGTTCCTGGCGGTTTACACCGCCAGGAAGAGGATGGCGGGAACGGGTGTCGTGGGGCCCCTGGGGGCCTCTACAGTGCCCATGCCACTGGCATGGGCACTGCAGGGGCCCCCTAACAGGGCCCCATTAAGATTTTCAGTGTCTGCAAAGCAGACACTGAAAATCGCGACGGGTGCCACTGCACCTGTCGCACATCAGCAACTCCGCCGGCTCCATTCGGAGCCAGCTTCATTGTTGCTGGGGCTTTCCCGCTGGGTGGGCGGGCGGCCTTTTGGCGGTCGCCCGCCCGCCCAGCGGGAAAGTCTGAATGACCGCCGCGGTCATTTGACCGCGGTACGGTCTTTTGGCGGTCTCCGCCCGGCGGGCGGCGCCCGCCGGGGTCGGAATGACCCCCATAGTAAGAAAGTGCCAAGAAATGCCACTGTATTTGAACCCTCATGCTTATCAGGGATGCCTGTGAAATTTATATTTTCTCTTCAGCTCCAATCCTCCAAATTTGTTACATTACCTTTTATGGCCCAAACCTCTGATGGCCATTCCAGCAGTCCATCAAGTCAAGAGTCCACATCTTTCACTTTGGCCTCTGTAGTATCTAGTCGATGAGGGAAGAAAGCAATATCAATTTTAAGGATTATAACTTTGATGCTCTTTGTGAGACCATGTCATTTATGTATCCCACAGAGACTTTAATGTCCGACAGTTCTCACAGTAAAGTATTCAGTGCAGAAGAAGAAACAGATACTTAGTCACTTGCCATAGCATGTGAATTTTTCGAGGCAGGGCAATTGGAGAAAACATCTCAGCAAAGGAGCTGATGAGTGATCTTTGACTTATACATGAGCAGGCAAGAGGCACCAGGTATTGCTTAGGTAAATAATGAGAATGATCAATAGATCCTGTGGCATACTCTGTAGAAATGTCTGGTTCAGGAATTCCCCTCTGCAATGAAAAATAATTGATGTAGCATGGTTCCACAGGCCAGGAGTAAACTTATTGCCTCAGCACTACTAAGGATGTCGGGCTTATCCAAGATATCCCATGCATTAACTTCTTGGGTGCCCATGATGAGGTGATCTCGTCCTCGGCGCCGGTTCCCCGGTGCCGAGGACGAGACCACCTCGTCCTGCTATGGGCCCCCGGGGGGAGAGCTACTGCTCCCCCGATGGCCAGGCACTCCCCTCCTCTGGGCAGGGATAGAAGGGGAATCGCTTCCCCTTCCACCCCCACCCCCCCGTGAACCCCGCGTGGCGTCTTATGATGTCAGCGTGCTTTCACGCGCTGACCTCATCAGAGGCCTTCCCTCCGGCCAGCGCCCAATCGAAGGAGAATTGCTTTGCATTTCTCCTCCAATAGCGTGGAGGGGGCAGAGAAGCCTGAAAGGAGAGGAAAAGCCTTTCCTCTCCTTTCAGGCTTCTCTGAGCATTTCTGCCACTAGACACCAGGGAATTTCTTTATTTTTTTATTTACTTGACAAGGAGAGCGGCCCCTTGGGTAAGGGCCGCTCTCCAGGGGGCAATTTGTTTTTTGGATGTTTCTGCCCCCGGGGGGGGGGGGGCAGAAACCCCCTAGACACCAGGGATTTTTTTGTGTGTTTTTTATTTGTGGGGAGCGACCCCTTAGGCAAGGGTCGCTCCCCTTGGGGCAAAACATTTTCTAGCCCATTTCTGCCCCCCTTTTTATTAGGCCAATCTGCCTCCAAGGGGGGCAGAAACCACTAGACACCGGGGATTTTTTTTTTTTTTATATGAACACATAAGGGCAAGGGCCGCTCCCCAGGGGGGCAAATAATTTTACGGCTGGGGGGCAGAAACCACCTAGACACCAGGTATTTTTTTTTTATTGTTATATGTGGGGAGCGACCCCTTAGGCAAGGGTCGCTCCCCGGGGGGCAAAATTAATTCTAGGCCATTTCTGCCCCCCTTGGGATTTTTTTTTGTCAGTTTCACTTGAGGGGAGCGACCCCTTAGGCAAGGGTCGCTCTCGGGGGGGATTTGTTTTAGGCCATTTCTGCCCCCCTTGGGGGCAGATTGGCCTATTTCTATTAGGCCGATCTGCACCCGGGGGCAGAAACCACTTAGGCACCAGGGATTGGTGTGTGTGTTTTGTTTGGGGGGCAGCCCCTTGGGCAAGGGTCCCCATGGGGGCACATTACTGTTGGCATCGGCTTATTTTTGGAAGGCCCATCTGCCCCCAAGGGCCCACCAGAGAACAGGGAAGATTTTTTTTCAAAATAAGAGGGTGGGGGAATGGCCATACCCCCACCGCAAATAAATGGGGCCAAAATTGTTCTGCCCACCAGTGGGCAGATGGGGCAATTACCCCCGATCCACACCCCGTGGGGCAGGAAGTCTACTAAATGCCAGGGATTTTTTTTAAAAAGTGGGGTGGCGGCTACCAACCAGTATGAGCCTGGTTATGCCCCCACCCCAACTGAAGGGGGTAACAGTCTTTCAACTCTCCCCAGCACACTAAAACATCTTATCCGACGGCAAGCAAGTGGACATTTGATTATATGGGGTTTTGGTTTTACATTTGGGCCATGAGAGCTTGGCTAACTCTCAAAATCGTCCCACTTGGAATGGTGAGGGCTGCACTTTTTGGACTTTGGGATGCTGCCAAACTGCCCTTTTGGACCCGCTTTGGTTCCCCCTCAATTTTTACATCTTTTTGGCTCTTCCCTTTCACAGGCACTTGGCCCACCTACACAAGTGAGGTATCATTTTTACCAGGAGACTGAGGGGAACTTTGGGTGGTAGGAAATTTGTCCCGGTGCGGTGATCCCACACAGAAATGTGGGAAAAATTTGTTTTTTTTAGCTAAATTTGAGGTTTCCTGAGGATTCTGGGTAAGAAAACACTGGGGTATCCATGCAAGTCACAACTCCCTTGACTCCCTAGTTGTCAGAAATGTCTGGGTTTGGTAGGTTTCCCTGTATGGCTGCTGAGCCCAGGACCAAAAACGCAGATGCCCCGCAAAAACCAGGCAGTTTTGTATTTGATAATTTTGATGTGTCCAGATAGTGTTTTGGGGCATTTCCTTTCACAGGCACTGGGCCTACCCACACAAGTGAGGTACCATTCTTATTGGAAGACTTGGGGGAACACTGGGTGGAAGGAAATGTGTGGATCCTCTCAGATTCCAGAACTTTCTTTCACCGAAATGTGAGGAAAAAGTGTTTTTTTGGCCAAATTTTTATGTTTGCAAAGGATTCTGGGTAACAGAACCTGGTTAGAGCCCCACAAGTCACCCCATCTTGGATTCCCCTAGGTGTCTAGTTTTCAAAAATGTGCAGGTTCGGTAGGTTTCCCCAGGTGCCGGCTGAGCTTGAGGCCAAAATCTACAGCTAGGCACTTTGCAAAAAACACATCAGTTTTCAATGTAAAAATGTGATGTGTCCATGTTGTGTTTTGGGGCATTTCCTGTCACGGGTGCTAGGCCTACCCACACAAGTGAGGTATAATTTTTATCGGCAGACTTGGGGGAACATAGAATAGCAAAACAAGTGTTATTGCCCCTTGTCTTTCTATACATTTTTTCCTTCCAAATATAAGACAATGTGTAAAAAAGACGTCTATTTGAGAAATGCCCTGTAATTCACATGCTAGTATGGGCACCCCAGAATTCAGAGATGTGCAAATAACCACTGCTCCTCAATACCTTATCTAGTGCCCATTTTGGAAATACAAAGGTTTTCTTGATACCTATTTTTGACTCTTTATATTTCAGCAAATGAATTGCTGTATACCCAGTATAGTACGAAAACCCGCTACAAGGTGCAGCTCATTTATTGGCACTGGGTGCCTAGTGTTCTTGGTGAACCTACAAGCCCTATATATCCCGCAACCAGAAGAGTCCAGCAGACATAACGGTATATTGCTTTAAAAAATTCTGACATTGCAGGAAAAAGTTACAGAGTAAAACGCAGAGAAAAATGGCTGGTTTTTTTCACCTCAATTTCAATATTTTTTTATTTCAGTTGTTATTTTCTGTAGCAAACCCTTGTATGATCTACACAAATTACCCATTGCTGAATTCAGAATTTTGTCTACTTTTTAGAATTGTTTGGGTTTCTGGGATCCAGCATTGGTTTCACACCCATTTCTGTCACTGAGTGGAAGGAAGCTGAAAGCACAAAAAATCATTAAAATGGGGTATGTCCCAGTAAAATGCCAAAATTGTGTTGAAATATGTGGTTTTCTGATTCAAGTCTGCCTGTTCCTGAAAGCTAGGCAACTGGTGATTTTAGCACCATAAACCCTTTGTTGATGCCATTTTCAGGGGAAAGAAAAAAGCACAAGCCTTCTTCTGCAGCCCTTTTTCCAATTTTTTGAAAAAAACAATTTTTTTGCTATATTTTGGCTAATTTCTTGGTATCTTTCAGGGAAATCCATAAACTCTGGGTACCTCTAGAATCCATAGGATGTTGGAAAAAAGGAGGCAAGTTTGCCGTGGGTAGCTTATGTGGACAAAAAGTTATGAGGGCCTAAGCGCGCCCTGCCCCAAATAGCCAAAAAAAGGCCTGGCGCCTGAGGGAGAAAAGGCCTGTCAGCGAAGAGGTTAAAGGTTGGTAGTATCCTCTGCTTGTGGATGACCCACCATGATATAGTATTTTGTGAACTGACCTGTTAGTACAAAAATACAAATGCATTTGGTAAAAGTCAGCATGCTAATTGTGACCACTTTTAATAAATGCATTGTGCATACATCTGTCCCTTTATGATTTTGAAATATTTTCAGAATTGTTGTCTTTTGGTCTGTATTTGTGCACTAAAACATGGACTAGAATTAAATCAGACGTGAACAGTGACCTCCCAGTAAGACTAGTATTATTAAATGTCCCCAAGAAAGATTGTGATTTGGTTCCTTTACTATTTTCAGTGTTTTTGACAAGTTCTTACAATAATGTTTACTGAAAGGTTTGACAACTGACCACAGGCTGATAATTCTGCAGTTTATATTTTGTACGTTATTGATCTACATGCTGTTTAAAGGGTCATATGCATATTAAATCATTTTTCAGATTTCAGTGCAGGCACATTCCAGTCTTGCTCCATACTCTTTGATGTTAAGTAATTAGTCTTTGCCACTTCTCATATTGATACATTTCAGTAGTCCAGGCAAGCATATCCAAGGTTAACTTAGACCTGTTCAGTTGTTAGTTTGGAATAGGATAATGTTTCAGATGAAAACAAGTTGAAAACACATCACCTTGATGGCTACCTTCTTTTGGGGATGTACTGAAAATGCATAATAAATCAATTGAATCAACTTCAATATTCCTGTTTGTGAGAAAAAGCTTTTTGCAGATGTCCCCTCGCCTGCAGCCCCCATTTTCGAGTGATAATGGTGTTTTCTGACTCTGATTGTGCCCTTGGCTCTGCTAACCAGGCCCAGAGCCAGTGCTCTGTTTAAAAGGTATTTGCTAATTAGGCATAATTATAATTGGCCCAGACAACCTACCTGTAAGTCTCTAATATATGGTAGAGCATGTCCGTTTAGGGCCCCAGTGGAGTAAGGGAGGGACCCATGGGTGCACTCCTCCAGTGTCTTGAGTCGTTTTAAATGAAGGCCTGCCTTCCTGGCTGCTTTTAAAAATAATATTAACCCCAAATTCGACTTTGGAATTGAAAGTACTTTCAAAGTTTTAAACTACCCTATGTTTACATGTAAGTCGTTTGTAGTCTGCCCTAGGTGCCCAAAGGGTTGTGTGCAGTGTAACTATAAGAAGGGACATCATAAAAGAAATGTTATAAGCCCTGGCGAGGGAAAAACTGACAATATTATTTTTCCCCATTGTAATGCATTAGCTCCATAGGCTAACATTGGAAGGCTTTATTTTGAAATAATGAAGTCTTATTTATGATAATTTGTCATATAAAATATCAAATTAATAGAATAAATTCAACAAATTTCCACTGTTAGGATTATTGTAACTGTCACAGGGAAAGAGTTTAAGAACTCTTTCTAAACATTTCATAAATCAGCCCTGTAGCAGCTTTTCCTAATTTGTCAGCCTCTGGCAGGCTGAGCCAAGCTACCTTAATGTGGTGTGAAGTGGCCTGGGATGAAACAAAGGGATCATCTGGTGGGTGCAGATCTGCCCCAGCAGATGGCAGAGCAGGAAGGGGTTAGGGTGGCCAAACTGGTCTGCAAAGTAGGGAAAGACACTTAGGATAGGAACCAGGCCTCCCCCATTCCCTGTACCCTCAGCCAAATGGGATCCACTGTAATTGAATTACCAGAGGGGCTAGACTGGGTGTGTTAAGGAAACTTAGTCACAGCAGTGGGTGGGCTTAGCCAGATTTAGCCTTCCAGGAGAGATTTTCTCTATTTTGGATTTTTGTGAACTAGTTCTTTCTGGGATTGAATTTTGCCACACTTCGCAGGAAGTAGTCACCCCTGAGAGTGGCACCCTGCACTTCATCGGTCAGAGGTGTCTCCCTGCTTGCCAACCCAGGAGCATCGATAAATATGGAAGTGTTTACCAGCAACTCGATCCCTGGTAGAAGGAAATCAGAAGAAGAACGACTGCCTTGCAGGATTCCTGGTAAGTACATGAAGGACTGTCCCCCGAATGACTGTACCAGCTGCACACCCTGGGATTCACCACAAGGACTTTGTCTTGCTTCTAAAGAGCCAGGAGTGGGCTCCCTGTAAGCAACTGGTACAAAGAGTTACCAAGAGTCCCCTGCATCAAGTCCCACAAGAAAAGCCCAGCTGACCAGTGGTAAGCAGCTTTTTGAGGATTCTGAAAGGTGCATTCTGGGAATTATAGTCCCAACTCCTAAGGAGCAAGTCAGGGCTTCTGGGACGTTGGACAAAGTGTGTGAACCTTGCAAGACCACAAATAGGACTTATGGAAGAAGATCCAGAAGTTTGGAAAAGCGGCCTTTAGACTGCTGTATTATGATTTCTCCACTGGGCTGACGGGCACCAACAGTGCAGCTTCATTGACTTTGGTTTTCAGGGACCGCCTAGGCCAATGCAGCCGCATTGTTGTTGCTGACAGCACACTCAGGATGCGCACTGTCTGCCACGGCAAACAGTGCACACTCCAAGTGTGCTTACAGAGGGGCGCCTGCACTGCCCACGACATGGTCATGGAGATTGCAAGGGTCCCCCCATGGCACGTCTCAGCTGTTCCACCAGAATTTTCATGGCAGTGACCCCGCCATAAAAAGTCTGTCGAAAAGGCAAGTTGTGATCAACACTGCTGTGCCAATGTCAACTCGCACCACTCGACAACCTTTCAGGATCCATGATCATGGCTGTGGCGGCTGTCTTCTGGTGGTGTGACTGCCAGCATTGTAATCTGGTGATCAGACTGCCAAAATTGTGGCAGTCGAATTGCCACCGCAAGTACAGCAGTCTTAGAGCCGCCGTACTCATAATGAAGCCCTAAGTCCAAAGGAACATTTTGACAGCGGCCTCCCACTCAGTGTATTCAACTGTGGCTCCATCACGGTCGGCCTCAAACTTTGACTTTGTGCCGGTCAAGCTCGGCCAGATACTGTGGTTGGTACTTTTTGCCTTTAGGCACTACAAAGCACATTTTTACATTTCATCTTTAAATATTTACTCGGGTTCCCTACAATGAATTTTTGTCTTGGTGTAATTTTAAAGATAAGAACACTCCCTATTTTTATAAATTGGTGTTGGATTTTTATTGTGTGTTGTTATTTACTTATTTACTCTGCGAACACAGAATACTGAGGCAGCGTATCCTGAAGCCATCTCGGGCCTCTTCAATCCGTTTAAAGCCACTCCCTACCCCTTCAGCTCACTCTTCCAGCTTTCTGCTTTCTCCTTTTGTGATGCTTTTTCGTTTTTCTCTTCCTCCGTCTTTCCCATATGTGTCTTTTGCTTGCAGAAAAAGCTTGAGACAGAAAAATAAGCACCGGCCTTCAAAAATAAGTGCTGGTGCTCCTCACCAGAAACAACAAGTACAAATTAAGCACTGCTAATAATCCACTTTCCAACACTGTTCTTACATGAGAACTGATTTTTATGGCCATTGTTCTACTACCCTTTTCAGTCCAGGATAAAGCCTCATCCTGCATTGGAGTTTTTAAAGGTAAGCCTGCAAGAATGTTTTTCCCACTGTTGCTGGGTAAATTATTTATTTAGTTTTACTACCACCTTGCCTGACTGTTTTTACATAAAACCCTTCCTTTCCATTTGCTAAGTTAAACAATCTGTTAATATAGTCATTTCTGTACTAGTGGTTCAAATCTTTGCCTTCCTCTTTAGATATTAATTTCATTTTTTTGTGTTTTTAAGTTTTTTGCCATTTCGCTTTCCAAATCTATCATCATCCAATCCACCAGTATTTTTATTTTTTGCTTACACTTTATACCCTTTACACTTTCAGAGCTGGTAAGATTACCTTGCTAGTAATCAGAACATACTTCCCTTTTATGATTGTCATGATCCACATTAGTGGACCACTACTCAAATTAATTTTCCAAGCTAACGTTCATCATAATCTTCTGCTATTTAATAATGTTGATTACTTTTGGTGAAATTTTGAATTATGTCCACACTTAACTTCATCAATCTACAGTTTACCTTCTCATCTGTGTCTTACTGCAGGTACTACTGCTCCCTTCTGAGAAACACTAAAACTTTCCACCACTTGCTTCAGATTATTAAGAAGCACGTGGCTTTCACTCAGGGTTCCCATATTGTTATATACACAGAGCCAATATGGTGGCAGGGATTCAGTCAAAAAATAAAACATCTTAATCATTTAATAATTCTGCACTCATTTTACGTATATGTTGCAACCGTTTTGAATATTTCATAACTCTTTCACAGTTTGGCAAAAGAGGTAGTAAATCTAGAAATGCCTCAAATATCACAGGGATACTCATTACTATCTTCATTCTATTAGTATTCATTCTATTAGAAACATCCTTAAGACCAATTTCGAGTGACAGGTCAATGTCCCTTTTATATTGCATATAAGTGTATAAAATATTGGTAATAGTAACGGTGTGATAATGGTTAGAATTCAATTTACATTAAAACATAATATTTTGGTTTGCTTAAAAATTTGGCACCATTTGACAAATTAGCATGAAGCCTTCTAATCAATTATCATAAAACTAAGGGCTAGATTTATTACCTCGTTTAAATCGTGTTTGTACCACACAATGTGGTACATATGCATTGCAAACCTTAAGTGAGATTCATGAAGCCACGCAAGGCCACCCCGAGTGGCTTTATAAATTTTGAGTAATGTAATGCAGCATAAATTGTTGTGTTGCATTACTCTGTGCCAGGGAAGCATTTCCATGGGTATTGCATGGGTGTTCCCATGCAACATGCATGGACTTTGATGCATTTTCAGATTTACCAGAAGTAGTTGACATGGGAATGTGTCAAAAACCTACACCTCCCCAGGAGAGGCTTAACAAGGAGAAATGTCTTTATTTCTTCTTGTTTTGTCCTCTTTCTATGTGTGTTGCATTCTGCAGCACACATAAAAAGCCTCTCAGGATTGTTTCTGTGTAAGGAGGTGCCCCTTCCTGCACAAAAGTAATCCTGCATGCAATGCAGGCACCTTTGCACCATGGTGCAAGGGTGTCTTCATTGGCCCTAGGCTGCCAAAAGGGTGTCAGCAAAAGGGAAAGAACAGGGTTGTGCCATATTGCCATAAATACGAACACTCCTACCCTTTCCTAATGACGCAGTGCAACACAAGGTGACTTGCTGCGCTTTGCCACTACTTCATAAATATGCCCTTAATTTTTGGTATGGCAAGTCTCATGCATATCAGTCTGGGAGTAGGAAAATCAAAGCAGGGGATCAGACATCTTTTCAATATTACCTCTTACAGGAAAATTTGCTATCCATTGCACCAGACACCACAAGAATTACACCAAATTTGACAAGATACTAGAGCATTAGTCATAGAAGCTCCCTACACTTGGTTTGGTGTAAATCCATCGAATAATGTGTGAGAAATTAGTATAAAACTTGTGTTGAGATGACATGGAAGGTATCACGAAAGAGGGTATTTTATACATCTTGACTGGTAATTTGCATATCTTTCAAGGTTCCAAATCATGGAATCCATACATTTGAAAAAATGAACAAATCCTATTGGAAGAGCAAACATTTTTCCACTGACCTAGACTGGGATATTATTAGTTCTCAGAAGGTTCAAGGATCCTTACCAGCAAATCACATTTTGGAATATCATTTGAGGGACAAACAAGCATGATAATAGTTAAGGGGCGCATTTGGTGTCAGCAAACAATGTTGCTGCACTGTGTTGCATGAACGGGAGAGAGCAGAAATACCCATATTTACAAAGATATGGTGCATTTCTGCTTTCTCCTTGTGCTGCCACATTGTGCGTCAATGCAGACACCTCGCATTACAAGCAGGATTCTTTTTATGCAGGAAGAGATACCTTCCTGGGCAAAACAATCCTTAGAGGCGTTTCCCACGTTCTAGAAAGAGAAAATAACAAGGTTAAATTGAGCTATTCCCCCTCCTTATGTCTCACTAGGGAATGCATAGCATTTTGATGTATTCCCAGTTTTACTATCTTTAGTAAATATAATCTTTAGGTGGATGCATGGAACACCTCCCAAGTTGAAATGTAGCATAACGCAGCATAACCAGTCACGCTGTTTTGCATTTCTTTACAAAGCCATGCAAGACCACGTAAAGGAGGGTTTGTATAGCTTTGTAAATTCCAAATCAGCCTTTGGGTTGCCCTCCATTTGCATGCAAGGCACAAGGAACACGCAAATGCTTACTATATCTAGGCATTCTGTTTATGCCACAAAAATAAAAACATATGAGCCAATAAATAATTATTTTATCAAGAAGTGTACTAATAAATGTAGCTTCACAAATGTGTTTATAGAGTGCAAAGGTCACATTTCCTGTTGTTAGCACAGTATTGCTTAAGCTAATGGCGATTTCAGTGCCTGATGCGTCACAGATCCCATTTTAGAATCACTTTATAGAAATAAATAGCTAACCGCTTTGGATAAACTCAGTAGGCCCAGTTCATATGGATCTATCTAACAGCACAAATATAATAAATACCATGGGGCATATTTATACTCCGTTTGCGCCGAATTTGCGTCGTTTTTTTCGACGCAAATTTGACGCAAAACTAACTCCATATTTATACTTTGGCGTTAGACGCGTCTAGCACCAAAGTTCAAGAAGTTAGCGTAATTTTTTGGCGTGAACACCTTCCTTGCGTTAATGATATGCAAGGTAGGCGTTCCCGTCTTAAAAAATGACTCCGATGCATATGCGTCGTATTTATACTCCCGGGCAAAAATGACGCCCGGGAGTGGGCGGGTCTAAAAAACCCGCATTAGCGCCGGATTTTAGCGCCTGGGTCAGGGCAGGCGTTAAGGGACCTGTGGGCTCAGAATGAGCCCAGAGGTGCCCTCCCCTGCCCCCAGGGACACCCCCTGCCACCCTTGCCCACCCCAGGAGGACACCCAAGGATGGAGGGACCCACCCCAGGGACATTAAGGTAAGTTCAGGTAAGTATTTTTTTTTAAAAAAAATTGTGGCATAGGGGGGCCTGATTTGTGCCCCCCTACATGCCACTATGCCCAATGACCATGCCCAGGGGACAGAAGTCCCCTGGGCATGGCCATTGGGCAAGGGGGCATGACTCCTGTCTTTGCTAAGACAGGAGTCATTTCAATGGGGGTTGGGCGTCGTAAAAAAATGGCGCAAATCGGGTTGAGGAGATTTTTTTGCCTCAGCCTGACTTGCACCATTTGTGGACGCCCATACGCCATTTTCCCCCTACGCCGGCGCTGCCTGGTGTACGTTGTTTTTTTTAACGCACACCAGACAGCGCCGGCGGCTAACACCGGCTAACGTCATTGAATAAATACGGTGCCCGCATGGCGCTTCAGAATGGCGTTAGCCGGCGCTAAATTTTTTGGCGCAAAACTGCGTTAGCGCAGTTTTGCGTCAAAATGTATAAATATGGCCCCATGTGCTATGGTTATGAGTAAATACCTTAGTTTACAAATATTACATGCTTATGAGTAAATAGAATGGCCTAAACCATAAAACAGCACCACTAAGCGCAATATACTATTTATAAACATGGTTGAGAGAAAGGAGGAATTGTGCCCAACCCCATCTTCTCCTGAAGAATCGTGGCCCATCCCCATACTCAAAAATACAAATCCCAAACATATGTAAACATGCAATTTAATACATATGTAACCGTTTGTTTGTATATAAATGAATGCTTTGCGGATTGATGGCCCTAGTCCATCAATTTGACAAATAGATAATATTTTAAGAAAACCTCCTTGATAAATCATATATTCATATAATGCAATTAAAGCCGTTGATAGATTGTTTGTTTTCGTTTCATTTTGTTAAGCCACTGTGAAGTTTAGCAACACATTCTATTGGTACCATTCTCCAAATTACTTAGCTAGAGTATTGCATTTCCCATGTGTTCTGAAGATACAACAATACAGAAAGCATTTAACCGAATATGTGTTGTAATTCTTTGCTCCTCTCACATTTCCGACAACTGATCACTTTTCTTTCCTTTAGCGTCATTTGATCTTAAACTTCAATCTCGGGATTCTGCGATCAGTTCCAGTGTTTATCTGGTTTGGCACTGTGATGTCTTTCATGATACACAAAACGTCAGGTGGAATTACATCACAGCCAGTCTTCATTTCTCCAGAGTCAGCCTCTTTCTGCTGTATCACCTCTTTGCAATTTGTGTAATCTAGGCTTTTAACACTCTGAAAATGTGAAAAAGACTGGTGTTGCAATTCAAGGTATGATTTTCACTCAGTCTTGTTGCTGAGGCTCACATGCATTTTTTCACTTCTGTACTAACATTTATATCGGCTATATTACTAGTGCAGAAAAAAAATCCCTTACAGATCATGATACATCCATGCTCTTGGTATATATATCTTTGCAAGCATGGTGGTGCGGTATTTGTTACAATCATAGCTTAGGCAGAACACCTATCACCCCAATGTGTCTTGCTATCAAAATAGACATTCTGTGGTCACCAGTAACAATATTTCTAGATTCCTGCCCTTTAAATACTTCATCAACCCTTAACTGAAGACGTATCCAAGCCTCCTTGACTTACCTATTTATTTAACTTATTTATTATACCAAGTTGTTATCACACATTCACATATTTTATTGTCAAATTTACTCTACGTTGTTGCAAATTTGACATTTTATATTCTCTTTTCTTCATTATATGAAATTCTCTTGTTCTGCTTTTCTTACTCTGCCCCCTTTCTTTTGTTCCTTTCTCATTTTGATTTATGCGTATTTTACTATATCAGTAGATATTTTACTGTACTTATTGCAATATTGACATCATATTGTAGAATATTATTACTATTTCGTTTTTTCTTTCAAATAAACTATATTTAAACTTTAAAAAAGAACATCATACATCCCTTCTTGCACACCCGAGTGAAACCACGAAGGCACTGCATACCCTCGCACTGTGTGAATGAATAGTCTATGGAAGTCAAGCAGCTTAAAAAAAAATAAAGTGTGATTAGCTCTACTATCTGCTGTCTTGAGGTGATATGGTCTAGAAGCTGGCTTGGAGCTGTGAAGATGGACCATATTACGGAGTCTTTTCACTGCTGCAAAAAAAAAACCCAATGCAAATTAGTGTTTCACTTGTTTATGCCTTTTTTTTTAATTTGCTCCAGACTGCATTATCTGAATTGTCTTTATAAAAATTAAGGAAATTAATTGTGGGTCTATTGCTTGCCATGTATAGCATGTGTATTACAAATAAATCCTTAATGTGTGTAATAGAGATTTTAACAAAGAAATACTATTTAAAAAATATATATTTTAAATGGAGCTGACTGATTTTAAACAATTTTCCTACTTATATAAACAAGGAGAGCCAAGTGAGAACTTGGGAGTACTTGTCTGTTTCATTGGGGAATAACAAAAACACAACACAAACATGTGACAGAAGATGCAGCAGAAGAGACAAGAGGTCATGCTATGAAACAATGACTGTTTAGACTAAACTGCTCAACAATCAGAACATGCACTGTGAACTGTAGAATTTGTCACAAAGGGAATCCTCCTTGGCAATGGAACAAGCCCCTCCCAAAACAGAGTCCAGTTGCTAGAATTTAAAAACAAATGTTTTGTTGGTGGTAACACAGCAGATAGTTTGTGTTTATATGTAAATTTGTCACAACACATTGTGGCCCTCTATTTTACAATACATTTTGTCTGTGACTTTGATTGACAAGAACTATAAAATGGCAAAATAATTGTGGCATAAGTGAAGGAAAATTTAGGAGTAAACATTTGAAGTTCATGAATTATGAAATTAAGGACTTCTCTATATTTCATGTGTGGAAAAAATGTTGTGGAAAGCTAAATTTTAATAAAACCCAATGTATATGTCTAATTGATCTCAAATATTTGAAACCAGGATGGCTGAAATGTTGACTTGACCAATCAGTTTGGTAAAACATACCTTTATGGTGTGAGAGAGATAACTTCAAATAGCATATTAACATCAAGAGCGGTCAAAACCATTGCCACTTACTGTATCCCTCCACACAGATGAAACTTTCAGCCAGCCAGACCTGTTGCCATGAAGATTAACTGGACAGGATTGATCAAATGTTAAGAATATGTTTCATGACTTTCATCAACCAAGTCCAACTCTCTTAAAAGTTAAAACACATTTATACTTGGTGATCATACCAATCTCTTTTGTATACATTTCAATGTTTTGCCCTTAGACAGATCATCCTAAATAACTAAATTCAATAGATGTGCACATAATTCACATGTGACACCAAATATAAAGCCAGTGCATGACCATTTATGCAGTATTTATATTAATTTTTATTACTTTGTTATCCCAGTATTTTTTCAGTTTCATCCAACACTTGCAACCTTGATTGGTCTCCACTGATTTAGGTTTGGTAGATGGTCACTAATTTTAGCAACTTAAGCTTGAACGTTCTTTCAAAGCAGTGGTGTCAGGCATGTTGCACAGAAAGTAGCTGTGGCCAAATACCTATCTGAGTGCAATGCAGAATGATTATTTGGAGTACTAGTTACACATATTTATAGAAGATGTTTCTGCATTGATCATGTGTCATAATTTGTCCCAGCAGTGCATTGCTTTGCAAGCATTTTTTGTATCCCTTTACCTCGCCTCATGATTGAAGTTTCAGCCAGTGCTCTCAACAATAAAGTGTTGTACTCTATTTTATTTTCAGTGCTTGCAAAATTCTGAACTCTCCTTGCCAGCCATTTATGTACCCATTCTCAGGGCAGATTATTCTTCCAGGATACCAAAGTTAAAACGCTATGCCAATGAACTGGATTTATAGCTGAAATCACATACTTCAGAAGTAGAAAAGTTGTTTGAACAGATAGCATCTTTTACTGTTCTTGCTAGTAATAAGGTTAATACTAGCAAGTCTGAAATTCTGCTCTCTAACACTAGTGTTCACGTTTTGCCTCAATTTTTGCAAACCCATTACAGTAAAAAGCCAATTAGAAGGTGAGGAACTTGAATTTCTGAAGACAATGAAAATGATGTCAATTAAAGTATAACCTGCTTGGGAAGATGCTGAAGTGTATGTTGGATAGATGAGGAAAGCTGCCTCTTTCAAATATAGGTAAAAATACTGTGATCAAGATGCACATATTAGATTTATTTGTTTTTTTCTTCACACCATTTTGTAGTTTTTATCCAGTCAATTTTTAATAAAGCGGATTCAGAAATCAGCAGATTTTTATAGAGTAAGCACCGTCTTTGGTTAAGTCAGCATTAATGTAATCTCCTATGGGAAGAAGAGGGGTTGACTCTTCCAGACTGGAGTAAATATTACTATGCAGTTTTTCTAATTACTTCCTCCATATTATATAATGTAAACGAAAAGTGATTCAACAACATTTTTACAGAGAAAATGAAACACAATATTGAGAGGATTTATCATATTTGATATTATCCACAAGCCGCAGGACTGATTGAGAGAATGAAGGGCTTGCTGAAAGCCCAATTATTAAAACTATCAGATGGAACTTTGAGTAACTGTAGAGAGCATTTAAATAAAGCCCTCCAAATTTTGAATAACAGGCCACTGACAAATGCAGAGACCCCTTTAATGTGAATGTTGACCCCAGCATTACAGATACAACCCCATGTAGTGACCAACACCATCATGTATTGGGAAATACAAACAGGAGGCTTGGCTCCTTACCCAGTCAAACCAGAATCAGCAGGTCCTGATCTACACAACCTTAAATACCCACCTATTGAAACCAAGAGACATGGTACTTCTTGAAACAGGTGTTGGACTACAGATTCCCCCAGAGCATTTTGGATTGATTGTTCCCAGATCTGGGTTGGCACTCAAAGGTATTAGGGCTTGAGGTAATGATCGATTCAGACCTACAAGAAGAATTAAAAACTATTCTGAATAGGGGGGACTCTGACTTGATAATAGAACCTGGAAATAGAAATGCTCAACTAGTAATTACCCCAATATATGGATGAATAGTGAAAAAGGGGCTGCTGCAGCCCTTATTACAGTGCATGGGGAGGGAGGTTTTGGCTCAACTGACAAAAACCCTGATGCTAAGGTGTGGATGGAATCCCCAATTTGCCCTCCTGAACTAGCAGAAATCATAGCAAAGGGCAGAGTCAATCAATGTCCTGTTAGTCATGAAAGCAGGACTTGAGAAATGGGAATACATACTAGCGGATAAATGTTATTTGTGAAAATGATCATACTTGTCTCTTGTAAAGATCGTACTGCAAGGTGTCTTTGTACTAGCTGTTCTATGTGGTCTCTCTTGAGACGTGTGGGGTTGGGAGGGACTGAAAGTTTCCATCTCTGAAATGACTGACTGCCCACACCGATCGACCCCTTTACTGCACTTGACCAAAAGTATTTTGACTCATCTGGCATGAGTCGTGCTCAACAGATCAGACTTTTGCATGTCCAACATGCAAAGTACTGTAGATGTCATCTCTACTTCTTTGGTCACCATACCAACTCCTGCCAGTGTTTTGCTGCAAATCTTTAATGCCACCAACAAAGATGGAGCAGGTCAAAGTAATGATGTGTTGTCACACTTTTCTCTTTATGAGCATTGCAGGTTTTGCCAAGAGGTAAAGAATGAGAAATTGGATAACCTAGCCCATGCGATTACTTACAATATTACTACCGGTGATGTCTATTACAATCTAACCTGTGATTCTTACAAAATCCTAAAATGTGCTCAAATACGTCTGGAGACAACAACAGGCTCTCCTCAATAGATCCTGTGGGAACAACCAGTACTGTGTCAGCATAGAAACTATCACACTGGTAAGAATATGGACAATAGCATGCTTGGCCAACATACCGTGACTGGTGCTAGCCATATCAAGCATGGCAAACTATCCAGTAGGGTGTTGCTCTCTTAGTGAAATAACACTCATACCTATATTCCTGCCAATATAACTTGGGGACTGTGTGCTTTTACGCAGTTAGGACTCATGATGTTCCCATTTTACTCTGTACATACTCGCTATCCAAAGGAAACAGTTCAATTAAGTGAAGACTGTGATTCTGACATTCAGCTATTATCTAAATCAGAATGTATGAGTTTAAGTATTTCTATAGTAGGAGTTCCAGGATAAGCTGTTTATAATACTCAAGTTATTAACAAGTTAGCATGTTTGATGGCTAAGAACATCAATCACACATCCATCACCTTAAGCAAACTTTTCATGGATATGAGAGGCACTAGAAAAGCTGCATTGCAAAACAGGGCTGCCTTTGACTACTTACTCTTGAAGCATGACCATGGCTTCTCAGAGTTTGAGGGAATGTGCTGGTTTAATTTGTCAGACCATTCTAAATATATCCACTCTCATATTGAGTAAGGAGTAAAAGACAAGATGTTGACAAAGGGTGGTGGGACTGGTTATTTAACTGGTTACCCGATTTTGGGCAATTACACAATATTTTAAGCGGAATACTCATAGTGATTTGTATTATAAAAATGCTATGTTGCTGTGTACAATGCATACCTAATCTACTTACAATGTTTAAACTAAATAGGGTTACTTTTAGACCAGTATGTTATGAGAGTCACTGGTCAAAGGGTGTAGTGTAATGCTTTCTGTATTTAACCACAATTCCATCTTGCCCACTGACTCCACTTTGTGCTTAGCTTAGCTTCAAATGACGTCACATCCGTGTGCAGGTATTTTTCCATGCACAGCTTGTTAAGGTGTTTTTTCTTTCTTCACCAGGGAAGGGAACATAACATGGGGGTTGCAAAGTGGATAAGAGTGTACAAGGATGAGAATGTTAAAAGCAGAGAGGGGTACAGATCTGTCTTCGAAATACACCTTGGGGTCTGGCCAATCTTTTTGTGTGTTTTCAACACTGACCAAGTACAGCCAGCGCTTGAATTTCACAACCTACTTGAAGGAAGGGAGGTTACTAGAACCTTAGTCTTAAGTTTGTTTAAGGTATATAAGGTGGAGAAACTTGGCACTGTGGCGAAAGGAACTTATTTCTGAGGGTGGACACATTAATCAGAAAAATCAGAGTCCCATTGGGGCACATTTCTCCTGTCTCAGCTGTCCAGGGTTCCACAGCTTGATGTTGGCAAAGATAAGGATGATATTGGATTTGATTCCCATGGTGATGCATTTTAAATTCTTGATTATCTAGCTTTACTGTGTGCAAGCATAGTTATATTTATATTTATATATATATATATATATATATATATATATATATATAGATAGATAGATAGATAGATAGATAGATAGATAGATAGATAGATAGATATACATATATTCAGTGCATACATATTTTATATTGGGAAGTCCCTTAATAAATTCATTACTCAGACTAAGAGTGCTGCATTCTTTGCATTCGTTAACCTTGTTCCCTCTTAGTGTGAAGCTAAGCAAAACAGCTCTCCAAAACAAAGATAGCGCTGCACCATTACAATTGAAAGCCACAAATGTTTCCTGCACTTGTGTAAACACTTTCAATAAAATGTAATTTCAAAATGGACAATTAACATGAGCAAATGAAGCTAAGTTCAACCAAAACTGTTTTTCATAATTGTACTCTTGCTTTAAACTATTCATGACCTATGCTGCTTGACTTGCTAAACTAGAACACAGACATATTCTCTGGAACTTAATAAATGTTCCTTTCCTAACCTTTATATGGCTTATGCCTCCTACCAAGCTTCTTCTATCGTAACAATGGAAGCAGTATTATATTATATGTTTTGCTTTACATACTTGCTGTGAAATGTGCCATTGTATACAAATTATTCTTCAAATTGCATCTTTTATGAAAGGACATACAGTGTGAAAGTTGTATGAAAGGAGATGGCAACATAAACCTATGCATAGTTTTTTTTTTACGGAAGCAAGGCATGCATGAGAAGGCTGAGCCATGTCAACGCTTATGTTTGAGTTCGAACTGATCTTTGTATGAGAAGTCCTGTTCCCAGGAAATCGTGATACATTTGTGAAACAAATTGTTAAGGATTGTATCCAATTAATTGCATTATAAAGGAGTCTGAGGGAAAGAGAAAGAATGGAGGGTGGAGAGATAGCGATGGCGAGAGGGAGAGAGGAGCAGAGTAGGGAGTGTCACAGAGTGTTAACAGAGAGAGAGCTTCTGCAGAGCTTAGAGAGTTAGAGAGAATGAGGTTAATAGGTTCTCTCTATTGCTAGAGCTAAAAAGGCAGGGCAGACTGTTACAGAGAAGTGTGATAGCCGAAAAGCTTATTGAATTGATAGCTTATGACTGTTGAATCAGAGATAGTATAAAGAATTACGTTTGTTATTTATAATAGCCTTTTCCCTGACTTTCTCTAGTCTGACTAGACAAATCTTTATAAAACTGCTACTGTATTCTTTATGAGTAGTGAGAATCTTCTGACTGAAACAAATAGAGTAGGGACAGATTCAGGATACGCTACATGAAATGTTCTGTAAATGTATTGATTAATAAAATGTATTAATTGGTGCTTGAATAAACTTTTCAAACTTCCTTAAAACTCTCATCATTGACTCATACAGAAATAAGATGTGACTAATAAAGTTTGCATTGCAGATGATATCAACTAAAAATTCACTTGAAATACTTTTTTGGCAGAAATTGCCCCAGAAGGCAGCGAAAGGTATTCATGTATTTAATAAGATTGCACGGCCCCAATTAATTTGGTAGCAGAGGGAAGGTTAAGAGTGTTAGGGAAAAATAAGTTGCAATAATTAAAGTAAGTTGGTAGCGGAGTTAGAAGTACAAAGAATTGAGCTTCCAATGCCCGAACATGATTGCAAAGACTGATTAGGTGCAGATTCTGAAACACTTGCAGTTGCAAAATTGGTGAAGAATTTGATGGGTGTGAGTATCAATAGGGTTGATGCGTCAATATATACACATGGTGATTTGTGAAGTCTTTCAAAAGGAATAATGTTAAATTAATTTGAAATTATTGTGCAACATTGTAGATTGTTTAATAAGGAGATAAAGAGATTTTCAGACTAAGAAGTAGTCTAAGATCCTGGGATAGATAGAAAGAAAGATAGATAGATAGATAGATAGATAGATAGATAGATAGATAGATAGATAGATAGATAGATAGATAGATAGATAGATAGATAGATAGATAGATAGAGTAAAGGAATTATCTGCTAGGGCAAATTTAATACATGAGATGTCATCGACTTTACACAAAAGATAGAGAAATAAAACTTTGTGGCGACTGTACTAATATAAAATTAGTGTTGGGGGACCTGATGCACAAAGGTGACTCAACATTAATTAGGTGATTTCCTACAGGTCGAGAACTCATCATTGAGAGGAGTGGTTTTCTTTATGATTGAGAATCGGAAAGATATCAAGAGTAGTTCCAGTTGTTGAAAGTGTGCCTTTAATTCACTTTAGAAGAAGCAGACGAAGAACTTAGTTATTCTTCTGTTGTTTAGCTGGTAGATTATCTTTAATTTGTCAAAAAGAAGAATTGTAAAGGACGGTGAAGTGCTGTGAGGAGTGAGTTGTGATGCAACGGTGTGCCATATTAGTATTGGTTAGTTGGTGTGAGGTCACACTGCGATAGGGTGAAAATCGAAAGACTTACAGAGTTATTCGTTAATTGCATTTCTAAGCTGCAGTATGATTTGACAAAAGTGGGGTTTGAGCCCTGACATATATGGAACAGATTAAAAATGTTAAAACTTTGTGATTTTTATTATAAATTTAAGACATTCTTGTTAGAAAACTGCATTTTTCAAAGCGATGATGAATTTAATGAGAGATGATGTGGTGATTCCAGTTAGACAAGGCAAGGATACATCTCCAGAGGGTACCCCAGCATATTACATGAAAGTTGAGTAAAGTATTACATACATGCCTTTGGCTTCACCAATGGTGTATAGTCACTGAAAACGAAGGGACATTGTTGAGCTTTCCTAGATGGAGAACCTTTAATTTGGGAATTCTTGGAAAATTGAGGGATTTTTTACATGAAATGACTCCTCCTACCTCCTAGACCTACACACTTTGAAGCACTAAGGGAATGGGAAAGGACAGTATTAAAACACTACAAATGTATTTTTTAAAGAATAAGAGTGTTAGGGAATTATAGATGCAATTTGGCATACTAGGGCACAGATATGGATTAAAGGTATAGCTGAAGGAACTACATTCCATCTATTACATACAAGAGAAGAAACTGTTCAAACCAGGGATTTTGAAGGGCCAGCAAGGAAGAAATTTCAGGGTGAGTATGAAATAAATGTTGAACTAAAATTGATTCTGAATCTGATTGTGGAGATGGGATACTAGAAGAAATGTTATCAAAACGTCCCCGACCACATATGGAACTTACATTGATCATTGGAAATCTGTCAGAAAGAATGCAGTTACTACTACAGCTCCTGTAGATCATGGTATTTTGCAGATTACTAGTCAGATGCAGACATCAATGCTTGTAAAGATACAACCCATATTGACTCAGCCAATTTTACATAGCCAGTGCTAGCTCAGTTGATTACTACACAGCCTGTTATTGCACTGCCTATAATACAGCAAGCAGTTTAGTGCTCATGCACACCAGTGTAGCCCAGACGATATCTCCAGTAAATGTTTCAGTTAATATGGTAACAACTGCACAGGTGACTGGATTAGTTACTCAGCAGGCAGTGTCTGCACAGGTTATGCTGGCTACAGTGGTTCAGTTCACAACTGTGGGTACTACATTAAACACACTTATAATAACTTCACAGAATTCACAGATTGTTGTGTGCACTCCACTGCAGACTATTCAGGCATTAGGGGAAGGAGAGCATTTTGTTTTTACAACACAAACATTGCCAGGTGAAGTATATGCAGCAGAGGTTTATTTCCTTCTTGATTTGAAGAAGCTGTTCAAAATTGTACAAAAGTTGAAGATGCAAAAAGATCAGTCACTAGTACGAGGGTAGAGAGTTTTTTGGGGTGAGAGACAGTTTAGTTTTCTATAACTGAAAGTTGAATTGGAAGAAATTTAAGGGAATGTTTGAATCTTGAACACATAGAAAAATATCAAGAAAAGGAATTGGTTCACACATGGAAGGAGATCACAAGAAAGTCTACCATGGTACATGACCAATTAACTGAAGTGGCAAATACATAAGATGTAGACATTTCTAAAAATGTACCTTTGCAGAGAAGCTTCAGAGTGCAACTAGATGATAAATCTATTGAGAACATGTGTTCTCCAGGATAACAAATTCATCTCACAAAATCAATAAAATACGTAAGGAAATGAAGTGAGATAGATAACTATAAATCCAAATGGGTACAAAAACTAAACAAGAAAAAAGGCGTAGTCTGGGGGGAGAAAGAAAGCAGAATGAATAACCAGGAAAAAAAGACATGGTTTCTGCATATCCTTTAAAGGAAACAGCAGGTCAAAGGTATGTACATGTTCCTTGAACTAGGGGAGATCTTACATAATATACAAACATTTTTCCAACATTGAGCGAAAACCCAATGCAGTCATATACACAGGTTGAGAGATTTGTGAAATTGTATAAGGTGTTGTGGATTGATTTGAACACTTTTTTGACATTGTGGCTCTGGGTGATTTGTGGGCAGAATGTAAAATTGCTGTTTATTAGCCAGATACAGAACCTCTAAGAGATCCTGTTACCAATGCACCTTTGCCAGTGGTAATGACCAACTACAAGATAACAAGGCGATAACATTCTTGAAAGGTAGAATTCCACCAAAAGACTAAGGGTTTATTTACAAGCCTCTTGTGCCACAGTTGCACCTCTTTTTCCCATATAAAAAGTGGCACACCAGTGGCGCAAGGAGCTTGTAAATAAGCCCCTAAGAATATTATAAGCTGAAGTGGATACAACAGGAAGTCAAGGAAACTGTGCATGACTTTTATAAAATATTTTGAAAGCTTTCCAACAGTATACAGGGAAGATGCATCTTGATCCAGCAGATATATGATTTTTCATTGCACAGTTTGTGCTTGGTTTGAGACCTGAGATTTGTCAGACCATACATCAGAATGTGATTTGTTGGCAGATGAAGACTTTAGATGAGATTCCAAAGTATGCATAGTACTGTGGTAAATTAGCAAGAGTTGAAGCAGCAGAAAATGATAGAAAAATGAATATTAGCTCAGACTAAGTTTGCACAGTGATGGATTCAGAAACAGTCAATTGCTGAGAATGGTGGCATTGCACAAGGTGTGAGGGAATTGCAACCAAATGAAGTTCAAGCTGGAGTGCAGGGAGTGCAGGGGGGTAATATTGTCTACTGGAAGAAGAAGGGCTGTTTATGTGGATCTGGGTAAAGGTTTTGATGTTACAATGCTGAAGATGACACCCTTTCACATGTGCAATAGGGTGGGACATTGGAAGCCCGAACGTAGATTTAATCCAGATAGAAATATAACAAATCAGATGCAGGATATGAATCAAGTTCAGATGTCAATTGTTCTAATGGGACAAGTGCATGTTCCTGTACAAAGTCAAAATCAGATCTCACAAGCACATATTGTTCAGCTCCTCACGAATGGAGTAAGATTTAGTCAAAATAAATTACCCAAAATGAATTGAAATGTGATGCAGGCAGATTGCATCTTTGGTGCAGTCTTGGAGGTAGACAGAGTAGACAACGAAAGTGCCAGACCTAACCCTCTCGGGAAAAGAAATGCAGGTTGTGGGAGTTACAAATTAAGAATTCACTAACCAGATTTCTAAGGACGTACTTGTAAAAATAGGTTACTCGAAAGGAAAACATCAGTTTGTGATATGCAACTGAAGTTCTGTTAATTAATTAGGAAGGGATTTACTGTGCAAGTTAAATTGCACAATTTGTTGCACATCACACAAAGTTGAATCCCAAACACATGATGAGGATACTGAGTTTAAATTTGATCAAAGGGAAACAGCAGAATTTTATCCTATGTTTGTGATAAATAATTTGCCCACAGAATTAATTGAGAAAGTTAAATCAGAAGTGTGGGGTGTGACAGGAATGGATATTAGACTAATCAAGGGAGTTGAGCCAGTCAGAATAAACATAAAGCCAGATGCAGTTTTTCCAACAACACCACCATATGCAGTGACCCAGGAAATGATAGAAGGGATTGCGCTTTTGATTGATGAGATGTTAGGAAAAAGGCATTCTGAGAGAAATAATTGGGAGTCCATGCAACTCACCAATTATAGGATTACTAAAATCAAATGGGAAGTTTAGAATAGTGCATGATTTAAAAAAACAAGATTGTAATCCCATGTTGTCCTATGGTACTGAATCCAGCCACCATATTGTACCAGATTCCATGTACAGTTGAGTGGTTCACTGTGACTGATCTTTGCCATGCTTTCTTCTCAATACATTTATACAAATACAGCTAATTCTTACTCTTCTTCATGTTTTAGTGGAAAACATTACGTGGTGTTTTGTTCCCTCGAGGAGACACAGATAGCTTTTTAATCAGATTTTAATCAAATTTTGAAGAAGAATGTAGAACTCTTGGAATAACCCAGAATATCAATTCTGATTAGGTACATTGATGATTTGTTCATTTCATCAAGTATTAGATAATCTTGCCAAGTTGATTGAATAGCATTATTAAATCATTTAGCTGAGAACTGACATAAAATATCTCCAAATAGACTGCAGTGTTGTCAGAGAGAAGAACAATACTTGGGACACCTTATTGAAAGGCAATGAGGAAAATGTCCAGAGAGAGAGAGAGATGAAATAAATGAATCCTACAAAAACACAGAAAGAAGTCAGAATGTTTTTTGGAATGGTTAGCTACTGTAGAAAGTGGATACTCAACATTCCATTGGTGGTCAAAACCTCTAATGAGAATGATGCAAAAAGATGTAACTGATCCGATCCCATCGGACAATGCATGAAAGTGTTCTTAGAGCTGAGAAAAAGTGTCTGTCATGCTCCAGCACCAGAAATGGCAGAATATACAAAAGAGTTCATTTTCTTTTGCAGTGAGAGACAGGGCTGCACTCTCTCAGTGCTAACCCAATTTCATGAAGGTTATAGGAGACCCATAGCCTATTTCTCAGCAACTCTCAATCCTGCAGCGGCCACTTTCCCTGAATGTCTGAAAGTGATGACTGCGGTGAACGTGGACAAATGTGAAAACATTGTAATGGGAATTCCCTTTGACTATCATGGTCCCGCATTCGGTCAAGGTGTTGTTAACAAAGACTAACTCATAGCACCTCATGAATTCGGGACTAACAAGATATGAGCAGAATATTTTAGCAGGAAATAATGTTGTGCTGAGGAGATGTCTAATACTGAATGGTAGTACATTGTTGCCTATTTCTGAAGAAACTGAAACTGATTACTTTGAACATGATTGTCTTGATGTCATGGAATTATGCACCAAACCCAGACCAAACATAAAAGCTGAGCCTTTAATAAATCCAGATTATATCCTATTTGTGGATTGCACATGTTTATGAACAAATGAGGGATGTTTAAGAGCACATATGCAGTATGCACAATCCAGGAAATAGTTGGCTTCAATGTATTTCTTCTGCACATGTTGCAGAACTGAAAAGAAAGTGACTATATCTACAGATAACCAATATGGGATCTGTGTCATCCATGACTATGGGAAATTGTGGTCACAACAAGGCTTCATGACCTAAGCTGGTATGCCCATCAGAAATGGGCAACAGGTTAAAGATTTACTGGAGGCTTTGCAGCAACCTTCTGAAATTGACATTGTAAAATGTGTGGCACATAGGAGTGACAATAGCTATGTCACAATCGGTAACTGCCACAACAATGAAGTGGCACATGTTTGTGCAACTATGTCATGCACTTACAATGGGCCATTTGTGACCAAGAGCCAAGAGGGAAGCACTCTTGCAATGCTATTGAGAACAGCTGATAATTTAGCTGAGATGAGATAAATGCAGCAGAATGTGGGTGAAGAAGAAAAACAAGGTTTGCTCAGTGCAGGTTGGGGGATGGATTAAAACAATGCTTGGGTGTCAATGGATGGAAGACCAATATTACCAGACAGTTTACTTGTTCCCATGTCCAGGCACTTCCATGGTCAGGCACATCTAGGTAGAGATGCGATGGTTGGGACTTTGAGGCATTTCTGGTTTAATCCCAAATTCAGAGCACAAACAGAAGACCAATAGTTGATACAGTCTTACCTTCCATGTTAAGATTAAAATTACCTTGGTACTACTTCGGGAAGCTGGGAGCTGTTTTTAACCCTTTTGTTGCTGGGGGGTGTGCACCTCTGGGCCTGAACATTTTGCAATATTAGGATTAGAATAAGAATGTTCAAGCTCATGTATCTCTTTGGTCTATTTGTGCATCCATACAGATTGTATGTTTGCGGAGTCAGTTGTATGTATTTGTGTAAGTCCCAAAGATGGTAAAAAACATAGGCCCTCATTGCAACCCTGGCGGTTGGCGGAGTAGTGGCGGTCTTACTGCCAACAGGCTTGCGGTAAAAAAAATTGAATTATGACCATGGCGGTTACCGCCATGGTCATCCACCACTTCTCCGAACCGACCGCCATGGCGGAGATGACTGCTGGGCTGGAGACTTGGGTCTCCAGCCCGACGGCCGTCAGAAGACAGCCGGCGGTATAATGACCCGGCTGACCGCCATGGATTTCATGGGGTTGGGCACCGCCATGAAATCCATGGCGGTAAGCACTATCAGGGCCAGTGAATCCCTTCCCTGGCACTGATAGCGGTCTCCCCCACCAAGTGTACTTCCCCGACACCCCCACCGCCTGCCATCCCCCAAAGGTGGCAGGACCCCCTCCTCACCCCTACCCCCCACATCACTACACAGACACACACCTGACACGCATGCAGACACCACCAACACACACACCCGCATACACACGAACAAACATGCCAACAGACACACACAGTCATACACATACACTAACATTCAGACATACACGCACACATCCAGACAGACATACGTACAGGCAGACACGCACACATTTCGAAACACACTACACCCCTGCATGCATACACGCACTCACACACCCCCTCTTCATACTCACATGCACACCCCACTGCAAGCACACAACACACAACACGCCCCCACTCCTCTCCCCTAACGGACGATCAACTTACCTGGTCCGTTGATCCTCCGGGAGGGGACGGGATCCATGGGGGCTGCTCCGCCACCTGCACCCTGTCAACAGAACACTGCCACGCCGAATCACGTAACGTGATTCGGTGGGCAGTGTTCTGTTGACGGGCGGTGGAGGTGGAGCAACCTCCACTTCCCCGCCGACCGCCAGTATGGCTGCTGGCGGCTCCCCGTCCGGAAAAGGAAGGAGGGCTGCCAGCAGTCATAATTCGCCGAGCAGAAAACCGCCACCACTGGTGGTCTTCAGCACAGCGGTCCCTCGGCGGTCTTGTGAAAAGACCGCCGAGGTTGAAATGACCCCCATAATTCTTTATTTTCCTTGTGACAGAAATCACCAGATCCCAAGGCAGTTAACAAAGGACAGTAAAACAAAACAGGAGAGTGAGAAGTTGAGATAAGCTTGTTTGTCTTCCTTTATGAACATAACAATCAATGAAAACTATCTTTGTTATTGACATGCTTCATTTTTGGCTTCCCACCCGAGATGCCTAGTGCATCCGGGTGTGCTGCGACACCTGAATTACAGCGCAGTGTTTTTTTTTGTGAGTTGTGAGTGAGATAAAACTGTCGCAAGAAGGTCTGTCCCTTAAGGTTAGTTTCATCATGGACACCTTGTGCAGGGTTTAAACCAGTGATGGTGAATGTGATGTGAGGTTATCATGATCTCCCACATCTTAAGTCTGTATATTTCAGTCAATTATCTGTGCCTATAGAGTCAAAAAAGGCTTTTTGTTTCAGTTTACTGAAAAATTCTGCTAGTTTGTAGTGGAGGCCAAATTTGTCAAGGCGTGCTGTGGGTACAAAACCCAGTCCCTTAATTAAGACTTTAACTTGTGCGTCCGTAAATGTTATTGAGGATGGATATGTCATGATGTCATGTTTCAGCTTGTCCATGTTTGTGTCTCTCAACGTGCTCCTGAAGTGGACCTCCATTGGTTTGACCCAGTGTACCTGGTTGACTTTTATTTTCCTGCCTCCTTTCCTTCCACTCTCTAAAAAGGATTCCTCATGTTAGGGGGAAGTGTGGTGGTGGGCCATGTGGGAACTATTTCCATAAACAAAGAACAGGTTGTTTATGTATGTGGTGCTGAGAAGTTTGTTTATATATGTTGTGTTGAGAGGTTTGTTCAAGCATGATTGGCACAATTGCATGACACAAGAAGGCTTTGCATAACACTTTCCGCCCTATGTGCTGTCAAGATGCCTAAATAAATCCTTTTACTATATCCACCCAAGACTATTGAGAAGATTTGTGAAAATCGTTAATTACAAATAAAGTACAACAATATTGCATGCCTTAGGCACATGCGACCACTGGCTAGGTTGCTTCTTAGCAACGTGGTCCTGAAGAAAGCCATTGTGCCTCAGTGGGCACAGATAATTGATTAAAACATGTGGACCTAGGATGTGGAATCACATGATAACCTCACATTACATCCACCATCACTGGTTTTAACCCTGCTCAAGGTGTCCACGATTAAAATAACCTTAAGGGATGGACCATCTTAAGGAAGTTTAAAGTCACTCAAAACTCACAAAAAAACCTACTTTGCTCTAATTCAGGCATCGAAGCACACCCGGATGCAGTAGGCATCTCAAGTGGGAAGCTTATGATGAAGAATGCACCAAATAGGTTAGTGGGTGAGGATTCTTTTACAAACCTAATGGGTGTCTCTCTTGAGTCAAGAGCATAGGGCATTTTTGATGCTTTGAATTTCAGTATAGAACTCATTTTCATTGATTCTTATACAGTTACCAAAGGTCTTAATATCCAATGTTTCCACACGTTTCCTTATGAAAACTCTACCCCACGTATATGGGTGGGCCTATTGCACAAGACAGGAATAAGCCAAAATTGTGATCTTACTTTAAATGGCCCCTTATTTGGCCTGTTCCTGTCACTTGCAAATGGGCCACTCACACATGAGGTATATTTTTATTGGTGGAATTGATGGCACACAGAGTGGTGGGAATTTGCTTTTCTCCACAAATTTTAGATCTGTCCATCACAGCAATATGAAGAAACACTGCACCAGATTTACAAGGCCCTAATGCCTCCTAGCACCACATTAGTGTCATTTTTTCACGCTAACGTGTCTCAACGAGACAAAAACCACCATGCAACATTCATAAAGTGGCACCACTTTGTGACCCCTTGTGCCACATTATGCCTGCGCAATGTATTCAAGGGGGAGCGTTCTGGTGTTAGGAGGTCTGCAAAAAATCTACAAGTTTTAATTGCACCATTTCTGGTGTCATTTTAACATCTGCTCAAAGCAGGCGTTAAAAAGACGCACTCATTGTAGTCAATGGGCCTCCTTGCACTTTTCTGCACTAGAGTCAAAACTTTGGATGCTATTGGCCTAACATGCGCCATGGTTCACCTTATTGTAAATGTGGCACATCGAAGGTGTCTTTAGATGGCAGTGGTAGGTGCAAGCAATCTTGTAAATCTGGGCCTGTTTCTTAAGCAAGCTTTGATCTGTGAAGGGCAGTCTGGGTAGGAAAATGTGGTGGTACCAATGCAAGACAAACCACCCAAAACCCTTCTTTTGGTATATCATTGAGGAATGTTTGGTTTGGGAATGATAGATGTTCTTTGGTGTCAGGTAGCTTCAGGCTAAGACTTGCATTACTTCACCCCAGCAAGGAGCAGTCCACTGTTTAGATTTTTCTGAGGCTAATTATAAATCCAAGACCCATCTGGGTTGCTTGCTGGGGCATGGCCAAATGTGTTTATCTGTGCCCCAGTGACAAGACGTGAGCTGTTTGGATTTTTTCTGAGTATAAGAAAAATTCATACAAGCCTCAGCTTCTCGTTGAGTTGCAGACATTTGCATGTGTCACTTCTCATCTCGAGTTCCTCACTGGGGCCTAGATGTGTTTGTTTATGTCTGTCAGCAATCCAGTGAGGAGCCAGACACTTGTTTTATGAGGATAAGAAAAAGTGCAAAAAGCTTCTAAACAGTGCCCTGGCTCCATGCTGGGGTGCAAACATGCAAGGGTATCTGTGACACAATGAAACGTTAGATGCTGTTTAGATTTTTCTAAGGATAAGAAAAAATCCAAACAGCATCCTTGCTGAAGAACAGATGTGTGTGTCTGCGCCCCAGAATGTAGCCATACACTCTTTGGATTTTTTTCATAGCATAAGTTAAAATGTAAATAACATCTGACTTCCTGCTCAGGCACAAGAATCTGTGTCTGCACTGCTGAAAGGAGTAAGATTTCTGTTTGGATTGTTTCTACCATTTTGTTATCCCAATTGTTCTCTTGGACAGGGAACCACTGGGAGATAAATGAGATGTATGAAACAGAATAAGGAACTGGGAATCCAGAAGTGGGAGTAAGAGGAATCCTACTCCAATCCATTCCATCCCCCAACTCTCGGTTCTTTTTTCTGTTGGTGGGGTAGTAGAGGTGGTGGGTGAGTGGGAGGGTGGGTGAAGCTGACTGCTTATCTACCCTCTCTGCCACCTCCCCCTTCCACCAACAGAAAAAGTGCCTCAAGCTGGTGGCTTTTGCTAGAAACATGTGAACTTATTATGCAAATATATAAAGTTAACTTTCTTGAAGTTAGTGCATGTGCTGAAAACTAGATGTACCTGAAGCCCGTCTTTTGCCAGGGACCACCATCACTTCTGTAGAGCTAAGGATGCATATCCATAAACTCGTTCAAATTGAATACCTTCAAACTCTAGATTTTGTTGACCCAACATTACTTGATGTAGTATCTATGGGTACTTGCCCTTACCCTTCAGATTTGCACGACACCTTAATGTACAAATCGATTTGATGCTTACGCTTTGGCACTTAGATATGGTTTCAGCAGATTTTGATAGAAAATTTTAATTTTCCACCATTCCTCGTGCCACGATGATCGTAAATATTTTCATCTCAGTTTGTTTGGGTTTTTTTGGGGACTACAATTTACTTTCCTTTTATTCTTAATTTCTCTTGAAAATCGTGCTGTTGTCATGTGACGTAGTTTAAAAAAATAGGAAATGAGTATGAGCTCTGCAAAATAATTTATTGTAGTTGGAAAGTTTTCTCTCCAAAATTACATTGTCAGGGATTTTGAGGGTCTGTAAGAGAAATTAGCAACTTGGTCTAAAATAGCATGTCCAGGGATTTTGGTCTGATATATGAACAGAACTCTGCAGGGTCCTGTTTGCCCCATTATAGAATAAGGATTACAAGTCCTAGAAGTCATAGCAGATACCTTAACTGGATGAGCTTACCTGCGCATTTTTTTCTTGGAAACCTGAGAGCTCTGTATGCGGCATGTCAGTGTGGTATGGTGCCATTGGATGGATAACTGGGATCCTCCAAGTCAGTCATTTGCACGTGGCATGCTAATAATGTATATAATCATTCCAGGTTGCATCATCTGTATCTTTGCAGTCCCAAAACTAATTTAAATTATTTGGCCAATGGATTGATTTACTGCACATGTATAATTGTTTACACCTGGTAGCTACATGGTAAATGTTCATGCATTGTTCACTTTGCCTCAAATTTTGTTGTGTAATGATGAAAAGTACAATCAATATTTATCTGTCTAATAGTTCAACACATGGGCCCCTATTTATACTTTTTTTGCGCCGATTTTGCGTCACAAAATGACGCCCATGCAGTGCAAACAAAGTATAAATCTAGGCCTTAGTATATAAAATGTCAAAAACCTTCCCATCCTCGAGATGCCTGAAAATGTTTTCTAGAGTTGCACATTTATAGTACCCATTTGGCACATAATACCTTGAACTTTATCCTTCAATATAATGCACATAGGGGCATCTTATTTCTCAAATTTTCTTAAAAGCAATCATGGAATGCAAATCAATGGAATAAATATCTCTGAAAGCCCCAGGCTCAAGGAAATCCCACTTAAACTGCTGTGTGAACTCATCACATTTTTCCGGCAGAATTTCACCCACTTCTTCCCGTGCTGCAGACATCTGCTTCAGAAATGAAGCCTGCTAGAAGAGGGAGCATCGTTACCGGTGTTTGTAAAAAGGCTCCACTCCCATCAGCGAAGGTTACATGTGTGTTAGCTATTTGTGTCAGTGTATGGCAGAATCAGCCACCATTAAAATGAACAGCATTAGCATAATGTCCAAGGCTGTGTCATGTTCTGCACTTCTGACAAAGCTCGGGTATAATGGTTGATGCTTAAGGAGAACACGTCGTACAAAAAACACACTAATACCGTCCCCGAGGAGACGTCATACAGCTGGAGGAGCACACCAACATCCCTAACTGAAGAGTCCGGCGACTCCATTGGAAGCAAAAAGGACTCCATGTTTACCACAGCAGAAAACATACGTTTGCAGCCGTTTCCTTTTCAAATCCCCGAGTACCTGAATCTTTTCAAAATACATATTTTATGTGTAATTCCGGTTTTTTCACTTCTCAAAATGACCGCAACCCTCATTGTGTTTGGAGAACGCTCTCCCCGGAGACATAACCTATTTAAAAATATTTTTATCTTTACAAACACGATAAAGTAAGCTGTCGTGAGTCGAGATTTGTAGATCTAATTAGAGAATCTTCCTTAAAAGCGACCGTATCTCCTGGGAGGGACATGACAGGTTGTAATCGCGCTTTGCAAAAAAAAAAATTCAGACAGCAGCCAGTCTGTTAAAATGGATTGTTTCATATTTCAGACATTACATCGGAGTGCTTTTTAATTGTATATAGTGACATTACCCTTTTGGCGAAGATAAAGGGCTGCAAAGTGACACCGTCGAACTAGTGTCACTTGTAACGTCAAATTTATCACGCTTTAGCCATAAAAAGAAGTGGAAATGCCTGAGATGAACCATAAAATCTTGCACAAATCCATATAAGCAAAATTATAAATTTTTATCGATTACGTTGGAAAGCTGCCTCTGTCCTACGTGCTGTATTTTCCCCAGGGTAAAGGACAATGTTGGCGGCACCAGAAGATGTCATATTTCACACATGGCTTTTCCTACGGGGCTGTGTCCTACGGCTCTTCCTTAAATGGCATTTTTATGCAGCAGGATAATGGGCAGTTTGTGCATTGCTAAATCAGCCATATTTTGTTAGGAATCTTGCACTCGGGGGCACTTGCAATTTATCAGAAGAGATGCAGAACATCTCTGCAGGAGTCTCTTTAAGGGGACATCATTCCTCGATAAGCTTCTGCTTAGGTCAACATGCAGCTACACGCTCGCACTATTCCCCTGTTGTTTCTGCCACGCGGGAATTCTCTGATTTATTAGGATTACACAAGTCATGTCCTCCGCCTGACTGAATCCACAATGTGAAAGTATTCCCTCTCCTTATCGAAGAGGATATGGAAGCTTTCTCTAAGATAACACTGACATTAAAATATACGCGCACTAATTCCGCATGCGAGCGCCTGCGTATGACCACGCCCACCCGGTCTATCTGGTTATAGAAAACTAACACATCAGACAAATAGCTTTTATGATTTTTCTTTGTTTTAGTAGCGTGCTCGCTGTGCAATAACGCACGTTTCAGTGGTGGCATATTTCAGGAGAGATCTTATGACTTTACAGATAAACCCATCAGGAGGAGAGGGAGCTGCAAGGTTTTCCTACAAAATGTATGCAAGTCAATTGATAAACCTTTTTGGAAAGTGCCTTGGGTCATGCAGCAGAATAGCACAGTAGTTTTTCAAAACTAATTTCTTTAATCACTTGGACTGGTAGCTTTCTTAGCAGAGTATACCTCTGGCAACACAGGCCCATATTTATACTTTTTGACGCTAAACTGCGCTAACGCAGTTTAGCGTCAAAAAATTTTGCGCCGTCTAACGCCATTCTGAAGCGCCATGCGGGCGCCGTATTTATGGAATGGCGTTAGACGGCGCAATCAGACCGGCGCTGCCTGGTGTGCGTGGAAAAAAACCACGTAGACCAGGCAGCGCCGGCGTTGGGAAAAAATGACGTTAGGGCGTCTTAAAATGGCGCAAGTCAGGTTGACGCTAAAAAATCGTCTTAACCCGATTTGCGCCATTTTTTCGACGCCCAGACGCCATTTCATGACTCCTGTCTTAGTAAAGACAGGAGTCATGCCCCCTTGCCCAATGGCCATGCCCAGGGGACTTGTGTCCCCTGGGCATGGTCATTGGGCATAGTGGCATGTAGGGGGGCACAAATAAGGCCCCCGTATGCCACAAAAAAAAAAAAAAAAAAAAAAAATTATACTTACCTGAACTTACCTGTACTTCACTGGGATGGGTCCCTCCATCCTTGGGTGTCCTCCTGGGGTGGGCAGGGGTGGCAGGGGATGTCCCTGGGGGCAGGGGAGGGCACCTGTGGGCTCATTCTGAGCCCACAGATCCCTTAACGCCTACCCTGACCCAGGCGTTAAATTCAGGCGCAAATGCGGGTTTTTTTGACCCGCCACCTCCCGGGCGTGATTTTTGCCCGGGAGTATAAATACGACGCATTTGCGTCGCCGTCATTTTTTTAGACGGGAATGCCTTCCTTGCATCTCATTAACGCAAGGAAGGCGTTCACGCAAAAAAATGACGCTCTTTCTTCATACTTTGGCGCTAGACGCGTCAAACGCCAAAGTATAAATATGGCGTTAGTTTTGCGCCGAATTTGCGTCGAAAAAAACGACGCAAATTTGGCGCAAACGGAGTATAAATACGGGCCACAGTGTTTTGTCCTAAGGTCGCACAATTCAAAACAGAATTTCTGCTAATCACGAGGAACAACAAGCTACAAGTAGTCCAAACCAGGTCCGACTGTGCAGTCGGAGCTGGCAACTGTGCAAAGTGAAGGGGTGGGCGGAACAAAAATAAACTATGTAGATATATTTTAAAAAAACGTACATTCTCCGCACCGCTGCACCTCCGCTCCCTGCCGAGCTGCAGGCATAGGCTCCCAGCCTGCCATATGACCAATCATGACGCTGCTCAGAGCAGCTTTGTGATTGGCTTGAGCGCCCTGGCTGGGGGCGCTCCAATGCAGACTGGGAGCCTGGGCTTGCTCTCTCTGACCTGGCAATAGAGTGCAAGTTTTGAGAGATCCCTTGTGCGCATGTGTGTTTGGCCGGCCCGAGACGGCTGGCCAAACATACCTGCACTCCCCTCACTGCTTGTCACCCCCATGGCCCGCCTCTTTAAAAAGAAAGCAATAATTACATTGTTTATTATAATTTTATTTTTAAAGGTTTGCTGCTGCTGGTGGGGGGGATGCTCCTCCACCATAGCGGAGGAGCTGCCTTTGCAACTGCGTGAAACTGGACAGATTCAAAACACTACTTTCATGCAATGCAAAGTCACTTAAATTTACCCTGGACACCAGTTTCACCACAGAGGAGGCAATTGCTAACAAAATCAAAAAGCTTGCTTCCCGCACTCTCTGCTGCACAAAGTGAATCCATTCCTTCCAGAAAGTGACTTTAGAACTGCTGTTAAATTTCTTATACTCTTGAACCTGGATGGCATCAATAACTTCTTCACTGGCCACCAATAGTCCACTTTGCCCCCTTCCTTAATGCCTACATGCTGCAGCATTCCTCATTGAGGGCCTGAAGAAATATGACCACATCAGCTCCCCACTGATGGATCTCCAATGTTCTACTTACCAGGCTGCACAATCTTCAAAATCAGTTACAGCATTTACAAAATGGTCATGAGTTGCACACCTGCCTTACTGGTTGACAAGCTGCCATCTATGGTGAGTCTCAGAATACCCACAGTCAGGCTAGAGATGAAGAAGTGTGAAAAAGAAAAGAATAAACAAAGCAACAAGTCTTCACCATCTGTGCATCTATCATCTGGAACAACATCTCTGTACCCCCTTCAAGGAAAGGGTATCCATAAAAACAACATCGAAATACACATATTTTTTACAAAAATATTCACTACAAAATATCATTACCATGTGCTTAAACGAAAAATACAGAAATATTAATTACAAAAATAGCGATGTAAATAATATATAAAATGCCTGAATAACAAATACACAAAATATATTTACCATGTTAAACATATACACCACTACACAAATAGCAAAATAAAAGGTATAAATGACCTAAATATCATTAGCATTATATAAAAAGTACAATATGAATTGAAATATACTACATTAAATAATTTAAAAAACAAAATATAAACAAAACATTAAACTATGAAATAGCAATTATTATAAAAGCCACACATGCCATAAAACATTTCGAAATATAAGGTAAAAACACAATAAATAACATTAAGCTATTAATATAAGAACAGTATAAAATTATAACACTACAAACACAATAAAAAAGAAATTCGTTAGTTAAACATTGTAAATACCTAAATTGCTTTTGTTTAAAAATAACATAAAATATATGTATAACATTAACACATAAACACCAATTGGCATGAACCAAATAAAGACTATACCTGAAAAAAATTACAGCACCAAACAATACAGCAAATAAATCAAACTAAAAACGTATCAACCAATGCACTTTATTCATTTAAAATAGAACATAAAAATGTCACAAAACATGCAAGAAATTAAAGCAAAACAACTGAAATTGTAAAAAAGTGAGAGTGTGCTGGATTTCTGACACAGAGGGGAAAAAATCCACATCCAAAGAAAAGAACCTGATATTTCCGAACTTGGTAAAATATAGTAAACTATTAATAGCTAAATAACACCAAAAGTCAATCAGTCAATCATGTTTGTTCAATTAATAAAAATAATCATACACGTTCAAATATTAAACGAAATTCATATAAATTAAAAAGCACAAATAAGGAAATCACACCGCAGGTTTTAAACAAAATCCCGCCGAGTAATAGACGTCCATGTTGGATAACATTTGGAGAAAGGAAAGTGCTGGTCAACACTTATCAAATATATATCTCTTCAACATAGGTATTTGAAAAACAGAGCATACACGATTAATAAACTTTACAGAAAAAAATGATTCACCATGAGGGCAAATATTATTTTAAAAAAAATCATACTGTCCTAAAGGGAAACAGATATGACTTACGGAAAATGCCCAGTATGAATCTAGTTAACGGGGATCTTTCACAAAGATGGACAACCAAAATTAATTTGTGTTTCGCAAAATTACATGTTGCCTTATAGAGCTCCTGAACTACACAAACGAGTCTTTAGCCCAGACTTTCTCTGGATATAATCAAATAGGCTTTCCCAAATAACACTGGTCTGCCGAGATATTCAGCAACCACTTTAATATAAGGGAGCTATGGACGTTTATGACCAGAGTCGCATTCTCAACAATTTGTTTAAACTTACCACTTAATTGGTCGAGACTGACATTTATAAATGCAGTGGGGCAAGTTTTATTGAATACTCCACATAGCACAGTCCCAGTTCTTTATGAAGGAAGAATGGAGAAAGAATTGGTGAATACTCAGAGGTGTGCCAGGGACACGCCTGAAAAATCGATTTACCTCGACTTGTAATTTGGACACAGCAGTGACTTCAAATGCCAGCCCCGTATTTTAGCCTAGGCAAGCACTTCCTTCCATGCGTTTCCAATAATGCTGGAGCTGGCTTACGTATTTAAAGTGAAATTGAACAAAAACGCCAACCAACAGACTCCCTGATGCCTAAGGGAAAGATAGGTAAACCAGGAGCCTAAATGGTAAATTGGCAACCATTTAATCTGTGTAGAACGTCTTCAAGGCCTTTGAGACCCATGCCATGCAAAATGTTTTCGGCAAGTTAGCCTAATATAAATTGTCCATAAAGAGCACAAATTTATCAATCAGTGGTTTAAGGCATTCACGTTTGAGACATGAGAACTTTGTCTGCATATGAAAGGGCTGGACCTAACCAGGGGCATGACTTGACCACACTCAACCAACAAGCATTTTCAATGCAAAGCGTCTGGCATTTGCTCGAGTTAGAGCTATTAGCTTTGTAGAGCAAAAAAAAAAAACACAGCGTGATCACGCTATGTAAAATGCAGCGCGATCGTGCTGCGTGGAAAATAAATAGATAAAGTAGTCCAGACTCCAGGCTGAAAACATCGAGCCTCGTATGTTTTTGGCACTTTACAGGTGCTGTGTAGGTGGGCTAACCATAGGCATGACGTATGCATGCCTTTCACAAATGAAAGCAAGTGGATTTTAAAAGGCAAGCCCACAAACCAATGTAAGTGACTGACATGGCATGGGCGTGGTTTCAAGCCCAAAGAGAGATTACAGAATGGGCAGAGCACTTTGTGCTCACCATAAAAATGAATTTAAATAGTTAATATACAGTAAAAATAAAATAGAAGGTAAGACACAACTTTGGCAAACACCTAGGTCAAGTTAAAAAAAAATGTGTATTTTTCTCCTTTCCCTTATCTCTCAGAGGTTACATCTTGCTCTAGTGCCCATAGGAAGCACCTTCATATTTATGTTTCTGCAATATAATTAACAACAGACCCAATATAATTACATCTACTGGAGTTATAGTGTAGCTGCTGGGCCGGAATAGAGAAGGGGCCATTGTGACCTGCAGTGGATCAAGGGCACAGGGCAACTCACACAGGAAGTGACAAAAAACGTTGCTCCCTTCTATTCAGTGAAATGGGGTTAAATAGCTCACAAACTGTTTGGAGGTCTGAAGGTGAAGTGCTAGGAGAAGAAGTTTAGCCCCCTGGAGCCACTGGGCAAAGAGGTGCCATCAGTCTGCGCTACTTAAGCATTTCATTTCTTCTGCTGCATTGGACATGCTGTTTGGAGGCTTGGAGGTGATGTACTGGGAGAAGAACCTGAGACCCCCAGGAGCTATTGTGTGAGGGTGTTTCATAAGCCGGTGCTACTTAAGCATGTAATTTTTTGCTTGCTGAACATGCTGTTTGGATGTCCAAATATGATACAATGGGAGAAGAACTTCAGCCCCCCAGGAGCCATCATCTAAGGGTGTGTCATCAGTCTGCGCTACATAAGCTTTTCATTGCTTTAGGCGTGCAGGACATGCTCTTTGTAGGTGACACACCGGGAGGGGAACTTCAACACCAAAGAACCATCGGGCGAGGGGGTGTCATCAGTCCACACTACTTAAGTGCTTCATTGCTTCCATTGTATAGAGTAAGGCATGGGCTATGGGCGAGTCCATCTTCACCTGTCTGTGGGCCCAAGTCTGCAAAATTTCCTTACCTTATCTGGCACTTCCTGGCCTTGATGGGGAGGCCCTCCTTTTGCAGAGCCTCAAGGACCTTTCCCAGGTAGATCAGTTGATACTTACAGGTAAAGCTGTAGACAGCAATATCAACCAGATAAGCTGTACTAAAGGATTCCAGTGCAGCTAGGACTTGGTTCACCAACCTCTGGAAGGTAGCAGGGGCATTATGTAATCCAAAGGGCATTGCAGTGAACTGATAGCGCCCACTTGGGGTGGAAAATGTTGATCTTTCTTTTGCTCCAGGGGTCAGGCCAATCTGCCTGTACCCAGATGTAAAATCAGAGGTACTCAGATATTTGGCTGCCCCTAATCTGCCTAGAAGCTCATCAGCTCCTGGAATTGGGTGTTCAATCAGTTTTTGGTACTGAGTTGAGGCCCCTGTAGTGTACACAGAACCTCATTTTCTTTATCTCTTTCTTAGAGTGCAGTTTTGGGACTAAAACTACTGGGCTAGCCCAGGGACTCTCAACGGGTTTAATGACACCCAAATCCAGTATCTTATTGACTTCACCTTGGATGCTTCCTCTGACTTGATCTGACTGCCCATAGTTTTTGTTTTTGGCAGGCAAGCTGTCTCCAGTGTCCACATCATGGGTACACCTGTTAGCCCTACCAGGGGTCAGAGAAAATAGTTCAGCATACTGGTTGAAGACGTACCTGCAATCAGCCTGCTGTCTGTGAGGGTGTCTGTCAAGACCACCCCATCTAAAGAACCATCTTGGGGATTGCTGGGGAGGAGATCAGGGAGAGGCTCACTCTGTTTCTCCAGATCTCGTTTGTAACCATGAGCATAGTCACAGCAGCTCTGTCAAATTAGGGCTTCAGGCAGTTAGCATGTATAATCCTTTTGGGATTCTTGCAACTACCAAGGTCAACAAGATAGGTGGCCTTCCCTTTTCTTTCAAGTATGGGCAAGGGCCCAGACCACTTACCTTGGAGAGCCCTAGGAGCTACAGGTTTCAACACCCAAACTTTTTGCCCTGGTTGGAACTCCACCATAGCAGATTTTTAGTCAAACCAGTGTTTCTGGAGCTCCTGGCTAGCCTGGAGGTTTTTGCAGTTTTTTTTTTCATGTTCTGAGCAACCCTGGAATGAAGGCCAAACACATAATCCAAAATGTCCTGTGTTGGGTTCTCTGAGAGGCCTTCCCTCACAAAACTCAATCGATCCTTAACAGGATGGCCAAACAAAAGTTCAAAGGGAGTAAACCCTACTTCTTTTTGTGGCACTTCTTTGTAAGCAAAAATCAGAAATGGAAGTATGTCTTCCAATCTCTTTCTGAGTTTTTCAGGGAGTCCTCCAATCATGCCTTTCAATGAGCTGGTTAATTCTTTCAACCAGCTCATTGGACTGTGGATGGTATGGGGTAGTGAGCTTATATGTCACTCCACATTCCTGCCTCATGGGTTTCAAGTATGCCGACATGGATTCTGAACCCCTGCCTGATAATACCTCTTTACGAAAACCATCCATAGTTAAAATAAAAAGGAGGGCCTCGTCCACTGCAGGTGCAGTAATGGTCCTAAAAGGAATGGCCTCAGGATATCTGGTGGCATGATCCACTACCTCTAGGATATATCTGTTTTCTGAAGCTGTTAGGGTCAATGGGGGGAACGATGTCAACCCCTAACCTTTTGAGGACACCCCAACCATAGGTAGTAGGATTGAGGGGGCCTTCAGGTGGCCTCCAGCCTTACCACTGGCTTGAAAGGAGACACAGCACTGACAACAGTCTTTCACCTTCTGGAACATCCCATGCCAGTAAAAGTGATAAACTAGCTTGCTTCAGATTTCGTTTTGTCCCAGATGCCCAGCCAGAAGAATGTCATGGGCTAAAGAGAGGAGGCACTCTCTGTGCTGTTGAGGTACTACCACCATCCTGGTTGCACCAGGCTTGAGGTCCCTGGCCTCGGCATACAGGAACCCATCTTCCCAGTAGACCCTGTGGGAACTACTGACATTATCCTGTTCTTCCTGTGCAGCTTGCTGTCTCAGGTTTTCAAGAATGGGACAGGTTTTTTGTCCCCGGCACAGATCATCCCTAAAGGATCCCTCTGGTCCCAAGGTCTCTGCCTGGAAAGAAGTGTTCTGACTTGTCCTCTGTTTAGAAGCTGGTTCCCCAGTCTTCTTGCCCTTTGCCTTGGAGGATTGATCGATTATTCAAGGATCCAACACCTCTGGTTCAATCTGGAGTTTGCTTTGTGCCCTAGTTTTGTCACAACCCCATTCTGGGATCCCAAGCATGGCAGCATGGGTCCTCAGCCCTACTTCAGCCTGGGAAGAATTCTCCAAATCATTGCCAAGCTGACAGTCTACAGGGATGGATGAAGATACACCCACTTCATTCTGACCAACTTTTCCCTCTCAGTCGAAAGATACCATAGCCATAGGATGGATCACCCCCAAAGTTTTTGGAGAGATACTGGTGAATATTAACTCTTGGTTGTGTCCTGGGTACTGCTAACCAGTCCCAGGGCCAGTGCTCTGTGTAAAATGAATTATGCAAATTAGGCTAATTATAATTGGCTATATCAACCTACCTATAAGTCCCTTATATATGGCAGGGCATATAGGTTTAGGGACCCTGGCATAGCTAGGTCATTCATAGGTGTTCTGCTGAGGTGCCCAGTGCTATTTTAAAGGCCTGCCTGCCTTGCTGGCTGATTTTAAATTAAAGTTACCTTCAAACTCGACTTTGGACTTAAAAGTACTTCCAAAGTTTTAAACAACCTTATTTTTACATATAAGTCACCCTAAGGTGTGCCCTAGGTTTCCCCAGGGTTGGGTGCACTGTAACTATAAGCTGGGACCTTATAAAAGTTGTTTTTTAAGCCCTGGTGAGGGAAAAACCACCAAATTCATTTTCCCTCATTGTAGTGAATAGGCTCCATAGGCTAGCATGAGGAGATTTTATTTTTAAATAATAAAGTCTCAAAAGGAGATACTTTAAGTTTGGTGTCAAACTGATTGTTATAATAAATCCAACAACTTGCCATTTTTAATATAACTAACTCAGGGAAAGAGTTTTAAAACTCGACCTGAAAGTTGCTAACTTCAGCCATATAGTGCCCTTCTCTGATTGGCCAGCATCTGGCAGCCTTGCCAGGCTGCCTTGATGAGAAGTGAAGTGGCCTGAGCTGAGGCCAAAGGAAGTGCCTGGGGGAGGACATCTGCCTCAGCAGATGGTGAAAGAGGTTGGGGGGAGAGCAGCCAAACTGGATTTCAAAGGAGGGAAGGACATTTGGGGCAGCTCTGGGCCTCCTCCATTTCCTGCAAACCCAGGCAGCTAGGCACCCCCTTGATTAGATTAGTAGAGGGCCAGAGAGGGGTGTGTTAAGGGAACTAAACCACATCAGTGCGTGGGATCAGCCAGACCTAACCTCAAAAAATTTGAATTTCTACCATTTTGGATTTTTTTAGGTATTTACTCCATGGGATTGATTTTTGCCACACTTCCCAGGAGGTGGTCATCCAAGAGGGTGGTGGCCTGCACATGATTGGTCAAGAGCCCCCCACCCCGGCTTTCCACCCCAAGAGCAAGGATAAATATGGCAGGACTGCACACACACCCCAGATCCCTACCAGGCACAAAACAAGAAGAAGAAGAACTGACCTACTAGACCCTTGACCTGTACCTGGCCACTGCACTCTGAAGGACAGTGCCAGCTGCACACTTGGGTTTCACCACAAAAAGGACTTAGTCTGGCTTCAAATGGTTCAACAACGCACTCCCTGTTTGCTACATATAGAAAATAGCTAACCAGAGCCCCCGCATTCAAACCTGAAGAAACTGAACAGCTGACCACTGTCCAGTGATCATTTATGGATTTGAGCCAGGTGCATTTTGGGAGCTGGAGTCCTAACCCTCAAGGAGCAACTCAGAGCTTTTGGAACCTTGTGATGAGCTGTGGATGCCCAAAGGACATTCAAAGACCTTCTGGAAGAAGATCCATAAGTTTGGAAAAGATTGGAGAACTTTTGGAAAAAAGCTTCACAGTGGGACTGACCCGAAGTCATGAACCAAGCTGGCTTACGTCAACTGCAACCTGGCTTGACTTGTAGGTTCGTCCAGCTGAAAAGCTCTGAGCCCCAGACTTCCAGGATTTCACTGGGGGCTCCTGAAAAGGCAATCTGACGACGTTGACTCAAAATCAGCTTGTTGTGGATGGTCGACTGACATCAGAGAGAAAAAGTTCCAAAAAAGTGACAAAGTCAGAACGTAAAATGATGACCGGGTCTTCCCACGCAGAATATCCGAGGAGTGCTCCAGGTATGTTGGATCCAATCTGTGACTTCGTGAGAAACTCGCCCTGAAAAAAAGAATAAGCCCTAAGGTAAACTTTTGCCCAAGGCCTCCTGCTTTCTGTAGCTGAGCAGGGCTCCATAGCGGTTGGCCTCAAATTTTGACTTTGCCCCGGCCGGGGTGCGACCAGATTTCCAAGTGGTGCTTTCACTTTCTAGGTGCTAAAAACCATTCATTCTTTAAAAATTCATATCTCGGGTTACCCTTATCTGATTTTATTTGTTGTTGTGTCAAATTAAAGATAACAATATTCTCTATTTTTATAAATGGCTTTGGATTTTCAAACTGTTTCCTGTGTTTTATTTTATTACCGTTGTGTGATATTTGCATGCTTTACACACTTTGGGCCTGATTACGATTTTAGCAGTTGTTTGGGAAGACTGCTGTGGTGGCAGCTGCCAAAAGACTGCCACGTTGGCGGTCATCCGACCGCCGTATTAAGAGTCACATTGTGAAGACCACTAAAAAAACAGCCTAAAATCTAACACTTTCAGGACACAGGAGGGTGGGAAAGAGGTGCTTCCGCCACCAGCAATTCCAGGCCAACACAAATCCACCCACTGGATTACGAGTCACAATTCAGGATAGTGGTCCTTCTACGGCAGTAAACTACAGGCTGTGTGAACCGCCGTAGTCTAAACCCACTACTGTCAAAACACAACATCAAATAGTACAGTTTGAATATCCCACACCTGACACACATCTACACACCAGACACACTGTGGGAAAAAAGGGATGATTGCAGAGGCCCCCTGACTTTTTGCCCCCATTTTTCACTTTTTGCTGGTGTTTTCCTGATTCTGATGGTTCCCTGTGTACTGCTAACCAGTCCCAGGGCCTGTGCTCTGTAAAAAATGAGTATGCAAATTAGGCTAATTATATTTGGCTAAGTCAACCTACCTATAAGTCCCTAGTATGTGGTAGGGTATGTAGTTATTGGGACCCCAGCATAGGTGGTGCACCCATAGGTGCACTGCTGAGGTGCCCAGGGTCATTTTAAAGGCAGGCCTGCCTTGCTGGCTGCTTTTAACTGAAAGTTACATGTGAATTCGACTTTGGAAGTAAAAGTAGTTCCAAAGTCTAAAACTAACTTATTTTTACATATAAGTCACCCCTAAGGTGTGCCCTATGTGCCCCTAGAGCTGGGTGCCATGTAACTATACACAGGGACCTTATAAAAATAGTTTTATAAGCCCCGGTGAGGTGAAACAGCCTAATTCTTTTTTCCCTCATTATAGCGAATGGCCTCCATAGGCTAGAATGGGGAGACTTTATTGTAATTTAAAAAGTCTGCTTAAGTAAAAGATACCTCAAGAGTGGTATCAGATTAATTGTTATAATAAATCCCACAACTTCCAGTTGTTGGATTTAATATAACTTGTTCAGGTAATGAATTTTAAACTTTACCTGAAAAGTTGCCAACTTCAGCCCTGCAATGTTTTTGCTGCTTTGCTCTGATTGGCAGGCCTCTGGCAGCCTGGCCAGGCTGCCTTGATGAGGTGTAAAGTGGCCTGGCTCAACACAAAGAGATGTGCCTGGGGGAGAAGATCTTCCCTCAGCAGAAGGAGAGGCAGTAGGAGGGGGGGAGGGCTGCCAAACTGGTCTTCAAAGGCAGGAAAGGACATTTGGAGCAACCCAGCACCTCCCTCACATCCTGCAAACCCAGACAATTAGGTGCCCCCTGATTAGATTAGGAGGGGCAGGAGATGGGTGTGTTTAAGATTTGTAGCCACACCAGTGGGTGGGCTCAGCCAGATGTAACCTCCAAAAATCAGTTTCAGCCATGATGGATTTTTGAGGAATGTTGCTCCCTAGGATTGATTTTTGCCACACTTCCCAGGATGTGGTCATCACAGGGGGAAGGACCCTGCACCTGACTGGAGTACCAGGACCCCCCTGTTTTTCACCCAGGAGCAAGGATAAACCCGACAGACCTGTACCCACACCTCTGATCCCTACCAGATTCCAACAAGGAAGAACTACAGAAGAAGAAGGACTGCCCTGGTGGACCCCTGACCTGCACCTGGACACTGTACTCTGGAGGACTGCACCAGCTGCACACTTGGGCTCCACCACAAGAAGGACTTTGCCTGGCTTCAACTGGTTCAAGGAGGGACTCCCTGTTTGCTACAGGTGAAAAATTGCTAACCACAGTCCCCTGTACCAACTCCTGAAGAAACCGACCAGCTGTCCACTGTCTAGTGGCCAAAAAGGAGTTTGTGCCAGGTGCATTCTGGTAGTTGGGGGTGAGCTGTGGACCTCAGAAGAACTTTAAAGGGACATCTGGAAGAAGATGCAGAAGTTTGGAGAACTTTTGGAAAAAAGCTCCATAAAGGGACCGACCCACCGCAGCAGCTCTAGCCGGCTTGCCTCAACCGCGACCCAGCTTGACTTGCAGGTTCATCCCAGTGAAGAAAATCTCAGAAAATGTGACTACGTTGTAACGTAGGAAGTTCCCAGGAAGACATCCCAGGCAGTGTATCCAAAGAGGGCTCCAGGGATGTCGTATCAAGATTCAGGTTTGCCCAGGTTGAAGGATTTTCATCTTGAAAAAGTGACTAAGTCCGAAGTTAAAAATCTCCACCGAAGGCTATCGCGACGAGTATCCGAGGAAGAGTTCCAGGAGGTCGGATTGGACTGGCGTCTTGGTCACACTGAAGAAAATGTCCAGAACAATGACTAAGTCCGAAGGTAAACTTTTGACTGAGGCCTCCCGCGAGCTGTAGCCAAGCACGACTCCATCACGGTCGGCCTCAAACTTTGACTTTGCCCCGGTCGAGGTGCGACCAGATGACCAGATTGGCGCTATTAATTTCTAAGCACTAAAAAGCATTAATTCTTTAAACATTTATATCTCCAGTTCCCCTTATCTGATTTTATTCGTTTTGGTGTTATTTTAAAGATAAAAATATAACCTATTGTTCTAAATTGGTGTTGAATTTTCATTGTGTTTTGTGTTTACTGTTTTTACACATCTAGGGCCATCCTCATTTTCTCCAACTCCCTCTGGTGTTCCCTCGCTGCCTGTCTGTCCTGCAATAGTTCAGGGGTCAGACCCTTAGATGACACACTGCTACCTGCCCTGGAGACCCTCTCCCTGGACATAACAGGCCCACCCACAATACCATTGTCTATGGAATGCTCTTCCTCCTCCTCCTCCTCATCCTCCTCCTCCTCTGTGTGCCCTTCAGTGTCCTTGGCTGTTACCCAGGCCCTCAGTGCCTTTTGCAGATCCTCCTTCTTGGATGAGCTCTTAATTGCACATTCAAAACCTTTACAGAACTGCTTTGACTGAGCCTTGGTAGAGCTTTCCAATTTCTCTAGGTTAAAAGCAGCTCCAACTAATGCATCTCCAGATTGGGACATGATGAAAAGTCAACAAAAGTTCCAAAAGGCAGAAAACAAGTTCCTAAATGAAGTTCAGAAGTCAATCAAAGATTACCACAAAAATGGATGCAGGGAAAAATCCATGCAAAAGAGAAAAATCAAAAATCACCAGACAAGCAGTATGTGTTACGTACTGCGCTGGACTTCTCACCTCTGGATTTCGGATTGGCGAATACACCATGTCTTCTACAGGTCCTGGATACTCCCAGATAAGGGCGACCCCTTCTAGTAGCCACGGTGCCGCTTGACAGGCTACGCCAAAGTAGACCGTACCCTCCAGAAGGAGTCCCAGAGGGAAAAAACCCCAACACTGGGGAAAAAAACTCTAACAGGAACTCCTGAAGGAAAACAAGAAAAAACAGGACTTGACAACAGGAAACAAAAATAGGCAATATCCAGGGTAAAAGGCAGGAAAAAGGGAACAGGCAAAAATATCCCAAGGCAAAAGCAGGAACAAAGAACAGGCAAAAATCTCCCAAGGCAAAAGCAGGAACAAAGAACAGGCAAAAATGTCCCAAGGCAAAAACGCAGGAACAAAGAACAGGAGCGAACAGCACAACCAGAAGGAAGTGTTTGCAACGCAAGGAGGAACAAGACTGACTGACTTATATACTGAGAAAAGGGAAGTGACATCACAGGAAAAGGAAGTAACACCATCTTGGATTGGGAAAAGCCCATAGACCAGTATAGGAAAAAGAAAGTGGTATAAAAGAAAAACAGAGCATGCTGGGACAAAAAGACGAAGAAGACAAGATGGACACAACATGGATAGAGACAGGCAAAAGGACCAACAAAAACCCACCACCAACAACAAAAGAAGAAAAAAGGGCTACAAGTAAGTGTAGCGCGACCGGGAGCGAAATATATGGTTCCCAGCAAGCATAGTAAAAAAACACAGGGAACGGCGCTCCAAATATCGGTTGCGCGTTCCACCCGTGAGGACAGAAAGAGACGCCGCGTCAGAGCGCGGCGTTACAGTATGTGGTCACGTAGTGGTCTGCACTCAAAATAGTAGTGTACACTTAACTCCATATTTATACTTTGGCGCTAGATGGAGTTAAAGTCATTCTGTTACTGTGGAAACCTACCTTGTGCCTAGAGATGCAAGGTAGGCGTTCCAGGGCAAAAAATGATTCAAAGGCATTTGCGCCTTATTTATACTCCTGTGCAAAAATGACGCACGGGAGGAGGAGGGCCTTAAAAAATGTCTCTAAACCTGTTTAGAGTAATTTTTTAATGCCTGGGTTAGGGCAGGCGTTAGAGGACCTGTGGGCTAATTTCCATGGTCTCTGACCATGGAAGCAGTCCACAGGTGCCCTTCCCTGCACCCAGGTACACCCCCTGCCACCCTCAGAGAACACCCATGGATGGGGGGACCCATCTACGGTAAGTACAGGTAAGTAGAGGTAAGCATTTCTTTTTAAATTGGCATTGGGGGGCCTAACTTGGGCCCCCCTACATGCCACTGTGCCCAATGGCCGTGCCCAGGGGACAGAAAACGAGTCATTTCCATGGGGGTTGTGCATCAAAAAAATTGCGCTAGTCAGGTTAGAGTCAATATTTTTGACTCTATCCTTACTTGCACCATTCATTGACGCACAACCCCCAGTCTTCCCTATGCTTCCGCTGCCAAGTTAACGTCAATTATTATTGCGTCAAAAAGTATAAATATGGGTCTTAATCACTGTATGTCAAGTACAAATACAAGTCCAATCTCATCGCTGATCACCAATGTTAGAAATGGGGTCTTTGGTTGGCAGTCAGTTTACCCCGTGTTCAAGCAAGGACCCTCAATCTACTCAGGGTAAAAGAGAATTGCCCTCAGCTATCCCCTGCTTATCCCCTTGGTAGCTTGGCATGAGCAGTAGGCTTAACTTCAGAGTGCTAGGTGGAAAGTATTTGTACCATTACACACAGTAACTTAGTGAAAACACTACAAAATGACAAAAAGAGTCTTCATGTAATTTTAAACAGACACTAACACTGTTAGCATGAAAATGTACCTTGGGTGCATCAAAAATAACCCTGCACTGGCGAGTGTGCATCAAAAAGGGCTTGCGATGCTTCGGTTTCACTCACGAGACCTTGCGTTGTTTCTCCTTTTGTCGGGTTGGGCACATTGTTTCTTCTCTTCGCAGGAGAGTGATGCATCAATCCGGTCAGCACTCTTGGGTCCGGGCAGGCCTTGCGTTGTTTTTACACGCCCAGCGGTACTTGCATCGTGTGAGAAACTGGGGCTGATTGCAGAGGCCCCATAACTTTTTGCCCCCATTTTCCACTTTATGCTGGTGTTTTCCTGACTCTGATGGTGCCCTGGGTACTGCTAACCAGTCCCAGGGCCTGTGCTCTGTGTAAAATGGATATGCAAATTAGGCTAATTATAATTGGCTAAGTAAACCTACCTATAAGTCCCTAGTATATGGTAGGGCATGTAGGTTTAGGGACCACAGCATAGGTGGTGCACACCTAGGTGCATTGCTGAGGTGCCCAGTGTCATTTTAAAAGCAAGCCTGCCTTGCTGGCTGCTTTTAAATTAAAGTTATATGCAAATTCGACTTTGGAATTAAAGGTACTTCCAAAGTCTTAAACTACCTTATTTTTACATATAAGTCACCCCTAAGGTGTGCCCTATGTGCCCCTAGGGCTGGGTGCCATGTAACTATAAGCAGGGACTTTATAAAAATAGATTTATAAGCCCTGGTGAGGTAAAAACAGCCAAATTCGTTTTTCCCTCATTGAAGTAAATGGCCTTCATAGGCTAGAATGGGCAGACTTTATTTTAAATTTTAAAGTCTCCTTAAATGTTACATACCAAGAATTTGGTATCAAATTGATTGTTATAATAAATCCCACAACTTCCAGTTGTTGGATTTAATATAACTAGTGCAGGTAAAAAGTTTAGACTTTACCTAAAAAGTTGCCAATTTCAGCTCTGCATTGTTTTTGCTGCTGTGCTCTGATTGGCCAGCCTGCAGCAGCTTCTGCCAGGCCACTTTAATGAGGTGTGAAGTGGCCTGGCTTCACACAAAGGAATGTGCTTGGGGGAGAGAATCTCCCCTCAGCAGATGGGGAAGCAGGAAGGGGGAGGGCTGCCAAACTGGTCTTCAAAGGCAGAGAAGGACATCTGGAGCACCCAGCAACACCCCCACATCCTGCAACCCCAGACAGCTAGGTGCCCCCTTGATTAGATTAGGAGAGGGCAGGAGAGGGGTGTGTTTATGATTTTTAGCCACACCAGTGGGTGGGCTCAGCCAGATCTCTCCTCTAAAAATCAGATTCATCCATTTTGGATTTTTAGAGACTGTTGCCTTCTGGGATGGATTTTTGCCACACTTCCCAGGAAGTGGTCATCACAGGGGGACGACCCTGTCCCTGATTGGAGGACCAGGGCCCCCCTGCTTTTCACCCAGGAGCAAGGATAAAACTGGCAGACCTGCACCCACGCCTGAGATCCCCACCAAATTTCAAGAAGAAAGAACTACAAGGAAAAGAAGGACTGCCCTGCTGGACCCCTGGCCTGCACCTGGACCCTGCACTCAGAAAGACTGCACCAGCTGCACACTTGGGCTTCACCACAAGAAGGACTTTGCCTGGCTTCCACTGGTTCAAGGAGGGACTCCCTGTTTGCTACAGGTGAAAAATTGCTAACCAGAGTCCCCTGCACCAACTCCTGAAAAAGTGACCAGCTGACCACTGCCCAGTGGCCAAAAAGGAGTTTGCGCCAGGTGCACTCTGGGAGTTGAAGTCCGCACTTCCCAAGGACCATCACAGAACTTCTGGACCCTTGGGGTGAGCTGTGGACCCCAAAAGAACCTTAAAAGAACATCTGGGTGAAGCCCCAGAAGTTTGGAAAAGATTGGAGAGATTTTGGAAAAAAGCTCCATAAAGTGACCGACCCGACGCGGAAATTCTAGCCGGCTTGCCTCAACCGCGACCCGGCCTGACTTCGTGGTTCGTCCCGGTAAAGAAAAACATCCGAAAAAAAGACTAAGTCCGAACGTAAAAAGTTGACCGGGACCTTCCAGCCATCGTATCCGAGAAGGGCTCCACGGACGTCGGATCAAGATCCAGGTTTACCCCGGTCGAAGGATTTTCATCTCGAAAAAACGACTAAGTCCGAAGGTAGAAATCACCACCGAGGAAACCGACTTCGCGTATCCGGACAAGGGCTCCAGGAGGTCGGATCCAACTGGCAGGTTCGTCCCGGTGAAGAAAAACTTCAAAATAAAGACTAAGTCAGAAGGTAACTTTTTAACCGAGGCTTCCCGCGACCTGTATCCGAGCAGGGCTCCATCGCGGTCGGCCTGAAAGTTTGACTTTGTCCCGGTCCTGGTGCAACCAGATGACCCGATTGGCGCTTTTTGTTTCTATGCGCTAGAAAATAATAATACTTTAAAAATTCATATCTCCGGTTCCCCTGAACCGATTTTAATCGTTTTTGTGTCATTTTAAAGATAAAAATAAAAGCTATTTTTATAATTTGGTTTTGGATTTTTAAACTGTTTCCTGTGTTTTATTTAATTACTGTTGTGTGATATTTGAATGCTTTACACTTTGTCTCCTAAGTTAAGCCTTGACGCTCGATGCCAAGCTACCAAGGGTAGAGCTGGGATTAATTTACTGAGACCTAACTGTACTTTTGTGGAGGTTTGTTGCTTGTTGCTAGGTGTAGGTACCTACCTGCCCTACCAATAACCCATTTTCCAACATAATTGGAAGCAGCGACGGGATCCTGTACTTGTGTTCAATATCACGTTACAGTTTTAGATAAAACAAATTAAAAATCCTTTAAATTGTCCTAGTGCAAAAATTGTTTTTAATTTTTAATTTTAATTTTTTTTTTTTAAATTAATTTGGATTAATTTCAATTATTGAATTTTTGTAATTTTTCTAAATTCTTGTTTCCAATTTTTGCAAAAAGTTTTTGTTGACACAAAACTAGGGAACCATGGAGCTTGATCTGGCTAGCCTACCCACACTGACAGTAGTCCAGCTTAGGGGGTTGTGTATTGAGAGGGGGTTGCCTGCAACCCCTGATCTCAGGAAGCAAATCCTGATTAAATCCCTGACAGCGTGGGCTGAGGCCCAAGAGGTAGAGACAGAGGAAGCTCCAGAGGAGGAAGAAAAAGAGCAAGATGCTAACTCTAACCACTCAGGGGAGGGAAGGCATCAGACCCCAAGTGAGGAAGAGGAGGAACGGTCCTCACTGGATACAGTCACTAGGCGCAGACCCAAAGCTAGTGGTAGGAAGAGGGTCCTTTCAGGAGAAGAGAACCCATCCATCAGGGAAAGAGAGCTGGAAGCCCAGCTAGCCTACATAGCTTTGGAGGCAGATAAGCTTGCCCTAGAAAAGAAAAAGTGGGCAAGCAAAGAAAAAAAAGATGGAAGCAGCGAGAAAGAAACTGAGGTGTCCCTGGGTGGGGGTTTTGCCCCCAGATTACCCAAAGGGGTGGTTCCTGCCTATGTGGAGGGGGATGACATAGATAAGTGGCTGGGGGCCTTTGAGAGGGCCCTCCAGATGAGGAAAGTCAAGCCTCAGTACTGGGGTTCACTCCTTTGGGAGTTAGTTCCCAACTCTGGGAGGGATAGGCTCCTAACCATGAGTGGGGAGGATGCAGACTCATACCCCAGTATGAAGAGGTGCTTAGTCAAGAAGTTTGGTCTGACCCCAGAGCAATATAGAATGAAGTTCAGGGACACCCAGAAAGTCAGTACCCAGTCTTGGGTTGACTTTGTGGACACCTCACTAAAGGCACTAGAGGGCTGGATTATTGGCAACAAAGTAAATACTTATGAGGGGTTATACAATCTGATCATGAGAGAGCACATCTTGACCAATTGTATCCAAGAAAGGTTACGCCAGCATCTAGTGGACTCTAAGCTGACCAACCCTAGAGAGCTAGGGGAGGCAGCTGATGAGTGGTTGAGAACCAGGGTGGTTGTCAAGTCCCAGGGGGGAGACTCCAAGAAGGGGGGGACAGGTCCCCAAAAACCTAAGGAGGGAGGTGGTAAGCCCACCACAGAGACTCCCTCTGTACCCCAGAACCCTAAGAAGGAGGAGAGTAAATCCCACTCCCACTCTGACATGCAGAGACAGGGAGACCCAGGGTTAAAAAAGCTCTTGGACAGTAGGGCTTGCTTTGACTGTCAGCAGACAGGTCACTTCAGAGGAGATGCAGCCTGTCCAAAGAAGGTGGTTAGCACTGGGCTGTCCAGTGTAGCCATAGTGCCCTTAGAGAGGGAGGGTATCCTTGACTGGATTAGGGTGGTAGTCAGTGCTGACCTTCCCCTAGATTGTATCCTGGGCAATGACCTCCCAGAGGTGAGTCTGGTCACAGATGGGGTGGTCGCCCAGGGCGCCCCCCAACCCAAAGTCCTGGGGAGTCAGTCCCTACAGTTAGGAGACAGGGGTCCCCAAGAAAAGGAAAGAAGAAAAGGAAGGGTAGGCCACTCTTAAAGAGAGTTCCAGGGAGCCAAAGGCCTTCTGCCCCAGTAGGGGGGGAGCCCAGAGTTGGCACTGGTGAGGCCTCACCTGACCCCAAGGAAGTCCTGAGTAGTCAGGCAGCTGTCCAGATGCAAGGTGTTGCCCCTGCACTGACAGAAGGGAGAGTGGAAGGAGGGTGTCTGCCACAGGAGGTGGTAGCCCCCCACTCTAGACAGCAAGAGGGGTGCCAGTACCCCAAAGATGCCCCTAAAGCAGCTCAGCCACCTGTCAGTGGAGAGCTTAGGGTGTGGTTCTGGGTACTGACAGCTGTCAGTAGCCTCTGCTGGGTGCTAGCCTTCCTGGCAGCACTGTACTTGGCCTGGGAGGCAGACCCCAGAGCCAATAGCAAAGTAGGCCCCCTGACCCTATTGGTCATGGTGGGGTTGCTCAAGTGTTGGGTGTCCTCTTTGGGTAAGCTAGGTGTTGCCCTAGCAAAGTTTGGAGTAGGGGAGGTGGGCACCTCACTACCCAAGTTGGCAGAGAGAGAGGAGGAAGACCCCCCTAGAGGGAAGTTTCAGTTTGAGTTGGGTCCTTTTACTGTTGGGATGGCTTCACTACCCAGAGGGAGTGACCCTGACAGGGGGATGTAAGGCAGAGTAGGCCCTGCAAAGGGACAGCCAGTTTTCTTCACTGTCTTCCTCGCCTAACAAGCCAGGAAGACTCTCCCAGGGTTGGGCTGAGTCTCCTGGGTGTGTGGGCTGGGGGGGGGTTGTGTGAGAAACTGGGGCTGATTGCAGAGGCCCCATAACTTTTTGCCCCCATTTTCCACTTTATGCTGGTGTTTTCCTGACTCTGATGGTGCCCTGGGTACTGCTAACCAGTCCCAGGGCCTGTGCTCTGTGTAAAATGGATATGCAAATTAGGCTAATTATAATTGGCTAAGTAAACCTACCTATAAGTCCCTAGTATATGGTAGGGTATGTAGGTTTAGGGACCACAGCATAGGTGGTGCACACCTAGGTGCATTGCTGAGGTGCCCAGTGTCATTTTAAAAGCAAGCCTGCCTTGCTGGCTGCTTTTAAATTAAAGTTATATGCAAATTCGACTTTGGAATTAAAGGTACTTCCAAAGTCTTAAACTACCTTATTTTTACATATAAGTCACCCCTAAGGTGTGCCCTATGTGCCCCTAGGGCTGGGTGCCATGTAACTATAAGCAGGGACTTTATAAAAATAGATTTATAAGCCCTGGTGAGGTAAAAACAGCCAAATTCGTTTTTCCCTCATTGAAGTAAATGGCCTTCATAGGCTAGAATGGGCAGACTTTATTTTAAATTTTAAAGTCTCCTTAAATGTTACATACCAAGAATTTGGTATCAAATTGATTGTTATAATAAATCCCACAACTTCCAGTTGTTGGATTTAATATAACTAGTGCAGGTAAAAAGTTTAGACTTTACCTAAAAAGTTGCCAATTTCAGCTCTGCATTGTTTTTGCTGCTGTGCTCTGATTGGCCAGCCTGCAGCAGCTTCTGCCAGGCCACTTTAATGAGGTGTGAAGTGGCCTGGCTTCACACAAAGGAATGTGCTTGGGGGAGAGAATCTCCCCTCAGCAGATGGGGAAGCAGGAAGGGGGAGGGCTGCCAAACTGGTCTTCAAAGGCAGAGAAGGACATCTGGAGCACCCAGCAACACCCCCACATCCTGCAACCCCAGACAGCTAGGTGCCCCCTTGATTAGATTAGGAGAGGGCAGGAGAGGGGTGTGTTTATGATTTTTAGCCACACCAGTGGGTGGGCTCAGCCAGATCTCTCCTCTAAAAATCAGATTCATCCATTTTGGATTTTTAGAGACTGTTGCCTTCTGGGATGGATTTTTGCCACACTTCCCAGGAAGTGGTCATCACAGGGGGACGACCCTGTCCCTGATTGGAGGACCAGGGCCCCCCTGCTTTTCACCCAGGAGCAAGGATAAAACTGGCAGACCTGCACCCACGCCTGAGATCCCCACCAAATTTCAAGAAGAAAGAACTACAAGGAGAAGAAGGACTGCCCTGCTGGACCCCTGGCCTGCACCTGGACCCTGCACTCAGAAAGACTGCACCAGCTGCACACTTGGGCTTCACCACAAGAAGGACTTTGCCTGGCTTCCACTGGTTCAAGGAGGGACTCCCTGTTTGCTACAGGTGAAAAATTGCTAACCAGAGTCCCCTGCACCAACTCCTGAAAAAGTGACCAGCTGACCACTGCCCAGTGGCCAAAAAGGAGTTTGCGCCAGGTGCACTCTGGGAGTTGAAGTCCGCACTTCCCAAGGACCATCACAGAACTTCTGGACCCTTGGGGTGAGCTGTGGACCCCAAAAGAACCTTAAAAGAACATCTGGGTGAAGCCCCAGAAGTTTGGAAAAGATTGGAGAGATTTTGGAAAAAAGCTCCATAAAGTGACCGACCCGACGCGGAAATTCTAGCCGGCTTGCCTCAACCGCGACCCGGCCTGACTTCGTGGTTCGTCCCGGTAAAGAAAAACATCCGAAAAAAAGACTACGTCCGAACGTAAAAAGTTGACCGGGACCTTCCAGCCATCGTATCCGAGAAGGGCTCCACGGACGTCGGATCAAGATCCAGGTTTACCCCGGTCGAAGGATTTTCATCTCGAAAAAACGACTAAGTCCGAAGGTAGAAATCACCACCGAGGAAACCGACTTCGCGTATCCGGACAAGGGCTCCAGGAGGTCGGATCCAACTGGCAGGTTCGTCCCGGTGAAGAAAAACTTCAAAATAAAGACTAAGTCAGAAGGTAACTTTTTAACCGAGGCTTCCCGCGACCTGTATCCGAGCAGGGCTCCATCGCGGTCGGCCTGAAAGTTTGACTTTGTCCCGGTCCTGGTGCAACCAGATGACCCGATTGGCGCTTTTTGTTTCTATGCGCTAGAAAATAATAATACTTTAAAAATTCATATCTCCGGTTCCCCTGAACCGATTTTAATCGTTTTTGTGTCATTTTAAAGATAAAAATATAAGCTATTTTTATAAATTGGTTTTGGATTTTTAAACTGTTTCCTGTGTTTTATTTAATTACTGTTGTGTGATATTTGAATGCTTTACACTTTGTCTCCTAAGTTAAGCCTTGACGCTCGATGCCAAGCTACCAAGGGTAGAGCTGGGATTAATTTACTGAGACCTAACTGTACTTTTGTGGAGGTTTGTGGCTTGTTGCTAGGTGTAGGTACCTACCTGCCCTACCAATAACCCATTTTCCAACACATCGGAAATCCAGCCGCACGATGATCCTATAACCACGCAGCGCGAGTTGCGATCTAACCAGCCTCCATCAGCAATGCTGTGCGTCGTTTCTCCAGCCCCGGGCATCGATCTTCAGGTCACGTTGCAGGCGAGCGTCGATTTTCAGCTGCGGAGCCAGCCGTGCGTCGATTTTTCAGCTGCAGATCGGGGTCGCATCGATCTTTTCCCGCAAGCTGTTAAGTGCGTGGATTTCTTCCTCTTAGGCTGCCAGCTTCTCCTTTCAGGGTCCCATTTACTGGAAGGGCACCACTTGGCAGAGTAGGAGTCTCTCCAGAGACTCCAGGTGCTGGCACAGAGAAATCTTTGCTGTTTCTGAGACTTCAAACAACAGGAGGCAAGCTCTAGATCAAGCCCTTGGAGATCTTCACAAGATGGAAGGCACACAAAGTCCAGTCTTTGTCCTCTTACTCCAGCAGAAGCAGCAACTGCAGGATAGCTCCACAAAGCACAGTCACAGGCAGGGCCGCTCTTCTTCCTCAGCTCTTCAGCTTCCAGGCAGAGGTTCCTCTTGGTTTCCAGAAGTGTTCTAAAGTCTGTGGTTTTGGGTGCCGTTCTTATACCCATTTCCTCCTTTGAGGTAGGCCTACTTCAAAGCAAAGCCTCTCTTGATTGTGAAATCCTGCCTTGCCCAGGTCCCAGACACTCACCAGGGGGTTGGAGACTGCATTTTGTGAGGGCAGCCACAGCCCTTTCAGGTGTGAGTAACCACTCCTCCCCTCCCTCCTAGCACAGATGGCTCATCAGTGAATGCAGACTACACCCCAGCTCCCTTTGTGTCACTGTCTAGTGTGAGGTGCAATCAGGTCAACTGTCAAACTGACCCAGACAGGGAATTCACAAACAGGCAGAGTCACAGAAATGGTATAAGCAAGGAAATGCTCACTTTCTAATAGTGGCATTTTCAAACACACAATCTTAAAATCAACTTTACTAAAAGATGTATTTTTAAATTGTCAGCTCAGATACCCCAAAATCCACATGTCCATCCGCTCCCAAAGGGAATCTACACTTTAATCAGATTTAAAGGTAGCCCCCATTTTAACCTATGAGAGGGGCCAGGCCTTGCAACAGTGAAAAACAAACATAGCAATATTTCACTGTCAGGACATCTAAAACACATTACTATATGTCCTACCTTAACCATACACTGCACCTTGCCCTTGGGGCTACCTAGGGCTTAACTTAGGGGTGCCTTACATGTAAGAAAAGGGAATGTTTAGGCCTGGCAAGTGGGTACACTTGCCAAGTCCAATTTACAGTTTAAATTTGCACACACAGACACTGCAGTGGCAGGTCTGAGACATGATTACAGAGCTACTTATGTGGGTGGCCCAACTGGTGTAGCAGGCCCACTAGCAGAATTTGGTTAACAGGCTCTGTGCACCTCTAGTGCACTTTACTAGGGACTTAGTAGTAAATCAAATATGCCAATCAAGGATAAACCAATTATATACACATTTTGTACAGGGCCACTTGCACTTTAGCACTGGTTAGCAGTGGTAAAGTGCCCAGAGTAATAAAAACAGCAAAAACAGAGTCCAGCACACATCAACAACCTGGGAAACAGAGGCAAACAGTTAAGGGAGACCACGCCAAGGATGAAAAGTCTAACACTTGGTTTCATTTTTTGAGACCTAACTGGACCCAGGTGGAGGTTAGTGGCCTATTGCTAAGTGTAGGTACTTACCTGCTGTTACCAATAACCCATTTTCCAACACACACCTACTCACTGCAATATATAACATGCCTCCACACACAACCCACAAGGCTTTGCAACTTAAATGACATACACATATACAGAGAGCAGACAATCACAGAGACAGAGAGCACCCTAACACCAAAGGTACACACACACACCACAGGTATCACACACCACACACCAGCATAACTAACACACATTATGAGCACACACAAATCACCACAAGTGCCCATCACTCACAACACACCACCCACACCCCTACAATCACCCAACACTGCACCCTTAGACACATACAACACCCCCTTAACACAACCATGACCATGTCCCCACTAATGGGTTGAGGGTCATGGTGGATGGAATTGTCAGGGTAGAGCCACAACTGTTTGGAGCACAGGTCCAACAAACGTTGATTGCCAGGAAAATGGAGTTGTGGCAAAGAATAGTCGACAGGGTCAACTTAGCAGGCAACCATTTACACACAAGGGAGGACATGAGGAGGAGGTGGAACGACCTACAGGGGAAGGTATGATCCATGGCATCATGACATCAGATTGCCGTGCACAAGACTGGCAGTGGGCCCCCAACCTCCTCTCCCACAGTTCAGATCTTGATAGGAGAAGGGCTTGGACATTCTGCATCCTAAGGGCCTGACTGGAAAACCTGGGGGAGTGAACTCTCATAAGTACCCACAACTTCCATGTCACACAATTGTTGTGTCCTCCATGCTTCCTCACCACCCAAATACTCCCCAGTTCCCTACATGTCTCACTATACTTCCCACCTATTCACCCAATGCCCCTCTCGTGCATGCGACACCTCCACCGAGCCCAACTGCCCACACAAAATGGCACAGATAGCATTGGCTAATATTATCACTTCGACTCTCACAATGCAGTAGCCCATCTACGTTAAAACCTTGAATGCCCACATCACATCACATCTCTTGCATGCATGACTATTGTATGAGCTACACCAACTAGATGGATCGACTGAGGATCACTACATGGCAATGACAGCAATGCAATGGCACAACACAATGCCAACCAAGCCTAACACAGCTACAGCACTGTGACAATTCCAAATGGACACTCATCCAGACCTCCAACCCTGAAATGGACTCACTGTGGTATGGAAAGTAAGACGACAGACTCCATGCACATGCATAACATGCACAGACAATACATTTAACCTCGCATACTCACATATTGTCCTCCCAATGGGACACCATGGTGCAATGACCAGCCATTTTGTGACATATACAGCAAGCATGACTGTTCACCATGTAACAGTGCTGAACAGTCATGTGAAGGATCAAACAGTACCTGAACCCATCCGCAATGCCATACGTACCAAACCTGAATGACAGCACCCAACATGGACTACGAAGCACATCTCACAGACTACTATATACCACCAATGGTATGCTATGCAGCATCTGTCATTGTCATAAGTGGGAATCATGTAAACCACTGTATGCATCTGACAAAGAGATAACCAAACACACTTTCATAATTTTACACTGTGTCTCACTCCATCCACAGGTCCTTCTGCCAGTGCCACCATGGAGTGGATACCAGAGACTGCCAGCCCTTCTGAGGATGAAGGACCTAGTGAGGATAACACGCATGCATGTCTGGACACTGGCAACCTACCTGGCCCATCTGGGACACTTAATCAGTCTACGACTCCCTGTCTCACCCTGCCCACATCTATCCCCCAATCCTGTAGCTACAACTTCACAACCAACCCTTCGTCCTCAAATCTGTGTCCCAAGGACTGTTCAAACTATTGTGTGTCCGACAGTATAGGGACCTGAGTTGACCCCTCATATCGCAGACAATGAAGGTTCTGCTAACACTGGGAATGTGCACACCATGCCAGACGCACAGGCACCTTGGGGCTTGAGCTGTGGGAGGTGAGCTGTGGGACAGAGGATGGAGGCCCCAAGAGAATAAACTGACCAGGGAATCCATCTCCCAAGTCCTGGGAGCATACCAACAATCCCAGGACAGGATGGGCCAGATTATCACATTGTTGAGGGAAAACCAAAGGCTACAGAGGTAATACCACCAGGAGGTCATGCAGCAGTGGTAGGCTCACAATACCACCATGGCCTCCATTGCTGGGGTGCTGAGGGACATCAACACCATCCTACGTGCTTCCTCATCCCACCATCAAGCCCATTCCACTAGCAACCTAACATCCGAGCCATTTACAACAGCAGAAGCTAGTGGATTGGAGGCCCTGCCAGGAGAACCACAGGCCTTAGACACCCCTCCCTCTGTAGCTGAAGAATACCCCTGCAAACAGGGACGTCCACCTAGACATCAGGCTAAAGAAGGTTCTAAGACCAAACCCACTGCCAGGTAGTGAACCTCACCGGATTTGTCTCACTTGTGTGCTATTGAGACACCCTGTTGACTGTTCAGAGACATTACTCCATTTTCCAATGGTATGTGGGCACTGGACTTGTGCAACAAACTCCTGTAGCAGCTACTCTGATGATTCTATCTGCCATGACCTCACTCATCACCTTTTGGACAATTTGAGCACCTTACTTTTGCCTTTTACATTCATGATATGCACAATAAACACCATTGAACACTGCATCCATTATATGTGTCTTTAATAAAACATCAGCAATTGTGATGCTTGCCAACAGCGGTCTGGTAATGTCCCCTACATAGAACAGGCAGATATCATAGAGGTTGAAATCCAGGCCCACACAAGAGTATAGTCAGTATTTCAATCTGCAAAAAGAGCATGACAGAGAGTACTATCAGGATGGAAGGGATGGTGCTACACAAAGCACATATGCAGGTCATAGATGTTGTGCCTACTACAGTATACCTCCTAAGCAGGGACCCCCAAATATTACCTACACATCACCAGTTACAGAAAAGTCACACAAATCACCTTACCAGCCATCTGTCATGTACAACCCTTATTTCTGTAATCATTTACCATTGGCTAATTACAACCCCACTGATGAATCAAATCAAGACCACTATTGTGACCAATGATTGTGGACATACAGGACTTGAAAAACCCCACTCAACATACCTGTATTTTACTGGAAGTACTGGCTGATGAGCTCAGTTCCAGAGTCAACTGTACCTTCTTTCTCTGGCTCCTCATCACTTATCATTTCAGTATATCCATCCACTGGTTCAGCTGCCTCACCCTTATCAGCTAGCAATGGTATCTGACGTCTAACAGCTAGATTGTGGAGCATGCAGCAGGTAACGATGATTTGATATACCTTTGGGGCATGTAAAGGAGGGCACCTCCAGATAGGTCCAGGCACCTGAATCTGGCCTTCAGTAGACTAAGGGGGTCATTCCAACCCCGGCGGTCAAGGACCGCCGGGGCCGGGGATACGGGAGCACCGCCAACAGGCTGGCGGTGCCCCGCAGGGCATTCTGACCGCGGCGGCTTGGCCGCGGTCAGAACAGGAAAACCGGCGGTCTCCCGCCGGCTTTCCGCTGCCCTCCGGAATCCTCCATGGCGGCGCAGCTTGCTGCGCCGCCATGGGGATTCCAGCACCCCATACCGCCATCCTGTTCCTGGCGGTTCGCCCGCCAGGAACAGGATGGTGGTATGGGGTGTCGTGGGGCCCCTGGGGGCCCCTGCAGTGCCCATGCCAATGGCATGGGCACTGCAGGGGCCCCCGTAAGAGGGCCCCACCAAGAATTTCAGTGTCTGCTCAGCAAACACTGAAATTCGCGACGGGTGCAACTGCACCCGTTGCACCTTCCCACGCCGCCGGCTCCATTCGGAGCCGGCTTCCTCGTGGGAAGGGGTTTCCCGCTGGGCTGGCGGGCGGCCTTCTGGCGGTCGCCCGCCAGCCCAGCGGGAAAGCCAGAATGAGCCCCTAAATGTTTGTTCAATTACATGCCTCTTCCTCTTGTGGGCCTCATTGAAATGGCGTTCCCCTTTCCTGGCAGGGTACCTCACTGGTGTCAACAGCCAAGGAAGGTTAGGATAGCCAGAGTCACTTGTGTGCACAAATGTAGGACCAGTGAAATAACCTGTGTAGTGACTGTGAAGAAGGTGATGACAAGTGCCATAACAGTGAAACACCTTAATATGCATACATACCAAGAAGCCAGGCCCTCTCTGTGAGTAGTTGTACCATCATGTGTGGGACATTGCTGTTCCTCAAAATGCAGGAGTCATGAACAGACCCTTGAATCTTGGCAGTGACTTGTGAGATGTACTGGTCTAACAGACACACCACCTGAATGATAATTTATGGAGTGGTAGTTCTTCCTGTTCCTATACACCTGTTCATTAGCTCTGGGAGAGACCATGGCTATATGGGTGCCATCAATGGCACCTACCACATGAGGAATGTGTCCCATATGATAAACGTCTGCCTACACATGGGCCAAGTCTGCACATTGGTGTAACCTGAGGTAGCTGCCCAGGTGCCTTAACAAAGCACACAGTGCATCCTTCAACACCCGACTGAACATGGGCGGAGTCATCCCTGCTGTCAAGGCCACAGTATTCTGAAAGGTACCTGTGGCAAGAAAGTGTAGCACTGACAAGACCTGTACTATGGGAGTGATGCTATGGGGATTCTGTATGGCTGGCAACAGATATAGCTCCGTGTTCATAGATCCAAGATGGTCTGACGATTCAGACGATATGTGTGGATTATATGCCTGTCCTCCATGGTTGCAAGGTCAACTAGTGAACAGTACATGGTGGTTGTCTCAATCTCCCCATGGCAGGATATCTAGGAGGAGAGGAGAGCATGTACAATGAATAAAGCAGTAGGCACATGTAAGCAGCATATGTTACATTAGCACACACCTAACACTGTAGGGGATGTGTTGCACAGATGACATATACAATAACAACCATGCTTATGCACATTGGACACCCTCATTGCTGCACATTGGCCTACATTTAAGTCATATAGGGCATTTGTCACATGTGTCATTAAACGTGTGTGGCTGGCTGCGAAAAGGAGGACAGTCATAGGAATCAGTGCTCACAGTAAATCACCAAGTAGGAGTATGACACATAAAGTATACATGGTGCTCTCGACAGGAGGATCCCCCCACACCTCCCAGGTTTCTGAATAGAAACAAAGTAACAACAAACAGATGTCAAGGCACTCGTGAATTGAAAGCTCAGTGTTCATATGTTTTCGTCCGGGTGTCTTGTTCACGATAATCAAACATAAATCCGACCAGGATAAAAGACAAAGTTGTCAATTTATTCTTGAAGTATAATGTCCTTTACAACAACAGCCAACACGTGTTTCGTCCTGTGAGAGAGTTGCTCCCAGAGACTTCATCAGGGCTGTAAAAATTCAAGTTGTGACCAATATTAAAGTCAATATTACAAAATGTACTCCTTCACAAAGGATATCCCATATTCCAAACCACGTGACTTTTGTGTCACACCCTACTTATATACATGACAATTCGTGAGAAATTAAAAATTGAAAATTAAAAGAGAAGAAATAACGCAATCTAGAGTTACGATAAGACATGAAGCCATCAATGGTTATGCTGATTTAGAGATGACATCCAAAACATAGAGCTGTTACATAGTTGTTATATTGAAAGACAAAGTATTTTTCTCATATTAAAGGCAAAGAGCATTATGTAAGTCATGACACCCGCTTGTATAAACCAAAATGAGGATCAGAAATGTGGGAAATTACCTAGTTAATCAAAAAACAGCCGTATAACAAGTGAATTGCAATATGGAGAGAAATGCCAACACCCTAAGAGTGAAATGTAAAGTCCCTGCAAAACAACTAAGATAACACCCAACATACCTTTATACCAAATAAGCAAGGAGAGCGGTTTCATAAACGTTTTAATCCCTCTCCTGAGAGCCCAACATTATTTCGATCTAGAATATAAGAATATAAGGTGATCTGATTCAATCTCGAGATTCCCACCAGTAAAACGAGCACCACGTACACTAATAGATGTACAAAAGGACTACAAAAGATAGTGATATAAAATATTTTTATACACGTACCCCAAAGAATCCGTCCAAGTTATCATGCATGTGCCCTTATCGGTGTATGGACACATCTATCTGTCATTTTGTGGTCAATTTACCTTCTTTTATCAAGGACACTAAGCATATATTGAGCATACTGGCGGATATTAATTGGGAACCTGGGATGACTCTAGTGACATTGGATGTCACCTCCCTATATACATGTATAGAACATGATTTGGGAATGACAGCCTTGCGTCATTTTCTTTACAAAAGATCAGCGAGCCGCTATGGCCACACTGACATGGTACTAAATATGGTGGAGTTGATTCTAAATAGCAATTTTTTCTTAGTTAAGAAAGATTGGTATCGCCAAAAACAGGGTGTGGCCATGGGATCTAAATTCTCACCAGCCTATGCAAACCTCTTCATGGGTTCTTTCAACAGAGAATTATTTGGATTAAAGAGGACAGTATTTGGAACATGGATATACTTTTTGGGGGCAGGTATATTGACGACTGACTAATGATTTGGACAGGTGATATACAAAAACTTAACGATTTCCTGACCTATTTGAATTCCAATGACCTTAATATCAGATTCACCTCTGAATACAGTACAACTAATATTGCATTTTTGGACGTGGAACTCTTCATCCAAGACAACGAGATTGAGAGCCGTCTCTTTAGAAAAAGTACAGCTTGCAATTCTATATTACATGCGCAGAGTTCACATCCTACACATCAGATAAACTCGATACCATATGGTGAAATGGTACTGGCAAGGAGGAATTGCAGTCTTGAGCAGAATATTTACAATGTATAGGTGATATGGAAACTAGATTCAAATCAAGGGGCTATTTGTCACGTGTCATTGAAAAAGCACGTGATAGAATAGTGCATTTGGACAGCATACACTGAAACATAAAGATAGATCGAGGGATACCAGTACTCGATGCATAATGAATGACCCGAAAAAATCTACACTTCTGCGAAAATGTATGAATAAACACTGGCATGTACTGACAGCAGATCCAATACTCAAGGGATTGGTTACAGATAGCCCAGTATTTACATACCGTAGGGGTAAGACCCTCAAGAATATGCTGTGTCCCAGCTATCGCATCACACACCAACAGGATAATTGGCTTACCAGTCGCCACAAAGGGTTCCACAAATGTGGACACTGTGGAAAGTGTAGATGGGCTAGATCTGGTATGTCGACGTTTCAGAGCCTTGCAGGTGATCAACTTTCAATTAAGCATAACATTACATGTGACAACAAATTTGTCATCTACGTGCTTATATGTAAGTGTGGACTCTACTATGTAGGCAGTACGATCAGATCACTCAAGTTCAGAGTAAGTGAACATTATAGGGCTTTGAGACAAGATGATGATAGATACCCTGTAGTTATTCACATGAGGCAATGCACAACACAAGGTCAAATGAAAGGTTTTGAATTTTTTGGTTTTGATCAAGTAGCTAAGAACCCCAGAGGGTAGAACAGAGAATTGGCACTGAGAAAGCGGGAATGTTATTGGATTCTTAAACTTAAAGCAGTCGAGGAGGGACTCAACACAAATTTTGAGATGGAATACTACTTGGGTGAATAATCTAGCATTGGTGTGTTTCAGTAATCACCTTTAGTACATGTAATGATTTCTTAGAACTGGCCAATGGTCATCTATCTTATTGTCTTTGAATTTTATGAATTGGTGAATTTGTCAGTTTAATTAATTTTAGTTTATATTGTATTCTCTCTAATATCTCAAAATGGACAACAACTATGTCATTTACTGCAAATGTACAATATAGGCAGATTTTACACATTTGGAATGGTGTTATGGTATGGAGCACATGTGATTCATGACACACGAGTGTAATATGTATGTTTAGTAATATTTACACAACATTGCCAATTCAATTCATATAACCATTAGTTATTTTCTTCCTTTTGAATTGTAACAGTTACTGTTTCCTTCTTTCTCTTTTTCAATCTTGTCGGATTACACATCTCCTGGGACCATTATGCATCGATATTTTTTCAATTACCATGACATCCATTTAACATCCTTCTGTGCGTTAAGGATTTTATATGAGTTCGAAAGCCAAATTTTGGGTCTTTGTATACAGGACGCACTAAGGCTGTAAACTGGGAGTTCTTCTTTTGCATACTTATCATATCGGTTGCCCATTATTTATTGTGAAGTATTTATATACTCATTATGGAGCGTGAGCTGCAGCTTCGGTATTACTGCTCGATTTTGGTTATTTATACATATTCATCACGATAATTGAACTAACCATTGGGTACTGTTATTCAATTTATTTAATTTAATTTTGACTAATTATGGTTCTAGATCAGCGCTCTTAGGGGTTATATTATATATTTATTTTCTCTTAGTCTCCCTTTTAACTTTTTCCACTTACGTTCTTCGAGAACACATGGTGCGCGTCTAATCTAATTGTATGTCGGGTATAGTTGCCGAGTGCGGGGACGGACGCATTACTTTTTGAGTGATCGCTTCTCCATTTAAGATGGCGCCCACGCTGGGGACTGTTTTAGTCGTCTGTTTACTCTTATCATACGAATGGTCTGTTTAACATAGTATAATGGTAGGACTTCTTGGGCACTGGCGTTCCTAATATATTTTAGAGCACCGCCACGAAATAGAAGGACTTTTGTCCTTTTTATATTCTGCATTAAGGTGAGTGGGGAGAGTCGGGTTTCTTCTCTTACCATTTATGGGGATACTTTAGTTGGACTTAAGGGCTCAATGATGGAATTAACGAACTGAGATTGAGTCAGATCACCGTATATTCTTATATTCTAGATCAAATTAATATCGGACTCTCGGGAGAGGGATTAAAACGTTTATGAAACCGCTCTCTTTGCTTATTTGGTATAAAGGTATGTTGGGTGTTATCTTAGTTGTTTTACAGGGACATTACATTTCACTCTTAGGGTGTTGCCATTTCTCTCCATATTGCAATTCACTTATTATACGGCTGTTTTTTTATTAACTAGGTCATTTCCCACATTTCTGATGCTCATTTTGGTTTATACACGCGGGTGTCATGACTTACATAATGCTCTTTGCCTTTAATATAAGACTATTACTTTGTCTTTCAACATAACGACTATGTAACAGCTCTATGTTTTGGATGTCATCTCTAAATCAACATATCCATTAGTGGCTTCATGTCTTATTGTAACTCTAGATTGTGTTATTTTTTTCTCTTTTAATTTTCAATTTTTAATTTCTCACGAATTGTTACATATATAAGTAGGGTGTAGCACAAAAGTCATGTGGTTTGGAATATGGGATATCCTTTGTGAAGGAGTACATTTTGTAATATTGACTTTAATATTGGTCACAACTTGAATTTTTACAGCCCTGATGAAGTCTCTGGGAGCAACTCTCTCACAGGACGAAACACGTGTTGGCTGTTGTTGTAAAGGACATCATACTTCAAGAATAAATTGACAACTTTGCCTTTTATCCTGGTCGGATTTATGTTTGATTATCGTGAACAAGACACCGGGACGAAAACATATGAACACTGAGCTTTCAATTCACGAGTGCCTTGACATCTGTTTTTGTGTGTGGCTGGCTGAGCTATCTTGCACTGATCAAAAAATGTGTATTGGAACTACCAATATAAGCCATTGCATATGTGCCTCAGAGTATCTAAACATGGCTATCAACAATTATACAGCCACATTACGTCATTGTGACAAGAATGTCACAAATTGAAGCACTACCATGATGGCACAACATAGGGTTATACCGCCAGGTAGGCGAGCATGTGTATGGCACATTTATTTAGACACATCCATCGATTATATGTGCACAAAAATGGCATGCTCCTGTCCTGATGTAGTGGACAGTTGGAAGTGACCTAAGTCTGCCGGCGGAAGTCATCATGGTGGTATGCGGTCACAACTGCAGTGCAACTTGCCATTGGTTAACATTGCTGCCTGTGGTGGACTGAGGCCAATGGCGATGACCATCTGCGGTGACAGTCCTGTATGTGGCGGCCGTGACCACCATTTTCTGTAGCCTTTCCCACTTGACTCCTGACACTGTTGCTAGCAAGACCTCCATAATATGAGCTGCTGTCTACTGCCTCCGGGGTCCAGCCTGCAAGTGATAGGGCCCCTGCCTTCATGACCGGCGAGCTGGAGAAGATGGTGGAGGAGGTCCTACTCATATATGGACAGCTAAGTAGGATACCAGAGGAGCGGGTGAGTCCTGTGCCATAGTCATGTGTGATAGGGGTTGTGTGTGTTGTTGAGAGAGTATATGCATGCAGAGGGCATAAAGTGAAGGCGAGTGAGCAGAGAGAATCGGTATGTGTGGGCACTTGCTGTGACAGATATGTAGTGTCCACTCCTGTTGCATGTGTACATGACTTTCTCCTTTTGTCGGTATCATATATGGAGGTGAACGCCCATCAGAAGAAAGGGATTTGGCATGCTATCAACAAGCAAGTGCGGACCCTGGGTGTCCACAGCCAGCGGAGCACCCATTGTCACAAGCGGAGGGGAGCGGTGAGACGCTAGACCCTGAAGACAGCAGAGGCCCAGCTGGGGATGTTCATCCAACGAGGGAGGGGTGCCTCTCGGACCCTGACCCCCCTAATGGCCCGCCTTTTGGTGGCGGCCTACCCTGCGGTGGATGGACATTTGAGGGCAGCACAGTAGCCACAAGTGGGTGAGTACTGACTGTATCCTGGTAACTGGCTCTGGTTTCATGGTATTTGCTGCCTCACTGTAGCTTCTGTGACAATGTAGTAAGTGCAACATTTATGTTGACTAGTGGACATGTGTAGTTCTCACCTTGCCTGAGTATTAAATGTAGATGTGGCTTCATGGGTTTCTTTCATAAGATTAACATCTCCTATGTCATAACATCTCCATGTCTGCATGTGGAGATGGTGAAATGACTATGCCATATATGTGACTACATCCTGACGATTCTATGGGTGTGAGCTTGTGTATCACCCTACCCACTGAGTATGACCTGGTTCATCCATCTGCATATGAACATTAGTGGCTCTAAGGTCTCTGACCTCTCCCATCTGTATTGATCACCTGAATTTGCACTCTCCTTTTTGGTAAAGGGACTATAGACATCTAGTACTGGTACAGGTATAGACTCTATGTGAGGCAGCAATTTTATTTACACCACGGATATGGCCTGTGTAGAACTGTACGTATGGCTTGGTAGTTGCATTCCCATACTCTGTTCATCTACAATCAATGGGGTATGTGAAGGTAGCAACAGTAGGACAAAGTGATTTGGGTGTCTGATTTGGTTAAATTGTACTCATCATGCATTTTCATGTGCTTGACTTGTGGGGACATTACCTTCAACCCAATGCGACTGTTCTAGAGGTGGTAAGAGCCTAAGCAGATCTTGCCTCTCACAATATGCAATGTTAATGCCATGTGTGCCAATGCCCTACCAACTACAATGCAGGTTAGCTTAGTTACAGCTGACATCATGTCTCAATGGTTACTGGAAGGCACATCTGATGAAGTGGGACAATGACTGCTACCCTTGGCCTAACAGATATGTGTAAATTGGACAGGATTATGTTTTGTGTGACTTATGAGATAGTGATGTAAACTTTTAGTTGTATCATCACTCCTGCAGCAGCCATATGTAGTATGGGATATGTTGTCAGTGCAATGGTAGTCGTGTAGGTCCATGTGTGCAGCATGCAGATATGTGGTTTTGTTCTGACATGTGTGTTGTCAAGACTTAGGTACAGGTAATCATATGTCAGGAATGGTGTGAGTGATGGTGGTTTGATCATGTTTTGAAGTCGAACTACTGTAACTGCATGTCAGGTGGATCGGTATGTGGCCTATGATGTAATATGTGGCTTCCTGAAGTTCATTAGTTGTGACACTGCACTCAGTAATTGACTATGGATGTGTCATGTGTGCTATGTAGGGTATTGTAGATGCATTCAAATGTATGAATATTTGTAGTATATATATGTTTGGTGCCTGCAGATCTTCATCTGTAATAAGGTCAGACTAATCACATGCCTGCACCCCAGACTTGTATTCCACGCATCAGATATCACCTGTCCTACTTGTAGTGGATACATCAGTTATTGGCATTTCTGTACAAAGGGTTAGGTGAGCCAGGTTATTTGACAAGGAGGTGCTGGGTGGTCTGTGATTGGAATAGTCTTCACTATCAAGTGACCCTACAAATGGAGATGGACTGATCAGGTGTAGTTGCAGTACAGGCCTAATCTGTTTTGTTCAGTCACCTGCTCTTCCAACAGGTGACAATAGTATGGAGAGGTATGATCAGGATTCAGGTATCCATTTGTACTTCATCCAGGGCATGATGAGCATGCAGACATGGCTCTGCTGGTGATTATGTGGATTACTCCAGTCATGCCAACCTACTTTAATTTTGATGTATTGTGTGGGTTGACATGCAGGGGTGGCTAGTTGTGACATGTTGTGACATGATGTACGATATGGGTATTGCCACCAGAGATAACCTAGCCAGGAAATGTTTACCTACAGATGTGTATGTTTATATGTGTGTATGTGAGGAATATGTTAACCCTCTCTCTCGCTCTTGCTCTCTCTCTCTCTTTCTCCCTCCCTCCCCCTCTCTCTCTCTCTATTTGTGTGCAACAGCGTTGACAGGTAAACGAGACGGGGCACAGGCGAGTGGGAATGCTGCAGGCCATGGGACCCAGAGTGTTGCTACCAGAGACAAGGAGGGACCCAGTGGCACAGAGGACAAGGGAAGTGCCAGGAGGAGACCAAATCTTCAACATCATCTTCAGAATCCTCCTACAGTGGACACTCCCTGGTGGGGCGGACCCTTCTGGGACCACACCAGCACAATCTAAGTATGCCACCCCCTTTACTACCACCACCCTCCCTATAGCTCCTCACACAGTTGTCCGTGCCAACTCACCCAAGAGGGAGGGTGTCTCCTTCGCTGCAGGCACCTCTGCCCCTGCTCCATTCACCCCTGCTGCCCTCAGTGAGGAGGCTATTGACCTCCTGAGATCGATCTCTTTGGATGAGTCAACCATCATGAATGCCATCCAGGGACTGGCATCTCAAATCCAGCAGAGTAATATGTTCCTGGAGGACATTCACTGTGCACTGGCTGGCCTACAGAGATCCTTTTGGGCTCTGACGTCCACACTGATGGCAGCCAGTCACCCTTTGTCTTCCGTCTCCCCTCCACCTACCTCTTCCCAATCCAAGACCCCTCTTCCCCATTCCAGCCAAAGCACAAAGACATACAAGCATGCATCCGCCTCAACATCCACATCTACAGCTGACAGCCACAAGCACCACAAGACCCATCAATGGCACGCACACACAAACAACACCCATCTGCAGACACACCAACATCTACTACCTACACAGACTCCCCCACCACCCCAACTTCACAGACACCACATCTGACACACCTGCAGTCACCACACCAGCTTTCACCGATACAGCCACTACTCAGCACACTAGCAGATCTGCAGACATCGACCCCAGTCACCACATCCTAAACACCACAACCAACACACCCACATGCAGCACATTGTCCATTCCTGCAGATTCCACCCCAAAAGACAGTCACCCATCCACCATGGCATTTCCCTGCACCTCCCACCCCCTTGCATCTCCCAGTACCTCTTCCCCCTCCTCCCCAATACATAAGAACCCACACTCATCCACCCACCCAACAGACACCAACCACCCACAAGCATACCTCAAGCAAACATGCACAAAAGACATCCACCATGACACCTCCTACAATCACTCATTCTGCCTCTACTCCCAAACCCATTTGCCATGACCATCCCTGTGTGTCTAAAAGGAGTTTCTCTTTGAGTTTTCCCTCTTCCCTACTCCTCTCCCACCCTGTGATACCCCCAAACGGTCTGTGTCCCTCCCCAAGTCCAGCCCTTCCACCTCCATTTCTTCCCCTGCCCCCCTGCTGGTTCCCATGCCTCTCCCACTGCTAAGAAGTCGACCCCTCCTAAGTGTTCCCAGCCCTCCCCTAACCCTCACCCTAAGCCCCCTCCCAAGCCCGAGCCCAAAGACCCCCTACCAAACCTATGCCTAAAACCCTCCTTCCTCCATCCCTGAGGTGCCTGCCTACCTCCTTGATGCCCCTACCCTGTAGAGGTCATTTAACAGTCAGGAGTCATGTGGGGGCACAAAGATGTGCCATATGTGCATTGTGCACATTGTTGTTTGGACTGACCTACTGCCTTTTATATTGTACACAGTTATTTATTTATTTGCATATTTATTTTTGCAACTTATCTGGAACAACCAGTTGTTGGCTCCATGGCCACAAATTTGTCCTGCTTTTTTCCACATGACTGTTTTGGTAATGCTTGCTTTGGTTTGTGTGTGAGTTTCTTTTGTGTGTGTGTTGGTTGTGCTGGGAGTTGTGTCTGAGCAGCATGTGTGGGTGTGGCCCTAGCATTTGTCCCCCTGTAATGGCTGTGTATTTTGTGTTGGACTTGCACAAATGTTGCTATTGTGTGTATAGTTTGTGTTCACTTGTGTTATTGGTAGTGTTGTGTGCCCTTTTGTGGTTGTACTGTGCGCGTGGTGATTGGTATATCAGAACCATTGTGAGGTGTGTTTGCGTGGTATGACAAATGCTTTGTTGTATGGGTGTGTGATTGTGTGTATTCGTTGTCAGGTGTTGTTATGTGTTATATGTATGTAGTGTCAGGTGAAATGTATTGTGGTTGCTTGGCAATGCATTTGATGTAGTTGTGTGATTTTGTGGTGTTGTTTCTTATTGTGTTTCGACTGTGGCAGTGCTGTTTGTCTGTGGGTTGGTGTGTGTTTTGTAAGTGTGTGTTGGCCATTATGTGTGTAGTATGTGTGTGCATGTGTGTATGTGGCTGTTTGTGAATGTGTGGATCAGTGTGAGGTAATGTGTGTGTGTCACTCACGCCACCTGTCCTGGATATGTATGATCTATGTGCGTGGGTACTTTGGCCCGTATTTATACTTTTTTAGCGCCGCATTTGCGTAAACGCGGCGCTAAAAAAAGTATAAATATGGGCCTTTGTCTTTTCCCTACAGTGTCTGGTAGGTGTATGTACTTATGGTTGTTCCAGAGTCGTTGGACAAGCAGGAGCAGTGGAAGGATGTGCAGTACAGGTTCCATGGCGGCTCCAGAAAGGTACGTGTTTCAGAAAGTGGATGTCTCCTTTTATAGAGTTGGTTACTGCCAGGGTTTCTGTAGTGGTACGACCGCAGCAGAAACCTTGGCGGTGTGCAGCCTTGTAATGTGTCTGGCCGGAACATGTGTCTACCTGCCTGAAGGTGGCTACCTCCATCTGTGGCGAGCTAACCACACTGGCGGTGCTGGTGGGTGTTTGGCTATCTTCTGTTCTGTTGGCGGTACTACTGCAGCTGCCAACATGGTGGCCCTGCAACGGGCAGACTCATAATGAGCCTCCTTTTCTCCTAAGTTAAGCCTTTTTGCTCGTTGTCAAGCTACCAAGGGTTGAACTGGGGTTAATTTATTGAGATCTAACTGGCCCTAGTGGGGTTTAGTGGCCTATTGCTATGTGTAGGTACTTACCTACCCTTACCAATAATCCACTTTATGACATTTGTGGTGCACAGTGGTTGGATCCAGTACTTGTTTTCAGTATCACGCTACAGTTTTAAATAAAACAACAAAAACTCCTCTAAATTGTCTTAGTGCAAAAACTGTATCTGAATTTGTATTTGCACTAATTTCAATTATTGAATTTTTGTGATTTTTCTAAATTCTGGATTCTGATTTTTGCAAAACATTTTTCTTATGTGACACAAAACTAGGGAACCATGGAGCTTGATCTGGCTAGCCTACTCACATTGACAGTAGTCCAGCTTAGAGAGGTTGTATGCTGAGAGGGGGTTGGCTCCAGTGACTAATCTTAGAAAGAATGTATTGATCAAATCCTTGACAGCTTGGGTTGAGGCCCACAAAGTAGGCACAGAGATAGCTCCAGTGGGAGATGAGGGGGGCACTAGGTCCAACCTCTCAGAGAGGGAGGACAGACACACCTCAGTGAGGAGGAAGAAGACAGGTCCTCACTAGAGACAGTCACCTGGGCCATATCCAAAGCTAGATGGGGGTCCCTTCAATAAGGGATAACCTGTCCCTCAGAGAGAGAGAGCTGGAGACCCAGCTAACCTATATAGCTTTGAAGGCAGACAAGTTGGCCCTAGAAAAGATAAAGTGGGCAAGAGCAGATCAAAGAGATGGTGGCAGCAAAGACAACTCTGAGATGTCCAGGGGTGGTGTGTTTTGTCCCAGGTTACCGAAGGGAGTGGTCCCTGTGTATCTGGATGGGGTTGATATAGAAAAGTGGTTGAAGGCCTTTGAAATGGCTCTTCAGATGAGAAAGTTAAGTCCCAATATTGAGGTTCACTCCTATGGGAGTTGGTCCCAATATGGGGGAGGGATAGGCTCCTGACCCTAAGGGGGGAGGAAACAGATTCCTATCCCAGTAGGAAGAGGTGTTTAACCATTTGGCCTGACCTCAGCGCAGTACATGCTCAAGTTCAAGGACACCCAGAAAACAGCTACCCAGGCCCAATAAAGCCCAATAAGGCACTAGAGGGCTGGATATAGGGCAACAAGGTAAGTACCTTTGCTGGGGCTATACATTTGATTATGAGGGAGCACCTTCTAACTAATTGTGTCCAAGAAAGGTTGCACCAGTATCAAGTCGACTTTGGGTTGACCAACCCCAAAGAGCTGTGGGGCTGCAGATGACTGGTTGAGAACCAGAGTTAACCAGAAACCTCCAGGGAGTGATCAGAAAAAGAGAGAACAGGGTTCTTCTCAGGGGAAGAACCAAATGAAAGAAGATAAAAAGGCAAAAGAGTTCTCACAAGAGTTCCCAAAACCTTTCCAGGGAGGGGGAGCCCGAGCCATGTCACTTCTAAGGGGAAGGGGTATCAGGGAAATCATTATGATCCTGTTAAAGCAGGAAAGTTTCAAGAACTTGCTACGGCCGTCAAGTGTTTGGAGTTTGACCAGCTTGGGCACAAAGAGTGGATGCTGTCTGCTCCAAGAAGCCCCTTTACTGGCGGGCAGTCCCATGTGATTGCTAGTGTCAGGTTGGGGATGGAAGTTGGCCCATGGTTGGGATCAGGGTCCACAGAGGTCACCTTAGTGTCCGTTGGTAGGGTGGACATTGCAGCCATGACCACCTTACCTCCCAGCATGTAGAGGTTTAGGCAGAGGCCTAAAGTCAATGGGACTGAGGTGGAGGCTCAGAGAGATACAGGAGCCAGTGTGACTATGGTCACAAAAAATTGGTTTCTCTAGAGCAGGTCTTACCTTGTGTATTCCACCAAGTAACATATGCAGAGAGAAGAACCAAGCTCCATTCTATAGCAAGGGTGAGCGTAGTAGAGGGATGCGTGACTGACTCTAAAATGCTAGTTGTAGCTCCTGCCCTCCCAGTAGAGTGTCTGCTGGGAAATGATCTGGTAACATCTGAGTGGCCAGAGGTGGAAAGAAGGGTCCATGAACAGATGCTGTACCTCCCTGAATGGGTGTGTGCCATGACCAAGCGACAGATAGCACAACAGGTAAGTGCTGGATACTTGAACTCTGTAACAATGGGCCAAGCCTCCAAGAGCAAAAGAAAGGGCACTGGGTCTAGCTTGCCAGCCCCACTAAGTACAGAGGTTCAGGAGGAATCCAATCCTGAGGGGGAGGATCTGACCTCTGATGGAGGGATCCCTCCCCTACAAGCTCTGCCTGACTTGGAAGAATTGCAAGGGTCAGGTGTGCACACAAGAGAAAAGTTGTGCCAGGGACAAAGAGAGTGTCCCACTCTTGAGGCCCTGAGGCAGACTGCCTCCAGGCAAAAACAAGGGGATATCAGTGTGTCCCAGTAGATTTATTGAGAGGATAGAGTTTTCTACACTGAGGCAAGGGACCCCAAACCAGGGGCAACCAGGAAAGTAGTTGGCCCCCAGAGGTATAGGAAATTAATCCTAATTCTAAGCCAAGACATTTCCTTAGCAGGACATTTAGGGCAGACCACGGCCTAGAACAGACTGGTCTATCATTTTGTTTTGGCCCCATATATAGGATAAAGTAATTGAGTTTTGCAGCTCCTGTGTCATCTGTCAAGCCAGCAGCATGACAGAAGCAAGCCAAAGGCTCCCTTGAAACCCTGCCAGTGGTTGGTACTCTCTTTGAGTGGATGGGGATTCACTTAGTTGGTCCCCTAGATCGACCAACTGCCTCAGGTAACAGATAGAGTTTAGTGGTAGGGGACCATGCCACCAGGATCCAGAGGCTATATCCCTCAAGACTGTCACTGCTCCCACAGTGGCTAGGGCCCTGCTAGGTATGTTCACAGAGTAGGATTTCCAAAGGAGGTGGTCTCAGATAAGGACAAAAACTTTATGTCTGCCTATCTGAAATCAATGTGGGATGAGTGTGGTGTTACCTATCAGTTCACCACCCCTATCATCCCCAGACCAATGGTCTGGTAGAGAGGTTTAGCAAGACCCTGAAGGGCATGATAATGGGTTTGTCTGACAAACTGTGGAGGAGATAGGACATTCTCCTCCCATGCCTGCTGTTTGCATACAGGGAGGTACCACAAAAGGGAGTTGGATTCAGCCCTTTTGAGTTACTGTTTGGGCACCCCTGTAAGAGGCCCATTGTGTTTGGCGAGACAGTCTTGAGAGAAGTCTCTCAAAGAATTCAAACAGAACGTGCTGTAGTGTGTGCTGGGCCTGCAGTCATGTATGGCTGAGTACATGAAGAAGGCAAGCAGCAACCTGGAGGCCAGCCAAGAGCTCATCATGATCTGGAATTACCAAAAGGCTACCATGCCTGAGTATCAGCCAGGTCATCAGGTGTGGATGTTGGAGCCTTTGGCTCCTAAGGGCATTACAGGCTAGGTGGACTGTGCCCTATCCAGTTTTGTAGAAGAAGGGTGAGGTCACCCACCTGGTGGACTTGACACCCCAAAATAACCTCACAGGATCCTATATGTTAACAGGTTAAAACCAACCAGGACAGTGCAGCCATGACCATGCTGATGGTCACAGATGAGAGAAAGGGAGATAGTGAACCTCCGCCAGACTTCCTCTCAGACAATATACAAGATGGGTCCCTAGAGGGAGTAGTATTCTCTCCCAAGTTTATAGCCCAATAGCAGAAATACTGCAGACAATTCTGGGAGCAGTTTGCTGGTCTGTTCTCTCTGACTTCTGGACTCACCAATTGGTGTGTCCATTACATTGACACTGGTGACAGCTTACCTGTCAAAAATAAGTTATACAGGTTGTCTGACCAGGTTAAAGCTAATATCAAAGGTGAGGTAGCTAAGATGTTGGAGTTAAAGGTAATTGAGCCCTCTGATAGTCCCTGTCTAGTTCAGTGGTCCTGGTACCCAAAGCCAATCCCCAAGGTGGTAAAAAAGGGCTAAGATTCTGTGTAGACTACAGAGGTTTAAATGCAGTCACTATGACTTAATTCTCACCCCATAACTAGAGCTGATGAGCTCATTGATAGGTTGGGGTCTGCTAAGTTCCTGAGTACATCTGATTTGATTTCAGAATACTGGCAGATTATTTTAAGTCCAGAAGTTAAGGTGAGGTCAGCCTTTTCCACCACAGAGGGCCACTTTCAGTTCAAGGTGATGCCCTTTGGTTTGAAAAATGCCACTGCCACCTTCCAACGGCTGATGAACAGAGTCTTGTCTGGGTTGGAATCTTTTAGTGCAGCTTATCTGGATGATATAGCTGAATTCAGTTCCACGTGGGAGGATCACATGGTCCACCTGAAGGAAGTGCTTCAGGCCCTGCTCCAGGCATGCCTGACTATCAAGACAAGCAAGTGCCATATAGGACAGAGTTCAGTGGTGTACCTAGGCCACCTTGTAGATGGAGGCCATGTAGAGCCTCTATAGCCCAAGATCCAGACCGTCTTGGATTGGGTGGCTCCTAAAACCGAGACTCAGGTCAGAGCCTTTCTTGGCCTGACTGGGTATTACAGGAGGTTTATTCAGAATTATGGGAATATTGTAGCCCCTCTGACAGAACTCACCTCAAAGAAGCAGCCCAAAAAGGTCATTTGGACCCCAGAGTGTCACAAAGCATTTGGCCTTCTGAAGGAGGCTATTTGTTCAGCACCAGTGTTACTGGCCCCTGACTACAACAAAGAGTACATAGTGCAAACAGATGCTTCAGAGACAGGGATTGGGGCAGCGCAAGCACAAGTCAATGAAGAGGGCACTGATCAGGCAGTTGCCTTCATCAGCCGGTAATTACTCCCCCGAGAGTAAGAATGGAGTGCCATTGAGAGGGAGACCTTTGCTGTGGTCTGGTCCCTGAAGACGTTAAAGCCATACCGGTTTGGCACTCACTCCTGTTTTTAAACTAACCACACACCTCTCAGATGGCTCATGAAGATAAGGGGGAGAATCCAAAACTGTTAAGGTGGTCAATTTCCCTACAGGGATGGACTTCACAGTGGAGCAAAGAACTAGGAGTGCCCATGCCAATGGAGATGGCCTTTCCAGATTTTTCCACTTAGCTGATGAGGACTACCAGGGTGTAGGTTAATACCTATCACCTTTCATCTGCGGGGGCGTGTAGGAAAGTCACCCTTTTAGCCCTGGTCATCCCAAAACCTTTTTGACAGATTCTGGTGGTTACAGACTCTTGGCTGTGCCCTTGGTACTGCTAACCAGCCCCAAGGCCAGTGCTTGTGAAAAATGGATTATGCAAATTAGGCTAATTATAATTGGCTATCAACCTGCCTAAAACTCCCTAATATATGACAGGGGATGTAGGTTTAGGAACTCCAACATATATAGTACACCCGTAGGTGCACTGCTGAGATGCCCAGTTTCATTTTAAAGGCAGGTCTACCTAGCTGGCTGCTTTTAAATTAATGGTACCTTCCAATTCAACTTTGGAATTAAAAGTACTTAAACTGCCTTATTTTTACATATAAGTCACCCCTAAGGCGTACCCCCAGGGTTGGGTGCAGTATAACTGTAAGCATGGACCTTATAAAGGTTGTTTTATGAGCCCTAGTGAGGGAAAAATAGCCAATTTTGTTTTACTTCTTTGTAGTGGATGGGCTCCATAGGCTAACATGGGGACACATTATTTTTAATTAATACAGTTTCAAAAGGAGCTAACTCAAACTGATTGTTTTAATAAATCCAGCAACTTGCAATTTTTGAATTTAATATAACTAACTCAGGGAAATAGTTTTAAAACTCTACTTGAAAGTTGCCAACTTCAGCCCTGTAGTGCCCTTCTCTGATTGGCCAGCCTCTGGCAGCCTGGCCAGGCTGCCTTGATGAGGTGTGAAGTTGCCTGGGCTGAGGACAAAGAAAGTGCCTGGGGGAGAAAATCTGCCTTAGCAAATGGTGAAACAGGATGGGGGAGAGCAGCCAAAATGGACTTCAAAGTAGGGCAGGACATTTGAGGCAGCTCTGGACCTCCCACATTTCCTGCAAACCCAGACAGCCAGGTGCACCCTTGATTAGATTAGGAGAGACCTGGAGAGGGGTGTGCTAAGGGAACTTAGCCACACCAGTGGGTGGGATCAGCCAGACCTAACCTCAAAAAATTTAACTACTGCCATTTTTTATTTTTGAGGAATGTTGCTCCCTGGGATTGATTTTTGCCATACTTCCCAGGAAGTGGTCATCCAAGAGGTTGGTGGCCTGCATGTGATTGGTTAAGAGCCCCCCTACTTTCCACATCAGGAGCAAGAATAAATATGGCAGAGCTGCACCTACACATCAGACCCCTACCATGAACAAGACAAGAAGAAGGACTGCCCTGCAGGACGTCTGACCTGCACCTGGACACTGCACTCTGAAGGACACAACCAGCTGCACACTTGGGCTTCACCACAAAAAGGATTCTGTCTGGTTTCAACTGGTTCAAGAAGGGACTCCCTGTTTGCTTCAGGTAGAAAATAGCTAACCTGAGTCCCTTGCATCCAAACCTGAAGAAAATGACCAGCAAACCTCTGTCCAATGGTCATTTTTAGATTTGCACCAGGTGCATTCTTGGAGTTTGAATACTAACCCTCAAGGAGCAACTCAGAGCTGCTGTAACCTTGGGGTGAGCTGTGGATGGCTAAAGGACCTTCAAAGACCTTCTGGAAGAAGATCCTGAAGTTTGGAGAAGATTGGACAACTTTTGGAATAAAGCTCCATAAAGGGACTGGCCCGACATTGTGAGTCAAGCCGGCTTATGTCGATCGGGACCCGGCCTGACTTGCAGATTCGTCCTGCTGAAAGCTACGTAGCCCCAGACTTCCAGGATTTCACCAGGGGCTTCTGGAAAGGCAGTCTGACAACGTCGACTTGAAATCGGCTTGCCGTGGAGGGTCATCCAACGTCAGAGAGAAAAAGCTCCAAAAAAGTGATAGTCCAAACGGAAAATGTTGACCAGGACTTCCCACACAGCATATCCGAGGAGGGCCCCAGGGATGTCAGATCCAATTTCAAGTTCAGCCTGCACAAAGATTTCCATCCTCACAAAATGACTAAGGTGGTCATTACAACCCTTGCGGACGGTGTTAAAGCGGCGGTAAGACCGCCAACTGGCCGGCAATAAAAAAATTGGAATTACGACTGTGGCAGAAACCACCAACAAAGACAGCCACTTTAACACACTGACCGCCACGGCGGTACATACAAACAGCTTGGCGGTCACCGCCAACAAGCAGGCGGAAGACAATGTACCAGCCACAGTATCACAACCTACCAATCCACCACCTTTTCCGGGGCGGATTCCCCATGGACAAAAACACGGCGGAAACAGGACTTCGAAGGGAAAACGCTCACCTCTACATACCCCATGAGGAATCCGGACGCCATGGAACCCGAGCTGCACATCTTGCCAGCCCTCATCTTCTTGCTTCTCTACCAGGAGCACGAACGCCGGCGGCGAAGACAACGGTGAGTACTGCACCTACGACACAGGGGAGGGGGGAGGGAAAAACAGGGACACACACATGCAACACCCCCACCCTCACCCACTACAACACACACACACACTAATACATATTTATACATTATAGTTACACCCCCAACCCCCCCAGAAGAATGCAAAGACAAAAAGAAATGAGTGAAACCATTTTAATATATTAAAATCAAGTAAGCAAAAATAGATATATACACCATAAACAAAATATACACCAAGTTAGTAGTGCAGGTAGTGCTCCAATGAAGTCCGTGGAACACTGGGCCCACACGGTATGGGCGAGGCCCACACAAGATCCTCAACCATGATGGAGAGAACACTGCAGGGGCATCAGAGAGCAAGAAAACAGGCTCCTCAGGGGGAGGGAAAGTGGGGCTCCTCAGCCGGTTGATTGCACAACGCAAAATCCACGAGGGGCCCACATGCAAACTGTTCCATCCTGGGGAGTGCAAAGCCACAGTCTCTCAAGTCTCTACAGTGGGTGGGTTGCCCACTGCTCAATCCTGGGGAGTGCAAAGCCACAGTCTCTCAAGTCTATACAGTGGGTGGGTTGCCCACCGTGCCATCCTGGGGAGTGCAAAGCCACGGTCTCTCAAGTCTATTCAGTGGGTGGGTTGCCCACTGTTCCATCCTGGGGTGTGCAAAGCCACAGTCTCTCAAGTCTCTACAGTGGGTGGGTTGCCCACTGTTCAATCCTGGGGAGTGCAAAGCCACAGTCTCTCAAGTCTATACAGTGGGTGGGTTGCCCACTGTGCCATCTTGGGTAGTGCAAAGCCACAGTCTCTCAAGTCTATACAATGGGTGGGTTGCCCACTGTGCCTTCCTGGGGAGTGCAAAGCCACAGTCTCTCAAGTGGATGACAGTCTCCACTGGTTCTGGAGGGGGCATGGTGCCCAGAGTGCTTCATCCTGCTAAGGACAGAGGTAGTGGATGCCTTTCTCCACTGGTTCTGGAGGGGGCATGGTGCCCAGAGTGCTTTATCCTGCTAAGGACAGAGGTAGTGGATGCCTTTCTCCACTGGTTCTGGAGGGGGCATGGTGCCCAGAGTGCTTCATCCTGCTAAGGACAGAGGTAGTGGATGGGAATATCCACTGGTTCTGGAGGGGGCTCTGTGCCCAGAGTGCTTCATCCTGCTCGTGACGGACTCAGTAGCATCAGTGCCCTTGGCGCTCATGGGCCAGCAGTGCTTGTAGCGGCGGTGCCCTGTTCAGCGGTGCTTGTAGCGGCGGTGCCCTGTTCAGCGGTGCATGTGGCGGCGGTGTCCTGTTCAGCGGTGCATGAGGCGGCGGTGCCCTGTTCAGCGGTGCTTGTAGCAGCGGTGCCCTGTTCAGCGGTGCATATGGCGGCGGTGTCCTGTTCAGCGGTGCATGAGGCGGCGGTGCCCTGTTCAGCGGTGCTTGTAGCGGCGGTGCCCTGTTCAGCAGTGCATGAGGCGACGTTGCCCTGTTCAACGGAGCATGAGGCAGCGGTTCCCTGTTCAGCGGTGCTTGAGGCGGCAGCCTCCTTTGCAGTGACTCTGCTGCTGGCGGTCCTCTCTCTCCTAGCGGGGCTTGTGCTGGCGGTCTTCTCTGTCCCAGCAGGGCTTGTGCTGGTGGTCCTCTCTGTCCCAGCGGGGCTTGTGCTGGCGGTCCTCTCTGTCCCAGCAGGGCTTGTACTGGCGGTCCTCTCTAGCCCAGCAGGGCTTGTGCTGGCGGTGGCCTCCTGGGCAGCAGGGCAGATGCTGGCGGTGGCCTCCTGGGCAGCGGGGATGATGGCAGTGGCCTCCTGGACAGCGGGATGATGGCGGTGGCCTCCTGGGCAGCGGGGATGATGGCGGTGGCCTCCTAGCCTGCGGGGATGATGGCGTTCTCCTCCGCCGTACTGCTCTTCCCAGACTTTCTGGGTTTCTTGTGGCCCTTCCCCTTGGAAGGTGTCGCAGCTGACCCCACACTCCCACCGGGACCCCTGGGAGCGGCTTTGGTGGCTGGAGTCTTCCCCCTCTCCTTCCGGGCACTGGCCAACTTTTGATGCTTGACAGGTGGGGGACTGTCCGTGCTGTGGCTCCGTGCTACACTGGCTGCCCTGATGGCCGGTGCACTCCAGATTCCGGTGATTACAGGCACCACTGGTCCCGGAGATGCTGTGGCTGAGGTGCTAGGTTGGGAACTGGTGAGTCGGGCCCTAGGACACAGATGGGGTGGGGGAGGTGTCGGAAAGAGGTCAAGGTTGGACAGGAAAAGTTTTTGGGAGACACTGGGACGAGTAGCTGGAGGGGGTTTGGGAGTGGAGGAAGAGGTTGTGGTTGTAGGAGGTGTTCATTTGGTGACTTTGGGTGAAGGTGCATGCACTGGAGGCTGTCGTGAGGTGGATGGCTGTTGGGTGGGTGTGTGCCTGCATTTGTGTATCTTGGGAGGTGGCGTCAGAGACACAATGGGAGAGGACACAGGGGACGTGTGAATGGTAGTGGGGGTGGTGACTGCACGTGAGCGGGGTGTGGTGGTGGGTGTGCTGGTGATGGCAGTAGTGGCTGTAGATGTAGAGCATGCAGGTGTGAGTGTAGATGAGACTTGGAGGGAGGAGGGAGACAAGGAGGAGGGGGACACAGTGGAGGCAGTGGATGTTGGTGTGTCTGCATGTGTCTGATGCTTGCGTGAGTGCCTGTGTGATGTGTGGTGCTTATGTTTGCCTGAGCTTCCCTTCTGTGTTGACGTGTGTGCATGCTGGTCTGAAGGTGTGCTTGGGATAGGCTGGGGTACAGGGGATTGAGTCTGGGTGGAGGAAGTTGGAGATGGGAGGCTAGGGAGAGGGACAATGGCTGCAATCAGTGCTGAGGCCAGAGTCTGAAAAGCTCGCTGAAGGGCCGCCTGACCAGAATGAATGCCCTCCAGGAATGCATTGGTTGGTTGCAACTGCCTTTCGACACCCTGGATGGCATTCAAAATGGTAGACTGCCCAACAGTGAGGGACCTGAGGAGGTCAATGGCCTCCTCACTGATGGCAGCAGGGTTGACTGGGGCAGGGCCTGAGGTGCCTTGCTCGAAAGTGAGGCCCACCCTCCTGGGTGCGCGGGCACGGGGCAAAGGCTGAGTGGCTGCTGGGAGGGCGGTGCTGGTAGGGGGGGATGGCGACTGTACCTGTAGATGCGGGGGGCAAAGATGTTGCCGCCACCATAAGGAAGCTCCCATCAGAAGACGAGTCCATGTCGCTGGTCTCAGCTCCTGTCCCTGCCGTGGAGCTCCCTTCCGTCCCACTGGTGAATTCAGACTCCGTAGTGTCGCCCTCCAGGGCCATGTGGGATGCAGCTCCCTCGTGCTCCGGTGCCACTGCTCCTTCGCCTGATGATGCTAATGCACACAGGAACAGGGAGACCACAAAAAGGGGGGGACGACAGAAGAAAGACATGTTCAGTGCATGCATTACCGCTACCGTTGGCGGACACGACAGACACAGAAGCCCCCTGCACTACGCCGCGCTCTTGGGCTCCACTGTTCAATCCCTGGGAAATGGCCTACTAGGCTATGGATGACATCTGCACACATGGATGACACAGGGGCATGACTATGTGTACTTGGCACTTTACAGAGGTGGAGTGGGGTGCCACATGGCCTGGTTTATGGAGGGACCTTGCCTACTAAACTCGCCCTGGCCTAGGGAAACCCACAGCCCACTTCCCCCACCCAGACACCTCCACTGCGCGCAAAATCAGCAGGATGAGAGTGTACTCACCCCCTTGTGGCTGCTGTGATGCCCTCAAGTGCCCATCCAACTCCAGGTACGCCACCGCCAGGATCCTAAACATCAGGGGGGACATAGTGCGACGGGCACCCCTCCCACGATGGGAGGCCATCCCCAGCTGAGCCTCCCCGTCTTCTTGCTCCAGCGGTGAATGTCCTCCCATCTTTTCCAGCAGTGGGTACTCCGTCTGTGGTAGACGCCCAGGGTCCGGACGTCCTTGGCGATGGCACGCCAAATATATATTTTCTGGTAGGCGCTGACCTACATGAATTGTACATGGGGAAAAGAAAAGTTATTACCAACTGCACCGTCACAGTCATTGGCTCCCATCCCTACCCTTGCCATGTGGCATATGCACTCACCGTCGTTTCATGCACGCCGCAATCTCCCCCCCCCTTCTTACATCCACCCCACTCCGCACAGGCATAGCCCATACAGCATGCTCCCAGTGTACTTACCTGTTTTTCTGGAGGACCGTATAGTAGCGTGTACTGGGGGAGGACCCCGTCCACAAGTTTCTCCAACTCCTCCGATGTGAAGGCAGGGGCCCTTTCCCAAGACACTCGAGCCATTGTCTCTTCCAGACCGAGGTCACAGCAGCACTTGCAGTTTAGGTCCTCCCCTGTCGAAGATCAGGTATCGAGTGATTGAACAGATAGAAATTGGCGGTCACGTCAGCGGCAGTGCGTACCGTCACCGCCGGCGTACATCGTCATTGGCTCCTGGGACCCATAGGGGCCAATGTTAACCAATGCAGCATTGTGCCGCAGTCTTCGACCGCCTACCGCGTCGGTGTACAACGCCAGCGCAGTTACCTCACATCCCATTGTCCCACTTTAGAGGTTAGGCAGCCGCCATTTCAGGGGCCTACATGGCTTCATTTTTAAGTGCGTCACACATACCTAGGCCTAGACTCAACACACATTCAGGCCACTTTTCGGATTAGGATTTGTGTTCTGAGTAAGCTGTGGGTTCGTACCTCTGAGTTGTTTGACTCTGTGCTCGCTGTTGTCCTTCATAGGCACCGTCCGCTGGGACATGTGAGGAGATGGCGGCATCCTCCGGTGTACAGACCGCTGGTGGACCTGTCGACAATGGAGGAAAGACATATGATAATCACATATAGGCTTGACCGTGACACAATCCAGGAACTGTGTACCCAGCTGGATCCAGACCTGATGTCAGCTATCCACCATCCCACAGGAATCCCCCCTCAAGTGCAGGTGCTGTCAGTGCTCCATTTCCTTGTAAGTGGGTCATCTCAAACAGCAGTGGCCATAGCATCAGGGATGTTCCAGCCTATGTTTTCCAACGTGTTGTCCAGAGTGTTGTCTGCCCTGCTGAAACACATGCAGAGCTACATCATTTTCCCTCAGGTGGAGGATTTGCCTACAGTGAAAGCTGATTTCTATGCCCTGGGACATATCCCCAAAATCATAGGTGCCATTGATGGGACCCATTTGGCTTTGGTACCCACCCGCAGGAGTGAACAGATGTACAGAAACCGGAAGAGTTATAATTCCATGAATGTGCAGATGGTGTGTTTGTAGACCAGTACATCTCCCATGTCAATGCCAAGTTCCCTAGCTCAGTGCATGACTCCTACATCCTGCGGAATAGCAGCATCCCTTATGTGATGGGTCAACTCCAGAGGCACTGTGTGTGGCTATTAGGTGAGCACCTGGAAACAAGACAGTGGGAATGGTTGTTTGGGTCTGGGGATATCCCTACAGATTAGTGTGTGTCTAACAGTTGTCCCTCGCCATTTGCAGGTGACTCTGGTTACCCCAACCTGTCATGACTGCTGACCCCAGTGAGGAATCCCAGGACAAGGGCAGAGGAATGCTACAATGAGGCCCATGGGCGAACTAGGAGGGTGATCGAGCGGACCTTCGGCCTCCTGAAGGCCAGGTTCAAGTGCCTCCATATGACAGGTGGATCCCTATTCTACTCACCAAAGAAGGTGTGCCAGATCATCGTGGCCTGCTGTATGCTTCACAACTTGGCTTTGCGACGACAGGTGCCTTTTCTGCAGGAGGATGGTCCAGATGGCGGTTTTGTTGCAGCTGTGGAGCCTGTGGACAGTGAAGACGAGGAAGCAGTTGAAGAAGACATGGACAACAGGGACTCAGTGATCCAGCAATATTTCCAGTGAGACACAGGTAAGAATACAATCCTGTCTACTACATGTACTTTAACACTACTACCTCTCTACTGTCTGTCGTTTTCACGCAGTGTATGGTCACTGAGTTGTCACTTTCCCTTACGATTTCACAGATGTGGGTCCCACTGTGTGACATCTGCTTTGATTCCTCATGGACTAGAGCTGTGTGACATAGGTATGTTGACATTACAATTGAAAGAGCTTTTTGCCACAGTAATTGTTAATACACTATTCCGAAATCACAGACTGACTCCAGATTGTTTTGTGCTTTGAAGGGTGTTTATGTAAGTGCAAAATATTCGAGGGGGTTGCAAAATGGTGAGGGGTGATGGTGGAGTAATGTCCATGGTAGAGTTCAGTTTTTTAGTCTCACAGGTGCATTGCCCAAATGGGCATAGGAAGTGAAGCTGGGGCAGTTTAAGGATGGACAGGGTGACAAAGTGTGACAGAAGGATGACATCCAGGGTGGTCTCATTTCTTGGCGGGGTCTTGGCATCGTTCTCTGTCTTTGTCCTGGATCTCAGGGACCGTTTGCGGGGTGGTTCTCCCTCTGCAGGGGGTGGAATGCTGGTGTGGTGGTCCTGTGGCGGTGCCTCCTGTCCACTAGCGCCGGCAGAGGTGGTGGGCAGTTCATCGTCCATGCTAGTGTCAGGGGCCCCTTGTTGTGCCACAGTGTCCCTCCTGGTGTTGAGTACTTCCTTCAGCACCCCTACAATGGTGCCCAGGGTGGAATTGATGGATCTGAGTTCCTCCCTGAAGCCCAAATACTGTTCCTCCTGCAGGCGCTGGGTCTCCTGAAACTTGGCCAGTACTGTTGCCATCGTCTCCTGGGAGTGGTGGTAGGCTCCCATGATGGAGGAGAGGGCCTCATGGAGAGTGTGTTCCCTTGGCCTGTCTTCCCCCTGTTGCACAGCAGCCCTCCCAGTTCCCCTGTGTTCCTGGGCCTCCGTCCCCCAGACCGTGTGCCCACTGCCACTGCCCCCAGGTCCCTGTTGTTGTTGGGGTGGTGGGTTAGCCTGGGTTCCCTGTAGTGGTTGACACACTACTGATTGACGTGTCCTGGGGACAGAGGCATGGGCCCGCTCGGTTGGTGCTGTGCTGGTGTTTCCAGAGGGGGAGAGTTCTGTGGTGGCCTGTGACTGTGTCAGGGGAACCGACTGTCCCGAGGTTCCCGATGGGCCGGACTGGTCATCTAGATCCAGTTGGACAGAGCTGCTGTCATCACTGTGGGCCTCTTCTGTTGGTAGTGTGGACATGTGTGGACCCTCCTGTCCGGTGACGTTGGATAGGAGTCCTGCAGGGGTATAAAAGGATGTTTATTACATCTGTGTGTGGCATGGTGTGCAATGGGTGGGTGACCGTGTACCCCAGTGCTTGCATTCCTGTATGGGACCTTGTGTGATGATGGTTTAGGGGGGTGTATGGGTTTGTGCAGTGGGAATGCTTTGGTGATGTTGCATGCAGGGCTTGGTGTTGGGATGTGTGGTTTGTGATAGTGGGACATCTGTGAGGAGTTGGAGTGATGGGGGTGAGGGTGGGGGTATGTGATGGCATGCAGGTAGGGTGGGGGATGTAATAGTTAAGATTTGACTTACCAGAGTCCAGTCCGCCATCTACTCCTACGAGGCCCTCAGGATGCAGAGTCTTGAGACCATGGAACGCACCTTCCCCCGTAGGTCATTCCACCTCTTCCTGATGTCATCCCGATTTCTTGGGTGCTGTCCCACTGCGTTGATCCTGTCCACTATTCTTCGCCATAACTCCATCTTCCTTGCAATGGTGTGCTGCACCTGTGATCTGAATAGCTGTGGCTCTACCCGGACGATTTCCTCCACCATGACCCTGAGCTCCTCCTCCGAGAAACTGGGGTGTCTTTGCCGTGCCATGGGGTGGTGTGGGTTATGTGTGGGGTGGTGTGTGTGGTGATAAGTGTGCTGATATGTAGTGGGGTGTTGTGTGAGGTGCATGGAAGTTATGTGGGTGATGGTGTGGTGTGCCTGTGGATGCTAGTATTGTTGGTGGTGGTGTCTCTGTCTGTGCTTCTTTCTCAGTTGTTGTCGTAGGGGTTTGTGGGTGATGTGGGTGTGTGTTTTATATTGTATTGGGTGTGAGGGAGTGGTGTGTATATGCGTATCAGGTGTGTGTATTTCGATTTTTTCAATGTGGCTGTGTTTTGTATGTGTGTGTGTATTTTGAGCGCAGCAGTGTGTACCGCCAATGAAATACTGCGGTTGAAAGACCGCCGTGTGGATTCGTGTGTCATGATATTGTGGGCGTATTTCTGTTGGCGTGACGGTGGAGGTTTTGTTTTCGCCAGTTTATCACTGACCTTTGGTGTGGCGGACTTGTGTGGGTGTCTGAATTTTGGCAGATTCCGTGCTGTGGGTCATAATAGCTGTGGCGGATTTCCGCAGCCGTGGCGGTGTGTTGGCGGTCTTCTGCACGGCGGTAAGCGGCTTTTACCGCCAATGTTGTAATGAGGGCCTAAGTCCGATGATAGAATTCTTCACCGAGATGCATATCGGGAGAGGGCTCCAGGGAGGTCAGATTCAATCTGCGACTTCGTCCCGGTGAGAATCTCATCCTGAGATAAACACTAAGGGGCATATTTCTACTCTGTCTGCGCTGAATTTGCATCAAAATTTTTGAAGCAAATTCGGCGCAAACCTAGCACCATAATTATACTTTGACGCATGAGCCAGCGAACGCCAAAATTCCTCCATGTGCGTCATTTTCTGGACATATGAAACCGCCTTGCGTTAATGACATGCAGGGTAGGCAGTCCCATCCAAAAAATGACTTAAACACCTGCGCGCCATATTTATCCTACCGCGCAAAAATCCTGCAGGGCTGGGAGGCGGAGATGGAAAATGGCGCACAGCACGATTTGCGTCAAAAATTAAAGCCTGGGTCAGGGCAGGCATTAAAAAGGGGCAAACGCACCAGTACTTAAGGAAAACACACAGAAGCAACATCAGAGCTCCAAAAGGAAGACACAGAGGTGCTATTCATCCAGTAGGCACGAAGGCGCAGAGCACAGGACCAACACCAGCAGCTTCCACCACACCAGCAGGTACCCCAAAGGCAACGCAGAAGGCAGGAGAGGATATTCCGGACCAGGACAACCCTTCTGGGCCTCAGGGAACATGACATCATCCAGAGGTACAGACTAAAGTGGCAAGCCATTTAGCAGCTGCTGCACCACACTGAGCCACAGTTGCCACCCAGCTTGCAGACACCCCACATCATTCCACCAGAGACCAAGCTGATAGCTGTCCACCACATGTTGGCAAGTGGTTCTTTTCAAACCACTGGTGCCCTGGTTGCCGGGATCTCACAGCCTTCATTCTCTGCCTTCCTACCTAAGGTACTGGATGCCATCATCTCCCTCACACCCGCCACATCAGCTTCCCCAAGACACAGCAGAAGCAGCAGGAGACCAAACAGGGTTTCTACCAAATTAACGGCTTCTCACACGTGCTTGGTGCCATTGACTGCACACATGTACGAATTGTGCCACCTGCTGCAACCGAGCATCTATACCGCAACAGGAAGCACACATACTCCATCAATGTGCAGGCCATTGTGGATCACCGGGGTTTGATCACCAACATCTGGCAAAGTATCCTGGGAGTGTACATGATTCATTCATCTTTCGCCACTGCACCACCAATCAACACTTCCAGGATGGATGATATGGAAATGGCCTACTTGTTGGTATGTACCGAAACCCAGTTATATACACACGGCACAGCAACCCTGTAGGATAAACAACACATACACCACTACATTGACACGTGGCCAGGAATACACTGAGGTTGTGACACTGCTAGTCATGTTTGATATCCTGACCCAATGGGATACACACCTATGGACAAATGACAGATGCAAATAACACTCTTCCAACCAATACTTACTGTGTAAGGGGTGTGCAATGTGTTTTGCTGCAGGTCAAACACCATGAGACACGTAGCATGATGATGATGACTCTAATGAATGGGACATGGAATCATTGAGGCTGTACCAACATCTCACATCCCTCCTGGGCTGACATTGCCCACTACCAATAAGCAAGTGGACTGTGCAAAAAACACATATTGATATGACAATATTGCAAAGTGCACATTGCTACACATACGGATTGAGACTATTACAAATATACACAACAGATGTAAAGGCATATGGACCTTCTTACAATTAAACCTTCACCCCCACAACCAAGTTAGCCACATTAAGTGGACCAGGTTCAGTATTGTAGGTACACGTTTGAACATGAGCCAACTCGGTGAGGGCAGAAAAATAGGTTTGCATAGAACTTGTCACACATGGGATATTTGTGCATTGACAATTGTCAACACTTCAGTGCTGCCAACTTATGGAGATGTGTTGTACATTGTCACCTAGCCAAATCAAAGGAACTCACTGATGTTTAACAAATTCTATTGCTTATGTTAAATTGGATGGGATGTTCAGGCCATATAGATGCAATTGTGTTACCACCACTGTGGAATTGATTCTGTGTATGGAAGTATCATGTCACCCCCAGGTAAGACACATGGACACCTCTTTCACATGACATAATGCATGGTAGTACACAATGTACTGCAAGTGCACAAAAACACATTGTACAAAACTTCTATTAACTATAGTCACCATCACCACTTTCTTACCATATCTCATTAAACACCTAATCTAGTCACTAAATCATGGTCTGGGTAATTATTTTTGCATCACATGATCCCTAGGATTCACAATCAGAGTTCAGCTTCATCGAGCAGTGAAGTAATACAGAATAGGATACTGAAAAAGCCATATCAGATTTGTTGGGTATGAATGTACACCCGACTTCACACACAGTGTAAATGACATATATGGTGTTCATTTCACATTTGAAGGGTAATGTCAGAGTAGCACAGCTATGGCACACATCCATGTTGGCAACATGGTTCATTGCAGCATATGGCACACAACTAAGACACCATCAATCACAAGTAAAAAACCTGCTTCATACATGAGGCAGTGGATTTGCAATTGCATTAGTAACAGGAATGTATGGCCACACCCTTGACAGAAGTAAGTGTGATATCAGCTATCTCTGCAAGGAGTATGTGTGACAAGAAGTCCATGTAAGCTGCAAATAGATAGCATGAGTACCCCAAGTATGACAAGCATTGCTCACAAGACATGCCCTGTGCATGCCATCCCAGGTTCTAAGTTCTGTCACAGGCATTTATTCAGTCTCTCCCCACCCTTCTCTGGGTGGCCATGTAACAGGACTATTTGTACCCAGATAATCCATCATCTACACACACCGAGACTCACATTCGGACTCCAGTGTGCTTCCCTCTTTAGTATGGCATGCCATAGTCCTATTTCATCTGATTGCATGGACTGCAGGTCCCAAAATGCACTGCCTGGTGGTCTGTAGGACCTGTAATCACCTGTCCATTGCTTCCCATGTAAACGGTACTATTGGTCCTTTGAACTGGATTCCCCCATACAGGACTTCTGAGAGACTGAAGCTGCACACACCTGTGAGCACTTCTATGCAGACCAGCCATTTGGACCTGGACTACCATTGCTGCTGCCTGGAACTGCTTAGAAGCTGCCATTTTCTGAATATCCTTGTTGTGCATTGCCGTATGAACCACTTGTGTAACACAGCCCTTGGGTTATTGTGTAATGTTGCAGCCGACAGCACATATCCAGTTTTAATTTTCCACAGTCTTGTTCAGGCTTTTACCAGTTTGAGTCTGCTCACTGTGCATTTGCCTTGTTCATGTTAATTCCTAACAGAGCGTGCATTCTGTTAGCCTGATTGTTACCTGTCTTTGTGTTACCATAGAGGTTCCCTGTGGCTACATTTCTCTCATAGTTGCTTTCCATGCCCTCACTTTCCTCCTGGGGTATTGTGTCTGGTAGGTCTATGATGAATCCACAAATATATTGCATAGTTTAATCAGTTTACATATGGTATCAAGGTCTGGGACATGTATTCAAATAGCCTACCCCCGCACTATCCCTTGCCTGTGTTTCATGTATGCATGAGTGACAAACAGTGACAGTGTACTATGGCTGTATGCATGGATTGGGAATGGTGCCTCCAGCACAAAAAACAACGTTTGCTAATATGCATGAATGGACAAAACATGTTTGTGCCCTCACGGTCCACACACAGATTCACATTGGCTGCTACTGAATGATGGTGGTTGCGTGGTGACTAGCTGTGAGATTAATCAGCACAGAGACACTGATGTTCCCTGTTGCAGTGGGAATTTTCAATACCACCCTGTGTACAAATGTTGTGATGAAAGCTGCCGGGTTCTATTTACTGATCCATTATGTTTGTGAGCACACCAAGGTTGCCCTGTTGTCAGCCTCATAAAACCTCTGCAATGCCATAGCTCAAATATCCCCATGTGTGTTGTTAATTCCCCTTTTTCTTTTGGTCAATTCTGCTTTGAAGGATACTCTGTTAATGCAGGGAATGGATCCACACACTCATGAGTAGACATGCACGTAACAGTGACAACATGGAGGTCAATGGAGACACAGGGTACACATGGCTACACACTTGAAATGGACACCTTTGTGCAATTAACCACTGAAAATATGTGAACACATGCAGCCTCTTCTGCTTGTCCTCCACTGCCACACGAGAAACATCGGTCATATATTGGGCTCAAACTGTGGAGTGACATTACATTTTTGGATTGTTTTCCGACTCTGTGCCACAAACGCTGTACCTACATAGCATTTTCAAATGACTGAATTATGGCTAGTATACAAACAAGTTACCAAGATGTGGTATCCAACATTCCTGTACATGTGATGGCTTACTCATTGCCATTATCAACCGTCTATCCTGTGCATAGTTTGTCATGGGAGATGTATTGTCTGAAAAGTCAGTTCAGTTCACACAGCATTAGATGCTACGTGTGTGACAAACACATATCCTGACTCATATCTACACTGAATAGTTTCTGATGGTTATCCACATTTATAACACATGCATTCAAGCACATTAATGAAAGCACGTCTTGTGACGTTCACACAGAGGCCCAACAAAAATTGAAAAAGCCAATTCACAGACATTGACACACAGGCAATGAGTTAATGTATTAAGTTGCGGAGCCTTGCTATCCTCTATTGACGCACAACCTGCTCAAACTGGGTAATACTAATTTGTATTAAAAATGTTTGGGTATCTATTGCGTCAGTGAAGAGTGCTCATCCGGTACAACAACATGAGTATCATGGTCCGCAGTAGTGTGGTCTGCCACATGTGCCCAAACACTGGAATATACAATGCAGGTGCAAACAGCCTATCTCTGTACAGTTACAGCTGTCATGTACTTAAAAAATTTGAGAAATGACACAAACACAGTAAAAGACATATATTTTTACACAAATGCGTCAAAAAAGACACATATGCACAAAAAATCGCTGCATATACATTGAAAAATGACGCTCACAGCCATTATACATCCATTGTGTAATTCCTACACTGTACCATCACCATGAAATTGGTTACCAATGCAAAATATTTGGAACTATGAATGCAGGGTAATTTTTAAGCATTTGCGTAAAAACAAATTGACACACAGACTGTAAGGGGCATAACATTTTGACGCGTCATAATAAAAACACACCGCATTTGAGGCAGGAAGTGATGTAATAGGAGATCCTGTTTACAGAAATGGTACAGTAGGTGTACTTTCACTATCACTTTGCAGTCTGTGATTTTTCTAGACTGTGTGGCTGTGCTGAGAGTTTTGTCTGTCCAATTTGTGCTTTTGTCTCCTGTGTGCCTTCCTATTTGTCATGTGCTTTATTTGTAACTGTCTCAGTTGTTCATTATGAGTGTATATTTGTCTTATTTGGTGTCTAATTTTGTCTTTGTACTGTTGGGAGTCTGTAGTGGGTATTGTTAGTTTGGGGATAGTTGGGCTGTTTGTGGGTTACTTTACTTTCATTTTCCTCCCTCCTTTCCCTTTATTTTCCCCTTTACCATTTATTAGTACTATTATTTCTGTCATGTTGGGTAGGCCACGTCTGGGAAAAATGGGTGAGGAGGTGCTGGGGGCATTCATTTGGCTGGTGTGCCACTTCCTCCCCTGATGATTGAAGCAGGGGGCAGGGTGATACAGGGGTACCAGACGGAGGTGAGGAGGCTCAGGTGGTCCACCGTGCTGTACTATCTGCGCCGCATTTTCAACACACCGCGCAACAACCACAAACTGAAGCAACACTGGGCTGACCTTGTTGCCAGAGAGCAAGACCTGCTGGACCACCTGGGTGTTGTGATTGGTGGCCCTGTTGGTGGGTACAATACAGAGTAATGTGCACATTAAATGCTCTGTAGTGACAGTGGCAGATTTGTTGATATGCTGCAGGCAATGTTTTTGGACATGTGGAATGCAAGTTAAACATACAGTAGCCCTGAGTTATACAATAATTGCTACACATTACCATCATCTGTTAACGCAACAGCTGCACAAACCTACAAAACACAACTTGATCTTGTAAATTAGTGCTGCTTTCATGTCAATAGATGATGGTAATGCAGCTCAAACATATGATTTATCCATGGTCTGTGAGTGTACCAGGAAAGAAATGTTTTTCACACGCTAAAGCAAGGAATTAATGTGGTCCCCAATTATTTTGAATACATGTCTGAACAGTATTCTGGGCCATACGTGCAAAGTTCTTCCCAACCTCAGGTAATATCTTAGGCTGATAGTTTGACTTGGTTTGTGCCACAATTAAATTAGGAATGGATGCCAAAGTAATGCACATGGGTTAATATCTAAATGTTTGGTGCTACTTTCCATAGCTGTAGCGTAAAACATGAAGCAAATGCTACAAAATGAGGAATAACAAATATCCCTGGCCTTCTGTTCATTGTTCCTGTGTGTTTTATATTGGCCTTGTGCACAATAGCTAGAACTGAGCTGATGCATTTGCCATCTGTGTTACTTTGTAGCCATGCACTTCTTATAAGTTATTGGGTCATCATGGGATACCTGAAGTTGGGGAATGCATGGTCACAATGTATTACTTGCATGATGTTGTGCAAGGGACCCCTGACCAATTCCATCATACATATAAAATACTTTGCTACTTTATGTTTGGTACACCCCTGCTGATCTAATGCAGCATATGTACAATAGCTAACTTCCCAGTATGAAGGCTATCACAGACGTGGGTGTATGCTAAGATCAGAAGACCAGCATTCCTGTGACTAGTGCCATTCCCAAGGTACATACAAATTCAAACCTACATTATCATGATTGACACAGTAGGACATTTGCTAAACCATGTTTCAATAATGGGACAGTGTCAGTTTGCTGTATACCCGCTGATCTCCCCACTTGGCTAATGTAAGATGATGAATGTGGCTAACCGTGAATTCCAATTCCCAATATGGGTACACAGGGCAATGAGTGACACATTTCAGGTGCAATGACTACACCTGTGCCCATGCATTCTGTCACAGATGACCAAAATATACACTGTCAGCATATATTTCTTTGCTGTATTAATTTCGATAAATGGCCAATCCATGTTTAGCGTCATATTGTCATCAAGTAACGCACAGGATCCCTGCCATTATGGTGTCATGGGGCATATGTGGCTCAGGGTACACTGTAAATGTAGCATATGTAACCTACAAACAACACAGGCCCACATGTAAGGGACCATAGAAAGCATAATAAATCATGGGTTTTACTCAAACCACATGAGCATCACACAGTAACTGATTGTCCCTTGATGCACGAGCCACAATACCTGAGTGACTGGTATTGCAGTGCACCAGGAATGTGGCTTTGCATGTCTCTCATAACAACAAATGATGAAATGGAGTACACTCTATAAATGAGTCTGCAACCAACTGAGGAATCATGTTTGTCACCACATGATAGTTAGGGCCACTGTATGTGTGCATATGTGTATGTATCACTCACTGAAGTGACAGGGTCTGTACATGTTTGGAGTGGTATGTATGTTGGAGTATCACTATGCCTGAGGGGCTGGACTTTCATATATAATGTCACACACAGTAATTTTACTTTAAAGTGTTGTACAGTGCACAGACATTGAGCACATTTCACCCATCCATGCTTTACAGGTGGACCTGCCCCTTACACAATTGGAGAAGTGACTCGATTTGCAGACTCAGACATATCCAGTAAGTGTTGATATTTCAGTTCTGTGTTTGCATCTGTTGTGTGATTGACTCCTGTGTGTTGGACACATAGCAAGGTGTGATGTGCTGGCACATGATCTGATATGTAACTTGACTGGAGTTTGACTTATTTTTCCATATTTGAGTTGGACAATCAGTGGCGTAGAGTCATATTTTGGGATTGTAGTGCAGCCCTGAAGGCATGGCCATGTGAATAGGGTGACATTTGTTGTTACATGTCTTGTAATGAAAAATTAGGAGAGGGCCATTTGCATGATTTAGTCAGCAAGTCCTACCCTGAATCACACAGAATTCCGATGCCAAAGTATTACCCACATACTTAAGCCTCCCTGTTCACTAATGAACATGTTAGACTGTATGTTTGACTTCCTAGCAGCATCTTGCTCCACATGTTGTGCTACGTTTATGTGGCACTTGAGTACAATGTCATAGGTGTGAATGCAGCTCATGCCCAGATGGGTGCTTGCATCTATGTGCTTGTTGTAGGACAGGTATTGGTGGTATCAAATGATCTTGACAATTGTCTGCAATTACAAACATAAATGTGGATGGGATTGTCCAATGTTTGTGTCTATCCTAGTTGGACACGCTCCTTACCTGTGGTGGACTGACTAAACCCATGTACAGATGTCCAAAGCTTCCTGGCTGTCCTTGATGTTTGAAAGTATGTGTTGCTTGTCCATCCTCCCCTGACGCACAGGCTTAGGGTTATGAAATATGTGTACCTAGGTGTGAGGATCCAGGTGTAGTACACAGACATGTAATTCTGTAATTCATTTGTTTCAACCTAGGATACCCACTCTCAATTAGCAACTGCATACCATCCTGGCAATTCCATTTACAAATCACAGCTCTTGTGGCCCTTGATTGTCATCCAGAAGATAGTCATTAGTTGGCCTGTCACATGTGGAGGACTTGCAGCATTTATTATGTGACTAATGGCAGAACAATGATACTTAGAGCAATTAAGTATGTACATATCTTTTTGAGCATTGCTGTGCTGTTAGATAGGGCATGTGTAGGCTGCGTTGCCATGTACTTCCTCAGGTAGAATCTGAGATCTGTACGATGATATGGCCTGTTTCAGCTACATTAGATGTATTTTTTGATTATCATCAGTAGCTGTATCACACAATGATGTAACTAATGTTTGGCTTTATCTTTTTTAACAGCAGCCAATATGGATGCCAACCAGATCCGCGAATTTCAGAGGAGGGTGATGCTTTACCGCCACATTCTGAATGTAGAGTCTAGGTTCTGCCACATGACACGTCGTTATCGCCATGAGAGAGCCTCAGGGGTGTGGAGGGCATTTGCCCAAGGGGGCCCATCTGTGTCCACAACAGCCGCCACCACCAGCACCACCACTAAGACGCAAGTGGCAGTAAGGATGACAGCCACCACTGCAGGTCCATCAACATCCTCCGCTGCTGGACCACCGATAGCAGCCCCTGCACCTCCCCCTCCAAGCCTGGCACCAGCAACTGCACAACCCTCCACAACTGGCACACAGACCACCCCTGCTGCAGTCATTGACAATGTAGAATTTTGTTCAATGCAACGTGACGTGCCACGGATGTTGCGCAGACTGGACAGGCTGCAGCAGGAGGTGTCCCAGATCAACAAGAGAGTGCTTGGGATTAAGAAGACACTGCGGAGGGCAAACTTGTGACTTGGAGACCCTCAGCCATGATTCCCTCCCACCCTCCTCTTTCCTGGTTCTTATATTTAGTGGGCTTAGAGGCTTAGAGTTAGGTTAGAATAAGCTGTTAGTTTAGTTTGTATTAGTGGGTTGGGGGGTGGAGGGTATGATATTTTTACATGTGTTGTTTTTGTGGGTGGTGGGTGAGGGATGATTTTGAGGTTTTTGTGTATTAAAAAAAAAAAATCCCCAAAAATATTTGTTTATTATAAGATAGTATGTGTTTAGATTAGTATATGTTGTCCTCCATGTGTCCTGTCATTTAAGGGGGGTGGGGGGTTAATGTTTAGAATGTTTAGTTAAATGTGATAAGTAATTTTAGCATAGGGTAGTGAGGGCCAGTTGTGGGTAATGTGTAGTTAGGATAGGTTAGGTTAGTTAAGGTGTTTCCCCTAGTTTTAGCATCCTATTTTTACAGTTAAATAAATACGTAGGTACTCCTTTACAGTATGTGTCAGATGCTTGGGGATCAGGGCCTTGGCATGGGTGAACAGTGTCAATTTAGTATTTGCATTTGTGTTTCATCCTGCATAAAAATCCCAATTGAGCTGTCACATTGGCTGCTACACCAAAGCTACTTCGCTAGGAAACTGCCATCCATTGCACCCACCAGTCAAGGTTACTATGGTTCCCAATGTGTATTTACATTTGGATCTATGTTTTCAATCTGTCATACCTTGAGACCAGATTTGGTATTGAGGACACTGTGGTACATCTGCCTGCAGCCTGATGTTCACGTGAACCCTGATAAGGTGAGTGATGGTATAATCTCACGTAGCATAGTATACATAACTCACACCTATCATTTCTTACATTGTACTGCCAGGTTACTTATTTGTACTTACACTCGTACACATCCATTCCTGCTGTATGGTATGTGTGATGACAATTTTGAGTCAAATGTCACATACCTAAAGATTGTCTTGAAGAAAATGTTGAAGACAATGAATTTCTGCTTAGATTATACTGTAATGTTTCTATTTACTTCAGATTTAACCCTCATGAAGGGCAGATGATGGTACAATCCAGACCACAGTGCATAGTTATCAGCCCACAATCTTTCAAGGCAGTTGTATTGACATTCTATGGGCATTGACATGAGGCAAACATCACTAATCTCCCTTATGGCTGATGTGTCACATTACACAGGGACAAAGTGGTTGTGTAAGTGTTATTTATTTTAAAGTGCTGTAGTGCTATATTTACATAGTCCAGGATTGTGAGTCCATTAGTGTGACACCTTCTATTGTGATACTACACAAGTACAAAAGGACATGTCATTAGACATGCTGGGGTGAAGTGTCATACAGTGCAGAGGGACATGAATTGCCAATGAGGTAGTGAGAGACAATCACAGAGCATAGTGTCAAGGTAAACAGTGGGCTGGAGAACAGTGTTTGTGAGCAGCTGTTGCAAGACTGGCATGTTACAAAGCACAGGACATTGGTTATAAGTGCCCATGTGGCAGGGACTAGTGCTCACTGGTACTCTTACGGGGGAAGGTGATCTGTTCCACGTCTTCATCTTCTGATGTATGTGTCGTCTCCTCTGCCCTTGGTGGTGATGGGTTTGAAGGGGCAACTCACACTTCAGTGTTTGAAGACATGGAGTCAGAAATCCCAGTAGCTTCCAAGTGTGGGGCTATTAAGGGCAGTACTGCAGCAAGGAGGAGCTGCTGGCTCTTAAGGATAGCACCTACATCACTGTGGTAGGCAGCCAGGTCGGCCCTGAGGGGATCAATATTGCATTCATGCACGCGTTGAAAGGTTTGTTGTTGGAGGTGTTGTGTCAACTCCCTTACTGCTGTGCTGATTTCCTTCATACTTTGTTGAAATTCTTGTAAGGTTGATGTTCGCTCTTGCATGGCTGCTGCCTGTTCTGCAGATGACATCATACACAAAGCCACCCCCTCTAGGCTGGCTGCCAAATTTTGCATCCCCACCCGCACCTCCTTGGCCAGCTCCCGCTGTACTCCAACTACAGTCCTCTCAAAGCTGGAGCCAGTGTCGTCAGAGTCCTCAGCTCGGTTGGAGCTGGCAGGTCGTACAATTGGGGTGGTGGGTGGTTCCTCTGTGATGGCTGCTTCTTCTGTGCTCCTCCTTGCGACTGAAGTTGGGGTCTGGAGGGTTCCAAGGACATCTTGGAGGGACTGCTGGCTGATGTTTGTCAGCTCGTCATCCATGTCATCAGGGAAGTCCAGGACAGGCATATCCCCAGGAGAGCTATCGTCCTCTGCAATGAGATATAGTACAATTAGTGTGTCTGTGTTGTGGTATTTGTAAAGTGATGTGCCTGACTTCCTATTAGTTGCACATTGTGATCTTGGCTCCTGTTCATTGTTCCTGTCTTTAATATTAGCATTCTCCCAGGCCTATGCCCCACCTGCATGTCACATGTAGTGTGGGCAGTTTGGGGAATTGTCTGCGTCACATCCTCTAGGTGTCGGTTCTGCCCAAATTGTATGTTGCCACCTTATTGTACAACTCAACTCTCCGTCTACTTCCATTCTCATGTCGTGGCCTTGCACTGGCTGTGGGTGTTCTGATGGCACTTCCACCACACTTAATAATCTGGAACTGCCCCAGACTCTGATATTTCACACCAGCTATATGTTGCTGAGACCTAGCATATACTATGTATAGCATTGGCGTGGCACAATACAGATGTCAGCATTGGTAGTGTGTAATGTTGATGTTGGGGAATGTGTGCTACATTGGATTGCACTGATGGTCCTAGCAGTATTCCATTTCCTCTTCTGACTGTGCAGTGTGTTTCACTAGCTGGAAACATATATCCTCCCCCTCAATGCTGTTGTCTGAGCAGTATGACAGTTGGGATGTTGGATGGGGTCATCACAGCTATTGTGACCCAGGCACAGGGTGGACCCTGACATGTGCAGCATGGGTATGACATTACTGCTGTGTACCTCATAATGCTTATGACAAAGGCTGATGTTTGTAGTGACTATGGGCATTCACATTTGACAGGATTAGCACATTTTTGTTGGTTACAGGGGATTGATAACGTCGTCATCCTGAACCCTCTAATTTGGGTGTGTTTGATCCATGGGCACATAGCTGCCATTAGCTACTTGACCTGCACAAACAGCAGAGGTGGTAGTGGCAACTGTTGTCAATGGTAAATTCCACTTGCTGATATGGCCTGAGACTGTTAATTGAGCCCTAGTTCGTGTAGCGAGAATACCAGCTGTTGTGTTACAGCAGACCAATTTTACGTTGTACCCTACCCTCCTGGACTGGCTTTACCTTTCCAACATCATTGGCATGGCAGCATACCCCAATGCAAAAGTTATTGGTGTAGTGTTTTACTGTGCCCCAGGTTTGCCCTGCACAGCCCGTACCCCCGTGCCGTGGCCCTTTACCCTTTCCATTCCCTGATTATCATGACTCACATGCATTGTGCAGTAGGTATGCCCCCCCTGCTTACAGTTAACATTTAGGCATTTTAGTTCCCCATGCCACTTACCCTGCATCTGTGTTGTCTCCTGGTAGTCTGCGCTGTCCTGTCCTTGAATCCCTGTGACGATCTCCTCAGGGATGATGGCTGCCACCATCTCCTCCATGTGGTCCAGAGCCTCCTGTGGTGCTGGACTCCCACCTCCAGTCTACAGTGCTGCCTTCATGTTCATGGCCATCTTTTCCTTGGTCCTGCGCTTGCAGTCATGCCATCGTTTCTTGCACTCGATGACTGTTCTCCGAACTTCTGCAACACTGTTTATCTTGTCAACAATTTGCTGCCAAATTGCCTCTCTCCTGCTAATTGGCAATTTAGAGTAGACAAAAAGTTGGTGCTGGTGTTCTGTCACCTCTCTCACCAGTATTTCCTGCTCCTCTGCACTGAACCAACACTTCCTTTTCTTCTTCTCCCTCTCCTGGGTCTTGTGTGGGTACTCCTGGCTGGTTCCTGGTCTGTTGTCATCTTCCTGGGGTCTCTCAAAGCTTCTGGGATCCATTTTAGCTCTCCTTTGCACATTTGCTGTGTTTGCGCCACTTTTTGACGCAATTGTGGCAAAAAAAGGCACATATGCGGTTTGCGACGTCGTAAACCGGATCAAAGTAATTTTCGCCGCATTAATGTTGTTTTTCTTTATGACGTGACGCATTGGTTTGAGTAAAAAAAAATGAGTCACACCAGTGGTTTGCGCTGCCGAGCGTCAAAGTTTAAATTTGACGCCTGAGCGGTGCAAAGAAATGGCGTTAGCCGGCATTAAAATTTTTGACACAAAACTGCATTGGCGCAGATTTCCTTCAAAAAGTATAAATATGTCCCGAAGTCTGAAGGGAAACGTTTGACTGAGGCCCCCCGCTTGCTGTAGCGTGCTGTATCTGAGCAGGGCTCCATCGCCCTCAACCTCAAATTTTGACTTTGCCCGAGTCGAGGTGCAACCAGATTCCCATGTGGCACTTTCAGTTTCTAAGCAATAGGAAACATTAATATTTGAAAAATCATATCTCCTGTTCCCCTTTATTTGTTTGTGTGTTAAGTTAAAGATAAAAAAATTCTCTATTTTTACAATTTGGTTTTGGATTTTTAAACTGTTTTTTTTTGTTTTATTTTATTATTGTTTTGTGATATTTGGATGCTTTACTCAAGTTGTCTCCTAAATTAAGCTTTGTTGCTCGTTGTCAAGCTACCAAGGGTTGAGCTGGGGTTAATTTATTGACACCTAACTGGCCCTGGTTGTCTTAGTGGCCCATTGCTAAGTGTAATACTTACATGCCTTTACCAATAATCCACCTTCCAACAGTAGGTAAAAGACAGACTACGGAATGCTCTGTTTTTGTGGTAGTTTGGGCAATAGTTAGGCTAATCCAGAAGATGTGCTAAGCATTTGTGTAACTCGCAGATCAATAAATGCGGACACACACTCAAAAGAATAACTTGAGACCAATTTACAAAAATAACATCAATTTTTATAAAATTATTAAAACCAAGATCACCAATATACAGTATGTAATTTTTTAGTTATTTTTTTAGAGTTAAAAAAAAATTGCTTTTCTGTGCATAATTACCATAGGAATCCATAGGAAAAAAATAAAAAAATGCATTAGAAATCAGGCAAAGCTCTCACAAATGTCATCTTTTATTTTTAGGTCGAGGTCATTGAAGTGTTTAATGGGCCACCTGGAGCATGTCAGCCAATTCCCGGTTCAAACGGGAGCAGCGACTGAAGGTTTTGAAGCAGGTGCCCAAAGGAGAAGGGGAACACTTGAAAACACTACGAAAAGATGGACTTAAATGTAAGTCCAGTGGGTCCCCTTGGAGGGAGGGGGTCACAAGTGGTTAGGGATCCTTAGAGCACAGCTGGTTGGTCAATGCAAGGGCCAGGGAGGCCAGGTGCAGCGCAGATAGGTCAGCCAGAAGTTGTGCAACTTGGATTCCTTTGGAATCAGGAGCAGGTCACCTGTAGGTTAGATTGCAGGTCAGCAGGGCCATGCTTGGAGGTAGTTTTGGGGTATCCTGAAGTCACTTGACTGCTGCTTGCATTTGTGCTTTTGGTAGTCCAGAGTGGACTTTGCTTCTGGGTTTATGACATTGGGATTTTGGTACACCTGGTAGTGGTACGCCACAGCTGCAGAAAATTGCAGTGCCATCAACCTTGGCACGGTGGCAGGTGTTGTCCTTAAGGTCTGCTGTACAGAATGTTGCTGGGCTGCTGGGTCCAGGTAATTGATCAGTAGTTGGTCACTTTACTGTAACTTGCCTGCTGGGTGCACAGAGTGATACCTTCACTCAAAGGGAGGCTCTTGGTGATTTTTAGAAGGCTGGAGGTGCTCTGGGGTTTTATAGAGTCCTCCGGGATTCCAGACAACACCTCAACAGCAATTGGCGAGTCCTTGGAGCATCATGCAGAGTTTTCACCTTTTTCTTTCTGAAACAGTGCTTCAGTTCTCGTGCTTAGGTCTTCTTTGTCACATTCATCTTTGTGTCCAGCAAATCTGAGGTCTTGGTCTAAGAATCCCCTCTAAATACTGTATTTAAGGGATGTTAGGGGGAGTACCTGGTAGTGACCACCTACCTTAGGGTTGCTACACCCACTAAGTGACCACTTCCTGTGGTAAGGGGTCACATCCCTATCCCTGAATGGCTATTTTCCTGCCATCCAAGATGGAGGAAAATGTAATGGTGTGGTGATCTCTATTGCCACACCTGAGGAGTGGTGCAGTGTGAGGATAGCTCCTCCTCCTATTCTTTCTAGGTTTACCACCGGTCTTGCTTCCTAAAGTGGGGTACAACCATTGGGTGGCCATTGGCTGCTAGCAACAGAGGCAAAGATCAGATTTCAAAGGTGACAAAGCCTTTGAAGCTGACTGTTAATGCAGAGTGCCTGCCTGGGTGGAGAGGTGTAACACCTCCACTCAGGGAAGGCTTTGTGTTCTGGTTCCTGAAAGCAAAAGCCTCTCACCCCGTGCGTCCAGAATCATGTCTGGTGGTGGCAGGCTGGTTAGGATCACCAGTCAGCAACCATGCCAGGGCTGTTAGGTTTTACAGAGGGCACCTCTAAGGTGTCTTCTGGGCAAATATAATAAATCCAACACTGGGATCAGTGTGAGAGTCTCCTTGGGTGTGAGAATAGGTGTGAGAGTGGCATGCTTTGAGAGTGGGTGAGAGAGTCTCTCTTTGTGTAAGTGACTGGGTATAAGAGTGTCCGTCTGGGTGTGAGAGTGAGTATGAGAGCGTGTGTCTAGTTGTGAAAGTGGGTGTGAGTGTGACTGTTTGAGTGTGTTAGTTGGTGTGAGACTGTCTATCTGGGTGTATGAGTGCCTGTGAGACTATCCATTTGGGTGTGTCAGTGGGTGTGAGAGTGTCTGTATGGATGTGTCAGTGGATGTGAGAGTGTCTAAGTGGGTAGGTGATTAGATGTGAGAGTGCTAGGTGGGTTTGTAAGTGGCGGTGAGAGTGTGTGCCTGGGTGTGTGAGTGGGTGTAACTAGATGTGAGAATATCTGTGTGGGTGTGAGAGTGGGTGTGACAGTGTCTGTATGGATATCTGAGTAAGTGTGTCTTTTTCTTGGTATCACAGTAGGTATAGGAGTGTCTACCTACGTTTATGACTGGGTGTGAGAGTGGCTTGCTATGTGTCACAGTGAGTGGGAGAGTGTTGGTGTGTATATCCAAGTAGCTGTGAGAGTATATATTTCTTTTTGGACGTTTTCCAAAATCCACTGATCCACTTGCAGATTTACACTGGGGGGCCACGCTGATCTGCAGATCTTGAATACGGTCCGAAACAAAATTATGGGCATTACCAGCCCACTACATTGTGTCTTGTCACATTTTATTAACCCGTGGGTCAGGGTACCGCTACCCTGACCTTTTGTGCACATTGGAGTCCATATTTCAGCCCCGTGGACTGCTGAGGCCTTAATTTTATTTAATCAGGGAATGCTTCCAGGAGCTGAAATATAGGCACAAATATACATAAAGGGGTAAGGGTAGAGGTACCCTGACTCCATGGGGTGAATCATATTGTGATACTACACAAATGAATGGGCAGTTAATACCTATAAAAGTTTTTTTTCAACATTTCCCAAATACACAGATCCACCCGCGAATTTCTACCAGACGCGACGCTCAGCCACGCAGGTGAATCCAAGGTTCTCGGGAAGCATACAAAAACAGGTTTGTAGGCATTTTCAGCCATGTACTTATTTTTCTGTCACATTTTCATTCACCCCATGGTGTCATGGTACCTCTGCCTTGGGGACTTTATGTACTTTGCAGCTTGTATTTCAGCCCAGGGACTGTTCCCCGATAAAACAAAATGGAGGCAGCAACATACCTCTCAGGTTCCGGCTAGCAAATCAGAATGTTCCACTTGCGCATGAATCCGTTGACCCACCCTGGCTGGATTGATAGAGGGTCTCTGTCCCTCAATATTTATATTTTTTCCCCTTTAAAATCGCCACAACTATGGAACAGGTTACACAAAATCACAAAAAGCACAATCTGAGCAACAAGATCTAGCCTTCTGTCAAATCTGGTGTAATTAAGTTCAGTGGTTTGGGCTGTAGTTGTGTCTAAAGACCATATGGGAAAATGCATGGGTGAAAATGCATTTTGAGACCACCCCTTTTTCTCGGTTGCCAGTAGGTAAAATCAATCTATCTATCTATCTATCTATCTATCTATCTATCTATCTATCTATCTATCTATCTATCTATCTATCTATCTTTTTTCACTGAAAACCAAAGGTTACAGGGTTGTTATTGTTAGGCTTAGATTTTAAAGGTACAAAACCATAGTAAAAGTAATGTGGTACATTGGAGTGGCTGTTGACTAAGAGAATGTGCTGTGAGGAGAGAGAATTACCCATAATCGGTGTGATTTGAATCACAAGTACCTTGTCACTGGGCATTAAGCATAATAATTTGTATTTGTCATTTGTACAGCAAATCTTTAAGCATAGGATTGGCCCAGTGCCATCCTTGCCAAGCTGTAAAATGACAAAATCCGTTCACCACTCCAGGCACAACATTACATCTTTGGACTGGCAAAGTACCTTCAAAGCCACGCTGGAATGAGCAAAAACAACCCCTGATGCATGTTCAATGTCATTACATATCTTTAGAAGGTTTAGCTTTGTCCAGTCACAAGGGAGCACACAGTATAAGTCAAAACAACACCCTTTCAGGGTTAAAGTGATACGCAATTTATACAAAACAGAAGAGAGTACTCTGGGTAATTCCCAAGTTTAGGCGTAAAGCAACTCCAGTAAGGAGCTCCCTGCAACACCAGCAACACTCTAGATTTGCTCACCTCAAATGTCTGTTTTTCTGGCAAAGTTTTTTAGCATAGGATTGGTACAGTGCCATCCACACTGAGCTAGAAAGTGACAAAGTTGTTTGCCATTTGTACAGCAAAGTCTTTAAGTGTAGGATTGGCCCGGTGCCATCCTTGCCGAGCCATAAAATTACAAAAGCCTTTTGTCACTCTCTTCTGTTTTGCATAGTTTATGCGTCACCCTAACCCTGAAAGGGTTATGTTTTTACTTATACTATAACTTTCAGCCTAAGGTAGTTATTACTCGTTCCTCTGCTATGCACAGTGTTTTATTCAATAATTTGATTTCTAAAGTTTTATTGGTATTGTCATTGACGTTATAAAAGTTGTCATGAGTGCTGTAATATCTAGGGTAATTAGCAGTGCATGGGTAGGTACGAGTTATAGTTACCATATATATATATGTACTACCTAGTGGCGGTAGTTAGGACCTAGTTTCTATAGAAAAATAGAAACAGCATTTTTTGTTTTGCTAATAACTTTGGCCCCATTTGATGACTCTTCACTAAATTTTTGAAGAAAATATGATGCTCACTTCAGCTGCTGTCTGTAAAGCTTTTGGGTGATCTGTCAAGTGGGGGGCGAGAAAAATGGGGTTCCCAAAATGCTTTTTCCCTAATCATTTTTCCATAGGGATTTTGAACAGCGATAGCACCCATCCTACTAGATGGATTTACACAAAATTCGGCAGAAATGTAGCTGTTGGTCCAGAAGGAGGCCTTTTTGTTATTTGGCGTAAATCCATTCAGTAGTTTATGAGAAATTAAAGAAAATCCTAATTTGTATATTTAGAGATGCAAATGCTTTGTGAACCACCCCAATCTCGTGTCGATATTTGATTGGCTGCCAAAGCTTCTACAAGTAAGTGTTGGCAGCTATGTTGGGACTTGGCTTCTGCTGAGTCCCAGAAAATAAGATTAAAAAAACAGAAAAGGGAATGGTAGGGACATGCTGACCCCTTAGCTCAGGTGCTGATGTCGCAGAGGGACCCCCCAAAGCAAAAAAACTTTTTTTTTTTAGTTATCACCACAATTTGCAGGGGATCTGGTGAAAAATATTTTCAAAAAACAAGTGGGGGCTCAGATGCTTGAGAAATCTGAAGCCCCGAGTGGGACAGTTCTGATGGGCATTGTTTGATCTGGGGGCTGCCTGCCCCCCTGCTGACTGTCACCTCCCAAGGGCTTTGAATAAATGAAATGTGGGGGCTGTCCAGCCCCTTCACTGCCCAAAGGACTGCCACCTCCCTAGGGCTTGAAAAAATTGGAACAGGGGGGTTGACCATCCCCCCCAAAGCCCCAGGGAACACCAGGGCTTAAAACAAATTCAATGTGGGGGCCACCTTGCCCTAATTAGCCCTGGGGACCACCCTCGGGCTCACCATAATTTTGATGCGGGGCTCCCCCACACCCCACAGGCGTATTTTAATTGTTTTAAGGGTGCCATGCACCCCTCTCAAGGAGCCACTGATGGCGCTGTGAACCTCCAGCCTCCAGGGCCAGCTCCTACTATGTCCCGGGGTGCCCACCCCGAGACATAACTGTTTGGTGCAATTTGGCAGGAGCTGGCAGCTCCCTCCGAGTTACAGCAAACACTCCACTCGCAGTGAGGGAGAGCTGTCAAACAGCTCTCCCTCAGTGCGAGCGGAGGTTTCCTCTGTTTCCCTATCTGCAGAGATGAAGGCAGGGAAACAGAGGAAACATTGCTTTCACAGTGAGGGAGATGCTTCACAAGTTCTCTCTCTGTGACAGCAAAAATGTCTCCCACGGGAGGTGGGGAGCTGGCTGGGACCCCGAGGACCTGCAGGCTCACCATGCGGTCCCTAACATTGTGATTGGGTACCCTGGGGGGCAGCCAGGTCACATGGTCAGGCCACGGGGTGAGGTCTCTAGAGCCAAGATCAGCCTGGGGAGGAGGGTCATGCAGCCTCCCTCCCCCCCCAAAAATTAAATATTTATGCCAGGCCCTTCTGTGAACTCCAGTTGCACACAGCCAAAGGCCATGTGCAGCACAGGGTTGTGTTGTTATAAGGCTTCAAACAACAGACATATAGTGGCTAAGCCAGATAGCGCAATCCGAGTGTGTCAAAAGTGTGACCCTTTATTGAATACCAGCTCAAGGGGGGACGTGGCAGCCACCAGACACTATGCAATGAGGGTAGACTCCCCTACAACATAAACTGATGTTCTCCTGAGCTACTTTCTTGCACAAAAAATTGATAGGAGTCTCAGAACAGATTGATAACTAACTGATACCTGAAAAAGTCCACTCTGTCATTAGGTTAACTTGTTTATTTGTCATCCTCAAAGTAGACCAAAATGCATATCCATGTTATTCTCTTACACTTCATACAAGTCATACAGGCAGTTCTCTTGAATTTCACAAGATCTCATAGCCAACATGTATTTCGTCCCAAAGGCAGTGAACTGATGACTTCATCAGGGCTACAAAAAAGATATAATACAAAATTAATTGAAACAGGATCTGTTATATATATCCTAATCAAACTCAAATAAAAGTGCCCAATTCTCCTATTCAGATATGAACAAGGAGATAGTGAAACAGAAAGTTAAAGATCCAAAGAATCATGCAGGTGAAAATTACAGTCACATGTGATAAGTGGAATGGAAATGTACATCAAAGGAAAGATCCATGATCCTTAGTGTAAAGAATTTTCATGCTTCATGTATACCAGTTTAAATTGCTCCAAGTGCCAAAATCAATTCAAATAAAAAATACAAGTTCTTACAAAACCATATAACAGAGTGCTTTGTAATCCACATATCTCACTCCAAAGCCATTAGTCTGTTAAAATCTAGAGATTTCAGCTAAAAGAAAAGTACACGCCTTTTGACATACCCATAGGAACAACTATGCCTTATTGATGAACATGTTAAAAATTCCCTAGATGCCATTGTTCAGATCCAAAGTTGATATGTTGTGTCAGTCCTATTCAGGACTGTATGTCCCTATGTATTTATATAGTACAGCCTAGAGCTGAAAAGATCAAAAGGCAATTAACCACTATGCACCTCACTCACAAAACCCAAAGAGAAAGGTTAGCACCTAAAGCAATCCTCTCAAAAGTATCTGATCAAAATGCCCATAACAATAATGTGAAATCACTACTGTAAGCTTACTTACCTTTAATCATGTCAGAACAAGGAGAGTATGCCTTTTTCAAAGTAGTTCGGCAGCGTGTATAACCTGCACCATTTTGAAAACTACATTTATACGAGGGACGTCACTATCATCGGTTAAGACGCACACCGACATATTAATTAAATAAAAATAGTGAATGGACTAAAATTTATGTCCTATATACCATTGCTGTAACTGCAGTAGCCATATTTGCATATCCTGTCTTCTAAGTACACATATTTCTACCCCTAACCTTTTCCATGTAAATCATGTGCTATCTCATAACCTAAACAAAATAATATGTATGATATCAGCACCAAAACTATGCCACAATCCATCTGTATCTCATAGGTTAAATTACATATAACAACATTGTCTGGCACAATAGATGCAAAATGCAACAACGTAAGGCACTAATTACATCGACATCCTAACGCATACTGCTGGTGATGCATAATAGTTAGAAAGTGGATTATTGGTAAGGGCAGTTAATTACCTACAATTAGCAGTAGGCTACAAACCCCCACTAGGTCTGTCAGGGTGTCAATAAATAATCCCAGCTCAACCCACAGTAGCTTGGCAACAAGCAGATAGGTTTGACTTAGGAGACAGGTGTGTAAAGCATTTAATAATCACAAAACAGTAAATAAATAAAACCCAAAACATAATAAAAGTCCAACACCAGTGGATGAAAATAGATTCTATTTTTATCTTTAAAATAACACCAAAACGACAAACATTCAATAAAGGGAACCAGAGAAATGAATTTTTAAAGATTAAGGCCCTCATTATGACTTTGGCGGTAAGGATGGCTTACCGCCATGCTGACTGCCACCAACACACCGCGGCGGATCAGCGCTACCCATTTTATGACACACACATAGCAATCCGTCACTATGCAGCTACCCACACAAGTCCGCCAGCCCAAAGGTCGGTGATAACCTGGTGGTAGCAAAACCCACACCGTTACACCAACAGAACTACGCCCACAACATTATGACCCACGAATCACCACGGCGGACATTCAATGGCGGTAAACCATTGGCGGTACATACCGCTGCGCTAAAATTACACACAAATACAAAACAACACTACATTAGACAATTTAAACTACACACACCTGACACCCATTGAGAAACCACACCCACATCACTATAAAACACCCACCCACATTACCCACAACCCTTTATGACTACAAACAAGTGCCACAAGAGAGATAGCAAGACCACAGATAAGAACACAGCCACATATCACCTTAACCTTAACCTTAACCTCTGAGGAAAGCAGCTGGCTGAAACGAGAGGCACGAGAGGCATTTCCGGTTCCGGGTTCAGGGTTCAGGTCAGCGCGCCGGAGCGCGGAAGCAGAGCGGAGCTGCTCACAGCTCGCCCACATCGTTGAGCCTCCCAGCCCCCGGATCACAGCTCACAGACCGCAGGATCAACCGGGAGCGCCCTACCCATAGCGTGACTGTCAACTGAGCAACTGAGCTGCCACCGGTGCCACCGGTGCCCCCAGCACCGTGACAGCGAGCAGAGGAGGACAGCGTTCCCCCATCCCCTCCCCCCCTCGGCGGACCCCCGCGGAAGCGGCCCGATCAAGGGTGCGGCTTGCGGAGGGACATAGGGGCATAGGGGGTCCTTTGCCTGTAAATCTTTGGGTGACAAAGAAGACAAGAAGAAGAAAGGACCCCTCAAGGGTGGCACACCAGGCATCAAGCATCACCATCAGGCTCAGGACACTTGCTATCGGCCCTCTTCTCCAGGTGCTCCAGGTGCTGCCCGAGACCACCCAGCAAGAGGCAAGTGAGCAACAGAGGGCGAAGGGAAGCAGGGGCGGAGGGCGGGGGGGTAAGGGGGGCAAGGAGGGCAAGGAGGGCAACAGGGCGGAGGGAAGCTGGTCCAGGCTCTGGTATTGGTCCCACTGCAAGGGCGCGCAGCACCCCACACCCCGACCCACCCTGGTAGATCCACCAGGCAGTCCGTGGTCTCACCCCTCCCCCCCCCCTTTGCCCTGCTCCTGCTCCTCCACCTGCCCTTGCCCAGTGGAGCAAGTGCCAGGTGCGGGAGAGACCAACACGACACAATAAGGACAGGCCCTCAAAAACTCCAAACTCCAAAATCCCCCGAGGGTGATCGCACACTCAGATATCAACATCCGTTAGAGCCTCTTTTTGGAGGACAGCACTCCTAACTGTCTCAAAACAACAAAAGGCACAACAAGGCCCAACAAGGCCCTTCTCCCTCACTCCATCAGCCCGCCCAAAATCATCCTGCTCCAAGGCAGCAAAACATACCGATCATGAGATCAGGCAAAGCACGAGGCTGTATTACCAACCGTCCAGCAAAACAAGGAAAGAGAAAAAGGAAGGGAGACCTGGCTCTGGATGAAGCAACCCCCAAAAGGAGAGCAAGCAGCGAACAGGATCTCCCTCACCCCTCCCATGGAAGAGGCAAAACCTAACAAAGGGCACACGCGGGGGAGGCGACCAAATTTCCAGCATGGAAGAAACGATCTGGGGGGAGCCCGGCTTTTGGAAACCGGCGACTCCGCCGGAGGGGGTTCCCGGAGACCGTAGCCTCTCCCAAGCATCACAAGATAACCGATTATTTCCCTACTGCTGGTACCATTGCCACCAGAAAAAGGTTCGACTCCCTGGCTCCAACCCAAACAAGCTTTGGGGAAATAACCCCTCCCAGCCAAGACCGGCAACAGCAAGGATGCAGCGAAAGGAAACTCAGAATGAATTCTCCTCCTTCCCCCCCCCTATCGCCAACAGTAGAGATCAGGAAAAATCACCCCACGAGAGTAGACGCATCAAGTATAGTTCAGGACAATGCGATGCCAGCTACCCCTTCACCAGGATCCCTCTACAATCCTAGGCAAGACTTAAAGACTTAACTCTATGTAATAAACCCCTAGACGCCACTAAATACCAATGGACATCTAGTCCAGTGAAACTACCCATCCTGGACTCAGAACTGGTAGCAATCGCAGAACATTTAGAACAAGAATCTCAGGAAGGTGGCTCATTCTGTCAAAGTCCAAAACTTCACTCATTCCCAATGTATAACTGTGAAAAAGAAGAACAGGACCTCTGGGGTATAGAACAGGTCATCACAAACGGGCCAGTAAAAACAGAAATAGTGACAGCTGCACAGAAAGTCCCCCATAAAACACCAATAAACAAAGTTCTATCAAGTGGAATCCAAGAGCCCGACTTAAAGTCACAAGCCCCTGTGGCAGTCAGGTCAGAAGAAATGTGGGCTGCAATCCTAAATTCAATGCAAGCAACGGTCATGGTGCTGCAATTTCATTCAAACAAAATGGACATTCAAGTTGACTTGCTAAACACCCTGGCAGTATTTGTCTCCGGGATTGACAGTAAGTTGGAAAAATTAAACGCACTTATAACAAGGGCGCAAGTCACTCACTCTAATGACTATACAATTTGTTCCTGTAAAGAGGTGGTAGAAAAGATATCTCAACTGCCGCAAATCTTAGAGGGAATACTTCAAGAAATCCGCTCCACCCGGAAGGATGAACATACATGGCCTAAACCACTCGCCACCATGCTAAAATCTACTCCGAGGGAGCAGAAACAAAAAGAGCAGCGGCCCCTTTCCTCCCTTGCGCCCGTCTCATAGTTTTTAAGTGAGGAAAGAATATTGGCTGACAGCCGCCAACTAGCAATTGTCCACTGGGAACCCATGGTGAATCATCCTCCGCTACAGTCCAACAATAAGCCGAGGAACCCTGAGTTTCCCACAACTCGGACCCTCTCAAAAAGAGAACGAAAGCGGGCAAGGAAGGGAAGGAAGTCCGCCCAACCCCATCAACTAAACTCACCAAAGGACCCATTTAAAGACCAGGCGACGTCAAATGGAGGGTATAATAGAAACATTACTACCCACACAAGTACAAGCTCTAACATAATAATAGATGTGACAACACTCCCAGCCACAGCAGACTTCACACACTTAACAAGGTCCCCCCTGAGACCTCCCGAAGCGATTGGCACTATAACGAACCTAAGACCAAGCCCCACAAGGGACCAGCAGAGCACAAAACCAAAACCCATTACGCCTGCGCTGCCTCCTCAACTAACACTGGTCAATATGGGCAGTAAGTCTGCCATTAATCAAAGGGAAGATGGCTATATGGAACAAGACCCGCGCATAGAGCAAAATCAGTCACGTATAACAGACACGAATACCCTCCAGTTACTCTGGATTCCAGAATTCACCTCTAGGTCCCCCACAGATGTTCTTAATCGCTCTTCGATCTTAAGAATCATAAAAGCCTTACCGGATCTTCAGTTTGTAGCCTCGGAGGTCCTGGCAGCTATAAAATTTATCCAAGCAAGAGGCAACCAACACACGGATCCAGCACTCACCATCTTCTCGGCTCCAGATATCCCAAAGCGGATCTTGAATAGAAAGGACCTATTGAAAGCCTGGGGCATTGAGGTAACCACCTACAAAGGAGACCGCTATCCAACTCCGTTACTAGCCTCACAACACCTGGGAACTCCCAAAGGCACATGGTCGGTTCTGAAAGGAGTACATCAGGCCAGCAGACCCATTGAAGAAAGGTGTACTGAGGAGAATCCACCTAAGCACCCGCTGACAGTCCAAGTATGGAGAGAAGAAGGGAGGGAAAGAGTGGTCTTGGGTCAACAAAAGTATCCAGATAGGGAACGGGTTACCCCCAAGACCGATGGGCAAGAATTGAATTGGTAAGGATCAACCCGCACACAGCATTTTATCCATTTGCTTCTGGAACGTCGGCGGCCTACGGTCAAAACTGGAGGATCCTGCAGTAATACATTTTTTCAGCTCCTTCGACATTTTACTCATACAGGAATCCTGGGCAATGGAATCAATACCGATAATCGGATTCATGGAATATCTTAGCCCAGCAACAAAAACAAATAGGCCTGGAAGGCCAAAGGGAGGCCTCACCATTTACGTTAGCATCAGCCTTTTGGTAAAAATCTCTGAGTATAAGGAGGAAGACCAACCTTTCCAATTGCTCCAGCTAGACGATTGGGGGAAAAACACACAGGAGCCATTGATTCTGGTCAACACATACATCAATCCTAACAATAAAAAAATTAAAGCAAACAAACTTTTAACTCAACTATTAAGGATAAAAGGAACAATAAAATCAGCATTCTGGTTAATGTCGGGCGACTTCAATCTCAGCTTATTCCACAACCCCAGTGAGGATCACATCCAAACAGTTGTAAGAATGCCCGCCCAAACCCTCCCAAAAAAACGTAGGAAAGATAAAATAGGGGAGAGTTTCATACACACCTGTGAATTAGTAGGCCTCTTCGCGCTAAACGGACGGAAGTGCCCGGATATTCCACCGGCATGGACAAGATTCTCTGGGAAGTCGGTCTCCTATCTAGACTACACTTTGGTGTCCCCTGCTTTATATAAGTTAGTAAACACCTTTACCATCATGGACCGCACGGAAAGCGACCACAAACCACAGGTATTTGGGATTTGTGCATCACCGCAAAAACCAGAGAAAGTGGCAGCCCTAAACGGGACACTAGGCTCCGAAAATCTAAAGCGACTCAAATGGTCCTCTGACACCATTGAAAGACAAGCAGAAGAGGCCCTACGGAACCTAGAATCAACTATCACAAGTGGGGCAAAGTTGACAACAGTCTGGGAGAACTTTGCCCTCAACCTCATAAAAAAAGATTCCTTAAGTAACACGAGAAAGGGAGCACAATTGAATCACCGCCAAAGTTCACTTGTACCGCTGTCAGTGCGCAAAAGGAAAGCAGCAGTAAGTAAATTATTAAGGTCACTGCCTAAATGCCCAGATAATGGATCAATATTGACCGCCCTTAGAGAGCAAAGGAAATTGTATAAAAGGGTTCTATGGACCTTTAAAAAAGGCCAACAGGAGGCCCTGTGGGCCAAACTACATTTTGCGACCAAAACATCTGACTCCAAAAGATTTTGGAAAATCATCAATACAATAGACAATGGTGCAAAAGCAGGCAATAACGCAAACATAACAGAGGAAGTATCGGTATCCCATTTAAAGTCACATCTAAAAGAATCGACCATCGAAGACGGCCCCCAAATGCAGTTACATATGATTGGTGGGGATCCCAACACCCCTGAACCTTTGAAATTTACGGTACCAGAACTATTAAAAATCATTGGAAAGTCACAAATGGACTTTGCCCCTGGCCCCAATGGCTTACCGCAAGCACTTTTTAACAAGACTCGGAAAGATGGGCCAATTTTCTGGCAGCAATGTTTAATGAGGTGATCACAACAGGCATTGTCCCGGCATCCTGGAAAGGCTCAATAATCCACCTCATATATAAGGGTGGGAGCGCGCTCTCCCCAAGCAACTACAGACTAATCGCTCTTTTAGACGTTGACCTCAATTACTTTTCCTGCTGTGTGCTTAAACATCTAGAAGCCTGGATTACAGAGAACAATATTCTACCCTTTAATCAAACCGGGTTTACCAAGCACCAAGGATCATTAACAAATCTTATGGGGCTAGGCTTGATCATAAACAGAGCAAAAGCAAAGGGGACTCCAACTTATTTATGTTTTGTTGACTTTAAAGCTGCTTTTGACTGTGTCGCCCGTCGCAAAATGTGGGCCAAATTAGTACAGTGGGGGCTGCCACACCCTATTTTAAATGCCATCAAAATGTTATACTCTGATACTTGGGTAAAGGTCAAATTGGGGGAAGGCTCTCACCTATCCAGGGCAGTCAAAACAACAGTGGGGGTGAAGCAAGGCTGTGTATTGGCTCCAACACTCGTCAACCTGTACATAGCAGATCTCCCCGCCAAGTTAAATGGTCACTCATCCCACTCTCCATCACTGGGCGGTCAACAAGTATCCAACCTACTATATGCAAATGACCTACTACTAATCAGTAATACCAGAATAGGCATGCAGAAATTGTTAAAGGCATTAGAAGAATACTCAGGTTCTAATGATTTAGAAATTAATCATAAACAATCTAAAATGATTACCTTAAACCGCAGGCCAACCACCCAAGGTAAATGGCATATGAATGGGAAAACCCGAGAGGAAGTACCTCATACAGATACCTAGGATTGGTGGTAGATGCTAGAGGTAATTACACGCCACAAAAAGAGGCTATAAAAAACAAGACGCAGGCCCTTACTTACGCCTTTTGCAAGCTAGCAATTTCAATCTGTGGTCATGCTCTGAACCCACTAACAGCAGTAATGAGAGCGAAGCTACTTCCATCTATTACCTATGGGACCGAAATAATGAGGGGGATGGAAGTAGGTCTTCTGGATAAACTTCTGATAAAAACCTAGAAGCGCGTTTTTCGGCTGCCCGGACGTGCATCTCCAGCCCAGGTCAGATTGGAATTTATGCTGGTCAAACCGTCGTTAGCCCGACCGGCAGCATACATTAAATGCTGCTACAAACTGAGTCGCGCTTCAAAAGGGTCTTTAGCCAATCTAGTCTGGCAGGAAATTATCCTAGAAAGAGGGAACCCCAACTACATAAGGTATCTAGAAAAAAGTAAGAATCTTTTGAACTTAGATGATGTATGGAACCGGTCTCTACCCACCCCCGTTTTCAATAAAGCAGTGAATAAAGCAAGTAAATTACAGAGCTTGTTAGAAGAAAAGATCTCATTGGCCAAAAGGGAGCATAGTTGGTTGATTCTTAACTCCTACAAAACATTTAAAGAATCACCACTTATGGCTGGCCCCTACTCACGGAAAATCAAGCAATCCTTTCTCAGACTTAGGCTGGGTGAAGTCCCTACTTTAGACCTCACGCCAAAATGGAAGAAGGAGCGGCAAGTAGGCTCCCAGGAGTGCCGTCTCTGTCATCTAGCAGATGAAAACTTGATGCATGTGGTCTGCATTTGCCCAGCCCTGGCGGACGAAAGGAGACTCTTACTAAAAAAAGAATTTAACGGTTTAGAAGTTAGATCTTGCAGACAAGCATTAATTGCAGCCTTTAACCCTCGAAATACAATATTGAACATTAGCCTGGTTAAATTTTGGGAAATTTTCACTCTAAAAACCACAGCCTCTCGAAATAACCAACTCAGAGGGAGGGCAGAAACGATAGCGAAATCCCTATAACCCGCTTTGAACATCTTAAAGAAGGGAAGGCTCCTAGGTAGTCCATTGGGTTGTTTAGCTTGTGTCATAATAAAGTCTGGTACCAACAACCAGACTTAAGTAGGGGTAAAGAAAATCGATAGAAGGTCTCTTCCCACTTTGCCCTATTTTTACCAATACCTCATTGGGTTACTGTTTATATTTCTTTGTGGAAGGAAAACTTCATATATCATTTCATTTTAAACACAAGATTTTTTTTTTTTTTGGCGCTGTATGCTTTCTTACCTTCAATAAGATTGTTCTGTTGCCCTATTATCAATGCCTTATAGCATTAGTATGTTTTTTCCAAAGAATGTTATGTGGAAGGAAATTTTACTTACCATTTCACCCTAAGCCAAAGAACTGTAATTGTCTTTTTGAACTAAAATTGTTCTGTTATTGTTTACGTGGAAGGAAAAGTTTTATGGTTTTAATTAACTAATAAACTTGTTATTATCTAAAAAAAAAAAAAAAAAAATCTCCTTAATCTATACGCCATCCACGCACCTTACATCACACACCCCAACACATCACCCTGCACACCTTCACCCACACCACTCACACTACACCCATGGCATCACAACGACACCCCAGGTTCTCAGAGGAGGAGCTAAGGGTCATGGTGGAGGAAATCATCTGGAGAGAGCCACAGCTATTTGGATCACAGGTACAGCAGATATCCATTGCTAGGAAGATGAAGCTATGGCGGAGAATCGTGGACAAGGTCAACGCCGTGGGACAGCACCCCAGAACAAGGGATGACATCAGGAAGAGGTGGAACGACCTACGACCTACACTTTGAGGGAGTCAGTGGCACACCACCGGCCTACCACTAGCCAAACCGATGAACAGCCTTCCACCTCTGCTGCCGCTAGTGGACAGGAGGTCCTGCCACAGGACCAACAGGCCACCAGCGCCCCTCCCCTTGCAGAAGGAGAACCACTCCGCAAATGTTCCCTGCGATCCAGGCAGAAGTCAGAGACTATTGCAAAGACCCCACCAGGAAATAAGACTCTCCCGAATGTCACCCTTATGTCCCACTCTGTCACCCTGTCCACCATGAAATGCCATTGCTCCCCTTCCTATGCCCCCTGTGACAATGCATCTGTGATCCACATAGACTGGACTCTATCCTGAACTTTCCTCCATCAACCCAGCCCATTGCACATCCCCCTCTTCTTATTAGCACTTAAATTAACACACTTTAAAAAAATAGTATGGAGTATGTCAAATGATTTAACTATGTATTTGTTTAACAAGGTATAAACACTGCAATACAACTGTACAGTAATGTATACATAGGAATGACCTGTAGATGGCTGCAGTCAACACACCAGGAGCGATAGTGGGGCACAAATATCTGCAAATAGAGATGCCAAAGGGTACAGTGAGTGGGCATAGAAGTGGGAAAATCAGCCTGCCAGTGACAATTTCAAACAAAAGACTGTCAACAATAAGTGGAGTTACACTGTCTTACCTTTGTGTCATTGGAAGTATTGACAAATAATTGTACTTCTGTCCTCATCCTCATCCTCTGCTTCCTCATCTTCACTGTCCACAGGGTCCACTGCTGATGCACGCCCATCTCCAGCCTCATCCTTCTGCAGAAAAGACGCCTGGCGATGGAAGGCAAGGTTAAGCAACATACCGCATGCCACGATGATCTGGCAGACCTTCTTGGGTGAGTAGCACAGGGAACCACCTGTGAGATGGAGGCAACAAAACCTAGCATTCAGGAGGCTGAATGTCCTCTCTATAATTCTTCTTGTTCGCCCATGTGCCTCATTGTAACGTTCCTCTGCCCTTGTCCTGGGATTCCTCATAGGGGACAGTATCCATGAGAGGTTGGGGTAATCAGAGTCACCTGCAAATATCGAGGGACAACTGTTAGCCACACACCAACCCTTAGGGCCCACACCATACCCATACAACAACATCCACTGGCTGGGAACCAAGGCTCACCTATTAGCCACAGCTGGTGCCGCTGGAGTTGAGCCATCACATTTGGGATGCTGCTATTCCTCAGGATAAAGGCATCATGCACAGACCCAGGATACTTTGCATTGACATGGGAGAGGTACTGGTCCGCCAGGATCACTATCTGCACATTCATTGAGTGAAAGCTCTTTTGATTTCTGAACACCTGTTCATTTCTCCATGGGGAGGACAAATACAATATGTGTACCATTAATTGCCCCAATAATGGTGGGGATACATCCCATTGCATAGAAATCAGCTTTCACTGTGGCCAAATCCTCCACCTGGGGGAAAACGATATAGCTGCACATGTGTTTAATCAGGGCAGACAACACTCTGGTCAGCACTACTGAGAACATTGGCTGTGACATTCCTGCTGCCAAGCCCACTGTCACTTGGAAGGAGCCAGTTTCCAGGAAATGGAGCACTGATAGCACTTGCACAAGTGGGGGGATCCTGGTGGGGTGACGGATAGCAGATATCAGGTCAACCACCTATTGGACACACAGCTATATGATTGTGGCCCTGTCCATTCTATAGGTGAGGATAATGTGCCTGTCCTTCATTGTTGCCAGGTCCACCAGGGGTCTGTACACGGGGGATGTCTCCATCTTCTATTCATCCACAGCTGTTGCAATATATGGGGCAACACATTGAGCAGCTGATCAGTATCTCATATTTCCAAATACTACAATTAATTGCATGTTGTGATTGTAACAGTATATTGTTGGATATGTCCAAATGGTGCTTATGTGTACTGTGAAGCAGTTAGGTGCCATGGCCTGCCCCCCCCACTGAAATGACATCCGCCTGTCCTGTATGGAGGGACATGTGGAAATGAGGTGATTCCGCTGACGTTGTGCACCTTTGCGGTAGGCAGTCAAGAAACCGCCGTGCAACTCCTCATTGGTTATCATTGGTCTCTATCGATTACAGTGGCCAATGGTGATGTATGCTGGCTGTGACAGTACGCACCGCTGCGGATGTGACTGCCACTTTCTATCTGTTCACTCACTTGCTACCTGATCTTCAACAGGAGAGGACCTACACTGCATGTGCTGCTGTGACCTGTGTCTGGAATCAACCATGGCTCGTGTCACTGGGGAAAGGGTCCCTGCCTTCACCGCGGTGGAGTTGGAGAGACTGCTGTATGGTCCTCCCGACCAACTGGTGAGTACACTGTGAGCACGATGCATGGGGCATGAATGCATGGAGTGCTGTATGTGAAGGCCTTGTGTGATGGGAGTTGGTGGAAGGGCCCTGGGCAGCGTGCTGCATGTATGTGTGGCCATGAGTGTAACAGGCAGGACGGTCGGACTAATAACTTTCCTGTCCATTTCCCTGCAGGTCAGTGCCCATCTGAAAAAGGGTATATGGCGTGCCATCGCCAAGGTTGTGCGGACCCTGGGGATCTACAGCAGGCGGAGCACCCACTGTCAGAAATGGAGGGAGGACCTGAGATACTGGGCTTGGAAGACAGTGGAGGCCCAGCTGGGGATGGCCTCCCAATGAGGAAGGGGTGCCTTATGTGCATTAGCATCATCTGGTGGAGGAGCAGAGGCACCGGCGACGCGGAGAGCTATATTCCACAGGGCCCAGGGGGCCGAAACCACAGATGGTGAGGGCACCAATGGGACAGAGGATGAGGGAAGCACCAGGGCGGAGACTGGAGTGAACAGTTCAGACAGTGATACCTTCTCTGATGGAAGCTCCCTGGTGGTGTCGGACACCTCTGTGCCCTCCCCAACTACAGGTACAGCCACCACCCCGTACCAGCACCACCCTCCCAGCAGTCCCACAGCGAGTTTCCTGTGCCCGCTCACCCAGGAGGGTGGGCATCTCCTTAGACTCAGGCACCTCAGGCCCTGCCCCAGTTAGCCCTGCCCCAGTTAGCCCTGCTGCCCTGAGTGAGGAGGCTATTGACCTCCTGTGATCCATCTCTGTTGGGCAGTCAACCATTGTGAATGCCACCCAGGAGCTAACAGAACAAATGCAACAGACCAATGCATTCCTGGAGGGCATTCACACTGGCATGGCGGCCCATCAGATATCAATCCAGGCTCTGGCCTCATCTCTGATGGCAGCCATTGTCCCTGTTTCTAGCCTCCCCTCTCCAACTTCCTCTATCCAGTCCCATTCCCCTTAACCCCAACCTATTCCAAGCACACAGGCAAACCAGCATGCACACAAGAAAACACACAGGAGTGGTTCAGGCAAACACAAGCACCACACATCATCCCACAGGCACTCACACAAACACCATCCAGATGCAGACATACCAACATCCACTGCCTCCACTGTGTCCCCCTCCTCCTTGTCGTCAACCTCCCACCCAGTTGCATCTCCACTCAAACCTGCATGCACTACATCCTCATCCACTCCCACCATCACAATCATGCCTATCACTACACGCCCCTCACTGGCAGTCACCACCCCCAAATCCATGCACATGTCCCCTGTATCCTCTCCCACTGTGTCTGTGCCCCCTCCTCCCAAAGTACACAAACGCAAGCACTCAGACACCCAACAGCCATTCACCTCACAACAGCATCCAGTCCATGCACCTGCACCCAAACACAGCAGACTGACACCTCCTACAACCACTTCCTCTTCCTCCACTCCCAAGCCTTCCCCCTTTTCCTTTCCCAAAGTCCCTAGGAAGCTTTTCCTCTCCACCGTTGACCTCTTCCCTACCCCTCCCCTCCCCCGTCCTTCACGTCAGGCCAGGGTGATCAGAACCCTGGCAAGCACCTCAGCCACCCAGTCCACAGCCACAGTAGTGTTGACAGCTACTCCAGGTGGGAGAGGATACCGGGCAGCAGGCAGCAACACTGAAAGGGTGCCTGCACCAGGTGCTGCAAGGAAGGCTAAGGAGGCACCACCAGCTGCGTCAAGGAAGGGAAAGGAGGCACCCCCAGATGCTTAAAGGAAGGGCAAGGAGGCACCCCCAGCTGGTTCAAGGAAGGACAAGGAGGCACCCCAGCTGCTACAGGGAAGTGCAAGGGGGCACCCCAAGCTGCTACAGGGAAGGGCAAGGAGTCACCCCCAGCTGCTACATGGAAGTGCAAGGAGCAATCCCCGGCTGCTGACTGGAAGGGCAAGGGGCCTGCACCAGCAGGCAGGAAGGACAGGAGGCCTGGTGCTGGGACTCATTCAGAGTCCCCACCACCAACCATGGTGGTTCAGCCATCCGAGGCTGCTGGGGAAGGGCTGGAGCCTCACCCCACCACTGGCAGCACCGTCACCAGCACCATTGCCAGCAGCAGAAGCCCCAGTGGGCAGCCGTCCGAGGCTGCAGGGGAAGGGCTGGAGCCCCCCCCCACCACTGCCAGCACCATTGCCAGCAACAGAAGCCCCAGTGGGCAGCCGTCCGAGGCTGCAGGGGAAGGGCTAGAGCCTCGCCCCACTACTGGCATCACCGCCACCAGCACCACCATCAGCACCACCACCAGCACCGCCACCAGCACCGCTGCCAGCAGCAGCAGCCCCAGTGGGCAGCTGTCCGAGGCTGCAGGGAAGGGCTGCATCACAGGGCACAATGCCCTCTTCAGAACCAGTGGAAGAAGCCATTCAATCCCCCCATCCTCCATAGGATGAAGCTCACTGGGCACAATGCCCCCTCCAGAACCAGTGGAGAAGCCATCCACTCACTCCATCCTCCACAGGATGAAGCTCACTGGGCACAACCCCCCCCCAGAACCAGTGGAAGTAGCCACCCACTAGAGAGACTTTGGCCTTGCACTCCTCAGGACCAAGCGTGGGCAAATCGCCTAGTTGAGAGACTGTGACCTTGCACTCCCAAGGACCAAGCAGTGGGCAAACCACCCACTTGAGAGACTGTGGCCTTGCACTCCCCAGGACCAAGCAGTGGGCAAACCACCCACTTGAGAGACTGTGGCCTTGCACTCTCCAGGACAGCGCACAGGGCATGTTGGCCCCTCCAGGTCCAGTGGTGTTGTACCATCTTCCGGCTGAGGTGCACCCCCATTCCCCATTCCACTGAGGTGCCTGTGTATTTTTGACCTGTTTCCCCTACAGTGTTCTCTCTGTGTTGTTGCAGGAGTGAGTTGAGGCCTTGGCCTATGTGCTGTGGCCCTGTGGCCCACAGACATTGAGGACTGGGCAGTGTCCCTACATTTGTAAATATGTATATATACGTTTGGATTTTGGTGCACTTATTCATAGTATTTTATTGTATTACACTCACATTCTTCAACATTTTGTCCTTGCATTATTCCTGAGGGGTACAGGGTAGATATGTTATGTTGCTGCTTCTGGTTGTGTGTATGGTGTTGAGGGTGGGGGTGTGTGTGTTGCGTGTGTGTGTCACGCTCTTTTTCCTCCCCCCTCCCTTGTGTGCTAGGCGGCAGTACTCACTGTGGTCATCTTCGCCGGCGTTGGTGTTCATAATGTAGCAGAAGGTAGACGAGCATGCGAAAAATTTGCAACTCTGGCTTCATAGCGTCGTGGTTGTTCCCTGAGTCTCCACAGGTGAGTCCTTTGACTTCTGAGTTCTGTTTCCTCTAGGCTTTTGATGTCATTGGTACCGCCCCGGAAAAGGTGGTGGATAGGCCATTCATAATAGAGTGGGCGGTACATTGTCTTCTGCCTGGCTGTTGGCGGTTACCGCAGTGGTGCTTAGAAAACAAAAGCGCCAATCTTAACATCCGGTTGCACTTGACCAGGATAAAGTCAAACATTGAGGCTGACTTTGATGGTTCCCTGCTTGGATACTTTTACTTTCAGACTTAGAAGAATTTTTGAAGATCCCTCAACAACTGGGACAAAGCCACAAGTTGAATCCAACGTTGCTGGAGCCCTCTTCAGACACGATTCACAGAAGACCTCGGAGAAGAGTTCTACTTTCAGACTTAGACAATTTTTCAGGATGGAAATCTTCATCTGAGACCAAGTCGAAGTTGAAGCCATCCTCGCTAGAGTCCTTCTTGAATACCCTGTGCGGGAGGCCTCGGTCAACTTTTTACCTTCAGTCTTAGAAACCTTTTTGGAGCTTTTCTTCCCCAACGTCGGTCGACCCTTCACAGCAAACCTATTTCGATACAGCATTGTTGGATTGCCTTTGAAAGTCTGAGGCTCCAGAGCTTTTCAGCGGTACAAACCTGCAAGTCAGGCCGGGTTGTGGTCGACTTTGGCTGGCTTGGCTCACGATGTCGGGTTGGTCCACTTATGGAGATTGTTTTCCAAAGTTGCTCCAAAATTCTCCAAACTCCTGGATCTTGTCCCCAAAGTAGGTTTAAGGTTCTTTCGGTGTCTAAAACTCACCCCAAAAGTTCCAGAAGCTCTGAGTTGCTCCTTGGGGGTGAGGACTCCAACTCCCAGAATGCACTTGGTTGAATTCCAAAAATGACCTCTGGTCACTGTCAGCTGGTCAATTCATTCAGGGCTTGATGCAGGGGATTCTGGTCAGCTATTTTCTACATGTAGCATGCAGGGAGTCCCTTCTTGAAGCAGTAGAAGACAGGCAAAGTCATTTTCTTGGTGAAGTGTGCAGCAGCTGCAGTCCTTCTTCTGGGTGCAGTGTTCTGGTGAAGACCAGGGTCCAGTGAGGCAGGCCTTCTTCTTCTTGTCTTGTTCCTGTAGGGATTTGAAGTTGGGTGCAACTCTGCCAATTTTATCCTTGCTCCTGGGGTATAAAGTAAGGGTGTGTGCTCCTTTCTAATCACGTGCAGGGCTCTGCCCTCTTGAGTGACCACTTCCTGGGAAGTGTGGCAAAAATCAAACCAGGGGAGCAACATTCCTTCTAAATCCAAGATGGCAAAAATTTAATTTTAGAGTTTAGATCTGGCTGAGCCCATCCACTGGCGTGGCTACGTTTCCCTTAACACACCTTTTTCTTTATATAATCAGGGGGCACCTGGCTGTCTGGGGCAGCAGGAAATGAGGGAGGTACAGTTGCTGTCCCAAATGTCCTTCCTTCCTTTGAAGTCCAGTTGGCTGCTCTCTCCCTATCCTGTTCTACCATCTGTTGAGGCAGATTTTCTCCCACCAGATGCTTCCAGTTTTTCAGCCCAGGCCACTTCACATCTCATCCAGGCAGCCTGGCTCAGGCTGTCAGAGGCTGACCAATCAGAGAAGGATACTACAGGGCTGAAGCTGGGAACTTTTAGTAAGAGTTTTAAAACTCTTTCTAGGTACAAGTTATATTAAATTCAACAGTGGTAAGTTGTTAGATGTATTGAAACTTTTAATTTGATACTAAACTTGCCATATTTAGCTCCTTCCTATGGAAATACGACTTTATTATTTTAAAATAAATTCTCTACATGTTAGCCTATGGTGCCCGTTCACTACAATGGAGAGAATGTATGTAACTATTTTTTCCTCACCAGGTCTCATATTTTATAAAGTCCCTGCTTATAGTTACACTGCACCCACTCCTGGGGGCATTTAGGGCATACCTTAGGGGTGACTTGTATGTAAAAATAAGGTATCTTAGGACTTTGGAGGTTCTTTTAATTCCAAAGTTGAATTTGGGGTGAAATTTAAATTAAAAACAGCCAGTAAGGCAGGCTTGTCTGTTAACTGACACTGGGCACCACAGCAGTGCACCTATGGGTGTACTACCTATGCTGGGGTACCTAAACCTACGTTCCCTACCATGTACTAGGGGATTATAGGTAGGTTTATACAGCCACTTCTAATTAGCCTAATTTCCATATCCATTTTACTAAGAGCATATGCCAATGGACTGTCTAGCAGTGCCCAGGGCACCATCAGAATCAGAAAAACACCAGTAGGAGTTAAAAATGGGGGCAAAAGGTTGGGGAGCCTCTGCAATTATCTCTGTTTTCCCACAGTAATAATTCTCTATCTGGTACTTATCAGATGTAAACAGTAACCCATACAAAACAGGGGGTTGTCAGTTGACTATTGCTTACATAGTTCTTCTAAGAAAATTACGAAAGTGTGCATACACAGAGGAGGGGGCAAAGCAGTCCAAATTTAGAGATAAGGTGCAAAGAGTCAAGTGCGATATTCACTGGACCTCATTACATATACAGTGATCCAAATTCGTGTGCATCATATTTGAGAAGTGGGGAAGGTGGAAGAATGGCCTGAAGAGGTGTAAAATAAAAGGCAGGAATAATATACAGTTCATCAATTAGAGTACAGTACTTACATGTCATGTCCCCAAAAAATTGTAATTTATTGCCACAATCGAGTCTCCGCTCAATCAAGTGTGCGCGCATGATCCATCGTGCTTCACAATGTCTGAGGTGCATTTCCCAGTTGCAACCTCTCACAACCCCACACATAACATCAATGGCATGGAATATGAAATTCAAATGAATCACCTGTGAAGTACATTCCTTGGCATGTTGTGCACTGGGCTACCTCAAATCCAATTGTTTCAATGCTCTAAAATGTTCTGAAATACGATCCCTAAGGGATCTGATCATATCGTCAATGTACACCCTGTCACATTTGCATATTATCGTATAGACCACAATCTATATGTGTATGTATTGCGTATTCCTTGGTCCCGTGAAAAGAAAATGCAGTGACATTGGAAACTGTCTATTTTACACCTTGTACAATGTTCACATTTGTGAGCACCAACAGGAAGGTGTGCTAACCATGACCCTTTCGTACGATGCACAGGATAGCTGGGTCTTAGCATGTTACGTAAAGACCTACCCCCTGGGGTATGTGATACTCGGTTGCTGTGATAGAAACGGCTCCAAATCCTTGTTTTTAATCAACAGGTTCCAGTCTTTACGTAGGGATTTATAAACCCTGCTAGACATAAAACTGTAATTCTATGTCAGGACCGGAGGCTCCGATTATGCTTTCTCTTTCTTTACTGACTTAAAATAGCAGCCAATCACAAACAAAATAAACAAAAAACTAAACATCCCATGATGCTCTACTCAATGTCACATGGTCCAATCACCTATCGCAACCTCTGTCCATATATTACCTGACCCTCAATGTCACTTTCTCTTTCTTTCCTGCTTCGCCGCAGATAAGTGCATTTAAATATTACTACTGTGATTGTAAGTATTTATGTATATTGTACTTGCATGTTTGTAAAAATTTAGCGTCGCGATTTAGCGCACTTTACTTTTTGTGCAAGCACGCTCTCGTGCTATTGATTTTTGGCCTTTTTTGCCGATTTCTTGCCCAAATCTTGTGAAGTGGGAGCGGGAGCGTTCTGCGTGTGCTCCACGCAGTCTTTCCTTCATTTTAATAGCCCCGTGCACGCGCGCGCGCGCACCTCGTTCTCAAGCCGATCCTCCGTTTCGTTTTAGGAAGGCTCGGCTCGTCGAGTGCTGCGCGCGTGTGTCTGGGCTTTCCTAATCCCAGATCTTCAGTGCTCCCTGACGCCCCGTTCATAGAATTAGAACGTGGGTTGTGAAATTATTATTAGGCTTATGCCTAGAGTTCCTTCAGGCAGCTCCCTCCACGTTCCATAGTGGGCACATTCAGTGGTTTGCCTGTTTGGGGTTTTTGCACTCCCCCTGTTATCTGAAAGATATTATTTGAATTTTACAACAATATTAGATACATTCAAACAGATACTTATACTATTGCCTAAATACTTTCCCCTTCTAATTTCAAAATGGCTCAGTGGAATGATCAGGACACTGAATATTATACAGAAGAATTGGGGAACCAATTAGAAGTTAATTTAGTGGAAGCCCTTGATACTAGGGTCCAACAATCGGTTAATGATGCTCTTGTGAGAGCTTTAGGTCCCTTCTCAGGGCAACTTTTTGATTATGCACGCTCTCAAGGCTGGGTACAAGGCCAGCCTCCTCAACAGGAAGGTAAAAAGGCAAAAGCAAAAGCTAAAAATTTGGAAGAGCCTAACACTGATATTAGTGGTCTACATGCAGACGCCTTTGATAAACTTCGTAAGAAGCATAGCGGTGAACGTAATTACAGTTCGAAAAAGGATGTTTCTTTTTCCCCTTCATCCTCAGATAAAGATTCCTCTTCCGAGGATTCGGACGACTCGGAATCTCCAGTTCCTAGTAAGAAAGGTAAGAAAGTCATTCCGCCTTCTCTTGTATTAGATTTCGATCCCACATAAATCATGCACCCCAGAGCTTCCAATTGGGTTCCTCCTCCTGCCAGATGAAGTCCAGGTTGGGTCTTTTGTGGTATACAACAGCCCCTATGCCTTTGGCAATCCCACTATTGCCTTGTCATATTCTTAACAGGAACTGGACTGTGAGTGAAGGGAGGCACACAGGCATATGGTTTCTTCCAAATCATTCATGTGAAGTTGATACACAGGCACAAAGTTTCCTCCACATCACTCATGGGCAGTTTGGTTCTTTCTAGGTGCCCAGAGCCACACAGGACATGCCGGATGTCTCTCTTATATGACAATGTCTTCTTTAAAGGTCCAGGAAGGTTTCTCCTTCCCTCAGCAGGCAGCCAGATGTCTATGTGCTGCAGGATAGGTATTCAGCTCCTCCAGCAGGAAATTCACTTTTATACACAACTCCTATACAATGAATGTGATTCCACTGCCTCAAGATGTAGAATAATTTGGGGTGATTTTTCTTTCAAGTGTCCTTTCCAGGTTGTGTTCCAGATGCAGACTTTGTGTAATGTAATGTTTTTTAACATTAATTTGTGGGAGTACCCTGGCACTGAGTAGGTGCAGCCTATGTAAGCAGGTTAAGTTAAAGAGACAGGTTTTCAATTTTTTGCAGAACTCTGTAATGACTATAAAGGTGGTGGTGGATGTCATTCCAGGAGCTGGCTACAAGTAAGAGAACACCCAACCTCCTGCCTTGCTTCCATTGATACAGAGGGAGGGGGTTTGGAGTGAAGCTTGTCCCCACAGGTAGTCCTGGGTCTGTATCAATCTTGGAGCATCAACAACAGAGGAACAAAAGATGTGTGAGGTTTTTGCACCTGGCTGTCATTTGCTTGACTGAATGGTTAATCAAGGAAAGATAAAAAGGTAGGCCTCACCTAGAGATACCTTGACTTTCACTACAGAGTCACACCCTAATTCCTACTGTCCACCAAATACCAATGCTCAGGAAGACTAGTCAGCAACTCCTTGATAACCAAACATTTCTCATAAAATGTGTTATTGAAGCTACAGGAATGCAATTAATACACTTCAGCTGTGCAGGAGAACAGTCCCCACATTCCTTCCTGTGCTAGACCAGGCCAGGGATGCCCAAATGGAATCCCATTAGCCAACATTATTCTGGCTCACTCATACCATACATTTCTTGCTACACACACAGAAGGGCTTAAACACAGTCAGGATGTAGGTGCGAAGGTGTGAGCATTCTCATTGAAGCAGACATTTGCCCAGATTTGCCAGTAGGCCAAAACCTGAGTGACCCAGGTAAAAAGTCTGTTTATATTATTAATTCTCTGAAGCATGGTTTGCTGCCATGATGGCTGGATGCACTGTACTCATGATAGAGCCTTGGTGCATCACCCCCCCAAAGATAACTGGAAAAGTCCAGCCCTCTAATAGTCTGCATACATGTTTAGATTAGGGTGTCATAGCCAAAAGAGAAAGTCAGGATAGCAGATATGCACAGAGTTCAGCACTCATGCCAGGAGAGTATGCATTATGCAATGCAGGGGGCATTCCCATCCCAACAGAGGGCCTTAATCACAAAGGCAAACATACACTTTTGTTAAGTTTACTTTTGTAACTCAGACCTGGAGTGCATAGGAATTGATTTAATTTCTTGCACATGAAAAAATGCAGGTAAGATGACAGTGAAAACTGTGAGCCTCCTTCACAAATGTAAAGTTATACTTTTGTATCATTGTACTAGTTTTTTGCTATCACAAAGTATGAGTTAATAGTAAGTTTGTGACTGTGGAGACTCAGTAGTCAGGTGGAGACCTCTGTGCATGAAAAGATAGGCCTGTCCTTGAAATTATATCAAGAATGATGTTTTGAATAAAGTGATGCTGCTCTTCAGAGGTGGGTGTTATTAGGAAGTGAGGAAGAAGTTAACTGTAAAGTAGGAAAAATTGTTGAGAAAGGAAAAAGTAGTTCTACCAGTTACATGAGAGTGGTTTGCCATTGTGTGATGTGTGGAATCTAGGGCTTAAAGTGTTAAAGATTCTTTAGACAGGTTAGAGTCACTGGGCATTTGTGTACAAATTGAGCACTGCAGTGCATAAAGCAGAACACTGCAGCAATTTGGATACAGCACTAGTGAATTAGACTTCACATTTGTCCTGTGAGCAGTTCCAAGATACATTGAGGAATGCTTGTGATGATGAGATGAGCCCTTCTGTGATAGAGGAGGGGAAGTTGGGTACATTATACTGTTGATAGACGTGTTTGCTGAAAGGCTGGAGATACAAATTCAAAGGAGGGCAGATGATACAAACGTTGTCAAGGTTTTGGATGGTCTGCTTTTATGTGAGAGTTTAGCTAAGAAAATTATTAATTGTAATGGATCTTAGGGCCTGATTTATACATTTTTAATGCCACATTTGCGTCATTTTTTGCATGCAAAAGTGTCGCAAACTTTAAAAATTGGTAAGTTTGCGCCACTTTTGCGTGAAAAAATGACGCAAATGCTCTGCTAACAAAGTATAGATCAGGCCTTTCGTTTTTATCCTCTGTAATGTCCTCTTTGTGGTGTACATGCTGTGTGCTGGGTTATGTGTGTGCCAATGGTGATTCAAACGGATATGATGGGCCATATGCGTAACAGGCTGGACTGTTTGTCTAATGGTGTTTTCCTGTGTGTATTGCCTCTGCAGGTCAGAGCCATCAAAAGAAGGGTATATGGCGTGCCATCACCAAGGAGGTGCGGACCCTGGGGGTCTATGGCAGGTAGAGCACCCACTGTGGGAAACGGTGGGAGGAGCTTTGACGCTGGGCATGGAAGACGGTGAAGGCCAAGCTGGGGGTGGCCTCCCAACGAGGAAGGGGTGCCCGTCGAACCCTGAACCCCTGATGACCTGCATACTGGCGGTGGCCTATCCAGAGCTCAATGGGCCATTGAGGACATCACAGCAGCCACAAGGCAGTGAGTTCAGTGAATATCATTATAACGTACGGCTGGTGGGGTGGTATACGGGTGGTGGATGTGTGTCAGTGGGTGCCCCTAGGCCAGGCCTGACATAGTAGCGTAGGTCCTCTGGTGGGTAGGGTTCTGAATGGATAATCCTGCCTACCTAGCTTGTAAGCATCTATTACTTGTCAGGGCTGTGTGCGTCCCAGGTGTGCTGCAGTTGGCGGTGCGTGCCCCTCCTCATGCCTTGGTGGCTAGCAATATCAGTGGTGGTGCAATGTATAGTGCGTATGCCTGTTCCCTGTGTGTGAGGCTGCTGTGTACGCCAACGGTGGTGTTGGTGTTGCAATTGACCCAGTGTATCCTTTGTCTCTATCTCCCCTTTCTTGTTTTGTCATCCTGTCCTTATGGGCATTAGCATCATCTGGCAGAGGAGAAAGGCACTGGCAACAGAGAGAGCTGCATCCCACAGGACCCAGGAGGCAGAGTCCACTGATGGTGAGGGAACCAGTGGGACAGAGGGTGAGGGGAGCACCACGGGCGAGTCTGGAGGGGACAATTCAGACACAGATACCACCTCCAATGGAAGCTCCCTGGTGGTGGCGGACACTTCTGTGACCACCCCAGCTACTGGTACAGCTGCCACCTCCGTACCAGCACCGCCCTCCCAGCAGCCCCTCAGCGAGTTGCCCGTGCCCGCTCCACCAAGAGGGTAGGCATCTCCTTCACCCCAGGCACCTCAGGCCCTGCCCCAGTTAGCCTTGCTACCCCGAGAGAGGAGCTATTGCACTCCTGAGATCCATCTCTGTAGGGCAGTGAACCATTGTGAATGCCATCCAGGGGCTGGCAGCCCAGATGCAACTGCATTCCTGGAGGGCATTCACACTGGATTGGCGGTCCAACAGAGATCGATCCAGGCTCTGGCCTCCTCTCTGATTGCAGCCATTGTCCCTGTTTCTAATGTCCCCCCTCCAACTACCACTTCCCAGTCCCATTCTCCTATACCCCAACCCATCCCAAGCACACAGCCAGACGAGCATGCACACAGGACAACACCCAAGAGTGTCACAGGCAAATACAAGCACCACACTGCATCCTACAAGCACTCAAGCAAACACCATATAGTTCCAGACACTACAATATCCACTGCCTCCACTGTCTCCCCCTCTACGATCTCCCTCCCAGTCACCTACACACTCACACCTGCATGCACTACATCAGCACCCACTGCCAGCATCCCAACACCAAGCAGAACATACACCTCACTGGCAGACACCTCCACAACATCCATGCACACATCCCCTGTGTCCTCACCCACTGTGTCTGTCCCCCCTACTAAAGTACACAAACAGAAGCACTCAGAAACCCAACCGCCATCCACCTCACAACAACATACAGCCCATGCACCTGCACCCAAATGCAGAAGACAGACACCTCCAACAACCACTCCCTCATCCTCTACTCCCATTCGTTCTCCCTCTTCCCACCCCAATGTCCCTAGAAACTTTTTCTATCCACCATTGATCTCTTCCCTACCTCTCCCCCGTCCTGCACGTAAGGCCAGGCTATCACAAATCCAGCCAAGCACCTCAGCCAAACAGTTCATGAGCCCAGTTCCATCTGCAAATACTCGTGGTGGAAAGGATACCAGGCCACATATACTGAAGGGGAAGGAGCCTGCACCAGCAGGCAAGAAGAGCAAGGAGACTGCACCTGCCACCCGAAAGGTGAAGGAGGCTGCACTAGCAGGCAAGAAGGGCAAGGAGCCTGCACCAGCAGGCAAGAAGGGCAAGGAGCCTGCATCTGCCACCCGAAAAGACAAGGAGCCTGCACCAGCAGGCAAGATGGACCAGGAGCCTGCACCAGCAGCTGTCACAGAGCCCCCACCCCAACCATGGTTCTGCATCCATCTGAGGGTGCAGGGGATGTGCAGAAGCCTCCCACCACCACCACTACCAGCACCACCACAGTGCATCCATCCGAGGGTGCAGGAGATGTGCAGGAGCCTCCCACCACCACCAGCACCACCACAGTGCATCCATCTGAGGGCGCATGGGATGTGCAGGAGCCTCCCACCACCACCAGCCACCAGCAGCACCACCACAGTGCATCCATCCGAGGGTGAAGGGGATGTGCAGGAGCCTCCCACCAGCACCACCACAGTGCAGCTGTCACCGCCAGTGGACGCAATGTGATACTGCTTCCATGAACTGGTCTTTCCACTCCAGAACCAGTGAGCAAGACACCCACTTGAGAGACTGTGGCCTTGCACTCCCCAGGACAAAGAGCAATGGGCATGTTGCCACCTCCATAACCTGTGGGCAAGACACCCACTCGAGAGACTGTGGCCTTCCACTCCCCAGGACCAATCACAGGGCATGTTGCCACCTCCAGAACCAGTGGGCAAGACACCCACCTGAGAGACTGTAGTTTTGCACTCTCCAGGCAAAGAGCAATGGTCATGATGCTCCCTCCAGAACTAGTGGGCAAGACACCCACCTGAGATACTGTCCTTGCACTGCCCAGGACCAAGCACAGGGCATTTTGCGCTCTCCAGAACCAGTGGTTTTGTTTCTGCTCCCGGCTGAGGTGCCCCCCCTTCTCCTGAGGTGCCTGCCTATTTGCCAACTGATGCCCCTGTAGTGTCCTCTCTGTATTGATGCAGGTGACAAATGGGGCTTGGGCTTTGCCCTGTGGCCATGTGGCCCATGCGAACTGAGGACTGGGCAGTGTCCCTTTTACTTGTACATTTGTAGATATCTGTAACATTGGCTAAGTTATTTCTATACTGTGTTGATCTTATTACACTCACTTTAGCAAACAAAATTGTCCTTGCATTAATCAGAAGATTTAGGGGGATTAACTTGTTTTCTTGTACATCTGGTTGTGTGTATGGGGTGTGTGTGTGGTGGGGGTGTGTGTCACTGTTGTTTTCCTCCCTCCCTCCCTTACTTGCTAGTGCTAGGCGGCTGTACTCACCGTTGTCGTCTTCGCCGACGTTGGGGTTCGTGGTGGAGCAGAACGTAAAATATCATCAGAAATGCATGCAGTTCTGGTTCCATGGCGGCATGGTTTTTCCCTGTGTCTCCAATGGTGAGTCCTTTCACTTCTGAGCTATGTTTCTGCCAGGCGTTTGATGTTGTTGATACCACCCCAGAAAAGGTGGCAGTTTGCAGGGTCTTAATATGGTGGGTGGAACTTTGACTTCTGCCTGGCTGTAGGAGGCTACCACTGTGGTGCCTATTGTTTCCGTCCTGGCGGTCCATGTGGTACATTGACTGTCTTTCAGAGATCTTTCTGCCATGGTCATAATTTGGTGGTACTTACCGCCCGCCTGTTGAGGGTATTATCGCCACTTTATCACCGACCGCCAGGGTCGTAATGAGGTCCTTAGTGTTTATCCTCTGTAATGAAGGGATTTTTGTCCCGCTATGAAATTGTTGATGTGACTATGGGCCAGATGTATGAAGCATTTTTCAAGTTGCAAAGGGGTGGGTTCGTAGAATCGACCCGTTTGTAACTTGAAAAATGCTTTTTGGGATGTACAAAGCCCAAACTGCGGTTCAGTAACTTGTTACTGAATCGCAGTTTGGGTTTTGCGATTCAGTATTGGGAAGGGACGTGTCAAGGGCCTCCCTTCCTAATACTGAATCAAAAAGGTATGTATGATTGTTTTGTGACCGCGAATGTGGTCGCAAAACAATCGCAGTTAGCACCAGTTTAAAACTGGTGCTAAGCCATTCTCAAATGGGAAGGGGTCCCCATGAGACCCCTTCCCCTTTGTGAATGGCAGCGAAAATATTTTTTCAGAGCAGGCAGTGGTCCGACGGACCACTGCCTGCTCTGAAAAAATGAATGGAAAACTTTTCATTTTTTGTTTTTAAAATGCATCTCGTTTTCCTCTAAGGAAAATGGGTGCATTTTAAAAAAACAACTGCTTTATTTAAAAGCAGTCACAGACATGGTGGTCTGCCGTCTCCAGCAGGCCACCATCCCTGTGAGGGTGAACAGTACCAATGGGGTCGCAAATTGCGACCTACCTCATGATATTCATGAAGTAGGTAATTTGCGACACCATTGGGAATCGCAAAAAGTGTAAAGTACACTGTTGTACATCCGGCTTTGCATGTAGCAAATTGCGAGTCACTAAGACTCACAGTTTGCGAGTCGCAAAAATGGATCTTTGAACATGTGGCTCTATGTCTCTATTCCACATCTCTGAAATGGGACAGTTGAAAAATTGAATAGAGTTATTAAAGGTGTAATACATCTATCTTTTGATAGTAGGAAAGATTGGGGTGGAGGTCAAAAGAGTGATTTACGCTAATTGTCCGACTCCTTCCTTGGCAGGCTACAAGGGGCAGGGAAGCTTTAATCAAGGACAATTTGACTTTGATTATGAATTCCAGGTGGGAGAACTGGCTACAGCTGATGTGCCACATTCTTGTAAATCTGGCCCATACAATCTTAGGTTTTGTGTCTGGTTTGCAGTTGCAGCTGAGAAGACTGTAAGCTGTCCTTAGGGGGAAGAATTAAAAAAAGTTACACTCATTAAGCCTTGTGTTCTACTTCACATGGATGGCACCATACAGGTTATGTTAACCTCATGGTTTCCCAGATTTACAAATTCAGTTTAACTTCCCTAGAGCTGTAAGTGTTTCTTTATTATTGCTTCATGTTGACGCAATGCAGAATTATTATTTTTTATTTGTAGTTTTCATAGGTTTCTGCCTTTCAGAATAAACTAGAAGGCACAAGTGGTCCCTTTATATACCTCAATGTATCCGATTTCCAGATTCAGATTACAACTTTTGCGTAGCTCGATACATTGCGTTTAACTGTGTACTCCAATAATGGTAATATTGTTCAAATTACTTCCTGTCAAATTGTAACACGTTGGCAGGGAGTATTTCAGGAGTTAATTTCTGCAATATTTCTACTATAGAGCTGCTAAAATTGACATAGAAGTTAAACATATTTCAACTTTGTGCCAGATTTAACAGAAAATGACGGTGTGCTTCACTTTGCCAAATTAGGCACCACCATTTTCAAAATGCAGGGATGCACCATATTTACTAGAACATGGCGCACCCCTGTGTTTCCCCCTGTGCTGGTGCTAAATTTCCTACTGTGAGCCGAAGCAGCAACCTTTGCACCATGGTGCAAGGATGGCTGCGTTGAGGCTGTTTTTGTACAGGAAGGAACATCTTTCTGCAGAAAAACAATCTTAAATTGCGATTTTCTCTTTCTATGTGTGTTGCAGAATGCAGCTCACATAGAAAGAGCAAACTTAAAGCATTTCTCCTTTTTGCGCCATGCCATTGCCACTTCTGGAGTGACGTTGGATTTTGGCACTGCCTCAGGTTTACGAAAACTTTCAAATCTGGGGCAGTGTCAAAATGCAATTGGTGTTGCTGTGGCATGCCCACAGCAACACCCATTGCACACCACTCCCAGGCAAAGTGCTTTGTGTGAATGGGCCATATTTACAAGGTGGCGCTAAGCCACAACAAGTGGCTTAACGCCACCTTGTAAATACGGCGCAGGGCATTGCACCACTGGAGCGTCACGAAAAGTGGCACTCAGGTGGCGCTAGGGGCTCTTAAATATGCCCCTCAGTTTTTCAAATAACAAATTTTCACAAATTGAACATGCTCAATCTCTTTTTTCAGTAATTGTAGGAACACAAAAATAAAAGGCAAATGTTGAATATCAGTTCTTACTATTCCTATATAACAAGCTTCATTCTGTAAACTTCAAATGCCAAATGCGATCCCTATTCTCCTCTAACAATACCATGACGCTCATGAATGAAAGATCTATATACCTGAACGGCTCTTATGTGCCAACTCAGCAGTAGAACAATAACTTTTAAATGTTTAGCAGTACTGTTTTAAAGTGAAAAGATTTATTCGTTTTCTGTGAAAGTGGATTTCTGTTGCAAATCTATGCACCCTGCGGTACACCTCCAGTTCCCCGCAGACAATCTGAAAATAATATTCAGCCAATGTATGTCAAGGCTCACACGGAGCCTATTAATCAATCACAAATCAATGGCTGCTTGTGATGTAGTGGGCCACAGCCTAACTCTGCACATTGACAATGGGGTGGAATGTTAATTCTGTGTGATTATTCCAACTGTGTCTGCAGCGAATACTGAACCTAGTCTATATTTCATTATTTTATATTTTCACATGTGAGAGATGCTGTGCTAGCGGAAGTTCCATGTTTCGAAATGTGAAGGCACAGAAGATGTTGATCCCTTAACTCATATGTGAGTGATCATGCCTGCATGTTAAGGGAGGCTGACTGATTCTGCGCTTGTTGCTGTTTTATTTGCAATATTTCCACATTTCTTTGCAGCACCAGGAATGAATTTAATAATAGATCAATATTTCTATTGGTTGCATTCTCTCAAAACTGATTAAGGAATTACATACTTTTTTACATGATGTAATAATATGTAATGTTTAGAGTGAACTATTTAATTAGTTGTGGAAAGCTCACTCTATGCAGAGGACGGTGGTAAGATAGGAGCATGTTTACAAGAAAGTGGTGCATCGGTCCTGCGCCACTTTTCTTGCATCCCCTCTTTCCTCCCCTAATGACACCATGATTGCGCTATATTTGCAATACCGAGCACCACGGCAGTCGTTATCAACATTTTTGATGCTGTTGTGAAGCTTTGCTGCACTAGTGCCAAGAGTTATGGCGCTAGACCAGTAGAGCACAGGGAGGCCCATAGATGATTATGGGTTTATGGGCAAAGGTAACATTTAAGCTTGATTAACTTGTTCCCTATTTCCAACCCATACTCCATCGTGGTCGGCCTGAACTTGTGACATTTTACTGGTCCCACACACTCAGATAGCCACAAGTAGCACTGTGGGAGTTTTGGTGCTATTGTCGCTTAAATCTTTAAATTAGCATATCTCCGGTTCTACTGATTGTAAATTTGTTGCTTTAGTCTTCACTTATTAAATAAATGTTACTTTATCTTTTAAAACTGGTGCACCATTTTTCTTGTGTTGTGTTTTTTATTTATCACTGTTTGCAGTGACGCATAAATACTTTACACATTGCCACCAAGTTAAGCTTGGTGGTTCCGTGCCAAGCTACCAGAGGATTCAGCACAGGTGAAATTTAAGTTTGCTTGTGCCTCACCCAGACAAGGATCATCGTGGCTGGATGAGTAGGGTTTCATCTCCTCAACTAGTAACCACATTTCTTACAATTTATAAGAAAGAAAATACACCCTGTCTTACTTTAAAATGAGATTGCAGATCACCTCACTGGTTAAAGACCTCACCAATGAACCCTGCCCTTGACCTCATTCTGCTATATAGTCACTAAACTGTACCCATACACATTATGCATAGTAAAAACATTCGAGAAGGTTTTAAGACAGGAATTCATATTTATATAATAATAAAAATGATTAAATGATTATAATATATCAGCTTGGTTTTTGCACAATTGAAGGTGCCTGCAATAATATATAATGGCATAAGATATTTCAGGTAAGTGTAAATTGAAAAAAATATAGGTTATGTCACCTGATGTATTGACAATACTATACAACACAGAAACCTTTTGGGTGACTTTATTTTTGTGTTGTTTTTCTGATGCTGGCACCCTCTTAACTGTAAGATCCCGCTTTCATAGATACTCAGCCCCCAAAATTGAGTCTGGTGGGGCTAGCTGGATACAGATAGCTATCTCTTTTAAGTGGTATGATGACTTGTCAAATTATGTCCAGTCAAAAACCAGGCTTCTAGAATAAGGAGGTGGATGAGCTATCACAACAAAAGTGCTTGGAAGTACAGAAAAAAGGAAACATCACTCACTGTAACATGGAGTACAAATAACTAAAACAATAAAACATATATAAAGAACTGTTAAATATCCAACTTTAGGTAAAGCATTAACAATAAATATGTAAAATAAGTATGTGTAAAGTATACAAAAACCATAGCATTAGACAACCATGAAAAAGAAAAAAGAAAGAAAGAATAGCAAGGGAAAGAATCTATTCATCAACTTTAACTATGGAGTTCATTAAACTGATGCAAAATGTGTTCATATCTTTCTTTCATGTCCAATTTCATAGAATATCTATATTTGTATTTTCGAACTATACACATTTACAGGATCTAGCTCTGAGCAACAGGTGTTACATCTGATTCCACACTCATAAAATATGTGTTTGCCACAATTGACTCCTGAGGAGAGGAAATGTAATCCAAACAATATTTAGAATGTTTCAAATTGCAGTATATTCACATTGTGGCTACCCACCACCTGCACTCTGAGTAGTATCAAATCAATGCAGGATATATAGTGCACAGCTAATTGCCTATGAGGGTATCCAGGCACTGCGAGCAGGTTGCCGGGGTGACATCATTGGAATAGCCAGGTCTTGAGTCTCTTTCTGAATTCCTGAAGTGAGGGAGAGGTCTGGGGATGGAGAGTGAGGGTGTTCCATGACTCAGCGGTGAGGTAGAAGAAGGAGCATTTTCCATTATTAATTTGGCGGATGTGGGGGAGTGTGAGTTTGGGCCAGTAGTTGGTTTGGTATTAGTCTGCTTACTTTAACTTACCACTGAGCCCTCAGTGTTCTTAAACAGAAGATTTTGAGAGCCTTTACATATCTGTAGTTGTGGGTCTTGTCGTGATTGGTCATAAACAATTTGATCACTTGTGATAATCTGCATTACTGAATACTCTGCAGCCATTTCAATATTCCTGCTAGCACAGTCATCAGAATAGATGAATAGGTGGCAACTGTTAAAAAAGAGAATCCTATTAGCAAAGCTTGCTCTCTCCACACAGATAACTATGGCATGGTTTCTTAGAAAGAAAATGGCTGCTCCTCAGTAGTTATCAATTGAAATCGCATGAAACGGTTAGTAAGAGGGACTTTCAGGAAGTTTCTCTCTCCTTTTTGGACCCAATTATGAAAGACAGGAAAAAATGCACTGTGCCATTTCTTTCACATCTCATTACATGTATTCAGTAATATTAATAATTCCATGTCAATATACTTTTCAACACGGGAACTACATTTTGACCTTTTCATGCTGTTACATGATATCCTGAAAATCAAGAAGTACTTTATCATCCATGTGTTTTTTTTTTACATACCATGACACTGTCGATATTGCCATACATTGGTTACAATAGCCTGTAAACATAACAAAATGTGAAATCTCTAAGGAACATTCAAAATATTATACCAATAATTTAGGAAATAGAGGTGCTGATTTAATAAACGTGGCATTGCACCCGGTGTGGTGCCACATTCCTTGCGCCCCTTAGGGCCCCCCTACCGTTACCATGTGTGGGGGAAATAGCATCAGAATTCCTGACACTATTGATGTACTCTGCAGGAGTAACACCAACAATTTAGCACTACTCCTGCAGAGTACAGAGGGGCCCAATGTAATCAATGGCATGCCCCCTGTTAATGCCTGCTCTGAGCAGGTGTTATAAGTGTTGAAAAAAAATGGCGCAAGGGCATCTCTTAGATTTCCTTGTACCATTTGTTTGCCCCCCCTAGAGGGGGAACACACCCCACTTACATTATGCCTGGCACAGGTATAATGTGTCACAAGGGTTTACAAAGTGGTGCAATGCATGCATTTCACCACTTGATAAATATGGCACCTGTAAAAAGCTACTTAAGTGCCACCTTAGCGAGAAAAAAAAAATGATACTATGGCAGTGCTAAGTTGGCGCTAGGGCCTCTTAAACCAGGCCCAAAGTACATTGAACTACACTATGATAACATTTATAGGTGTTTTACAGGGACCATGCTTCAGTGTGCAAAGGGTAGGAGGAGGGAACAAGTAGCATTTATGGCATTTGATGTGTGGAGAATAATATTACCTATGATATGGAGTTAAAGTGAATCTCTTTCTGAAATAGGTGTGCAAATGACTTGTTTCGCAAGTGTAAATTCACTTTCTCAATTCACAAAATGTCAATTTATACTTACGAAGTGATTTGCTCACATGGACTAATTACTTAATCACTTAACAGTTATTCTATTACTACACTGCTCACTCAACTGTTCTTTTCCTCATAGACATTAACTGGTGGAAAGAAACTCGAGTATTTTATAGCTGTTTAGAAAATAGAACCATGTGTCGCATATTTAGAATATTCTTTGTTTAAAATTGCCATGTAAGAATACGTTAGTAAGTAAAATTGCAGGTGCCACAGCGGGTGCTTCAGGGAGAGGATCCTATAGAAAGCATGCATTCTTAAAGCTTTTCAAATACACTTCCATTCTGGATATGTTAGTACATTCACACATAGCAAAGACTAAAGTAAATCTTTATCTTATATAGGAGGTGTAAAAAAAATTACTGAAATTGTTGGGTGGGCAGGGAGAAAAATATACACAGTGGAAAATGGTTCCTATGTGGAAAAAAAATAAATTACATTTGTAAACTATAATTGCAGTGTTGCAGAGGAGTTATAAGTGTCTTAACATATACAGCAACATTAGTGTGTGCAAAAAAACAAAACGTATAACTCACAATTGAGTTCTGGAACAACCCCTCAGAAATTGTAACTGTCACATTGACAGACATCATGCATTCAGACATACATGCACACACAAGGCATGCATGATGGATGCGTGAGTCTGTGTTATGGAATACTGAGGGATTCATGAAACTGGGTAAATACATGGATGAATGAATTGGGTAATGGTCGCTAGGTGTGTACATAGATACTTTGTAGGAGTATTTAATATAAAAGTGAACAATTAAAAAACGATTTTTAAGTCCTGGAGTAAGACCATCTGGAAACATAAAGTGAATTAACAGAGTCCGCAAACAATATTTTTCGATGTGATGAATAAATTGTTGTTGGATCCTTAATGATATTGTATTTGTTTTACAGACTAAAAGCATTTGTTTGGTGTTTTCGATACTAAGATTTTCATTTGTATTTGATCTGCAGTTCTCAAACAATATGTCTATTCTATTGTCATTTTTTGCTAACATATTTTAACATCTATCAGAAGGTTCGTTTAAATTGCACAAAATGTATGTCAGAATAACTGAGGCCTATTTCAGTTGGTCCACCTGGTTTGACAACCTGGGTTTGTGAAAACTCACAATTCATATTTCTAACGTGGTAAAAATAATAACGACTTCAAGGTGAAAAAAAGTAGCATCCATCATTTCATATGACAGCACAGGACACTCGGGCTTAGAGATGGATTCCTTTCTGTCTCTACCTTGACGTCTGCTCCACTCCCTGCGGGACCGATAGAAAGGGACGTGAAGGGATACAAAGGATACAGTTCTGGGCAGAGAATAGTAGATGATGGGTAGTAAGTTTAACCAGATATAGACAGACAAAAGCACATGCACAAGTAAAGACTTTACTTAAAAAGAATGCTAACAGCGACAAATCATGATTACCATTATGAGTACCATTTGTTTAAATACAGACCACTGGAACTTGCAACTGGTGACATCTCATGACTAGATAGCTGTATTGATGTAGAGTCTCCAAATTGCTGCCTGCAGGTGCTAAGTAGATTATATGTTGATGTCTGTTTTAGTGGAGTAACAACACTTGACGGGGGCCCTCTGCAAAGCACAAGGGGGGCCCTTCTGCAGACTTATTCAGGAGCTCGCCTGCTGGGTACTGTAGTGAGCGGGGGACCTAGAGCACAGGGCCCCCCTGCAACGCAGAGGGCTGTGAGGGCCTTAGTAACCCTCATGGTCTATCTGACGTCCTTTGCATCGGCTGTTAAATCTCTTAAGAAGGGCTCTTCGTGGAACCCTATTCTAATGTATTTCGTCTCCATTGGCTCCTCTAGGGTAATCTTTTGGGTGCAAAATCATCTCTTCTGCAGACAATACTCAGCTCTCTTTTGAGAGTTCCCCACATCACAGGAGAAGCCCTTTAAAGCTCGCATCAATGCTGTTTTTAACTGGATGTAATGTAGTCAGTATAAATAAAATTCACATAAGACAGAAATCCTATTATTTGACTCTAATCAAGCCAACTTGTGGGAGGCAGGCTGGCATTTATCCCCGATGGATCCCCCACCTCCATCCTTAGCGGCAAAGAACTTGAGAGTCATATTTGATAATCAACTCTTCTGTTTCAACCTCACATCTCGGCAGTGGTTGGTGCTTGTTTCACGCGGTTTCATACCATCAAGAAATTTCTGTTTATACTACCTATTCATTTCAGGAAGACAGTGATCTATGTCTTGATTCCTTCAGGACTGAACCATGTCCAGGTTGTTCAGAATGCTACTGCTTGCCAGGACAGATCTATCTTGCTATGTGTGGAGTCCTCAGCCCAACTGCGTGGTCTCCATTGTCATAAAGTTACTATTTATTCGTAGTTTGTGAATAACTGATGAGAGAGAGGCTTTTATGCGAATAAAACATGATATTATTAATCTGTATTGAAGGATTTTTGTTGGCCTTAACTAAACATTGCATTTAAACATGGGTGTTACATTTGAAGTCTTCACAACAACATGTACTTGGCTGTGCTGCTATTAAGGACAAATTCCTATGTCTTTTCGTTTTGCTTGTTCTCTCCTCTTTGGTAGTTTTGACCTGTCTCAGGGTCATATGTAAATATTTTCATGACACAAATGTCCTATAGTAGTAAACAAATGAATTGAGAGAATATTCTTTCTTTGTTTAGATTCCATTCAACTTATGAAAATATTTATTGCAATATTTGACTAATATTAAAAACATTTCTTTATCAGTAAGGTTTTGCTAGAAAAATATGTGGGAATGGAAATGAGACCATTTAAGAAATGTATTGTGCTCACTTAAATGTTCTTTTTCTCATAGACATTGACTGGTCGAAAGAAACTCCATTGTTTCATTGCTGTTTAGAAAATAGATAAATGTATTGCATACTTAGAATATTCTTTATTAAACCTTGCCCTATGTGTGGAAGCTGTGCTGTTCGCATGAAGTCTCCAAGAGATGATTGCCTAAAGCCGAAGATTATCTACTCATGGTCTGCAACTTGTAGTATTGTAGTGAAGAGCAGGAGATGAAACAGAGGAAGCTTAAAAAAAGTTCATGCAAGCCCAGACGAAGCTGACACAGAGAGGTTTTCAGAATCTGTTGTTTCTAGGAAATGGTGTAGTGCAAGTGTTGGTATTCAAGGTGGTGCACAAGGAGTTAGAGTTCAAACAAGAATGCAAGGCGTTCAAGGAGGAATGGTTGTTATGCAGGGTAGAGGTCAATGAGTTCTGATTGATCCAAATACAGGTATTAATGTTGCTACTTTGAAAGAAAATGACTCCTTGGTATCTTTGTAACAGAATGGGTATGTAGACCTAATCCAGACATAATAAACTATAATCAAATTCAGGGAGGAAATCAAGTGCAAATGCAAAACATGCCAGCACAACATGCTAATGCCAATACAGAATCAGGTTCAAATGGTGCTAATCCCAGAAGCCCCTATGGTTCAACAGAATGTGGGTAACACAAGATGGAATCAACATTGATTACCCAGAGTAAATCTAAATACAATGCAGATACAAAACCAAAATATCATTCAGCTGTTTTCTATGTTTAATGATGACAGCTTGGACTAAGACATTTTGCAATGACATTACCTGAGAGGGAAGGCAGATTGCCTGCTTGGTGCAGTGTTACAGGTAAACCAGAGTGGATCATTTGTAGAAGGTGAAGTAAATGGGCACAGAGTGTCATTCCTAATGACACTGAAGCTACCCAGTCCCCTGTTAGAACAGCAGAAGTCCCAGACCTACCCCTCTCAGGACAGAAGATCCAATGTGTAGGTGTTACAAATAAACAAATTACAAACCCAATCTCAAAGGAAGTTCCTGTACAAATATGTTTATTTGAAGAAAATCATCAGTTTGTTGTTTGCAACTCAAGTCCTGTAAATTGTTTTGAGAGAGATCTATTATGCAAATTGAACTGTGCAATTTGTTGTACACCAAATGGGGTCACAATGTAGACCCATTTTAAGGCTGTAAAGCCTAAATTGGCTCAACAAGAGACAATACAGCTTTATCCAATGTTGTGGGAGTTCACAGGATAATATATTGAAATAATAAAAGGTGTAGTACTGGTCTGGATAAATGTCAAACTGAATACCATCTTTCCAAGAACACCACATCATCAAATGACTCCAGAAATAATAGCAGCCAGGTATAACACCAATATTTGAAGATATGATACAAATTAGCATTTTAAAAGAGATTAAGGGGAGTCCATGCAACTCACCAATGATGGACTCACAAAAGTCTAATGAGAACTTCAGAATGGCTCAGGATTTGAGAAAGGTTAACAATATTGTAATCCCATGTTGTCCTGTCGTACTGAATCCAGCCACCGTACTTTACCAGCTTCCATGTACAGCAGATTGGTTCACTGTTGTAGATCTTTGCCAAGCTTTCTTCTCCTTTCCATTTCATGAGGATAGTGAGTATTTGCTCTCCTTTGTGTTTTAAGGGAAAGTATTAGCATGGTGCTGAGTCCCACAATGTTATACTGAAAGTCCTTCTATCTTTAATCAGATTTAAATAAAAATTCAGAGACATAGATCATGCCGCGTAGCTCAGTTCTTGTCTGGTACACTGATGACCTATTAGGTGCATAAGAGACAAAAGACTCTTGCAAACAAGGCACCATTGCTTCCCTAAATAATTTTTCTGAGAATGGACATAAAGGCCCTTATTACGGATTTGCCGGTAATTACCACCGACTGATGTGCTGGTGGCTGGGAAAAGACTGCAGTGGATATGGGAAACTATTACAGCCCCAAAAGCAAAAATCACCAGAAAAGAGCTAGGTATCCTTCCCTGCTATGCCGAACAACAGCGGGAAACAAGCTGCCCAGAATCCGCCACTGCCATGGCAAGAATAAACTGCCCTTTCAATTACGACTCACAAATCAGCAGAGTGGTCTTGCAACGGTGGTACGCCATTGGCGTTACAGACCGCTGTGGTCACGAAATGGACTCACCAACAACAACACCCAACATTGGTCATTTTGAAAACCCCACACCTGATACATATACATACACTTCACACACCCACACACACCACTATAAAACACACACCCACAATCCCTAGTTATGCCTACCTGCTGTTGCACAACTCCCGGCCAACAGGAAAGATATACCACAAACTCAAAACACACTTTTGCACACCCCACATACCTAAAAAAACTCACAAATACACAACCATGCATCCCACAACTGCACCTTCATATATCACCACACGTGCCACCAACTCACTCACACACTCCACTATCCCAAACAACACCCCCACATCATAGCACGCATATCCCCACACAACCCACTATGGCACCCCCTAAGAACCCCTGTTTCACTGACAGGGAGTTGCAGACCATGGTGGACGAAAACAATTGAGGTGGAGCCACAGCTTTTCGGTGCACAGGTCCAGCATACATTAATTGCCAGGAATTTGGAGCTAAGGGCAGAGGATCGTCAACAAGGTGACTGCAATGGGAAGCCATCCACGCACAAGGGACGATATCAGGAAGAAGTAGAACAACCTGTGGGGTAAGGGACGTTCCATGGCATCACGACACCAGCTTGTCATCCAGAAGACTGACGGTGGTCTCCCACCACCTCCCCCGAGTTAATCGAATGGGAGGAGAAGGTCTTGGCTATCCTGCATTCAGAGGGCCTCACTGGAGTCACTGGAGAACTGGACTCTGGTAAGTCAATGACACACCCCTTCCACCACCTGCACATGAAATTCATGTTTCCCCCTCCCCCTGTACCAAGCCTGAAACACCTATCCATCCCACCCCTCCAACCACTCATACCCATCCCTGCATGTCCACGCACCCCACCAACACCTAGCCAAAAAATGTTCACATAACCACCAGTCCCTGCATGTAACGCTTGAAACACTGCAAGTCTCACAATGCATCATCCATCCCACTAATAACTATGCACTGCACCCATCCCAATGGGAGTACTGCATGCAGATGTTTGGGAATGGTAGCACACGAAACAGGTGGCAGATTCTGACAGGGACATGGGAATGACAGGACAGTAACAGAAGGATACACATGCCACTTCTAATGTGATAAAGCAATGCACATGTGCAATGTCCACCATCGACAAATAACTGACTGTCAATGCAACATCCCCTAAAGATTTTGAACACAACTGCCACCCAGCTGATACACAGTCAAACACTTTGCAGGACACAAAATAAAATTGTATTTCTACTCCACAGGTACTACTGCTCATGGCAGGAGCCAGGAAGTGCCAGTCCCCAGCAAAAAAAGGCACCAGTGACGACAGTCAAGCGGGATGGCAAGATCTGGACGACCACTCTGGCCCATCAGGAACCTCTGGTCAGTCACCCTCCAGAAGCCCCACCCAGCCCACAAGACAGACCACCACCACTCAGCCACCATCAACAGCTGTGGTACAACACCCCCAAACCAGTGTCCCTGGGACAGCTACTGTGTGCTCACCTGTACAGGGACCGGAGTCACCACCCGTCACCAGGCAAGATGATGAAGGTCCTGGTGCACTGTGATGGGGTCACAGGCACAGGGGGCCCGGGCCAGTGGGAGGACATCTGTGGGCAAAGGGGGAGGCAAACCAGGAAAGCGACTGGCCAGGACTCCATTTCCAAGTCCCGGAAGCATACCAGCACTCCCAGGACAGGATGGGCCCGATCCCGCAGACTTGGCAGGAGATTCAGAGGCTGCAGAGTGAACACCATCAGCAGGCCATGGAGCAATGGCAGGCCCACAATGCAGCCATGCCTCCATCAAAGGGGTGCTGCAGGACATGACTGCAGTCCTGCGTGAGATCTCCACCAGCATGCAGGCCCCTTCAACAAGCCACGAGATACCCCAGCCCTCCACATCTGCAGCTGGTAGTGGACTGGTGGCCCGGACAGGGGACTCACAGGACGCCAGAACCCCTTCCTCTGTAGCCCACGAACCCCCTTGCAAATGTGGCCGGTGAGCCTGACATCTATCAAAAACTGTAGCCAAGACCAAATGCACAGCCAGGAAGTGATCCTCTCCTGAACTGTCTCACTTGTGTGTCACTGACACCCCTTGTTGACTTTCTACTGTCAGTGCTTCATTTTCCAATGGCCTCATGGACTCTGAAACTCTGCTACCAACAGCTGTGTACGCCAAGCTGACAATTTCGTCCACCATCTGTCCACTCCCTTGTATTTCCCCATCCCTTATTTTGATTCACTTAATAAACACTGTACAGTCACACCCAATGTATTTGTTCTTTATTCATAATCATGCATGTGATGACATTTTTGTCAATGTCAAATGTTGAAAAAGTACCAGAAATTGGCTACGCCGAAAGTTTGCAGGCATGTCACATACCAAATCTGAGAAATGGTTTTCTAACACTTGCATCAGATATGTCCAAATCCTCCTTGTACAGTGCATGGCAAAAGGAATCCCACCATAGGAAGACCTGTGAGGAACAGATATGAAGCATTAATTTAGTAGCAGTTTGTTTATTGGCACATGTACCTGCTTTGTGTCCAAAGTTAGACATCATTGCTAGAGTACTGTCACTTCTTGCCCGACCAGTATTGCCATATGTCAGTTGCACTACGTACCAGTAATGAACTCAAATATACAGTTTTGCAAATTAGTACAACTGGAGGACCATCGAAATCAGCTCAGGTGACCTCCACCCACATTGTGAGGGACACTAGGTTGGTGTACAAGTACTGAGAAGATGCAGTATCACAGGTACTGTCAGCAAAACTGTCCCACACCCTCTATCCACCCAGCATGTCCTAACAGTCCATACATGTGAAGGCAGGAAATACATCCAGGAAACAAAACTTTTGTGTGTAAACTACCTTTGGGAGTCATCAAACACATGAAGCAGTAAGGGGTATGTGACAGTATACACATTGCACCACACACACTGCTGTGTCTCCAACACTGGTTGTACAATCTGTCAATTATACACAAATCTACGTAGGCAATGTTGTGGGATACAGTAGGCAAAATGTACCTTCAACTCATTGGAAGTACCCCTGAATGAGCTGAGTTCTGGAGTCCACATCATTCTTCCCTTTTTCATCACTGTCCTCTGTCCCCTCAGCTTCCACGAGTGGATCAGTTCATTCCTCCTCTTCTAGTAGGGGCACACGTCTTCTTAGTGCCAAGTTGTACGGCATACAGCAGGCCACGATGATCTGGCAAACCTTGTTTGGAGAGTAGCACAGGGCCTGACATATGCGGGCACCAGAATCTTGCCTTCAGTAGTCCGAAGGTCCTCTCAATGACATGTCTGGTCCTGCCATGTGCCTCATTGTAACGATTGTCACCCCCTGGCCTGGGATACCTTACTGATGTCAACAGCCAGGACAGATTAGGATACCCAGAATCACTTGGAAAAAGTGGGAATACACCATTGTGTAAATGGTAAAGAGTAGGAAAGTTAGGTTGCTAGCTACTGCACTCTCACATCTCACTCACCCACAAGCCTGGCTCTCTCTTTGTAGTTGTACCATCAGGTTTGGGACACTGCTGTTCCTCAAAATGTAAGAATCATGCACAGATCCAGGGAATTTTGCAATCACTTGGGAGATGTACTGGTCTGCAAGACACACGACCTGTACATTAATGGAGTGATAATTTTTCATATTCCTGTACACTTGTTAATTTTTCCTGGGAGGAAACAAGAGAATATGGGTACATCTATGGCCCCAATCACATGTGGAATGTGTGCAATGGCATAGAAATCATATTTCACAGTGGGCAAGTCTGCAGTTTTGGGACATTTGATGTGGCTGTAGAGGTGTTTCAGCAAGGCAGTCAGGACACCCCTTAACATGTTACTGAACATTGGCTGTGACACACCTACTGCCAAGCTCACTGTCACCTGAAATGACCCAGTGGCTAAACAATATACCACAGAGAGTACCTGTACAGTAGGGGGAATAGCATATGGATTACGTAGAGCTGTCAATAGACCTTGCTCCAATTGGGCTTACATTGGGCACACAGTTCATGTATGGTCATCCAGTTCATATGGTAGGTCAGTAAGATGTTTCATTCCTCCATGGTTCCAGGTCAACTAGGTGCCGATGCACAGGTGCATTCCTCAGTCTCTGCATAGGTCAGTACCTAGGGAGGGCCAACACACATATGTCATCACACCAACACATTACGGATGACGTCTATGCACACACAACTGCACAAACGTAGCCTTCCAATCATGGAAGGATTGTGTACAGCTGACATTGTGACAATCAATGAGTGATCACAGTGTATGGGTGATCAGAGGAACAGGCAAGTGGATTAACAGTGTCTTAGCAGTGAGTGCAATTGCTTGGGTGCATGTGTGTGTGAATGTAGGATTACCAAGCGGATAGGAGTAGTGGAGTAGGCCATCAATCTGAACCTGAAGGAAGATGATGGAATGTATGGGGGACTAATGTCAGTACAATTGTACCCTATGTCAGCATGTTTTTGGTAAGTCTACATAAATGTGTTTTCCTATGTGTCTTTTCTACCTGGTGTCTGTGTTGGCTGTGATTTTGTGATCTGTTTGTGTTTGGCTTGGTATGAGTGTTGTGGTGTGTTTACGTGTGGTGTTGTTTGGTGTGTGAGTGACATGTGTGTTGAGCATGGTGTGCGTTCTGATTGGGTGTGAGTGTATTATGAGTGCATGTGTGTGTGTGTGTGTATATGGGTGGGGGTGTTACGATGCAAGTGTGTTTGCATGGGCATGGCATTCAGGGTAAGGTGTGTGTGTGTGGCATGTGGGTGTGTAACTGTCCCCTTCCCTCCCTTGCGTGGTAGACGGAGTACTCACCGTTGTCGTATTTGTAAGTCCTGGATGTGGATTGCAAGTACTAGCATTGGTAAGATCTCCAGTTCACTCTCCTTGTCATCAGCAGGCTCCTCTGTGTCCCTAAGGTGAGTGTTTCCTTATATATGTTCCTTTTAGACAGGCTTTGGGGGGCGGTCAGCCCGCCCAAGAAATCGTGGCAGTGTGCTGAGCAGTAGTACGGTGGGCGGTAAGGTTCTTTCTGCCGCCCTGTAGATGGCATCCGCCGTCGTCGGCGGTCGACCCACACTTGCGGTACAGGCTGTGTATAGGGTGTGTACTGACCTGTTCAACGCCACAGTCGTATGACGGTGTTCTGTACCGCCAGCCTATTGGCGGTCAGATTGCCACCGCAGGCGTAGCGGGCCTGTCTCCACCAAACTCGTAATGAGGGCCAAAGTGTCTCCAAGCAACTTATAATGCTGCCAAAAAGACATATCATTGTGAAAGGAACAGGAAAAGTGTTAAGAGAAAGAGGGGAAGCCATTTTATGCATGGGTCCTCCAACGATGCAAAGAGAATGCTGTTGGGAATGGTTGGCTTCTTTAGACTGTGGATACCCAACATTTCCTTGGTGGCAAAGCCTTTACTGAGGCTGACACACAGAGATGTGTCTGATCCGATTCCATGGACAACTAATGCATGAAATGTTTCCTAGAGCTAATAGAAAGTGTCTGTTGTGCCTCAACACTGGGAATTCCTGATTATTCAAAGAGTTTTAAATTATTTTGCAGGCAGAGAGAGGGTTGTGGTTTCTCAGTGCTTACCCAGATGCATGGTGATGCAAGAAGGCCAGTGTCCTATTTTTCATTCACTCTTGACCCTGTATCTGCCACATTACCTGGTTGTCTTAAAGTAGTGGCTGCTTTCTGTGCTAGTCTTGAGAGATGTGAAAGCATAGTGAGGAGGCATCTTTTAATTGTTACCGTCCCTCATTCTATTGAGATTTTGCTCATCAGGAGAAAAACAGCTTATAACAAGAACAAGATTGACTAAGTATGAGCAGCAGATACTTGCTGCTGATAACCTTGCTTTGATGCACTGTCAGTTTTGAAATCTGAGCATACTCAGACCTATGCCTGAAGGTGAAGTCTTGTAACAATTTGCACATGACTGTCATAATGTCACAGACCTATGCACCAATCCAGGACCTGATATAATGGATGAGTAATTAATAAGTCCTTATTATGTCGTTTTTGTAGATGGTTCATGTTTAAGAACAAATGAAGGTTCCCTGAGAGCAGCATACACTCTCTGTACTATTCAGGAAATAATAGAAGCTTCATGGTTTCAAGGAGCATCCTCTGCACAAATTGCAGAATTGATTGTTCTTGCTATAGCTTGCAGCTTAACCAGCCAATTGAGAGTGACTATAATACAAATCGTCAGTGTGGCTCTGGTGTGGTCCACAACTTCGAGTAGTTATGGTCACACAGAGGTTTCATTACCTTGTAAGGATCTCCAATTACAAAGGGGGAACAGGTGAGGCAATTGCTAGAAGCATTACAGATTCCAACTGAAATTGCAGTTGTTAAATGTGCCGGGCAAAGTGGTGACAATGGTTATGTCACTGTCAGGAATAGATATGTCTATGGAATGGCACGCTATTGTGCAATTGCAGTATGTATACTTAATTAAACTTTCACAGATGAATCTCAAGAGCACATGCTGATGACAATAGCTGACACTGAAGACGATTTGAAAGCCATGCAGGAAAATGTGTCTTAATCCAGAACAGCAGAGTTGGACTAGAGTAGGATGTGGAAAGGAAGCAAATGACATTGGTGTTTCAGTGGATGGAAGACCAATGTTGCCAGTCAGTCTATTGTACCGAATGAAAAGTAATTTTCATTGACCTCCAAATTTATGTAGAGGTGGCGTGGTCAGGTCATTTAAGTAGAATTAGTTTAATCCCAGATTCAGAGTCCATGCAGAAGAAATTGTGTCACCGATGTGTAACATGTCAACAGTTGATTGTAGGAAAACAAACAACAGTTACAATGAGTCATCTAGGAAGATCAGGAGGCCCCTTTAAAAGAATGCAGATGGACAAAATGCCTGTTTGTGACAGGCTGATATATGTCCTGATTATAGTGTGAATTTTCTCTAGGTGAGTGGTAGCTTACCCAATAAGGTGGAATGGCTGTCTCACTCTGTCAAGCGACCGTTGAGGGGGTTTGTCGTAAAGTACAGCATATTGGTTTCTCTGGAGTCAGACCGAGGAACTCAGATTAACAGTGAGATTATTAAAATGTTGTACAGAAGCTTTATTGCAGTTATCAACCTGAAGCATCTGGGATTGTTGAGCAGATCAAGGGAATCATTAAATCCTGATTTGTGATTCAACTTTATTGAAGTGGCCTTATGCCTTATCTTTGCTGTTAATGTGTATGCAAAGTAAAGCTGATAGAAAGACTGGTCTATCCCCACATGAGATACTTATGGGGAAAGCATTGAGATTGCCTGCTGTTCCTGTGAATGCACATGTGAACATAACAGATGTCAGATCACATGGCACTCAATTATTGCAAAGGACTAGGTGCATTCTGCCTCTCAACAGGTTAAATCTCCCACTATAAATATTTATTGTAGATTAATACAAGAATACACAAGAGCTATTAAAGCAAAGGGCTGTTATATTTGCGCATACAAGCCTTCTTCAGCTGATGGACAAGTAGCATATCATCATATTCCTCTTTCCTATTCTATATCATGCAGTATATTTCTCAGTTTAGTATATAATAAAGAGACACATTGAATACTATTGCTTGAACTTTGACATGGTTCTTTCAAAAGTTCAAATGATGAAGAGCATGAATCTATACACACAAGTAAAGGAGATAGAGACAGATTGATATTATTTTAGACCTTTTCTTCCTGTGAATACTGTTAAAGCTCATGAAAATAATTTAGCTTGCTTAATGAACCCACTAGAAAAAGGTTTTATATTAATGTTAGAGAGAAATGCACAGTTTGCATGAAATACATACAAAAAGGTAGATGAATTAAAGAATGTTTAGAGAACGCAAAAAGAAAAGTTTAGAAAGAAATGTATCTTCTGAGATTTAAATTAGATGAGAGACACAAAGAGAAAGTATATGTGTTTAAAAAATAATTCACAGTAAAAGGGTCCTAGTAGGGAATAGTAAGTGTACACATATTTTTTAGGTATCATTGGGAACCAGGAAACTTTTGGCAGGAGGATGATCCAACTATACCTGGAGTACATTGTATTTGTGGAGAGATGCTCATTTTAGATTGCCAGCTGACTAGGAGGGAATTAGCTATTTAGGTTTAGCTTTTCCAAAGATTTACCATTTACAAAGTTTAGAGGCATTAACAATGACACCTGCACATGGATATTCATGCAATGTAAATGGTCGAACGCAATTAGTGCGAGACGTATTTGAGACTATCATAACAGCAGTAGGAGTAGGTTTAAATGATTAAAAGATTAGAAGACTTTCAACAGCAATAGACAAATTAACAAGTAGTACATATGGAGCTTTATTAGTTGAAAACACAGAATTGGCAGCAATTAGATCAATGGTACTTCAAAACCGTTATGCGCTAGCTATTATACTCTCAGAAAAGAAGGGAGTCTGCAAGATGCTGAAATTTGAAAATTGTTGTATGTATATACCAATGAAAGTGAGAAGATTATAGACTATGCAAAGAATATGTTTGACTTAAACCTTGATTTAGAAAATTTAGAAACTACCGGCATAGTACAGAGCTTTACTAAGGGAATTTATTCCATAGGCAACTGGATGAAAGCAGCAGTAGGAGGAATCCCCAAAGCTATCTTAGTTCCTGTACCAATAGTAGTGGTCTGTTTTCTATCCACTAGAGTCAACAGACTAATTCCTACCTAGGCTATGATGGAGCACAGCATTTATGCTCTAATTCTGCCCTTCAGGTTCCCCTGGAAAGACATCATCCCCCATACCTGAGCAAAGGCCTGAAGTCTGCAAAACAGCTGTAGTGAAGCATTCGGCAATCAGCATACACTTGTGGTTCTCTGGCTGGAATCTCCCTCTAACATGTAAGGGACAAGAAAGTGTTTTGATAATAAAACAGCTGGTGTTCCAAGAAAATGTCCCTATGTAAGCATGTGTATTTTCTATGAATGTCAGAGACTAAACTTATACCACGTTCGCCGGCAACCTATCTTGCGGTAGCCTTGAAAGAAGCACAGAGTGAGCAGGAATGTCTTGTTTGAGAACAGAGTGCTGTTTGGAAACCGGCAGGGGCAGGAGCCAAGCCCCCTTGGAACTGTTTGCGTGCCCGCTGCCGTGGGACGTGCCGATTGGTAATTGGCGGCAGGGGCGGGAGGCAGCCCCCTTTGAAATTCAACGCTCGCCCGCTTCCGTGGGTCGCACTGTTTGGAAACCGGCAGGGACAAGAGCCAGGCCCCTTGGAACTGTTTGCGCGCCGCTGCCGTGGGACGCGCTGATTGGTTATTGGCGGTAGGGGCGGGAGGCAGCCCCCTTTGAAATTCAACGCGTGCCCGCTTCCGTGGGACACGCCCGGGCAAAGCCCGGGCCAAGGGCAGGCCCGTCTTGCGCCTGTCAGCGACCGGAGGAGGCCGGGCCGGGCCATACCTCTTTATTTTTTCCTCTTGTGCCCAGCATCGCTAATTTTGCCTGACAACAGCAGGGCCTGAGGAGCTCCAAGTTTATCCCAGGTGAGGGGTTTCTAGTAGGGCTACAGCCGGTGGGACCAGAAGGGCCAGTTGCATTTTTTACCAAGGGTTCAAGTGAGGAGGCCTGAAATAAGAGGAAAAGATGGGCAGACGCAAGGGGGCGGGAGTTGAAGAAAAGCACGGGAGCAACAAAACCCTAGACGGATTTCTTCAAAAGGCCATTGGGGCATTAGAAAAAGAGATAGAAATGGTACAGCGCCACTTATCTGCCCCCATATCCTCAGCCCACAGCTCAGCCCACAGCTGTCAAGCCATACAGCCCCCTCTGCCAGCAGACTCACAGCCCGCATTGACCACCCCTCACACTACCCCCTCCAGAAACCCTCAGGAGTACCTGGTTGGAACTTCAAATGAACCTATTGCTCTTTCCACATCGACTCCACCAATACGAGGCCCTTCTAAAGGAGGGTCCCAAATTATTGTTGATTCCAATAACAAAAGGAAAAGGAAACGAAGGGAGTCTATTATAAGGAACAAATGAACCCGGATCTCGAGCTCCCCTAATCTGGGCCTGGCTACCGGTAATGATGACATTATAACTCCCCTAGAAAGTGTTAATGGACGACCGGCGATTAATCATATAATGGAATCCATAAAAGAAGAGTTCACCAAGCTGCTCCTCCCTATAGCAGCCGGTCTCCAAGCGATTGAGGAGAAACTGGAAGGACTCACTAAGATTCAGCTGCCGGTATCTCCTCCACCTGTAGAAATTCAATCTTACTCTCACCCCTCCCACTTGAGCCAACCTTGCGCCAATAGTGGCAGATCCCCTGCTCTAATGAGCAAGGGTCTCTTCCTCCCCAATAACCATGAGGGGGACTTATTTGATAGAGCGGCTAACACCTCAAAGAACAAGTATTCTAAGGTCCCCGCCCCTCTTTCAAAAGGAATTGGATGTTCTGCTTCTTCTAACAACATAGCAACAAATGTTAGTGCAGCTAACTCTATTTATGAGCATCCCCCAGCAGGCCCCCTGAAGACGGTGCAGATCAACGGCAGGACTAGATCGAGAGCGCTACATCTTCCACCGGAGTCATGCCCACACGTCCTTGTCATCACTAATGTCCCTGAACTTAAAACCAACACCCTGGAATCTTTCACCAAACTGAAAAAACTGAAAAACAAGGTTATAAATTGGTTACATGTAAATGCTAGCTTTGCATTTCATATGATACCCTCGATACTGAGGGTGAGAAGGGTGGGGTGGGTGGGATTGCTGGAGAAGATCGGCACAGGGGACTGCATTGTTATCAATTTTAACTCACCTGCTCTTGTCCGGCAGCTTTTTTTAAATGCTAACAGACCTTATCCTTCAGCAGGGGAAGTCTCCCTGTGTAGAATGCAAGTGTTCTACCCTCCAGCAGCGACAGTCGTGAATAGCAAGCCGTTAACGGCGCACAGAGTCTACCCCGGCATCCAGCCACAGTCTGACCTCGAATTAGGCCTTAGACTATCCTCAGCTTCTCTCTCCGAGATAGATTGACTCAGTGATGGATTACGGGGAGCAGGAACGAGTTGCTATGAGACTGAGCATAACATTTACCCAGTTCCTAGTGGTTTTACTTCATCCATACCATTCACTCTGACAGATCCCTGCATTCTGGGAATTAGTGAGAATACCACTTGCGTAGCCAGTGAGGAGGGGGATCCCTCGCGACAAGCGCTCCCTGCAATCCTGGGTTTAGATCTTCTGTTAATCTATCAGATACGAAAATGACTGGTCCTGTACCTAGTGGGGTGAACAATCTACAGGATGAAAAGAAAAGGGTCAAGGCACGATCGGGGGGGACAATAAGGCTTCTAGCTGCATCCCCTCTCTCAGTGAGCAACCCCTGAGAGAAGTTTGGCATGCTAAAACAAATGTATTCAATACAGTTCTTAGCTGGAACATAGCAGGGCTGGAAAGTAAAATGCAAATCCCAGGATGGGGTCAATTTATTGATGAACATCAGATTTGTCTATTCCAAGAAACATGGGCACTGGGGCCCAAATATAGACCAGGCTTTAAAAGCTACTGGGTTCCAGCGCGCAAGGTGTCTTCTGGGAGACCATCAGGAGGGCTACTTATAATGCTAAGCAGTTATCTCAGGTGCAAGGTTGAAGTCCTAGATATGGGCTACCCTGATTTACAGGCCTTACTAGTATCGGCCCTCAAGGAGAGACCTCTACTAATAATTAATATTTATAATAGGAGTATGGGCAGTAACTATGATTCTGATGCCCTGACCATTTTGGACAGCTTTCTCCATAGCAACATTTCATCCCATTTCATCTTAATTGCAGGGGACCTTAACATTACCTTCAAGCCCTACTTTCTGGTCCAAGAGCTATATAAAGAAGAGGATGCCTATTGGGGCATCCCCCAGTTAGTGTCAAAGAAAATACCCAGATTGAATAGAATAGCACACCAAGTTGCTGATATTACACTAACACATGGTCTCTGAGCTTGCAACGGTTGCTCCCGTTCAGATACTAATTTGCACTTCACCTTTAGGCGTGGAGCTCACAGGAGCCAGATCGATTATATTTTACTTGACATCCGACTGCGGGGCCACATGTCTGACATGAGGGTGCAAGAACACGATGAGAGTGACCATGACCCACTGATTTTATCGATTAGGGGTCTGCTGCCTTTGCTTGAAGCTCCCCACCCTAAGACATATGCACAAAAGCTCATCCTGACAAATAACAGACTTATGGGGTTATTACAACTTTGGAGGAGGTGTTAATCCGTCCCAAAAGTGACGGTAAAGTGACGGATATACCACCAGCCGTATTACGAGTCCATCATATCCTATGGAACTCGTAATACGGCTGGTGGTATATCCGTCACATTTGGGACGGATTAACACCTCCTCCAAAGTTGTAATAACCCCCTTAATGTCAAATGGGAGTCCGTTATTACCTCGTCTGATTCCCTTTCATTAATATACAACTTATTAGCAGACCAAATGGAGTGCATGCTTTTTACACTTAGAGAACGGCGATGGGCTATTAGCAGCTAACACTGAACTATTCAACTCTTTAAAGCACCTTCTCACAAAAGAGATCATTAGTAAACCTAGGAAAAAGTGCAGTGCAAGGTGGTTTAGCAACACATGCAGGGAAGCCCAGCATAACCTATTGAGAACACTGAGAGAAGGTCATGTAGAGCTTATAAGAAAAGCAAGGAAGGATTATAAACAGGAATGCTCTAGGGCGCGCAGGAGTTGGGAGGAGGCCAGATGGGTAGCTATCATGGAGACTGCTAAAACAAACGTTTTGGAAATTGATAGCAGACGACAGCAGAGATTCCTCCTTCCCACCCGGTACCTCAATCCTCTCTGCAGTGTGGGCTGAGCACTTTGGTCGACTATATGAAGGGCCACCAGAAGCTGCCTTTAGGACCCCTGACGACAGCGCAATCCACGGGGCCAACCCCGATCAAATTCACTCTAGCTGAAACTAGAGCTACAATATTTCACTGAATTGGGGAAAGGCCCCTGTCCCTGATAAGATCCTGGGTGACTTATATAAGACAAGACCTGACCCTTCCTTAAACTTAATCTGTAATGCAGTTGCAGCAGGAGCTCCTGCTCCACCCTACTGGAAAAGGGGCCAAGATAGTTCCCATCTTCAAAAAAGGCAATCCCAGTGACCCTGCCAATTACCGCCCGATATGTCTACTTGAGGAACTCCCAAAGAATGTATGCAAAGCAACTTTTGTTCCACCTTGATGAATGGATTTCAGAGTCTGAAGCCATATCTGATCTACAGGCAGGGTTTAGACCCGAAGTTAGCACCATAGATCAAGCCCTGAGATTCCTGGCAATCAAATGGAAGAATGTGGACCTAGGGGGGGGAAATCTGTATGTGGTTTTCATTGACCTTAGAGCCGCATTTGACTTGGTCCCCAGGAACTTGTTATGGCTGACACTTTCCAATATGGGCGTTCCAATAGGCCTCCTGATACTCATTGTCCGACTGCATGAGAATACCTATGCACAAATTAGGTGTGGTAAGGATGGCGAATTGACAGACCATGTAGCTATCAAAAGAAGAGTCAGACAAGGTTGTGTCCTAGCCCCCACCCTTTTTCTCCTATACATAAATAATTGTATCCAATATTTAGAGAATTGCACAAATGATTCACCCAAACTGGCCGGATAGAAAATCCTGTGTCTGCTATGTGTGGACGACACAATCCTGCTAGCCAAATCACCGATGGGAATTCAAAATCTGGTCAATCAATTCTGTGTCTTCTGCAGAGACCACGGGCTGGATGTCAATGCTAAGAAAACAAAATTTATGATGTACAGTGCCTCAAGAAAAAGACTTCGTGCAAAAATAGCAATGAATTCAATCCTGTTGGAAAGAGTGGCAGAGTTTGATTATTTAGGCATTAGGCTAACAGACACAGGTAATTGGGAGGCTGCTATTGATAAAGGGGCACTCATTATAAGCCAAAGAGGTGGGGCTTTAGTACGCAAGGCTAGAACGGCAGCAAGCACCCCCCTGAATCCCATCTCCGAGATCTACAAAGTCCAAATCTGTGCGGCTGCCCTGTATGGAGCGGAACTTTGGGGTTCTCACAGAAAATTGGATATCTTACAAACTAAAGAAAATCATTTCCTTAGACACGCTTCCAGGTTAGGGAAGGGTACACCAATGACCCCTCTTAGACTCGACATAGGACTAAACAGCATTAAAGCCACAGCGGGTCTGAGACCGCTCTCTTACTGGATCTGTTTATAGAAAACTGACGAACTTGAACCATTCAGGGTGGCGATAAGAGAACTTATAACATCTTCACAGGGATGGGAAAAAATCCTTTGGCTGAAGGAGATGAAATCTGCCTGGGATAAGCTAGGTTTTCCTCACTATTGGAAGCTGATCCCTGCTAACTCTAGGTAACTCGTCAAAGGGAGATATTGGGAGAAAACCAACGAAGACCTTTTACACCTTAATTGGGTGGGCAGGCTTACAGTAGAATATCTGCAAGTCAAACATGAACCCCGGCCCGAGAACCTCAAAGAACTTCCTATATCTGTCACGTGCCCGCACCCTATTTCTCCAGCTAAGATACAGCACTCTGCACATTTACAGCTTCATGGCCCACTGGTCATCAAGCAACCCCTTGACCGACAGATGTATACCTTGTCACCTATGTAAGGAAACAACTGAGCATGTGTTGTTCTTCTGCCCCCTATACAAGACCCCAAGAGGGAGGTGGATCATTCCTCTGTGTAAAACCTTACTACTGCAGGACCGAGCTAATGCTATCAGTATATGCAAATATGACACATCCACATTGGTAGTTAGCTAAGTCACCAAATATCTGTCTGAAGCTTGGTCTATTCGCCATAGGTTCATCTTAGCCACGGGGCTCTAAGTTGGCTAGGTATTCTTTTGTCTATAGAAGGAGATTTTAATAAGACATATCTATTCTCTCTTTTTAAATACCTAGATGTGTCATGTAGATTGACTCTGATGTGAATTTCATTTAATCTTTTTGTGGTTTTTAGGAATATTAGGAGCAGTGGGTCCCTCATATGAGAAGTTGAGGCCCTACCAGTTTATATAGATGAATTCTTAGCTCAATTGCCATGGCATTTTACAAAATATTTTGACATGACAAGAAATGCACCAGCCCATAAATTGGTCATGATAACGGTTACAGTTTCATGGAATGTATTAACAGTATTTATTCGAACGATGGACACAAGTTTCTTTCTCTTTTCTTTTATTGCCATGTACGATTCTTTTACTGTATTTATTAATTAATTATGCTTCCGGTTCTAGTTCTAAGGAATGCACTCACGGCATTTATTCGAATACCGGCTACAAGGTTTAATTATTGTTATGTATGATTGTCATTCTGTATTTTAATATTCTAAATTTTTAGACCGAATAAATAAATAAAATAAACATAGTGCTGGCCTAGGCAAAAACAGTCAGATAGAGAGAAAATAAAACAAGACCGTAAAAATGGCTACTGTAATAATATCAAAGCAAAGCCAAATAAAATACATCTAGGGTAAAGTGCACAGCAGCAGGCCTAGTATGTTAAAATAACGCATGGAGCTATAACTAAAATGGCTACACAACACCCTCCCCTTGTCAGTCGAAGGTGGTTCAAAGCCTAAATATCATTAAAAAGTCACTAAGCTCAACCCAAGATATATATGTAAAAAAGTCAATAATGACAAGTTAAAATGTAGAATTTCCAATCAATTCCAGTACAATAGAGGATAGGAAATCTTCCACTTCAACAGGTGTTAAAGTTGGAAAGGCATCGCCGAGAAAGACCAAGGAGCAGTCGTGTTCCATAGCCTAAGCATCAGCCAATGCGGCATTCCATGGTGTTGCCCAATGATGAGTTAAGAGCCACATCCTCCAGGAAGGGCAGCACCTAAGTAGCTTCTCGTAGCAAACACAACCTCAACGCGCATGTCTTGTAAAAAGCCCTCAACGAGAACATCAACAGATCAGCGTCCAAAGAAAGCAAGTGCTGAGTTGAAAGACAAACTTCCAGTGCATGTTTGAAAGAGCACCAGAGGCACCGAAACAAGGGCTGCACACAATCTAAAACCTGTCTGAATGACAAAGACCAGTCAGACTCCAATTGCTCCAAGAGTGTTGCTCCAAAATAATGCATCATGCATTCATGACACAGTTGCGCTGATGGGAGCGCTATCGTTCCTTCCAGTTGCGGCAGGACATCCATTGCGCATAAAAAAACAGCAACAACAGAACGCCAATTATTATAGCCAAAGTTATTGGAAATCCCCCTAAAATAACTGAGAATATTAAATGAAAGGCTGATGGTATTAAACCGAATGTGGAAGAGAAGGTGTGAATGAAACCAGAACCAACAGCCTTAAAGAAATTTGCGATTCCAGTAGTACTGGGCGCATTAAATATCCATCCCACAAGTTCACCAAAGTGTCTCAGAAAATTGGTTCTTAAAAGGGACTGTATCTCTGCTGACGACCTTGCCACCTGAAGTGACTAGGTCTCGCGTGCAGACGTAAGAGCAACATGCTTTTGAAACAATAAAGCATTGAGTCTGTTCAACTTGTCAAAATTAACATAAGAAGTAGCAATATAAGGCTAAATGTCTGCTACCATTTTTGTTTTAATGGGAGGAAAAAGTACATTCCCGCAGCATGTAACAATCTTAGAGACCGAAACAACATAAACTATTCCGGCTCGCATCCCATAATAGTCTTCACCATTGAGGAGAACATAGCTGCCGTTTGAAAGCACCTGGAACGTAGGTCTAATCAAGGGGACTGGAACTCCTTTCAGATAACAAGCCAGGTTTGGTGCAGATGCATTACACGACCCATGCAAGGACAGCTGTTTACAAACCATCCAATAGTTGACAGAAGTCTTGCATGTCTTTCATGCCACTAAGACATTTGTATGCGAAGGGTAGCTCCCACACCTCATGGATGTAACTATCTCCTAGTTTTTCGTATATGCCTACCGGAATGTGTTTTAAACAGGATGTGAATTGTAGTGTGGAGATAGTAATGACCCCGTGTATTAACCACTCAGCAGATGGTATTTCAGCCACAGTAAAAGGCAACTTTTCTAATTTTTCAATGTTTAGCATGACATAAGTTGCTTCTTTTTTAGCTATTAGTTGTTGTTGTTGCATTAAAATAAAAGAAGAAAATAGTTCCCTCATGATGACATATTGCCAGGGAACGCATCCCGCCTTCATTGATTGAAGCGTCCAACCCAACTACATGATGGACCTTAGCTGACTCTGTCCATGATGTAAGGAAGACATATCTGTTTGTATAATGTCTACAGCAGAAGAAATAATGTTATTCAGGGTATATATTCGGTCAGACAAGGTATTAATCCCATTATCTACAACAGCTTATGCCTTCTTTAAATTTTCCTGATCTAGTTGCCTAGCAGCTTCTTGTTGTGAAAGCTTCCAAATTTCATTATATACTTCTTATAAGAAATGTTTTCTGCGTTGTTTTCTTGGGCCTAACAGGAAGTCCTGTAAGTCTGTGTTATTAGACAGGACTCTGAGGTATTCTCTAACCACGTCTAGTGAGGAAGTCTTTAACCATTGCTGGCAGAGTTTCCCTACACTGTATGTTGTTACTATACCCACATGTTCAGATGATATATATAGCGAGGGTCCGGCCTACTAGTTCTAAAACCCCTGAGGAGTTATTAAAACGTTTGTGACACCCATTGGTATGTATTGGCCACAATAACCACCCGGAAAGACGTGTCAGTGAAACATTAAATGTGCCATTCTAGACCCACTCATCAAGCTGATCTTCAGTTGCATTTATATATTTTTGCCATTTATAAAATTTTGCAGGGGCAGGTATAGTGGGTGTGTTCAATTCCTTAATCTTTGCTAAGCCTAAACAACTCGTTTGTGGTACAGTTTCATTTAAAAATATCATTTGAACAGGTATCAGACATGCTCTAAATAAAGCTTCCTTCCCCCGTATTTGCCAATATCTAGTTCCCCACACACTCTTCAAGTCAACCGACTTTAGCCAATATTCATAGCCTTCTATAGTCAACGGGGAAACAAAGAAGTCCGAATATAGAAATTTCATATTTGTCAATAGTATCTGTATGTTTTCTGAAGGGGGCAATTCAAAATAATACGACTCAGCATTTTTAACATCGTGCCCAGAAAAATATGTAAACTTTTCAGAATACGTTTTAGAACTCCCTTCTGGTGGAGTTGGACAATGTTCCCATTGTGTAATAATTAAAAACAGTCTTTGGGCTGCTTGCTCTGTGGATGAAATGGTGTCCATAATAATTATAGCAAAACATACCTGTAGGAAAGTACCATCTTGCCTGGCATGTTACCCCCATATTTCACTGTATATATGTTGTTTTAGTTGTATGTGTCACTGGGACCCTGCCAGTCAGAGCCCCAGTGCTCATAAGTGTGCCCTGTATGTGTTACATGTGTTACGACTAACTGTCTCACTGAGGCTCTGCTATCCAGAACCTCAGTGGTTATGCTCTCTCATTTCTTTCCAAATTGTCACTAATAGGCTAGTGACCAATTTCACCAATTTACATTGGCATACTGGAACACCCTTATAATTCCCTAGTATATGGTACTGAGGTACCCAGGGTATTGGGGTTCCAGGAGATCCCTGTGGGCTGCAGCATTTCTTGTGCCACCCATAGGGAGATCTGACAATTCTTACACAGGCCTGCCAGTGCAGCCTGAGTGAAATAACGTCCACGTTATTTCACAGCCATTTACCACTGCACTTAAGTAACTTATAAGTCACCTATATGTCTAACCTGTACCTGGTAAAGGTTGGGTGCTAAGTTACTAAGTGTGTGGGCACCCTGGCACTAGCCAAGGTGCTCCCACATTGTTCAGGGCAAATTCCCCAGACTTTGTGAGTGCGGGGACACCATTACACGCGTGCACTATACATATATCACGACATATGTATAGCGTCACAATGGTAACTCCGAACATGGCCATGTAACATGTCTAAGATCATGGAATTGTCACCCCAATGCCATTCTGGCATTGGGGAGACAATTCCATGATTCCCCGAGTCTCTAGCTCAGACCCGGGTACTGCCAAACTACCTTTCCCGGGGTTTCACTGCACTGCTGCTCCTGCCAACCCCTCAGACAGGTTTCTGCCCTCCTGGGGTCCAGCCAGGCTTGGCCCAGGAAGGCAGAACAAAGAACTTCCTCAGAGAGAGGGTGTTACACCCTCTCCCTTTGGAATAAGGTGTCAGGGCTGGGGAGGAGTAGCCTCCCCCAGCCTCTGGAAATGCTTTGATGGGCACAGATGGTGCCCATCTCTGCATAAGCCAGTCTACACCGGTTCAGGGATCCCCCAGCCCTGCTCTGGCATGAAACTGGACAAAGGAAAGGGGAGTGACCACTCCCCTGACCTGCACCTCCCCTGGGAGGTGCCCAGAGCTCCTCCAGTGTTCTCCAGACCTCTGCCATCTTGGAAACAGAGGTGCTGCTGGCACACTGGACTGCTCTGAGTGACCAGGGCCAGCAGGTGACGTCAGAGACTCCTTCTGATAGGCTCCTTCAGGTGTTGCTAGCCTTTCCTCTCTCCCTGGTAGCCAAACCTCCTTTTCTGGCTATTTAGGGTCTCTACTTTGGGGAATTCCTTAGATAACGAATGCAAGAGCTCATCAGAGTTCCTCTGCATCTCTCTCTTCACCTTCTGCCAAGGAATCGACTGCTGACCGCGCTGGAAGCCTGCAACACTGCAACAAAGTAGCAAAGACGACTACTGCGACCTTGTAACGCTGATCCTGCCGCCTTCTCGACTGTTTTCCTGGTAGTGCATGCTGTGGGGGTAGTCTGCCTCCTCTCTGCACTAGATGCTCCGAAGAAATCTCCTGTGGGTCGACGGAATCTTCCCCCTGCAACCGCAGGCACCAAAGAACTGCATCACCGGTCCTCTGGGTCTCCTCTCAGCATGACGAGCGAGGTCCCCCATGATTCCCCGAGTCTCTAGCTCAGACCCGGGTACTGCCAAACTACCTTTCCCGGGGTTTCACTGCACTGCTGCTGCTGCCAACCCCTCAGACAGGTTTCTGCCCTCCTGGGGTCCAGCCAGGCTTGGCCCAGGAAGGCAGAACAAAGAACTTCCTCAGAGAGAGGGTGTTACACCCTCTCCCTTTGGAATAAGGTGTCAGGGCTGGGGAGGAGTAGCCTCCCCCAGCCTCTGGAAATGCTTTGATGGGCACAGATGGTGCCCATCTCTGCATAAGCCAGTCTACACCGGTTCAGGGATCCCCCAGCCCTGCTCTGGCGTGAAACTGGACAAAGGAAAGGGGAGTGACCACTCCCCTGACCTGCACCTCCCCTGGGAGGTGCCCAGAGCTCCTCCAGTGTTCTCCAGACCTCTGCCATCTTGGAAACAGAGGTGCTGCTGGCACACTGGACTGCTCTGAGTGGCCAGGGCCAGCAGGTGACGTCAGAGACTCCTTCTGATAGGCTCCTTCAGGTGTTGCTAGCCTTTCCTCTCTCCCTGGTAGCCAAACCTCCTTTTCTGGCTATTTAGGGTCTCTACTTTGGGGAATTCCTTAGATAACGAATGCAAGAGCTCATCAGAGTTCCTCTGCATCTCTCTCTTCACCTTCTGCCAAGGAATCGACTGCTGACCGCGCTGGAAGCCTGCAACACTGCAACAAAGTAGCAAAGACGACTACTGCGACCTTGTAACGCTGATCCTGCCGCCTTCTCGACTGTTTTCCTGGTAGTGCATGCTGTGGGGGTAGTCTGCCTCCTCTCTGCACTAGATGCTCCGAAGAAATCTCCTGTGGGTCGACGGAATCTTCCCCCTGCAACCGCAGGCACCAAAGAACTGCATCACCGGTCCTCTGGGTCTCCTCTCAGCATGACGAGCGAGGTCCCTTGAACTCAGCAACTCTGTCCAAGTGACTCCCACAGTCCAGTGACTCTTCAGTCCAAGTTTGGTGGAGGTAAGTCCTTGCCTCCCCACGCTAGACTGCATTGCTGGGAACCGCGTGTTTTGCAGCTACTCCGGCTCCTGTGCACTCTTCCAGGATTTCCTTTGTGCACAGCCAAGCCGGGGTCCCCGGCACTCTAACCTGCAGTGCACGACCTCCTGAGTTGTCCTCCGGCATCGTGGGACCCTCTTTCGTGACTTCGGGTGAGCTCCAGTTCACTCCACTTCGTAGTGCCTGTTCCAGAACTTCTGCAGGAGCTGCCTGCTTCTGAGTGGGCTCCTTCTCTTGCTGGGTGCCCCCTCTGTCTCCTCACGCAATTGGCGACATCCTGGTCCCTCCTGGGCCACAGCAGCATCCAAAAATCCTAACCGCGACCATTGCAGCTATCAAGGCTTGTTTGCGGTCTTTCTGCACAGAAATACCTCTGCATGACTCTTCATGACGTGGGACATCCATTCTCCAAAGGGGAAGTTTCTAGCCCTTGTCGTTCTTGCAGAATCCACAGCTTCTACCATCCGGTGGCAGCTTCTTTGCACCCACAGCTAGCATTTCCTGGGCATCTGCCCACTCCCGACTTGCTCGTGACTTTTGGACTTGGTCCCCTTGTTCCACAGGTACTGTCGTCAGGAAATCCATTGTTGTTGCATTGCTGGTGTTGGTCTTCCTTGCAGAATTCCCCTATCACGACTTCTGTGCTCTCTGGGGAACTTAGGTGCACATTGCACCCACTTTTGAGGGTCTTGGGGTAGGCTATTTTTCTAACCCTCACTGTTTTCTTACAGTCCCAGCGACCCTCTACAAGGTCACATAGGTTTGGGGTCCATTCGTGGTTCGCATTCCACTTCTAGAGTATATGGTTTGTGTTGCCCCTATCCCTATATGCCCCCATTGCATTCTATTGTGACTATACATTGTTTGCACTGTTTTCTATTGCTATTACTGCATATTTTGGTATTGTGTACATATATCTTGTGTATATTTGGTATCCTCATACTGAGGGTACTCACTGAGATACTTTTGGCATATTGTCATAAAAATAAAGTACCTTTATTTTTAGTATATCTGTGTATTGTGTTTTCTTATGATATTGTGCATATGACACTCGTGGTGCTGTAGGAGCTTCACTCGTCTACTAGTTCAGCCTAAGCTGCTCTGCTAAGCTACCTTTTCTATCAGCCTAAGCTGCTAGACACCCCTCTACACTAATAAGGGATACCTGGGCCTGGTGCAAGGTGTAAATACCCCTTGGTACCCACTACAAGCCAGTCCAGCCTCCTACAATATCACCATAATTTTCTCTATATTGATAAACATCTTCGTTTTCAAATACAGTATAATACTGCACTTCATTCATCATAGAATCAACTGTTTTTGCATCCCAATCATCAGAAACAACCCCGGGTAATATTATATTGTTCATTGAAAGTTTAAACACATGTGGTATTTGAATGACGTCCTTAGGACCGTATATGTCAAATGTTACTTTATACCAAATTATGCCATCAGGAATTGGTATAGCGGAAATTTTCACAACGGACAAGTCTCTGTAGATGTTGTGAGAAGAAAAATGTGGTTTTAGGACTTCATCCACCTGTTCAACTGCTGATTTTTCAGGAAGAAAATTACAATGTATTAACAAAAAGGAAGTGATGACAAACCCAATCCAAAGCAGGAAAGTTAGTTCAGTCAAAGAAAGCCACAGATAGTTCCATGGAAGAATGAAGTAAGTTACTTTAAGCCAATATATCAGTTTACGTGGTTTTCACATTTCAGGTGTCAAAGAGGCGAATGAGTCTGAAACATCGTCGTTGATGTCGGCAAAGTATCCAGAAGCAGTTTGTGCAAAAACTGGAGCCGTGTAAGTAGGTGGTGTTGGTGTTGGTGTTTCCTGCGGTGGCCCTGAATATATGGCACCATCTGTCTGTGTCGAAATTGTGTCAAATCGATCAGTAATTTACGTATTATTTGATGTCAGTGGAACTAATGTAAAATCATTTTCCACACTCCTCAAGCCCGGAGAGGTGCTGGTGTTGCTGCTTACAACTTGTAGAGGAACTTCTTGACCAGTAGTGAGAGGGATTCGGGAACTACTGGCTGTTCCCTTTGGTCGGCTGTGCAGGATCGGCCACATGGTGTAGTTTGACATTGTCGATAGAGACAAAACGATTTTCTTTGGCACCTGCCAATGGTGCTAGAATGACAGTTCTGGTACAGTGTATTCCCAAGATGGAGACTCATGCACGATAAGAAGGAACAAATTCCTTTTTCACAGCAACCTTTTCACGTACTAGATCCCCAACTTTAGGAATCCAGCCTGTAGGCGTTACAGGTACATCCTTAATTCCAATGGAGGCAGCACTGGCAGAAGAGTTCTCGTCACGGAACGGTTGTAATTACTGTAAGACAGTGACACATTCATTTATGTCGAAAGGTGTTTCTGCCACCTCCACGCCAGGACCATCAAGATCTGGAACATACATTTGAGTTCCAAACAGGCACTCATATGAAGTATGACCCCCCAGGGACCTTCTAGGCAGATTGTTAAGTGCTCTCTGGACTGCATACAGGTGATTAAGCCAATTATGATCTGTACCTAAGACTCTGGCTGTTAAGGATTGCTTTAAATTACGGTTTAATCGCTCCACAACACTATTTCCCTCTGGATGAAATGGAGATGAGTACTGGAGTTGTACCCTCAACAAAGCAATGGTGTCCCTGAAAGCCCTTGACGTGAAAGCACGGCCCTGGTCCAAGTGGAAAGTCACAACTGCATATGTACTGATAAAGACTCAGAAATCTTTAATAAAAGTCCGAGCGTTAGACGAGCGTTGTGGCCACACCCATAGAAATCTGGAGCAGGAGTCAACAGCGACTAGGATATATTTGTATGCACTATCTGGTGTCAGGGGACCGCAATGGTCCAAGTACACACATTGTAAATGTTTGTTAGAAATTAGGAGGGGTGTCTGCGGTGGGCATTAAGCAGTGGAAACTTTGATCAGTTGGCAGATGTCACAACAAAGGACATACTGCTTGGCCTACTTGTATATGCCTGGCCACCAAAAATGGGCCTGTAGCAATTATATTGTAGGTGCCACACCAGCATGGGCAGATGCTGCCCTCTCATGTGCTGCTTTAATCAACTCTGGTCTTATATCTTTATTGGGAATTTCTCAAACTCCTACGCCTGGTATTTTAACTTCAGCGTTTAGGCAGCCTCCCATTCGGTAGGAATATTTAGCAGGGAATGCTTTTGGATAGGGCATATCATCAGCCGTAGCTGTCACGGCAGCCCCTATGTCTGCGTCTGGTTTAGCTCCTGAGCGGGTTACTGCAGCAACTGAGGCTGTAGCAACTGCTGACTTTGTGGCTTCATCAGCCAGTGTATTCCCAGCCACGTGTATTCCAACACGCTGGTGTCCAAGTGTATGTACGACATGGATGTATGGTAGCATTTCCTTCAGATCTGCTACTTCCCCCAACGTAATCTGTGTTTAATGGTGTTGCCTTTAGAATCTCTGAACCCATTCTGGCACCAATAATGCAGGTATTCATTGAAGGACTGGATACAATAGTACGAATCACAAACTATCAGCGTATACTGTGCAGGATCCATCTGTTCCAGTGCCATCACCAGAGCTTTCAGCTTTGCCAGTTGTACAGTGCAATCCCCTAGGGTTTGCGTAAAGGTATTATTGCGTAAATAATTTATTGTCCTCCATGTAGCCACTTACGACTGCGCAAGCAGCGGAGTATTGATGCTTCGTGCCAATTGCCGGTTTTGCAGAGCCATAGGTGTACCTGACTCCATTATATTGTTCAATAGGCAGTGTGTTTGCTGGAACTGGGTATTCTAGCTCGTATTGCAAAAATTCTTGAATTTGTAATTTTGGGTAAAACATGTAATCTACATCAGTGGCTGTCAAAGACGTAGCCCATTGGATCCAACGTGGATGTAATGCTTTTGCATTTGGAACGCTGGCTTTTGTGATAGCTTCTAGGGCTGGTAAGGGAGAAACGACAATAATGCATTTACCCTGGGCTAGAGGTCTTTCTTTAATGACAGCCATCTGAATTGCATTGAGAATTTTCTCAGTGGGAACAAAGCGTTGTTCTGCTGCACAGTATAAAAGTGATTTGTATGCTATCGAGATGGTCTCACCCTCATTAAATGTTACATAGGTGAAACTGATGGCACCAATAATTACTCTGATGACCAAATGTGTTTTGTTGTCCTTAGTTTGTAGATGTTGTGCTGCAAGCATGTCTGTCTGCAGATCTCTGAGAATGCGTGTGTGTTCGACTTTCCAAAATTTGCTTGAAAAATCAGGACGTATTAAGTCATATAAGGGTTTATGCGTGACGCATAATCCGGAATGTAAGTTCTGCCAAAATTTAGGAAACCCAATAGATATTGGAGTTTTTTAATCATATTTGGAGGTTGTAATTGCACGCACTTTTCTAAAATGTGGCACTAGGCTCTTTCCTTCACTTGATAGCTCATATGCCAGAAATAGGATGCTGAGGAAGGCTATTTTTGTCTTTTTGAAGTTGAATTTGTAGCCAAATTCAGCAAATTCCACAACAATGCGGGCTACCAGTCTTATATGTTGTAGTATTTCATCATCCGTAAGATAGATATCATCTACATAGGACAATGCTTCAGGGTCAATGCCATGTAAAATTGCAGTCACACAAGCTGCGCACAGTCCTGGACTGTTCTTGTACCCCTGAGGTAAACAACAGAATTGTTTCTGAGAACCTAGTGCACTGAAACTTGTTAAGTCTCTACTCTCAGGTGCTATATTCTGGCAGAAGAAACCATTGGAAATATCCAGTGTTTTTTTTATTTTTTGCGCACTATGTTGTTCATTAGTGCTGTGCTATGTGAGTTTTGTATAGCATATGTGCGTGTATGACTGTTTAAGTGTCTGTAGTCTAAGACTATTCTATATGAATGGTCCGGTTTAGCTACAGGGAATAGAGGATTGTTTATTGGGGAGACGCAGGGTCCAATTATGCCCTGGTACTCTAGTTGTGTGAGGATTTCTCTCACGGGTGTTTTTGCATCATGTTTTATTGGATACTGAGGTTGAGGTTCATTTTTAATAGGTATTACATGGTAAGGGGATTCTTTATCCCATCCTACATGGTTGTGATATAACGCAGGTGCCTGAGCCAATGTCCAATCAATGGCGTAGGATTCATAGAGTTCCTCTGGAACAAGAGGCAAGAAAGAAGGTTTAATAACCTCTTCCCCATATGGGCAGGTACTGACAAATTCAGGTGGCCAATCTTGTTTGGCCAATGAGATATCATATATACTTACCACGCGATCCCAAAACATTGCGTCTATTGTGCGTTCAATGTCTCCTTCTAACTGTGATGTTACTTTATACACCCTATCAGGTGTGGAGACTCGCATGTCTGCAGGTTCTACTTGTAGAAAGTCATCAGTTGCTTTCGCCTCCAGATGCTCTAGAAGACTCCAGCAAACTATTGTGACCTATGCCGCGCTGTCTAGCAGCGCTAGTGCCCACTCCCTGTTCTTCAAGAGGAACCTCTTCTTGAGTGGCATGTCATATTTCAACTGCTGCCAATTTTTCTTTTGAAATTTGGGTTTTTGTTGAGGAGGTTTCTCTTCCTTTTTTACAGAAACTTCTGTTGAGCGTTGTGATTCTTATCTTGGATTCACATGCTCTGTTCTTCACTCTGATTGCCCACCTCTCTCACTGCATTTTTCAGATGAGTCCTAAAAGGAACAAGATTGGCATGTATCAGAATATTGATATCTATCAGGTGTTTTTATATTATCTCTATTTCAGAGATTATATCTATTCTGCGGGGTCTCCATACGCTGAGATTCTCCCCTTTCTTTTTTAGGAGTTTGTTGTTTTTTATCCTAGGGTTTCTTATTGCCCTCAGGAGCTTGCTTGGAAAAATCTTTATTAGATTTGCCCTGAAATTGTGGTTTAGTTGGTCAGGCCCCTAGACTATCTCAACCAATACTAGAATACGTCTCTGCCATAATCTTGGGCAGCTCGCGTTGCTGATCCTGTTGAGGAACATCACGGAGCGTCATGTGCACAGCTAGTGCGGCTGCTTCCCCTTTAAGATTGCTTAGAATAATGGAGGATACAGTGGCAAAATTGCCCATTAATTGCATCCCCAAGTCCAGGGCCAGGACAGCCCCGTATTCATCCCGAATTTGTTTCAACACTTCCGGTAAATTGGCATGTTTCGGCGTACCATGTGCGGTAGTATAGAGCGTGGCAAATACTGTGCCCCAGGTATTACAGTTATCTACTGCGGGGACCATCCCAAATGGCAAGCACATTGTTAGAATTCTATGTTTATCCTGAGGTCCCGTATGCGGAAATACTGCTTCCAGTGCATTTATTTTTGAGATAACCAAAACGGAGTTTCCTCTACCTTGGCGGGTACTTTACCCATTATTGAATGCACAGTTGCAGGGTAAATACCTGGCGCAACCACTGCATGTGGTTGCGCTGGAGCAGCACGTGCTTGGTTTGTATTCAATGTTTGCATTACAAACTGTATTAATCGTCTGACTATTGCTGTCAATTCAGGATATGAGCGATGAACCTCAACTACTGCTAAATTTGCTACTGCAGGGTGAGGTGTATAGGTGGCGAATAAAGGCCAGGTAGGACCTTCATTACATAGAGGACCTAACCTAACTTGTAACATTGTGTGGGGTAGGGTGCCATCAAGCCAAATATTATGTTCTCGATAAGATAAAGGTATTTCTATCTATGCATATGCTCTGTATTGTCCAGGTACGTTTGCAAGTGTATAGTGATGAAATGTGTTTGTGTTCCCATAAACTGCTGGAAATGTGACCCATGAATAGAATAGTTCTGTTCTGTAAGCTGCATCTGCATCCACAACAAATGTGACTGGACCCCCCTGGGCTGGTAGGCCATTTGCCAATAAATGTGCAGTCTGGGGTTGTCTCATATTTACTGCAATTGCTACCTGCTGTGGATTCGCCATAGTAGTTGATAAATTTGTCCAGAGAAGGCATGCCAAATGGGGATTATCCTTTTCAAGCTTGAACAACCTCCAGCATCAGACAGGATAACTTACTTAGCCAAGGAGGAAATCCTCAATACCGCGGACATCTCCATATAAAGAGTACTGTGGTGTCTTTGTATATAGTAAGACAGAGATACTCAGGAGGACCTGAAAATTAGAGCCTGACGAAACGTTAGCAGTGCCATGTCGCGTAGGGTCTGATTATTCTAATGAGACTTCTGGATTTCGAGTGGCAGAATCACCTGCAGTGTGGGAGACTGAGTCTAACCCACTACAGTTGCCACCTGTCTCTCCAATCCGGGTTCTGCTCCAGCTAACTAGCAGTGTCTCATCTCTACCCAAGGGCAGGGATGATTGGACAGCTGAGCGCATGACATAACTGGTTTCTCAGGGAAGCCGTGGTCACTCAGGTCTCACCTGTTTCTCTCAGTTACATTAGTCTCACATAAAAAATCACAAACAGAGACAGTATATATTTTAATAGTACTTTAATAAAGTGACAGCATCTTAGATAGCAAAGCGTGGACTGCAATAACCAGGACGATACAGCATGACAAGATTAAAATTGTGACAAGGAGAGTAAAACATTAAAAAAATGCTACCATGATGTCACTAGAGTCAACAGACTAATTCCTACCTAGCCTATGATAGAACACAGCGTTTAAGCTCGAATTCTGCCTTCAGGTTCCCCTGGGAAGACATTATCCCCCATACCTGAGCAAAGGCCTGAAGTCTGCAAAACAGCTGTAGTGAAGCAATCAGCATACCATTGTGGTTTTCTGGCTGGAATCTCCCTCTAACGTGTAAGGGACAGGAAAGTGTTTTTATAATAAAACAGCTGGTGTTCAAAGAAAATGTCCCTACTTAAGGATGTGTATTTTCTATGAATGTCAAAGACTAAACTTATACCACGTTCATCGGCAACCTATCTTGATGTAGCCTTCAAAGGAGCACAGAGTGAGCAAGAATGTCGTGTTGGAGAACAGAGTGCTGGCCTAGGCAAAAACAGTCAGATAGAGAGAAAATAAAACAAGACCGTAAAAGTGGCTACTGTAACAATATTAAAGCAAAGCTGAATAAAATACATCTAGGGTAAAGTGCAAAGCGGCAGGCCTAGTATGTTAAAATAACATGCATGAGCTATAACTAAAATTGCTAGACAACACTAGCAATTTACAAGACAGTAAGGATGCTGTTAATAAAGAAAAAAAAGTAGAGTAATGAATAGGAGAATGAAGAAAGAGAACATTTAAAAAGAGAAAGGAGAGATTTAGCAGAAGATGGGAGTGCACATTTAATACAACTGTAAATGTGATTTTGTAATGGTTCCAAACCACCAGATGGGGTAATTGAGAGAGTCTTTTGTTAGAATAAAAACATTGTATTATTAACCTGTACAGACGTGTTTTGTAGGCATTAACTAAACACTGCATTTAAACGTGGGTGTTACATTTAAAGACTGCACAGCGACATGTACTTGGCTGAGTCACTAACAAGGACAAAATTTCTATTTCCTTCCTTTTTCCTTGTTTTTTACTCTTTGTTAGTTTTGACCTGGGTCATGGTCATAAGTGTAACATTTCATGATGGAAATCTCTATAGGAACAAACAAACCAATAGAGAGAATATTAGTGCTTTGTTTCATGACGTTTAAGCTATGAAAAGAATTGCAGCAATGTTAGATTAACATTAAAAATATTTCTTTATGATTAAGATTTTGCTAGAAAGATATGTAAGAATGGAAATTAGATCATTTAAGAAATGTATCATGCTCACTTAACTGATTTTTTCCTCATAGACATTAACCTGTGGGAAGAAACTCAAGTCTTCATAGATGTTTAGAAAATAGTTATGTTATGTTATATTAAGAGTTTTGTAAAGCGCCTGGTTACTCCTTACCAGAGTGTCCCCACACTAAGAGGTTCCCCCACACAGACCAGTGACTCATGATGCTACGCCTCTTTGGCAGGAAAACCACGTTTTTAGCTTCTTGTTCCACATGTCTTTGGGCCAGAGACATCAAGTTCGATAACAGTGGTTTCCAACATTAGGACTTTATGATTACTGGACCCCAGGAAACCCCACTGAATCATTACTGGAATCCGGAGACCCCCCCCACTGAGCCATTTCTGAAAGCTGGGCACTTAGGCCCTCATTACAACATTGGCGGTAAAAGCCGCTTACCGCCGTGCAGAAGACTGCCAACACACCACAGTAGCCGCGGGAAACCACCACATTTATTATGACCCACATTTCGGAATCTGCCAAAATTCAGGCACCCACACAAGACCGCCACACCAAAGGTCAGTGATAAACTGGCGAAAACAAAACCTCCACCGTCACGCCAACAGAAATATGCCCACACTATCACGACACACGAATCCACGTGGCGGTCTTTCAACCACGGTATTCCATTGGCGGTACACACCGCCTCGCTCAAAATACACATACATTTACAGAACACTACCACATTGGACAATTTGAAATACACACACCTGATACACATACACACACCACTCCCACACACCCATTACAATATAAAACACACACCCACATCACCCACAAACCCCCACGACAAAAAATTTAGAGAGAAGGCCAGAGAGAGACACCACCAGCAAGAACAACAGCATCCACAGGCACACAACACCATCACCCACACAACTTCCACGCACCTCACACAACACACCACTACATATCAGCACACTCATCACCACACAATCCACCCCACACATCACCTACACCACCCCATGGCACAGCAAAGACACCCCAGGTTCTCGGAGGAGGAGCTCAGGGTCATGGTGGAGGAAATCGTCCAGATAGAGCCACAGCTATTCGGATCACAGGTGCAGCACACCTCAATTGCAAGGAAGATGGAGCTATGGCGAAGAATAGTGGACAGGGTCAACACAGTGGGTCAGCACCCAAGAAATCGGGAGGACATCAGGAAGAGGTGGAACGACCTACGGGGGAAGGTGCGTTTCGTGGTCTCAAGACACCACCAGGCGGTTCAGCGGACTGGCGGCGGACCCCCACCTCCTCCCCCACAACTAACAATATGGGAGGAACAGGTCTTGGCGATTCTGCATCCTGAGGGCCGCGCAGGAGTAGGTGGAGGAATGGACTCTGGTAAGTCAAATCTTAACTATTACATCCCCCACCCTACCTGCATGCTACCACATACCCCCACCCTCCCCCCCAGCACCCCAACTCCTCACATATGTCCCAACATCACAAACCACCCATCCCAACACCAAGCCCTGCATGCAACAACAAAGCATGGACACCCATCACTAATGCATGCCCACTGCACATACCCATACAACCCCCTAAACCACCATCACACAAGATCCCACACAGGAATGCAAGCACTGGGGGACACGGTCACCCACCCATTGCACACCATGACACATACAGATGTAATAACCATCCTTTTATACCCCTGCAGGACCCCTACCCAACATCACCGGACAGGAGGGTCATCACATGGCCACACCACCAACAGAAGAGGCCCACAGTGATGACAGCACCTCTGTCCAACTGGATCTAGATGACCAGCCCGGCCCATTGGGGACCTCGGGACAGTCGGTTCCCCTCACACTGACAGAGGGCATCATAGACCTTCCCCCCTCTGGAGACACCAGCACAGCAACAACCCAGCGGGCCCATACCTCCGTCCAAAGGACACATCAATCAGCAGTGTGTCCACCACTACAGGGAACCCAGGATAACCCACCACCCCAACAACAACAGGGACCTGGGGGCAGTGGTAGTGGGCACACGGTCCAGGGGACGGAGGCCCAGGAACACAGGGGAACTGGGAGGGCTGCTGTGCGACAGGGGGCGGTCAGGCCAAGGGAACCCACTCTCCACAAGGCCCTCTCCTCCATCATGGGAGCCTACCACCACTCCCAGGAGACTATGGCAACGGTACTGGCCAAGTTTCAGGAGACCCAGCGCCTGCAGGAAGAACAGCATATGGGCTTCAGGGAGGAACTCAGAACCATCAGCTCCACCCTGGGCACCATCGTAGGGGTGCTGAAGGAACTACTCAACACCAGGAGGGACACTGTGGCACTTCAAGGGGCCCCTGACACTAGCATGGATGATGAACTGCCCACTACCTCCGCCGGCGCTAGTGGACAGGATGCCCCGCCACATGACCACCACACCAGCACCCCACCCCCTGCAGAGGGAGAACCACCCCGCAAATGGTCCCTGAGATCCAGGACAAAGACAGAGCACGATGCCAAGACCCCCGCCAAGAAATGAGACCACCCTGATTGTCATCCTACTGTCCCACTTTGTCACCCTGTCCATACTTAAACTGCCCCAGCTCCACTTCCTATGCCCATTTGGGCAATGCACCTGTGAGACTAATAGACTGGACTCTGCCATGGAAATTCCTCCGCCATCACCCCTCATTTCACTACCCCCTCCAATATTGAGCACTTAAATAAACACACTTAAAACACAAAAGAATCTGGAGTCTGTCTGTGATTTCGAAATAGTGTATTAGCAATTACAGTGACAAAATGCTCTTTCAATTGTAATGTCAACATACCTATGTCACACAGCTCAAGTCCATGAGGAATCAAAGCAGATGTCACACAGTGGGACCCACATCTGTGAAATCGTAAGGGAAAGTGACAACTCAGTGACCATACACTGGGTGAAAACGACATACAGTAAAGAGGGAGAAGTGTTTAAGTACATGTAGTAGGTAGGTCTGTACTCTTACCTGTGTCTCACTGGAGATATTGCTGGATCACTGAGTCCCTGTTCTTCATGTCTTCTTCCTCTGCTTCCTCATCTTCACTATCCACAGGCTCCACATCTGTAACAACACTGCCATCTGGACCATCCTCCTGCAGAAAAGGCACCTGTCGTCGCAATGCCAAGTTATGAAGCATACATCAGGACACGATGATCTGGCACACCTTCTTCGGTGAGTAGAATAGGGATCCACCTGTCATATGGAGGCACCGGAACCTGGCCTTCAGGAGGCCGAAGGTCCGCTCGATCACCCTCCTAGTTCGCCCATGGGCCTCATTGTAGCGTTCCGATGCCCTTGTACTGGGATTACTCACTGGGGTCAGTAGCCATGACTGGTTGGGGTAACCAGAGTCACCTGCAAATGGCGAGGGACAAGTATAAGACACGCACTAACCTGTAGGGTAACCCCAGACCCAGACAACCATTCCCACTGTCTTGCTTCCAGGTGCTCACCTAATAGCCACACACGGTGCCTCTGGAGTTGACCCATCACATAAGGGATGCTGCTATTCCGCAGGATGTAGGCGTCATGCACTGAGCCAGGGAACTTGGCATTCACATTGGAGATGTACTGGTCGGCCAAACATACCATCTGTACATTCATAGAATGATAACTCTTCCAGTTTCTGTACACCTGTTCACTCCTGTGGGGGGGACCAAAGCCACATGAGTCCCATCAATGGCACCTATGATGTTGGGGATATGTCCCAGGGCATAGAAATCACCTTTCACTGTAGGCAAATCCTCCACCTGACGGAAAACGATGTAGCTCCACATGTGTTTTAGAAGGGCAGACAACACTCTGGACAATACGTTGGAAAACATAGGGCTGGGACATCCCTGATGCTATGGCCATTGTTGTTTGAAATTACCCACTTGCAAGGAAATGGAGCACTGACAGCACCTGCACTTGAAGGGGGATTCCTGTGGGATGGCGGATTGCTGACATGAGGTCTGGCTCCATATGGGTACACAGTTCCTGGATTGTGGCACGGTCAAGCCTGTATGTGATTATGACATGTCGCTCCTCCATTGTCGACAGGTCCACCAATGGTCGGTACACCGGAGAATGACGCCATCTCCTCACATATCCCAGTGGACGGTGCCTATGAAGGACAACAGCGAGCACAGAGTCAAACAACTCAGAGGTACGTACCCACAGTTTACCCAGAAAACCAATCATACAAAAAAGGTGACCTGTATGTGTGTTGAGTCTAGGCCTAGGTATGTGTGACGCAGTTGGAAATTAAGCCATGTGGGCCCCTGAAATGGCGGCTGCCTGACCTCTAAAGTGGGACAATGGGATGTGAGGTAACTGCGCTGGCATTGTACACCGTCGCGGTAGGCGGTCGAAGACCGCGGCGCAATGCTGCATTGGTTAACATTGGACCCTATGGGTCCCAGGAGCCAATGACGATGTGCGCCGGTAGTGACCGTACGCACCGCCGTGGACGTGACCGCCATTTTCTATCCGTTCAATCAGTCGATACCTGATCTTCGACAGGAGAGGACCTACACTGCAAGTGCTGCTGTGACCTCGGTCTGGAAGAGACAATGGCTTGAGTGTCTGGGGAAAGGGCCCCTGCCTTCACATCGGAGGAGTTGGAGAAGCTCGTGGATGGGGTCCTCCCCCAGTACACGCTACTCTACGGTCCTCCAGACAAACGGGTATGTACACAGGGAACATGTTGTATGGGCTATGCTTGTGTGGAGAGGGCTGGATGTAAGAAGGAAGGGGTGAGAGTGCTGCGTGCATGAAAGACGGTGAATGCATGTGCCACATGGCAAGGGTAGGGATGGGGGCCAATCACTTTGACGGTGCAGTTGGTAATAACTTCTTTTTTTCACCTGTACATTTCATGTAGGTCAACACCCACCAGAAAAAATATATTTGGCGTGCCATCGCCAAGTACGTCCGGACCCTGGGCGTCTACCACAGACTGAGCACCCACTGCCGTAAAAGATGGGAGGACATTCGCCGCTGGAGCAAGAAGACGGCGGAGGCTCAGCTGGGGATGGCCTCCCAACGTGGGAGGGGTGCCTGTCGCACCATGACCCCCCTGATGTTCTGGATCCTGGCGGTGGCCTACCCTGAGTTGGATGGGCGCTTGAGGGCATCACAGCAGACACAAGGGGGTGAGTACACTCTCATTCTGATGACTTTGCGCGCAGTGGAGGTGTCTGGGTGGGGGAGGTGGCCTGTGGGTTTCCCTAGGCAAGGTCCCTCTGTAAGACAGGCCATGTGGCACCCCAGCCCACCTCTGTAGAGTGCCAAGTACACCTAGTCATGCCCCTGTGTCATCTATGTGTGCAGATGTCATCCATAGCCTTGTAGGCCATTTCCCAGGAATTGAACAGTGGAGCCCAAGAGCGTGGGGTAGTGCAGGGGGCTTCTGTGTCTGTCGTGTCCGCCAACGGTAGCCGTAATGCATGCACTCAACATGTCTCTCTTCTGTCTCTCCCCCCTTTTTGTGGTCTCCCTGTTCTTGTGTGCATTAGCATCATCAGGCGGAGGAGCAGTGGCACCAGAGCACGAGGGAGCTTCATCCCACATGGCCCTGGAGGGCGACACAACAGAGTCTGAATTCACCAGTGGGACAGAGGGCGAGGGGAGCTCCACGGCGCGGACAGGAGCTGAGACCAGCGACACGGACTCGTCCTCTGATGGGAGCTCCCTTGTGGTGGCGGCAACATCTGTGCCCCCCGCATCTACAGGTACAGCCGCCACCCCCCCTACCAGCACCGCCCTCCCAGCAGCCCCTCAGCCTCTGCCCCATGCCCGCTCACCCAGGAGGGTGGGCATCACCTTCGCCCCAGGCACCTCAGGCCAAGCCCTTGTCACCCCTGCTGCCCTCAGTGAGGAGGCCATTGACCTCCTCAGGTCCCTCACTGTTGGGCAGTCTACCATTTTGAATGCCATCCAGGGTGTAGAGAGGCAGTTGCAACAAACAAATGCATTCCTGGAGGGCATTCATTCTTGTCAGGCGGCCCTTCAGCGAGCTTTTCAACTCTGGCCTCAGCACTGATGGCAGCCATTGTCCCCGTCTCTAGCCTCCCCCGTCCAACTTCCTCCACCCCGACCCAGTCCCCTGTACCTCAGCCTATCACAAGCACACCTACAGACCAACATGCACACACGTCAACACCAAAGGGTAGCTCAGGCAAACATAAGCACCACACATCCCACAGGCACTCATGCAAGCTTCACAAACATGCAGACACAGCAACATCCACTGCCTCCACTGTGTCCCCCTCCTCCTTGTCTCCCTCCTCCCTCCCAGTCTTGTCTACACTCACACCTGCATGCACTACATCTACAGCCACTACGTCCCTCTCCAGCACACCCACCACCACACCCTGCTCACGTGCAGTCACCACCCCCACTACCATTCACACGTCCCCTGTGTCCTCTCCCAGTGTGTCTGTGACGCCCCCTCCCAAGATACACAAACGCAGGCACACACCCACCCAACAGCCATCCACCTCACCACAGCCTCCAGCCCATGCATCTTCACCCAAAGTCATCAAACAAACACCTCCTACAACCACAACCTCTTCCTCCACTCCCAAACCCCCTCCAGCTACCCGTCCCAGTGTGTCCAAAAAACATTTCCTGTCCACCCTTGACCTCTTTCCCACACCTCCCCCACCCCGTCCATCTCATAGGTCCCGAACTAGCGCCTCAGCCACAACATCTCCGGGACCAGTGGTGCCTGTAGTCACCGGAATCTGGAGTGCACCGGCCACCAGGGCAGCCAGTGTGGCACGGAGCCACAGCAAAAGACAGTCCCCCATCTGTTAAGCATCAGAAGTTGGCCAGTGCCCGGCTGGAGAGGGGGAAGACTCCAGCCACCAAAGCCACTCCCAGGGGTCCAGGTGGGAGTGTGGAGTAAGCTGTGACACCTTCCAAGGTGGGGAAGGGCCACAAGAAACCCGGCAAGTCTGGGAAGAGCAGCACGGCGGAGAAGACCGCCATCATCCCCGCTGCCCAGGAGGCCACCACCAGCACCAGCCCAGCTGCCCAGGAAGGCCACCGCCAGCACCATCCCAGCTGCCCAGGAGGCCACTGCCAGCACCAGCCCAGCTGCCCAGGAGGCCACCGCCAGCAAAAGCCCCAATGGGCTATAAAGGACCGCCAGAAAAAGCCCCGCTGGGCCATGAAGGACCGACAGCAGAAGCCCCATTGGGCCATGAAGGACCGCCAGCAGAAGCCTCATTGGGCCATGAAGGACCGCCAGCAGAAGCCCCGTTGGGCCATGAAGGACCGACAGCAAAAGCCCCGTAGGGCCATGAAGGACCACCAGCAGAAGCCCCGCTGGGCCATGAAGGACCGCCAGCAAAGGCTCTGTTGGGCCATGAAGGACCGCCAGCCGGATCCCCGTTGGGCCATGAAGGACCGCCAGCAGAAGCCCCGTTGGGCCATGAAGTACCGCCAGCAAAAGTCCTGTTGGGCCATGAAGGACCGCCAGCAGAAGCCCGTTTGGGCCATGAAGGACCGCCAGCAGAAGCCCCTTTGGGCCATGAAGGACCGTCAGCAAAAGCCCCGTTGGGCCATGAAGGACCGCCAACAAAAGCCCCGCTGGGCTATGAAGGACCACCAGCAAAAGCCCAGTTGGCCCATGAAGGACCACCAGCAGAAACCCCGTTGGGCCATGAAGGACCACCAGCAGAAGCCCCGCTGGGCCATGAAGGACCGCCAGCAGCTGAGACCCTGCAATGGAGACCGCCATCTCAAGCACCGCAGAACAGGGCACCGCCATCTCAAGCACCGCTGAACAGGGCACTGCCATCTCAAGCACTGCTGGCCCATGAGCAGCAAGGGCACTGACGCAACTGAGTCCGTCATGGGGTGAATGATGCACTCTGGGCACCATGCCCCCTCCAGAACCAGTGGAGAGATACATCCACTACCTCAGTGCTTAGCAGGATGAAGCACTCTGGGCACACAGCCCCCTCCAGAACCAGTGGAGAAAGGCATCCACTACCTCAGTCCTTAGCAGGATGAAGCACTCTGGGCACAGAGCCCCCTCCAGGACCAGTGGAGAAAGGCATCCACTACCTCAGTCCTTAGCAGGATGAAGCACTCTGGGCACAAAGCCCCTCCAGAACCAGTGGAGAAAGGCATCCACTACCTCAGTCCTTAGCAAGATGAAGCACTCTGGGCACCATGCCCCCTCCAGAACCAGTGGAGAGATCCATCCACTACCTCAGTCCTTAGCAGGATGAAGCACTCTGGGCACAAAGCCCCCTTCAGAAACAGTGGAGAAAGGCATGCACTACCTCAGTCCTTAGCAGGATGAAACATTCTGGGCACAAAGCCCCCTCCAGAACCAGTGGAGAAAGGCATCCACTACCTCAGTCCTTAGCAGGATGAAGCACTCTGCGCACCATGCCCCCTCCAGAACCAGTGGAGAGATCCATTCACTACCTCAGTCCTTAGCAGGATGAAGCACTCTGGGCACAAAGCCCCCTCCAGAACCAGTGGAGAAAGGCATCCACTACCTCAGTCCTTAGCAGGATGAAGCTCTCTGGGCACAAAGCCCCCTCCAGAACCAGTGGAGAAAGGCATCCACTACCTCAGTCCTTAGCAGGATGAAGCACTCTGGGCACCATGCCCCCTCCAGAACCAGTGGAATGATACATCCACTACCTCAGTCCTTAGCAGGATGAAGTACTCTGGGCACAAAGCCCCCTCCAGAACCAGTGGAGAAAGGCATCCACTACCTCAGTCCATAGCAGGATGAAACACTCTGGGCACTATGCCCCCTCCAGAACCAGTGGAGAGATCCATCCACTACCTCAGTCCTTAGCAGGATGAAGCACTTTGGGCACAAAGCCCCCTCCAGAACCAGTGGAGAAAGGCATCTACTACCTCAGTCCTTAGCAGGATGAAGCACTCTGGGCACAAAGCCCCTCCAGAACCAGTGGAGAAAGGCATCCACTACCTCAGTCCTTAGCAAGATGAAGCACTCTGGGCACCATGCCCCCTCCAGAACCAGTGGAGAGATCCATCCACTACCTCAGTCCTTAGCAGGATGAAGCACTCTGGGCACAAAGCCCCCTTCAGAAACAGTGGAGAAAGGCATGCACTACCTCAGTCCTTAGCAGGATGAAACATTCTGGGCACAAAGCCCCCTCCAGAACCAGTGGAGAAAGGCATCCACTACCTCAGTCCTTAGCAGGATGAAGCACTCTGCGCACCATGCCCCCTCCAGAACCAGTGGAGAGATCCATTCACTACCTCAGTCCTTAGCAGGATGAAGCACTCTGGGCACAAAGCCCCCTCCAGAACCAGTGGAGAAAGGCATCCACTACCTCAGTCCTTAGCAGGATGAAGCTCTCTGGGCACAAAGCCCCCTCCAGAACCAGTGGAGAAAGGCATCCACTACCTCAGTCCTTAGCAGGATGAAGCACTCTGGGCACCATGCCCCCTCCAGAACCAGTGGAATGATACATCCACTACCTCAGTCCTTAGCAGGATGAAGTACTCTGGGCACAAAGCCCCCTCCAGAACCAGTGGAGAAAGGCATCCACTACCTCAGTCCATAGCAGGATGAAACACTCTGGGCACTATGCCCCCTCCAGAACCAGTGGAGAGATCCATCCACTACCTCAGTCCTTAGCAGGATGAAGCACTTTGGGCACAAAGCCCCCTCCAGAACCAGTGGAGAAAGGCATCTACTACCTCAGTCCTTAGCAGGATGAAGCACTCTGGGCACAAAGCCCCATCCAGAACCAGTGGAGAAAGGCATCCACTACCTCAGTCCTTAGCAGGATGAAGCACTCTGGGCACAAAGCCCCCTTCAGAACCAGTGGAGAAAGGCATCCACTACCTCAGTCCATAGCAGGATGAAGCACTCTGGGCACCATGCCCCCTCCAGAACCAGTGGAGAGATCCATCCACTACCTCAGTTCTTAGCAGGATGAAGCACTCTGGGCACAAAGCCCCCTCCAGAACCAGTGGAGAAAGGCATCCACTACCTCAGTCCTTAGCAGGATGAAGCACTCTGGGCACCATGCCCCCTCCAGAACCAGTGGAGTGATACATCCACTACCTCAGTCCTTAGCAGGATGAAGCACTCTGGGCACAAAGCCCCCTCCAGAACCAGTGGAGAAAGGCATCCACTTGTGAGACTGTGGCTTTGCACTCCCCAGGATTGAACAGTGGGCAAGTGACCCACTGTAGAGACTTGAGAGACTGTGGCTTTGCACTCCCCAGGATTGTACAGTGGGCAAACCACCCACTGTTGAGACTTGAGAGACTGTGGCTTTGCATTCCCCAGGATTGTACAGTGGGCAAACCACCCACTGTAGAGACTTGAGAGACTGTGGCTTTGCACTCCCCAGGATTGTACAGTGGGCAAACCACCAACTGTAGAGACTTGAGAGACTGTGGCTTTGCACTCCCCAGGATGGAACAGTGGGCAAATCACCCACTGTAGAGACTAGAGAGACTGTGGCTTTGCACTCCCCAGGATTGTACAGTGGGCAAACCACCCACTGTAGAGACTTGAGAGACTGTGGCTTTGCACTCCCAAGGATGGAACAGTGGGCATGTGGCCCCCTCGTGGATTTGGCATTGTGCACTCAAGCGGCTGAGGTGCCCCCCATTTCCCTCCCCCTGAGGTGCCTGTTTAGTTGCTCTATGATGCCCCTGCAGTGTTCCCTTCGTCATGGTCGGGGATCTTCTGTGGGCCTCACCAATACTGTGTGGTTCCAGTGTTCCACGGACTTTCTTAGAACACTACCTGGACTATATGCTTGGTATATATTATGTACATGGTGTATATATATATTTCTGCCTACTTGCTTTTAATATATTACAATGGTTACACTCATTTTCTATTGTCTTTGCATTTCCGGGGGGTTTGGGGGGTGTAACTGTGATGTATTGATATGCATTAGTGTGTGTGATGTAGTGGGTGAGGGTGGGGGTTGGGGTGTTGCGAGTGTGTGTCCCTGTTTTTTCCCTCCCCCCTCCCCTGTGTTGCAGGTGCAGTACTCACCGTGGTCTTCGCTGCCGGCGTTCGTGCTCCTGGTAGAGGAGCAGGAAGACTATTGCAGGGAGAATTTGGAGTTCCGGGTCCATGGCGTCCTCGTTCCTCGTGGGGTGTGTAGAGGTGACCGTTTTCCCTTCGAGATTCCTGTTTCCGCAGTGTTTTTATCCGCAGTGAATCCGCCCCGGAAAAGGTGGCGGATTGGCCTGTCGTAATAGTGTGGGCGCTACATTGTCTCCCCCCTGTCTGTTGGCGGTGACCGCCAAGCTGTTTGTTTGTACCATCGTGGCGGTCGGAGTGTTAAAGTGGCTGTCTTTGTTGACGGTTTCCGCCATGGTCGTGATTCCAAATTTTTAACCGCCGGCCTGTTGGCGGTCTTACCGCCGTCTTAACACCGACCGCCAGGGTTGTAATGACCACCATAATCTGTTAATATTATTTCTTTTTCCTGTCAGTCGTGGACCCCCTGAGGAGGCTTTACGGACCCCAGGGGTCCCCAGACCACAGGTTGGGAACCACTGAGTTAGGGGCCAGGAATTTGAACAACCTAACTTCTAAACATGCCTTTCTAATTCCGAGCAATACCATCAGTGCCACATCAGATTTCTTTTCGGACGGTGTTCCTGAAGCATCAAGAGAAGATATTAAGAATGTTTCCTCCAGCGAATTTTAAAGCAGAACCACAGGGCTCTTTTCCTAACTGGAAACCACAGAAGCTTCACTAAATCTTGACCACCACCAATGTGGGATTCCGGCCTCCATATTACGATCGCTGGCTGACGGCCTGGCGGTGCCAGTGGTCTTAATCCATTAGGGCAGCACTCAAAGCAGCGCTGAAAGCAGCGCTGCCCTGAGATTATGAGTCCTGTGTCTGCCAGCGTTTGCATGGTGGTTCCACTGCTATACAAACACTGTCAGAGACGGGGTGCTAGGCACTGCCCATGCACTTGGCATGGGCAGTGGAGGGGCCCCTTTGGGCAGCCCCGTCATGCTTTTGAACAGCGCGACAGGTGCTGTTGCACCCAACACACTGCAACATTGCCGTCAGCTCAACTACGAGCGGGGGTCAATGTTGTTGGTAGTTTACCGCTGGCCCAGCAGGAAACTCTTAATAGGGCCAGCAGGTGGAAAACTGATCTGGTAGTCTTCAGATCCAAAGAGTTTGGCGTGCTGCCTCCGACCGCCCGCCAAACTCATTAGGACGCCCTAAATGTATTGCATATTTAGAATGTTCTTTGTTAAAACTTGCCACATCCACGGAAGCTGTCCTGTTCACATGAAGACTCCAAGAGATGACTGATTAAAGCCTAAGATTATATACCCATGCTTTGTAACTTGTTGCAATTTATAATGTTAGAAAAATGTGTTCCCAGACTAAGATAGAGAGATACTCGTTATACTCACTAGACTGGCATGACTCACTAGACTCTCCGAGACTCTACAGACTCTGACAATTTTGTCCTATTCTCCTTGCTGAAGTGTCTTGGATATATTCTGAGACAGACTGTATCCTGCTTGAACCTATTGCTGAGAGACTCTACTGAAATACGTAAAAATTGTACGCTTTTATATCTGAGATGAGAACTCCTTAGGTGTTCTACTGAACTTTATTTTTTCTTGATATCAGATTAGAGTAGAGATTAGGGCCCGTATTTATACTTTTTTTAGCGCCGCATTTGCGCTGCTTTTTGACGCAAAACGGCGCAAACCTACAAAATACAATGGTATTTTGCAAGTTTGCGCCGTTTTTGCGTCAAAAAACGACGCAAATGCGGCGCAAAAAAAGTATAAATACGGGCCTAGATCTTTATTGGGCATTGTATATGCTTTGTTTTCTAATTTGCATTGATTAAATGATTTGCTAATAAAGACATTGATGAACTAATGATTTAGTAATATTTTAAAAATAAAAACCAAAACTCTCATCATTGATTCTTAAAAAGAAAATGTCATTGACGATCTGAGAATATTTAATGATTTTGATATGCAGCTCTTTCCCTTATTTCTTGCTTCAAAGGTTCCTCGCGTTGGGGTCCAGTAATTAGCAGGGTTTTTAATGAAAAAGATTAACAAATATTTATTCCAAATCTCCGCTTCGGTATGCAAAAGAGTGAACTTACATAAAAGTGTAAATTTACCTTTGTGAATTAGGCCAATCAGTTGCAAACTGCTCTAATTTCAACCCAGATGCAATTTTTAGGTGCAAATGTGAGTGCAGGTCTATGCACAAAATTGAGCCCAGCTACTGGGGCTCTCAATCAAGTGCCTGCCCTGGTGTTAACACCAGGGAAAACCTGAATGGTGGTCGGATCACAGTAATTAATTATGATTATATGCAGGGGCAGAGACAAAAAAGCATAGTGGCCTTATTTAAATGGTGCACAGTGTGTCATCTTGAAGAACCATCAAAATCTTGTGAAGTGTTTTAATATGAAGGCCATACGTGAATTTTAAAATCTCACAGAAAACAAGACATATAATAAGTGTGAACATTTTACATCTGCAAGATGATATTAGCCATAGCTCAGGTCACATAAATAAAATTCAATTTGATTTAAAACGTGATAAAAGTAACGATCACTATTAACAATTCTAGAAATGGTGCTGCCATCTTTTAGTTGTGCGTACTATAACATGACTCCCGTTTTTTTGATTGATTACAGAGTTGCATATTACTTACCATCTAGAGATACTTGAAGATGCAAGGTTAGAGATCTCACAACTTTTAGATGTTTTTTGTTATGATTGAGCCAGATTTGCAACCATTTACCAGGTACACTTTAAGAAAGACATGTGGGTAAAAATAGGTCCTCTGCTGAAGCGAGTATTTTCCCGCTGTGATATATGGCCTGGAGAGGAACCGCCTATCTTTTTTTGCTAGTAGTACAATATCCTACCCCTTTTTCCCACTATTGAGAATACCAACAGAGGACTTCCAGGAGCAGAGAAAGGAGATGATATAGCCAGGTGACACCCATTGTTTTTCACTGCTGCGACTCAGTTGTATTAGGGAAAAAAATGATCCCTGCAGACTCATGTCCCAGGCACTTTGGGCGGGACATCTTTCTGCAGGGTTGGGTGATGTTGACTAATTTGTGGATATTTTGCTGTTTTTGTGAAATGCACTTGCAACTGTTTGCAAGTAGTTGGATTTATCAAAGAAATCTAATCACCCAGTTTCATAAAATGTCTAGATTTCCAAAAGGCCACAGTCTAAATGTATGAAACTAATGATAGCGATGGTGCAGTGTGTCACTTTTACAGATATATAGGGGTCATTCTGAGTTTGGGGGACGGATAAGGCCAAAGTCCCACAGTCAGAATACCCCCAGTGCAGTCCCCTTCCCACGAGCCCCATTAAGAGTATCCCGCTGGGTCAGCGGGCGGACAGAGTTTCCGCCCGCTAGCCCAGCGGGCAATGGCCTACAACATCGATGCCAGCTCATAATTGAGCCAGCGGTAATGCTGTAGTGTGTAGGGTGCACCAGCACCCGTTGCAATTTTCGCTGTCTGCACGCTGTCTCCGCCAGCATTTACATGGCGGCACAACCACCATGTAATAAGTGGTGGAGAAGGGACTCGTAATTCCCAGAGCAGCGCTGCCCTGTCAGATTAGGACTGCCACACCGCCACACCAATGAAAAGTCGTGTTTTGATGGTGCTGGCTATCCCACCGTGGTGCCAGGGTCATAATGATGCCCATAGTGTTGAACCTCTTCATTGGTTAAACAACTAAATGTGTGCCTACAACTTTCATGATCACTTGATAAACAAGTAATATATAATATAGAGGAGCCTCCTATGATTAGTACATTTATAATCTGAGTCCAACATGATTTAAAGGATGGCAATATTTTGCTGGTGTCATCAAAGCAATGAGGGGAAAAAAAGAGAGGCATGTACTCTAATAACTTTAAAGACTATATCAGCTGAAAATATTTATCATTTAAATAGATTATAGCCAGTAGATACTAATGACTCCATCAAGGTACACATTCAGGCATTAAACATACATGGTATACCAACTGTGATTCATAGAAACAACATCATAGCAGAAAAAATAATTGTTGGTTAGGTTCATCAGTCGTCAGGACATGTGAAGCATGTGATACATTTTGAAACCATGATATAATCTTATTTTGAAGTATTGGTCAGTAAATGTGGTGAAAGAATTTGCAAATAATGTACCCTTTTCATTACATAGCAGATATCAAGAAAAATTATGACACTGTGAAGATTTCATCCAGAGAAGGACGAAACAGAGATGATGCTAATGCAAGTCTCACAGTCACCAGGTGTAGAGAAGAAGACAAAAAAGTAGTTCTCACAGACACCAGGTATTAGGGAAAATGGGTTAGGAAGAGATTCACAACTAACAAGTATGTTAAAGAAGGAATATAAAAAATATGAAGACAGTATATCAGAATGGAAAGTGGATTAAGGTACAAGGCCACTAACATACAAGACATTTAAAGCCGGAGTAGCTGGCAAGGCAGACAAAATTAAATGGACATTTTGTTTCACAAGGATAAATCTTAAATGAGGATACACCTGTACCTGAGACAGGTGTACCTGAGACTGCTGTACCTGAGACGCTATGATACAGATAACTAGGATAACCTAATGTACCTGAGTGACTCCTGACACTTCTGTGAAGTCCTTCCATTCAAACAGACTTTGGGGACATAGACTTAAAAAATTTGAGTGGAAATACACAAGAGCTCTGCTGGACTGAGTCTTCTGTTCGAGAAGAAGGGAGGGGAGTGTGACATGGACTAAGGCCCTGAGAAGAGAGTGTAGATTGGAGCTTCTGAATCTCAAATCCACTGCCATGTGTCAGCGGCAGAAGGAGTGCTCTAAGACGGATACATAGAGGTCAGCAGAGTAAACAAAGTGTAGAGTAAAGAATTTAAATATATAAGAAGAGACACTTGAAGGGGTCATTGCCTTGAACTAATGAGCAAGGTCTGCATTTTAGAACCTTGCAGGGGTGACAACTGCATTAGTGCAGTGACATCTGATATACTCCTGTGAGTGTGCCTTTGTTTGGTGTCCTGTGAAATTCTGTGCCTGAGTTTGTAATAATTGTGAGCTTTACTTTCATTTAAATCAAAGAGAACATTATGCTAATGCTGCCAAATTTCAGCATGCTCTTTGGGAACCCTGAGGATGCATGACAAATTGATTATTTCAAAGATTATACCTGTTCTTGAGTGGTGGATGACAATGGTAGACACATGAAGTGTGGCATGTCTTGCTGATGTTGCCATAATGTAGGTGTACTAGGCACATGTGTTGCATAGATGATTTCCGTGCAGCATTATAGCATAGTGTATGAAACAATAAGGTCCCACAGAAATTAGCTGTTGGAGACTTGTAGTTAAGGAAATGCATCCTCACAGTTGCAGCAGCATACTTGATGAAATACTGGCCCCTCAGCCATAACAGTGGTACAGGGATGGGATGTGAATGATGGTGCTGTCATGTTAGGTTCCCTTGTGCCATGGTATGTGTAAGAAATTGGGTTATTAGTTGAGAGGTTGAAGCCTCATTCGAATAATAAACACAATCCTTGTCATGATAAACCCCCAAACTCACTAAATAAACCTGTACTTAACCCTGACATAATCTAGTAGGACGGAACTTAGAGTCAGTGTGTAAAGTATTTATACAACACACACACAGTAAAAAGTGAAAAATCCCAAACCAATTTAGTAAAATAGAGTGAAATGTAGTAAATAAAATGACACCAAAATGACAAAAATCCAAAAATTTAGGCCGGAGATATGAGTTTTAGCTGAAAATGTTGCCATAAAGCACTAAGCGTCACTCACCATTATCTTCAATTTAAATTTGAATTTCAATATTTGAACTGTGCCAATAAAGCAGCATAAACATAAACAATCATCACATGATTAACATTACTGCCTCCTGTATGCAAATGTATCTTAATTATGCATATCACATTAATTGAACCACTAATCCACTCACATATTGTTTTACAGTTCCTACAAAACAAGTAGGACTGTGTATCTGGACAATATTAACATGAGACTATAGAGTCGCAGTCCTAGTACACCATCAGGAAATGGTGTACTGATTGGGTTTTACATCCTTGAACATGACTACTCAAATTCAAAAGGGTATCATGGACATAGCTCTACCCTTTTGTTGTCATTCAGAGTACCCAAGATGAGACACATGAAACATGTGAAAATGTTGTTTAGTGCATTTATTGCAACAATCTTATTCTTGCATAAAGAACATGAACTGCGATTCTTAGGCAAACAAGGTAAAACATAGTAATCAGCATTACAAAAATGGTGAAAGAGATAAACAGTTAAACCTTAGTAGTGTTAATATGTTGGTACACTCCTATCTATTATTACCTACACTATTGAGAACATAGTAGGAATACCCTCTACCAGATCATTTTGGACAGCCTGACCCCCCTCATACCTGTGTGAGATGTACCGGGAAGCCAGGAAGCCAATCTGGGGTATTGCAGGTTATTTGTCCTTTCCTGGGTAGAGGTTAGAATCAGGGTCAGCATCAGAGTCTGTCAAGCTTCATCCTGGACACTGCATGTCACCTTCCAGGATAATCCCACTAGAAGTGCTCTTCTGCTGAATATGGTGCAGAGGCAGTTTTTATATCACAAGCACCGTTCATGCCACCCTGCGTCAGAGATGCAGCCTTGGAGTTATCATATGTCTGCAAATACAGAGCTGTCTCCAGAGACTGTCAGAATACTTAGTGCATTGTGATCTCTATACTCAACCTTGGATGGAGTGTACAGGCTAGATGGCATCAATGCTTTCAAGAAGCAACTAGCATGTACAATGATTTCTCAGTACATTGTTGCATGAATGAAAAGCCACATAAAATGGTACCAGCAGAAAAGTAATGCTAAGATACATTGTGGATTTAAGAGTGGAGGCTCTAATCAGGTCCCAATGTGCTTTATCACAATATTAAGAAAATCTTAAAACCTAATAAATCCTATATTCATTAGGACAAAGATTTGCCTTAGTGTGTAAGTGAAGGTCTAAAAGAACACCCATGCTAAAAGATACAACAATTCAGCAAGAGGTATACAATTTCTGGGAATAAATATAAATAAAGAGGGACCCAATCCATATTACCTACTACAAATCCAAAATCCAATATTATCTGACCCAATGGTCTTACAACCTATATTTAAATTATATTTAAAAATAAAAATAAAAGTGCCATGATATATACAATTCTCAACTAACACATTTGCTGATATAAGTATAATAAATAACAATTAAAACTGTATAGAGGTACAAACTGTCTCTTTTGAAAATGATAAATACCAGCTGTAATTTCTATTTCTATTTTGATGTTAACAGGACATCATGTGAGGTAGAAGAGTGTCATCCCTAAAAATACAATTGAGACAGAGTCCGCCATCAACCTACTTATTTCTCACAATATCTAAGAACCTACCTATAGCATGGCATACACAGATATCATTACAATTCATAATCTAAACTAGCAAATTAGTTAAATAACATATATTATTTTCTCAAAATCTGGTAGTAAGGGTCTCTTTCTCTGACCCTCAAAAGGTGAATCGGAGTCAGGTCACTTTTAGTACAGAAAGGATATGTATTTCCTACTACATCACCATTTCCAGGATCCCTGCTGTTGTATATGCATTTAAAAAGAGCAAGCACTTGACCCAATCTGAATTTTAATATCCGTCCTCGAATATTCATAAGTTTAATGCTTTTTAAATATCCTTGAAGGAAATCGAGAAATCTCCATAATCTGTATCCATCAGATGAGCCAGCTGTTGTCGACCCTAAAAGTTCTTTAGATAACTTTCAATATATTTTTCCTATATACTCCTGAAATTACCTTGATGTTAACAAGCATTTCCATGTCAAGGCCTTTTCTTATGTTGGCCAAAAAAAGCTGGTAAGGGCTCTTCTGTGTCATGCTGAAGATGTGTTTTAACCAGTTCCTGAATGATCCTTCTCCAGTTTTCAACAACCTAAACAAGTAATTTGCAGTCATTTGCTGGTCCCTAAATTAAATATTGGTCAGTCCTAACTTCAGCCTTAACTCATTATTGATTGTTCCTTTTGCTAGGCCCAGCCATTTTTTTCCAAATTTTAGTTTATATAGTCTGAAGGGAGGCTAATTCCTTCTAAGAGAATAACTTAGAAGTTATTCTAATCAAAGAGTAAAAGGTTAGCATTTGTAAATTGTACGTGACACGTAAGATGTCTACCGATTTGTGTCCCAACTTTGAATCAAGCCTCAGTAAAAAACCCACAACCACATAGGCTTTTACTAACTGTTGTGATATGTGGGATTTAAAATTAAGGTTTGTTTGAAGTAGGAGGTCAAGATAGCTGTACTCTCTTATCTTCTCCTCCTGGACCCCTTTTAGCCATCACTCCATCTTACGAGTCTGGCTTTTATTGAAAAATACCATTATTTTTGTCTTAGTGATTTTTATTATCAAATTATTTACTATAAGGTAAGATGCTAATGAATTTAATTACCTCTGATGACAAATCTATTATAGCTGTGTCGTTTGCATACGCCATTGAAGAAATTGGCTTAACCTTTTATTTTGGAGAAAATCGATGGGGAGGGCAAGAAAACCCTGAGCATCTGCTACATAAATAGTGAACAGTAATAGGGCTAAGATACAACCCTATCTTAACCTATTATGGATATTTATTTTTCTTGAAACAGTACTATTTCTACTTAGTTCACTTTTGTCCAAGGATCTTCATGGTGAAGCTTAATTAGTTCAGCAGGGCTGGTGACACTTTCCAATTTGCCATTTTAGTTTTGAGAAGAGAATGATTAGTTGTAATAAAATTTGAGGATAAATCAATGAATGTCGCATAAAGAGGCTAGTACTTTTTTCCTAAGGAATTCCTTGACTATCATTTTAAATGCATTTCAAATGCAAACCAATGAACAATCATTGAGTGTCCTCTTCTAAACCTTGTTGTATAACGGGGAGTACAGACTTCTTTTCCATCGATTCTTCTAGCATTCAATGGCTGATTAGTGTATATTTTACTCAGTGAATCAAGGAGAGGTATCATTCCATAGTTCTGAGGGAACTTTCTGAACCCCTTTTTGTAAATGGGACCATAATGCTTCCTTTCCACATTTCTGGAATTATATGCAATCCTATGACAGATGAGATAACTGGAAAGAGCATTTGGGTCAACACATCTTCATCCATTTCTAATACATTAGCAGTAGCCCATCTAATCCTTGTGTCCGTGACTTATTTAAACCCTTCATTATCTTTTAGATTTCTGATACTCTAGGGATGAGATTCTCAAAATTACCAGGAAAAGCTGAGATTCTGGAAAGTTTCCAGAGAAGCCGAGACTAGCCTTTACATACATCTGTAACAACTTGACTGAATACATTTTCTTTCTCCTCCCAAATTAAACTTATCTCTCTTCTATATTCCCGCTTTAGTTGTTTAATAACATCATCACTGTGGCCTAACCTTTGTTCAAAAGACTCTCTGATTAATCTATTAAGTTCAGTTTTTACTGATTCCTTTTGCAAGCTCATTTTGTCCTTAGCCCCATGGCCTGTAGCCGTCCCTTTCCCAGCAATATTTTGGACTCTGTCTATGAAATGTTTATATTGTGCCATTGTAGATCATTTTGCTGAGTCTTTATTAACTGTAGGAGGTCGCCCACTGGTTGCATGGGAATGTCAGGGGACAGGGCAGTCTTTTCCACAAGATTATCATGGCCAGGAGGGTGGGGTCGGTGGGAAAGATGCACAAAGGTTTTGATGGAGGTTGTATTATTGTTTCCTTCAAGCATTCCAGTACTGCAGGACAGCTGATTTGGTCCACTAGAGAAGGGCATGTAACTCATGGCAAGATAAAATTACTACCCCTAGGGATCTTTTACAAGGATCTGGCAAGAAATACAGGTTGCACAGGGAGGTTTTCCCTAACAAAATCAGTTTAGCCACCTACCCTATATTTGCCAGGGCATAACCGCTTTACCCCTCTTGTGGACCTCTTGAAAAATGAGTTATTGTGCCTATTTTCAAGAAGAGTGACCCCTCATCACCAGGGAATTATTGCCTGATATCCCTTTTTGACGCTGCAGTTAAATTAGCTGGGCATGTTGTTCTGGAATGCCTCCTTATGTGACTGAAAGGACTAACAAGCTGTTGGAAGTGCAGATGGTTTCAGGGAGGGACTCGGAACAATTGAGCAATGTCTACACTTATATAACTTGCTTAACAAATATATGATTGCTAGACAAGGTTCAGTTTGCCTGGCCTTCATGGAACATTTGTGCACTTTCAACAACGTTGTGAGGTCTAAATTGTGGAAGATCCTCTCAGATTTGGGGGTGGATGCTAACTTGATCTAGTTTTTGACAGCCCTTCATTTCAATCTGTCAGGCTTTGTAACCTATGGCCAGCTTGGGGAGAGGACTGACAGCTTTAAGATGGGCAGTGGACTAACACAGGTCTGCATTCTGGTCCCTATAATGCTTCTTTTGTATATAAATGGCATAGGGGCAGCTCTTTCAGGTGCCACTGCAGACATCCCTATGGTTTGCAGGAAAAAAGTTCCAGTCCTACTATATGCAGATGATGTGGACTTGCTATCCAGAACTCCTAATAGCCTTCACACTCTAGTTCAGGAGTTTGCATCCTTTTTGGGCTCTAGGTCGGGCCACTAACTAAACGAAAACCTTCATTATGGTTTGCAGTAAAATAAAATACCAGGATGTGGGGTATTGCCCTGAATGGTCAGCCTGTTGTCCAAGTTTCTGAGTTCTCGTACTTGGGGGTGGGTATGGACACCAGGTCCAGCTGGAGGCCATGTATTACTAGGGTAAGGAGCAGATTAGTTTTTGCAGCAGGCTGCATTTTTAACCTGGCTAAAAATATTAGTAAGAAATCTGTGGCCCGTCTTTTGGAAGTGTATAAAAGGAAATGTCTTCCTATCCTTAATTATGGTGCAGGGAATTGGGGGCATATGAAAACTAGTGCACTCCAGGTGGAGCACAATAGGATTTTAGAGAGACTTTTGGGAGTACCACACACGTGTCGACTTGTATTGTCCATCAGAAACTTGGGATGGAGTATGTAGAGAACTGTATTAAGCTTGCCCCTCTGTTCCTCTGGTGCTCCATCTGCGTCAGCTCCCATGCTGTGCTAAATAAGGAAATTAGTTTTGATTGCCTTGGGTGTGATGAATGTATGAAAATCCAGTGGCCTGGCTACATTTCTATTGAATTCAACAAGCTGGGCAGGCTGTCCCTTTTCTCCAACCCATCCTCTATACTGAAGTCTGATGCATTGTGGATCAAAAATGCCTTCTTCAACAGATCCAAATTAGTTAGAGAATGTCTTAGGGTTCTGTAAGAGACCTTGCAGATGTTTACCTCTCCCCCTCCATAGAGCCCTATGTTGAGTGTATGGATAACTCTAGGAATACGTGCTTGCTTACTAGATTCAGGCTTGGCATTGTAAGGTGGAATTTGGGTCTCCCCTTGGGCCAATTTGACTCATCTGAAGTACTTTTATATCTGTGTGATGAAACCTCATCACAAAGCCTTTTGCACTTTACCTTCTTCTGCAAGTTTTTTTAAGTACCTAGCAATGCAGTTCTCAGCTCTGACTACCCGTAAATGGGGGATTATATCTGCTGCTTCAGTTTGGTGTATATACAACAGGTGGATTCCAACACTAATTGTTTGAAGATATGTTCTTTTTTTTAAAATGTGTCCTCAGCAGGAGGAAATCTTCATTGATTTAATACGTGTTTTTAGCTGCTGATGGCATGATATTCACCTGATTGTGATTTTTATTGAACTTACTTAGGTATTGTATTCATTTGTATCTATGTATTTCTTATTTATCTAAATTGCTATATTTTGCTCACTTCTATGGTCACTTCTTTTGGCAGAGAAAAGCTTTTCGTTCAATTGACTGTGGGAGAACTTTTTCAATTGCAAGGACCTGCATTTAAAATTTTGCTGACCATATTATCGTTCTACCTTTTAAGGTCCTGATTTGATTGGTCTCCAATATTTACCTTTTTGATTAATCAAAAGTTATTGATAAATGCAGTGGCTTATGATCACTACATCTCTTAAACCCTATGGTTAGATCTACTAATAAATAGAAATCTTCAGCAGTTATTATTACATGATCAATAAGAGAGGAGCATCTACTATTATCATATATATTTTGACAAGGCCGATCACCATTACAGCGCCCATCAATTATAATCATATTCAGTGCATCAAGTAACTCACACAGTTTTTACCCTTAATATCGCCACCTAACTTTTGATCTGTGACATCCCCAAGGAGACATCCAGGATCTGATCATGAATATCCACATCTTTGTCTTTTGTACCCTGAAATTCATCACATTTAGAGCAGATCTCATAGGGATTTTTGCATTGAGATCCCAGAGCCAAAGTACTCAATATGTGGAGTAAATTAAACACATTCTTTCGAGGAGGGTTGTCAGGTTTCTTAGTAACAATGCCTGCATTTGTTTAGGAGAAAAATATACATTCACAATTATCAAATAAGTACTTTTATTCCTCATAGTAGGGGAGTTCATACATTCCAGAACAAAGCAGTGGTTAAAAAATCTGAAAGTCCATTGAAAATTGGAAGACTCTTAGTTAGATAATTAACAGCCACTATCGTAAACAGCTGGTCTGCAAAAGTGAGCCTTTTTTTTGCTTTTTGCTTAAAAACCAAATAGTCATTCAATACCACATCATCTGTACCCCAAATTTCTTATAAGGTAATGACTACAGTATCTCCTTCTTGCAGCTCAGCTGTTAGATCTTTAAGATGCCTCTTTAAGCCAGCTATGTTCTAGGAGAGGATTTGAAGGATTTCAGTATCAGGATCCCTGATATTGGGGTTTACAAACCTCCTTTCTCGATTGAATCATAGAAGCAATTCTAGTCCAGTCCTGATATTTTTTATTGTATAGATCGCTGTGGTTTCTAAATATTTTGAAACCCGTTTCTGACCACCTTACTGTAATATGCTTAAAAACTGACCCACTATATCTAACATCTTTCTGGGTCAGAATACCAGTGGAACTTGGAACCTTTCATCCTGATGTGTCAGAGATTGGGGCAACCTCATAGCTCAGAATGTCCCTAGTTGTCAAAGAGACAATATTATAAACATCATACCATGTGTGTGGGAGATTATTCACATGGTTTAATACTACCTCCAAAATGAGTCCAGATCTAAAATGCACAAGAGCATTTGGCTAGTCTAAAGATCTGTAATGATCCTTGGGAAAATCCATCAAGGTGATATCCCTACAGTTAATTTTTGAAAACTGTGGTGTATTGGCAAAAATTGCCAGAATCTTAGATCTATTTAAGTGAGGTTCAAACTCGCAATCAGTAAAAAATATCAATAAACCTCAGGACACTTTCATCTATTTCATAATGGTCCAACCTGACTGAATGAATATAATCATAGTCAGAATCATTTATTAAAACCTTGCAATCCATATTCCCATTCAGAGCCTAGTCCTCTAATATGAGAGTTCTTTTAGGAGGCTCACCTGTATCTTTCACCTGAATCAATTCAGTAGCCATTGTAATACACCCTGGAGTATTAGAATCTGGATTATTCTGAGGGCTAACAAACTTACATGTATCATTTTGTGGATCCTGAGTCTCATTCTGTGTTCGACAACCATTCAAACCCAATTCTTTCCCAATAGAGTCATCAGCCTTAGACACATGTTTTGGGATATTCAGTCATCATTTTTCAAAGAAGGGAAGCCATCACTACTGGATACCTGAACACTTCCAGTATTTGCAGAGAGGTGATCCAGCCTTAGGCTTCTTTGACCTTTCCTTGTTATTCTCCTTCTTACTGTAGTCTTCTTTATGGCATTTTGTTATTAAACCTCCATTGTATATTTTTTAAATATAGGAAACACTTTATGGCTCCTTCATTAATCTTTTGAGAATATGTAAAGAATTAGATTGTGGGTCAGTATTGTTGGTAATATTACTGTTCTACATAGAGTAGTTTTGTTAGAATCTGATAGAATGTCTGTTACAGGGTTCAAAATATTACTAGTCAGAGCATCAGCGGTTTCTTTCTCACATCCTGAAACCACAGACATTGGGCCGGATGTACAACCCCGAGTTTTGTGACTCGCAATTTGCGACTCGATTGCAATTCACAAATTGCGAGCTGCAAAACTTTATGTACAACAGTGTACTTTACACTGTTTGCAATTCCCAATGGGGTCGCAAATTACCTACCTCATGAATATTCATGAGGTAGCTCGCAATTTGCGACCCCATTGGGAATGGCCGCCCTCACTGGGATGGTGGCCTGCTAGAGACAGCAGACCACCATGTCTGTGACTGCTTTAAAAGATTTTTTTTTTTTTTTTTTTTTTTAAATGCAGGCCAATTTCCTTAAAGAAAAAGAAGATGTATTTCAAAACCAAAAATGAAGTTTTCTGTAAATTTTTTCAGAGCAGGCAGTGGTCCGTGGGACCACTCTCTGCTCTGAAAAAATATTTTCGCTGCCATTCACAAAGGGGAAGGGGTCCCCTGGGGACCCCTTCCCATTTGCTAATGTGTTAGCACCAGTTTGAAACTGGTGCTAACTGCGATTGTTTTGTGTCCACCCCTTCCTATTTGCAACTCGCAAAACTATTTTTCAATTTGGTAAATAGATTACCAAATCGCAAAATAGGGTCTGTACATACCAAAATGTTTTTTCCTGTCGCAAACAGTCCGATTCTGCAAATCTGGACATCTGCGACAGGAAAAATGGTACGTACATGTGCCCCATTATTCTTTATTAACTTTAAAACTGAGTCTCAATGTGGGAATAATTCTGGTTAGTTAACTCTGTCGCCAGTTATTAGACCAGTTATCCTTAGGGTGGTCTTCCCCCAAACTTGTTACCTTCTTGCCTCATATTTTTGCAGATAATTTTTGTTGGCCTTAGGTCTCTGATCACTTTACCACTGCTAACCAGTGCTAAAGTGCATGTGCTTCTCCTATAAACATGCTAATATTGGTGTATACACAATTGGCATACCTAATTTACTGTAAGTCAATTGTAAAATGTGATATCATCTGCAAAGGACTTGTAAATTAAATGCTACTCATGGCCCTGCAGCACTGATTGTGCCACCCACTGAAGTGCCCCTTTAAATATGTCTCAGGCCTGCCACTGAAGAGCCTGTGTGTGCAGTGCACCTGCCACTTTCACTTGGCATTTAAAACCCCTTGCCAAGCCTGACACTTTATTTTCTTACATATAAGTCACCCCTAAGGTAGGTCCTAGGTATCCCTTAGGGCAGGGTGCTACGTAACTAAAACGGAGGACATAAACTTTCAAGTCTTATATGTTGTGGTAGTGAAAAACTCCCAAAGTCGTTTTTCACTACTGTGAGGCATATTCCTCTCGCAGGTTAGCATTAGGAATTCATTGATAAACTTTTAAGTTGTAATTCCTGATTAGGAAGGGGTAGCTGTGTCACTTTGCATATCATTAGAATGGTAATGATAAATTCTCTTTACTGGTAAAGTCGGATTTAACATTGCTATTTTAGAAATGCCACTTTTAGAAAGTGCCATAATAGACAGGGTACCCCAATAGTCCCGTACAAACTGGGTACTTAGGGGCATATTTAAGAGCCCCTAGCACATTTCCAATGCCACATTAGCTTCATTGTTTTAAGCTAATATGGTGCTAGAAGGCCAAAAACGCTGCCCCATATTTACGGAGTTACGCAATGCATGCATTGCACCACTTTGTTACCCTTTGCTCTACATTATGCCTGCGCCAGGCAAAATGTACGTAAAAGGGGTGTTCCCCCATTAGGGAGGCCAATACAAATGGCGCTAGAAATCTAAGAAGTTTCCTTGCAACTTTTTTTCCAGCACTTTTAACACTTTTTCAGAGCAGGTATTAAAAGGAGGCTTCCATTGGTTATAATGGGCCTCTGGGTGCTTTGCAGGATTAGCATCAGACTCTTTGACGCTAATCCTGCAAGCGCGGGCTTAGCGTAAAAAATTATGATGCTAGTCCCCTAACTGCCACCAAGGTTTGCTGTATTTTAAATATGGTGCACACATGGTGGCGTTAGGGAGGAGCTAAGGGGAGCAAGAAAAGTGCAGTGCAGCACCATTTTTCTAAAATATGCCCGGCAGAATTCTAATGTAACAAATGTTCAAGAAGGACTTATTTTGATCATTAACTCATTATGGATGAATATCAATATTTAGACCCTCATTATGACATTGGTGGCAAATGCCACCTACCGCCACTGCGGCGGCCACCAACATACCGCCGCCGTGGTGATCAGCCACCAACTGCATTATGACCATAGGCAGAATTCTGCCAGAAAGCTGGCGGAATTCCGCCGACGGTCATGGCGGCAGATGGCAGTAAGGTGGCGCTGCTGCCAGCAGCAGCGCCACACCAGCAAGACACCTTCTACCGTATCATGTTTCATGATACGGCATGGTGGTGTTTTACTGGCGGACGGTGTTGCTCTCTGTTTCTGAGACACTGTATCAGGACAATATAAATTCATCCAACTTCCCATCGGGTGTTAAAGAGCCGCTCAGTTCAGCATAATATGCCTCATACTTCCATACACAGTGAGGAACATGTAGGAATCCTTAATACTGCTTCTACAAAAAGGTATCTGGACTGTGTTAATTCTAATTCATCTTGGTTACAAACACAGCACAGCTCCGCTTCATTCAGCAGTTCTGATGACCGCATGCACCCTTTTTCAAAGTGGGCATTACTATGCTCTTACAGCTCTTTGCGCCTGCAGCCTGCCTCCAATACACTTAGAGGGTGGGTGACAGCTACATTTTGTGCATTCCCTCTAGCCATCCACAAACACAGGAAGGTTAGGTGTGTCTGAGTGCTCATCTGCATTCTGATGGCTCTTCCTGGACAGGACACTTACATCTGAATACGCAGTGCCTGGCCCCATATAGAGTGCTAAGTACCCCCTACTGATAGTCTGGAGCCAGGGTTGAGGAAGAAAGGACCTCTGTGCACTTCAAATACCCTTCTTTGATGTCACCCCCACTTAAAAGGCACATTTGGGTATATGTATTGGGTCTCTGACACCACCAAATCAAACACTTCTGGACCTACAACTGGACTCTGTCAGAAGAACTGCTGTGCTTCATCAAGGACTGTCCCGCTGCTGGATTGCTGACCTGGAAGGACTGCTTTTCTGCTGTGCTACCCTGCTGACAACTGCTACCTGACCTTGCTAAGGGAGAGCTGGACTCTGCCTTGCACTTTAAGTGATCTCCAAGGGCTTGTTGGCTAGCTCCCTATTGCTAGAGACTCAGGGATATCAAAGTCTCTTCCCCTGCTTCTGTGCTTGGTTCACTGGAAGTTGGCACAGATACTTTCAACAGCCAAATTGGTGCATCTCCTGCCTGCTGGAAGCTACAACTGATGCATCGACCCTGCTATGGGGGCAGAAACAGTGCATAGCACTCAGAACCAGTGCTTTGCCATTGCATTGCTGCCACATCAGAACCACAGCATCACCACCACTGCTGAAGGAGGATCGGTGCATCCCTTCACTGCTTCAGGTTTGGAACCAATGCATCAACACTGCGTCAGAACCACCACATCACCATCACTCCTGAGGGAAGATTGTCGCATCCCTTCACTGTGTGGAGAAACTTGGTGCATCGGCTTTGGAGCTGACATCACAGCACCGGCACTTCACCTTTGCAACCATTGTATCACAAGCACTACATGATGAAAATCGACACATCTAGTGTTTGTGACAAGGAAGAACGTACTTAATTCTCCGGGCTTGCGTGACTCTTGTACCTGCCCACGCTCCATCATGGTCAGCATGAACTGTTGACTTTGCCTCAGACCACCGCGACCTCAAGTAACCCCAAAGTGCTATTTGCTTGTAAGTGCTTGACCTCCTGTATACTTCTGAAGTTTATAAATCAACTTCTGTTTATTGGATGTTTGTTAATTTGGTCTTGATATATTTTTACAATTTGTGTATATTTTTCTAAACTTGTATGGAGTCCTTTCTTGCTGTTTTCATTGTGTTACTGTGTGTGTGTGTTACACAAATACTTTAAACGTTGCCTCATGAGATAGCCTGACTGCTCTGTGCCAAGTCATCAGATGGTAAGCACAAGTTATCTTTCAGTGTGTATCTGACTTACCCTGACTAGAATGGTGGTCACTACTTGGACTGGGTGCATACCCCTGTCAACTAGAGACCCCATTTTTAAATCTGCTTGAGAATTTTCAGCCTCTTCCTTGCACTTCCATACAAGACAATCCACCTCTGTTTGGGTGGCTTTATTACAAAAAATGAAACCCCTGCAATCATTGGTCCTTAAAAATGATATTGGGTTCCTTCCATAAAGCTTACTGTTTGGCACATTGGTGGTCATTACGACCCTGGCGGATTACTTCCGCCAGGGCCGCGGGACGCGGTGGCACCGCCGACAGGCCGGCGGTGGCCCGCGGGGCATTCTGACCGCGGCGGCTTAGCCGCGGTCAGAGAAGGGAAACCGGCGGTCTCCCGCCGGTTTCCCGCCGGTTTCCCGCTGCCCCCAAGGAATCCTCCAAGCCGGCGCAGCTTGCTGCGCCGGCTTGGGGATTCCGACTCCCCCTCCCGCCATCCAGTTCCTGGCGGTTCTCCCGCCGGGAACCGGATGGCGGGAGGGGGAGTCGCGGGGCCCCCGTAAGAGGGCCCCAAAATGTATTTCACTGTCTGCCTTGCAGACAGTGAAATACGCGACGGGTGCAACAGCACCCGTCACACCTTCCCACTCCGCCGGCTCTATTACGAGCCGGCATCCTCGTGGGAAGGGAGTTTTTCCCTGGGCTGGCGGGCGGTCTTTTGGAGACCGCCCGCCAGCCCAGGGAAAAACTCATAATATCCTCCGCGGTCTTCTGACCGCGGAGCGGTATTATGGAGGGCGGAATTCTGGCGGGCGGCCTCCGCCGCCCGCCGGAATCGTAATCAGGCCCATTGACTTTTCGAACCCCAATTTTTGGGTTTGCTAATGTTTAGAGTTTGATGACTGCGTTACTTTCAATATCCTTTAACAATTTACCTACAAGATGGTATGAGGATTTGGGTGTATGATATGGTATGGAAGTGGACCTCATTGTGCAGTACACTCTGAAATATCATCTTGGGTCCAATCAGGTTTATTTACTTAACCTTAAGCTCAACCCTGGGTAGCTGTGGATGAGAGCAGTAAAGCTTAAATTAACGTAAAGCATTTAACAGCACAAAACAAATAAATAAGAAAGTTACCAAACACTGACAAAATCAGACACCAATTTATAAATATAGATTATATTTTAAGAATTTTGAGAATTCTTGATGAACAAAGTCCACTAGAGGGCTCCAGAGATATAGATTGTTGAAGATATTATCACTTTTATATGCAACTGCAAGGAAGCATTGGTCAACAAAAAGTTTACCTACTACTGGAAATTATGAAAAAGTTAGTCTGACTAATTGGGTGACTAATTCCGACTGGGAAGAGGTCTACGGGACCAAAGTTTACACTTTGGACAGTTACATGGTCACTAGCGCATTTTTAAGGCATGTTCCCAATGTTACAAGACAACCACTGTAGACATCAATGGAGTGATCCCAATAATGAGGATGTAGACTTTTCACTAGCAATGTCATTTTGGTATGTTGCACTGCTTGCACTGATTTCTAGCACCAGGAGCTTGTCTCACTCTGTAAAATCATCACAAACTGCACCATGAGGCACGCCAGAGCATGCTGCTTCTTCCTGCCACTCAAGTAGTTTTTCTACTCAAGAGGCTACATTCTCAACATAAGCGCCAGCTTCCTCAATATAAGATGGTAGTGTAATGCTGTGACCTCCCGCATTGAGAAATCATGCTGTGAGGTGTTCTAGTGCCTGAAAATCATGCTAAGGTATGCAAATTCTCACTTGCTAACTTAACGTTGGCAAGATATGTGCAAAAAAAGCCTCTACCATTCGGCGGTTGGCAGAGTTTCACCAGAACTCCGTGCTCCCAGTGGAACCGGAGTGGGCAAAATTCTGCAAACTCTGCCGGCTGAATTTTTTGCCCACTCCTAATGTCTTTGTTGTTGTTCCTCGGTCCATGGGTGAAGTGGGGCTACTTTGGCCACAGAGGTCAGGTCCCTTGAAGTTCTCTATATTTTTTAGTAGCCGGACCCCTTGCACCATGCTTGGGTGAAATCCTTAAGTAGAGGCTAGTGTCCTTTAGGTCTGATGAATCCTATCTTTGACAGCACTCACGGGTCAGACAGACTCGGGTGTAACTTTTGTCTATATCTGATTTGTACTTTTGGGTGCCCGGCGAGTGGTAGAAGAAAAACCTGTGCGGTGGCTATCAACTTGTTGGTTTGGGCTTCTTCAGCTCTTGTGTCCTTGGGGATGGTTCCAGGATATCAGCCAATTGATCCTTAGAGTCACTGCTTTTGTTAGGGGCTGGAAATAGACTTCTGCCGGAATGAAGAGCCACATCTACAGTCCAAACTTCACTAGCCCAAAGTGTTGCTGGTGCAGTCTTCTGATTGTATAGCCTCTCTTTGTGTGATTCCAAGAGCAGCTTGGCAGTCCTTCTTCAGTCTTCTTTCTAATTCCAATGTGATCTGAGTGGCAGGGTGCCAGGGGTAACATGTTTATCCTAGGTAAGAGCCCAGAAAGGACAACATGATCACTAGCCAGTGGGATACTGGGTCCCCTCCTACCTAGTGACATGTTTCCTGTAATATGTGGCACCTGGCTATCCTGGAGTGCAACATTTGTGCCCCTTTCAAGATGGCACAACCCTTCTTCGCTTGTCAGGAGCTTGGTAACCCACCCTTGAGGCATGGGCTACACACCCAAGGACAAAACCATTTGGGCGTGGGTTTTCCCTCTTTGACACTATCTCCAACTTGTCTACATAAGCAAAAGGCATCCTGCCCCAGGAGTGTTATCATCATTTACTTAGCAAAGGCAGCTTCCCCTTTGAAGCTTGCCTTTGAGCTATCACCACAGAGGCCATCCTAGGAGAGGAGATCACACAAAAATGATGGATTGGAATGATACCTGAGTGATTACCAGTAGGTGAGACGAATTCAAACATTCCATCCATCACCTTGTTGTTTTTGCATCTGCCAATCTAAGTGCAACGAGTATGCCTAGACATTGGTAGTGGGCTCACTGTGCAACTTGATTCAGGCTAGCCTGCCTGATGAGGGGGTGATACCCAGAAACCAGCCCCAGGCTGCTTGTTTCTGGTACAGGGAGGACCTAGCCTGACAGTTCAGGATGGACTGTTCTCATGGGGAGCTGGGTCAAGACTGATTTGCACATGGCTGGGTCCAAACTGGGGTGGCTTTGTGGCATAAAAACAATGGATTGGGCGCAACCTAAGCGATTGCCAGTGCCTGAGATTAATTCAAGAATTCCATCCATCGCCATGTTGTTTTTACACCACATTTTGTGGCAACTGCCTTTAATCTTAAGCCTAGGAGTCGTTCTCACATGTTCCAAGGCAGACAGAAAGCTGTTCTGTTTGCCAGATTCCATGTGAGGCTAGTGGACCAAGTAGGGCATACAGTGGCAACTTTCTAAAAGTTGCTGAACTTTAATAGTGACTTTAAGTATGGCCTGGCATCAGGTTATGTTTAATGTCACAATTAATTTGATACCTTACATGACCTAGTAAGGTAGCCCCATTCAGAAGTTAGCCAAGCTGGGGTGCCAAACGGCAACCCTGGTTTGCCAAAGGGGCTACTAACTTGTCCACAGCCAAACAACAATTTGGAATTGTTGTTGTTAAGACATATGAAAATTATATGTCCTACTCAACAATACACAGCTCCCTGCCAAAGGGGTGTATAGGTCTTCCTTAGAGGAGTATTGTTATGGGAAGGAGTGACATTGCCATTGGTGTGACTGGCAAAGTTGAACTGGCAGTGTAAATCTCTGTTTTTCCAGTCGGCAGGGCAAGGCTGGGAGCCATTTTGTACCTTGTCACACACAGGATGACACAAACAATGTGGACATGCTGTCTTACATGCCCTGGGTACAACATACTAGGGATTTAAAAGTAAGTCATTCCTTTGCAATTAGGTATAGCCAATTTAACATGTACTTTGTAATGGGTCAGAACAATGGCACTGAGGTCTGGTTGGCAGGCCTCAGGGCTCTCTGAAAGTCAAAAAACCAGCAGCTAGTGGCCCAAATGGGGGCACAAAATGGAGGAAAACATACAAAAAGCCAATTTCCTTACAGGTGGGCAATGAAATAAAGAATCATATTCATTGTATCAAGCCAGGTCTGATAACCATTTAATTATACAGAGTAATGAGGAGATTTTTGATTAGGAAGGGTAAGACCTTTTGCATAAGGCATAACGTCTTGCCTAGTAATGTAAACGCTCTCCTCATGGGAAGTCACATCTTGAGTCAAGGACAAATCATTCATATAGGGGAGCGAAAGTCTTCTTTGAGTAGATGAAGTAGCCCCATTGCATTCTGTTTGTTGTTTATAATACAAGAAAGCAACAGAACTTGATGACTGTTCCCAGACACACATTTTATTCAAGAGCAAGGAGCAAAAAGGCATGGTGATCAGATACCTGATGGCTCTATCACTTGAAATGATATCTAGAACTGACCTTTCACTTACCATATTACCCTCCATGTGACAACTTAAGACAACATCTGCTCCTCCACCATTAGTTACTTCTTGTGTTTATAACTCTTACATTTTTATCCTAGCCTCCAATATTGGTGGTGCATTTAATGGAATTAATTTTATTTGTATCAATTGAATATGGTCCCAAGGTTTTGTAAGCAATCTAACCTCTCTTAACAAACCCTTAATAGTGCCAGGTTCTTTATGGCCCTTCAATCAAATCTTCAGCTTGCTTGTCTGGTGCAGCATGAACATGTGCTCAGTCATCAATTCATAGTTTTTTTTGTAATGTGCAATCTCATTTACATTTCCTACAATATTTTATGTGGGCAAACACTTAAACCTTCCTCATTTAAACACACTGATCAGAAGAAAGCAGCTATTAGGACCATTGAGGCAGCCTATGTGTCCACCTGTATTATACTCTTAATATGTGCCTCTTGGGTCACTTGATTCACTATTTAGGAGTCTAAAGGGGCTGTCAAGTAAAAGAACAACTTGTTAAGTCAACTAGGTTTTCTTGTTTTTAATTTTTATGGGCATTACCAGAGATCAGAGAATTACCAGGAATGATTTAATCCACTATCAATTTCATATAGGCCCTCATTATTACATCAGCAGTAAATCCCACTTACCGCCATGCTGACTGCGGCCAACATACCGCCACCGTAGCAGATATCCGTTCACCATATTATGACAAACACACCAATTCATCACTATTCAGCCACATACACAATTCCGCCACACCAAAGGTCAGTGATAAACTGGTGGTATCAAAATCCACACCGTTACGCCAACAGAACAACACCCATCACATTATGGCCCATGAATCACCACATCAGACATTCAACTGCGGTAAACCATTGGCGGTACATACCGCTGAGCTCAAAATAAACACACACAAACAAAACAACACCACATTGGACAATTAAAAAAACACACCTGAGACCTATACACACACCACACCCACCCACTCACCCCACTGTAAAACACACACCCACATTACCCACAACCCTTTACCATTACAAATAATTAACACCAGAAAGAGACAGCAAGACCACTGACACAACCAGAGCCACATACCACTCACACCTATACACCACTCACGCACCCCACATCACACACCCCAATACATCACACTACACACTCTCACCTACACACCTCACACAACACCCATGGTACCACAAAGAAATCCCCGATTCTCAGAGGAGTATCTAAGGGTAATGGTTGAGGAAATCATCAGGGTAGAGCCTCAGCTATTTGGAGCACAGGTGCAGCAGATATCGCAAGCTAGGAAGATGGAGCTATGTCGGAGGATCGTGGACAGGGTCAACACCGTGGGACAGCACCCAAGAACTAGGGATGACATCAGGAAGAGGTGGAACGACCTACTGGGGAAGGTACGTTCCATGGCAGCAAGACACCAGCTCGCTATCTGGAGGACTGGCGGTGGACCCCCACCTCCTCCTCCACAACGAACATCATGGGAGGAGCAAGTCTTGGCAATCATGCATCCTGAGGGCCTGGTCGAAGTAGGAGGAGGACTGAACTCTGGTAAGTCAACTCTCTACTATTATCACCCCCCTACCTGCATGCTATCACAACCCCCACCCCCACCCTCACCCTCACTCCCATCACTTCATCTGGGATCAGTGGCAGTGGGCACATGGTTCAGGGGAAAGAGGTGCAGGACAACAAGGAAACTGGGAGGACTGCTGTGCGCCGGGGGGGACAGGCCCAGGGAACCGGCTCTCTAGGAGGGACAGTACCAGAAGATCTGGGAGGGCTTGCAGGCCATCAACACCACCCTGGTCTCCAGTGAAGGGTGCTGGCAGACATGGCCACCATTGTGAGGGAGTCAATCTCACACCAGCGGGCCCCTGCCACTAGCTAGTCATCTGAACTGCCTTCCACCTCCGCTGCCACTAGTGGAAGGGGGCCCTGCCACAGGACTCATAGGCCACCAGCACCCCTCCCCCTGCAGAAGGAGAACCACCCGCAAACGTTCCCTGCAATCCAGACAGAAGCCAAAGACTATTGCCACGAACCCGCCAGAAAATGAGACTTTCCTGATTGTCACCCTTGTGTCCCACTCAGTCACCCTGTCCACCTTGAACGGCCATTGTTCCCCTTCCTATGACTCCTTGGACAATGCACCTGTGGTACAAATAGAACAATACCCTGGACTTTCCTCCATCATCACCCCATCCCAATGCACTTGCCCCGCTTCTTCTTAGCACTTCAATAAACACCCATGGAAAAAATACAAGTATAGAGTATGTTGCATTTTGAAAATATGTATTCATTTAACCAGGTTCAAACATTGCAATTCAACTGTACAGTAAATGTGCACATAGGAAAGACCTGTAGTTGGCTGCAGTGATCACACCAGGACCTATAGTGGGGCACCACCATTTGTAAAATGAATTGCCAAAGGGTACTGTAAGTGGGCATCGAAGTGGAAAATAACAGCATGCTAGTGTCAAGAATTTCAAAATCATGACAATGAAATGCGAAGTAACACTGTGTTACCTGTGTGTCATTGGAAGGATTTCCGTATCACTGCTGTTCTGTTGTCCTTATCCTCAACGTCTGCCTCCTCATCCTTACTGTCCACAAGGTCCACTGCTGCCACACGGGCATCTCCAGCCTCTTGCTCCTGCAGAAAAGGCACATGGCGTCCCTGGGCAAGGTTGTGTAACATACAGCATGTCACTATTATCTGGCAGACATTCTTGGGTGAGTAGCACAGGGATCACACCAGGACCTATAGTGGGGCACCACCATTTGTAAAATGAATTGCCAAAGGGTACTGTAAGTGGGCATCGAAGTGGAAAATAACAGCATGCTAGTGTCAAAGAATTTCAAAATCATGACAATTAAATGCGAAGTAACACTGTGTTACCTGTGTGTCATTGGAAGGATTTCCGTATCACTGCTGTTCTGTTGTTCTTATCCTCAATGTCTGCCTCCTCATCCTTACTGTCCACAAGGTCCACTGCTGCCACACGGGCATCTCCAGCCTCTTGCTCCTGCAGAAAAGGCACATGGCGTCCCTGGGCAAGGTTGTGTAACATACAGCATGTCACTATTATCTGGCAGACATTCTTGGGTGAGTAGCACAGGGATCCACCTGTTAAATGAAGTCACCTGAACCTCGCCTTCAGGAGGCCAAAGGTTCTTTTGGTTATCCTTCTTGTTCACCCACGTGCCTCGTTGTATCGTTCTTTTGCCCTTGTCCTGGCATTCCTCACAGGGGTCACTAGCCATGATAGGTTGGGGTAACCAGAGTCACCTGCAAATATTGAGGGACAATATTTAGCCATACACTATCCCATATGGCCCACACCATACACATACACCAACATATACTGGGTGTGAACCAGGACTCACCTGTTAGCCACACCCTGTGCCTCTGTAGTAGGGCTGTCACATTTGGGATGCTGCTATTCCTCAGGATAAAGGCATCATGCACCGACCCAGGATACTTAGCATTGACATGGGAGATGTACTGGTCTGCCAAGCACACCATCTGTACATTCATTGCGTGGAAAATCTTAAGATTTTTGAACACCTGTTCATTTTGAAGGAGGGGCAAATGCAATATGAGTTCCATCAGTCGCCCCAATTACGTTGGGGATATGTCCCATTGCATAGAAGTCAGCCTTCCTTGTGACCAAATCCTCCACATGGGGCAAAACAACGTGGCTGCACATGTGTTTAATCAGGGCAGACAACACTCCTGTCAGCACTATTGAGAACATTGGCTGTGACATTCCTGCTGCCAAGCCCACTGTCACTTGGAAAGAACCAGTTGCCAGGAAATGGAGCACTGATAGAACTTGCACAATACCCAGTCAGGTGACGGATAGCAAATATCAGTTCAGGCTCCAAGTGGGCACACGGCTCTGTGATTGTGGCCCTGACAAGTCTATAGGTGAGGATGATGTGCCTGTCCTCCATTGATGCCAAGTCCACCAAGGGTCTGTACACAGGGGTATGTCTCCCTCTCCTATTCATCTGCAGCGGTAGCAATCTAAGGGACAAAAGAGTGAGGAGCCGGTCACAAACTGAACAATGGGCCTACAACAGTACAATGCATGATGTCAATTTGTAATGGGTCAGTGAGATTTGTCCTGTATATCCAAATTTTAACTGTGATGCAGTTATTATCCAGGGCCTGCCCCCCCCTCCTCTGAAATAGCGTCCGCCTGTCCGGTGTGGAGGGACAGGTGGAAATTAAGTAATTCTGCTAATGTTATGCGCTGTTGTGGCAGGGGGTCGGGAACCACCGTGCAACTCCTCACTGGTTAACATTGGGCCCTATGGGGTACAGTGGCCAATGGTGATGTAAGCCGGCGGTGACAGTATGCACTGCTGCGGACGTGACCGCCATTTTCAATCTGATCACTCACTTGCTACCTGACCTTAAACAGGAGAGGATCTACACTGCATGTGATGCTGTGACCTGTGTCTGGAACCTGCCATGGCCCGTGTGCCTGGGGAAAGGCCCCCTGCCTTCACCTCAGCAGAGTTGGAGCGACTGGTGGATGGGTCCTACCCCAAAATGGACTGCTGAATGACACTCCAGACCAACACGTGAGTACACTATGGGCACAATACATGTGGCATGAATGCATGGAGTGGTGTGTGTGAATGTCTTGTGTAGGGGGTGGGTGGATGTTCTCTGGGCGGCATATTGGTTGTGTGCTGGGCCATGTGTTTGTAAATGGTGATGTGAAGGGGTATGGTGGGCCATAAGTGTAACAGGCAGGACTGTCTGACTGATGCTATTTTCCTCTGCCGGTCAGCGCCCATCAAAGGAAGGGTATAGGGCATGCCATCGCCAAGGACGTGCGGATCCTGGAGTCTACGGCAGGAGGAGCACCCACTGTCAGAAACGTTGGGAGGATCTGAGACATTGGGAACAGAAGATGGTGGAGGCCCAGCTGGGGATGGCCTCCCAATGAAGAAGGGGTGCCCATCGAACCCTGACCCCACTGATGGCCCACATACTGGTGGTGGCCTGAGCTGGATGGGCGCATGAGGGCATCTCAGCAGCCACAAGGGGGTGAGCACAGTTCCCATCATTACAACTTATTCATGATAGGATGGTATCCGGGTGGGGGATGTGTGTCAGTGGGTGCCCCTAGCTCAGGCCTGACATCGCAGAGTAGGTCCCCTGGTGGCAAGGGTCCTGAAGGGATAATCTTGCTACCTAGCTCGTAGGCATCCCCAACTGGTCAGGGCTGTGTGGGTCCCAGGTGTGCTGCATTTGGCGGTGTGTGCCCCTCCCCATGCCTTGGTGGCTAGCAATATAACTGGTAGTGCAGTGCATAGTGCGTAAGACTGTTCCATGAGTGTGAGAGTGGTGTGTACGCCAACAGTGGTGTTGGTGCATCCATTGACCAAGTGTATCCTTTGTCTCTTCCCCCCCTTTTTGTTTTGTCACCATGTTCTTATGTGCATTAGCATCATCTGGAGGAGGAGCAGAGGCACGGGCGACGGAGGAAGCTGCATCCCACAGGACCCAGGAGGCAGAGTCCATCAATGGTGAGGGCACCAGTGGGACGGAAGGCGAGTAGAGCACAATGGTGGAGACTGGAGGGAACAGTTCCGACACGGATCCCTCCTCTGTTGGAAGCTCCCAACTCTGTGACCACCCCAGCACAGGTACAGCCGCCACCCCCTGTACCAGCACCGCCCTCCAAGGAGCCCCTCATTGAGTTGCCATTGCCCACTCACCCATGAGGGTGAGCATCTCCTTCGGCCCAGGCACCTCAGGCCCTGCCCCAGTTAGCCCTGCTGCCCTGAGTGAGGAGGCTATTGACCTCCTAAGATCCATCTCTGTAGGGCAGACCAGTGTGATGCCATCCAGGGGCTGGCAGCCCAGATGCAACAGTCTAATGCATTTCTGGAGGGCATTCACACTGGCTCGGCGGTCCAATAGAGAACAATTCAGGCTCAGGCCTCCTCTCTGATGGTAGCCATTGTCCCTGTCTCCACCCTCCCCCCACCAACTTCCTCTTCCCAATCCCATTCCCTTCAACACCAACCTATCTCAAGCACACAGGCAGATAAGCATGCACACAAGACAACACACAAGAGTGGCACAGGCAAACACAAGCAACACAAATCATCCCACAGGCACTCACATAAACACCATCCAAATGCAGACATACCAACATCCTCAATTTCCACTGTCTCCCTCTCCTCCTCCTCCACCTTCCTCCCAGTTCCGTCTACACTCACACCTGCATGCCTACATCCTCATCCACTACCAGCATCACCACCACACCTAGCAGAACACACACCTCACTTGCAGACACCTCTACAACAGCCATGCACACGTCCTCTGTGTCCTCTCCCACCGTGTCTGTCCCCCCTCCTAAAGTGCACAAACGCAAGCACTCAGATGCCCAAAAGCCACCCACCTCACAACATCATCCACCTCATGCACCTGCACCCAACCTCAGCAGGCAGACACCACCTACAACCACTCCCTCTTCCTCCACTCCCAAACCTTCTCCCTCTTCCTGCCCCAATGTCCCTAAGAAGCTTTTCCTAGCCATCATTGACCTCTCCCCAACCCCTCCTCTCATCCTTCATGTCTGGCCAGGGTGGCAAAAACTCAGGCAAGCACCTCAGCCAACCGGTCCACGGGCATAGTAGTCTCCACACCCAATCGTGGTGGGAAGGGATCCAGAGCACATGTCCAGATAGTGAAGAAGCCTGCACCAGGCAGCCTCAAGGAAAGGGTGCCTGTCCCAGTGCTGCCCGGGAGAGCAAGGAGCCAGCCCCAGTTCCTACCAGGAAGGGCAAGGAGCCAGCCCCAGCTGCTGCCAGTTAGGGCAAGGAGCCAGCCCCAGCTGCTGCCACAAAAGCCAAGGAGCCAGCACCAGCAGGCAGGAAGGACAAGGGGCCTGGGGCAGGGACTCTGACAGAGTCCCCACTACTAACCATGGTTGTGCAGCTGTCTAAGGCTGCTGGGGATGGGCTGAAGCCTCCCCCAGCAGCAACAGCAGCAGCACCACCACCACCACCAGTGGGCAGCCACTGGGCTGGAGCCTCCCCCCACCAGCAGCAGCACCACCACCATCACCAGTGGGCAGCCATCGGAGGCTGCAGGGGATGGGCTGGAACCTTCCCCACCAGCAGCAGCACCACCACCAGTGGGCAGCCGTCAGAGGCTGCAGGGGATGGGCTGGAGCCTTACCCCACTAGCAGCAGCAGTACCACCACTACCACCACTGAGCAGCCGTCACCGCTGGTGGACAGTATGTAGTCCTGCCTTCATGGGCTGCTGTGTGGCCTGGCCCCTGCAAATCCAGTGGGTATGACACCCACCTGAGAGACTGTGACCTTGCACTTCCCAGGATCAAGAGCACAGGGCATGATGCCCCCTCTAGAACCAGTGGGTCAGACACCCACCAACCCCAGCCTCCCCAGGATCAAGAGCACAGGGCATGATGCCCCCTCCAGAACCAGTGGGCAAGTCACCTACTTGAGAGACTGTGGCCTTGCACTCCCCAGGATCAAGCACAGGGCATGTTGCCCCCTCCGGAGCATGTGGACAAGTCACCCACTTGAGACACTGTGGCCTATAACTCCCCACAACCAAGAACAGGGCATGTTGCCCCCTCCAGAGCATGTGGGCAAGTCACCTACTTCAGAGACTGTGGCCTTGCACTCCCCAGGACCAAGCACAGGGCATGTTGCCCCTCCAGAACCAGTGGTCTTGTTCCATCTGCCAGCTGAGGTGCCCCCCGTCGCCTGTCCCCCCTGAGGTGCCTGCCTATTTTCCAACTGATGCCCCTGCAGTGTTCTCTCCGTGTTGATGAAGGTGACCAGTGGGGTCGATGCACACCTAGGACTGGGCAGTGTCCCTTAAACTGTACAATTGTATATACCAGTTACATTGCATATTTCTTATTTATACTGTGTTGGTCTTATTACATTCAATTTAGTAAATTTGTGTTGTCCTTACATTATTCAACCGGGGTACAGGGTAATTATATTTTATTACTGCAGCTGTTTGTGTGTATTGTGTTGGGGGGGTGTTGTGCGTGCGTGTGTCACTCTCTTTTTCCTCCCACCCTCCCTTGTGTGCTAGGCGGCTGTACTCACCATCTTCGTCTTTGCCATCGTTGGTGTTCGTGGTGGAGCAGCACGTGGAAAATCATGGGGAAGACATGCAGCTCGGGCTCCATGGCGGCGTGGTTGTTCCCTGTGTCTGGTGAGTCCTTTCCCTTCTTTGCAGTGTTTCCGCCAGGCTTTTTATGACGTTGGTACCACCCCGGAAAAGGTGGTGGATTGGCATATCTTAATACGGTGGGCAGAACATTGACTTCCGCCTGGCTGTAGGCGGCTACCGCCGTGGTGGCTGTTGTTTTCGCCCTGGCGATCGATGTGGTAAAGTGGCTGTCTGTCTGAGTTATCACCGCCATGGTCATAATTTGTCAGTAATTACCTCCAGCCTGTTGGCAGTATTACTGCCACATTTACACCGACCACCAGGATTGTAATGAGGGCCATAGTCTTTATTTGTTAACTTTGAACATCTTCTTTTTTTAGACTTTGTCCTTGACTTATCAAGTATTGTTTTTTTAACATCCATTTTTTTAGAACTTTTTTACTTACGACCCTTGATAATAGTATCCTCAGTGGACTCTTGACCATCTGCTCATTGTGTGAACTTCTCTTTAGATGGCCTGATATAATATCACTGGACTCCATTACATTATTATTTAAACTTCCAGATGGCAGCTGTAATCTGGCAGTACTAGATTAAGGAAAGTCACAAGTTAAGGCTACTCATGATGGAGCGCAGGTTTGATACAGGGACCAGGTTCATCCCACTGAAGAGTCAACTTCCCAAGTCTGTGGAAAGAGCTGCCATTCGTGCTGGTGGGGACCAGGGCTAAGGTCACTGCTGGTGTGAGGAGCAGGTTGGGCATTGTGGATGGTTGCTGGTGTAGCATGAAGAACCGGTCATTGCTGAAGATTTGCTTTGCCCGAGGTTGCAGACTGTCACTGTTGGAGTGAACTGCAGATCTCGCTGGACCTTTGCATTGTCAGTCATGATGAACGTTGCTGTAGGCATGGAAAGCAGGTCCCACTGGACCTTTGCATTGGCAGTCATCATGGGTGGATGTTTCTTGGCAGAAAGAAGTTCATTTGCGGTTGTACCAAACCCAAACATCTGTATCTTCACCTTTTTGTCAAGAGGAGTAGACTCTGATGCCATCCAAAGGTCCAGGACATAGGGGGTACCTCTTTAAGATAATGCCTCACTCCAGCAGAGGCCAGCAGCTGGACTCAGGCAGGTCTAGGTAGTTACATTTGGTGCTGCACAGCTGGGCAGTTACAAAGGACCTCTGGAAGCGTGTTGTGTCCCTATAGCTCAAATAAGAGGTCAGTCAGCTGACTCCTGGAGTCAATTTCCAATCTTCCTTCTTCAAATTATAGGACAGTTCTTCTTCTGATTTGTCCACAGGTCCAGAAGTGTTTTAATAAGGGTTTCCGAAGGAGCATCTTTTATACCTGACTTTTCTTTGTATGGCTCGCCTATCCACAAAACTAGATTTGGCCTGTTCTTTCACTTGGATCTAAACTGGCTCTAAACTGTCTAGGGAGACAAAGGCAAGGGAAAGCCTGCATCAGTTTCATTTTGTATGTTGAATGCAGGGCCCTTTGAAGTGCACCCACTCCATTCACTTCTAGGTCTTCTATGTTCCCATGTCTGAAAAGAATGTTCAACCCACAAGAGGAGAGCCATTCAAAGTCATACGACACAAGCAGAAAAGCATAGTTGTTTATGTAGAAAAAATCCAACTTTCTAAAAATTACATTTTTAGAAAAGCAACATGAAATACAACTTTACTACTTCAGAGGGTTTACAACTACAGTTAATTTGAGGGTAAACAACACTTCTCTATCTAGTCCTAAACCAAATTCAGCCTGTTTTAAATGTACTAGGAGAACCTGGTATTAGTCTATGGGAGAGACAGCCTTACAACAGTGAAAATGAAACTCAAGTAGTTTTTACATGACAGGATATGTCAACCACAAACCGACATGGTCTACTTTTTAAATATGATGCATTCTGCCCTAGCTTTTAGTGCACCTTAGTGGTGCGTTATAGGTATTAAAAAGGAATGTTTAGGCAAATGGCAGTTTAAAACTGCTCTGTAGGATTCAGTGGCAGACCTGAGACATGCTTTCAAAGGCTACTTTAGTGCTGCTACCCACTAGTAGCATTTAATTTACAGACTCTCGGTACATGTAGTACCATATACTAGGGACTTACCAGTAAATTAAATACGCCAATTGGCTGTGTGCCAATTTGACCATGTTTACAGAGAAAGCACAAGCACTTTGCCACTGGATAGCAGGGGTAAAGTGCACAGAGTCCAAATGTCAACAACAAGAGTTCAACAAAAATTAGGAAGTGAAGACAAAAAGGCTGGGGGCATACCATGCCAAGTATGTCAGGTCTAAAGGTATGTGCTTGGAAAGAGGTGCAAAACTGGAATGGGGTGTGCAGCTAGCAAAAACATGGCATCTGTGCTCACAGGAGGAGACAAATGATTTCAGTGGTGTGACCAAAAAACGAGGACAAAATATTATGAGTGGACTGATGTACCTCGCTAGGTGAAACATTCTGTCAAGGAAGGGCACTTGGATAGATGCGCCTCTTCACATGTGGCATGGGATGAATGTTGTGATGCATCCAATTCACTTATGAAGAAATGGAATGAGATGAGGAAATATCAAGATTGGAAACATCATTGTAGTGGAAGCATAGAAGTAGGAGGGTAAAGTACTATTGAAACTGTGTTAGGGCTCCTCAGTAGGTGGATTTCTGCTCTAAGAGTTGTTGTTGTTCTTTTGTGAACTCTATCCCACTGGACGATCTGGCAAAATAGCAGATCGGGTAATCTGTACGTATTTTACTGTTTAGTTTCTATAAGAAGTTGGGGGTGTTATCTCTATGGGAAATATATGAAATGCCATTGATTCATTATGGAAGTAATTCCAATTTATCCTAAGCGATAGTGGTATAAGGCTTTGCAAGTTTTGTTTATATATGTATATTTTCTGTAGGACTACAAAGTTACCGTGTCTGAAAGTAAAGGGCAGATTTAAGAAAAGGGTGCACCATTACGCAAGGTAGCAGGCAGCAGCATCATTTGTTTTATGCTATTGATGTACTCTGCAGGGGTAGCGCCAAAGGTTTGGCACTACACCTGCAGAGTACATCGGTCCCGTTCTAAATAATGGAAGCCCCCTTTTAACTCCTGCTCTGAGCAGGCATTAAAAGTGCCAATAAAATGATGCAAGGAATGCCCCCCATGCATACATTATGCTGGGCGCAAGCATATTGCGGCGCAAGGGTTTATAAAGTGGCGCAATGCATGCATTTCACAACTTTGTAAATATGGCATGGGGAAAATGCCACTTTAGTGATGCCTTAGCTATGGGAACGCTAATGTTGTGCTAAGGGCTCTTAAATCTGCCCCTATGTATACTCTCTTTATACAGTCTTTTTAATTTATGAAGTTCTGATGATGTTAATTAATATGGATGACAATGCATAGTATATCAAAATGTGACACAAGGAGGGGCTAGGTGCTCTTAAATATGCCCTTCAGATTCCAGGATTGCAATCAGGTGCAAATTGCGATCCCTACTTAATTGCAAATTAGTGGTTCTGAAACATGTACATGGTTTTTGTCCCATTCGTTATCAGGTCCTTGGAGTGAAGGGTGCGATAAGAACGATTGCCCTAATAAGTATGTCTGTGTGCATATCTATATATATATATATATATATATATATATATATATTCACTGAAAAACACAAAGGTTATATGGATCTTATGGTTCAGCACTGAATTTACTCGCACAAAACCATACAAATTCAGCACTTATACTTATCTGAGCTGACAGTAACTTACACCCTGCAATGCGCTGCTTATGACCTTACATATTACATCACTCATGACATTGTCAGTGACATCACTGATGACATCATCCATTGAGTGTTTTTACTAAACGTTAATGTGTGTTAAGCATATATACCAAGGTACTATACAAGTTAAAATAGTATACTTTCTGTGCTACTAAGGAGTGATACTATTTCTAAAATATATTATGTGAGTGACGTTGCGTATCCATGTGTGAGTGGGTGTCTGAGTGCTAATATGGATGTGTGAAGGGGGTATGAGTGCCTGTATGGGTGTATAAGTAGTTATGTGAGTAGCTGTGTAGGTAAGTGAGTAGCTGAGTGACTGACTATATTTGAGTGAGTGGGTGTGTCACTGGCTGTACTGGAGATTGAGTGGCTGTATGAGTGGCTGTATGGATGTGTGAGTGGGTGTATGAGTGACTACATGGGTAAGTGAGAGGGAATCTGAATGGATGTATGAGAGAATGGTGTGCTGTATAAGTGGATGTATGGGTAAGTGGCTGAGTTGCTGTGTGAGTGGCTACGCTTTAGAGTAAGTGTGTGTGTGAATGTGTAAATGGCTGTATGGGTGAGAGAGCGGATGTGTGAATGACTGTATGGATGTGTGAATGGGTATGTAAGTGGCTGTGTGAGTGAATGTGTGAGTGCTTGTATGGGTGAGTGAGTGGTTGTGTTGAGAGGCTGTATGGATGAGTATATGAGCATGAGAGTGGCTGTATAGGTGAGCAAGTGGGTGTGTAAGTGGCTGTATGGGGGAGTGTGTGGCTCTGTGAGTGGCTGTATGGGTAAGTGACTGGTTGTATGAGTAGCTGTATGGGTGAGTGAGTGGTTGTGGTAAGTGGCTGTGCAAGTGACTATGAGTGAGTGTGTTGGCATGTGCGTGGCTCTATAGATGCGTGAGTGGTTGTGTGAGCACTTGTATGAATCTGTGAATGGGTATGTGAGTGGCTTTATAGGTGTGTGACTGGGTGTATGAGAGGTTGTATAGGGCTGTAAGTGGGTGTGTGAGTGATTCTGTGGATGGTGTCATCAGTGATGTCATTTGAGATGTCACGAGTGATGTTATATTTGAGGTCACAAGCAGTGCATTGAGCGGGCATAAGTTATAGTTAGCTCAGGTAACTTTAACTGCTGAATTTCTATAGTTTTGTGCAAGTAAATTCAGTACCTAACTATAAAGTCCCTGTAACCTTTGTTTTTTTCAGTGAATTTCTAAGGTTTTTTATTCTATTTCCTAACTATAACGCCCCTGTAACCTTTGTTTTTTTTTCCAGTGAATTACTAAGTTTTTTTTTTTTTTTTAAATTCTATATCCTAACTATAACGTCCCAGTAACCTCTGTTTTTTTCAGTGAATTTGTAAAGTTTTTTTAATTTTATTTCATAACTATAACGTCTGTGTGACCTTTGGTTTTTTTAAATTTTTATTTCCTAACTGTAACCTTTAACCTTTGACAGTGAGTGTGTGAGTGAGTGCATACATGTCTCAGTAGGTCTATGAGTGGGTATGGGAGTATCTGAGTGGGTATGTCAGTGTGTGTGTGGTCTGAATATGCCTGTGAGTGGGTGCATGAGTCTCTGAGTGGGTCTGTGAGTGGGTGCATGAGTCTCTGAGCGGGTCTGTGAATGGGGGTTTAAGTGTCTGAGTGGGTCTGTGAGTGGGTATGTGAGTCTGAGTTAGTCTGTAAGTGGGTACATGAGTGTCTGAGTGGGTATGTGAGTGGGTGCATGAACATCTGAGAGGGTCTGTGAGTGGATGCTAGAGTCTCTAAGTAGGTCTGTGAGTTGGTTTATCGGTGTCTGAGTGGGTCTGTTGTAAGTGGGTGCATCAGTCTCTGAGTGGTCCATGAATAGGTGCATGAGTCTGAGTGGGTCTGTGAGTGCGTGCACCAGTCGGTGAGTGGGTTTGTGAGTAGGTGCATCAGTGTATGAGTGGATCTGTGAGTGGATGCTTCTGTCTCAGAGTGGGTCTATGAGTGGGTGCATGAGTGTCTGAGTGGGTTTGTGAGTGGGAGCATCAGTGTCTGAGTGGGTCTGTCAGTGGGTGCATAAGTCTCTGACTGAGTCTGTGAGTGGGTGCCTCAATCTCTGAGTGGGTGTGTGAGTGGGTACATGAGTCTCTGAGTGGATCTGTTACTGGGTACATGAGTTTCTCAGTGTGTCTATGAGTGTGTGCGTCTGTACCTCTGTGGGTGTAAGACTGGGTCCATGAATGTCTGGAAATGTATGAATGTTTTTTTTTTGTGTTTTTTTTTGCTGTATTCGCAAATTTGATGTGACGTTGCATGGAAGGGTGGTGCTGGGGGTCACGACGATTTCACAAATATCACGCATCGGGCAAAAAAAACTATTCTTTTACATTTTATGCCCATACTATGTCTAAAATACCCCTGTATCCCACTCATGGGGTCTAGAAACATCCAATCTGTCCGATTATGCCAGTTTCCATTGGTTTTCTTTTATCCCAGGGATCATGTCCATATAATAAAATGGAAATTGCATTTTTCTGTTCAGGTTGCGGCCAGTAAATTACAGATCTCCGCACGTGCATGTGCGACTAGTCATTAACTCATCACGAAGTATTCGTGACCCTAGATATACAGATTTTGATTTTTTTATTGTCTCATAAACTACTAAATGGATTTATACCAAATAAGATAAAGGCTTATCTGCAGACCAATATCTAGATTCCAGCCAAATTTGGTGTAATTCCGTTCAGCAGTTCAGGCTATAGTTGTGTCTAATGAGTCAATGAGAATTAACATGGGAAACTCATTTTATTCAACTCTCCTTTTTCTCAGCCCCCACTTCACGGATTTCCCTGAAACTTTATGTGGGCAACAAGAATCACTTGCACACTTTTGTTTGCAAAATGTAATGAAGATTGTCAGACAATGCCAGAGTTATAGGAAAGTCAAACAACACTTTCTCTATGGAAACATCATCCTAACGATAACTTCCTACTGACGATCACCAGTAGGTAATATCTATATGTATATATATATACATATTCTATACATATGCATACACACACACACACATATATATATATATATATATATATATATATATATATACTCACTGAAAAAGCCGAAGGTTACAGGGACTTTATAGTTAGGTTCTGAATTTACTTGCACAAAACCATAGAAATTCAGCAGATATAGCTAGATGTTCTTTCAGATAACTGTAACTCGCCATGCACAGTTGTCTTGTCAATAATTTTTGTGCTAATGTTGCCTTGAGAATATGAACGATGGCATAGAATGTGTCATCAATGTTATAATATGTGGAGTAATTAGCTGGGCATGGCGAAGGTGCGAGTTATAGTTACCTGAAAGAACTCTAACTGCTGAATTTCTATGATTTCGTACGAGTACATTCAGAACCTAACTATTACATCTTTTTAGTGAATTTCTATGTTTTTTTTTAACGTATAGTAATTTTAATTGCCGTACGTGAATCCAACCACTGCCATGCATGGCCTTCAGCCATGTGCGGCAGCGGTTGGCCATAGGGCCCGGCCCTGATGCAAATCCCCTATAAATGCCCAACCTTTCACCGTGCACTGCCTTGTCCCGTACACAGTAGGGGTTGCCGCAAGGGCTGGCCTGCAGCTAGTCCCTGCAGCCAACCCCACTATCTAACCAACCCAATGTTGTGCATGGCCCGTTGCACATGCACAGCGGAAGTTAGCTGCGGTCACTGTTTGTGTGAAAATAGGTGTGAGAGGATGTATTTGTGGGTAAGAGTGGCTGTCAGAGTGTGTGTCTGGGTGTGAGGGTTCGTACATCAGTGTTTTAGTGGGTGCATCAGTATGAGCGTGGTTCTGTGAGTGAGTGCATCAGGGTGTCAGTGGGTGTGTGTGTGATGTTTGAGTAGGTGTGTTAGGGAGTGCATAACTATCTGAGTGGGCCTGAGTGGGTACATGAGGGTCTGACTGGGGCTGTGAGTGAGTGCATGAGGGTCGGAGTGGGTCTATGAGTTGGTGCATGACAGTCTGAGTGGGTCTGTGAGTGGGTGCATAAGTGTCCGAGTGGTTCTGTGAGTGAGTGCGTGAGTGTCTGAGTGTGAGTGTGAGTGGGAGAATTGACTGAAAGAGAAAGAGAGAAAAAGGGGAAAGTGAGCAGTCCAGAGATATAGTATTTTAGGCTTTGATGTCTGATATACTTAGGATGAGTTATTTGTCTCCAACTTTAAAATTAAACATGTATTTGTTTTTTTAAAATATACTATATTTTTTTATTTTAAAAGAGTGTAGAAGATTTCAGCTTGACTTGAACCCCCGTAGGTCAGTGTGAAGATCTGTAACCTGCACACTGAGCTACCGGGGTTTATTATTTTATTTTCTCTAGCCCTTAATGGGCTTTTATATTATTTCTTTCAACAATACAAAATTAATGAAAAGCCCCTTACGGGCTATCTGGCACCGCGGGGAAGCCTTAAGGCCAACACTGTTTTTTGGAAAATTTCATAAAGATTTGTCAAACGATGTCAAAGATATAGGCAAGTAATAAAATGTTTTTCCTATGGAAACATGGTCCTAACTATAACTATCTACTGGAGAAAAAAATTCACTGAAAAAAAACAAAGGTTACAGGGACATTGTTATAGTTAGATTGTGAGATTGATGTTTTACCCATACAAAACTACAGAAATTAAGCAGGTATAGTTAGAGTTATACTTATGTTAAGAAACTATAACTCATCACCTAAAGTTACTTTCCGGCAGAAGTTATAGTTTCTTCAGATAAGTAGAACTATAAATATAATTGCAACTGCTGAATTTCTGTGGTTTGTATAGGTAAAACGTCAACCTAAAAATAACATTCCGGTAGCCTTTTGTTGAATTTCCACACTTTTTTAAATGTAAAGTAATATCAAATAACTGCATTTTAATACACCCACCACCAGGAGTTGGCCAGGCCCTGCATCCAGCTCCCCTGCATGCACCGACACCCATGTTGCATAGCCTACAACCATGAACAGTGAATTTAGGTGTGCTAGTAAGTGTCTTTTTTTCATTTTTTTCTCAGATCCACATATTCTTTGCCAGTTTACACAGGGTGTCGCATGGAGCCCTGAAGTGGATTCACAGATGCACGGATCAGCCAAAAAAATTATTTACCAATTCTTTCCCATGAGGGGTCCCTGAGAGATTGTGTCCTTTGGGGTCACGAAATCTGTATCCTGACCCCTCATGTGTTTTTCCCAATTGTTTTTCCTTCCCCCAGCCCAGGAAAGAAAGAAAATTCTGGCAGCAAATTTCCTGTCAGGTTGCAGCCAATCAATGACAGCCTTGCTCATCCTCGGAATCCACAGATTCTCCTCGAGTGGTCCGCAAAGGATCTGCATCCCTAATTATCTATATTTTGTAACCTTTAATAACTCTGAAACTACTAAATAGATTTACATCAATTCATTCACAAAAAGCACAGTCTGTGGACCAAGATCTAGCTTCCAGCCAAGTTCTGTGTAATTCTGTTCAGTGGTTCTGACTGTAGCAAGTCTAAAGAATGCAAAATCCCAATAGACACAGAATGGGGAAAAAAAATTTGGGAACACCCCTTTTTCTCAAACCCCCGCTTGAAGAATCGCCCCGAAATGTTCAAGACAGCAGCTGAAGTAACTGGTGTACTAGTTTTGAAAATTTCATGAAGGTCTGTCAAAGAGCGCCACAGTTACTTACAACACAAAAAATGCTCTGTCTATAAGAAAAGTTGGACCTAACTAATACTTTGGACTTTTTTGCTTATGCAGGGTCATCCCCAGTATTTTTGCCTCCTACCTCCTATTTTGTATGACCTGTTGCTGTTGGCTTTTGAACTCAGCACTTTACCACTGCTAACCAGTGCTAAAGTGCCTATGCTCTCTGTGTAAGTTGTATGTAATTGGTTTATCCATGATTGGCATATTTGATTTACTAGTAAGTTCCTAGTAAAGTGCACTAAAGGTGCCAAGGCCTGTAAGTCAAATGCTACTATTGGGCCTGCAGCACTGGTTGTGCCACCCACATAAGTAGCTCTGTAATCATGTCTCAGACCTGCCACTGCAGTGTCAGTGTGTGCAGTTTTAACTGTAAATTCGAATTGGCAAGTGTACCCCCTTGCCAGGCCTAAACTTTTTCTTTTCTTACATGTAAGGCACCCCTAAGGTAGGCCCTAGGTAGCCCCAATGACAGGGTGCAGTGTATGGTTAAGGTAGGACATATAGTAATGTGTTTTATATGTCCTGACAGTGAAATATTGGCAAATTTGTTTTTCACTGTTGCAAGGCCTGTCCCTCTCACAGGTTAACATGGGGGCTACCATTAAATCCGATTAAAGTGTAGACTCCGTTTAGGAGCGGATGGACATGTGGAGTTTGGGGTCTGTGAGCTCACAATTTAAAAATACATCTTTTAGTAAAGTTGATTTTAAGATTGTGTGTTTGAAAATACCACTTTTGGAAAGTGAGCATTTTCTTGCTTATGCCATTTCTGTGACTCTGCCTGTTTGTGCATTCCCTGTCTGGGTCAGTTTGACAGTTTGGGCTGGTTGCACTTCACACTAGACAGTGACACAAAGAGAGCTGGGGAGTAGCCTGCATATCCTGATGAGCCATCTGTGCTAGGAGAGAGGGGAGGAGTGGTCACTCACACCTGAAAGGGCTGTGCCTGCCCTCACACAATGCAGTCTCCAACCCCCTGGTGAGTGTCTGGGGCCTGGCCTGGGCAAGGCAGGATTTCACATTTAAAAGAGACTTTACTTTGAAGTAGGCCTACTTCAAAGGAGAAACTGGGTATCAGAAGGGCACCCAAAACCACAGACTTTAGAACACTTCTGGAAACAAGAGGAATCTCAGCCTGGAGAAGAGCTGAAGAGCTGAGGCAGAAGAGCTGCCTTGCCTGTGACTGTGCTTTGTGGAGCTAACCTGCAGTTGCTGCTTCTGCCAGAGTAAGAGGGCAAAGACTGGACTTTGTGTGCCTTCCATCCTGAGAAGAAATCTCCAAGGGCTTGATTTAGAGCTTGCCTCCTGTTGTTTAAAGTCTCAGGGACAGCAAAGACTTCTCTCTGCCAGCACCAGGAGTCTCTGGAGAGACTCCTACTCTACCCTGTGGTGCCCATCTAGTTCCTGGGACCCTAAAAGGAGGAGCTGGCAGCCTAAGTGGAGGAAATCCTCGCAAGAGCGCCATGCGGGGAAAAGATCTACGCAACTCCGATCTGCGGCTGAAGAAATGACTTGCCGCCGGCTCCATGGGTGAAAATCGCGCTCGCCAGAAACGCACCTGAAGAATCAACGCACGGAGCTGGAGAAACGACACACAGCATCGCTGACAGAGACTGGGAGATCGCAACCCACGCTGCGTGGTTTTCGGATCATCATGCGGCTGGATTTCCGACGCAAGTACCGCTGGGCATGTAAAAACAACTCAAGGCCTACCCGGACCCGAGAGTGCTGACCGGATTGATGCATCTCTCTCCTGCAGAGAGAAGAAATGACGCTCCCCGACCCGACGAAAGGAGAAACAACGCAAGGTCTCACTCCTGAGTGAAATCTATGCATCCCAAGCTCTTTTTGATGCACACTCGCCCATGCGGGGTTATTTTTGATGCACCCAAGGTACATTTCCACGCTAACAGTGTTAGTGTTTGTTTAAAACTACTTAAAGACTCTTTTTGCTTTTTACTTGATAACTTGAATTGTATATTGTGGATTTTTGTCGTTTTGGTCCTGTTTTGTTTGGATAAATTTTTCCTATTTTTCGAAACCTGTGTTGTGTCATTTTGTAGTGTTTCCATTAAGTTACTGTGTGTGTTGTACACCTACTTTACACCTAACACTCTGAAGTTCAGCCTACTGCTCTGCCAAGCTACCAAGGGGGTATGCAGGGGTTGGCTGAGGGTGATTCTCTTTTACCCTGACTAGAGTGAGGGTCCTTGCTTGAACAGGGGGTAACCTGACTGTCACACAAAGACCCCATTTCTAACAAATACAATAACTACCTACTGGCTATCGCCGGTAGGTAAAATATATATAGATGTGTAAATATTGCTTTTATTGCACTATAGGGAAGGGATGTGTGTAGTAGCTCTTTTCTACTCATTAATTGTATGAGAGGGTTGGTGCCTAGCATAATGTGAGCGCTAGAATCGAAGTTGTACTAAGAGATGAAGGGGCTGATTTAAGAAAAGTGGCACTGCACCAAGTGCAGCACCACTTTCCTTGGGCCCCCCTACCGCCACCATGTGTGCACTGTATTTTAGTGTGTAGGGGCCCACTGTTTTCAATGGCATGCCCCCCTGGCATGCCCCTGCTCTGGGCAGGCTTTAAAAGTGCCCAAAAAAATGGCCCAAAGAAATAAGAGATTTGCTTGCACCATTTTTTTGGCCCCCTTAATGAGGGAACGCCTCCTTGCATACATTATGCCTGGTACAAGCATAATGTGGTGCAAGTTTTACTATTTGGCGCAATGCATGCATTGTGCCACTTTGTAAATATGACACGTGTAAAAAGTTACTTTAGGGGTGCCTTAGCATCAAAACAATTATGCTATTGCGGCACTAGGGTGGTCCTAGGGCCTCTTAATTCAGGCCCTAAAAGGTAATTAAGGTACCATCCTCTACCTCTGTGAGTTCCCACACTTCTGTGAAGAACCTCCCAGCATAGCTAAGTTCTATTTTAGTAAGTGTGTTAAGGGTTCAGTGCATTTTTTCAGCTTGTCTTAATCACACTACATTACACAGCGCCAATTTTCATTTTTAGCAAAGAAACACGGCACGTTGAAATGCAATGGCAGTATTTCTCTTCTGTATTCACCCCTCTCCTGCTTTCCCCACGTGTAACTGATCAAAACGAATGAATTTCTTGCGCCTTATCCTTGGTTTGTTTGTACAAGCTCAGTAAACGGGTCCCCGAAGGGGTGAAGAATGAATCCAGCAGCAAATGTGGCCGCAGACTTGCAATGAAACACCAGCCCAGAGGACAAACTCTGTAATCCCACCAATGATGTTGCAAACCCATGACGGCTTCCAGCCGACAAATGCCCACCGACCTCAATCCATTTTTATTGTATTCCGGCTGCAGTGTTATATTTCCTGCCTCCCCTTAGCACCACACATACAGTGTACTTGAAAACAAAAATCTATATTATTGATCTAACAATGTCACCACAATTATTCTTTTGAAACAGCCATTGAAAACAAATTACATCTGCACTGCCTTTTCGTGCGCTTGCTCTGGGTGAGCAATGCTCACTGTAGCCTCCAGCGTTTTCGGTGCTCGCACTGTGTCACTAAAGACAGCGCAGGGAGGGAAAAAATCAAGAGAAAACACAAGCGAGGTTCTTTGGGAAAAATGTCAAATTAACAAAACCAGTGAAACTCCCTGTCACCTATAGCACAATTTAAAAGTCCTACAGCTAGGGGCCAATTGATCAGGTACTGTATTTGCGGTGGGCAGCTTGAACGCCACAGCATATTATTAACTTTTGCATTGTCTTTGAAGTCTAGCAAACGGAGCTGTGTTAATTAGGAGGAAATAGATGCAGTCAGAATGTCACAATAAAGGCGTTCTACTGTAATCCCTCAGAGCAAGATATAAAATCTGGAATAATGCCTGAACATTGGTAGAGAAAGGGGAATAAGGCCTTTTTTAAAAGAGCAGGTGGAACAAGTATATTAACAGAGGATCAAGTGGCTCCATTTTGGGAATAAAACGGTTAAGTAAGAGGTGGTTGCCTTTCGATGTTTGCACAAGTAGAGTATTACTTCTAAAAATCAGTCATTTGTGCATTTAGGTCCAGATTTACTAAGATTTCACGCAATTCAGAGCAGCAAAGGAAATGACTGCAGTGCCTTGTGTGAAGGGGAGAAAAATGAACTCTGCCATATTTACAAAGATCTGGCACAGTTGGGTTTCATTTCACAAGGGTGCCTGTGTTGTGGTCAGGATAGGTTTTCTGCAAGAAGTGATATCTTTCAGAACAAAACTACCCTTTGAGGCTATTTCCTCTTTGTATATGTGATGTAGAATGCAACACACGTGCAAAGAGGTCTGCACTCCGAGCCATATTCTTCCCTGGGGACCTCATCCCCCAGGGTCCAATTCAATAAATATGGGGAGGAGGAAGCACAGCCCCACTCCCTGAGTTGTATGGGCCTCCGGGGACCCCATCCCCTGGGACCCACAGTATTTCTTAAGGAGAGGATGGCCACATAGCCTCTCTCTCCAATCCCCTAAAAATCTGTGGGGGCCTCATCTTTCAGAACTATGACTTTAAAAAAATGGAGAGAGGGCATGTGTATTCTCTACAAATGCATGCTGAAAAATTATTTTAAATTCTTGATAGAGGTGAGTGCATCATTGGTGTACTGGAGCGAAATTTCTTCTGCAGTGACTGTCCAAGCCTAGTGGGTTCTTGTCATCTCCTGGTCTGAGAACAGAGTCCATGCTTCTTTTAATTGCTGAGTATGCAAAGACACCAAATCACCTACAAGATCAGCCAGTTTGCTCCGCCCCTTCCAGGTTAGAAGTAAGCGACAGTGCTCCTGCCGTTTTCTAGACTGAAGGACAGTGTATTTTCTCTAAACTGCACACTGAAAAAGGATCTGAAATCCTTGTTGGAGGTGAATGCATCATTGATTTATTGGAGTGCAATCTCTTCTGAAAAAACTCTGTAAGACAAGTAAATTATTTCTTATTGCCTCATGGTCTGACAGCAGAGTCCATGGTTCTTCCTTGTAATTGTTGCTGAGTATGCAAAGGTGCCAAATCACCTTCAAGCACCTACAAGCTCCAGCTGTTTGGCCTCGCCCCTTTCACATTAGTAGTGAGAAAAAGTGTTCCTGCCATTTTCCAGGCTGATGGACAGTTTGTTTGCGACTGCATGTTGAAAAACAATCTGAAATCTTTGATGCAGATGTATGCATCATTGATTTATTGGAGCACAATCTCTTCTGTAGTGACTGTCCAAGACAAATAAGTTATTTCTTGTCATCTCCTGGTCTGACAGAAGAGTCCATGGTTCTCTCTTTTATTTGCTGCAAAAGTAAGCAAAGGTTCCAAATCAACTACAAGCTCTGCTCATTTGGCCCCATTAATTCTACATTAGTAGTGTGCATCTGTGTACCCACCATTTGCCAGGCAGATAGACAGCTCAACTTACCAATGTGGGCTGAGCGCCTTTCCAGCCAATTTTGATGGTGCATTTTTGATGCAAGGGAATTTCAGAACATCTCCACCAAAGAAAGAAGCACTTACTCCATATCTTTAAGATGAAGTACCCTTGTCTGGCGGAGAGTCAGCTCTCTGTCTGTAGTCTCGTCTTTGTCTCTATACAATGATAAATTTTGTTACTGATTGCTTGATGAACAATCACATTGCCAAAATTACACATACAAAAGATCACTGGAGACATTGGGGGTGATTCTAAGCGGGAACCGCCAGAAGACCGTACCGCGGTCAGAAGACCGCGGCGGTCATTCTGGGTTTCCCACTGGGCTGGCGGGCGACCGCCGAAAGTCCGCCCGCCAGCCCAGCGGGAAACACCCTTCCCACGAGGACGCCGGCTCAGAATGGAGCCGGCGGAGTGGGAAGGTGCGACGGGTGCAGTTGCACCCGTCGCGAATTTCAGTGTCTGCTAAGCAGACACTGAAATTCTTTGTGGGGCCCTCTTACGGGGGCCCCTGCAGTGCCCATGCCATTGGCATGGGCACTGCAGGGGCCCCCAGGGGCCCCGTGGCACCCCCTACCGCCATCCTGTTCCTGGCGGGAGACCCGCCAGGAACAGTATGGCGGTAGGGGGTGTCAGAATCCCCATGGCGGCGGAGCGCGCTCCGCCGCCATGGAGGATTCTCAAGGGCAGCGGGAAGTCGGCGGTACACCGCTGACTTTCCGTTTCTGGCCGCGGCTGAACCGCCGCGGTCAGAATGCCCAGCGGTGCACCGCCAGCCTGTTGGCGGTGCTACCGCCGACCTCCGCCATGGCGGTAATTACCGCCAGGGTCAGAATGACCCCCATTATCTTGTGGTCCTTTACGCAGCGGCAATGTGTAGTAAGCACCAGATAGTCACCCAGGGAGGTAGCACTCACTAGTTAACCAGTAGAAAGCACTACAGTTAGGTAGCCCTTTCATTTAAGTTTTGGCCCCAGGGGATGGGGTCCCCAGGGCCTAATTAGGATCAGGGAGGGGGGTTGCCAGTCCCCATCCCTTTGTTTTTTGCTCAGCCCCAAGGATGTTGTCCCCAGGGCTTCATAAGGCCCAAGGAGTGGGGCTCCATGTCCCTCCAATTTTGTATTAAATGCTGCACTGAGGATTGGGTCCTCAGGGCCCAAAAAGGCTCAGGGAGAGAGCTGCACAAACCCTCACCTTTTATTTGCATTTTGGCCCCTGAGAATTGGATCGCAAAGGCCTAATAAGGCTCAGGAGGGGGGTACACGCCCCTCCCATTTTTGTCGGAACTCCCAGGGCCAATTAAGGGTTGAGGAGGAGGCTGCACACTCCCTCTCCTAATATATATGGTGGAAACAAGGCCTGGCTGCAGGATTAACCCCCCCACACCATGGGTGACCAAAGTCTGTGCATGACGTGGGGTTGGCTGCCTCTGGGTGGTTGATCGAAGGCCGTGTGCAATGGGGAGTTGCCTGTACGTATGATAATAAAATAATACTTTACGGTAAAAAAATTCTAGCATTTCACTGAAAAAAACAAAGGTTAACATAGCATTATACTTAAGTGTGATCAAAATATCTGTTTTTCTTTCACAAAAAGTACTGTACATTCACTGAAAAAAAACAGGTTAAAGTTAGGTGAATATGTCAGTGACAACACTAAAGTTTTGAACTCAAAATAATGTGGCTTGACAAACCTCTGATGTTGACGGCTTCAACATCTGTAGTTCAAACACAGAGAGACTGAAACAAGGTTGGGAAAACACAACTTCAAGCAGTGGGTTGTGCTTTTCCATGTGTAAGGGGAGACTGGAGAAGAAGGACCTGCATAGATCACCAATAGGTGCCATCAGATCGAGCTATGGCACAGTCATTAACATGCACAACGCCATTAATAATGTGTTCTGAGACTACTATCAGACTTTGTAACAGCCGGTGAGGCACCTTTCCCTGACCCCATAAAGGAATTCCTCCGAGGTCTTCCATTAACCAGGTTGACTCAATTACAACACAGTGACTTAGAGGTGTCCTTCTAGCTGGAGGAAGTGCAAGCGACCATCGCTCAGATTGTCCGAAACAAAACACTGGGGATTGACAGCCTTCTGATTGAGTTTTATGCCACCTTCAGTGTCCACCTCATTGAAAGTATTCTGAAAATGTTCAATGAGGCAAGAACGCTGAGCCAGCTTCCGGACTCGCTTTGTGAAGAGTTGATAGTGGTCCTGCCTCAGCCAGGCCATAATCCCCTTAGATGTCCTATCGCACAGCCCAGTGTTGCTCCTCAACTCAGATAATAAGATATTGGGGAAGGTGCTGGCCAATAGGCTCCTCCCGATGGTTGGCTCCCTTGTACACACTGATCAATCCTGGTTCATACCTTATTATAGTACCTTCCTAAATTTTGTCACCTACTGTGCCTGATAGGGGCTATTCCGCAGCAGCTCAGAAGCAGGTGGCAGTATCGTTAGGCATCGCAAAACCATTCAATGCCTAGGGCTGGGAATAACTGATGGCTACCCTGGGGAATGTGAGTATAGGACCCAGGTATCTTGGGTGCATTCACACCCTATAAAAAAAACTGACAGCTCTTGTCTGGACAGGCCAACTGATCTCCGATAGATTCACGATTTAAAGAGGCACAAGGCAGAGATGCCCTTTGTCGCCCCTGTTTTTTGCCTCTGCCATGGAACCATTAGGCTGTAGCTTGCACCTGTAGATGCGGTGATGAGGGACACTAGCACATAGTGAACGTCACATTGTCTCCCTATATGCAAACAATGCTGGGATCTTTCTGAGTGATGTCACCACCTCATTGCTTCTGCTGATGGAGCTACTGGAGGAGCTCAGACTGTTCTCAGGCCTTAGGGTGAATTGGTCCAAGTCATGTCTGTTCCCCGTCCCTGATTTCTGAACCTGACAGGGAGACCATACCGAGGTTTCACCTCAAATGGTGCTATGATTCCTTTAAGTACCTTGGTGTCCAGATTTACCTAGTGATGCAGACGTCAAAGAGTGCAACATAGACAGGGTGCTGGGCTTGATCCATAAATCCCTACACTTTTCGAGCTCTCTATTACTGTCCCCAATGTGTCAGGTGGTGATCTCAAAGATGGTAATACTGCCCTTCCTCCTCTGCTTCTTTGTTGCACTACCAATATCACTTCCTATGGGTTTCTTCTGGGAACTACATGTTATCTTGATGGAATTCATATGGGGCTCTAGTGGGTGGTGGGTAGTGCTTTCCATACTACAGCAGCCATTGACTTAGGGAAGTCTGGGAGCCCACAACTATAAATTGTACTATGCAGCAGCGCAACTGCAGTGGCCAATGCAGTGTGTGAGTACTGCTGCTTGCCCAGAAAGGCAACCATATGCAAGATTCTAGGGTTAACCCCAATCCACACATAATTATCAGAGTCAGGAACCTGCCCACAGCACGAGGCACAGGAAATGAAGATGGCCCACCTTGGATGACAGAGTTTTGTGCGCAAACGGGAACCTCATTCCCCATATTCTCCATTAATTATGATATGGTAAAACCCAGAACTTCACCAAGTGGCCCAGCGGTTTGATTTGGTGTCCTGGAGGAAAGCAGGAATAGACTGCCTTGGGGGCTTCTACAGGACATTATGGACACTTATGGACGGACAGTGGGACAATGATTTTTTATCACGCAATACAACATGCAATACATGCCACCTTGGGCCCTGACATGGCAGACTCGCACCAATCCCCAGTATTGCAAACACGCCTGACAGACAGAGGGGCACAGAGCACTATAACAGTGTTATACACTGCGTTGAACCCCACCTCGGTGGGGGCAACCAAAGGGGCTAGGACTAGATGGACCACAGACCACCCACTTCTGCCGATAGATAAACCTTTGGCCCGGTGCTACAACAGATTAAGGCGGTGTCCCAAAATCTTTCTTTTGCTTTACCCAGTTTAATTATCTTCACCAAACATACTTAACACCAGTCGAATTCCATTACATTTCCCAGTGGTGTCTACTGCTTGTCCTAGATGTGGCCCACTTAATGCTGGTTTTACCACATGGTTTGGTATGCACAGTGCTCCAGAGGGCCTGGTTGGAGTTTACAGGAATCCCTTTATTGATTACCAAGCATACTTTAGGGTCTCACCTGAATCCTGCTTACTTGGACACCAACCCAAATCAAAAGGGAATAAATAGTTACGTAGGTTTATTGTCCTTGCCTTTGTCCATTTTAAACACAATATTGCAATGGCAAGAAACGCGTCCACAGCTACAGAGATTACATTTTGGCTGGTTGCATTTATTAAATGGACACAAGCAGAATCCAACATCCTTGCAATAGCACATAGAGAAGGCGGGCCAACAAATGGAGGGGGATGGGGAGAGCTGCATTAGGAACCTGGAGGCAAAAAATTATGGGCCATATTTATACTCCGTTTGCGCCGAATTAGCGTCGTTTTTTTCGACGCAAATTCGGCGCAAAACTAACGCCATATTTATACTTTGGCGTTAGACGCGTCTAGCGCCAAAGTATGAGGAAAGAGCGTCATTTTTTTGCGTGAATGCCTTCCTTGCGTTAATGAGATGCAAGGTAGGCGTTCACGTCTAAAAAAATGACTGCGCCGCAAATGCGTCGTATTTATACTCCCGGGCAAAAATGACGCCCGGGAGTGGGCGGGGCAAAAAACCCCGCATTTGCGCCGGATTTTAGCGCCTGGGTCAGGGCAGGCGTTAAGGGACCTGTGGGCTCAAAATGAGCCCACAGCTGCCCTCCCATGCCCCCAGGGACCCCCCCTGCCACCCTTGCCCACCCCAGGAGGACACCCAAGGATGGAGGGACCCATCCCAGGGACATTCAGGTAAGTTCAGGTAAGTATAATTTTTTTTTTTTTTTTTTTGGCATAGGGGGGCCTGATTTGTGCCCCCCTACATGCCTCAATGCCCAATGACCATGCCCAGGGGACATAAGTCCCCTGGGCATGGCCATTGGGCAAGGGGGCATGACTCCTGTCTTTACTAAGACAGGAGTCATGTAAATGGCGTCTGGGCGTCGTTAAAAATGGCGCAAATCGGGTGGAGGTGATTTTTTGCGTCAACCTGACTTGAACCATTTTTAAGACACCCTAGCGCCATTTTTCCCAACGCCGGCGCTGCCTGGTGTACGTGGTTTTTTTCCACGCACACCAGGCAGCGCCGCTCTGCTTGCGCCAGCTAACGCCATTCAATAAATACGGCGCCCGCATGGCGCTTCAGAATGGCGTTAGCCGGCGCAAAACTTTTTGACGCTAAACTGCGTTAGCGCAGTTTAGCGTCAAAAAGTATAAATACGGGCCTATGACTGAGCACCCTGATTGGCACTCAGAATCTAAATGGTCCTACCTACAGCACACAATTTCTTTTATCTGCCATACTCTGGAGACACACTCCCAGGGTTATGGGGTGTGAACCTGTACACAACGTCCCTTGCTGGGCTGCTATATCTGTGTGTTATGCACCCCTGTGAGATACTGGTGATCATGAGATACATGTGTCCTCTCCAGTCTATCTCAGTACCACTCCACAAGGAAGGACAAGATATTAGCAATCCTTGATGACTGCACTGTTATTATTCCTGTTTCTTTTTTTTGTTATACATCTGGATTATTGTATACATTTATATTTGTAACTAATATCCAGGTTGCGAATATAATACTGTCACACTTGCTACATGCTTTATTTTGTTGTGCATTACAATCAATAAAGAAACAAATTAGAAAAGGTTTTGAACCAAAAAAACACAGACATTCATCAGTTATAGTTAGCAGAGCTAACAATAACTTGCGCTCCCGCCATGTAATTAAGATGTCACATATTACACTACATGATTTATAACATCACTGATGACATCAGAAATGACATAAATGATTACGTCACTGATGAAATCATCCAGAATTTGTAAGTTTAATTTTAATGTAAAGTAATATGTAAATACTGGATGTTGATACAAGTGAGCTGGCTTTTCTTTCATATTTTTTTCGGATATGTGGATCCTTCGTGAGTTTACACAGGCAGCCATGCTGAACAACAAAGTAGATCCACAGACCCATGGATCAGCCAAAAAAAGGTATTAAATTTGTCAACTTCTGCCCTTCAATCTCTCCTATGGGTTCAGGATACCTAACCCTTTATTTCATTTTTGTATTGTTTTTTTTCCGCCAACCCGAAATGAGAAAGAAAATGTCAGCTACAACTTTTCTCTCAGGTTGTGGCAGCCAATCAGGGCCTTGTTTTTCCCCCAGATCTCCAGATCCTTTGCGAGTGGATCAGCGAAAGGTCCACGTTCCTAGATATCCCTAGAAAGCTATAGTTCTTTTTCCTTAAGTAACTCCAAAACTGCTAAACAGATTTACACCACATTATCAAAAGAGATCTTTCAGGACCGGGATCTAGCTTTTTGCCAAATTTGGTGTAGTTCCATTCAGTGGTTTGGGTTGCAGTTGTGTCTAAAATCTTTATGTGAAATTGAATTGGAAAAATGTGTTTTGGACGCCTCCTTTTTCTCGCTTGACTGATTACCCCATAACTTTTCAGACAGCAGCTGATGTGACCGGAACACTAGTTTTGAACATTTCTTGAAGATTTATCAAACAACGCCAAAGTTATTAGCAAAACAAAAAATGCTTTTCCTATGGAAACTACACCCGATCTGTAACTACCTACTAGCTATCTCCAGTGGATAATATAAGGATATACATACACATCACCTGATTCCGCTGGTTTGCGGGAGGGCGGTTTAAGATGCAGACTAGAAGGGATGAATCCAAAGGCATTTTCCTTCACAATGGGGAAACACTGTCACTCAGGGCTCTGCATCCAAGATATATGTCATTATATTCAACACCAACATAAGCAATGCGTTTCAACACATCAGCCTTGGTGATGCTTGTAAAATTAATAACAGAGCATCTATTTAAAGAGATTACCAAAATAATGAACATTAAGGAAGGACTCAGAATAAAAGGGATTGTTTCGTAGTTCACCAAAGGGACAACATCTTAAAAGTACCATCCTGCCACTATTAAACTCAACAGAAATCATACATATCTTCTCCAAAACCTCATATTATAGTGGCATAATGCCCCAGTGGGCAATCCTAAATCTGACTCATGCAATGCATGCCCAACAAATGTGCAATGAACAAAACATAAACCATATATTATCACAAAAAGGAAACAAACAGACCACTCTGTATATGTTTGTCTGTAGAAGAGCTGGGTAGGGTGCCTCAGCTGAGACAAGTTCTCTTTACTCATCGAGGTTCAGAGAGTCCCTTCCACTCCTCCATAGGGAAAAAAAGTACAAAAAAGAAAAGAGACAAGTTAAAAACATTCCCTCAGACCATCTCTAAAAACAGAAACTCGATTGAAGTAATGGGCATTAATATTCATAAATATAATTCAATCCAGGTGTACAAAAACTTACTCATCAACATTCAGACTATTTGTTGTATTGGTATCCAATTCAATGATACACCATGACTCTCTCCTCCATTACTGACATTTTCTATCTCCTTACCTTAGATTTAGACCCACTTATCCCATAGTGTCTCTATCTATCCATATATATATATATATACATGTATCCATCAGAAAGCTGCTCACGCTGCCTGTCACTTCCACCATTTGGCGCTGGTGAGAACTACAGGTATGATCACCCTTATGCAAATCCAAAGAGTCTTCAGCGGCTTCAATCCAGGACAAAATAAGAGTCGCACACCAGGATCACTTTCCCCAACTTTAGTTAGCAATGTGTTTCAACCATTTCCCTGTCTCACAAACTTAAAAGACAAACCCTTCTAGTTGGAAGAGAGACCCTCATATGCATACATGAAGCTATTTCATTGAGTGACATGCAGACTGTCATCAAAGAATCATCATGTAATGTATTGTCAAAAAAACAAAACTAAATTATTTTGAATTAATTTAAATCTGTGTCAATTGCGGTAGATATATCCCACAGATCACGTGCTACGCATCTCCTTTTTGCCCATAAGGAAACACAAAAGTGTCCTGCTCATATCATAATTGCTATCAGTAAATTTGAATGCATAGATATACACCTTGGAGCATGCAGTACACAAGGCATAGTGTATAATTCCAAACAAAAATGCAAATCATAGGTCAAGCGACCAAACAGCAAGACACTAGTGATGTGACATTGAGGGCCAAGTGGCCATTCGCTTCCAAGTAAACAACCCCCTCTTCCAGTTGCAAAAATAAACTCAAAACAAAACCAAATATAAAACATGAACCTAAATTCCTTTCAGGAATCCCCTATTCATAAAGGTAAGAGAATTATGAACACATGGGTCCACAGTAGATACTCTCCCTCCAAGGGTAGTAGACACAGGGCTTACATGATCCAAATAATGCATGTATGTACGTGTGTGTGTGTGTGTGTGTATATATATGTATATATATATATATATATATATATATATATATATATATGCATAGCTCACAAACTGATCATGTTACTTGTTTTAGTCTTTTAAGGAATGTACCAACTGTATTTATTTGAACGAGGGTTACGAGTTTTTACTATTGTTATGTATGGCTGTTATATTGCATTTTAATGGTCTAAATTTAGACCGAATAAACAATATTATTATTATATATCTCTTATTTTTTTTACTCCAAAAAACAAAGATTATATGAACATTACAGTTAAGTTCATTTTTACACACAAAACCATAGAAATTCAGCTGTTATAGTTAGAGTTATTTCAAGTAATTATAACTCATGCCCTTGGTGATAAGGGCCCGGTATAGCCCCTGCATAAAAGATTTTAAGCCCAGGGGAGGTTGTGGTCCCTGGGGCTCAAAAGAGTCCATGGAGGGGGGTCTGTATTGCCCCACTCGAATATTTTAAATAAGCCACAGGGAGGTGGTGGCCCAAAGGTCTCAAAGAGCTTTAGGAGGGGGACCTCTTAGCCCCATCTCTTTTTATTTATAACTGCATGACCCCGGGACCTGGCCTGGGGGCTATACTGTACATCAAGCATAGAAGACTGTGCTTGTTTTGTTTTTGAATGTTAACTGGATTTGTTGATGCTCTGAGAATTTTGGCAAACAGTTTACAATTTGTTTTTTTGAGCTAGCATTGTCCCTGGGGAACTCCAGACCTGGACTAGGGGATCACTGTTAATTATCACAGTTATTACATAACTCATGACAAGTTCTTTGCCTTCATTGATAATATCACTGTAACTGTCACCTAATGGTGGTCACCAGTAGGTGCCTATGGTTTAGGCCTAGTTTCCATACAAAAAGCATTTTTTATTTTGCTAATAACTTTGGCGTCAATTGATGAATCTTCAACTGTGTCTGGAAAGTTTGTTAAGTAGGGCCAAGAAAAAGGGGGTCTCCAAAAAATTTTCCCCATGCAATTTCCCTTAGAGATTTTAGACATGACTACAGCCCAAACAACTGGACGTAATTGGTGTAAATCTGTTCAGTAGTTTTGGCATTATTAAAGAAAAACAATTTATGTATATCTAAAGATGCAGAACTACTGCAGGTCCACAGTGGTGGATCTACATGCCAACAGCAGTGCAGTGATTGGCTGGCCGCAACCTAAGAGGAAAGTTGCAGATACCATTTTGTGTATGGGCACTTATTCCCAGTTGAGAAAAGCAAATCTTAAAACTGATACAAGGGGTCAGGGTAGAGGTAGCCTAACCCTTTGGACTGGGGTGGGTGAAGGGATCCATAAGGGGCCTCACATGGACAAGAAATTGCCCACATGTTTTTTAGGGATTTTAAGGATTGTGGATCTACTGCAGTGCTCAGCGCAGCCCCCATGTGAATCCGCAGTTCCAGACAGCAATTTAAAAAAAACATATATCCACTCACAGACCCACTCATGCACTCACTGCCACACCCACTCACACACCCAGCCACATACACACCGATACAGCCACTTACACACCCACTCCCGGACTCAGATGGCCACTAACACATCCACTCACACACCCATACAGCCACTGACACGCGCCTCAGAGACCCAAGCAGCCACTTACAATTTTACTGTACACCCACCCACCACATAGTCATACACCCCCTTACACACCCACACAACCACTCACCCAACCACTCAGAGAACTGGAATACCACTGACATACCCACTCACACACCCATGCATCCTCTAACACACCCAGTCACACATTGATAAAACCACTCACACACCTACACAGACCCCTTACATCCACTCAGAGACCCAGAGAACCATTCACAATTCCAATCACAGACAGTCACACACCCTCTCAAATGCATGTAAACAGTTACTCGCACACCCATACAACCAATCACACGATGCTGATTCTGACACTGAGAAAACCACTTAAACACCCAATTCACAAACCCAAACAGCCTCTCGAACACCCACATGCAGACCCACACAAACACTAACACACCCAGTCACACACTCACCATACACTAAAAAACCCTGTTACACACACACACACAACCATTCACCAACCTATATGAACACATATACAGACACACACAGTCAGTGATACACCAACTCACACACCGACTCACAGGATCACAGAACCACATACACATGCGCACAATCTCTTACTCATACACCTATAAAGCCATTTACACATCCACACACAGATCCAGAAGACCACTCACACACCCAATACAGACACTAGACAGCTACTCACACACCCACACCCACACAGTCAACAGCAAAAAGAAAATATTTTTAGGCCATAGATTTTTTAAACATTAGTAAAACACCTGATCACATAAAAATCCACTAGACACAACTAAACACTAGATCATAAATATAATAAAACATGTCCTAAATATATAAATACACTCTATTATATAAGATAATTGTTCTTCCTCAATCTAGTAATTAACCCACATTATTATCTTTCAACGTTTTCTCCAAGATGATTAAAATGCGACCCAGTGCACTTGTCACATCTAAAAATCTCATGTCCATTAAAAGGTCGATCGCTGGTCCTCTTTCTCTAATACCATATTTTCAAAAAATGGGTTTTAAGTACTTTTTCTATTGGGGTAAGAACCAGAAACTATCAGGATATGGACTGAATTCATTTTCCCATCAAGACCACATTGACAAATTTTCTGTTCATTTTGCAGACCTTCCTGGTTGCATGACATAAAGACTAAGGGGGTCATTCCAACCCTGGCGGTCGGTGTTAAAGCGGCGGCCAACCCGCCAACAGGCAGGCGGTAAAAAAATTGAATTCTGACCCTGGCGGGAACCGCCAGCACAGCCCGCCACTTTAACACTCCGACCGCCACGGCGGGGCAAACAAACAGCGCGGCGGTCACCGCCAACAGACAGGCGGCAGACAATGTACCGCCCACCCTATCACGACCCACCAATCCGCCACCTTTTCCGGGGCGGGAGCCCCGCCGATAAAAACATTGCGGAAACAGATCACGAACGGGAAAACGCTCACCTCTATACACTCCACGAGGAATCTGGACAGCATGGAACCCAAATTAAACATCCTACCAGCGATTGTCTACCTGCTCCTCTACCAGGAGCACAAACGCCGCCGCAGGAGACAACGGTGAGTACTGCACCTACGACACAGGGGAGGAGGGAGGAGAAAAGATTACGGGCACACACATACGCGACACCCCCCCCCCCCAAATCCCCACACACCAATGCAGAGCAACAAGTCAGATTTACACCCCCTAAACCCCCCGGAATAATTCAAAGACAAAAGAAAATGATCATTAAAATAGAAGTATATTCAAGCATATTTGAACTTAAGTGAAATATTAGATTATTAAAACAAATAAATCACAACATGAAGAATATGAACATAGTCCAAAAGTCCGGCACATATTGGCTACATGCCATTGTCCGTGGGCCAATGTGCATAAACACATGGGCAAAGCCCACACACGAGACCCGATTCCATTGGAGAGAACACTGCTGGGGCATCAGATAATAAAACCACAGGCACCTCAGGGGGAAGGGAAGGGGGGGCACCTCAGCCACATGAGTGCACGACGCCAGATCCACGAGGGGCCTCCATGCCCACTGTACCATCCTGGGGAGTGCAAAGCCACAGTCCATCTGGTGGATTACAGACTCCACTGGTTATGGAGGAGGCATGGTGCCCAGAGTGCTTCGTGAAGCCCTGCCCAACACAGATCCGGCCCTGCCAATGGGCCAGCGGTGCTTGAGATGAAGGCCCCAGCGGAGCGGTGCTTGAGAGGAAGGGCCCAGCGGAGCGGTGCAGAGACGGCAGGGCCCAGCGGAGCGGTGCTTGAGATGAAGGGCCCAGCGGAGCGGTGCTTGAGATGAAGGGCCCAGCGGAGCGGTGCTTGAGAGGAAGGGCCCAGCGGAGCGCTGCTTGAGATGAAGGGCCCAGCGGAGCAGTGCAGAGACGGCGGGGCCCATCGGAGCGGTGCTTGAGAGGAAGGGCCCAGCGAAGCGGTGCTTGAGAGGAAGGGCCCAGCGGAGCGGTGCAGAGACGGCGGGGCCCAGCGGAGCGGTGCTTGAGATGAAGGGCCCAGAGGAGCGGTACTTGAGAGGAAGGGCCCAGCGGAGCGGTGCTTGAGATGAAGGGCCCAGCGGAGCGGTGCTTGAGAGGAAGGGCCGAGCGGAGCGGTGCTTGAGAGGAAGGGCCCAGCGGAGTGGTGCTTGAGATGAAGGGCCCAGCAGAGCGGTGCAGAGACGGCGGAGCCCAGGGGAGCGGTGCTTCTCACGGCGGGGCCCTGTTCAGCGGTTCTTCTCACGGCGGGGCCCTGTTCAGCGGTTCTTCTCACGGCGGGGCCCTGTTCAGCGGTGCTTCTCACGGCGGGGCCCTGTTCAGCGGTTCTTCTCACGGTGGGGCCCTGTTCAGCGGTTCTTCTCACGGCGGGGCCCTGTTCAGCGGTGCTTCTCATGGCGGGGCCCTGTTAAGCGGTTCTTTTCACAGCGGGGCCCTGTTCAGCGGTTCTTCTCACGGCGGGGCCCTGTTCAGCGGTTCTTCTCACGGCGGGGCCCTGTTCAGCGGTTCTTCTCACGGCAGGGCCCTGTTCAGCGGTCCTTCTCACGGCGGGGCCCAGCGGAGCGGTGCTTCTCACGGCAGGGCCCTGTTCAGCGGTTCTTCTCACGGCGGGGCCCTGTTCAGCGGTTCTTCTCACGGCGGGGCCCAGCGGAGCGGTGCTTCTCACGGCGGGGCCCTGTTCAGCGGTTCTTCTCACGGCGGGGCCCTGTTCAGCGGTGCTTCTCACGGCGGGCCCTGTTCAGCGGTGCTTGTCTTGTGTTCCTAGGGAACCAGATCTGGGCAATCATTCCCGCTCAGTCGCCATCCGACCTATCGCTTGTGGGGCCCTCCTGTGCTGGACTCCTGGGCCCGTGGGTGTCCTCCGTCACACCCCAAATGGGGCTGGTGGGGCCCTCCTGGGCAGCTCGCCTGCTGCCGGACTTCTTCGCCCTGCTGCCCTTGCCCACCTTGGACGAATCTCTGGGGCCCTTGCCTCCCTTGGAAGTATCTCTGGGGCCCTTGCCCTCCTTGGACGAATCTCTGGGGCCCTTGACTCCCTTGGAAGTATCTCTGGGGCCCTTGCCCTCCTTGGAAGAATATCTGGGGCTCTTGCCTCCCTTGGTGGATGGGCCAGGTGACGGTGCAAGGCTGGTGTCCTTGGGGGCAGCCGTCTCAGGCCTGTGGCGCTGGCCCTTCACTTTTTTGCTTCTTTTCCCAGGGGGTGGGCTGGCTGTCCCCTTGCTGCTGGCCGATGTTCCTGCCCTAGGAGCTGGTGGACTCCAATAGCCCTGAACCTAGTAGGTGCAGGGCTTGTGGTGGCTGAGGTGCTGGTTGGACTCTTACGAGATGGAGGGGGTGGGTCAGTTGTTGGAAAGAGGTCAAGGTTGGAAAGGAAAATCAATTTAGAAAGACAGGGACTGGTAGTTGTAGTGGGTATGGGAGTGGAGGAAGAGGATGTGGTTGTAGGAGAGTCAAGTGTGCTGTCTTTGGGTGCAGGTGCTTGTGACGGAGGCTGTCGTGAGGTGGATGGCTGTTGGGTGGGTGGCTGCCTGCGTTTGTGTGGTTTGGAAGAGGGGGTGACAGACACACTGGGAGAGGACACAGGGGACGTGTAAATGGTAGTAGGGGTGGTGACTGCATGTGTGCGGACTGTTCTGGTGGGTGTGGTGGTGATGGACGTACTGGCTGATGGTGGTGTGCATGCAGGTGTGAGTGGAGACGTCACAGGGAGGGAGGAGGGAGATGAGGAGGAGGGGGACACAGTGAAGGCAGTGGGTGTTGCTGTGTCTGCATGTGGATGTTGCTTGGGTGAATGCTTGTGTGATCTGTGGTGCTTATGTCTGGATGAGCTGCCCTTGGGTGTTGATGTGTGTGCAGGCTGGTCTGTAGGTGTGTCTGGGATAGGCAGAGGAACAGGGGAGTGGGACTGGGTTGAGGAAGTTGGAGGGGAGAGGCTAGACACAGGGACAATTGCTGCCGTCATTGCTGAGGCCAGAGCATTGAACGATCGCTGATGGGCAGCCTGACCCGAATGAATGCCCTCCAGGTATGCATTGCTCCGATGCACCTCCATTTCCACCCCCTGGATGGCATTCAAAAGGGTAGACTGCCCAGCAATGAGCGTCCGGAGGAGGTCAATGACCTCCTCACTGAGGGCAGGAGGGGTAACTGGGGCAGGACCTGAGGTGCCAGGGGCGAAGGAGATGGACGGCTTCCTGGCCGAGCGAGCACGGGGCGAAAGTTGAGGGGCTGCTGGGAGGGCGGAGCTGGTGCGCTGGGTGGCGGCTGTACCTGTTTTTGCGGTGGGCACGGATGGTGCCGCCACCACAAGGGAGCTCCCTTCCGAGGACGTGTCGGTGTCGCTGACGTCTCCACGGGTCCCCGTTGTGGAGCCCCCCTCGCCCTCCGTCTCACTGGTTAAGTCCGAGTCGGTTGCAGGGCCCTCCGGGCCCATGTGAGATGCAGCTCCCTCGTGCGCCGATGCCACTTCTCCTCCGCCTGATGATGCTAATGCACACATGAGCAGGAAAACCAAAAAAAAGGGGGGGAGAGAAGAAAGAAAGACATGTTGAGTGCATGCATTGGCAGCACCGTTGGTGGAGAGGACAGACACAGAAGCCCCCTGCACTACGCCGCGCACTCAGGGTACACTACTCAATTATTGTGACTTGGCCTACAAGTCTATGGACGACAAATGCACACATAGGTGAGCCCGGGCCATGGTTAGCTGTACTTAGCACCCTACAGAGGTGGGGGGCGGGGGCACAGGGCCATGTCTAACGGAGGGGCCTAGCCTACAGAAACCGCCCTGGCCTAGAGATAGCCACAGCCCTCCTCCCCCACCCAGACGCCTCCACTGTGCGCTAATATAGCAGAATGTGCTGATACTCACCCCCTTGTGTCTGCTGTGATGTCCTCACGCGCCCATCCAAATCGGGGTAGGCCACCGCCAGGATCCGGGACATCATGGGGGTCAATTGACGACTGGCACCCCTCCTACGTTGGGAGGCCATCCCCAGCAGAGCCTCTGCGGTCTTTCTGCTCCCGCGGCGGATGTCCTCCCACCTCTTGCGGCAGTGGGTGCCCCGTCTGTTGTGGACGCCCAGGGCCCGGACATCCTTGGCGATGGCACGCCAAATGTCGATCTTCTGATGGGCGCTGACCTATGTGACATGGACAGGGTGGAAAAAGAAATATCATCACTTTTCTGCATGGTCGATGTGAGTGGCCCCCCCTCCCCAACCTTGCCATGTGGCACATGCTCTCATCTGTCGTGCGTTGCTATCCTCATACGCTCCCCTCCCCACCATCTTACATCCACCCCACTCAACACAGGCATAGCCCATACTACGTGCTCCCAGTGTACTTACCTGTTGGTCTGGAGGACCGTAGAGTAGCGCATACTGGGGGAGGACCCCATCAACGAGTTTATCCAATTCCTCAGATGTGAAGGCAGGGGCCCTTTCCCCAGTCGCAGCAGCCATTGTCTCTTCCAGACCGAGTTCACAGCAGCACTTGCAGTATAGGTCCTCTCCTGTGGATGATCAGGTCTCGAGTGATTAAGCAGTTAGAAAATGGCGGTCACGCCCGCGGTGGTGCGTACCGCGGCGGTGCGTACTGCGGCGGTGCGTACCGCTACCGCCGGCGCACATCGTCATTGGCTCCTGAGACCCGTAGGGTTCTATGTTAACCAATGCTGCTTTGCGCCGCAGTCTTCGACCGCCTACCGCCACGGTGTGCCACGCCAGCGCATTGACCTCACATCCCATTGTCACACTTCACAGGTCAGGCAGCCGCCATTTCAAGGGCCCACATGGCTGAATTTCTACGGCGTCACACAGGCCTAGGCCTTGCATTGCCACTCATACAAGCCATTCAATGCATAGCGAATCGTGTACTGTGCAAGCTGTGGTTACGTACCTGTGGGTTGCTTGACTCTGTGCTCCATGTTGTCCTTCCTAGGCACCGTCCGCTGGGACTTGCGAGGAGATGGAGGAATCCTCCCGTGTACAGACCGCTGGTGGACCTGTCGACAATGGCAGAAAGACATGTCATACTTACATACAGACTTGACCAAGCCACTATACAGGAACTGTGTGCCCAGCTGGAGCCAGACCTCATGTCCCCCATTCGTCAACCCACAGGGATTCCCCCTCTGATGCAGGTTCTGTCAGTACTCCATTTTTTGGCAAGTGGATCATTCCAAACAACAGTGGCCATATCATCAGGGATGTCTCAGCCTATGTTTTCTAAGGTTTTGTCCAGAGTGTTGTCTGCCCTGCTGAAACACATGCGGAGCTACATTGTTTTCCCTGAGGTGGGCGATTTGGCTACAGTGAAGGGTGATTTCTATGCCCTTGGACATATCCCCAACATCATTGGTGCCATTGATGGGGCCCATGTGGCCTTGGTTCCCCCCAGTGGCAGTGAGCAGGTGTACAGGAACCCAAAAAGTTATCATTCTAAGAATGTCCAGGTGGTCTGTTTGGCTGACCAGTACATCTCCCATGTAAATGCCAAGTTCCCTGGGTCAGTGCATGACGCGTACATCATGCGAAATAGCAGCATCCCTTATGTGATGGAACAGCTACAGAGACACTGTGTGTGGCTAATAGGTGACTCTGGTTACCCCAACCTGTCGTGGCTACTTACCCCAGTGAGGAATCCCAGGACAAGGGCAGAGGAACGCTACAATGAGGCCCATGGGCGAACTAGGAGGATTATAGAAAGAACCTTCGGCCTCCTGAAGGCCAGGTTTAGGTGCCTGCATATGACAGGGGGATCCCTAATGTACTCACCAAAGAAGGTGTGCCATATCATCGTGGCCTGCTGTATGCTTCACAACCTGGCTTTGCGACGCCAGGTGCCTTTCCTGCAGGAGGATGGTCCAGATGGTTGAGTTGTAGCAGCTGTGGAGCCTGTGGAGAGTGAAGAGGAGGAGGACGACGGGGACGACACAGACAACAGGGACACAGTGATACAACAGTATTTTAAGTAGCACACAGGTACGAATCAACCACGCAATTTTACATTTACTTAAAGTCTCCTGCCTCTCTACTGTCTGAGTTCCACCCCAGTTCCTGTTAACTGAGTTGTGACTTTCCCTTCCGTTTTCAGAGCTGTGGGCCCCACTGCGTGGCCTCTGCTTTGTTTGCCCATGGACTACAGCTGTGTGACAGTGGTATGTTGTCATCACAATGTAACTGAACATTTTGGCACCGTTATGTCTAATACATTTGTTCAAATTACAAGCAGACTCCAGATTTTTTTAGTGCAAAAAGTGATTTAATTCAAGTGCTAAATTTATGGAACATGATAGTAAAACGGGGATGGGTGATGGTGGAGTAATGTCCATGGCAGAGTCCAGTTCTCAGTCGCACAGGTGCATTGTCCATATGCCTGTGGAAGGATGGAGCAGGGGCAGTTCAAGGTTGGACAGGGTGACAATGTGGGACAGTGGGATGACATCAGGGGGTATCGTTTGCTGGCGGGGGTCTTGCAATCCTACTCTGTCTTCTTGTGAGATCTCAGGTTCCGCTTGCGGGGTGGTTCTTCTTCTGCAGGAGGTGGGGTTCTGGTGGCCTGTCGTTGTGTGGGGGCCTCCTGTCCACTAGCGCCGGCGGAGGTGGTAGGCTGTTCCTGGTCCAGGCTAGTGACAGGGGCACTTTGTGGTGCCACATGGTCCCGCAATGTGGTGACTATCTGGGTTAGGGCCACGACGATGGTCCCCATTGCGGAACTAATGTTCCTCAGTTCCTCTCTGAACCCCATGTACTGTTGCTCCTGCATGACCTGGATCTCCTGGAACCTGGCCAGTACCGTAGCCATCGTCTCCTGGGAGTGGTGGTATGCTCCCATGATGGAGGAGAGGGTGGTGGGTAGTGCTTTCCATACTACAGCAGCCATTGACTTAGGGAGATCTGGGAGCCCACAACTATAAATTGTACTATGCAGCAGCGCAACTGCAGTGGCCAATGCAGTGTGTGAGTACTGCTGCTTGCCCAGAAAGGCAACCATATGCAAGATTCTAGGGTTAACCCCAATCCACACATAATTATCAGAGTCAGGAACCTGCCCACAGCACGAGGCACAGGAAATGAAGATGGCCCACCTTGGATGACAGAGTTTTGTGCGCAAACGGGAACCTCATTCCCCATATTCTCCATTAATTATGATATGGTAAAACCCAGAACTTCACCAAGTGGCCCAGCGGTTTGATTTGGTGTCCTGGAGGAAAGCAGGAATAGACTGCCTTGGGGACTTCTACAGGACATTATGGACACTTATGGACCGACAGTGGGACAATGATTTTTTATCACACAATACAACATGCAATACATGCCACCTTGGGCCCTGACATGGCAAAATCTCACCAATCCCCAGTATTGCAAACACGCCTGACAGACAGAGGGGCACAGAGCACTATAACAGTGTTATACACTGCGTTGAACCCCACCTCGGTGGGGGCAACCAAAGGGGCTAGGACTAGATGGACCACAGACCACCCACTTCTGCCGATAGATAAACCTTTGGCCCGGTGCTACAACAGATTAAGGCGGTGTCCCAAAATCTTTCTTTTGCTTTACCCAGTTTAATTATCTTCACCAAACATACTTAACACCAGTCGAATTCCATTACATTTCCCAGTGGTGTCTACTGCTTGTCCTAGATGTGGCCCACTTAATGCTGGTTTTACCACATGGTTTGGTATGCACAGTGCTCCAGAGGGCCTGGTTGGAGTTTACATGAATCCCTTTATTGATTACCAAGCATACTTTAGGGTCTCACCTGAATCCTGCTTACTTGGACACCAACCCAAATCAAAAGGGAATAAATAGTTACGTAGGTTTATTGTCCTTGCCTTTGTCCATTTTAAACACAATATTGCAATGGCAAGAAACGCGTCCACAGCTACAGAGATTACATTTTGGCTGGTTGCATTTATTAAATGGACACAAGCAGAATCCAACATCCTTGCAATAGCACATATGTGAGAAGGCGGGCCAACAAATGGAGGGGGATGGGGAGAGCTGCATTAGGAACCTGGAGGCAAAAAATTATGACTGAGCACCCTGATTGGCACTCAGAATCTAAATGGTCCTACCTTCAGCACACAATTTTTTTTATCTGCCATACTCTGGAGACACACTCCCAGGGTTATGGGGTGTGAACCTGTACACAACGTCCCTTGCTGGGCTGCTATATCTGTGTGTTATGCACCCCTGTGAGATACTGGTGATCATGAGATACATGTGTCCTCTCCAGTCTATCTCAGTACCACTCCACAAGGAAGGACAAGATATTAGCAATCCTTGATGACTGCACTGTTATTATTCCTGTTTCTTTTTTTTGTTATACATCTGGATTATTGTATACATTTATATTTGTAACTAATATCCAGGTTGCGAATATAATACTGTCACACTTGCTACATGCTTTATTTTGTTGTGCATTACAATCAATAAAGAAACAAATTAGAAAAGGTTTTGAACCAAAAAAACACAGACATTCATCAGTTATAGTTAGCAGAGCTAACAATAACTTGCGCTCCCGCCATGTACTTAAGATGTCACATATTACACTACATGTTCTATGACATCATGTATGACATCACTGATGACATCTGAAATGACATAACTGATTACGTCACTGATGAAATCATCCAGAATTTGTAAGTTTAATTTTAATGTAAAGTAATATGTAAATACTGGATGTTAATACAAGTGAGCTGGCTTTTCTTTCATAGTTTTTTCGGATATGTGGATCCTTCGTGAGTTTACACAGGCAGCCATGCTGAACAACAAAGTAGATCCACAGACCCATGGATCAGCCAAAAAAAGGTATTAAATTTGGCAACTTCTGCCCTTCAATCTCTCCTATGGGTTCAGGATACCTAACCCTTTATTTCATTTTTGTATTGTTTTTTTTCCGCCAACCCGAAATGAGAAAGAAAATGTCAGCTACAACTTTTCTCTCAGGTTGTGGCAGCCAATCAGGGCCTTGTTTTTCCCCCAGATCTCCAGATCCTTTGTGAGTGGATCAGTGAAAGGTCCACGTTCCTAGATATCCCTAGAAAGCTATAGTTCTTTTTCCTTAAGTAACTCCAAAACTGCTAAACAGATTTACACCACATTATCAAAAGAGATCTTTCAGGACCAGGATCTAGCTTTTTGCCAAATTTGGTGTAGTTCCATTCAGTGGTTTGGGTTGCAGTTGTGTCTAAAATCTTTATGTGAAATTGAATTGGAAAAATGTGTTTTGGACGCCTCCTTTTTCTTGCTTGACTGATTACCCCATAACTTTTCAGACAGCAGCTGATGTGACCGGAACACTAGTTTTGAACATTTCTTGAAGATTTATCAAACAACGCCAAAGTTATTAGCAAAACAAAAAATGCTTTTCCTATGGAAACTGCACCCGATCTGTAACTACCTACTAGCTATCTCCAGTGGATAATATATAGATATACATACACATCACCTGATTCCGCTGGTTTGCGGGGGGCGGTTTAAGATGCAGACTAGAAGGGATGAATCCAAAGGCCTTTTCCTTCACAATGGGGAAACACCGTCACTCAGGGCTCTGCATCCAAGATATATGTCATTATATTCAACACCAACATAAGCAATGCGTTTCAACACATCAGCCTTGGTGATGCTTGTAAAATTAATAACAGAGCATCTATTTAAAGAGATTACCAAAATAATGAACATTAAGGAAGGACTCAGAATAAAAGGGATTGTTTCCTAGTTCACCAAAGGGACAACATCTTAAAAGTACCATCCTGCCACTATTAAACTCAACAGAAATCATACATATCTTCTCCAAAACCTCATATTATAGTGGCATAATGCCCCAGTGGGCAATCCTAAATCTGACTCATGCAATGCATGCCCAACAAATGTGCAATGAACAAAACATAAACCATATATTATCACAAAAAGGAAACAAACAGACCACTCTGTATATGTTTGTCTGTAGAAGAGCTGGGTAGGGTGCCTCAGCTGAGACAAGTTCTTTTTACTCATCGAGGTTCAGAGAGTCCCTTCCACTCCTCCATAGGGAAAAAAAAGTACAAAAAAGAAAAGAGACAAGTTAAAAACATTCCCTCAGACCATCTCTAAAAACAGAAACTCGATTGAAGTAATGGGCATTAATATTCATAAATATAATTCAATCCAGGTGTACAAAAACTTACTCATCAACATTCAGACTATTTGTTGTATTGGTATCCAATTCAATGATACACCATGACTCTCTCCTCCATTACTGACATTTTCTATCTCCTTACCTTAGATTTAGACCCACTTATCCCATAGTGTCTCTATCTATCCATCTATATATATATATATATATATATATATATATATATATATATATATATATATATATATATCCCTCAGAAAGCTGCTCACGCTACCTGTCACTTCCACCATTTGGCGCTGGTGAGAACTACAGGTATGATCACCCTTATGCAAATCCGAAGAGTCTTCAGCGGCTTCAATCCAGGACAAAATAAGAGTCGCACACCAGGATCACTTTCCCCAACTTTAGTTAGCAATGTGTTTCAACCATTTCCCTGTCTCACAAACTTAAAAGACAAACCCTTACAGCTGGAAGAGAGACCCTCATATGCATACATGAAGCTATTTCATTGAGTGACATGCATACTCTCATCAAAGAATCATCATGTAATGTATTGTCAAAAAAACAAAACTAAATTATTTTGAATTAATTTAAATCTGTGTCAATTGCGGTAGATATATTCCACAGATCACGTGCTACGCATCTCCTTTTTGCCCATAAGGAAACACAAAAGTGTCCTGCTCATATCATAATTGCTATCAGTAAATTTGAATGCATAGATATACACCTTGGAGCATGCAGTACACAAGGCATAGTGTATAATTCCAAACAAAAATGCAAATCATAGGTCAAGCGACCAAACAGCAAGACACTAGTGATGTGACATTGAGGGCCAAGTGGCCATTCGCTTCCAAGTAAACAACCCCCTCTTCCAGTTGCAAAAATAAACTCAAAACAAAACCAAATATAAAACATGAACCTAAATTCCTTTCAGGAATCCCCTATTCATAAAGGTAAGAGAATTATGAACACATGGGTCTACAGTAGATACTCTCCCTCCAAGGGTAGTAGACACAGGGCTTACATGATCCAAATAATGCATGTATGTACGTGTGTGTGTGTGTGTGTGTATATATATGTATATATATATATATATATATATATATATATATATATGCATAGCTCACAAACTGATCATGTTACTTGTTTTAGTCTTTTAAGGAATGTACCAACTGTATTTATTTGAACGAGGGTTACGAGTTTTTACTATTGTTATGTATGGCTGTTATATTGCATTTTAATGGTCTAAATTTAGACCGAATAAACAATATTATTATTATATATCTCTTATTTTTTTTACTCCAAAAAACAAAGATTATATGAACATTATAGTTAAGTTCATTTTTACACACAAAACCATAGAAATTCAGCTGTTATAGTTAGAGTTATTTCAAGTAATTATAACTCATGCCCTTGGTGATAAGGGCCCGGTATAGCCCCTGCATAAAAGATTTTAAGCCCAGGGGAGGTTGTGGTCCCTGGGGCTCAAAAGAGTCCATGGAGGGGGGTCTGTATTGCCCCACTCGAATATTTTAAATAAGCCACAGGGAGGTGGTGGCCCAAAGGTCTCATAGAGCGTTAGGAGGGGGACCTCTTAGCCCCATCTCTTTTTATTTATAACTGCATGACCCCGGGACCTGGCCTGTGGGCTATACTGTACATCAAGCATAGAAGACTGTGCTTGTTTTGTTTTTGAATGTTAACTGGATTTGTTGATGCTCTGAGAATTTTGGCAAACAGTTTACAATTTGTTTTTTTGAGCTAGCATTGTCCCTGGGGAACTCCAGACCTGGACTAGGGGATCACTGTTAATTATCACAGTTATTACATAACTCATGACAAGTTCTTTGCCTTCATTGATAATATCACTGTAACTGTCACCTAATGGTGGTCACCAGTAGGTGCCTATGGTTAAGGCCTAGTTTCCATACAAAAAGCATTTTTTATTTTGCTAATAACTTTGGCGTCAATTGATGAATCTTCAACTGTGTCTGGAAAGTTTGTTAAGTAGGGCCAAGAAAAAGGGGGTCCCCAAAAAATTTTCCCCATGCAATTTCCCTTAGAGATGTTAGACATGACTACACCCCAAACAACTGGACGTAATTGGCGTAAATCTGTTCAGTAGTTTTGGCATTATTAAAGAAAAACAATTTATGTATATCTAAAGATGCAGAACTACTGCAGGTCCACAGTGGTGGATCTACATGCCAACAGCAGTGCAGTGATTGGCTGGCCGCAACCTAAGAGGAAAGTTGCAGATACCATTTTGTGTATGGGCACTTATTCCCAGTTGAGAAAAGCAAATCTTAAAACTGATACAAGGGGTCAGGGTAGAGGTAGCCTAACCCTTTGGACTGGGGTGGGTGAAGGGATCCATAAGGGGCCTCACATGGACAAGAAATTGCCCACATGTTTTTTAGGGATTTTAAGGATTGTGGATCTACTGCAGTGCTCAGCGCAGCCCCCATGTGAATCCGCGGTTCCAGACAGCAATTTTAAAAAAACATATATCCACTCACAGACCCACTCATGCACTCACTGCCACACCCACTCACACACACAGCCACATACACACCGATACAGCCACTTACACACCCACTCCCAGACTCAGATGGCCACTAACACATCCACTCACACACCCATACAGCCACTGACACGCGCCTCAGAGACCCAAGCAGCCACTTACAATTTTACTGTACACCCACCCACCACATAGTCATACAACCCCTTACACACCCACACAACCACTCACCCAACCACTCAGAGAACTGGAATACCACTGACATACCCACTCACACACCCATGCATCCTCTAACACACCCAGTCACACATTGATAAACCACTCACACACCTACACAGACCCCTTACATCCACTCAGAGACCCAGAGAACCATTCACAATTCCAATCACAGACAGTCACACACCCTCTCAAATGCATGTAAACAGTTACTCGCACACCCATACAACCAATCACACGATGCTGATTCTGACACTGAGAAAACCACTTAAACACCCAATTCACAAACCCAAACAGCCTCTCGAACACCCACATGCAGACCCCCACAAACACTAACACACCCAGTCACACACTCACCATACACTAAAAAACCCTGTTGCACACACACACACAACCATTCACCAACCTATATGAACACATATACAGACACACACAGTCAGTGATACACCAACTCACACACCGACTCACAGGATCACAGAACAACATACACATCCGCACAATCTCTTACTCATACACCTATAAAGCCATTTACACATCCACACACAGATCCAGAAGACCACTCACACACCCAATACAGACACTAGACAGCTACTCACACACCCACACCCACACAGTCAACAGCAAAAAGAAAATATTTTTAGGCCATAGATTTTTTAAACATTAGTAAAACACCTGATCACATAAAAATCCACTAGACACAACTAAACACTAGATCATAAATATAATAAAACATGTCCTAAATATATAAATGCACTCTACTATATAAGATAATTGTTCTTCCTCAATCTAGTAATTAACCCACATTATTATCTTTCAACGTTTTCTCCAAGATGATTAAAAAGCGACCCAGCGCACTTGTCACATCTAAAAATCTCATGTCCATTAAAAGGTCGATCGCTGGTCCTCTTTCTCTAATACCATATTTTCAAAAAATAGGTTTTAAGTACTTTTTCTATTGGGGTAAGAACCAGAAACTATCAGGATATGGACTGAATTCATTTTCCCATCAAGACCACATTGACAAATTTTCTGTTCATTTTGCAGACCTTCCTGGTTGCATGACATAAAGACTAAGGGGGTCATTCCAACCCTGGCGGTCGGTGTTAAAGTGGCGGCCAACCCGACAACAGGCAGGCGGTCCAAAAAATTGAATTCTGACCCTGGCGGGAACCGCCAACACAGCCCGCCACTTTAACACTCCGACCGCCACGGCGGGGCAAACAAACAGCGCGGCGGTCACCGGCAACAGACAGGCGGCAGACAATGTACCGCCCACCCTATCACGACCCACCAATCCGCCACCTTTTCCGGGGCGGGAGCCCCGCCGATAAAAACATGGCGGAAACAGATCACGAACGGGAAAACGCTCACCTCTATACACTCCACGAGGAATCTGGACAGCATGGAACCCAAATTAAACATCCTACCAGCGATTGTCTACCTGCTCCTCTACCAGGAGCAAAAACGCCGCCGCAGGAGACAACGGTGAGTACTGCACCTACGACACAGGGGAGGGGGGAGGAGAAAAGATTACGGGCACACACATACGCGACCCCCCCTCCTCCCCAAATCCCCACACACCAATGCAGAGCAACAAGTCAGATTTACACCCTCCAAACCCCCCGGAATAATTCAAAGACAAAAGAAAATGATCATTAAAATAGAAGTATATTCAAGCATATTTGAACTTAAGTGAAATATTAGATTATTAAAACAAATAAATCACAACATGAAGAATATGAACATAGTCCAAAAGTCCGGCACATATTGGCTACATGCTATTGTCCATGGGCCAATGTGCATAAACACATGGGCAAAGCCCACACACGAGACCCGATTCCATTGGAGAGAACACTGCTGGGGCATCAGATAATAAAACCACAGGCACCTCAGGGGGAAGGGAAGGGGGGGCACCTCAGCCACATGAGTCCACGACGCCAGATCCACGAGGGGCCTCCATGCCCACTGTACCATCCTGGGGAGTGCAAAGCCACAGTCTCACAAGTCTTTTCAGTGGGTGGATTGCCCACTGTACCATCCTGGGGAGTGCAAAGCCACAGTCCATCTGGTGGATTACAGACTCCACTGGTTATGGAGGAGGCATGGTGCCCAGAGTGCTTCGTGAAGCCCTGCCCGACACAGATCCGGCACTGCCAATGGGCCAGCGGTGCTTGAGATGAAGGCCCCAGCGGAGCGGGGCTTGAGAGGAAGGGCCCAGCGGAGCAGTGCAGAGACGGCGGGGCCCAGCGGAGCGGTGCTTGAGATGAAGGGCGGAGCGGTGCTTGAGATGAAGGGCCCAGCGGAGCGGTGCTTGAGAGGAAGGGCCCAGCGGAGCGCTGCTTGAGATGAAGGGCCCAGCAGAGCGGTGCAGAGACGGCGGGGCCCAGCGGAGCGGTGCTTGAGAGGAAGGGCCCAGCGGAGCGGTGCTTGAGAGGAAGGGCCCAGCGGAGCGGTGCAGAGACGGCGGGGCCCAGCGGAGCGGTGCTTGAGATGAAGGGCCCAGTGGAGCGGTGCTTGAGAGGAAGGGCCCAGCGGAGCGGTGCTTGAGATGAAGGGCCCAGCGGAGCGGTGCTTGAGAGGAAGGGCCGAGCGGAGCGGTGCTTGAGAGGAAGGGCCCAGTGGAGCGGTGCTTGAGATGAAGGGCCCAGCGGAGCGGTGCAGAGACGGCGGGGCCCAGCGGAGCGGTGCTTCTCACGGCGGGACCCTGTTCAGCGGTTCTTCTCACGGCGGGGCCCTGTTCAGCGGTTCTACTCACGGCGGGGCCCTGTTCAGCGGTGCTTCTCACGGCGGGGCCCTGTTCAGCGGTTCTTCTCACGGCAGGGCCCTGTTCAGCGGTTCTTCTCACGGCGGGGCCCTGTTCAGCGGTGCTTCTCACGGCGGGGCCCTGTTCAGCGGTTCTTTTCACGGCGGGGCCCTGTTCAGCGGTTCTTCTCACGGCGGGGCCCTGTTCAGCGGTTCTTCTCACGGCGGGGCCCTGCTCAGTGGTTCTTCTCACGGCGGGGCCCTGTTCAGCGGTCCTTCTCACGCGGGGCCCAGCGGAGCGGTGCTTCTCACGGCAGGGCCCTGTTCAGCGGTTCTTCTCACGGCGGGGCCCTGTTCAGCGGTTCTTCTCACGGCGGGGCCCAGCGGAGCGGTGCTTCTCATGGCGGGGCCCTGTTCAGCGGTTCTTCTCACGGCGGGGCCCTGTTCAGCGGTGCTTCTCATGGCGGGGCCCTGTTCAGCGGTGCTTGTCTTGTGTTCCTAGGGAACCAGATCTGGGCAATCATTCCCGCTCAGTCGCCATCCGACCTATCGCTTGCGGGGCCCTCCTGTGCTGGACTCCTGGGCCCGTGGGTGTCCTCCGTCACACCCCAAATGGGGCTGCTGCCGGACTTCTTCGCCCTGCTGCCCTTGCCCTCCTTGGACGAATCTCTGGGGCCCTTGCCTCCCTTGGAAGTATCTCTGGGGCCCTTGCCCTCCTTGGATGAATCTCTGGGGCCCTTGACTCCCTTGGAAGTATCTCTGGGGCCCTTGCCCCCCTTGGAAGAATCTCTGGGGCCCTTGACTTCTTTGGTGGATGGGCCAGGTGACGGTGCAAGGCTGGTGTCCTTGGGGGTAGCCGTCTCAGGCCTGTGGCGCCGGCCCTTCACTTTTTTGCTTCTTTTCCCAGGGGGTGGGCTGGCTGTCCCCTTGCTGCTGGCCGATGTTCCTGCCCTAGGAGCTGGTGGACTCCAATAGCCCTGAACGATGGTCCTAGTAGGTGCAGGGCTTGTGGTGGCTGAGGTGCTGGTTGGACTCTTACGAGATGGAGGGGGTGGGTCAGTTGTTGGAAAGAGGTCAAGGTTGGAAAGGAAAATCAATTTAGAAAGACAGGGACGGGTAGTTGTAGTGGGTATGGGAGTGGAGGAAGAGGATGTGGTTGTAGGAGAGTCAAGTGTGCTGTCTTTGGGTGCAGGTGCTTGTGACGGAGGCTGTCGTGAGGTGGATGGCTGTTGGGTGGGTGGCTGCCTGCGTTTGTGTGGTTTGGAAGAGGGGGTGACAGACACACTGGGAGAGGACACAGGGGACGTGTAAATGGTAGTGGGGGTGGTGACTGCACGTGTGCGGACTGTTCTGGTGGGTGTGGTGGTGATGGACGTACTGGCTGATGGTGGTGTGCATGCAGGTGTGAGTGGAGACGTCACAGGGAGGGAGGAGGGAGACGAGGAGGAGGGGACACAGTGGAGGTAGTGGGTGTTGCTGTGTCTGCATGTGGATGTTGCTTGGGTGAATGCTTGTGTGATCTGTGGTGCTTATGTCTGGATGAGCTGCCCTTGGGTGTTGATGTGTGTGCAGGCTGGTCTGTAGGTGTGTCTGGGATAGGCAGAGGAACAGGGGAGTGGGACTGGGTTGAGGAAGTTGGAGGGGGGAGGCTAGACACAGGGACAATTGCTGCCGTCATTGCTGAGGCCAGAGCGTTGAACGATCGCTGATGGGCAGCCTGACCCGAATGAATGCCCTCCAGGTATGCATTGCTCCGATGCACCTCCATTTCCACCCCCTGGATGGCATTCAAAAGGGTAGACTGCCCAACAATGAGCGTCCGGAGGAGGTCAATGACCTCCTCACTGAGGGCAGCAGGGGTAACTGGGGCAGGACCTGAGGTGCCAGGGGCGAAGGAGATGGCCGGCTTCCTGGCCGAGCGGGCACGGGGCGAAAGTTGAGGGGCTGCTGGGAGGGCGGAGCTGGTGCGCTGGGTGGCGGCTGTACCTGTTTTTGCGGTGGGCACGGATGGTGCCGCCACCACAAGGGAGCTCCCTTCCGAGGACGTGTCGGTGTCGCTGACGTCTCCACGGGTCCCCGTTGTGGAGCCCCCCTCGCCCTCCGTCTCACTGGTTAAGTCCGAGTCGGTTGCAGGGCCCTCCGGGCCCATGTGAGATGCAGCTCCCTCGTGCGCCGATGCCACTTCTCCTCCGCCTGATGATGCTAATGCACACATGAGCAGGAAAACCAAAAAAAAGGGGGGGGAGAGAAGAAAGAAAGACATGTTGAGTGCATGCATTGGCAGCACCGTTGGCGGAGAGGACAGACACAGAAGCCCCCTGCACTACGCCGCGCACTCAGGGTACACTACTCAATTATTGTGACTTGGCCTACAAGTCTATGGACGACAAATGCACACATAGGTGAGCCCGGGCCATGGATAGCTGTACTTAGCACCCTACAGAGGTGGGGGGCGGGGGCACAGGGCCATGTCTAACGGAGGGGCCTAGCCTACAGAAACCGCCCTGGCCTAGAGATAGCCACAGCCCTCCTCCCCCACCCAGACGCCTCCACTGTGCGCTAATATAGCAGAATGTGCTGATACTCACCCCCTTGTGTCTGCTGTGATGCCCTCACGCGCCCATCCAAATCGGGGTAGGCCACCGCCAGGATCCGGGACATCATGGGGGTCAATTGACGACTGGCACCCCTCCTACGTTGGGAGGCCATCCCCAGCAGAGCCTCTGCAGTCTTTCTGCTCCCGCGGCGGATGTCCTCCCACCTCTTGCGGCAGTGGGTGCCCCGTCTGTTGTGGACCCCCAGGGCCCGGACGTCCTTGGCGATGGCACGCCAAATGTCGATCTTCTGATGGGCGCTGACCTATGTGACATGGACAGGGTGGAAAAAGAAATATCATCACTTTTCTGCATGGTCGATGTGAGTGGCCCCCCCTCCCCAACCTTGCCATGTGGCACATGCTCTCATCTGTCGTGCGTTGCTATCCTCATACGCTCCCCTCCCCACCATCTTACATCCACCCCACTCAACACAGGCATAGCCCATACTACGTGCTCCCAGTGTACTTACCTGTTGGTCTGGAGGACCGTAGAGTAGCGCATACTGGGGGAGGACCCCATCAACGAGTTTATCCAATTCCTCAGATGTGAAGGCAGGGGCCCTTTCCCCAGTCGCAGCAGCCATTGTCTCTTCCAGACCGAGTTCACAGCAGCACTTGCAGTATAGGTCCTCTCCTGTGGATGATCAGGTCTCGAGTGATTAAGCAGTTAGAAAATGGCGGTCACGCCCGCGGTGGTGCGTACCGCGGCGGTGCGTACCGCGGCGGTGCGTACCGCGACCGCCGGCGCACATCGTCATTGGCTCCTGAGACCCATAGGGTTCTATGTTAACAAATGCTGCTTTGCGCCGCGGTCTTCGACCGCCTACCGCCACGGTGTGCCACGCCAGCGCATTGACCTCACATCCCATTGTCACACTTCACAGGTCAGGCAGCCGCCATTTCAAGGGCCCACATGGCTGAATTTCTACGGCGTCACACAGGCCTAGGCCTTGCATTGCCACTCATACAAGCCATTCAATGCATAGCGAATCGTGTGCTGTGCAAGCTGTGGTTACGTACCTGTGGGTTGCTTGACTCTGTGCTCCATGTTGTCCTTCCTAGGCACCGTCCGCTGGGACTTGCGAGGAGATGGAGGAATCCTCCCGTGTACAGACCGCTGGTGGACCTGTCGACAATGGCAGAAAGACATGTCATACTTACATACAGACTTGACCGAGCCACTATACAGGAACTGTGTGCCCAGCTGGAGCCAGACCTGATGTCCCCCATTCGTCAACCCACAGGGATTCCCCCTCTGATGCAGGTTCTGTCAGTACTCCATTTTTTGGCAAGTGGATCATTCCAAACAACAGTGGCCATATCATCAGGGATGTCTCAGCCTATGTTTTCTAAGGTTTTGTCCAGAGTGTTGTCTGCCCTGCTGAAACACATGCGGAGCTACATTGTTTTCCCTGAGGTGGGCGATTTGGCTACAGTGAAGGGTGATTTCTATGCCCTTGGACATATCCCCAACATCATTGGTGCCATTGATGGGGCCCAGGTGGCCTTGGTTCCCCCCAGTGGCAGTGAGCAGGTGTACAGGAACCCAAAAAGTTATCATTCTAAGAATGTCCAGGTGGTCTGTTTGGCTGACCAGTACATCTCCCATGTAAATGCCAAGTTCCCTGGGTCAGTGCATGACGCGTACATCATGCGAAATAGCAGCATCCCTTATGTGATGGAACAGCTACAGAGACACTGTGTGTGGCTAATAGGTGACTCTGGTTACCCCAACCTGTCGTGGCTACTTACCCCAGTGAGGAATCCCAGGACAAGGGCAGAGGAACGCTACAATGAGGCCCATGGGCGAACTAGGAGGATTATAGAAAGAACCTTCGGCCTCCTGAAGGCCAGGTTTAGGTGCCTGCATATGACAGGGGGATCCCTAATGTACTCACCAAAGAAGGTGTGCCATATCATCGTGGCCTGCTGTATGCTTCACAACCTGGCTTTGCGACGCCAGGTGCCTTTCCTGCAGGAGGATGGTCCAGATGGTTGTGTTGTAGCAGCTGTGGAGCCTGTGGAGAGTGAAGAGGAGGAGGACGACGGGGACGACACAGACAACAGGGACACAGTGATACAACAGTATTTTAAGTAGCACACAGGTACGAATCAACCACGCCATTTTACATTTACTTAAAGTCTCCTGCCTCTCTACTGTCTGAGTTCCACCCCAGTTCCTGTTAACTGAGTTGTGACTTTCCCTTCCGTTTTCAGAGCTGTGGGCCCCACTGCGTGACCTCTGCTTTGTTTGCCCAGGGACTACAGCTGTGTGACAGTGGTATGTTGTCATCACAATGTAACTGAACATTTTGGCACCGTTATGTCTAATACATTTGTTCAAATTACAAGCAGACTCCAGAATTTTTTAGTGCAAAAAGTGATTTAATTCAAGTGCTAAATTTATGGAACATGATAGTAAAACGGGGATGGGTGATGGTGGAGTAATGTCCATGGCAGAGTCCAGTTCTCAGTCGCACAGGTGCATTGTCCATATGCCTGTGGAAGGATGGAGCAGGGGCAGTTCAAGGTTGGACAGGGTGACAATGTGGGACAGTGGGATGACATCAGGGGGTATCGTTTGCTGGCGGGGGTCTTGCAATCCTACTCTGTCTTCTTGTGAGATCTCAGGTTCCGCTTGCGGGGTGGTTCTTCTTCTGCAGGAGGTGGGGTTCTGGTGGCCTGTCGTTGTGTGGGGGCCTCCTGTCCACTAGCGCCGGCGGAGGTGGTAGGCTGTTCCTGGTCCAGGCTAGTGACAGGGGCCCTTTGTGGTGCCACATGGTCCCGCAATGTGGTGACTATCTGGGTTAGGGCACGACGATGGTCCCCATTGCGGAACTAATGTTCCTCAGTTCCTCTCTGAACCCCATGTACTGTTGCTCCTGCATGACCTGGATCTCCTGGAACCTGGCCAGTACCGTAGCCATCGTCTCCTGGGAGTGGTGGTATGCTCCCATGATGGAGGAGAGGGTGGTGGGTAGTGCTTTCCATACTACAGCAGCCATTGACTTAGGGAGATCTGGGAGCCCACAACTATAAATTGTACTATGCAGCAGCGCAACTGCAGTGGCCAATGCAGTGTGTGAGTACTGCTGCTTGCTCAGAAAGGCAACCATATGCAAGATTCTAGGGTTAACCCCAATCCACACATAATTATCAGAGTCAGGAACCTGCCCACAGCACGAGGCACAGGAAATGAAGATGGCCCACCTTGGATGACAGAGTTTTGTGCGCAAACGGGAACCTCATTCCCCATATTCTCCATTAATTATGATATGGTAAAACCCAGAACTTCACCAAGTGGCCCAGCGGTTTGATTTGGTGTCCTGGAGGAAAGCAGGAATAGACTGCCTTGGGGACTTCTACAGGACATTATGGACACTTATGGACCGACAGTGGGACAATGATTTTTTATCACGCAATACAACATGCAATACATGCCACCTTGGGCCCTGACATGGCAGAATCGCACCAATCCCCAGTATTGCAAACACGCCTGACAGACAGAGGGGCACAGAGCACTATAACAGTGTTATACACTGCGTTGAACCCCACCTCGGTGGGGGCAACCAAAGGGGCTGGGACTAGATGGACCACAGACCACCCACTTCTGCCGATAGATAAACCTTTGGCCCGGTGCTACAACAGATTAAGGCGGTGTCCCAAAATCTTTCTTTTCCTTTACCCAGTTTAAATATCTTCACCAAACATACTTAACACCAGTCGAATTCCATTACATTTCCCAGTGGTGTCTACTGCTTGTCCTAGATGTGGCCCACTTAATGCTGGTTTTACCACATGGTTTGGTATGCACAGTGCTCCAGAGGGCCTGGTTGGAGTTTACAGGAATCCCTTTATTGATTACCAAGCATACTTTAGGGTCTCACCTGAATCCTGCTTACTTGGACACCAACCCAAATCAAAAGGGAATAAATAGTTACGTAGGTTTATTGTCCTTGCCTTTGTCCATTTTAAACACAATATTGCAATGGCAAGAAACGCGTCCACAGCTACAGAGATTACATTTTGGCTGGTTGCATTTATTAAATGGACACAAGCAGAATCCAACATCCTTGCAATAGCACATATGTGAGAAGGCGGGCCAACAAATGGAGGGGGATGGGGAGAGCTGCATTAGGAACCTGGAGGCAAAAAATTATGACTGAGCACCCTGATTGGCACTCAGAATCTAAATGGTCCTACCTACAGCACACAATTTTTTTTATCTGCCATACTCTGGAGACACACTCCCAGGGTTATGGGGTGTGAACCTGTACACAACGTCCCTTGCTGGGCTGCTATATCTGTGTGTTATGCACCCCTGTGAGATACTGGTGATCATGAGATACATGTGTCCTCTCCAGTCTATCTCAGTACCACTCCACAAGGAAGGACAAGATATTAGCAATCCTTGATGACTGCACTGTTATTATTCCTGTTTCTTTTTTTTGTTATACATCTGGATTATTGTATACATTTATATTTGTAACTAATATCCAGGTTGCGAATATAATACTGTCACACTTGCTACATGCTTTATTTTGTTGTGCATTACAATCAATAAAGAAACAAATTAGAAAAGGTTTTGAACCAAAAAAACACAGACATTCATCAGTTATAGTTAGCAGAGCTAACAATAACTTGCGCTCCCGCCATGTACTTAAGATGTCACATATTACACTACATGTTCTATGACATCATTTATGACATCACTGATGACATCTGAAATGACATAACTGATTACGTCACTGATGAAATCATCCAGAATTTGTAAGTTTAATTTTAATGTAAAGTAATATGTAAATACTGGATGTTAATACAAGTGAGCTGGCTTTTCTTTCATAGTTTTTTCGGATATGTGGATCCTTCGTGAGTTTACACAAGCAGCCATGCTGAACAACAAAGTAGATCCACAGACCCATGGATCAGCCAAAAAAAGGTATTAAATTTGGCAACTTCTGCCCTTCAATCTCTCCTATGGGTTCAGGATACCTACCCCTTTATTTCATTTTTGTATTGTCCGGCGTCGGTCCGGAGTCGTCCGAAGTCGATTTACTTGGATTTCCACCAGCTTTCCTTTCAAGGGCCCAGGAACTGGATAGGGCACCACTTGTCAGAGCAGGAGTCTCTCCAGAGACTCCAGGTGCTGGCAGAGAGAAGTCTTTGCTGTCCCTGAGACTTCAAACAACAGGAGGCAAGCTCTAACTCAAGCCCTTGGAGATTTCTTCACAAGATGGAAGGCACACAAAGTCCAGTCTTTGCCCTCTTACTCTGGCAGAAGCAGCACTGCAGGAAAGCTCCACAAAACACAGTCACAGACAGAGCAGCACTTCTTCCTCAGCTATCAGCTCTTCTCCAGGCAGAGGTTCCTCTTGGTTCCAGAAGTGTTTCTAAAGTCTGTAGATTTGGGTGCCCTTCTTCTACCCATTTTAGTCTTTGAAGTCACCTTTCTTCAAAGGGGACTCACACCTACTTGTGAAATCCTGCCTTGCCCAGGCAAGGCCTCAGACACACACCAGGGGGTTGGAGCCTGCATTGTCAGAGGCAGGCACAGTCCTTTCAGATGAGAGTGACCACTCCACCCCTCCCTCCTAGCAGAGATGGCTAATCAGGAAATGCAGGTTACACCCCAGCTCCCTTTGTGTCACTGTCTAGTGCGAGGTGAAAAACAACCCAACTGTCAAACTGAGCCAGACAGGGAATCCACAAACAAGGCAGAGTCACAGAATGGTTTAAGCAAGAAAATGCTCACTTTCTAAAAGTGCCATTTTCAAACGCACAATCTTAAAATCAACTTTACTAAAATATGTATTTTTAAATTGTGAGTTCAGGGACCCCAAACTCCACATGTCCATCTACTCTCTAGGGGAATCTACACTTTAATCATATTTAAAGGTAGCCCCCATGTTATCCTATGAGAGAGACAGGCCTTGCAACAGTGAAAAACGAAGTTGGCAGTATTTCACTGTCAGGACATATAAACCACATTACTATATGTCCTACCTTATCCATACACTGCACCCTTCCCTTGGGGCTACCTAGGGCCTACCTTAGGGGTGCCTTACATGTAAGAAAAGGGAAGGTTTAGGCCTGGCAAGTGGGTACACTTGCCAAGTCGAATTTACAGTGTAAAAATACACACACAGACACTGCAGTGGCAGGTCTGAGACATGATTACAGGGTTACTTATGTGGGTGGCACAACCAGTGCTGCAGGCCCACTAGTAACATTTGATTTACAGGCCCTGGGCACCTCTAGTGCACTTTACTAGGGACTTAACAGTAAAACAAATATGCCAATCATGGAGAACCAATTACGTACACATTTTAAACAGGAGCACTTGCACTTTAGCACTGGTTAGCAGTGGTAAAGTGCCCAGAGTAATAAAAACAGCAAAATCAGAGTCCAGCACACATCAACAACCTGGGGAGACAACGCCAAGGATGAAAAGTCTAACATGCAATAATCCCCAAATTTATTCAGTTTCAGTTGCAATCCAATTCCTGTCCCATCAAAAATCACCAAATCGTCCACGTACAAAAGACAACTAATATTTCTGCCATTCATTTTGGGACTGAAAGCATTTGGCAAACTTAAGTCTTCAGGTAAGTCCGCAAGAAACATAGAAAACAAGGGAGGGGTCAGTACACATCCTTGCCTGAGGCCATTTCTTAACTGGATTTCCCTCGAAAGTAAGCCCACACTATCCAGCTCCACTTGGGCCCAGTTGTCCTTGTGCAGTTCCTTAAGAATTAAAAAGCAAATCTTTCGGTGTTCCATATGACTTTAATACCTTCCACAGCAGTACCCAATCAACCAAATTGAACACCAAGCTAAGATCAACAAAGCAACAATAAAGTGTTCCCCCCTCTCTATAGATTTCTTTGCCATGGCCCACAAACTAAAACAGTGATCAATGCTTGAGTGACTCTCATTAAAACCACCTTGCTCCAGAGGTATTATAGAATTTGCATCCGCCCACTCCTTAATCACCTTCAATAATATCTTGGAAAGAATATTGACAGTTATATCCAACAAGTTAATTTGCCTATAGTTTCCTGGAAGAGAATAAGCACCTTTTTTGTGGATTGGTTTTATCACAGCCCCTTTCCAACTGTCCGGAAATCTTCCTGTTGCCATGATTTGCTGAAAGACAAAGTGAAACAGCCTGGCCCCCCATGCAATATTTGTTTTTACTACAACTGCTGGCACATTATCAGGGCCATCCACCCTTGTGAGTTTTATCCTTTCGATAGTTTCCTTAAATACTAACTAAGTAAAGCCCATCTTTGTTTCCCTCTCAATACTAAAGATAGTGCTACTCTGTTCTACCGGAACACCATGATTATGTGTCTCTTCTAAACATTTTACCCACACATCCTCTCCCACCTGTCCCAGGTTCTGCTTTTGAGAAATACCTGTCCCACATTGTACTAATCTCCAAAATGTCCTAACATCATTAGATCCCATAGTTTTTGACATCACATCCCAGCATTTTTCTTTTGATTCCTTTTTCTTTCTTGCTACCAAAATTCTATGTTCCATTTTAAACTGTAAAGCTGTCATCCCTCATCTATGTTTCTTACACGCCTTTGGTACATTTCCAATTTTCTAATATTACATTTTAATATCTTACATTCTTTTTCGAACCAGTTGTTTATTTCATGCTTCCTAGCTTTATTTTTTTAGGATGACTGATATTAAAATTCCTGACTTCGGGAGTAAGGCACGTGACCACCTTATTTATTACCTTCTCATATTTGACTAAAGGATCTAAGGGAACCTCCCCATTATCTATAGCACTATAATTGCACTGCAATTCCTTCAATAAATGTAGGTGCTTTTCCGAGAACTCTATAGGTAAATGTTTTAAGCAATCAATATTCAACATTAGGTCCCTTCTCTATCTGAGGGCAATATCCATTTGGATACTAGTTCTTAATGGATAATGATCACTCCCCTCCACCCACAAGACCTCGAAGTTCATTACCAGCGCAAAGGCCCACATTGATACAAACACATAATTGATTGGGCACAAGCGATTGCCTTGTTTATACATTTTTCTACCTGGGATATCAATGGGCACAAGACCATTTAAATTCACTAATCCATTTGACAAAAGGAAATCTGATAAAGCAATATCCTTCCCAGTTGCAACATTATGTGGCATACAAATAGGTTGTATATTGAAAGCAGCAAGTCACTCCCTGTACTTTTCATCCACCAACTCAGAAAGCAGTTTATGATTAAAATCTCCCATCATAATAATCATGGTTTGAGGGTATAATTCACCTATGGCAATGAAATCATTCTTAAACAATTCAATCGGATCAGTATAATCAGTGCTACTCTACACATTTATATATACATTTAAAATGATAATATTTTGCTTTCTCCTACCTACATCCAGCAGTTGTAAACCACAAGCCATTATCCATGTACACTGTGTTTTAATCTGCCATAACCTAGATGCAATTTGGGTCGAGACCAAGGTTAACAATTCCCCAGAGGGCTGGCCTATATGTTTTTCTGTGGCTGCTTGAAAATTCCCCATGAAAGCATCTAACGGTGGGGTTTCTCTGCACAGCCAAGTTTCCTGAAAACATAGAATAGAATACTCCCTTAAAATTCCACCCACACAGTCACTTACACAGCTACTCACACAGAGGCAGTGATACAGTATTATAAATTGCAATATGATATGTTTGTATTAAATGTGTTGGTAATTTGAATTGAATATGTGTTTTTTGTTGGGAACATCGTAGATTCTCCTCCAATATAACAGGTAGACTCCTTATTTCACCGGGGATCCGATTGCCAAAGTAAGAAAACATCTCAAAAATAAGAACTGCCAAGGGGAAAGGGTTGGCTCTGAGAAGAGCCTTTGTGTTTATGCTGTGTAGATGATAATTACACATAGAACAGAATGCAGTCTTTTAAGTTGTTGAGTATTATCCTGACACCTGCGTCTGTGAAATTGACTCCTTCTTTTCAGTATATTCTGTCCATGCTGAAGTGAACATTGTTATGTTATATGGAGCCCATGCTGTGATCTCAGAGTAATGCACAAACAGCTTTATTTACCTATTTCTTGGTTTTCTCTATCTGCAGACAAAATTGGGTTGACCAATGCCACTTGTATCTTTGGCAATTGTTGGAGCACACCAACACCAGGGCAGGATGTGGGAAAAGAGACATTAACTTAGCAACGATATCCTTCATTAGGATTTCCAGTCCTACCCCAGTAATTGTACTTAGGACATTGCCATCACAACTGCACAATCATGAGGTCTAGAAGTTGGCGATCCACAACGTTTTCAATAGAAGGCAGCAATTGATGCCACTTTAACTCTTTCTGGCCAACACAAGTAATGTCTATATATTAGATAAACCTAGGTCCCTTTCAATGCCACTGTTTCTGGCACTCTTCCTAGCTGGCCCATAACACAAAACTATATTTCAGAATCTAGGCTATGACCATTTTGGAGACAAGTGGAAGTAGTAGACAGGAAAAGGCTGCAGCAGAACAAGGCAGATTTGAAAATGAATGGTAGTCATAATGAAGGACAGCAAGTAAAATATAAAAGAACATATTGATTGGATGGTGGGACATGAACTAAAACTAGGTAGTGACTTTAAGAAAAAAGTAACTAACTCTGTAATTGGCTTTGGAAAAATAAAAAAGTGATGTTTTGGGGATATGCTTGGAATTGCAATCAGTCAACCACACCTGCTGCAGTTAGGACCGGATGTAGCAAGCAGTTTTGCCCATTCTGTGTCTATGGTAAAATGTGTTCGTACATATGGCCCTTAATGTGAAGCTAGTCTACCCTTGAGAGAAAGTCTTGTGAACCTTTGACCTACTGGTAGGCAGAGACTATTGAAAACATGGTTACTATGGAAATGGAGCTAAAAGAGTGTAGAGAAGGGAAACAAGACTGCTGTGTGAAACTGAAAAGCAAACTTGTGTTAAAAGATTGCTTAGTAGGAAATGTATGTCTTGTAATTGACAATATTTCACAAAAGAAAATATAAATGAAAAGCATTGAGAACAGACTGTTGAATGCTTTTAAGGGCTTTTGTGCGGATCCTCAGATCCATAAAATGAATTAAAAAAGAGAAAAACTCAGGGCATAATAACAAAAAGTGGCACTTTCGCTATGATGTGCCACTTTTTTTGCACTCCCCTACCGTAACCATGGTAGTGCCGTATTTATAATACGGTGCACCATGGTGCATGTTAGTACAATAGCGTTAACAATTTTGTCACTATTGTAGCGCATTGGTCGACTAGTGCCAAAAATGATGTTGCTACTCCAGCAATGCGTGGGAGGTCCCTTGGTAACAATGGGTGCATGACTTTAATGCCTGCCTTGGGCAGGCAATAAAAACGATTGGAAAAATGGCACAGTAAAATCTCGTAAATTTCACTGCATCATTTTCCTGGGTCTCCTAATGAGGGAACGCCCCAACTGCATACATTATACCTGGTGCAGGCATAATGTGGCACAAGGGGTTAGAGAGTGGTGCAATGCTTGCATTGCGCCACTTTGTAAATCTGGCACAGGGAAAAGGCCTCCTTTATGCCATCTTTGGGTATAAAAAGCACACTAGGGTGGCATAAGGAGGCACTAGGGTCTTGTAAATATGCCTCTTAGTGTATAGCATTAGGAGAAAGACTACATAAGTTACCTTACCTTGATTTTTAATTGTTACTTTTAAAATGTATGATAAGAATAAATATGTGAATAAAATGTACTTATAAATTGTAAAAATGTATATTATTAAATTGAACTTATGGATGAAATTGTAGTAAAATGTATACTTAAAAAGTGAAATTGCCTAAAAAACAAAGGCTACGGGGACATTATCGTTAAGAAATAGCATTGCAAAAACCATAGACATTCACTGAAAAAAACAAATGGTACAGATATGGGATAAAACTTAAAAATTCACAAAATAAACCAAAGTTCACATGCATGTTATAGTAAGGAAATATAATGTAAAACATCTTAGAGATTCACAAAACAAAACAAAACAAAGGTTACAGGCGAGTTACAATTAGGCTCAGATTTTACACGCATACAACCATAGAAATTCAGCAATGAAAGTTACCCAAGCCAAATATGACATATGCCCTCGTAATGCACTGCTTATGACCTCAAATAATAGATCATCCATGACGTAGTCAGTGGCATAACTGATGACTTCATTGATGATTATAGATAATGTTGTCTGGATAGTAAGCTGAAAAGAGTATATGACTAGGTCCGCGACTTATAGAAATTGGAAGATGGATAAATTGTAAATTAAAGTTATAACTACGGCTCTAGAATTTTTAACGTTTGTGTACTCTTAACTTGGTTTTCATTGAATATCTATCTATCTATCTATCTATCTATCTATCTATCTATCTATCTATCTATCTATCTATCTATCTATCTATCTATCTACCTATCCATCTATCTAGCTATCGAACTCTCTCTCTCTCTCTGTATCTATATATATATATATATATATACATATACACACACACATAAATATATATATGTATATATATATGTAGATATATATATATTTCAGCATCAAAATTATTTTATAATAGCCGCACACTCAGGAAGTCAAAGTAGAGTTAGTTTATTTAGCACAACGCGTTTCGGCTGACTAGCAGCCTTGGTCACGTGTACCAAGGTTGCTAGTCAGCCGAAACGCGTATAATTTTGATGCTGAAATAAGATTAACCGGAGTTCTCTGCCGGTTTTGCCGCACCACCCCTCTGGGGCCGCTTGGAGCTCTTTTGTGAGCATGTTTATCGAAGATATATATATATATATATATATATATATATATATATATATATACAAAGTGGGCTAGTTTTTCAGGGTTGATTTTCTCTTTTGGTAGGCTGATTAAAATGCAAAATGCAAAGTCACCCCCTGTTAATCTGCATATGATGAGACTTTTTCATCTGATCTTTTCATTTCCTACATTAAGAGGAAAAATAGGGAGAAATAAAGATATTTCTCCCTGTTGCGTCACTCTTACACCACCACTGAGGTGGTGCTGTAATATGATGCATTCCAAGACTTGTAAATCTAGGAATGTGTCAGATTTCTTCAGGTTCCTTGGGTGTTGTGTGGGAACACCCCAAGCAGCACCCATGAAACGCCCCTGTCATGTAGTGTTTGTTATCTGTGAAAGGTGACCATATTTATAAGGCCATGAAAAGCCACACAGGTGGCTTTGTGTGGCCTTGTAAATATGGACTGGCATACTGCACCACTGAAGCATCAAAAAATGACGCTCCGGTGGCGCAGTGTGCTTCTAGGGTCTCGTAAATGAGGCCCTAAGTTTCCATATTAAGCAGACTAACACGAACTGTGGAGGAACTTTCTCAAGGTTCTGGGATTTTAATTGAGTGATCCAACTCCAATTCAGGTGTACTGAATTGTAGATAAAAGAACAATATCTTGCATGTGGCCAGATGGTAGCAAACGTGTTGTAGCCAGCAAACAAGATATGCTGATAAGAACTTTTTCTTGCTCACAGAATCACCAACAAACATGCATCTAACAATAACTTGTGAAATGCTATAAAGTTTTAAGTCCCTGTGAATGCCATGCATTCTGTCAGTGCTCTACATATGCTCTTGAAGAAAAAGCCACTGTGACACAGGTTATCATAATTGTTGAAGTCTCTGAAGTTACTATAACTATTTTGAAAAGCAAAAGGAAAAAAACTACTTTTGATCTTTTTTAGTTGAGTTATCCAATATCGGTGCCTTTCAAATTCTTGTTTGCCCCCACTAATAACAAACAAGTTTCAATATCTTTTCATCGCAGTTATACAATAAAAAAGATAGTTTACACAGTCACGGCTGGCAGCTGGGAAAAGTGGTGGGGCGGAGACTGGGGGAGGGAGAACAAAAGAAAATAAGTATTATTTTTTTTCAACTTACTGTGACACTACTGCACCAACATTCTTCTGGTCTCTGGCTGGACTGCAGACTCCCAGCCTGCACTGTGGCCAATCCTAATGCTGCTCTCGTGCTGATGGAAGCATGAGATCACCGTTAGGATTGGCCTGAGTGCCCTGGCCTTGTGCTTCCAGGCAGACTGGGAGCCTGGGACTGCTGTCTTCAACCAGGCAACAAAGAGCTGTGTTGTAGAGAGCTCAGTGCACATGTGTGTTTGGCTGTCCTGAGAAGGATGGCCAAACACACATGCTCACTGAGGGGGAGTACACACCACTCCCACTCTGTCCCTGTCACCCCCCCCCCCATGGCCCCACCCGTTTAAAAATAAAATAATAAGCATTGTTTAATATTGTTTTATTTTTAAAGTTTTGCAGCTGCTGGGGGGGAGGGGGGTTACTCTCCTCCACAATAGCGGAGGAGCCACTAATATGGCTACATTTCACTCCATGCCATTTTCCTGATGTGTTGAGGTACTCTACACAACCAATGTTTTCAAATGATACTAATACAAATGAGTGATGCTTTGAAAGGAAAAAGGATGACTCGCTTCACAAAAATGTCTGCAAGCTGGTGAATTTACATACTGGGCTATCTTTTTTTATCCGACTTACGCCTGTTTATTATGTTTTGAGAATTCAGCTAAGCACTGATTCATCTTGACTGTTGTGCATTGATGTCACTTTAAACATACGAGATTCTCCACATAAAATATGGAAATATATCAACTGCTTTATATCTGATAATACACACTAAAATGTGTGTATTAAAATTTATAAAACTAGAGTCAATCACTGCTTTATCTTGCATGTTGTACATTGTTTACACTTAAAACACAAGAAAAAGTTAACCTTTGTAGGCAGCGGATATGTGCTTCTATTTCAGACCTGTTTTATAGTAGTTTATTACTGTTTACTAAACTCGTCAGTCACTTCATTATATTGGGCCTGGCCATTAGTTTCGTTTCAGAAAAATATTCTGGCTCGTCCTGGGCACTGGTTCTGAGTTCAGCTGAGACGCCACTGCTTGTCCACGTAACACGATTCCATTGTTAAGCTTTGACCACACAAGTCACTGTGTTGGTTCCTTCTGCAGGGAAACGACAACTGTGGTGTATTAAGAAAACCAATAGCCTTGTTGACACGAACATGGGAGCCTGACCCCCGAAGCCTGCTGATATGAAGCATTGATTTTCCTGTCTGGGTGGAGCACCGCAGCCATTCATTCTCTATGCTCAGGACTCGCAGGGGCAGAGAAAAATATCTTCTTTCTACTTTTAGCTCCAGGCAGAGTTGAAGAATAAATTCTACATTTTGAGAGATGATTTGTTCAGGCCGTGTTTAGCAGAAGCTTATTGCATAAAAACGTTGTTTCCTGACCCTTGCAACCTGCAGCCACTTATCCTTTTGAGCACTTCTTCGCAACTGGGAAAGCTCTTGCTTAGCCTACAAAAATAACTGCGTCTTACTTGTTATTCTACGAATATTATCACCCAGCTTACTTATTATTCCTCAAATGCAACTGCCATGTTCACTTGTCACCACTCAAATCTTGCTGCCAGCTGACTTGTTATTTCTCAAATGCTGCCATGCCTTCTTGTTATTCCTCCTCATGTAATTACTATATGCCTTACTTGTTATTTCTCCTCATATAGCACTGCTCTGCTTATTTCTCATACGCTAATGATATGCCTCCGCGCCACAGTATTTTTCTTCCTGCACCACCGATATTATTCTGTTGCTCCTGGAAAAGAATGTTACTAATGCATGCTTGTGTTAAATCGGATACATTGTTGCCACGACTTCTCGTTTGCTCTCTGCCCAATTGCTTTGGTAATCTATATGCGCCTCGTTAGTAGGAAGGCTGTTGTAATAGATGAAGAGCATCCTGTTGAATGCGAAACATATCATTCCAATCCAGCTGTCTGCTCAGACTCCCTGTCTATTTTTATATTTATATTTTTGGTCTGGGATTTTTTTGCTCTGTCTGTGCTGTGCACATGTTGTTTTGAAGTAAACAGCCATCTGTCCATCTCGCTGTAGACTATACGCTAGGGCAAACAAATGGCGCCTATGCAAGGCGTGTTGGGAGGACCTTCATATTTAATTGATGCTATCCACCTCACAGCTCAGGGTTTCCACCTAGCAAATATGCAAACGCCTTGAACCCTTGAAAGTGGGAATGACATCTGAGCTGCAGCGATAATTGGTATGCCTCAATCACTGTCGAAATCACAGAACCTATCCATCCATGTGACACTCGCTTTCATCTCTATTAATCCATAGGATGTCTTTAAAAATCTCTAAGAAAAATATTATCCACTCATCTCTACTTTGTACAATGTACCTCTCTTTTTTATTTATTCATCGAATGAACTGATCATTTTCTTGTCGTTTCACGTAATAACCAAGCATTGTCTTGTGTTTTGAAGTGAATAAATACAAGTATGGAATGCTCTCTCTCATTTGTAAATAAAGTCAAATTTGAGTTTATTGACACCAAAAAGATTTCATAAATAATTACCATAGCATTAGTAAAATAGCAAAAATATAATGAATCTCATTGTTCCATAATTCACAAAGATTTCCATAATTCCAAAATAAGGTTTGCAGCCCCAGAACCCTCTATGTTGTGGTATATGTTGCTCTAGAGGTGAATCAAGAGACCTCAGAATACCCTTCTTGAAACGTTTGCAGTACTCAAATTTAACTGTGAGTCCATCCTTCACCAGTATTACAGAGGAGAGTCAAGTATCAGGCATTTTATATGTTTAACCACTGAATGTGATAGGAATCCTTTCCTGGAGAGAAATTAATTCTATCTGTTTCCAGCTACATGTTCATATATTCTCATTGGTCATTCCTACCATTGCATAATCCTTGGCCGCACTTTTGCCTCTCCTGGGTTTACATGCCTGTGTACCCATGATATTGATACAGGAGTTAGCCCCACTGTTAAAAACAAAATGGACATGCTGTTTGACAAAGTGCTGGTCAGCACTAAGAGCAAGTCCTCAAGATGTTGGAGCTGGAGGTGATTAAGCCCTTCAGCAGCCCCTGTCCCATCCCTGTGCGCTGTTACCAAAAGCTGCCAAACTGTGCACCGCCCCAAAACGCAGGTCTTGCGTGGATTATAGGGGGCTCAACTCAGTCACCAAGACAGATGCTTATCTCATACCTAGAGCTGATGAGTTCATTGATAGGTTGGAGGCTGTCAAGTTCCTGAGCACTTTTGATTTAACTTTAGGCTACTGACAGATTGCCCTAACTGAAAAGGCTAAGGAGAGGTCTGCCTATTCATCTCCATAGGGCCACAATAAATGTAAAATGATACTCTTTGGGATTAAGAACGCCCCTGCCACCTTCCAGAGGCTGTACTGTCTACCATGGCGGCCTTCATTGCTCCCAACTTAGATTATATAGCAGTCTTTAGTAGCAGCTGGAAGGCCCACCTCTAGGACGTGCTTCATTCCCTGGAGGATGAAGGCATATCAAGGGAAAGTAAGTGCCAGACAGGGCAGGGGTCAGTGGGGTGCTTAGGACACTTGGTGGGCAGGGTGAGGTGCAGACCTTCCAAGCCAAAATAGAGACTATTCTGGCTTGGGAGGCCCAGAAACTCAGATAGAGATGAGGTCCTTTTTGGCTCTCACAAGTTATTATATGAGGTTTGTGAAGGGGTATGGCACCATTGTTGCCTCCTTTGACTGAACTGACTTCAAAGAATCAGCGCAGATAGGTGATCTGGAGAAAGGCCTGCCAGAGAGCCTTTGACTCCCTAAAGAAGGCCATGGGCACAGCCCCTCTGCTCAAGGACCCTGAATTTTCAAAGGAATTTATAGTCCAAACAAATGCTTTAGAGCATGGTATAGGGGCAGTACTTTTACAGCTTAATGATGAGGGCCTAGACCAACCAGTAGCTTTCATCTTCATGTGGACACTTCCCAAAGAAGAGTGGTGGAGTACTTTTAAGAGAAGAGAGGCTTTTGCTGTGGTCTGGGCACTATAGCTCCTGTTTGGGACTACGGGTGGGCAGAGCTCACAGAGTCCCACTACATGGTATTCCCTGAAGTGGTTAAAAAACTCTGCGGAATTGGCCAGTGGGTGGAGGTGCTTGGCACATCCATTCTCACTATGTTTTTCACATCCAGAAGCGCAATTTGCAATTTGTAATTTGCAAATATCATGAAAACAGCACCACGTGGTTTGCATGGGCACAACCATTTTGTTTTCTCTGTCTCTGTGTATGGCTTTGGACCTATTTTTTTCATCCACTCTTTATCTTTACCCCCACCCTTTTCTAATATATCCACCCCTCATTTTCCTTTATTTTACCAGTGTGTGTCTTTGTGTATTTTACATTTTTATAATTTTTTTGTGTGACTTTTGAATACTTTATTGTTTTTGTTTGCTTTTCCCCATGACGTTTTTTTCTTTTTTTTCTTCCTTCCTTCCTGCCATTTCTTCGCCTTTCTTTTTCCCACCCAGCACCATGGCAGAGAGTGGTAGAGGGAGTGGTGGTGCTGATGCGGCTGCTAGTGGTTTACCTTGTGAGCATCAGCACCACTAATGGCTACAGACCCACCCCATTTTCACTAAGGTGGAGGTGGCAGCATTAGTCTTTTTTGTGCAGTACCACCTGCCCTCCATGCTGGCAGCAGACTGCAGGCTTGGGAGCAGTTACGCCTTTTGTGAGCATTGACTGCTGTGGGGGAGGGTGTGCCAGTTGTTTAGTTGGCACACTGCCATCCAGTGCACCCAACAGCATTTGACACACCGTTGGGCGGACATCATGGACCAGGAGCAGGCCCTTCTCAACCTGCTGGATATTGAGGTGTCGGGGCTTGGTGAGTAATAGTTATTTGTTGTCTGTGTTCCACAATACAATTTTTTTTCTTCTAATAGCAGTGATGACTCCCAGAGATAAGTTAAGGTTATGTTTATTTATTGTGTGATCCAGTTTGAGCTAGAGAGGAGAGTCAGTGCTTCCTAATTGTACACATGGGTGAACGTTTGGGCTGATTATTTAAGAAGCCATGCAGACAGCCTCCTCCTATCACCAAGAATAAGATAGTGGAAGTAGTATTAGTAATATCAGTGAATTAGCATTCCCTTTTCTGTGCCTTTCTTTATGTAGCTTATGCAGTCCCTCCCAATCACAATCTTCCAGTGACCTGTATATAACTGTAGTATGTATGCATCTATGGGCCAGATGTACAACAGCCTACTGTGGTCCTAGACAGCGAAAATCACCATTTGCGACAGCAAAATGGGCTGGTAAGATGTATCATTCCAAATTTGCGCAATTACCGACTCGCAAAATAGAAATTTGCGACTCGCAATTAAGAAGGGGAGTCCCAAGGGTGTCCCTTACTAATTGCAAGTAGCAGGGGATTGTACGGTTGTTTTGTGACTGCAATTGCGGTCGCAAACCAATTGCAGTAACCACCAATTTCAAATTGGTGGTAACCCATTCACAAACATTCACACATTCTCCACTGGACCCCTTCCCCTTTGTGAATGGATGTGAAAATATTTTTTCAGAGCAGGCAGTGGTCCCAAGGACCACTGCCTGCTTTGAAAAAATGAAAAAAAAATTGTCTTTCGTTTTGAAATACATCCAGTTTTCCCTTAAGGAAAAAGGCCTGCATTTAAAAAAAAAAATGCTATATTTAATAGTAGTCACAGACATGGTGGTCTGCTATCCCCAGCTGGCCAACATCCCTGTGAGCCATTCCTATTGGGGTCTCAAATTGCTACCTACCTCATTAATATTAATGAGGTAGCTCATTAATAGGGAACAGTGTAATTGAAACTGTTGCGCATTTGGTTTTGCGACTCGCAATTTATGAATCGCAAATGAGTCACAAATTTCAAGTCACAAACAATTTGGTCGTACAACTGGCTTCAAAACAAATTGAGGCTGAGCTGCCCCATCAAAGGTGGTTGAGAGAGGCAAATATCATTTGTTGCAGTATGAATGCATTCTTAGTGGTACAAAGCTGTAAATGTAGGGCTATATTGATTTATAAGGCCCTTTGCACCACGGGAAGTCATGTATAGTGATGGTCTGGTGGCACACACTGTAGGGCCATATTTACAAGTCCACGTAAAGCCACCCTGTGTGGCTCTTCATGGTCTTGTAAATTTGGACTGAGTCAAAGTAGCACAAACTGCTGAGTTAACTCACCCTGTGACAGGGAGTCATGCCATGGGTCATACAGTGGATGTTCCTACGTAACACCCATGGCATTTGACACATTCCCAGTTTTACAATGTTTTATAAACTGTGGAATGCGTCAAAAGCCTATGCCTTTCCAAGGGAGATTTAAGGGAGATGTACAATAAGATGAAATACCTTTATTTCTCCTCGTTTTTTCCTTTACCTATGTGTGCTGCAATCTGCAGCACATATAGGAAAAGGAAAACTCTTCTTGTGATTGTTTTTTTGGGACGGAAGGTGTCCCTTCCTGCAGAAAAACAATCATCCACTCAAAGCAAGCACCCTTGCAGCATGGTGCAGGGGTGCCTGCATAGGCTCATGGAAGCCCATTGGGCACCGCCACCAACACAGGGGGAAAAAGACAAAAATGCACCATATTTGTCATAGATACAGCACATTCCTGCCCTTTTTTTTTGACACAGGGCAGAGCTACAAGAAGGCTTGCAGTGCTGCCTTACACCAAACTTTTATATATAATATGGCACGTAGTTTAGGAAATTTGGAGTAGGGCTTAGGTGTCAGAATTAGCAAAGGTAAAGTAATAGGCCAACTCAATCTGATTTAGAAAAGTACAACGTTACTGTGTTGGTCTCTGCTTCTCGAAATATTTTTTGAGAGATTAACTGTCCCCCTAATCTTTTTTTTTACTTCTTTATTTGTTACCTCAGCACCCAAGGGGAAGAAGAGGGCAACATCGGAGGCGGGTGCAAGAGGAGACAAGAGTGCCAGTGCCGCCACCAGTGCGGATGCTGACGGATCAGCTGCCCCTAGTAAGTCTTCCTGTTGTATCATTATTTTTCCCTAATTTTCACTTCTCCTTAGTTTGAATAAATCTTTTTAGTCTAACTGTTCCTGTCTATCTTTTTTATACTTATTTTCATTCTATGTAAGTTGTGTTAAATAAATTCAGGTTATCCCTGCATTTATCTATTTTTCGTGGTTTTGTACCTGACTTCCTCCTGTCTATACTAGCTTTCTTGTGCTTGGTTAATAAGCTTAGCTTTCCCTTTTATACCTAATGGACTGGTACTTAATACCAAGAGAACAGATTTTTAGGATAGATACTCTACCAACAAGATTGCAAGTCCAAGTCAGCTTTTCTACGCATGTTTGTGAAAGTTTTCTTTGCCTTGCTCATGCCCATCTCATTTGCCAACCAAGACCTCACCAAAGGTTGTCTTTGATTGACCAAAGTATTCCACCCCTTTATTGCACTTCAGTGACTTAGCTCTGCCCCTCCATTACAAAACGTTTGAGTTGATTTGTCTACCTGTCTTTGATAACAACCAACAAAATCCCTAAAATGAATGATAGAATAAGACAGAACTGTAATGTATGTATTTTGTTGGAACTAAAATATGTTTTTTTCCAGCTGCACTGACCACAAGTGCAGGGGCCAGTTGCAGCACCAGTGCACTAGATATGGTAGCGGTTGGAGGAAGAAAACTAGCAGCAGCAAGGACAGGCGCTCGTAAGTCATATTGGTCTTGCTCATTGACAATTACTAATATACTCACTGCAAGAGGATTGCTTGTGAAGCCTCTGGTTTAGCACTGAAGCAACAGTGGGGGTTGAGGTCTTAATAGCCTCTTCTCTCTGCAGACAAAAGCTCATAGTGAAGAGACGCTACAAGTGATGGCTTGATGGAAAAGGGACCAAAGGATGGACGTCTAAAAGAAAAAATGGGTGTAATGTTGTTTGAGTGAAAGGATGGGTGGGTGAATGGGAAAAAAAATCATAGGTGAGTGATAGGAGAAGCATGGGTCTGTGAAAGGATGAATGAAAGGGATAAAAGGAGTGAAAGGATCCCTAAGTTGGTGAAGGTTGGATAAGTAAAATCTGATGCTCAGGTGAGAAATTGGTGGATGGTTGTTAGAAATGGGGTCTTTGGTTGGCAGTCAAGTTACACCCTGTCCAAGCAAGGACCATCACTCTAGTCAGGGTAAAAGAGAATCACCCTCAGCTAACCCCTGCTTACCCCGTTGGTAGCATGGCACGAGCAGTAGGCTTAACTTCAGAGTGCTAGGTGTAAAGTATTTGTACCAACACACACAGTAACTTAGTGAAAGCACTACAAAATGACACAACACAGGTTTAGAAAAATAGAAAATATTTATCTATACAAAACAAGACCAAAATGACAAAAATCCACAATACACAATTGAAGTTATCAATTAAAAAGCAAAAAGAGTCTTCATGTAGTTTTAAGCACACACTAACACTGTTAGCGTGAAAATGTACCTTGGGTGCTTCAAAAATAAAACAGCACGGGGGAGTGTGTGGCAAAAAGGGCTTGCGATGCGTCGATTTCATTCACGAGCGAGACCTTGTGTAATTTCTCCTTTCGTCGGGTCGGGCGTGTCATTTCTTCTCTCTGCAGGAGAGCGATGCGTCGATCCGGTCAGCACTCTCCGGTCCGTTGGCATTGTTTTTACACACCCAGCAATGTTTGCATCAGAAATCTAGCCGAACGATGATCTGAAAACCATGCAGCACAGGTTTGCGATCTCATCAGCCTCCATCAGCGATGCTGCACGTCGTTTCCCCAGCTCAGTGCATTGATTCTTCAGTCACAGACGAGCGTTGATTTTCAGCCGCGAAGCCGGCGGCGCATCGATTTTTCAGCCGCAGATCGGAGTCGAGTCGATCTTTTCCCCACACGGCGTTCTGTGCGTGGATTTCTTCCTCTTAGGCTGCAGGCTTCTCCTTTCATGGTCCCAGGAACTGGATGGGCACCACTTGGCAGAGTAGGAGTCTCTCCAGAGACTCCAGGTGCCGGCAGAGAGAAGTCTTTGCTCTCCCTGAGACTTCAAACAACAGGAGGCAAGCTCTAAATTAAACCCTTGGAGATCTTCACAAGATGGAAGGCATACAAAGTCCAGTCTTTGCCCTCTTACTTTGGCAGAAGCAGCAACTGCAGGATAGCTCCACAAAGCACAGTCATAGGTAGGGCAGCTCTTCTTCCTCAGCTCTTCAGCTCTTCTCCAGGCTGAGGTTCCTCTTGGTTTCCAGAAGTGTTCTAAAGTCTGTAATTTTGGGTGCCCTTCTTATACCCAATTACTCCATTGAAGTAGGCCTACTTCAAAGTAAAGTCTCTCTTGAATGTGAAATCCTGCCGTGCCCAGGCCAGGCCCCAGACACTCACCAGGGGGTTGGAGACTGCATTGTGTGAGGACAGGCACAGCCCTTTCAGGTGTGTGTGACCACTCCTCCCCTCTCTCCTACCATAGATGGCTCATCAGGATATGCAGGCTGCACCCCAGCTCCCTTTGTGTCACTGTCTAGTGTGAGGTGCAACCAGCCCAACTGTCAAACTGACCCAGACAGGAAATCCACAAACAGACAGAGTCACAGAAATGGTATAAGCAAGAAAATGCTCACTTTCTTAAAGTGGCATTTTCAACCACACAATCTCAAAATCAACTTTACTAAAAGATGTATGTTTAAATTGTGACCTCAGAGACCCCAAACTCCACATGTCCATCCGCTCCCAAAGGGAATCTACACTTCAATCAGATTTAAAGGTAGCCCCCATGTTAACCTACGAGAGGGACAGGCCTTGCAGCAGTAAAAATACAAATTTACCAATATTTCACTGTCAGGACATATAAAACACGTTACTATGTGTCCTACCATAACCATACACAGCTCCCTGCCCTTGGTGCTGCCTACTTTAGGGGTGTCTGACATGTAAGCAAACGGAAGGTTTAGGCCTGGCAAGTGGGTACACTTGCCAAGTCAAATTTACAGTTAAAACTGCACACACAGTCACTGCAATGGCAGGTCTGAGACATGATTACAGAGCTACGTATGTGGGTGGCACAACCAGTGCTGCAGGCCCACTAGTAACCTTTGATTTACAGGCCCTGGGCACATCTAGTGCACTGTACTAGGGACTTACTAATAAATCAAATGAGCCAATCATGGATAAGCCAATTGCATACACATTTTGTAAAGGAGCACTTGCACTTTAGAACTGGTTAGCCCTAGTGCCCAGAATAACAAAAACAGCAATATCAGAGTCCAGCACATCTCAACAACCTGGGAAACAGAGGCCAAAAGTTAAGAGCGACCACGCCAAGGATGAAAAGTTTAACAATAGTAATGAAGGATATGTGGGTAAACGGATAGATAGGTAAAATCAGGGTGTTTAAAAGAGTGGACACTGGACACTGGAGAGGTGAGTGACGTGGCACACATGGGGAGAACCCTCGAGGATCTCCAGATCCCTTTTGAGAACACCTTCTTTTGACTCTTTATATAATTTTTTGTTTTGTTGTATCTGACACTTTTGGGTGGAGAGGGTGGGGAGGGAGTTGGGGCTGGGATTTTTCAAGAACATTAGTATTACTTATTTCCTATTAGACTTTCCGTTGGAATTTTTGGGGACAGGTCTATTTGTTTGGGGAGAGGGTGGGCCTGTTGTGGGTGGAAAGGGTGTTTTTTTGTATTTGTTTAAAATAAAGGAGTTAATTTCCTTTCCTTTATTTATGCCTCAAATATTTATTATGTTTAGTTTGCACTACTGTCTTTTAATGTAGCCTGTATCTATTTTACTTATACCCTTGATCTATGGCCCTCTGTAACTATATTGACCATCAGGGGATGATTGTCATTGCCTATTTTGCCTAGAAAAACCTAGGGCCAGATGTAGGTATTTTTGATTTTGTGACTCGGAAATTGCGAGTTGGAGCGACTCGCCATTTCTTAGTCGCAAAATCATATGACACCATCTGCGAATCGCAAGGGGGTCACAAAGACCCACCTCATTAATATTAATGAGGTGGGTCGCAATTTGCGACCACCTTGCGATTCCCTGCACTCAGAGGGATGGTGGCCTGCTGGAGACAGCAGACCTCCATGTCTGTGACTGCTTTTTTAATAAAGCATTTTTTTTTTTTTTTTTTTAGTATTGCAGCCAGTTTTCCTTAAAGGAAAACGAGTTGCAATACAAAAGAAAAAATGAAACCATTTGGTTTCATTTTTTCAGAGTAGGCAGTGGTCCATTGGACCACTGCCTGCTATGAAAAAATATTTTTTGCCCCATTCACAAAGGGGAAGGGGTCCCATGGGGACCCCTTCTCTTTTGCGAATGAGTTAGCACCCACTTGACATGGGTGCTAACTCTGAATTGCTTTGTGACCGCGTTTGTGGTCACAAAGCAATTCTGCATCGCGGTGCGAATCACAAATAGGAAGGGAACACCCCTTCCTATTTGCGAGTCGCATTCCCATTTTGCGAGTCGATACCGACTCGCAAAATGGGACGCTTAGTACATCTGGCCCCTAGATACACATAGACATATAATACAAAAGCTTCTTTAATAACAGTTAATTACCAACTAAACAAGTTAACTTCAATCCATAGTTCTTCTCTTACCTGAATAGATGAAACAAGGGATTTTTCTTACTGCAGGGTTTTCCAAAGATGGCATCTTAAAGGGTGGTAGCTAGTAGTAGTAGGAGGCTCCCGCATTAACAGGGAAGACATATGTGCCACATCCACCTATGCGACCTCCAACTGCGGGATTAATCAAAGGGTTATCCATCCCTGTCAACTAGATTGAAAGAAAACAGTGAGTTAGTGGGTCATATTACATCATAACTTTAGGAAGACTGAGACCAAACTATCACAATGACAGCATTTGGCACACAACAGAGAATACCTGATATAATAGTTTTAAAAAACTAGGAATATAAACTTCTTCTGAACAACAGTTGTGAGCTAGTATTTAAAAACTGAAGTTAGGAAATGAAATCATGGAGTCAGGAGAAGTGGGCTCAGAGTCAAGGGTGGTTGCACAAGATTAAGGGAGTCATTACAACCTCGGCGGTCTTTTTACAAGACCGCCGAGGGACCGGCGTGCTGAAGACCGCCAGTGGTGGCGGTTTTCCGCTCGGCGTATTATGACTGTTGGCAGCTCTACGTCGTTTTTCCGACGGAGAGCCACCAACAGCCATACTGGCGGGAGGCGGGGAAGTTGAGGTTGCTCCACCTCCACGCCAACAGAACACCGCCTAGCGAATCAGTTCCAGTGAGTCTGCATGACGGTGTTCTGTTGGCGGTGTGGTGTCGGCGGAGCTGCCCCCATGGCTCACGTCCCCTCCCGGGGGATCGACGGTGCAGGTAAGTCGATCGTCCGTTAGGGGAGGGGGGTGGGGGGGTGTTGTGTGGGTGCATGGGAGTGTGCGTGGGTGTATGTAGAGGGGGTGTGTGAATGCGTGTATGCTTGCAGGGGTGTTGCGTGTTTTGGGAATGAGTGCCGGTATGTCTGTAGGTATGTCTGTATGGATGTGTGCATGTATGTTTGAATGTGGGTGTGCATGTCTGACTGTGTGTGTGGATGTTGGCATGTATGTCGGTGTGTGTGCGTGTATGTGTGTTGGTGGTGCCTGCGTGCGTGTCGGGTGTGTATGAGTAAGGCAATGTTGGGGGTTGGGGTGGGGAGGGGGGTCCTGCCACCCTTGGGGGGTGGCAGGGGTGGTGGGGGTGTAGGAGAGGAAGTCGGGGTAGGGGTGGGGGAGACCCCTATCAGTGCCAGGGAAGGAATTCCCTGGCACTGATAGTGCTTACCACCATGGATTCCATGGCGGTTCCTACCACTGGAAATCCACGGCGGTAAGCTGGGTATCAATACCGGCGGCTGTATTGTAACGACCGCCGGGCTGGAGACCCAGGTCTCCAGCCCAGCGGGCGGAACGGTGAAGCGGCGGATGACCATGGCGGTAACCGCCATGGTCATAATTCCTAAAAAAAGACCGCCAGCATATTGGCGGTCTTACCGCCGCTTCAACACCGTCCACCAGGGTTGTAATGACCCCTAAGTGTTTATGCGGTGCACAACACAAAAGTCCTTAATGATGATGTTGATGGGACTAGTGTGGAATATTGCGCATGTAATAGAAGGTCATGCAGTGAGTTGGTGTCACTTTCACAACATCTACCCAAGCAAGTGTGTCATCCATTTATGGTGTAAATTTAAGTCACACTTTAATAAATCACACCCTCAGGGGAAAAGGGTTAGGGGGCTAAAAATGGATGGAGAAGGGGATTTGGGGGAAGGTGTGACAAAAACAAACACTGCACAAAAGAAACAATGGCAATATTAATTGTTATGCAGAGCACTACACCATCATCTACCTGTTATGGAAGGAAGCAATGAAGGGATGAGTATGGCACAGTTCATTTAAATGCATTTCAAACAGTCCTTCTGCCCCAGAGAGACACAAAATAGTATATTCGCTAAATGTTATGTCTTCTAGGTTTGATAAAGACAAATTATGGGTGATTAAACTATATTAGCTCACCCAGTTCTAAAAATTATGATTGTTAAAAAGGAAAAATATACTATATTGCCAAATTGGGTGGTGCATCTCAATTCTTCTTCGAATGCCCATCACTCTTGGGTGCCTGGGTGAACCTGTCTGGCAGGTAAACTTGAGTTTTCACTAATGTTTATTTGTGGGAGACTAGGGGAAGGCCTGGGCTTTGAAAGACACTGTAACTGTGTTATAGAGTAAAGGAGAAGGACAAAAGGATGTGAAGAAATGTACTTTTCATGAGGAGTCAGGAGTCCACCAAGAAGACTCAGAGGCACAGTAAGAACATAAAGAGGAGTTTCATGTTTGAGCCAGCAATGCAGCAAACAAACACTCAGCAGTATTTCTCAAATCATTGATCCTCTCTCAAATCCACAGAGCTGATGGGGTACTGGTCCACAGAGTCCTCGCCATCATCATGGTTTTTCTTTCAAATTGAATGTCCTGCAGGGTATGTGGGGGCTTCTTCACTTCACATAGGTCCAATTCCAATCCGGGCTTTTATATGACTATAAAATGGTAGGGGAGTATAAATATGACACAAACATAATGTTCCACTATTTTAACAAGAAATAAAATGTTTTATGTGGCACTGGCATAATGAGTCCGGAAAGTATAGTTCATCCACAAACTCTGCTGGTTCGCAGAGAAGTTGGTCAGCTAACACACTTGATTCTGACCAATCATCCTCTTCCGCTTCTGTGGTGTTTCGGGAATGGTATAATCTCGGTCGGATAAATGGCTGGTTCATTCTGATCATGGTTAATCTCTCTACGTTTTGAGGAGAGACTGATCCTTCTCACTGTTACATCTACACCAGCTGCACTGAACACACTTTCAACAGACACAATGGCTACTGGACAAGCCAGAAACTTTATTGCCAGCCTGCTGAGCTCTGGCCATTGGCAAATCTTCCTATACTAATACACTACATACATCTCTTTTGGGTCATCCAGATGCTGCTGTAACATCCTCTGAATTGTTATTGGTGCTGCCACTTGCTTGCCTGCTTTTGCCTTCGCCTTTGCACTGGACTTAAGATTTTCTACTTCAAACAAAGCCAATGCAGAAGTTGGTTCTGATTCTTCTGTTTCTGTTGTCGCCGGTGTTCTTGTTGCTGGTGTTGGCTGCTGTGAGACGAGAGAAGACCTTCTCTGGAAGCTGAAGGTAGCACCCCAGGACTGTGGAGTGGGACTCTAATCTCCAGCCATTCTTCTTCCTGTTCTCCAGGTTGCTCAACACAGGTACTGGTAGTTACTGACTGTTGGCTCTGCCCTGGGTATTGCTTACCAGTCCCAGGGCCAGTGCTCTGTGTAAAGTGGATATACAAATTAGGCTAATTATAATTGGCAAAGGTAACCTACCTATATGTCCCTATTATATGGTAGGGCATGGAGGTTTAGGGACCCCAGCATAGGTAGTGCCCCCATAGGTGCACTGCTGAGGTGCCCAGTGTCATTTTAAAGGCAAGCCGGCTGCTTTTAAATTAAAGTTATATGCAAATTCGACTTTGGAATTCAAAGTAGTTCCAAACTCTTAAACTGCCTTAGTTTTACATATGTCACCCCTAAGGTGTGCCCTATGTGCCCCTAGGACTGGGTGCCATGTAACTATAAGTAGGGACCTTATAAAATAGTTTTGTAAGCCCTGGTGAGGTAAAACAGCCAAATTTGTTTTTCCCTCATTGTACTGAATGGCCTCCATAGGCTAGAATGGGGAGACTTTATTTTAATTTTAAAAGTCCCTTTAAGTAATAGATAACAGAAGTTTGGTATCAAATTAATTGTTATAATAAATCCCACAACTTCCAGTTGTGGGATTTAATATAACTTGTTCAGGTAAAGAGTTTTAAACTTTACCTGAAAAGTTGCCAACTTCAGCCCTGCAGTGTTTTTGCTGCTGTGCTCTGATTGGCCAGCCTCTTGCAGCCTGGCCAGGCTGCCTTGATGAGGTGTGAAGTGGCCTGGCTCCACACAAAGAGACGTGCCTGTGAGAGGAGATCTCCCCTCAGCAGATGGTGAACCAGGAAGGGGGAAAGCTGCCAAACTAGTCTTCAAAGGCAGAGAAAGACATTTGGAGCAACCCAGCAACACCCTCACATGCTGCAAACCTGGACAATTAGGTGCCCCCTTGATTAGATTAGGAGAGGGCAGGAGAGGGGTCTGTTTAGGATTTTTAGTCACACCAGTGGGTGGGCTCAGCCAGATGTACCCTCCAAAAATCACTATCAGCTATTGATGGATTTTTGAGGAATGTTGCTCCCTGGAATTGATTTTTGCCACACTTCTCAGGAAGTGGTCATCACAGGGGGAAGGACCCTGTCCCTGATTGGAGAACCAGGACCCCCCTGTTTTTCATCCAGGAGCAACAATGAAACTGGCAGACCTGCACCCACACCTCAGATCCCCATCAGATTCCAACAAGGAAGAACTACAGGAGAAGAAGGAATGCCCTGCTAGACACCTGGCCTGCACCTGGACCCTGCACTCTGAAGGACTGCACCAGCTGCACACTTGGGCTTCACCACAAGAAGGACTTTGCCTGGCTTCAACTGGTTCAAGGAGGGACTCCCTGTTTGCTACAGGTGAAAAATTGCTAACCAGGGTCCCCTGCAACAAACTCCAGAAGAAACAAACCAGCTGACCACTGTCCAGTGGGCAAAAAGGAGTTTGTGCCAGGTGCATTCTGGGAGTTGTAGTCCACACCCCCAAGGAGCATCTCAGAGCTTCTGGAACCTTAGGGTGAGCTGTGGACCCCAAAGGAACCTTAAAAGAACATCTGGAAGAAGATCAAGAATTTTGGAGAACTTTTGGAAAAAAGCTCCATAGAGGGACCGACCCGCCGTGGCAACTCTAGGCAGCTTGTCTCAACCGCGACCCGGCCTGACTTGCAGGTTCGTCCCAGTGAAGAAAATCTCCAAAAAAGAGACTAAGGGCCTCATTATGACCCTGGCGGTAGAGAACCGCCAGGGCCAACGGGGGCGGGAGCACCGCCGACAGGCCGGCGGTGCTCCCTTGGGCATTCTGACCGCGGCGCTTTGGCCGCGGTCAGAAAGGGAAAACCGGCGGTCTCCCGCCGGTTTTCCACTGCCCCTAAGAATCCTCCAAGGCGGCGCAGCTCGCTGCGCCGCCGAGGGGATTCTGACAATCCTTACCGCCATCCTGTTCCTGGCGGCTCGCCCGCCAGGAACAGGATGGCGGTAAGGATTGTCGTGGGGCCCCTGGGGGCCCCTGCAGTGCCCATGCCAATGGCATGGGCACTGCAGGGGCCCCCGTAAGAGGGCCCCGCTAGTATTTCACTGTCTGCGTAGCAGACAGTGAAATACGCGACGGGTGCAGTAGCATCTGTCGCACCTTCCCACACCGCCGGCTCGATTACGAGCCGGCTTCATGGTGGGAAGGTCGTTTTCCCCTGGGCTGGCGGGCGGCCTTTTGGCGGCCGCCCGCCAGTCCAGGGGAAAACTTGGAATACCCTCCGCGGTCTCTGGACCGCGGAGCGGTACTTTGGAGGGGGGAAGTCTGGCGGGCGGCCTCCGCCGCCCGCCAGACTCAGAATGAGGGCCTAAGTCCGAACGTGAGAAGTTGACCGGGACCTCCCAGCCAGCGTATCCGAGGAGGGCTCCAAGGACGTCGGATAAAGATCCAGGTTTGCCCTGGTCAAAGGATTTTCACCTCAAAAAAACGACTAAGTCCGAAGCTAAAAATCTCCACCGAGGGCTCCCCCGACGCGTGTCCAAGGAAGAGTTCCAGGAGGTCGGATTGTACTGGCAGGTTCGTCCCGCTGAAGAAAATCTTCAGAAAAACGACTAAGTCCTAAGGTAAACTTTTGACCGAGGCCTCCCGCGGGCTGTAGCAGAGCCGTGCTCCATCGGCCTTAAACTTTGACTTTGCTCCGGTCGAGGTATGATTAGATGACCAGATTGGCGCTTTTTGTTTCTATGCGCTAGAAAGCAATAATTCCTTAAAAAATCATATCTCCGTTTCCCCTTATCTGATTTTATTTGTTTTTGTGTCATCTTAAAGATACAAATATAATCTATTTTTATAAATAGATTTTGGATTTTTAAAATTTTTCCTCTGTTTTATTTAATTACTGTTTTGTGATATTTGAATGTTTTACACTTTGGTGGTCATTACAACCTGGCGGTCGATGTTAAAGCGGCGGTAAGACCGCCAACAGGCCGGCGGTAACATTTTTGCAATTACGACCATGGCGGAAACCGCCAACAAAGACAGCCACTTTAACACTCTGACCGCCACGGCGGTACAAACAAACAGCGCGGCGGTCACCGCCAACAGACAGGCGGAGGACAAATTACCGCCCACAGTATCACAACAGGCCAATCCACAAACTTTTCCGGGAGGATTCACCGTGGATAAAAACACGGTGGAAACAGGTTTTCGAAGGGAAAATGCTCACCTCTACACACCCCATGAGGAACGAGGACACCATGGACCCGGAACTCCAAATTCTCCCTCCGATTGTCTTCCTGCTCCTCTACCAGGAGCACGAACGCCGGCGGCAAAGACCACGGTGAGTACTGCATCTACGACACAGGGGAGGCAAAAAACAGGGACACACACACGCAACACCCCCACCCCCACCCTCACCCACAACAACACACACACTAATACAGCATGATACATCAAAGTTACACCGCCCAACCCCCCCGGAAGAATGCAAAGACAATGGAAAATTAGTGTAACCATTGAAATATATTAAAATAAAGTAGGCAAAAATATATATATATACACCATGTACAAAATAAATACCAAGCATAGTAGTCCAGGTAGTGCTCCAATTATGTCCGTGGAACACTTGGCCCACACGGTATGGGCGAGGCCCACACAAGATCCCCAACCATGATGGAGAGAACACTTCAGGGGCATCAGAGAGCAACAAAACAGGCACCTCAGGGGGAGGGAAAGGGGGGGCACCTCTGCCGGTTAAGTGCATGACGCCACATCCACGAGAGGGCCACATGCCCACTGTTCCATCCTAGGGAGTGCAAAGCCACAGTCTCTCAAGTCTCTACAGTGGGTGGGTTGCCCACTGTTCCATCCTGGGGAGTGCAAAGCCACAGTCTCTCAAGTCTCTACAGTGGGTGGTTTGCCCACTGTTCCATCCTGGGGAGTGCAAAGCCACAGCCTTTCAAGTCTCTACAGTGGGTGGTTTGCCCACTGTGCAATCCTGGGGAGTGAAAAGCCACACTCTCTCAAGTCTCTACAGTGGGTGGGTTGCCCACTGTGCAATCATGGGGAGTGCAAAGCCACAGTCTCTCAAGTGGATGACAGTCTCCACTGGTTCTGGAGGGGGCATGGTGCCCAGAGTGCTTCATCCTGATAAGGACAGAGGTAGTGGATGTATCTCTCCACTGGTTCTGGAGGGGGCTTGGTGCTCAGAGTGCTTCGTCCTGCTAAGGATAAAGGTAGTGGATGACAGTCTCCACTGGTTCTGGAGGGTGCTAGGTGCCCAGAATGCTTCATCCTGCTAAGGACAGAGGTAGGGGATGTATCTCTCCACTAGTTCTGGAGGGGGCTTGGTGCTCAGAGTGCTTCGTCCTGCTAAGGACAAAGGTAGTGGATGACAGTCTCCACTGGTTCTGGAGGGTGCTTGGTGCCCAGAATGCTTCTTCCTGCTAAGGACAGAGGTAGGGGATGTATCTCTCCACTGGTTCTGGAGGGGGCATGGTGCCCAGAGTGTTTCATCCTTCTAAGGATAGAGGTAGTGGATGACAGTCTCCACTGGTTCTGGAGGAGGCTTGGTGCCCAGAGTGCTTCAATCTGCTAAGGACAGAGGTAGTGGATGACAGTCTCCAATGGTTCTGGAGGGGGCATGGTGCCCACAGTGCTTTATTCTGCCCGTGAGGTACTCAGTAGCGTCAGTGCCCTTGGCGCTCATGGCCCAGCGGTGCTTGAAACGGAGGTGCCCTGTTCAGCGGTGCTTGAGACGGCGGTGCCCTGTTCAGCGGTGCTTGAGACGGCGGTGCCCTGTTCAGCGGTGCTTGAGACGGCGGTGCCCTTTTCAGCGGTGCTTGAGACGTCAGTGCCCTGTTCAGCGGTGCTTGTGACGGCGGTGCCCTGTCCAGCGGTGCTTGGAGCGGCGGTCCTCTCTGTCCCAGCGGGGCTTGTGCTGGTGGTCCTTCATGGCCCAGCGGGGCTTGTGCTGGCGGTCCTTCATGGCCCAGCTGGGCTTTTGCTGGCGGTCCTCTCTGTCCCAGCAGGGCTTGTGCTGGCGGTCCTTCATGGCCCAGCGGGGCTTGTGCTGGCGGTCCTTCATGGCCCAGAAGGGCTTTTGCTGGTGGTCCTCTCTGTCCCAGCGGGGCTTGTGCTGGCGGTCCTCACTGTCCCAGCGGGGCTGGTGCTGGCGGTGGCCTCCTGGGCAGCTGGGCTGGTGCTGGCGGTCCTCTCTGTCCCAGCAGGGCTGGTGCCGGCGGTGGCCTCCTGGGCAGCTGTGCTGGTGCTGGCGGTGGCCTCCTGGGCCGCTGGGCTGGTGCTGGCGGTGGCCTGCTGGGCTGGTGCTGGCGGTGCTCTCTGTCCCAGCGGGGCTGGTGTTGGTGGTGACCTCCTGGGCAGCTGAGCTGGTGCTGGCGGTGGCATCCTGGGCTGCTGGGCTGGTGCTGGTGGTGGCCTCCTGGGCAGCTGGGCTGGTGCTGGCGGTGGGCTCCTGGGAAGCTGGGCTGGTGCTGGCCTCCTGGGCAGATGGGCTGGTGCTGGTGGTGGCCTCCTGGGCAGCTGGGCTGGTGCTGGCGGTGGCCTCCTGGGCAGCGGGCATGATGGCGGTCTTCTCCTCCGTGCTGCTCTTCCCAGACTTGCTGAGTTTCTTGTGCCCCTTCCCCACCTTGGAAGGTGTCGCAGCTGACTCAACACTCCCACCTGTACCCCTGGGAGCGGCTTTGCTGGCTGGAGTCTTCCCCCTCTCCCGCCGGGCACTGGCCAACTTCTGATGCTTCACAGGTGGGGGACTGTCTGTGCTGTGGCTCCGTGCCACACTGGCTGCCCTAGTGGCCGGTGCACTCAAGATTCTGGTGACTACAGGCACCACTGGTCCCGGAGATGTTGTGGCTGAGGTGCTAGTTCGGGCCCTAGGAGACGGACGGGGTGGGGGAGGTGTGGGAAAGAGGTCAAGGTTGGACAGGAAAAGATTTTTGGGAACATTGGGACGGGTAGCTGGAGGGGGTTTGGGAGTGGAGGAAGAGGCTGTGGTTGTAGGAGGTGTTTGTTTGCTGACTTTGGGTGAAGGTGCATGTGCTGGAGGCTGTCGTGAGGTGGATGGCTGTTGGGTGGGTGTGTGCCTGTGTTTGTGTGTCTTGGGAGGTGGCGTCACAGACACACTGGGAGAGGACACAGGGGAAGTGTGAATGGTAGTGGGATGGTGACTACACGTGAGCGGGGTGTGGTGGTGGGTGTGCTGGTGAAGGTAGTAGTGGCTGTAGAGGTAGTGCATGCAGGTATGAGTGTAGACAAGACTGGGAGGGAGGAGAGAGATGAGGAGGAGGGGGACACAGTGGAGGCAGTGGATATTGGTGTGTCTGCATGTGTGTGATGCTTGCGTGAGTGCTTTTGGGATGTGTGGTGCTTATGTTTGCCTGAGCTTCCCTGGTGTGTTGACGTGTGTGCATGCTGGTCTGTAGGTGTGCTTGTGATAGGCTGGGGTACAGGGGATTGGGTCTGGGTGTAGGAAGGTGGAGGGGGGATGCTAGACTCAGGGGCAATGGCTGCCATCAGTGCTGAGGCCAGAGTCTGAAAAGCTCGCTGAAGGGCTGCCTGACCAGAATGAATGCCCTCCAGGAATGCATTTGTTTGTTGCAACTGCCTTTCTACACCCTGGAGGGCATTCAAAATGGTAGGCTGCCCAACAGTGAGGGACCTGAGGAGGTCAATGGCCTCCTCACTGAGGGCAGCAGGGGTGACTGGGACAGGGCCTGAGGTGCCTGGGGTGAAGGTGATGCCCACCCTCCCTGGTGAACGGGCATGGGGCGAAGGCTGAGGGGCTGCTGGGAGGCCGGTGCTGCAAGGTGGGGTGGCGGGTGTACCTGTAGATGGGGGGGCACAGATGTTGCCGCCACCACAAGGGAGCTCCCATCAGAGGATGTGTCCAGACCACTGGTCTCAGCTCCTGTCCCCGCCGTGGAGCTCCCCTCACCCTCCGTCCCACTGGTGAAGTCTGATTCCGTAGTGTGGCCCTCCATGGCCATGTGGGATGCAGCCCCCTCGTGCTCCGGTGCCACTGCTCCTCCGCCTGATGATGCTAATGCACACAAGAACAGGCAGACCACAAAAAGGGGGGGGCGACAGAAGAAAGACATGTTGAGTGCATGCATTACTGCTACCGTTGGCGGACATGACAGACACAGAAGTCCCCTGCACTACGCCGTGCTCTTGGGCTCCACTGTTCAATTCCTGAGAAATGACCTACTAGGCTATGGACGACATCTGCACACATGGATGACAATGGGGCATAACTAGGTGTACTTGGCACTCTACAGAGGTGCGGTGGGGTGCCACTTGGGCTGCCTTACAGAGGGACCTTGCCTACGGAACTCGCCCTGGCCTAGGGAATCCCACAGCACACCTCCCCCACCCAGACACCTCCACTGCACGCAAAAATCAGCAGAATGCGAGTGTACTCACCCCCTTGTGTCTGCTGTGATGCCCTCAAGCGCCCATCCAACTCCGGTTACGCCACTGCCAGGATCCTGAACATCAGGGGGGTCATGGTGCGACGGGCACCCCTCCCACGTTGGGAGGCCATCCCCAGGTGAGCCTCCGCCGTCTTCTTGCTCCAGCGGCGAATGTCCTCCCATCTTTTCCGGCAGTGGGTGCTCCGTCTGTGGTAGACCCCCAGGGTCCGGACGTGCTTGGCGATGGCACGCCAAATATATTTTTTCTGGTGGGCGCTGACCTACATGATTTGTACAGGGGGAAGAGAAAGTTATTACCAACTGCACCGTCAAAGTGATTGGCCCCCATCCCTACCCTTGCCATGTGGCACATGCACTCACCGTCGTTTCATGCACGCCACACTCTCCCCCCTTCCTTCTTACATCCACCCCTCTCCACACAGGCATAGCCCATACAGCATGCTCCCAGTGTACTTACCTGTTTGTCTGGAGGACAGTAGAGTTGCGTGTACTGGGGGAGGACCCCGTCCACGAGTTTCTCCAACTCCTCTGATGTGAAGGCAGGGGCCCTTTCCCCAGACACTCGAGCCATTGTCTCTTCCAGACCGAGGTCGCAGCAGCACTTGCAGTGTAGGTCCTCTCCTGTCGAAGATCAGGTATTGAGTGGGTTCCCTGGGCCTGTCCGCCCCCTGTCGCACAGCAGCCCTCCCAGTTCCCTTGTATTCGTGGGCCTCCGTCCCCTGGACCGTGTGCCCACTAACACTGCCCCCAGGTCCCTGTTGTTGTTGGGGTGGTGGGTTAGCCTGGGTTCCCTGTAGTGGTGGACACACTGCTGATTGACGTGTCCTTGGCACGGAGGTATGGGCCCGCTGGGTGGGTGCTGTGCTGGTGTTTCCAGAGGATGGAAGCTGTGTGGTGGCCTGTGACTGGGTGTGAGGAACCGACTGTCCTGAGGTCCCCGATGGGCCAGGCTGGTCATCTAGATCCAGTTGGACAGAGGTGCTGTCATCACTGTGGGCCTCTTCTGTTGGTGGTGTGGACATGTGTGGACCCTCCTGTCCGGTGATGTTGGGTAGGGGTCCTGCAGGGGTATAAAAGGATGTTTATTACATCTGTGTGTGGCATGGTGTGCAATAGGTGGGTGACCGTGTACCCCAGTGCTTGCATTCCTGTGTGGGACCTTGTGTGATGATGGTTTAGGGGGGTGTATTGGTTTGTGCAGTGGGCATGCTTTAGTGAAGGGTGTCCATGCTTTGTTGTTGCATGCAGGGCTTGGTGATAGGATATGTGGTTTGTGATGTTGGGACATTTGTGAGGAGTTAGAGTGATGGGGGTGAGGGTGAGGGTGGGGGTATGTGCTGACATGCAGGTAGGGTGGGGGATGTAATAGTTAAGATTTGACTTACCAGAGTCCATTCCTCTACCTACTCCTGCGAGGCCCTCAGGATGCAGCATCGCCAAGACCTGCTCCTCCCATGTTGTTAGTTGTGGGGGAGGAGGTGGGGGTCTGCCGCCAGTCCGCTGAAGCGCCAGGTGGTGTCTTGAGACCACGGAACGCACCTTTCCCCGTAGGTCGTTCCACCTCTTCCTGATGTCCTCCCGATTTCTTGGGTGCTGTCCCACTGCGTTGACCCTGTCCACTATTCTTCGCCATAGCTCCATCTTCCTTGCAATTGAGGTGTGCTGCACCTGTGATCCGAATAGCTGTGGCTCTACCCGGACGATTTCCTCCACCATGACCCTGAGCTCCTCCTCCGAGAACCTGGGGTGTCGTTGCCGTGCCATGGGGTGGTGTAAGTGATGTGTGGGGTGGTGTGTGGGGTGATAAGTGTGCTGATATGTAGTGGTGTGTAGTATGAGGTGCGTGGAAGTTCTGTGGGTGATGGTGTTGTGTGCCTGTGGATGCTTGTATTGTTGATGGTGGTGTCTCTCTCTGGCCTTCGTTCATGATTTGTTGTCGTAAGGGTTTTTGGGTGATGTGGGTGTGTGTTTTATATAGTATTGTGTGTGTGGGAGTGGTGTGTGTATGTGTATCAGGTGTGTGTATTTGAATTGTCCAATGTGGATGTGTTTTGTAGGAGTGTGTGTATTTTGAGCGCGTCAGTGTGTACCACTAATGGAATACCGGGGTTGAAAGACCACTGCGTGGATTCGTGTGTCGTGATGTTGTGGGCGTATTTCTATTGGATTGACGGTGGAGGTTTTGTTATCGCCAGTTCATCACTGACCTTTGGTGTGGCGGACTTGAGTGGGTGTCTGAATTTTGGCGGATTCCGTGCTGTGGGTCATAATAGCTGTGGTGGTTTTCCGCAGCCGCGGCGGTGTGTTGGCGGTCTTCTGCACGGCGGTACGCAGCTTTTACCGCCAAGGTTGTAATGAGGGCCTTTGTCTCCTTAGTTAAGCCTTGTTGCTCGTTGCCAAGCTACCAAGGGTTGACCTGCGTTTAATTTACTGAGATCTGACTGGACCTAAGTGGAGGTTAGTGGCCTATTGCTAAGTGTAGGTACTTACCTGTCCTTTCCAATAACCCATTTTCCAAAACATCTCCTTCAGGAAAAGGAATGAAAGTGGGAAGAATTTTGTTGTAGCATGGATCAAGTAGGGTGGTACAGATGTACTCTTTGGAGGAGATAAGGTTATTTTGCATCCTTGCATTACAAGTCAAGGCTCTCAACCAAGGCACCACCAAATGCAAACCTTTCTGACACCTTCTTTAACTGCTCCTATAGCAGATGCAAATGGGATAGCTTGGCCCATTGTACTGTCCTCCTTGTTAACTTCCCACATGAAAACTTCAAAAGGGAGCAGCATCTGTGTGAAGAATTTGACTAAGATCCATTTGTCTGCATCCATGGTCAGTTTTCTCAATTGTATCAGCTCCTCACAACATATAATAGGGTGAGTTCCAACGTGTTGGCATCTTCTCTATTAGGGCTTCAACTGGTACTCTGTTACCATGCTCAATAAGCTGCGACTGTTTCCGGGCTTTAGAAGAATGGCTGAAATGAGTCCAGCTGCATCTGCAGAAGGTCAGTTTGTTGCTGACTACGTCTTCTTTTTTAAGAAAGTCTTGCACAATCTGGTTAATACAGTGTACCAAACACAGGACTCTCAAATAGTCACCGTCTGCCATGGCCTAGACTATGTTACTGACATTGTCCATGGCAACAAATCCAATTCAAAGACCTCTGGATCGCAGCCATTCAGACACCTTGCTATTAAATATCCCCAAGATGTTTGCAGCTGTATGTGATTTCTCCATGGGGAACATGGCTACTGTTGCTTGCAACTAAACGCTCTTATACATTTTTTCAGGGCCAAGACCTGTAGATAGCTTCTGCTTTATCCCCACAAAAGAGATCCAGTGTGCAGTAATGCACGTCATCAGTCCCCTGACAAGTGGTCAGAATGTCTTTCATCAGGTGGGTAATATGGACAACACTTTGCTGTAAAGCTAGTCCAATAAACTGCAGCACACCATGATGCAGCCATGGACCAGCAACTCTAACAAAATAGGTTAGACTAGAAACATTTCCATTTTTGGCAGATGGCTGCCACAAGCTCTAAGAATCCCACTCCTTCCACAAAAGCAAAAGGGCGGTGGTCCAGCACTAACGTTTTTGCCAGCTTCCCATTGTACAAACATGCCATTTGGTGTTTGTGATCATAGGGCCCCTCCTGCCTAAACATGCCCATAATAGTAGCCTGTATTTTCTTTTTTTCTGGGGCCTGATGCAGATGTCTTTCAAAACATAGTAGGTGGAGACAGACTCAATGTACGTCATGGTGCAGTCACATTATGCCATGGTGTCCCCATATGATTGAGTCTTCCTGTGCCATTGTGAGGTCACTGAAGCGTGTAATTCTGGTGCACTGCTGGGGACAGGGAATGTCACCCTCTCCGTCCTCACCTTCCACCATGATTTGACCATGATTTGACCAGTTGTTGCTGATATTCCCCAGCTCTGCTCACCTTCACCCCTGCAACCATGTTCTGCCATTTTGTTTAGGGTGCTCCTCCCACTGGATTACGTGACGTTTTTTCATATGGGTCATCGCGCCTCCAGTACCATAATGTGAACCACGCTTACCTTGATGAACACTTGCATGGCAAATGGAGCATATCACATAAGCAACTCAGCCTACACTATGTCATCTACACTGAAGGACAGATGGTTCCCATAGCAAAAAATCACACTTGTATTCTCCAAGCACATTCTGCTTTCATAGAGTTCATTTTTGTAGGTCTGCAAGCAGCTATTTTGAAAGAGTGCCCATTGGTACAGGGAAAACTAATTCTCTCACTCTACATCTGTGAAGCGTACAGTGGGGGTCTTTGTTAAGTGTTTTCGATGTAAAGCTAGCATGTGATCCACCTCTTTCAACATGAATATTTCTCCAGTTTGAGCAGAACATAGTTCAGACCCGCAAGTACTACCCATTGATTCAAATTGGAATGTGTTTTATTCAGCCGGTTCTTTGCAACTTGTGGTTAGGACAAAACAGTAGTACTCCACAGCCTGTGCAGCAGTGCAGGGTATAGTTAAAACAGTGAATTTCACCAACAGCACACCCACACCAGAATTCTAGGTGAAAGCACTGCAAAACATGTAGAAATCCATGCCATCATACTTGCATTACAGAGGGTTGATCCACCAGTTCCTACACTTACTGTGCCAGATTCATCCTTCCATGAATGCAATGTATACTTAAACATTGATGCCTGAATGGATTCAAATATTCAAAAAGGAAACCAATTAAGAATAAACAGCTCTTGGGAAAGCTCTCTGTATTATACGACAAGCTTTCACTGGTCCATTTGACATAATCTTTGGGTCATTAAGGAGATAGGAATCATGCCAAAGAGAACAGTGCAACTTAGCAGTGAAGGCTGCAATGCAGACTGTTAAACTAGCAGCGATAGCCAGCTTTCAAATCAAGATCAACACAATTATACTAGCAGTGATACAGGCAATAGTAAAATGTGAAACATCTGTAGTCAGCTTTCCTTTTAAATAGTCCTACACCTGAAATTCAGGTAACACTTCTGTGATTTCCATACCTGGACTGGTGGTAGGAAAATACTTATTAAGCTGTCTAGGTTAGAGCTGATTAAAGCAGCCCAAGAGGGGTTAGCTTCAGCTCATATGTGCTAAACGTCTCACAGCATTGCTAAAAGTGGCCCAGTTTACTTACAGAAAACTGATACTATATATGACAATATAATATTTGTCAATGGATTAAAGTTTCTATTGTTAGAAGATCTGAGCAGACTCCCTTCCCCCTCGTAGTCTAAAATCTACCATTTAGAATGTTATGCTTGGACACGTCAGGCAAAAAAATTCTGTCATTTGATATAAGCACATATCAGTGACTTTTGATTTATGTTCTCAATTTGTAGGAGCCTGGCAGCAGGAAAATGCAGGTGTTTGAGCAGTCATAAATGACTTGCAGTGTCTTATAGACATGGGGGAAGTTCATACATCTTATTCAGAAAATGGTCCTGCATTTGCCTCAAAAGCTTACAGGGGTGCTATGTCTGCATTAGGAGCATGTCAGCAATTCAATAAGCCATTTTGATTAGGGAGTAACAGGTTAATTGAGCAGGGTAACAGCACACCTAAATAAGCCCTGACTGCTTGAGTGCGTAGTACATGTCTTAGTTGTTCACTTTATCACCTGTATAGAATAGAGAGCATTAAATACGTTGTTCATCTTATCACCTGTATAGAATAGAGAGCATTAAATACCATGCCTAGAAGAGTATTTTTGTGGCTCCAATCCATGCAAATTACTCTTTGGAGTGCCTATGTCTGTACCTGAACTAGACAATCCTGGAAAGTTGGGGGATGAAAAGAAATTTGACCTTAGCCAACATTTGAATATTTTTCAGAATGTTCAAATGATCAGAGTTATTCAATTCAGAGCATTTTGAATCCATCACCAGCAAACAAAGGGTGTCACCAGTTACTGATTGATGGGTTACCCAAGTATGTCATCTAGTTTGACAAAAGATTCACGATAAACAAGCGTCCCGTAGACCAGCCATTCCAGTTCTTGGGGTAAAAGGCACACAAACTGTAATCTGTCTGATTCAAAGAAAAGCATAAAAATAGACAAGTATCTATTGACCATATTAAGAAGCACTATGTGGCCAGCCTTCATAATGTCCAGGAGCAGACCCTCCTGTATACCAAAAAGAATTCAGAGTATAACCTTGCTACCTGTCCCCACTCTAAATGAAATTTCCCTTGAAAGGTAGAGTAGCATCACTAGCTTTAGTCCCAAGCTGGGTATATTGAAGTCTCCTGTGTCTCCATCTTTACACCAAACAGCAGACCTAGGGAAGATTATGATGCTACAATTTCAAAATTTGTTGATGTTCCAATCAACCTCATGGTTTTCTATAAAACCCTGCATGAGTCAACATTGATTGAGATTATTTTTTGTGAAAAACAATGCTGTATGAGAATGAGTTGAGTTTTGCATGGATTCATTTTCAACACATTCCCCAGACACTCTATGCCATTTATTTATCTTGCTTATCATTTGTTTCATGATGGGTAATACCACCATGATCCTACGTTATGATTTCTAGAGGACTGTTTCTTTTCATGATGTGGCTTATAACACTGACTTGTGTTGTGCTACTACTAAAGGGGCAGTGTGCCCTTGAAGTAACAGTACCACAACCAATTGTTCAAGAATTATAAGCATGTATAGATCTCTACGCTGGTTTGAGAAAGGATTCCTTATCAGTTTTGAGACCCATTGCAATTGACATATATTTGAAAGCTACAGTGAATGATGTGATTATGATTGGTTCAATTACAGATTTCTGGGACACAAAGGGTCATTATGAGTTTGGCGGTCTTTTGGGAAGAACGCCGCTGTGGCGTCCACCAAAAGACTGCCATGCTGGTGGTAATCCGACCGCCATATTAAGAGTTACACTGTGAAGTCTGCCAAAAACAGCCACATTTTCAAAACTGCCAGGACACTGGAGGACAGAAAAGAGGTGGTTCCACTACCAGCACCGCCAGCCTGACAAAAATAATCCCATCAGATTATGATCCACAAATCACAACAGCAGTTTTTCAATGGTGGAAAACAATTGGCGGTGTGAACTGCAGTGGCCCAATTCACAGCACACTGAACACAAGACCACATCTGATAGTTTGAATACCCCACACCTGACACACATCCACACACTTGACACACCTACACACTCATTATACAACGCACCCATACACAATGCATAAACCTTTCCAAACAAATGCCACACATAGCCACAGAGGAGCAATAACCAAAATAGATTTCTGAAAACAACTTCTGGCACCTATACACATTTCACCACGCATACATCGCACACCTGCACAACACACAATTTACTTTTACACACAACAACCATCACCCACTCACGGCACCAACAACTCATCACTTATAGTTTTTCAGCCTTTTTCCTTTAACACTACCTCAACGTCATTATCACCACTACTATGAGCCCACAAAACACCCACGTTTCACTGATGATGAGTTGAGGGTCATGGTGGATGAGACTGTCAGGGAAGAGCCACATTTGTTCAGAGCACAGCTTCAGCAAACATCACTAGCCAGGAAAATGGAGATGTGGCAAAGAATAGGTGACAGGCTCAATGCTGTATGCACCTATCCACGCACAAGAGAGGACATCAGGAAGAGGTGGAAGGACCTCCGGGGGAAGGTGCATGCCATGGTATCTAGGCACCAGATGGTGGTACTCAAGACTGGCCAGAGGCCCCCAGCTCTTCCCCCTACTTTCACTTCTTGGGAGGAGAAGGTCTTGGACATACTGCATCCTGAGGGTTTGGCAGGAATACCTGGGAGAGTGAAGTCTGGTAAGTCCCCACAACATTCATGTCACCCAATTGTTTTGTCCTGCATGTTCCCTCACCATCTTACCCCACCTGAATTAACAAACAACCCACCACACCTCAGACCAAATACAGGTCAATGTATATTGTTTTTCCCATACTGTGTCCCTACTCTGACACTATTGTGCAGTGTCCAGCTTTTTTTTCATGTAAGACACTTCACTAGGTAATAAAGGTGAACACCCATGTCAATAGCCAGACAACATAAGATGGTATCAGCAGTCTAATGACTACCAAACTAATTTCATATCTTTAAGCATGGTGTATGGTATTGAAATTACACAGTCTTATGTTGTACTAAGTACGATTTTGCAGCAGCTGTCATTGTCATTTCTGGGGACCATGTTAAGGCACTGTGTGTATCTCACACAACATCACTAATACTCTAAATGAAACATCAGTTGTTGTATCACTCACTTCAATTCTGTGATCTACTTCTCCCACTGGTAACCTTGCCATTGCCACCAAGGAGAGCATACCAGAGACTGCCACTACCCCTCTGGATGAAGGCCCCAGAGAGGACAACACCCCTGGATGTGGGGACACTGAGGACGAAGCTGGCCCATCAGGGACACCTGGTCAGTAAACAACTGTCAGCCTTACCATACCCACAGCGACTCCTCCTAGCTCTGTTGCTTCAACATTACAGGCAAGCATTCACCCGTAATCCTGTTTCCCAAGGACTGTTTTATCCATTGTGTGTCCCCCAGTACAGGTATATGAGTCTCACCATGTCACCCCTGACAGTGATGGTCCTGCCACCACTGGAAGTGGGCACACTGTGCCAGGCACACATGCATGTGGGGGTAGGGTGTGTGGGAGGGATGGTGTGGGCCAGACGATGGGGGCTCCAAGGGACAATACTGACCAGTATACCATCTTCCAAGTCCTGGAAGCCTACCAAAATTCCCAAGGCATGATGGGCCAGGTAGTCACCATGATGGGGGAGATCCAACCGCTGCAGAGGGACAACTACCAGGAAGTTGTTCAGCAGTGACTGGGACAAAATGCCATCCTGGCTTCGATTGCTGGGGTGCTGGGGACAATAATACTACCATGAGTAGGTCTGCCACACAACATCAGGCCTCTTCCACTAGTAATGACTCTCCAGGCCCTTCAGTATCTGTGACTTCTAGTAGAATGGAGGCTCTGCCAGGGGAATAACATGCCTCAGACAGCCCACCCTTTGTAGCAGCGGACCCCCTCGCAAACTTAGACGTCCACCCAGACAACCAGAAGGAGCAGATGCCAAGACCCAACCCACTGCCAGGACGTAAACCTCCCCTGATTGGTTCCCCTTGTGTGCCACAGATACACCCTGTTGACTGTTCTGAAATCTAACTCCATTTTCCTGTGGTGCAAGGACTCTGGACTTGTGTTTTCTAATGGTATAGCAGCTACTCTGATGATTTCAGCGACCATGACGGAATCCATCACTGTTTACTTTGTGTTTTTTGGGATACTGTTGGAAAATGGGTTACTGGTAAGGGCAGGTAAGTACCTACACTTAGCAATAGGCCACTAACCTCCACTTAGGTCCAGTTAGGTCTCAGTAAATTAAACCCAACTCAACCCTTGGTGGCTTGGCAATGAGCGACAAGGCTTAACTTAGGAGACAGAGTGTAAAGCATTCAAATATCACAAAACAGTAATTAAATAAAACACAGGAAACAGTTTAAAAATCCAAAATCAATTTATTCAAATAGGAAATATTTTTAGCTTTAAAATAACACAAAAACGAATAAATTCGGATAAGGGGAACGGGAGATATGAATTTGTAAAGAATTATTACTTTCTAGCGCATAGAAAAACAAACGCGCCAATCTGGTCATCTGGTCGCACCTCGACCGGGGTAAAGTCAAAGTTTAAGGCTGACCGCGATGGAGCCCGGCTCGGCTACAGCCGGCGGGAGGCCTCGGTCAAACGTTTACCTTAGGACTTAGTCGTTTTTCTGAAGATTTTCTTCAGCGAGATGAACCTGCCAGTCCAATCCAACCTCCTGGAACTCTTCCTCGGAAACACGTTGCGGGAGCCCTCGTGGAGATTTTTACCTTCGGACTTAGTCATTTTTTTGAGGTGAAAATCCTTCGACCGGGACAAACCTGGATCTTGGTCCGACGTCCTTGGAGCCCTCCTCGGATACACTGGCTGGGAGGTCCCGGTCAACTTCCTACGTTCGGACTTAGGCTCTCATTACAATCCTGGCGGTAAATCCCGCTTTCCGCCATGCAGAAGACCGCCAACATACCGTTGCAGCAGCCGAATTCCGCTACAGGTATTACAACTCACAGCTTGGAATCTGCCACAATACAGACACCCACACAAGTCCGCCACACCAAAGGTCAGTAATGAACTGGCGATACCAAAACCTACACCGTCATGCCAACAGGAATATGCCCACAGTATCACGACCGAATAATCAACGCGGCGGTCTTTCAACTGCGGTAAGCCATTGGCGGTACACACCGCCGCTCTAAAAATACACACACATTTACAAAACAGCCCCACATTGGACAATTCAAAATACACACACCTGACACACATATCACACCACACCCACACACCCAATCCAATATAAAGTACACACCCACATCACCCACAAACCCTTACAGCCACAATTTTAAAAGAAGGCCAGAGAGAGTGATTAGCTAACACAACACCAGCATCCACAGACACACAACACCATCACTTATACAACATCCACGCACCTCAAACAACACACACCAACACATCCCCTCACACATCACAACAGACAGCACCTCACACATCACCCACACCACATCATGGCACCTCAAAGACACCCCAGGTTCTCTGAGGAGGAGCTCAGGGTCATGGTGGAGGAAATCATCCGGGTAGAGCCACAGCTATTCGGATCACAGGTGCAGCAAACGTCCATTGGAAGGACGATGGAGCGATGGCGGAGAATTGTCGACAGGGTCAACGCAGTGGGACAGCATCCAAGAGCACAGGATGACATTAGGCAGAGGTGGAACGACCTACGTTCCGTGGTATCCAGACACCAGATTGCTGTACAGACGACTGGCGGTAGACCCCCACCTCCTCCCCCACAACTAACAACATGGGAGGAGCAAGTCTTGGCAATAATGCATCCTGAGGGCCTCGCAGGAGTTTCAGGAGGACTGGACTCCGGTAAGGCAAATCTTTACTACTTTATCCTCCCACCCCACCTGCATGCCATCACATACTCCCACCCTCACCCTCACACCCATCACACCAACAACCCACAGATACCCCACTAACACAGCCCACACATCCCAAAATCAAGCCCTTCATGTAACACCAATGCATGGACACCCATCACCAAAGCATGTCCAGTAGAGAGACTCACTCATGCCCCAAAATCACCAGTCACACAAGGGCCACAGCAATAATGCAAGCACAGGAGTAGAGGTTAACTCACCCATTGCACAAGATGGCACACACAGATACTAACATGCATTCACAGCCCAACAGGACCCCTACCCAACGTCACCGGACAGGAGGTGCCAGACATATCCAGTCCCCCAACAGAAGAGGCCCACAGTGATGACAGCAGCTCTGCACGCCTGGATCAAGATGACCAGCTCGGCCCATCAGGGACCTCGGACAGTCGGTTCCCCTGACACAGTCACAAACCATGACTGAACCTCCCCCCTCAAGTAACACCACCACAGCACCCACCCAGCGGGCCCATCCCTCTTTCCCCAGGACACGTCAATCAGCAGTGTGTCCACCACTACAGGGAACCCAGGCAACCCCACTAACATAGGACGATCAGGGACCTGGGGGCAGTGGCAGTGGGCACACGGTTCAGGGGACAGAGGCACAGGATAACAGGGAAGCTGGGAGGACTGCTGTGCGACAGGGGAAGGACAGGCCCAGGGAACCAACTCTCCACGAGGCACTCTCCAACATCATGGGAGCTTACCACCATTCCCAGGAGACCATGGGCACGGTACTGGCCAAGTTTCAGGAGACTCAGCGGCTGCAGGAGGAACACTACCTGGGAATGAGGGAGGACTTGAAGTCCATCAACACCACCCTGGTCACAATTGCAGGGGTGCTGGAAGACCTTGTTAACACCAGGAGGGACACAGTGGCACACCAATGGGCCCCTGACACTAGCCTGGACGATGAACAGCCCTCCACCTCCGCCGGCGCTAGTGGACAGGAGGCACCGCCACAGGAACAACAGGCCACCAGCACCCCACCCACTGCAGAAGGAGAACCACCCCGCAAACGGTCCCTGAGATCCAGAAACAAGACAGAGAACATTGCCAAGACCCCCACTAGGAAATAAGACCCCCCTGAATGTCACCCTTCTGTCCCACTTTGTCACCCTGTCCACCTTAAACTGCCATTGCTCCGCTTCCTATGTGCCACTGGACAATGCACCTGTAGAAACAAATAGTCTGGACTCTGCCATGGACATTCCTCCACCATCACCCCAGCCCATTTCACACCCCCCTCCACTTATTTGCACAGAAATAAACACACTTGAATCACAAAACAATCTGGAGTCTATCTGTGCTTTCACTAATGTGTAATTGAAAAACCTCTGGAATATAGCCATGTCAATGTACTTGTTCACATATCAATGTAACACAGCTGTAGGCCAGCAGTAAACATAGCCGAGGGCACAAAGTGGGACCCAGATCTGTGAAATTGAAAGGCAAAGTAACAAGTCAGGGTCCATACACTGAGTGAAAAATGACAAACTTATTCTAGCTCCAACAATAGTATGAGATGTGGGAAGCAGTTACATCTTCTTACCTGTGTCTCACTGAAAGTATTGCATGATGATGTTGTTTCGGTTGTCGACATCTTCTTCTTCTGCCTCCTCTTCTTCACTGTCCACAGGCTCCACAGCTGCCACAAGACCACGATCTGGCCCATCCTCCTGCAGAAAAGGCACCTGGCGTCGCAAAGCCAGGTTGTGCAGCGTACAGCAGGCCACGATTATCTGGCACACCTTCTTCGGTGAGTAGTATAGGGAGCCACCTGTAAGATGGAGGCACCGGAATCTGGCCTTCAGGATGCCAAAGGTGCATTCTATAATCCTCCTAGTTCGCCCATGCACCTCATTGTAGCGTTCCTCTGCCCTTGTCCTGGGATTCCTCACTGGGGTCAGTAGCCATGACAGGTTGGGGTAACCAGAGTCAACTGCAAATGTCGAGGGACAACTGTTAGATGGACACTAACCCTTAGGGACAACCCCATACCCAGACACCTACAGTATGTCAACTGTGTTGGGACCTTGAGCTCACCTATTAGCCACACATGGTCCCTCAGGAGTTACCCCATCACATAACGGATGCTGCTATTCCTCAAAATGTGTCATGCACAGAGCCAGGATACTTGGCATTCACATGGAAGATGTACTGGTCTGCCAAACACACCATCTGGACATTCATGGAATGGTACCTTTTCCGGTTTCTGTACACCTGTTCATTCCTGCGGTGGGGGACAAATGCTACATGTGTACCATCAATGGCACCAATGATGTTGGGGATATGTCTCAGGGCATAGAAGTCAGCTTTCACTGTGAGCAAATCCTCCACCTGAGGGAAAACGACATAGCTGCGCATGTGTTTCAGCAGGGCAGATAACACGTTAGAGAACATTGGCTGGGACATCCCTGATGCCATGGCCACTGTTGTTTGAAAAGACCCACTGGCCAAGAAATGGAGTACAGACAGAACCTGCACTAGAGGGGGATTTATGTGGGATGGCGGATAGCTGAAATCAGGTCTGGCTCGAACTGGTCACACAGTTCCAGGATTGTTGCACGATCAAGTCTGTATGTGATACTGATGTGTCTCTCTTCCATTGTCGACAGGTCCACCAGGGTTCTGTACACTGGAGGATGCCGCCATCTCATCACCATGCCCCAGCAGACGTGCCCAATGGAGGAGAACAGCGAGCAGAGGGTCTTCCAACACTTAGATATCACAATGTGTTATTTGGTAAAATGTTGGAAAATCGCAATCTGCCGATATCTGTCTGTATTCCAGGCCTAATTAGGTGTGACGCAGTTTTTTTCCATCCCATGTGGCCCCCTGAAATGGCAACTGCCTGACCTGTAAGGTGGGACAAGGGGCAATGAGGTAACTGCGCTGGCCTTGGACACAGTCGCGGTGGGCGGTCGAAGACCGCAGCACAATTCAGCATTGGTTAACATTGGTCCCTATGGGTCCAGGAACCAATGACGATGTACGCCAGCGGTGACGGTACGCACCTCCTCAGACGTGGCCGCCATTTTCTTACTGTTCACTCACTTGATACCTGACCTTCAACAGGAGAGGACCTACACTGCAAGTGCTGCTGTGACATGTGTCTGGAAGCGACGATGGCTACAGTGTCTGGGGAAAGGGCCCCTGCCTTCACTTCGGAGAAGTTGGAGAAACTGGTGGATGGGGTCCTCCCCCAGTACATGCAACTATACGGTCCTCCAGACAAACAGGTGAGTACACTGTGAACATGGTGGATGGTACCTGAGTGTATGGAGTGTCGTGGATGGGAAAGGGTGGGGAGGGGGACAGGCCAGCATGTCAGGATTGTGTGTGTATGTATGGCTGGGCCAGGGTGGGAGGTGTTTGGCAATGCGTGAGATGAAATGTACAGGCTAGAAACATCCATTTTTACTTCACTTTTCCTCTGCGTCAGACCCTCTAGAAGAAGGGTATTTGTGTGCCATCACCAAGGACGTCCGGACCCTGGGGGTCTACCATAGATGGAGCACCCACTGCCGTAAAAGATGGGAGGACCTGCGCCGCTGGAGCAAGAAGAAGAGCAAGAAGATGGCGGAGGCCCAGCTGGGGATGGCCTCTCAATGTGGAAGGGGTGCCCGTCGCACTATGACCTCCCTGATGTACCGGATCCTGGCGGTGGCATATCCGGAGTTGGATGGGCACTTGAGGGCATCACAGCAGCCACAAGGGGGTGAGTATACTCTCATTCAGCTGACTCTGCACGTTTAACGAGGTGTCTGGGTGGTCGAAGTGGGTTCCCCTAGGGCAGGGCGAAATTGGTAGGCTAGGTCCCTTGTTAGGCAGGCTCTGTGGCACCCGAACCCCACTACTGGTAATAGCCATCTACACCTAGTCAGGCTCCTGTGACTTCCAGGTGTGCAGCAATTGGTCTTAGGCCTCATCCCCCATGGGCATGTGAATTTGTTAGGAACTGTTAGTGCATAGCTTAGTGCAGAGGGCTGCTCCCTCTGTGTTGTATCCACCAACAGTTGTGTTGTTGCATGCACTGAACATGTATTTCTTCTGTCTCCCCCCTTTTTGTTTTGTCTCCCTGTTCTTGCGTGCAATAGAATCATCTGGCTGAGGAGCAGTGGCACCGGAGCAGGAGGGAGCTGCAACCCACATGGCCCTGGAGGGTGAAGCAACGGAGTCTGAAGCCACCAGTGGGACAGAGGGTGAGGGGAGCTCCATGACGGGGACAGGAGCATACACCAGTGACAGCGACTCCTCCTCTGATGGGAGCTCCCTTGCGGTGGCGGGCACCTCTGTGCCCACCACATCAACAGGTACAGCTGCCACCCCCCCTACCAGCAGCCCCTCAGCGTGTGTCCCATGCCCGCTCACCCAGGAGGGTGGCATCTCCTTTGCCCCAGGCACCTCAGGCCCTGCCCCAGTCAGCCCTCCTGCCCTAAGTGAGGAGGCTATTGACCTCCTGAGATCCCTCACTGTTGGGCAACCTACAATTTTGAATGCCATCCAGGGTGTTGAGAGGCATTTGCAGCAAACAAATGCATACCTGGAGGGCATTCATTCTGGGCAGGCGGCCAAACAGAGAGCATTTCAGGCTCTGGCCTCAGCACTGATGGCAGCCATTGACCCTGTGTCCAGCCTCCCCTCTCCAACTTCCTCCACCCCAACCAAATCCCCTGTACCTCAGCCTATCCCAATCACACCATCAGACCAGCATGCACACTCATCAACACACAAAAGTGGACATGGCAAACATAAGCACCACACATCCCACGAGCACTCACACAAGCACCATCCCCATGCAGACACAGCAACATCCCCTGCCTCCACTGTGTCCCCCTCCTCCACGTCGTCCTCCTCCCTCACCAAACACCACTCACCTGCAATCACCACCCCCACTACCATGCACACATCCCCAGTGTTCTCTCCCAGTGTGTCTGTGAGCCCTCCTCCCAAAGTACACAAACGCAGGCACACACCCACCCAACAGCCAACAGCCATCCACCTCACAACAGCCTCCGGCCCATGCACCTTCACTCAAATTAAGCAAACGTACACCTCCTAAAACCACTACCTCTTCCTCCACTCCCAACCCCCTCCATCTTCCCATCCCAGTTGTCTAAGAAGCTTTCCTGGCTAACATTGACCTCTTCCCTACACCTCCCCCCGTTCCTTCCCCTAGGGCCAGGCTTTCCAGGTCCCAGCCCAGCACCTCAGCCACCAAATCCCCAGACACAGTGGTGCCAGAAACTGCGGGGTCATCGAGTGGGCCACCCATCAGGGCTGCCAGTGTGCCACCATGCGAGGCCAAGGGCATTCCGGCACCTGCCAAGGTGAAGAAGGTGCCCACATCCCGGAGGGAGAAGCCGCACCTACCAGCCACCAAGGGCTCCTCCAAAACAAAAGGGGACAGTGGCAAGACACCTGCGGCACCATCAAAGGTGGGGAAGGGACAAAAGCAGAAGAGCAGGTCAGGACAGTGCACGGTTGCACCGACTGAGGGACTAGTGTCACCCCTTCTGTCAACGACTACACCAAACTGTACAGCGGCGAACACCGCAACCTGCACCGCCACCAGCACCGCCACCAGCACTGCCACCTGCACAGCCACCTGCACCACCAGCTGCATGTCTGGAGCCTCAGCAACAGACCCCAGCATCTTCCCCAGTGGGCAGCCATCCGAGGCTGCAGGAGGCGTCTTGCTGTGTCCCTCAACAGGTGCTGACACATGCACCACCGACAGCACCGCCGCCACAGACACCGCTGCAAGCACCGCCACCAGCCCCGCAACGTGCTCGGACAGTGGCACCACAGCTGACATTGCTACCATCCCCAGTGGGCAGCCGTCCGAAGCTGGAGGAGACTTCTTGGACCCTGCCCAGCTTCCATGAGGCATGTCTCTCATCACTGTTTGCACCTGCAGGTGGAAGGTAAAGCCGCAGCAGGGTGGGGTATGTCTCTGCCTCCATGGCGTATCATGCTACCTGTTCCTAGGCAATCTCGTGGCACACACACCCAGGTGAGGGAATGGGACCTGCCACACTGCATGTGGAGCACTCTGGGCACCAAGCCCCCTCCAGAACCAGTGGAGAATCACATCCACTACCTCAGTCCTTGGCAGGATTAAGCACTCTGGACACCAAGCCCCCTCCAGAACTAGTGGAGACTGTTATCCACTTGAGAGACTGTGACTTTGCACTCCCCAGGATAAAGCAGTGGGAAACTCACCCATTGGAAAGACTTGAGAGACTGTGGGGGTCATTCTGACCCTGGCGGTCACCGACCGCCAGGGCCAACGACCGCAGAAGCACCGCCAACAGGCTGGCGGTGCTTCCATGGGCATTCTGACCGCGGCGGTACAGCCGCGGTCAGAAACGGGAAACCGGCGGTGTCCCGCTGGTTTCCCGCTGCCCCAGGGAATCCTCCACGGCGGCGCTGCAAGCAGCGCCGCCATGGGGATTCCGACCCCCTTACCGCCATCCTGTTCCTGGCGGCTTTCACCGCCAGGAACAGGATGGCAGTAATGGGTGTCGTGGGGCCCCTGGGGGCCCCTGCAGTGCCCATGCCAATGGCATGGGCACTGCAGGGGCCCCCTAACAGGGCCCCACATTGATTTTCAGTGTCTGCCAAGCAGACACTGAAAAGCGCGACGGGTGCCACTGCACCCGTCGCACGCCTTCAACTCCGTCGGCTCCATTCGGAGCCGGCTTCCTCGTTGAAGGCTCTTTCCCGCTGGGCCGGCGGGCGGCCTTCTGGCGGTCGCCTGCCAGCCCAGCGGGAAAGCCAGAATGGCCGTCGGTCATTCGGCGGCTCCCGCCGGGCGTGCAGTTACCGCCGCCGGCGGGAGTCGGAATGACCCCCTGTGTCTGTGCACTCCCCAGGATAAAGCAGTGGGCAAACCACCCACTGGAAAGACTTGAGAGACTGTGGCTTTGCACTCCCCAGGATAAAGCAGTGGGCAACCCACCCACTGGAAAGACGTGAGAGACTGTGGCTTTGCACTCCCCAGGATAAAGCAGTGGGCAACCCACCCACTGGAAAGACTTGAGGGACTGTGGCTTTGCACTCCCCAGGATAAAGCAGTGGGCAACCCACCCACTGGAAAGACTTGAGAGACTGTGGCTTTGCACTACCCAGGATACAGCCATGGGCATGGAGCCCCCTCGTGCAGCAGTGTTGTTGTGCGTTCATCTAGCTGAGGTGCCCCCCTGCCCTTCCCCCTGCGGTGCCTTTTTAGTTTCGATCTGATGCCCCTGCAGAGTTCTCTACGTTTCGAGTCAGGTATCTTGTGTGGGATTCGCCCATGCATTTTGGGACCACTGGTCCACGGACAATGATTGGTACACTATCCGGACCTGTGTAGTTGGTGTACATGTTTGTATATACTGATTTTTTAAATTTCACTATCTGATTTTTCATGATTACAATTGTTACAATCATTTAATTTTGTCCTTGCATTCTTCCAGGGGATGAGGAGGTGTATATGTAATGTTGCTGCATGTATTTGTGTGTATGGTGTTGTGGGTGAGGGTGGGGGTGGGGTTGTTGCATGTTGAATGTGTGTGTCACTCTCTTTTCCCTCCCCCCTCCCCTGTGTTGTAGGTGCAATTCTCACCGTGGTCGTTGATGGCATCTGTCCTGCTCCTGATACACCAGGAGGAAGACCAGCATGGGCAGCACGTGTAACTCGGGCACCATGGCGTCCTGGTTCCTCGTTGGGTGTCGAGAGGTGAGTGGTTTCTCTTCTGTATACTGTTTCCACCGAGCTTTTGATAGCATTTGTTCTGCTCCGGAAAAGGTGGCGGATAGGCGTGTTGAAATACATTGGGCGGTACTTTGTCCTCCTCCTGTCTGTTGCCGGTTACCGCCGTGGTGTTTGTTTCTACCGCCGTGGCGGTTGGAGTGTTAAAGTTGCTGTCTATGTTGCCAGTTTGTGGTTCCATTTTTTTTCCGCTTGCCTGTTGGCGGTATTACCGCTGCTTTAACAGCGTCCTCCAGGGTTGTAATGAGGGCCTTAGTCTCTTTTTTGGGAGATTTTCTTCACCGGGATGAACCTGCAAGTCAGGCCAGGTCGCATTGAGGCAAGCCGGCTAGAGTTGCCGCGGCACTTCGGTCCCTCTAATGAGCTTTTTTCCAAAAGTACTCCAAAGTTCTCTAAACTTCTGGATCTTCCTCCAGATGTTCTTTTAAGGTTCTTTTGGGGTCCACAGCTCACCCCAAGGTTCCAGAAGCTCTGAGATGCTCCTTGGGGGTGTGGCTACAACTCCCAGAATGCACCTGGTGCAAACTCCTTTTTGGCCACTGGACAGTGGTCAGCTGGTTGGTTTCCTCAGGAGTTGGTGCAGGGACTCTGGTTAGAAAGTTGTCACCTGTAGCAAACAGGGAGTCCCTCCTTGAACCAGATGAAGCCAGGCAAAGTCCTTCTTGTGGTGAAGCCCAAGTGTGCAGCTGGTGCAGTCCTTCAGAGTGCAGGGTCCAGGTGAGGCCAGGGGTCCAGCAGGGCAGTCCTTCTTCTCCTGTAGTTCTTCCTTGTTGGAATCTGATGGGGATCTGCAGTGTGGTTGCAGGTCTGCCAGTTTTATCCGTGCTCCTGGGTGAAAAACAGGGGGGGTCCTGGTTCTCCAATCAGGGGCAGGGTCCTTCCTCCTGTGATGACCACTTCCTGGGAAGTGTGGCAAAAATCAATCCCAGGGAGCAACATTCCTCAAAAATCCATCATGGCTGAAAGTGATTTTTGGAGGTTACATTTGGCTGAGCCCACCCACTTGTGTGGCTAAAAATCCTAAACACACCCCTCTCCTGCCCTCTCCTAATCTAATCAAGGGGGCACCTAATTGTCTGGGTTTTCAGGATGAGAGGGTGTTGCTGGGTTGCTCCAAATGTCCTTCTCTGCCTTTGAAAATCAGTTTGGCAGCCCTCCCCATTCCTGCCTCACCATCTGCTGAGGGGAGAGCTCCTCCCAAAGGCACATCTCTTTGTGTGGAGCCAGGCCACTTCACACCTCATCAAGGCAGCCTGGCCAGGCTGCGTGAGGCTGGCCAATCCGAGCACAGCAGCAAAAACACTGCACGGCTGAAGTTGGCAACTTTTCAGGTAAAGATTAAAACTCTTTACCTGAACAAGTTATATTAAATACAACAACTGGAAGTTGTGGGATTTATTATAACAATGAATTTGATACCAAACATCTGGTATCTGTTACTTAAGGGGACTTTTAAAATTAAAATAAAGGGGGTCATTCCGACCCCGGCGGTCAAGGACCGCCGGGGCCGGGGATGCGGGAGCACCGCCAACAGGCTGGCGGTGCCCCGCAGGGCATTCTGACCGCGGCGGTTTGGCCGCGGTCAGAAGAGGAAAACCGGCGGTCTTCCGCCGGTCTTCCGCTGCCCTGGGAATCCCCCATGGCGGCGCATTCCGATCCCCTCACCGCCATCCTGTTCCTGGCGGCTCCGACCGCCAGGAACAGGATGGCGGTGAGGGGTGTCGTGGGGCCCCAGGGGGCCCCTGCAGTGCCCATGCCAATGGCATGGGCACTGCAGGGGCCCCCGTAAGAGGGCCCCACTTTGTATTTCAGTGTCTGCTTTGCAGACACTGAAATACGCGACGGGTGCCACTGCACCCGTCGCACAAACCCACTCCGCCGGCTCCATTCGGAGCCGGCTTCCTCGTGGGGAGGGGTTTCCCGCTGGGCTGGCGGGCGGCCCTCTGGCGGTCGCCCGCCAGCCCAGCGGGAAAGCCAGAATGGCCTCCGCGGTCTTTCGACCGCGGAGCGGCCATTTGGCGGCTCCCTCCAGGCGGGCGGCTCCCGCCGCCCGCCGGGCTCAGAATGAGCCCCAAAGTCTCCCCATTCTAGCCTATGGAGGCCATTCACTACAATGAGGGAAAAACTAATCTGTCTGTTTTACCTCACCAGGGCTCACACAACTATGTTATAAGATCCCTGCTTATAGTTACATGGCACCCAGCACCAGGGGCACATAGGGCACAACTTAGGGGTGACTTATATGTCAAAATAAGGTAGTTTAAGACTTCGGAACTACTTTTAATTCCAAAGTCGAATTTGCATGTAACTTTAATTTAGAAGCAGCCAGCAAGGCAGGCCTGCCTTTGAAATGACATTGGGCACCTCGGCAGTGCACCTATGGGGGCACTACCTATGCTGGGGTCCCTAAACCTCCATACCCTACCATATACTAGGGACTTATAGGTAGGTTAACTTTGCCAAATATAATTAGCCTAATTTGCATATCCACTTTACACAGGGCACTGGCCCTGGGACTGGTAAGCAGTACCCAGGGCACAGCCAAGAGTCAGTAACCACCAGTACCTGTCCAAAACGTTTGGGCGTGACCAGGGCAAAAAGGAGGACTTTCCTATCCTATTCACACTATTCACATATATTGTGTGCATTCCTCAATAAATAACACTTTCACAAAGGTCCTGTGTAAGTGTCATTCATCAACCATGTACAACTTTCATCTATGCCAACTAAAGCATCAATATGTCCCTCCACATTGTACAACCTTTGTTATGGACATCACAAGTGTACTCTATCACCAGCAAACTCATTACATTGGGATTGTAACATAGACAGAAGCCAATACAGCTGTATTCTACATCTTAATACCTTTATTCCAAACAGCATATAGAATAGTACTGCTAGTGACTTATGATTGTCAGCTTAAGTGTCATACTCTATTAACCCATAGGATAGAGAAGTTAGGGACTTGTCAGTCTTCCTACAGGCCAGGAGGCATACAGATTAATCCTTTGTAACACTGTGTAAAGCCTTATCACATACCAATACCTTAGCTTCCTAATAATCATACCCCATGATACAGACAGTGATCAGTACTGATGTCCTCAGTCCAGGGACTTTTCACTTACATTGGTCACATACCTGTAGGCTTGCCACTCACCTATGTCAGTCCACAGATACATGCATATTGGTCTGCAAAGTAGGAGCACACTGACAGCTATCTTACAGGTAGGTCACATACAACAGAAACCATTATGATGATAGAGGCACTGGTTCAACATTTTCACATGTGTCAGACACAGATGGACACACAGATGACACATTTTTACCACCTCCAGTACCAAACAGGTCTTCTTGGTGGGAAAACACACTTCCACCCCAGTCTCCTGACAGTCAGGTAGTATTAGTTACACTTCACATACTCATGCCAATCAGTACCTGGTTTCATCCTTGTCCATTTCTCATGTCTGCCTGCAATTCTCATCTGCCTCTGACACTGTGACTTGCCAGCCAATGATGAAGAGCCAGTCAGAAACTCAGCAAATACGTCATTGACAGTGATGGGGGATAATACATAGCTGTAAACATATATCAATTCTGACAAGTCATTTTCACAAGTGTGTCATTGCATTGCAGCAACAATTAAGGACACTGTATACCACTCTGTTCTGTACACAATACCAAATTACAAACTGCATGCACAACTGACTCATTGACACTGGAGCTACCTAAGACCTCATGGATGATGGTAAGTAGGAGGTGACATACCAGCCATCAATTCGAGGATGCAAAATGAAATCTCACAATCAAGACGACATCACATACCTTTCTTCAGTTGAGTACTGATTGATGAGATCTGCCGTGGAGTCTCCAGGTTCTTCTTCATCTGGCTCATCATCACTTGTCAAATCTGCATTTCTACCCATAGGTTCTGCTGTCTCTCCCTCATCTGGTATGCATGGTATCTGACATTTCAGTGCAAGGTTGTGGAGCATGCAGCAGGCAACAATTATTTGACATACCTTGTTGGGTGAGTAGACGAGGACTTCTCCAGATATATCCAGGCAGCGAAATCTTTCCTTCAAGAGCCCAAATGTCCCTTCGATGACATGCCTTGTCCTTCCATGGGCCTTATTGTAGTGGACTTCCCTGGCGTAGTTGGGTACCTATCTGGCATCAATAACCAAGGATAGTTTGGATAGCTTGAGACCCCTGTAAGGAAAAGGTATAGCAACACAAACAGATATATGAGAAATGAACAGTTATGAAAATAAGAGAGAAACTTAGCAAACACACATGTCAAATGTGACTTACCAACCAGTCAGGCCCTCTCTGTGTAGAGTCATGTCATCAGCAGTGGGATATTACTGTTACAGAGAGGAGAGGAGGAGTCCAGCCTGTAGACTTCCTTAGAATGCCTATTTTTAAATTAAATTATTAAATTTATTAAGCGAGATGTGGGAAATTCAAACCGGGGGGCCTGGACCCTAAGCCTCCCAATAATTACTGTCCTAGATTAGTGAAGAGGTGACTTCCCACATCAAATAATTTTATCAGGTAATGGGCACAATGCTACAAAAAATTATTTTATTTTGTTGTAGAGAAGAAAATCAGTTGCAAGGGTTTTTAGTCCAATTAAATAAAGACGAACTTGAAAATGAAGTATGTTCCATTGATCAGCAAAATTAATAGTCCAGTCAGATAGTCCCAAAGTTGTAAAAGAGATCAGGTAGAAGTATACGATGGTGTAACAGCCAACACGTGTTTCGCCCCTTTGGCGAGTAAGCGGGGGCTTTCTCAAGGCTGTAAAGAATATATATAGACAGTATAAATCATAAGTCAAGCAAATGCTGTCATGTGTGATAGCATGCTTCCGATGCAAATTGTGCGGTGCATTTTGTGCTCCCTCTGAGGGAACCAGTGGATATTAAGAGAAACCCATACCATATTCCCAAGTGTGATCCAAAAGCTAAAGTGATAAGGTCAAGCGCTTATATTCTACTACTCATTAGTTTATAAAAGAACGAAAATATGTTACTTGTGCTCTACTAAATGATAGGTAAGACAAGAAGTAAGACCAAGAAGATGCATGCTGGCACTCACATGCTGTTAATATATGTTGGGAAGAAATACACATAAGGGAAAATTACCAGAAACGTCCTGTGATAGATGTTAGTAAGAGAAGGAAATTGAGGAGTGGAAAAACATACCCAATTCAGAGCATTATGCAAAAACTTCAGACATCAAATTGTCGCAATTGTAGGTAGAAATCTAAACATAAAATTGTGTACAATATATTATACAAACATCCGAGTAGAAATCCGAGTAAAAACAGTGTATACCAAATAACACTGATAAGAGCGCCCTAATATTCAAAAAATCTAATTTGCCACTTTTCACCAAAACACTAAACAGAAAACCAACAGTATTGAAATATATGTGTGCAACAAAAAAGGAAAGCGAATATCATGGTATAACAAGAAAAAGTATGTATATAGGGCGCCTTTTTTGTTGCACACATATATTTCAATACTGTTGGTTTTCTGTTTCCTAAGCTAACTATACCTTGGAGTCACTCTGGATTATAGTTTCAAGAGATGAAGCTCCAGTTCTTCCAAACTGGAAACCGAACTGAAAAAAGAAATATTATTTGAGGTTTTATCAAGAATGAAATAAGGAAAGGATAGCACCTTCTGTTTCAGTCATGCCAGGATTAATAGAATGTCCCAGAGGACAAGAATTCACACACCTTACTATTTTAGCAACTGAGATTCAGATAGCAATAGTTTTTACCTTTACTGTCAAAGCTTCAGGAGAGGATGGCCTACTAAATAAATTAATTACACTTTTCATGGGAGTACCACTTTCCCTCCTTTCTAGGATTTACAATGTAAGTAGACATAGTGGTCAGGTTACTTCTTCATTTGAAATAGGAACATTTGATATCTTTCTTTAAATATCATTCCTTTAAAAAAGAAGGAAACTGGTAAACCTGACGATTTGACTAATCTACGCCCTATAGCCCTTCTTCCCTTTGCGGCTAAAATTTTAGAAAAACATCTCAATAAAGGATTAGTTGATTTCCTGTCAGCCACTAAGGGCTTAGACAGTGCGCAACATGGTTTTCGGAAATTGCATATCACGGAATCGGCTCTCATTGCATCTTCCGACACCATACGCAGATTGGTTGATGAGGGCCAAGGGGTCTTTTTGGTTTTGCTAGATTTGTCTGCAGCATTTGATACCATCGCCCCCATATTCTATTAGATCGTCTGCACCAGGCTGGTGTAAGAGATCAAGCTCTCAAGCTGATTGAATCCTTTCTGTCCGACAGGTGGGCTACGGTTAGTAGTGGTGATTTTAGATCCCCAGCTTATCTGCTGCCGTGTGGGGTCCCTCAGGGCTCGTCACTCAGCCCTACGCTGTTTAATGTGTACGTGGCACCGCTGGCAGAATTAATTCGTACTTTCGGCTTCATTCCCACCTTGTATGCTGATGACACTCAGATCATCATCCCTATCGATAATGATTTGGAGAAAGTGGCTATCCGCTTTAATGCTTGTATGATAGCAGTGAACAATTGGATGAGAGCCAATTGGCTAAAACTCAATTGTGAAAAAACGGAAATCCTGTGTTTCGGGGTGAAGAGGGATCTCTGGTCTTCCATGTGGTGGCCGAAAGAATGCGGCACCCTCCCGGAGCCAGGATCCACCTCGAAGAACTTAGGGTTATTGTTTGATGACCAACTGTCATTTAAACCGCAGGTTAATCTGATAGTTAAGTCCTGTATGTGGATGCTGAAGAAATTAAAGAAAGTTTTCCCTTTTATTCCACCCTCCTGTAGAATTGCCGCTACTCTGGCTCTAGTCATTTCTAGATTGGACTATGGAAATGCGCTGCTGCTTAACCTGGATAAAGCATCCCTCAACAAGCTACAGGTGATGCAGAACACCGCGGCTAGGCTTGTATTGAAGTTACCTCGTGGGGCCTCTGCTAAGAGCTCCCTCAGAAGCCTTCATTGGCTTCCGGTAGCCCAGCGGCTTTCTTTCAAGGCACTCTGCATCACTCATAAAGCTGTCCATGGGATTGGGCCCAACGTTTTGACCTCCAAGCTACAATTCTATAGGCCTAATAGGCCGTTGCGGTCTGCTTCTGCCTATCGAATTCAAACCTCCCGTACTAAGAAGGCGAAATGGGGAGATAAAGCGTTTACCATCGCGGCCGCCAAAATCTGGAATTCACTCCCGTTGAATCTTAGGCAAGAACATAACCATTTAAGATTTAGGAGATTGGTTAAAACGTGGCTCTTCCCGCAATAACTGGGGAGTCCCTTGGTACATGGATTCTGCCCCACCTCAGTCAGCGCTTCGATGCCCACGGGTTGGAATGCGCTTTACAAATACTCAATACATACATACATACATACATTTCTGAAGCCTGGTAAAAACTCATAAGAATGCGGCTCATATCACCTAATTACTTTATTAATGGAGATAATGCAATATTCATGAAAGTGTATGCAAACAGATTGTCCAGAATGATAGAGAGACATATCACTCCAAACCAAATAACTGCCTGTGTTCCCTATCTTTGAGAAGCAGAAGATTACTTAGAAGTAAAACAAAATCGCCTGGCAATGTGTCTTTTTGATGAGTTTACCTGTTCACAGTAGTGGGGAGGATGCACATTCCCTCCCAGATCATTACGTTTATCAGCTCCTTGAATTAGAAATAATTAGCTGGTTTAATTTTCAAAGTAAGAATAGTAATCAAGATATAAATCAAAAGAGGATAATGACAGGGATGGCTGTGTTCCCCTTATTGTTTGCAATCTTTATTGAACCCTTGTTACAAAACTACCTTCATCTTATTCTAAACATCTTACCTGCTATGCATATTTTCCCATATGCCTCTGATGCAGCATTATTTGTAGACCCCAAATCAAAACATCCAAAGAAAGGCATTGGTGTATTAAAATAAACGATTTGTGGATTTGTGGGACATACAATAAATAATGATACATTTAAAGGAATACTAATGAACAACCAGAAAAATGATATTCCAGCAGACATGAAAGAAATGGTAACAACTGGACTGTGATACCTTAGGTTAATTGTAAAAGAAAGGTATCAGCCATGTATATTTTAAATGATGAAACTCTAATATCAATGATAGAAAAAGATTTCAAATTCTGACAGAAGACCTCCATCTTTAGTAAAAAGAATAAATCTAATGAAGAGGAGAACCTTCCCCACCTGCCTATTTCTTTTAGTGTCTTTGGTGCAATTTGGAAAGAACATTCTTTAAAAGGCTAAGTAAACCAATAAATGTGTTTATTTGTGAAAAAAAACATGAATAGCAAGGCAGAAACTATAAGCCTCCTTTTTGGCTGCAGTATTGCTCTTTCTCAAACTCAAATTATACTATTCAACTGATATTGCCAAGAATATACATAAAACCAAAATACAAACTCCATATGATCCATTGTTTTCCAGTATAACAATCCAAATGACAGAAGGTCAGGATATCCATGTGTTTGCATTAAAATTACTCTGCCCCAATGAGATGCTGGATGCTCTTGTGATTTTCTTATCCAGAAGTATCCTAATAGGTTCTGACTGCTTGCCACTGTACAAAAACATATATCTAGGCTTTGTGTCTTCCAGCATCTAAGGAAATCTGTCAACCCAACACATTTCAGAACACTAGACACCTGAAAGAGTCCTTGGTGGTATGACTTGTAATGATGCCACCACGTTTTCCTACCCTAAATTCCTAGCACAGGTCAAACCTAAATGTAAAAAAAGGAATTTGCTCACATTTATGTAACAAGATGTTGTAGAATGTGTGGAGCACAGCAACACTCCCACCACTCAGTGTTCCTACCAATAAATAAAACATCCCACACAAGTGTTTGAGCCTGTCGGCACTGTCAGGAAAAGGGAAAATCGGAAGCAAGGTGAACTCAATATACTGTCATTATGGTTTTGACATGATCATAGTTTTGGTCCATTCCCATCCAGTGCAAAAGCCCCACCCACAAAAGATTACACACAGGGCTACTGTTCTTGTTGGTGAAATTGTCAGAGAATTGCAGCGCAGGACATTACTGTTTGCCATAAATTGTGAAGTGTCATAGACATTGGAAGAAAGTATGATTTTTTTATGCATACTTTGATATTTGTAGGGGTTTCTGGGTAATAAAACATGTTAGGATCAATACAACCCTCATCACTGTGCATTTTACTGTCTCTAGTTTTACAAAGTGTCAATGGACCAATATTGTATTTTGGGCATGTTGCCACATCTGCACCAGGGTGCACCAATAACTGGTGTTCCTGGCGTAGACCAGGACAGTGTGCCCTATTACAGTTAATGTGCTGCCCCCAGTGTAGCTGCAAACTTGCATCTCTCCTGGGACAGCATATTAGTAAAATTTGGGACAAATATTTTAAGCAGCTGATCTGCCTTACACAGTGCAAGCAGCAACCAACCTGCACTTCAGAGAGGAGACAGAGTTCCCCCTGCAGGCTCGTAGAAGAAGTGACTGTGCCACCTGCATGGTGGTGAGTTGAGGTTCCATTGGACCCCATTTACTCCTTCTAAAAGGCACCCTAGGGCAAACTGACTTTGTGCCATTTATGCGTGTTCCGTATCTGTGCACCACCTGATCGAATCTAGTCTCTGTGCTCAAGTCTATACTGCAGCACACAGGGAGAGGTAGAGTGTATTCTTATTTGCATGGAGCCACATCCATAACCAAATTAAGAGACACTGCTGTGAAATCATGAGGCATTTATGTGTCATAGAGACCTCTATTACAGAATGGGCAATGTATGTGCCTCCCACCCCTAATGTAATAGCAAAGTGCCCCATTGGCACAAAAATGGATGCATCCTCCTGTTGCAGCCCAGGGACACTTAGGGGGTCATTCCAACCTCGGCGGTAAAAGGCACTTACCGCCGTTCAGAAGACCGCCATAACACCGCCGCGGTAAACCGCCACGGTCATTCTGACCCACAACAGGCAAACCGCCAAAATACTGACAACCACAAAAGTCCGCCACACCAAAGGGCAGCGAGAAACTGGCGATGACCAAACCTCCACCGTCACGCCAACAGAAATACGCCCACACTATCACGACACACAAATCCACGCAGCGGTCTTTCAACCGCGGTATTCCATTGGCGGTACACACCGCTGCGCTCAAAATAAACACACTTTTACAAAACACAGCCACATTGGACAATTCAAAATACACACACCTGACACACATACACACACCACTCCCACACACCCATTAAAATATAAAACACACACCCACATCACCCACAAACCTCCACTTCTAGAGATTTGTGAACATGCACCGAGAAAAGACATCCGAGCACCCAGACGCCCAATTCACTGTCACCCAGCAATATTTGCATGCACTTCACACAACACAACAATACACATCACCACACTTAGCACCACACAATCCACCCTACACATCACCCACACCACCCCATGGCACCGCAAAGACACCCCAGGTTCTCTGATGATGAACTCAGGGTCATGGTGGTGGAAATTGTACGAGTAGAGCCACAGCTGTTCGGGGCACAGGTGCAGCACACCACCATTGCCAGGAAGATGGAGCTATGGAGCAGAATAGTGGACAGGGTCAACGCTGTGGGACAGCACCCAAGAAATCGGGACGACATCAGGAAGAGGTGGAACGACCTACGGGGGAAGGTGCGTTCCATGGTATCCAGGCACAACATCGCGGTGCAGAAGTCTGGCAGCGGACCCCCACCTCCTCCCCCAGAATTTACAACATGGGAGGAGCAAGTCTTGAACATCCTGCATCCTGAGGGCCTCGCAGGAGTAGGCGGAGGAATGGACTCTGGTAAGTCAAATCTTCACTACTTCTTCCCCCCACCCCACCTGCATGCCAACTCATACCCCCACCCTCACCCCCACCCCATCACACCTACTCCTTGCAAATGTTTCACCATCACACCCCACCCATCCCAACACCTAGCCCTGCATGCGTCCACAAAGCATGGACACCCATCACCTAAGCATGCCCACTGCACATACACATACAACCCCCCCCCCAACACCGTCACAACAGCCCCCACAAAGGAATGCCAGCACTGGGGTACACGGGCACCCACCCATTGCACGCTATGGCACACACAGAACCAATAACCATACTTTTATACCCCTGCAGGACCCGAACGCCACGTCACCGCGCAGGAGGGTCCACAAATGTCCACTCCACCCCCAGGAGAGGCTCACAGTGATGACAGCAGCTCTGTCGACCTGGATCTAGATGACCAGCCTGGTCCATCGGGGACCTCGGGACAGTCGGTTCCCCTCACACAGCCACAGGCCACAGCAGACCTTCCCCCCTCTGGGAACACCAGCACAGCACCCACCCAGCGGGCCCATACCTCTGTCCCCAGGACACGTCAAGCAGCGGTGTGTCCACCACTACAGGGAACCCAGGCTAACCCAACACCCCAACAACAACAGGGACCTGGGGGCAGTGGTAGTGGGCACACAGTCCAGGGGACAGAGGCCCAGGGAAACAGGGGAACTGGGAGGGCTGCTGTGCGACAGGGGGGGACAGGCCCAGGGAACCCACTTTCCACGAGGCCCTCTCCTCCATCATGGGAGCATACCACCGCTCCCAGGAGACGATGGCGACGGTCCTGGCCAGGTTTCAGGAGATCCAGCTTCTGCAGGAGCAACAGTATATGGGGTTCAGGGAGGAACTAAGAAACATAAGTTCCGCCATGGGTACCATCGTAGTGTCCCTGAATGAGGTAGTCACCATATTGCGGGACACTGTGGCACCTCAAAGGGCCCCTGACACTAGCATGCACCAAGAACTGCCTACCACCTCCGCCGGTGCTAGTGGACAGGAGGCCCCGACACAAGACCAACAGGCCACCAGAACCCCACCCCCTGCAGAAGGAGAACCACCCCGCAAGCGGGCCCTGAGATCCAGGAAGAAGACAGAGTAAGATGTCAAGACCCCCGCCAGCAAAGGATACCGCCCTGATTGTCATCCCACTGTCCCACATTGTCACCCTGTCCAACCTTAAACTGCCCCTGCTCCACTTCCCACAGGCATTTGGACAATGCACCTGTGATACTGATAGTCTGGACTCTGTCATGGACAATCCGCCACCATCACCCCTCACCGATTTTCAACCACCCATCCAATTTAGAGCACTTGAATAAAAACACTTATTGCACAAAACAATCTGGAGTCTGGCTGTGATTTAGAACAAATGTATTAGACATGACCGTGCCAAAATGTTCATTCACATTGTGATGCCAACAAACCGCTGTCACACAGCTGTAGTCCATGGGGAAACAAAGCAGATGTCACGCAGTGGGGCCCACAGCTCTGAAAACGGAAGGGAAAGTCACAACACAGTTACCATACACTGGGGGAAAAGAGTCAGACAGTAGAGAGGTAGGAGTCTTTAAGTAAATGTAATATGCCGGTGTGTACTCTTACCTGTGTGTCACTGAAAATACTGCTGTATTACTGTGTTCCTGTTCTCTATGTCGTCCTCTTCGGCTTCCTCCTCTTCACTCTCCACAGGCTCCACAGCTGCTACAACACCACCATCTGGACCATCCTCCTGCAGAGAAGGCACCTGGCGGCGCAAAGCCAGGTTGTGAAGCATACAGCAGGCCACGATGATCTGGCACACCTTCTTTGGTGAGTACATTAGGGATTCACCTGTCATATGGAGGCACCTGAACCTGGCCTTCAGGAGGCCAAAGGTTCACTCGATCACCCTCCTAGTCCGCCCATGGGCCTCATTGTACCGTTCCTCTGCCCTTGTCCTGGGATTCCTCACTGGGGTCAGTAGCCATGACAGGTTGGGGTAACCAGAGTCCCCTAATAGCCACACCCGGTGCCTCTGGAGTTGACCCATCACATACGGGATGCTGCTATTCCGCAGGATGTACGCGTCATGCACTGACCCAGGGAACTTGGCATTAACATGGGAGATGTACTGGTCAGCCAAACACACCATCTGTACATTCATGGAATGATAACTCTTCCTGTTTCTGTACACTTGTTCACTCCTGCTGGGGGGGACCAAAGCAACATGTGTCCCATCAATGGCACCAATGATGTTGGGGATATGTCCAAGAGCATAGAAATCACCCTTCACTGTAGGCAAATCCCCCACCTCAGGGAAAATGATGTAGCTCCGCATGTGTTTGAGCAGGGCAGACAACACTCTGGACAACACCTTTGAAAACATAGGCTGGGACATCCCTGATGATATGGCCACTGTTGTTTGAAATGACCCACTTGCTAAGAAATGGAGTACTGACAGCACCTGCACTCGAGCGGGGATCCCTGTGGGTTGGCGGATGGGTGACATCAGGTCTGGCTCCAGCTGGGCACACAGTTCCTGTATAGTGGCTCGATCAAGCCTGTATGTCAGTATGACATGTCATTCCTCCATTGTCGACAGGTCCACCAGCGGTCTGTACACGGGAAGATTCCTCCATCTCCTCGCATGTCCCAGCGGACGGTGCCTATGAAGGACAACAGCGAGCACAGAGTCAAGCAACCCACAGGTACGTAACCATAGCTTGCACATAACACGATTCCCAATGCATTGAATGGCTTGTATGAGTGTTGGTGCAAGGCCTAGGTATGTGTGACGCAGTTGGTAATTAGGCCATGTGGGCCCTTGAAATGGCGGCTGCCTGACCTGTGAAGTGCGACAGTGGGATGTGAGGTCAATGCGCTGGCGTGGCACACCGCGGCAGTAGGCGGTCGAAGACCGCTGCGCAAAGCCGCATTGGTTAACATTGAACCCTATGAGTTTCAGGAGCCAATGACGATGTCCGCCGGCGGTCGCGGTACGCACCGCCGCGGTACGCACCGCCGCGGGCGTGACTGCCATTTTCTATCTGCTTAATCACTCGATACCTGATCTTCGACAGGAGAGGACCTACACTGCAAGTGCTGCTGTGACCTCGGTCTGGAAGAGGCAATGGCTCTTGCGACTGGGGAAAGGGCCCCTGCCTTCACTGCGGAGGAGTTGGAGAAACTTGTGGATGGGGTCCTCCCCCAGTATGCGCTACTCTACGGTCCTCCAGACCAACAGGTAAGTACACTGGGACCATGCTTAGTGGGCAATGCCTGGGTTGAGTGGGGTGGATGAAAGATGGTGGGGAGGGGAGCGATTGAGGCATGCATCAAACGACAGATGAGAGCATGTGCCACATGGCAAGGGTGGGGATGGGGGGCCACTCACATCGAGCATGCAGAAGGTGATGACAATTTTTCTCTCCTTGTACATGTCACATAGGTCAGCGCCCACCAGAAAGTCGTGATTAGGCGTGCCATCGCCAAGGACGTCCGGATCCTGGGGGTCCACAACAGACGGGGCATCCACTGCCGGAAGAGGTGGGAGGACATCCGACGCTGCAGCAGGAAGACGGCGGAGGCTCAGCTTGGGATGGCCTCCCAACGTAGGAGGGGTGCCAGTCATCATTTGACCCCCCTGATGTCCCGGATCCTAGCGGTGGCCTACCCCGATTTGGATGGGCGCGTGAGGACATCACAGCAGACACAAGGGGGTGAGTACAAATACATTCTGCTGACTTTGCGCGCAGTGGAGGTGTCTGGGTGGGGGAGGAGGGCTGTAGGTATCCCTAGGCCAGGGCGATATCTGTAGGCTAGGCCCCGCAGTAAGGCATGGCCCTGTGCCCCCGCCCCCCACCTCTGTAGGGTGCCAAGTACAGGTATCCATGGCCCTGTGTCATCTATGTGTGCAGTTGTCATCCATAGGCTTGTAGGCCATGTCCCACGGATTGCGTAGGGGACCCCAAGTGCGCGGCGTAGTGCAGGGGGCTTCTGTGTCTGTCTTGTCCGCCAACGGTAGCGGTAATCCATGCACTCAACATGTCTTTATTTCCCCCCCTTTTTTTGTGGTCTTCCTGTTCATGTGTGCATTAGCATCATCAGGCGGAGGAGAAGTGGCATTGGAGCACGAGGGAGCTGCATCCCACATGGCCCTGGAGGGCCATGCAACGGAGTCCGAATACACCAGTGGGACGGAGGGCGAGGGGAGCTCCACAGCGGGGACTCGTGCTGATTTCAGTGCAGCGACTCGTCCTCTGAAGTCCTTGTGCTGGCGGCAACATCTGTGCCCCCCGCAACAACAGGTACAGCTGCCACCCAGCGCACCAGCACCGCCCTCCCAGCAGCCCCTCGGAATTTGCCCCGTGCCCGCTCACCCAGGAAGGTGGGCATCTCCTTCGCCCCAGGCACCTCAGGCCCTGCCCCTGTCGCCCCTGCTGCCCTCAGTGAGGAGGTCATTGACCTCCTGAGGACCATCATTGTTGGGCAGTCTACCCTTTTGAATGCCATCCAGGGTGTACAAAGGGAGGTGCACCAGAGTAATGCATACCTGGAGGGCATTCATTCGGGTCAGGCTGCCCATCAGCGATCGTTCAACGCTCTGGCCTCAGCACTGACAGCAGCAGTTGTCCCTGTCTCTAGCCTCCCCCCTCCAACTCCCTCCACCCAGACCCAATCCCCTGTACCTCTGCCTATCCCAGACACACCATCAGACCAGCCTGCACACACCTCAACACCCAAGGGAAGCTCATCCAGACATAAGCACCACACATCACACAAGCATTCACACAAGCAACATCCACATGCAGACATACCAACAGCCACTGCCTCCACTGTGTCCCCCTCCTCCCTCCCTGTCACGTCTCCACTCACACTTGCATGCACAACATCTTCAGCCACTACGTCCATCACCAGCACACCCACCAGAACACTCCGCACACGTGCAGTCACCACCCCCACTACCATTTACACGTCCCCTGTGTCCTCTCCCAGTGTGTCTGTCACCCCCTCTTCCAAACTACACAAACGCAGGCAGCCACCCACCCAACAGCCATCCACCTCACGACAGCCTCCAGCCCAAGCACCTGCACCCAAAGACACCACACTTCACACTCCTACAACCACGTCCTCTTCCTCCACTCCCATACCCACTACACCTACCCGTCCCTCTCTTTCCAAATTGCTTTTCCTTGCCAACCTTAACCTCTTTCAAACAACTGCCCCACCCCGTCCATCTCATAAGACTCCAATCAGCACCTCAGCCACCACAAAACCGGGACCTATAAAGACTGTTGTCCATGGACTGTGGAGTCCCCCACCCTCAAGGGCATCCAGTTCAGCTAGGAGCCAGGGCACGGCCAGCCCACCCCCGGAAAAGCATCCGAAGATTGCCAGTGCCCGGCGCGAGAGACCAAAGACCCCAGGGACCAAAATCCCCACATTGGCTCCGGCAGGAAGTCGGGTGCCACCTGGCACACCGCCAAAGGTGGGAAAGGGCCACAAGCGTACAGGGAAGGGTGGGAAGGGCAGCACGCCCGACAAGTCAGGCAGCAGGCCAGCTGGCCAGGAGGGCCCCACCAGCCCCATCCCAGGTGTGCAGGAGGACACCCACAGGCCCGGTACTGCAGCCGAGGAGGGCCCCGCAAGCCACGTCCCAGGTGGGCAGGAGGACACCCACAGGCCAGGTACTGCAGCCCAGGAGGGCCCCGCAAGTCACCAGACAGATGGGCAGGAAGGCCCCACCAGCCACATGTCAGGTGGCGAGTGACATCCATGCCTGGGCCGGATCCGCTGACCAGGACACTCTTCTCAAGCACCGCTCCGCTGGGCACCGCCGTCTCAAGCACCGCTGAACTGGGCCCTTCATCTCAAGCACCGCTGAACTGGGCCCTTCATCTCAAGAACCGCTGGCCCATTGGCGGAAGGGGCAGGCCCGCATCTGTGTCGGGCAGGGCTGCACGAAGCACTCTGGGCACTAGTCCCCCTCCAGTACCAGTGGAGACTGTTATCCACTTTAGAGACTGTGGCTTTGCACTCCCCAGGATGGTACAGTGGGCAAGCCACCCACTTGGTAGACTTAGGAGACTGTGGCTTTGCACTCCCCAGGATGGCACAGTGGGCAACCCACCCACTGTAGAGACTTGCGAGACTGTGGCTTTGCACTCCCCAGGATGGCACAGTGGGCAACCCACCCACTGTAGAGACTTGAGAGACTGTGGCTTTGCACTCCCCAGGATGGCACAGTGGGCAACCCACCCACTGTAGAGACTTGAGAGACTGTGGCTTTGCACTCCCCAGGATGGCACAGTGGCCATGGAGGCCCCTCGTGGATCTGGCGTCGTGGAGTCATCTGGCTGAGGTGCCCCCCTTTCCCTTCCCCCTGAGGTGCCTGTAGTTTTCCTATCTGATGCCCCTGCAGTGTTCTCTCCGTTGGAGGCAGGTATCCTGTGTGGGCTTTGCCCATGTGTTTTGGCCCAGTGGCCCACGAACAATGGCTGATAGACATATCGGACTGGACAATTTATGTATATAAAGTTATAGATGTGTGATATATTTTATACTCAGTCTTACAATATAATTCTACATTTATAATCATTTCCTTTTGCCTTTGCATTCTTCCGGGGGGTTTGGTGGGGTAACTGTGATGTGTTGCTATGAATTGATGTGTGTGTTGTAGTGGGTGAGGGTGGGGGTGGGTGTGTCGCGTATGTGTGTCCCCGTAATATTTTCTCCTCCCCCCTCCCCTGTGTCGTAGGTGCAGTACTCACCGTTGTCTTCTGCGTCGGCGTTCGTGCTCCTGGTAGAGGAGCAGGAAGACAATGGCTGGTAGGATGTGGAGTTCGGGTTCCATGCTGTCCAGATTCCTCGTGGGGTGTATGGAGGTGAGCGTTTTCCGTTTGAAATGTCTGTTTCCGCCGTGTTTTTATCGGCTGGGCTACCGCCCCGGAAAAGGTGGCGGATTGGTGGGTTGTGATAGGGTGGGCGGTACATTGTCTCCCGCCTGTCTGTTGGCGGTGACCGCCGCACTGTTTGTTTGTCCCGCCATGGCGGGCGGTGTGTTAAAGTGGCGGTCTCTGTTGGCGGTTTCTGCCAGGGTCGGAATTGCATTTTTTTTACCGCCAGGCTGTTGCCGGTTTGGCCGCCGCTTTAACACCGACCGCAAGGGTTGGAATGACCCCCTTAGTATAATACCCAAGCTGGGCCCAATAAATACAGCTAATCTCCATAGCATCTTCCCCATCAAAACATTCCCTGGTGTCTAGTCTGAGAATACCTCAAACAAATCCTCACATCAATGATCCAACTTACTCTGTCAACTGGCAACCAAGAAATAGTCTATTCTTGGGCAAAATTATGAAATGCTCTGTCTTCAGACAAACTGGCATTCATGACTAGGAATAGTCATTAGAATTAAGAGCCCCCTTTTCATGGAATATCTTCTCAAACCCATGGAAAAACCAAACTTGTCTGATAACCCCACATTTAGAACACCTATAGAACCATAGATTTGGATCAAGTCTTGGAATAGATGTGGTCCCAGGTGAAGAAGACTGAATAAAACTACCATGCCCCGGAGAACAAAATGTTGAGAATAGAACAAATGTCTTGTTCTCAAAATTATCTGAGCTTGGCTCACAGTGATAGTATATGCAGTTGGTAAAAGTATCCATTGTGGTATGTTTCCAGATAGCCCAAGGCACGTACCAACAACCAAAAGACAGGTAGCCTAAACTGGCATTTCACTTTTAAGTTGCTTTCCAAATTTCCCAAATTACTGTTCTTTGTATATTATCTATGGGCACTTGGATGCACAGTAACCTATAAATGTCTGGTACTACTATGTTCAGAAGATCCAGAGGCACAAAGTTGGGGGTCAGTTATTGGCAGTGTATGTTCCTGTGCAGGATAGGCTGGAAGGAATTATCATATTTTGGAACAAAATGTTAAGCTGTCAAAAGTACTTTTCTGCATAATCGGCTTGGGAATCATTCAGGGTGAGGGAGATCTGGTTCTCGATAATAATAGAAACCTTATGATATGTACATCTAAAAACTATATGGTTGTGGTATATTTCAAAGCAGAAGCCCAGAGGTTTTATCTGTTACCAAATTAAATGTTTTCAGTGTACTATATGATATGGCTGTGGGGCCTTATCATGCAGTACACTCACAAATACCATCTTGAGTTAAGTTACTTTCACTTAATTAACCTCAAGCTCAGTCCAGGGTAACTGTTGCTGCAAGCAGTAAGGCTTAGCAAAGGAACAATATGTAAAACATTTAACTGCACCGAAAAACAGTGGAAGAAAGCAACAACACATGAAAGAAAGAAGACACTAATTTATAAAACTAGACTATATTTGTATGACTTTCTAGAGATATTAATTAACAAAATCCACTGGAGGGTTCCATAGATACTGATTTTTAAATATATAATTAGTTTAAAATGCAAACACAAACAAGCATTGGTCAACAAATACTTTGAAAACTTTTGAAAAGTTTAAAACAGTTACTTTGACAACTGTGGCCTGTGCTGAGTGACCAATTCCAGCAGGAAAGTGGTTTAGGGGACCAGAATGGACACTTTGGACAGTTACCTGGCCACCAGTGCATTTTTGAAGCAAAACACAAACTTTGCAGGACAAATGCCCTAGATGGCAATGTAGTAGTCCACGGCTGAAATGAGGCAAACTTGGCCACAGAGATTGGGGTCCCTCAAAGTCCTCCACATTGCAGTAACAGGCCATCTGATGCTGGACTACTGGTCAGTCTGCACCACTGTTGGAGTAAAATCATTTGGTGGGGGCTAGTGTCCCTTGAGTGTGACAAATCCAGACTCTGATAGCACTCACTGGTCGGGCAGACTTGGGGCAGATTTTGGCTATCTTGGATTTCTCTTCTTGTGGTCCTGGTGACCAATAGTGACAAAACTTCTAAGGAGGCTTCCAACTTGCCAATTTGGGCAACTTCAGCTCTTGGGTCCTTGAATCTGTTTCCAGAAGATCAGACAGCTGATTCTTGGAGTCACTGCTGTTGTTGGATGTCAGGAAATAAACTTTTCTTTGAGCAAGGAGCTGTAGGCACAGTAAATAAACTCTGCTAGCCAAAAGTGCAGCAGGTGCAGTCCTTTGGAGTTTGCAGCCTCTCTTTGCACAGGTTCCAGGGCAGCTGGGCAGTCCTTCTTCATTCTTCTTTCTGATTCCAGGGTGATTTGAGGGTCAGAGTGCCAGGGATGTCATATTTATCCCAGGAAAGTGCCCTGAAGTGGCCACATGGTCACTAGCCAATAGTCTACTGGGTCTCCTCCTACCTAGTGATAAAGGTCCTGTGGTGCATGATATCTGGCTATCTCAGAGTGCCTTCCTCAGTTGTTAGAAGCGTGGTAGACCACCCTAGAGGGTAGCTACCAGAGGGCTACATGCTCATGGTAGAGCTGATTTTGGGGGTGAGTTCCCTTTCCTTGGTACTGTTTCCACTGTGTTTGCATGAATAAAGGCATCCTGCTCAGGGTTGTTGGTACTACTTCCCTCACAAATGTGGCTTCATCTTTGAAGCTGGCCTTGTAGGCTTACATCCTGGAGTGGCCATCCTGTGGGAGGAGATGTCACCTGTCCCATGGCAATTGCCTTTGGCCCTGTACTGTGGAGTCATTCTGAAGTCTCCCCAAGTGGTCACAAACCTTTCTGTGTGTTAGGACCTTTGTGAGGCCACTGGGCCAGCTGCAGCAAAGAGTGGCAACTTTCTGAAAGTTGCATACCTTTAACAGTGGTATTAACTTTGACCTGGGCATCAGGACGGGTTTAATGGCACAATTATTTTGATAGCTTACATGACCGATTTGGTAGTCCTATTCAGGAGTTAGCCGGGTTGGAATGCAAACTGGGTACCCCCTGCTAGCCAATTGGGATACCAACTTTTCCACTGCAAAACAACAATTTGGAAGTGTTGCTGTTAAGATATAGCAAATATATATATATATATATATATATATATATATATATATATATATATATATATATATATATATATATATATATATATATATATAACAAAATACAGCTCCCGACCATGGTAGTCTATAGGCCTTCCTTAGGTGAGACTTACATATAGTGCTAAGGGATAGGGTGGTTTTGCCAATGGAGTGAAATGACAAAGTTGAATTGTGAATGTGTACACTGGCCTTCCAGTGTGCAGTGGCAGGCTGTGGGCCAAAGTGTACCTTGTCATACACAGGGTGGCACGAACAGTCCTCAGTGCACACTCTGCCTTACATGCCCAGGTACCATATACTAGGGACTTTTCAAGTCAGACAGTTCATTCTAATAGGGAGTATCCAATTCGACATGCAAATTGTATAGGATCAGAACTCTGGCACTGAGGTCTGGTTATCAGTGCACTCTCAGAGTTGCAAAACCAGCAGCATCAGTCAAAAAATGTTCAGATCAACATGCAAAAAGAGGCATTTTCTGACAATTGACTTGATTTTGTTGGTTTTTAGATGTGTTAAAGGAGGCTTTGTGTTCATTTTGGGAGACATCTCAATGCCATGGATTTATTGATGATCACTCTGGTTGGGGTGGCTGCTGAGCTATTACAGCAAATGATCCAGAATATATATGGCATGCATTGTTCTTTCAATTATCGTGCTGAGGCATAGGTTTTGATAAGATTGTTTCAAATCACTGGATCATGGGGGTTGAAGGAGCATAACCCCAGTTGTTACATGGGTTAAGAGATTAAAATTGAGTTTGAATTAATTGGATTTTCCTGTTTGATTTCAGTGGCATTGTTTTTTCAAGAGTTTTGTCATGCCTTTGTGAGGTAGGTATCTGCTATAGAGCAGTGTAGGTCTTTAGAAAATCAGTTTGTGTATTTCCTTGGATAGGCAAGTGGTTTCTCAGACACAGTGGTAAAAATCAAATATTCTCGTCTTAATGACAGTGGCTTTTTAAATGACGGAATGATTTTAGAGTGGCAGTGTATCATTATCGTTGGGAATTTTCATCCAGTGTATTTTTAATAATATTTTATTTGTTTTTGGAAATAGTAATTCTGATGTAAACCAAAGGCTTTTTGAGGGTCTTGCATTGTACGTGAATGGGATGAGATTGTTGAGAATTAATATCAGCCCATTGTAAATGGCTGAATTGTTTTATTAGTTTTTTGGAAGGATGGGGCAAATGGACATTTGATTGTGGGTAAGTAAAGTTTCTCCCAATTCACAACATTTATCTGAAGTTTCTGGGAAAAATAGTTGTCGATGACAGAAAGAAGCGGTGGAAGTGAATCATATGATGGTACATTTAGGTGATAGCACTGCTAAGTTACTGATGAGTCACGTGTATGCCAAGCTGCTGTAGGACAGTTAGTTTATTGATCCAGGTTAGAATGATGCATTTAGTTAGGTACAGTTCAGTTTTATCAACCAGCTACTAAAATCTCCCAGTATTCAGAAGTTGGAGTGTTTTAAGTTGATATCATAGAAAAAGTCCAGGACAAGCTTATCAAATACAGGGTTACAACTGGGAGTTCTGAAGATAACAAGGAATTGGGATGTGAAAGTTGGAGATAGAGAGTACTGGATGAGTAGAAAAATCACATTCTGGGGCTGTGTAAACTTGGATGGAAGGATGGATACGCAGAATTTGTGTGGATAATGTTTCATTCTCTGCCAATGGAATGTGTTGATCATAACTCAATGAGCATGAATCTGATCCTACTACCATGTAGCTTTGAGGATAATTAGGAAAAAAAAAGAAGAAAATTAAACAAAGGGACTCAAGGTCAGGCAAACCTAAACAGTCCTCAATTAAAAGCTAACACATAAAAGGTTGTTTTAAAATTTCATGGAAAATGCAAAATAGCCAATAATGTTCCAGTGTCCTCCAAAGTTCAACAAAAACAAGCAGTTCAGTAGGATAACCTGCAAATTCATGTCATTTGATTGCTTTCTGCCCAAACTACTAGAGTAAATCTTGGTGTACAAGAAAGCAACCTAAGAAATATCTTAACCTCGTATGGCACCATCAGTGTCATCTATGAATCAGTGAGCTTTGGGACCACAACTGGGCATACACATTTCACATATGGTGACTCACAGTGAAAAACAATGAAGGATGAAAAGCTTGGCTAAAGCTCAGTCACAAGTCTGAGAAACTTTCTTATTATTTGTTTTTTGCTCACAACTAATACAGACATCAACCAAATGCAAATCCAGGCTACACCCCCAAAGATCAAAACAAAAAATCTAAGCTAAAGTGCTAGCTAGGTTCACCCTTCTTGTTGAATCTAAATGGTTAGATGTCCTGTGACTCAGAGAGTTGTCATATTTTATTATTTTAGGGTGGCTTACAGGGAAAAATAAAAAGTGACAGATTAGATGCTTGATTTAATATCTGCCATTGTAACCAACCTGCATTACAGTCCACCACTCTATTATTCACTGCAAACATGTCAGCAACACAAATATTAATCTTGTCTCTTGCCCTGGGATGAGATGTTCTCAGAGTAATGATGAGTGGTTAACCTGGTTCAAGTCTGCCACTCAGCATCTTGTTTTCTCATTTATCATAACTGGGGGCCTATGCCCAGATACAGCTTGCTGTGTCATAGAATATCATACTGCAAGTCACAAATGAGTCACAATAGGAATAGAACGCATTGTCCAAAAGTATGTAGCTTAGTAATTTGGAGTTTTGGAGTAGTTGGTGCTTTTTTGGGCACGGTAAAGTATGTTGTAAATGTAGTATATGAACAGACTTGTTACTCTGAAAGATTGATATAAATGGTTACACACAGGGATGCGTCCAAGAGCAGGAGGATGATTCATGAGAAAATAGACAAAATAGTTATATGACTGGGCATAGATGGGGAGTGAACATGTTCCCATGGGTGCATCTAAAGTTGATTGGTGAAATGAAGAAAGAAGAAATAAGTTTCACAACATTGATTTTGTGTGTCTATATCAGTGTGTGTTCCTGGAGTACGATACTTTCAACCCTTTATTTTCATTTCCATGCTCCTGTTATGACATTGCTCAAAGACTTTATTGAGTTTCTTAACCCTCTCCTCATGAGAAGTTCTGCTTTGAATGACTTTTGAACCATTGAGCTTATCTTTGATGCTGAAGCTTTATGATTTTGATTGACTTCTCTCAAAATCAGAAATTTTTATGGGTTTCTCAGTCTCAGAATAGGGATTCTTTCCTCTATGGAGCATGCTTATTGCATTTTATTGTGATGCATTAATTACTTATTTGATTATTGATTTCTAACTAAAATCCTAATGACCAAGATTAATTGACCTATCATGTGACTTTAATACAGATGAATTACTCAGGGATTTGAAATAAAATTTAGCAATTGTTATGATAAATCTAATGTAATGCACAGCTCCTGATTAGTCTCCATCAACATCAAAGATCCATCAACTTAGGTTTATGGCAGCGGGGTTTCCCTGATGAGTTGTCTGATTTGCAGTAAACCAGATTTTATATGGAAAATCCCTGTGCCAGCAACCTCTTAGAGTGATGAACATCCAAGAACCATGTAGAAGGTCAGATTTTCTTGCCAAAACACTAAAGTATGAAAATAATACTGGAATGCAGCTTCGGAGAAGCTGTGGCATTATGGTGAATCTGTTTGAAAGTTGTGGCACAAATTACACTTTTGACCCAAGTAAAAACTTTTTCTTAAGCAGAAAACCCCCAACAACAGCCCATGTTGGAAGTTGAGGTTTTTTTATGTGCTCAATTTAATTTGAGGTGGCTATTTACATGCCATCATTTTTAAAGGCTCGTACAAATGTGGCCATTGAAACATCTGTGGCTACATCAAGGATAAGACAGTATGTTTCCAATACAATAGACATGCTACACATAAGATCAAACATTTTATAAATTGCAATACGAGCTTTGTTGTGTATTGTATTGTCTGTACGTGTGGCCTCATCTATGTTGGGAGCACTATTCGGCCTCTGAAAGAAAGAACACAGGAACATTTGAGAGCCATCCGCTCATCCAACACAAACTATCCGTTTGCGGTACACTACAACGAGGCACATGGACAAAGAGAAATTCTGGACATCACTGTACATGGAATTGACTCAATAAATAAACATCCAAGAGGGGGAAATAGGATTTTGTCCCTGAGACGCCTTGAGAGCAGGTGGATTATCAAACTGAGGGCCGTGGAAAATGCCCTGAATATTCATAAGGACTTGCATTTTTTCTTATAATTGTTATTCTTTGGTCTCCCTATACCTGGTTGGCCTTGGATATTGTATTTTTATTTCTATTTTCAGTCGGTATGGGTGCAACTTACAAATGTGTATATATGTATACATATTAGTATACACACCAATATGTATCTCCTTGTGTATGTTTGATCTATGCCTTTTGAACTTTTTTACAGATGTCCCTGCACAGATGTCCCTGTATAATAAGTTACAAGCTGGGGTTTTTCCCCATTGATACAAGTAGTTATATATTATATAGGTAGATGAATTATAAGTTTTGCATCTTGCCTATGTACCTGTCTATAGCACATTTCCTTTCCTTTCCGAGTTATTGTCCAGCCCTTTTCTCTTACTTTTTCAAACATATAACACACCTTTTTCTTTAGCTCTGTGTTATTTGGTGTCACAGCTCTATACCATTCTTCCATGCGGCTTCTCCCTTAGTCAGGATTTTTGTTTGGTTTCTAAGTCTACATATCAGTACCATGTGACATCCTCACTAGGAACATAATTCCTTTTCTCCCTAATATTTTTCCTAATCTGTTTTTATAAGCAAAGACGCTAGTTTGTTCATTAAGCCTTCTGTTATTCTTTACTTCCCAAGATGGCCCCCACTATTCCTCGGGGTTGCAGTTATAGAATGACTGTGCCTCCCGTGTTAGTCCTTTCTCGATGTCCATCGCATTCATAAACGATGCGAATGGCGGAGCGCTGTGTTATTCTAGATCACAGTGTGCGCATGCCGACATCGGCTTTTCCGACTCTCGGAGACTTGGAGAGTACGGGTAAGTTTTTGTTTTTCTTTTAGGTACAAGCCATTCCTTATCCTGCACTTGCGTTTATGCACCGAACCATTTTGGACAGCAGTCTTATTACTTTATACCGATATGTTTCACCTCTCTCATAACTAATATGAGAATTTTAGTCCCGATGTCTGTGCAATATCGCAGCTATTTTCACTTTAGTAGTCCAATTTTTAAACAGCTTTTTTAAATTATTCCTACTGGACATTTTCCCGTTTTTCTGCTATGCTATACTCACTAGGGGATCGCCCTGTTTGGAATGTCCTTTAGTCTGCAACTTGCACTTGAACCAATGTTAGTTTTCTGGTGTTATTTTTAGAGCTGTTAATTTCTGACCTAACCACGTTTGCGGTTTTTTTGCTTGTACCTCGTTTTCTTGTTTATTGTGTTTTTTTCGAGGTAACAGTGGGTTCCTCTTATGGTATTTGCTTCAATTTTTTTGTCTTCATAGGTAAATGTGCTTATCAGAGCCCTCCACTTTATACCACACGTAAAATTCATCGAGTGCCTACTTCTATGGCCCTAACGTCATACAAAACTAACGTTTCCTGAGATCAGGAAATCCCACTAACTACTTCAGGAAATAATCAATTTTCATGGTTTCTCTATGGAAACGTCCACATGTGTTCATAATTCTGGTATGTTTTTCTTTACTTACCTTACCCTCCAGGGTTAGTTTTTTTTCATTTCACCTAGTGATTACATTAAACTTATCCTCACTACGGCTATAACTCATTTCCATACACAGAGTTGCTCTAGCCATTCATATATAATCTTATGTGTTCACAATTTTAGGCTAAGTTTCTCCTTGATACTACGGGAGTTATCTTCGCATGTTCTTTTTTTACTGCACACCGGGCTACCTGATATTTATTCTCTCCTCCCTCTTCGGGCTCAGGGACTACACTCTGTTTCCTTTTTTTTATAATACAACAAAATATGTTCTCTTTCTAAATATAATGTTCTGTTTGTAGCTTAGTTTCTTTCTCACACATTTTTACAACATTTGACTTTATTCATGCACTATTCTGTTTGGCATTTTTGGAGTAGAGTCTGGTTTCTCATCCTATATGAGAGTATCTCAACCTTAATAAGTATATATTTTTTATTTAATTGGTGTCACCTGTTTTTTGTCTCCGCGCGCTATCCTTTATGTTCTGTTGTATTTACATACAAAAAATATTAATTTTTGTTGTCACAGCCTTGAAAAAGTCCTGTTGGACGAAACACATGTTGGCTGCTTTCTACATATACAATTTATATGTGCGAATATAAGGAATTAAAGTACTTTCTCATGTGAAAACTACTCTCTGGAACGTTGGACTTTTATTCATTGTGGACTGCTACCTGGAGTGCCCTGGTATCTCTGTTTTGAAATTCATTTTCTAGCATGGCTCAAAGGAAGTCGCTTCTTCTTCTTCTTTTGATCTAGTGCAACTAATACCTTGGGTGGTTGGGTATTTCTACCAGGTTGGCACCCATTCAAGGACTCTTTGCATACATTACTGAACATTGTTCCCTTGTGTTCAGATGTGCGAACACTAAGCATCAACCACCCAATTTGTTTGTAAATCTGGGAATGTGTCAACATGCTATACCTTTCCAGGTAAGGTGTAACAAGGAGAAATATGTTTATTTCTCGTTCCTAGTTCCTCTTCTACATGTACTGCATTCTGCAGGACATAAAGGAACATAAAAATGTCTGTGGGGATTGTTTTTGTGCAGGCAGGTGAGAGGGTAGAACATCCCCATACCTACTAGGATGTGGTATTGTTCCACCTTGTCCGTGCACTGGAGCACTTCAGGCAGGCAGACACCAACTCAGACACCCATGCACTCTGGCAGTTCAGGCTGGACTGTTCCCATGGGAACAGGGTCAAGACTGATTTGCATATAGGTGGTTCCAAAGTGAGATGATGTGGTGAGCAGAAAAATGATTGCTTAAACCCACATTCTGTCCATCATCTGATCTTTTTGCTTTGGTCACCCTAAATTGGAATTTAGAGCACATCCCTGTCACCAAGTCTTTCAATCTAGGGATTTGTGTCAAACACATGGGTGGTTGCATGGGAATGTCTATGCGCCACCTATGGAACGCCGTCTTGATACTAAGTAATAAAAGGTAGAGCTTTGCACAACTTCTCTGTACTTTGGATTCCAATGCAGTGGAAGTTAAAAGTTATGTTGGATAGTAAATCCCACCTGAACACTTTGCAGCGGGTTGCATTAGAAAAGTAAGAAATCCTATGAAAAGTATTTGTAAATCTGGTCCTAGGAGTTGGCTTAATAACATCACCTGACACCCATCACCAGTCCAGAAACCCCAGTGCAAGAGGATAGGCCTACATTATCGGGGAAATCCACAAATATTCCAAATATCACAAAAAAATTTACATTTGGTAAAATCTTAAGGAACTTTGACATCAGCTCGTTATTCTGAAGATAAATTCGTTAAAATGTACATTTGTTATATTTAAAGGTGTAAGGTTAGTAAGGAAAGGATTCTCTGAGAAATGAAATATGTTCAGTATTCGGGTTAAATTTTGACATTAAAATTAAAATGTATCCACACAAATTTAGAAATATATATTAGTGTTGTAAATTGATCTAGCCTGTATAATGTACAAGTAACATATTTGTATTCGCATCAACGGACAGAATTCCTTACATCCAGACACGTTATAAAATGTATTTACAAAGACATCTTATGACTTTCCCTCAGCCTTGCCAGGCAAAGCGGAAATATGCTCATGTTCCATTCAATGTGAACGTGCTTATGTATTTATTATTAAATGTTCTGTGCTCTGCTTTTTTTAAGTAGATGGACAAATGATTTAAGAGTGGAGATAGACCAGAAACAAAATTAATGCAAATAATGTGTTGATTTTTTTTCTCCAGCTTGATTAGCCAACCCAATGGAAAATTCTGGAAAACGCATACAATTATTTTAACTGTCATTGGCTGGCAATTGTAATTGACATGATTTGTACGAGATGCAGTGTAATAACTGAATATATTAAAAAACATCTCATGCCTTGATTACCAGGAGAACATTACTACTGCCTCAATATTATTAACAACACAATTATCATGGCGTCCCGAGGACACGCTCTTAGCACTCCAATGCATTAGCAAACCTTGGCTAACGAAGAAAAAATTAAAGTACAGCAGATTTCCCAGCACCAGTTGGACCCGATATCATTAAAAATTTATAAAACTTCCCCTGAACATGACAAGTGTTTGGTTTAAATGAAGATCGGCGATGAAGAGAGAGCAAAAGCGTTATCATTGTTTCTCTCTCGTCTTCCTCTCAGTCCTCGGCCCCCATCCACAAAGCACCTCTGTCCAGCTGAAATATGTAACCATTACAGACTGACAGCTTGACATACAGTGATCTGTCAGAACATTAATCTCTTAATGTTTTATTTTAGTGAGGAGCCAAACTGCAGGGAAAATAAGCAAGTTGTTTCAAGGGTTGGAAGCAGATCAAACATTTCTAGCGACTCCACTTATCAGCCCTTTGATTTACAATGGATCTGCCAGAGGCTGATTAGACAGTGTGTATTTAAAAACCTATATATGTTTCACAATTGCACACGCCCCCACCCTCTACCGCTCCCCCATCCCCGCGCCGCCAACTTCACCCACTACCCTCCTTTGTTTCAGTGACTTGATATACTGGTAACACATCGCGAACTTGCGAACTGGCAAGCAGCTGAAGCTAAAAAATATAGCTTAGCTCGACGAATGTAAGCCGCATCACATAAGTGCCAGCACGCTGTTGCTCTGCGACTTTAAAGGCGCATATTGTTCTATATGGGAGAATAAAGGACCGGTATTATTATTGTGTATTTGTTTAGAATTTGGCGGACGTGGGCTTCCGCCAAAAAGCGGCGGATGTCTTCTCCGCTGAGTCCGTAGGGACCTTATGTTGCCTAAATAGGAGAAATGAGACATTCACCACTATTTGGCGGACGTCCTGACCCCACCCCCCAACAAACTGCAAATAGAGCCACAAATTGTGATTTAACCTATACTATGTTCAATTAGAAAACCCACTGCCTTTCTTGTATCTTTCTAGATAAAATTAGCTTCTTGTTTTTTAGGATGTAACTGAGAGGATTCCACAATTTGAGGAGTAGTGCTGCTTTTGGGTTTCTAGTCAGGCATGTTTCACACATTGGTTAATGAACGTATGCCCTATTTCTAATTATTATGATCTTATTTCAGTGTTTTTTCAGTAATCATGCGTAATTTATATATGTCATCTTGCAGAGTCGCAACTCTTTGTATCAGTAGTTAGTGCTGTATTTTCCAGTGAAGTGAATGGCGGTGGATACAATTTTAGCTTGCATTTCACCAGACTGACTGCTGTGTTTTGTGGCATACATAATTGCTTCACTCTCGCATTTGAATGTGTTTAATATAGAAAGTCTCTGTAGCCAAGAAGCTTCAAAACGTTTGTTACTATGGTTTTTCAATATCTCGGTGCAAACAACTCTTAACACCTTATAGGAGGGTGGAGCAGTTTTGGTATTAACAGACCTACGAGAATTGCTGCTGTTAGTTGGCTATTCATTGAGAGTTCTTCTTCTATCATGTCTCACAGAATTTTAAGGTTTGTTTGTTTGGAGTGGGAACTCAAAGTGTGTTTGTTAGGGATTTGCCGAGGTCACATTGTCAATCCCATACATGAGGAACTTGTAGCTGTCCTTTCTACCTGACTCAAAAACATCTGTGTACGTCCCACCATGAGCACCTATCCGCAGCAGATCTCAGAGGTTGTAATAGAGACCTGCAAGCAATTAATGATAATGAGATAAATTGTTCCTATCCATATGATGATCCCTTCCATCAAACTATCTTGTGCTAAGGTGCCCTCCAAAAAGCATTACTGCTAAAGAATTTACTTTCAAACCCATTAGTGAATGCAAAAATGTGAACAGACTCAGGGAACCTATTGACTTTGCCTCACATTAATATGTCATTGTCTTCCCGTGATCCAGAGAGTGAAATTCAAATTACAATGTAGTATGCTGAAAGCACACTGGGTAGAAGTCCTAATGCTGACAGTCCCTTTGTTCCTGGGCCACAGATTCAGAATTTGACCATCCTGTAGTTGCTGGACCAGGGGCCACATGTCCAAAATGTTTTAGAGGTCACAAATGGTCCGATTCACAGAATCAGGTGGTCTGCGAACGCTATAAAGCATTTTTGTATGTACCAAGGCAATATTGCAATTCAGTAACCTGTTACCAGTCACAATTTGGCTTTGTCATTCAATATTTGAAGGGGTGTGTGTAGGGCATCACTTCCTTTTACTACATTGAAGTGGTATGTATGAATGTTTTGTCACTGAAATTCAGTCACAAAGAATCCACAGTTTACCACCAATTTCAAACTGGTGGTAACCCATTCGCAAAGGGGTGTCGTGTAGGCTCTCATTATTCTAATGAGACTACTGGATTTTGAGTGGCAGAATCGTCCGCGGTGTGGAAGACTGAGCCTAACCCGCTGCGGGTGACACCTGTCGCTCTAATCCGAGTTTTGCTCCGGCTAACTAGCAGTGCCTCATCTCTACCAAGAGATAGTGATGATTGGGCAGCCGAGCGCATGACATACTAGGCTTCTCAGGGAAGTCGTGGTCTCTCAGGTCGCATCCGGTTCTCTTATTTACAATTCAGTCTCATATATAAACGACAAACAAAGGCAGGATATGTTTCAATAATGAGCTTAATAAAACAACTGCATCTTAGATAGCAAAGCCTGAGCTGCAATAACCAGAACGACACAACATGACAGTATTAAAATTGTGACGAGAAGAGTGAAGCATAAAAACAACGCTATCATATTGTCACTATGATCGATGGACTATTTCCTATCTAAGTTATAATGTGAGCACATGTTAAGCTCTAGTTCTGCCTTTAAGGTTCCCCTGGGAAGACATCAACCCCTATACCTGAGCAAAGGCCTGTGGTCTGCATTAGCATCTTTAGCAAAGTATTCAGCAATCAGCATACAGTCGTGGTTCCCTGGCTGGAACCTCCCTCTAACGTGTAAGGGACAAGGAAGAGTTTATATAATAACACTGCTGATGTTCTGAGAAAATGTCCCTACGTAAGGATGTGTATTTTCTACGAATGTTGGAGACTAAACTTCTACCACGTTCACCGGCAATGTACCAAACTGCAGCCTTGAATGAAGCACAGAGTGATCTAGAATGTCTTGTTTGAAAACAGAGTGCTGGTCCAGGCAAAAACAGTTAGATGGATGAAAATAAAACAAGACCGTAAAAATGGTTATTGTAACAATAATAATGCAAAGCTGAATAAAATATATTTAGGTTAAGGTGCACGGCGGCCTAGTGTGTTAAAATAATGTGCATGGAGCTAAAACTAGAATGGCTACACAACAGGAGAAGATATCCCCAAAGGACCCTTTCCCCTTTGTGAATGCTTGTGAAAGCACTTGCTAAGAGAAGGCTTTGGTCCAGCAGATGACTGTCTACTGGTAAAAAAATAAAAGAAAACTTTTCATTTTCTTTTTTAACCGTGTCCCGTTTTCCTTTAAAAAAAAATGGACTACTTTTTAAAAAAAAGATTGCTTTATAGAAAAGCATTCACTGACATGGTGGTCTGCTCACTGCAGCAGGCCACCATATCTGTGATTTTTGTGATTACCGATGGGTCACAATACAAGACCTACCGCATTAATATTAATGAGATAGGTCTATTTGCAACACACTAGGAATCACAATTGAAACTCAAGAGTGTTTTGTACATTTGAAATAGCTATTAACCAATTGCGGTTTGCTGGAAATCGCAATTAAGAAATTGCTATTTTAAACGTTTGTAAATGTGGCCTTAAAACCTTTGATCAGTAAATTCTAATGTAATCTCCAAACCAGATAAAATTGGAATAAGCATAAGGGCAGACCACTCAGATTAAGGTACTGCACTATGCATTCTGTTGTGCATTGTGAAGGGATCAAATGAAGTGAGCATCTTACAAACCTCAAAAGGAATCAGTATTGGGAAAATCATCCGCTCTGCACTGATAAACTGTGTCTCACTGCAAGGGACACTCTACACCCTGCTTAAGTCACTATCCAGAATATATCATTTGAATCTCCTCTATCCATGAAAGGCACCTCCAATCATATTCATCTAGTGGCTTCTAGAGTGGCCCGTCTGCCCACAATTCTCCAGCACAATGAAGTGGCTATCTATCTCTCAAATTTGAACTGTAAAAATAAATACACCAGCAAGATGGTTGTATTTTCTTTCACAACTTACTCTTAAACCGTTAAACATATGTGAGTATTAATGCTACTCTTGTGATTAGAACATGAAGGTAAAATACAGATAGATCTCTGGTCACTAATATCGAATCTCACATAAAAAGCTGAATATTGATTTTACTGATAGATGTGTAAAAAAAGTGCTCTGTAAAGCTAGTGTTCAATTTAATTGGTCATGTGGAAGATTTGTTTACTTGCCATGAGGTTTCTCTTCAGTTTCTATGATTTCTGCCAAAAGGCATTGTAATGCCACAAACAACCCTACTAAGGTATTACAGTAAAGTATCTATGTCATTTCATTATTATAGGTGGACCAGTGTTGTCATAACTGGTCAATAATTTGAAAATTATAGACAGGCATTTAAACACAGATTGCACAATTCTATTATAATCTGTAACAAGTGTTACCATCAAGTATCTGAATTCATTCATGATTTCACTTATTTATTTGTGTCATTGAAATACTAGTAAGTGCAGAACATGTTTGTATGTGGTAGCATTTCATGAATTAATCTCAAATAATCTTGATTTACCACAGTGTGATCTTTGCTAGAGACTCCCTTATATTGTAGAACAATGTCTTGTCTGCATACAGTTGATTCACTTACACTCTGCTTTCATTTTTGCACATTGTAAAACCACCCATTAGGGTGCTAACATTTACCACCTGCAGAGAGCAGATGGGAAATATCTGTCATAAAGTACCCAGAACTGGGAAACAAACAGAAAGGAATCTAGAATCACATTTTATTTCATTATATGGAGAATTCTACTTGTAATGGCTACATGCAGAGGTGGAGATAGTGAAGCCCATATTTATACTCTGTTTGCGCCGGATTTGCGTCTTTTTTTTTACTCAAATCCAGCGCAAACTTAACTCCATATTTATATTTTGATGCTAGACCTGTCTAGCGTCAAAAATATGGAGTTTGCATAATTTCAAAGATGCATGAAGCCGTTTTACGTCAATGAGATGCAAGGTAGGCGTTCCCGTCCAAAAAATGACTCAAACACCTTAGCGCCCTATTTATCCAACAGGGCAAAAATGACGCACAGGTGGGAGGCGGACCCGAAAAATGACACTAAGCCCAATTTGCATCAGATTTTAACACCTGGGCCAGGGCAGTCATTAAAATGAGGCAAACACACCACTATTTAAGGAAAACACCCACAAGCAACATCATAGCTCAACAGGACAACATGGAGGTGCTAGTGATGCAGCATGCTAGATGACGCAGAGCACAGGACCATCAGCAGCAGCCACCACCACCCCAACGTGGCCCCCAAAGTCAACACAGAAGGCAGGAGAGGGTCTTCAGGACCAGGACAACCCTCGAGGGCCTCAGGGAACAGGACATCATCCGGAGGTATAGACTCAACTGGCAAGCCATCCAGCAGCTGCTGCGCCAAATAGAACCACATATAACAGCCAGCCTGCAGACACCACACAATATACCACAGGTGACCAAGCTGCTAGCTGTCCTGCATATGTTGGCAAGTGGCTCCTTCCAAACAAAGGGTGGCCTAGTTGCTGGGGTATCACAGCCCCCATTCTCCGCCTTCCTCCCAAAGGTCCTAGATGCCATCATCTCCCTCACACCCCATCACATCAGCTTCCCCAACACCCAGCAGAAGCAGCAGATCAAACTGGGGTTTTATCAAATACATGGCTTCCCGCAGGTGCTTGGTGCAATTGACTGCACCCATGTCCGGATTGTACCACCTGCAGCAACAGAGCATCTATTACGGAACAGAAAGCACACCCACTCCAAAAATGTGCAGGCCATAGTTGACAACCAGAGATTTTTTACCAACATCTTGACCAAGTATCCTGGATGTGTACATGATTCCTTCATCTTCCGCCAAAGCACCATCAATCAGCACTTCCAGGACGGAATATAGGGCAATGGCCTTCTTGTAGGTAAGTCCATAACCTAGCAATATATACATGGCACAGCAACCCGGTAGGACACACAATACATACACCACTACATTGACAGGTGGGCAGGAAGAAACTGAGGTGTGACACAGGTAGTAATGTTGGACACCCTGACACAATGGGATACACATCTATGGACAAATGACGGCTGCCAATAACATTAGCTGCCACACTAAAGCTACAAGGGACCAATGTCAAAGCACACAGTGACTATGACGTTGCCTGCACTGAAGTACAACTTGGAAGGTGAACCATTTACTATTACATTAGGCCACATAGTCAATCTGACACCCTCCCAAGCAATATGTAGCATGGAAGGAATGTGCAATGTGTGTTGCTGCAGGTCTAACACCATGAGACACAAGATAATGCAGACTGACATGTAGGTGACATGGAAATACTGAAGCAGTCCCAACATCATACATCACTCCTAGGGTGCCGTTGCCAGGTGGCAATAAGAAAGTAGATTGTGCTATGAACACATATTGATGTGCCACTAATGCAAACTGAACACTGCTGCACATACTGAAATAGCCAATTATTCATCAAAATAACAGATGTACAGGGAGATGGCCCTACCTGCACAGATACATCAACCTCCACAAGGTAGTTAGCCAGGTTACCTGGAGCAAGTTTGGAAGTGCACGGTTGCACATGAGCCACTGGCAGAGGGAACTACAAAAGTTTCCCTAAAAACACGTCACACATGGGACAATTGTGCATTGTCAATACTGAACACCTCAGTGCTGCAAACGTATGGAGATGTGCTGTGCATTTTCACCAAGTCAAATCAAAGAGCCTCACTGTTGCATTTCATCTGCAATGACATATGTCTAATTGGATGGCTTGTTCTGGACATGTAGTGCAACCATGTTACCACCACATCGGAATCTATTGTGTGTGTGGAATTATCATGTCCCCTCCAGTGAAAGCACACAAAAACATGTTGCTCACCAGACAACACATGTTACATACATACTGACCAGCAGTTCGGAAACAAAATCATAGATATCAGGTCAATGAGCCAAAAACAAGTTGTTAAGTCAAACAACCCACTGCAGAAGAATCCTCACAGATGCCCAGGATCTCAGACAATACCACAAACACATATAAGTCACAGACAACACAAGATATCAACTGCCATGCTACATGACATTCCTTTTGCAAGCACTAACAAAATACTCACTCCTATTTTCTTTTTCAGCTGATCAGGGTTACGAGATCCAGCTATGGATCATGACCCCATTTCCCAACCCAAGCACAGCAGCAGAGCGTGCCTATAATGAGGCACATCGGAGGACACGCACCACTGTAGAAATACCCGTTGGCATCCTGAAGTCCAGATTCAGGTGCCTGGATATCACTGGAGGCACCCTCCTATATGCCCCACACCTTGTGTGTAAAATAATACTTACATGTGCTATCCTGCGCAACCTTTGTGTGAGGAGGAACATCCCCCTATATGAGCATGAGCAAAAACTGCCTGAGGAGGAGGAGGAGGAGAAGGATGGTGCAAGGGAAAATGAGGGGGAACATCAAAACACAGCTGCAGGATTGCGCCGCAGACAGCAGATTGTTCAAAACTTTTTTAGCCAATAGTCACTCTAAACATCTTGTTAGGATATGTAATTAAACACCTTACTTTATCACACAATCCTGCTCTGGTTACTTATTTCTCCATCACATGTTCTTCAGGAATGTGAGTATTACCTCAAGGAGCACGTTACAAAGAGAAATCTGAACATTTGTGATGCAACATCACATGTGATGCGTATTATTGTACAGCAAACATCACACACATATAAAAAAAACGAATCTTTTAAATTTCACATATGATGGACAAAATCATAGGACCACAGCATATGACACAAATCCATGTTGCCAACATGGTCTACTGTAGCACACGACACATAACTACGACATCTCCAATCATAAGGTAAATAAGCGCACCACACATGAGACAGTGGATGTGAAATATCAGTGGTAACAGGAATGCATGAACAGACCCCTGACATTAGTAAGTGTGACATTTGCTATCTCTGCAAGTAGTTTGTGTGACAAGAGGTGCACCATTTCTGAAAATGGATAGCATGAGTGTCTCAGGTTTGACAAGCAATGTTCACAACACAAGCCCAGCGCAGTCCATCCCTGGAAATAAGTCCTGGCACTTCAATGTGTTAAGTCTCTTCCCTCCCATTTCTATGGGGCACTGTAAGTGAACTATCTGTATCCTGGGAATCATCATTAACACTCACCCAGACTCCCTTTCTGACTCTTGTTTGCTTCCCTTTTCCATATGGCATGCTATAGAAGAACTGCAGTAGCCTGCATGGACTTCAGGTCCCATAATGCACTGCCTGGTAGTCGGTAAGACATGTAATCTTCTGTCCATTGCTTCCTATGGGAAAAGTCTGGTTGTCCCTTTATACTGGATTCTCTCCTCCACGACTTGTGAAAGTCTGAAGCTGCGCACACCTGTGCCCTCTCTTGTGCAGCCCAACCATGTGACTCTGTCCTGGCCTTGCTGCTGCCTGGAACTGCTTAGAAGCTGCCATTCCCTGAAGCTCCTTGTCGTGCATTGGGGTACGATTCCTTTGTGTTCCAGACCCCTTGTTGGATTGTGTTACAGTCCTGATTATGCCTGAACCTGCTCTCTGTTTACCCAGTGTTGTTCCTGCTTGTTGCAGTCAGACTCTGCTCCCTGTTTCTCAGCCCTGTTCATGTTTGTTACTGCCGGAGCCTGCTTTCTGTTACCCAGGCCTGGTCCAGCCTTTGCGTCAACCAGATCCTGTTTCCTGTGCCTGGCTTTGCCTCCTAGTTGGTTCCCTTGCTTTCTGTTTCCTCTTGGGTTATCGTGTCTGGTAAGTGTCCAAACAGTCCTCACCTGTCTAGAAGTGTTTTACATTGTATTTGGTCTGGCACCTGGTTTCCAGGAGGCTAATCCAGCCCTCATGCTTTGTCTAGTGTTGCATATAGTCATTAGTGCCTAACAGTGACAGTGTGCTATGTCTGTATTCCAGGAATTGTTACTGTGTCTCAAGCCCAACCAACAAGGGCTAGTCTTGTGTATGTAAGTACAATCCTTGTTTGTGCCCTAAGGGTCCAGACACAGATTCACTTTTACTGCCACCTTTCTATGGTGCTTGCCTAGTGACTATCTGTGAGATTAATCTGCACAGAGGCACTGGCGTTCCCTGTTGTGGGAAGTTCCGAGACCAACCCTGTGTACAATCTTAGTGATAAGACCTGCATGTTTGTCCATTACTGACCCGTTCCACACTTTTACACACTAAGGTTGCTCTGTATTAACTTTTTTGTTTTATCTGCCTTACCATAGCTGCCATTTCCCCTTGTATGCCTTGGCTGCTCCTCTGCTTCGGTACACTTCTTCCTTGCAAGATACTCTGTGAACTCAAGGCTTGCCCCTAATAGACTCCTGACTAGACCTGCAAGAAACCCTAACACTATGGAGCCCAATCCTGACACAGGGTACATGTGCCCACACACTTGAACTGGACACTTCTGTGGAATGCACATCTGCAGCCAGGGCAGTAGGTCCACCACTGCAATATGAGTGACATAGGTAATTTTCATGAGTCAAACTGACATGTACAAAACATTTTTATGGGTGGAATTAAGACACAGTGGTGGTCATTCTGACCCTGGCGGTCTTTGACCGCCAGGGCGGAGGACCGCGGGAGCACCGCCGACAGGCCGGCGGTGCTCCAATGGGGATTCCGACCGCGGCGGTAAAGCCGCGGTCGGACCGGCACCACTGGCGGGGTCCCGCAGGTGTACCGCGGCCCCATTGAATCCTCCGCGGCGGCGCAGCTTGCTGCACCGCCGCGGGGATTCCGACCCCCCCTACCGCCATCCAGATCCCGGCGGTCGGACCGCCGAGATCCGGATGGCGGTAGGGGGGGTCGCGGGGCCCCTGGGGGCCCCTGCAGTGCCCATGCCACTGGCATGGGCATTGCAGGGGCCCCCGTAAGAGGGCCCCTACATGTATTTCACTGTCTGCTGTGCAGACAGTGAAATACGCGACGGGTGCAACTGCACCCGTCGCACAGCTTCCACTCCGCCGGCTCGATTCCGAGCCGGCTTCATCGTGGAAGCCTCTTTCCCGCTGGGCTGGCTGGCGGTCTGAAGGCGACCGCCCGCCAGCCCAGCGGGAAAGTCAGAATTACCGCCGCGGTCTTTCGACCGCGGAACGGTAACCTGACGGCGGGACTTTGGCGGGCGGCCTCCGCCGCCCGCCAAGGTCAGAATGAGGGCCAGTGTCTCAAACACTGCATGTACTAAACATGTACACATGGCCGACATATCGGTAGTTCACACACAAGTACCAATGAAGTTGTAGCCAACTATTAATGACATATGAGGGGTAACATATCCGACCTAGCACTCATCAGCCATCCTCAATCATCCCTGAGTTTTGTTTGTCATGTGAAATGTAATGTCCCTAAAGTCAAACAACTACACACATCAAATGATTCAACACATATTACAAACACATATCATGACTGTTGTACATCACTGATTGCCATCTGATGTAGATACCCATTTGTAACACAGTCATACATGAGCATTACGTCAAAAGTATTGCATGCCGTTCCTTCAGAAACACATATATTGTTGTTACAGATCATTCACACACAAAACACACAGGCCATGATTCATACTTTTGTTGCGCCGCATTGCCATCATTTTTGGACGCAAAAACAACACAAACTTACAAAATACAGTTGTATTTTGTAAGTTTGTGCCGCTTTTGCATCTGAAAATGAAGGAAATGCAGCATAAAGAAAGTATAAATCTGGGCCACAGTTGCATGCTCTACCACATTTGGCCAACCACTATACCACACACTGCAGGCCATTTCATCCTATCTCCATCTTGATACAGGGTGCCTGCATGTTAAATGATTGAAAATCATGCAAACAGATTTTGAGTCAAAAATGTTGACGCAAATGCGTGAAAAAACAACGCAAACGCTAACTAAACATGCATGGGCCCTTAGCATTAATACCACTAGCATATCACACACATGATGATATCCATTCAAATATATGTTTCCCGGTAATGTGTTTTATTTTGCCACACATGTAGGTTATGTGTCGAAAATATTCACAAAAACATTGTATGCGTCAAACAAAAATACACGCAAGATGGAAAACGGGCCACAAAGGAGCAGGAAGTGATGAAATAGGAAATCCTATTTACAAACATGATACTGTGGGTGTACTTTCACTTTACAGTCTGTGCTTTTTCTTGACTGTGTGGCTGTGTCTTGGTGTTGCTTGTGTCTGGATTGCATTTCTTGTCTCTTGTGGTGTCTTTCTTGTGTCTTTTTGTGTATTCTATTTGTATATTGTACCTGTTTAAGTTTAAGTGCTTTTGTGTAGTTTAGTGTTTAGGATTGTACTTGTACTGCCGGGTGTCTGTTTGGGGGTTACATTAGTTAGGTTAGTTGGGGTTCATAGTTTGGGTTGTAAATTTCCTTTTTTCACATTTATTTTCCTTCCTTTTTCCCTGTGTCTGTTTTAAATTGTTGTGCATCAACCTGTTGGAAGGGCTAGGCTGACCCGCATGGGTGAGGAGGAGCTTGGGGCCTTTGTGTGGCTGGTGTGCCACTTTCTGCCATTGATGCTGGAGATGGGTGGGCGTGTGATACAGGGGTATCACACAGAGGCAAGGCGGCTGTGGTGGGGCAAGGTGCTCTACAACCTCAAACGTGTATTGAACACAACAAGGAATGAGCACATTGCTGGGCTGACCTGGTTCGCCAAGAACAGGACCTATTGGACCAAATGGGTGTGGTGATCGGTGGCTCTGTTGGTGAATATCACATTGACAAATGTGTACATTAGAATGCTCCTGAGTGACAGTAGCAGATGTCTTGACGTGCTGCATGCAATGTTTGTGCCCATGTTGAATGCAAGTAAAACAAACTGTTATTGTCCCAGTACTGAGATGTATTCTCCATGTCTATACATGTTAACAATGCAGTCCTGAGCTTTGTGGAGTCATGTCCGACTATTACTTCGGGCCACATGTACCAAGCTATTTTAAAATCTCACAAACGGCCTAGTTTTCAGATTTAGGTGGTCATTACAACCCTGGCGGTCAGTGTTAAAGCAGAGGTAAGACCGCCAACAGGCAGGCAGTAAAAATTTTGCAATTACGACCATGGCGGAAACTGCCAACAAAGACAGACACTTTAACACTCCGACCGCCACGGCGGTACAAACAAACAGCGCGGCGGTCACCGCCAACAGACAGGCGGAGGACAATGTACCGCCCACAGTATCACAACCTACCAATCTGCCACCTTTTCCGGGGTGGATTCACCGCAGATAAAAACATGGCGGAAACAGGATTCTGAAGGGAAAACGCTCACCTCTACACACCCCACGAGGAATCAGGACACCATGTAGCCGGAACTCCAAATTCTCCCTGCGATAGTCTTCCTGCTCCTCTACCAGGAGCACGAACGCTGGCGGCGAAGACCACGGTGAGTACTGCACCTACGACACAGGGGAAGGTGGAGGGAAAAAACAGGGACACACACACGCAACACACAACACCCCCACCCTCACCCACGACAACACACACACTAATACAGCATGATACATTATAGTTACACTCCCCAACCCCCCCCAAAGAATGCAAAGACAAAAGAAAATGAGTGGAACCATTGTAATATATTAAAAGCAAGTAGGCAAAAATATATATATACACCATTAACAAAATATACACCAAGCATAGTAGCCCAGGTAGTGCTCCAATTAAGTCAGTGGAACACTGGGCCCACACGGTATGGGCGAGGCCCACACAAGATCCCCGACCATGACGGAGATAACACTGCAGAGGCATCAGAGAGCAACTAAACAGGCACCTCAGGGGGAGGGAAAGGGGGGCACCTCAGCCGGTTGAATGCACGAGGCCAAATCCACGAGAGGGCCACATGCCCACTGTTCCATCCTGGGGAGTGCAAAGCCACAGTCTCTCAAGTCTCTACAGTGGGTGGGTTGCCCACTGTTCAATCCTGGGGAGTGCAAAGCCACTGTCTCTCAAGTCTCTACAGTGGGTGGGTTGCCCACTGTACAATCCTGGGGAGTGCAAAGCCACAGTCTCTCAAGTCTCTACAGTGGGTGGGTTGCCCACTGTTCAATCCTGGGGAGTGCAAAGCCACAGTCTCTCAAGTCTCTACAGTGGGTGGGTTGCCCACTGTTCAATCCTGGGGAGTGCAAAGCCACAGTCTCTCAAGTCTCTACAGTGGGTGGGTTGCCCACTGTTCCATCCTGGGGAGTGCAAAGCCACAGTCTCTCAAGTCTCTACAGTGGGTGGGTTGCCCACTGTTCAATCCTGGGGAGTGCAAAGCCACAGTCTCTCAAGTCTCTACAGTGGGTGGGTTGCTCACTGCCATATCCTGGGGAGTGCAAAGCGACAGTCGCTCAAGTCTCTACAGTGGGTGGGTTGCCCACTGTTCCATCCTGGGGAGTGCAAAGCCACAGTCTCTCAAGTGGATAACAGTCTCCACTGGTTCTGGAGGGGGCATGGTGCCCAGAGTGCTTCATCCTGCTAAGGACAGAGGTAGTGGATGGATCTCTCCACTGGTTCTGGAGGAGGCATGGTGCCCAGAGTGCTTCATTCTGCCCGTGACGGACTCAGTAGCGTCAGTGCCCTTGGCGCTCTTGGGCCAGTGTTGCTTGAGACGGCGGTGCCCTGTTCAGCGGTGCTTGAGATGGCGGTGCCCTGTTCAGCAGTGTTTGGAGCGGCGGGCTCCCTTTGCAGTGAGTCAGCTGCTGGTGGTCCTTCATGGCCCAGCGGGGCTTGTGCTGGCGGTCCTCTCTGGCCCAGCAGGGCTTGTGCTGGCGGTCCTCTCTACCCAGTGGGGCTTGTGCTGGCGGTCCTCTCTGTCCCAGCGGGGCTTGTGCTGGCGATCCTTCATGGTCCAGTGGGGCTTGTGCTGGCAGTCCTCTCTAGCCCAGCGGGGCTTGTGCTGGCGGTCCTCTCTAGCCCAGTGGGGCTTGTGCTGACAGTCCTCTCTGTCCCAGCGGGGCTTGTGCTGGCGGTCCTTCATGGCCCAGCGGGGCTTGTGCTGGCGGTCCTCTCTGTCCCAGCGGGGATGACGGCTGTGGCCTCCTGGGCAGCGGGAATGATGGCAGTCGCCTCCTGGGCAGCAGGGCTGGTGCTGGCGGTGGCTTCCTGGGCAGCAGGGCTGGTGCTGGCAGTGGCCTCCTGAGCATTTGGGCTGGTGCTGGCAGTGGCTTCCCGGGCAGCTGGGCTGGTGCTGGCGGTGGCCTCCTGGGCAGCAGGGCTGGTGCTGGCCTCCTGGGCAGCAGGGCTGGCGTTGGCGCTGGCGGTGGCCTCCTGGGCAGCTGGGCTGGTGCTGGCCTCCTGGGCAGCTGGGCTGGTGCCGGTGGCCTCCTGGGCAGCTGGGCTGGCGGTGGCCTCCTGGGCAGTGGGGATGATGGCGGTCTTCTCCGCCGTGCTGCTCTTCCCAGACTTGCTGAGTTTCTTGTGCCCCTTCCCCACCTTGGAAGGTGTCGCAGCTGACTCCACACTCCCACCTGTACCCCTGGGAGCGGCTTTGGTGACTGGAGTCTTCCCCCTCTCCCGCCGGGCACTGGCCAACTTCTGATGCTTGACAGGTGGGGTACTGTCTGTGCTGTGGCTCCGTGCCACACTGGCTACACTGGTGGCCGGTGCACTCCAGATTCAGGGGACTACAGGCACCACTGGTCCCGGAGATGTTGTGGCTGAGGTGCTAGTTCGGGACCTAGGAGATGGACGGGGTGGGGGAGGTGTGGGAAAGAGGTCAAGGTTGGACAGGAAAAGTTTTTGGGAGACACTGGGACGGGTTGCTGGAGGGGGTTTGGGAGTGGAGGAAGAGGTTGTGGTTGTAGGAGGTGTTCGTTTGCTGACTTTGGGTGAAGGTGCTTGCGCTGGAGGCTGTCGTGAGGTGGATAGCTGTTGGGTGGGTGTGTGCCTGCGTTTGTGTATCTTGGGAAGGGGCGTCACAGACACACTTGGTTAAGGACACAGCGGATGTGTGAATGGTAGTGGGGGTGTTGACTGCACGTGAGCGGGTGTGGTGGTGGGTGTGCTGGTGATGGTAGTACTGGCTGTAGAGGTAGTGCATGCAGGTGTGAGTGTAGACGAGACTGGGAGGGAGAAGGGAGACGAGGAGGAGGGGGACACAGTGGAGCCAGTGGATGTTGGTGTGTCTGCATGTGTGTGTGATGCTTCAGTGAGTGCCTGTGGGATGTGTGGTGCTTATGTTTGCCAGAGCTTCCCTTGTGTGTTGACGTGTGTGCATGCTGGTCTAGAGGTGTGCTTGGGATAGGCTGGGGTACAGGGGTTTGGGTCTGGGTGGAGGAAGTTGGAGGGGGGAGGCTAGAGACAGGGACAATGGCTGCCATCAGTGCTGAGGCCAGAGTCTGAAAAGCTCGCTAAAGGGCTGCCTGACCAGAATGAATGCCCTCCAGGAATGCATTAGTTTGTTGCAACTGCCTTTCTACACAGGGATGGCATTCAAAATGGTAGACTGCCCAACAGTAAGGGACCTGAGTAGGTCAATGGCCTCCTCACTGAGGGCAGCAGGGGTGACTGGGGCAGGGCCTGAGGTGCCTGGGGCTAAGGTGATGCCCACCCTCCCGGGTGAGCGGGCACGGGGCAAAGGCTGAGGGGCTGCTGGGAGGGCGGTGCTGGAAGGGGGGGTGGCAGCTGTACCTGTAGATGGGGGGGCACAAATGTTGCCGCCACCACAAGGGAGCTCCCATCAGAGGACGAGTCCGTGTCACTGGTCTCAGCTCCTGTCCCTGCCGTGGAGCTCCCCTCGCCCTCCGTCCCACTGGTGAAGTCCGATTCCCTAGTGTGGCCCTCCATGGCCATGTGGGATGCAGCCCCCTCGTGCTCCGGTGCCACTGCTACTCCGCCTGATGATGCTAATGCACACAAGAACAGGGAGACGACAAAAAGGGGGGGGGGAAACAAAAGAAAGACATGTTGAGTTCATGCATTACCGCTACCATTGGAGGACACGACAGACACACAAGCGCCCTGCACTACGCCGCGCTCTTGGGCTCTACTGTTCAATTCCTGGGAAATGGCCTACTAGGCTATGGACAACATCTGCACACATGGATGACACAAGGGCATGACTAGGTGTAGTTGGCACTCTACAGAGGTGGGGTGGGGTGCCTTTGTGGAGGGACCTTGCCTACGGAACTTGCCCTGGCCTAGGGAAACCCACAGCCCACCTCCCCAACCCAGACACCTCCACTGCGCGCAAAATCAGCAGAATGAGAGTGTACTCACCCCCTTGTGGCTGCTGTGATGCCTTCAAGCACCCATCCAACTCCGGGTACGCCACTGCCAGGATCCTGAAGATCAGGGGGGTCATGGTGCGACGGGCACCCCTCCCACGTTGGGAGGCCATCCCCAGCTGAGCCTCTGCCGTCTTCTTGCTCCAGCGGCGAATGTCGTCTAATCTTTTCCGGCAGTGGGTGCTCGGTCTGTGGTAGACCCCAGGGTCCGGACGTCCTTGGCGATGGCACGCCAAATATATTTTTTCTGGTGGGCGCTGACCTACATGAAATGTACAGGGGAAAAAGAGAAGTTATTACCAACTGCACCGTCAAAGTGATTGGCCCCCATCCCTACCCTTGCCATGTGGCACATGAATTCACCGCCTTTCATGCACGCAGCACTCTCCCCCCTTCCTTCTTACATCCAGCCCTCTCCACACAGGCATAGCCCATACAACATGCTCTCTGTGTACATACCTGTTTGTCTGGAGGACCGTAGAGTAGCGTGTACTGGGGGAGGACCCTATCCACAAGCTTCTCCAACTCCTCTGATGTGAAGGCAGGGGCCCTTTCCCCAGGCACTCGACCCATTTTCTCTTCTAGACCGAGGTCACAGCAGCACTTGCAGTGTAGGTCCTCTCCTGTCGAAGATCAGGTATCGAGTGATTGAACAGATAGAAAATGGTGGTCACGTCCGCGGCGGTGCGTACCGTCACCACCGGCGCACATCGTCATTGGCTCCTGGGACCCATAGGGTCCAATGTTAACCAATGCAGCATTGCGCCGCGGTCTTCGACCACATACCACGACGGTGTACAATGCCAGCGCAGTTACCTCACATCCCATTGTCCCACTTTAGAGGTCAGGCAGCAGCCATTTCAGGGGCCCACATGGCTTAATTTCCAACTGCGTCACACATACCTAGGCCTAGACTCAACACACATACAGGCCACCTTTTGTGTATGATTGGTGTTCTGGGTAAACTGTGGGTACGTACCTCTGAGTTGTTTGACTCTGTGCTCGCTGTTGTCCTTCATAGGCACCGTCCGCTGGGATATGTGAGGAGATGGTGGCATCCTCTGGTGTACCGACCTTTGGTGGACCTGTCGACAATGGAGGAGCGACATGTCATAATCACATACAGGCTTGACCGTGCCACAATCCAGGAACTGTGTACCCAGTTGGAGCCAGACCTGATGTCAGCTATCCGCCATCCCACAGGAATCCCCCCTCAAGTGCAGGTGCTGTCAGTGCTCCATTTCCTTGCAAGTGGGTCATTTCAAACTACAGTGGCCATAGCATCAGGGATGTCCCAGCCTATGTTTTCCAACGTGTTGTCCAGAGTGTTGTCTGCCCTGCTGAAACACATGCGGAGCTACATCGTTTTCCCTCAGGTGGAGGATTTGCCTACAGTGAAAGGTGATTTCTATGCCCTGGGACATATCCCCAACATCATAGGTGCCATTGATGGGACACATGTGGCTTTGGTACCCCCCCACAGGAGTGAACAGGTGTACAGAAACCGGAAGAGTTATCATTCGATGAATGTACAGATCGTATGTTTGGCAGACCAGTACATCTCCCATGTGAATGCCAAGTACCCTGGCTCAGTGCATGACACCTATATCCTGCTGAATAGCAGCATCCCTTATGTGATGGGTAACCTCCAGAGGCACTGTGTGTGGCTATTAGGTGAGCACCTGGAAGCTAGTCAGTGGGAATAGTTGTCTGGGTCTGGGGATATCCCTCCAGGTTAGTGTGTGTCTAACTGTTGTCCCTCGCCATTTGCTGGTGACTCTGGTTACCCCAACTTGTCATGGCTACTGACCCCAGTGAGGAATCCCAGGACAAGGGCAGAGGAACGCTACAATGAGGCCCATGGGCGAACTAGGAGGGTGATCGAGCTGACCTTCGGCCTCCTGAAGGCCAGGTTCAGGTGCCTCCATATGAGAGGTGGATCCCTATTCTACTCACCAAGGAAGGTGTGCCAGATCATCGTGGCCTGCTGTATGGTTCACTACTTGGCTTTGCGACGACAGATGCCTTTTCTGCAGGAGGATGGTCCAGATGGCGGTGTTGTTGCAGCTGTGGAGCCTGTGGACAGAGAAGACGAGGAAGCAGAAGAAGAAGACATGGACAACAGGGACTCAGTGATCCAGCAATATTTCCAGCGAAATACAGGTAATAATACAAACCTGCCTACTACATGTACGTTAACACTACTACCTCTCTACTGTCTGTTGTTTTCACCCAGTGTATGGTCACTGAGTTGTCACTTTCCCTTACGATTTCACAGATGTGGGTCCCACATTGTGACAACTGCTTTGATTCCTCATGGACTAGAGCTGTGTGACATAGGTATGTTGACATTACAAATGAAAGAGCTTTTTGCCACAGTAATTGCTAATACAGTATTCCCAAATCACAGACTGACTCCAGATTGTTTTATGCTTTAAGGGTGTTTATTTTAGTGCTCAAAATTGGAGGGGGTAGCAAAATGGTGAGGGGTGATGGCGGAGGATTGTCCATGGCAGAGCCCAGTCTATTAGTCTCACAGGTGCATTGCCCAAATGGGCATAGGAAGTGGAGCTGGGGCACTTTATGGATGGACAGTGTGACAAAGTGGGACAGTAGTATGACAATCAGGGTGGCCTCATTTCTTGGTGGGGGTCTTGGCATCGTTCTCTGTCTTTGTCCTGGTTTGCAAGGTGGTTCTCCCTCTGCAGTGGGTGGGGTGCTGGTGTTGCGGTCCTGTGGCGATGCCTCCTGTCCACTAGCGCCGGCGGAGGTGGTGGGCAGTTCATCGTCCAGGCTAGTGTCAGAGGCCCCTTGTGGTTCCACAGTGTCCCTCATGGTGTTGAGTACTTCCTTCAGCACCCCTACGATGGTGCCCAGGGTGGAATTGATGGATCTGAGTTCCTCCCCGAAGCCCAAATACTGTTCCTCCTGCAGGCGCTGGGTCTCCTGAAACTTGGCCAGTACCGTTGCCATCGTCTCCTGGGGGTGGTGGTAGGCTCCCATGATGCTGGAGAGGGCCTCGTGGAGAGTGGGTTCCCTGGGCCTGTCCTCCCCCTGTCGCACAGCAGCCCTCCCAGTTCCCCTGTGTTCCTGGGCCTCTGTCCCCAGGACCGTGTGCCCTCTACCACTGCCCCCAGGTCCCTGTTGTTGTTGGGGTGGTGGGTTAGCCTGGGTTCCCTGTAGTGGTGGACACACTGCTGATTGACGTGTCCTGGGGACGGAGGTATGGGCCCCCTGGGTGGGTGCTGTGCTGGTGTTTCCAGAGTGGGGAAGCTCTGTGGTGGCCTGTGACTGGGTGAGGGGAACCGACTGTCCCGAGGTCCCCGATGGTCCGGGCTGGTCATCTGGACAGAGGTGCTGTCATCACTGTGGGCCTCTTCTGTTGGTGGTGTGGACATGTGTGGACCCTCCTGTCCGGAGACATTGGGTAGGGGTCCTTCAGGGGTATAAAAGGATGTTTATTACATCTGTGTGTGGCATGGTGTGCAATGGGTGGGTGACCGTGTACCCCAGTGCTTGCATTCCTGTGATGGACCTTGTGTGATGATGGTTTAGCGGGGTGTATGGCTATGTGCAGTGGGCATGCTTTAGTGATGGGTGTCCATGCTTTGTTGTTGCATGCAGGGCTTGGTGTTGGGATGTGTGGTTTGTGATGTTGGGACATTTGTGAGGAGTTGGAGTGATGGGGGTGAGGGTGGGGGTATCTGATGGCATGCAGGTAGGGTGGGGGATGTAATAGTTAAGATTTCACTTACCAGAGTCCATTCCTCCAGCTACTCCTGCGAGGCCCTCAGGATGCAGAATCGCCAAGACCTGCTCCTCCCATGTTGTTAGTTGTGGGAGAGGAGGTGGGGGTCCGCCGCCAGTCCGCTGAACTGCAAGGTGGTGTCTTGAGACCATGGAACACACCTTCCCCCGTAGGTTGTTCCACCTCTTCCTGATGTCCTCCCGATTTCTTGGGTGCTGTCCCACTGCGTTGACCCTGTCCACTATTCTTCACCATAACTCCATCTTCCTTGCAATTGAGGTGTGCTGCACCTGTGATCCGAATAGCTGTGGCTCTACCCGGATGATTTCCTCCACCATGACCCTGAGCTCCTCCTCCGAGAACCTGGGGTGTCTTTGCCGTGCCATGGGGTGGTGTAGGTGATGTGTGGGGTGGTGTGTGGTGTGATAAGTGTGCTGATATGTAGTGGTGTGTAGTGTGAGGTGCGTGGAAGTTATGTGAGTGATGGTGTTGTGTGCCTGTGGATGCTAGTATTGTTGATGGTGGTGTCTCTCTCTGGCCTTCGTTCATGATTTTTGGTCGTAGGGGTTTGTGGGTGATGTGGGTGTGTGTTTTATATTGTATTGGGTGTGTGGGAGTGGTGTGTGTATGTGTATCAGGTGTGTGTATTTCGAATTGTCCAATGTGGTAGTGTTTTGTATATGTGTGTGTATTTTGAGCGCAGTAGTGTGTACCGCCAATGGAATACCGCGGTTGAAAGACCGCCGCGTGGATTCGTGGGTCGTGATAGTGTGGGCGTATTTCTGTTGGCGTGACGGTGGAGGATTTGTTTTTGCCAGTTTATCACTGACCTTTGGTGTGGCGGACTTGTGTCGGTGTCTGAATGTTGGCGGAATCCGTGCTGTGGGTCATAATAGCTGTGGCAGTTTTCCTCGCCCGCAGCAGTGTGTTGGCGGTCTTCTGCACGGCGGTATGCAGCTTTTACCGCCAATGTTGTAATGACCGCCTTAGTGTGTTTATGTCATGAAAAAATGTTCATTCAAAAGCACCCCCCCCAATTTTTATCATTCTGCTATCATATTGCCCAATCACAAAACAGGGTTTACTACTGTCATTTAAGAAGGGGCATTCCTTTACTATTAGTGAGTTGCAGTCCGCTGATTGATTCTTTGTTGACCCCAAATGCTGGCACTAAATAATTGTAGTTACCAGCCGTTTCAAGTTAGTGCTAACCCATTTGCAAAAGGGAACAGGTTCCCATGGGATCCCTCTCCCTTTGTAAATGCATGCCCAAAAATTGTTTCTGAGCAGGAAGTTGTCCCACGGATCACTGACTGCTTAAAAAAAAATATTTGAGTCATAACATTGTTTTCTGTTTACCCCTGATGAAATAAGGCTGCATTTATATGGAAATATACATTTCTATTTGAAAGCAGTCACAGACGTGGCGGTCTGCTTGGCCCGGCAGGTCAGCATCCCTGTGAGTGCCGCTATTCCCAAGGGGTTTGCAAAATGAGAACTACCTCATCAAAATTCATGAAGTAGGTCATTTGCTATCCCATTTGTGATTTGAAAACAGTGTCATTGACAGTGTTGTACCTCAGATCATCCTACTTACAAATTATGAGTTGCTAGGTCTCGCAATGTGTGACTCACAAAACCTGATCTTCGTACATGTGGCCCGAGTAACATATTTCCAGTGTAATGACAACACCCGTGCCCATGCATTCTGTCAATGATGATCAGGTAAGACACTGTCAGCATACTACATTTCACTGTATTGGGACAGCAAAGTGGGCTATCCATGTTTAGCCCTACATTGTCATCATTACACACACATGATCCCTGCCATCAGGTTGGCAACGGGGGCATATACGGCTTAGAGGACACTGCCAATGGGGCATTTGTTACCTGCATACAACTGTGCCACATCTGTTATGGACCACTGAATGCATTATAATTGCTGACTGAAAATTGAGCCACATGTCCATCACACATTAACTCAATGACCCTTGATGCACAAGCCACAACACATGAGTAACTTGTATTGCAGTGTATCAGGGAAGTGCCATTGAAATTGTCACCCAATTACAAATCATGACATGGAGTACCATATGAAATCGTTTAGCCACAAATGTTTGTATTCAGGTTTAGCACCACATGATTGTTAGGCCCAGTGCATGTGTGCAGATGTGTGTCTATCACTCATTGTAGTGGCAGTGTCAATGTGAATTTGCAGTGGTATGTCTGTTGGAGTGTCTACATGCAGGATCAGCAGCTTACTCATATAAAATATTACACACTGTGGTATGTCGTCCACACGTTTGTACAGTGATCTGACATTGAGCATATATTTCCTTTCCCTGTCTTTCAGGTGGAACGCCCCCCTATTCCATCGGGGAAGTGGCTCGATTTCAGGACCCAGATGTATCCAGTAAGTGTGATAATGTCTGTCCTGTGTATTGATTGCAGCTGTTGTGTGAGTGACTCTTGTGTATTGCACTCATTGCAAGATATGTTGAGCTGGCTTATGATCTAATATATTACTTGACTGAATGTTGACATAGTGTTCTATGCAAGGGGTCGACATTCACAGGCAGAGAATCATATCTTGTGAGTCTTGTGCTGTTTCATAGGCAGCAGCATGAGAATAAAGTAATTAGTAGCCACATGTAGGCCCACATGTGACTTGGAACTGCTCCAGTGTCAGAATGTTGTCACTGATTCAGACCCTCATTTTCACAAGACAGTGATGCATCATTTTTCTACATAAAATTGCACATCCCTGTATTGTAAGGTACATGTAGGACTGTATGGGTAACTGTCCCCTAGCATCTAGCCCTATAAGTTGTACTCCATTTACATGAAACTTGTGTGGTATATAATAGGCCTGCATGCAGATCAAGGCCTGACTTGTGCTGGCATCAATGTGGGTGATTTTGGAATTGTTTTGGCAGATCAGGTGTTGATGGTTGTCCACAACTGGACACATGAATGTGGATGTGATTGACCTATGAATACCTCATTCCTAGGTGGCAGCCTTCCTCACATATGTTCCACTCACTAAATCCATGTACAAGTGGACATGGCTTTGTGGTTGTCCTAGACAATTGTGATGATGTATTGCATGCCCATCCCCCCTGAGGAACAGGGGTCGGGGAAGAACATATATGAAGGTAGATGTGATGGTCACAGTGTAGATGACAGTCATCTCATTCATCATACATGTGTCCCAAACAACACTGACCCCTTATGATTAGCAACTGCATACCATCCTGCCAATTACATCTATAAATCACTGGTCTTGGGTGCCTGGAAGTTGACTCAGATGATAAAGATTAGTCAGCCTGGCCCATGTAAAGTACTTGCTGCATTTGCATTGTGACACATTGCACTACATCAATGCACATATCACTTTATTTGGTACACCTCTTGTTGTGCTTTCCTGTGCTGTTAAATACTTGATGGGTAGGCAGCATTGCCATTTCATTAATCAGGGACAGTATATCATCTGTACTGTGATTTGGACTGCATGTGCAAATTGAGGGAGAGTATTAGATTATCATCTGTACATGCATCACACAATGATGACACTGATGGTTGCCTGTCTAATTTTTACAGCAGCCAAAATGAATATAGCGTAGATCAGGGATTTCCAGAAGTGAGCAGTGAGGTACAGACACAACTAAGATTTTGAGTCTGGGTACCGGAGGATAGCAAGATGCTATCAGAGAGAGAGAGAGCCACAGGAGAATGGCGGGCTTTCAGCCAAGGGGGACTGGCATTGGCCACAAAGGTTGGAACCGGCACCACAAATGCACCCAATAGCACAGCGGCCATATCACATCAGCCCCACCTGCTGCCCCATCAACCTCGAGACCAACAACCACCACACATGCTGCACCTTCCAGTTCAGCACCACTGACCACCACACCTGCAGGAGCAACAACATCTGCAACACACCCCACCACATCTGCTGCATTGGACAGGGCCCCGATTACCCAGCTCCAGAAGGACATGCAAAAAGTTTTGAAAAAGCCTGACACTCTACAGTGGGACATGGACAAAAATACACAGAGGCTCAAATCTATAAAGAAGACTCTGAGGAGGGAAAAGCTCTGGACTCCTGCCTCCCCTCACCCTTAATTCCGTCCCCTCCCTCCTCATTCCTTATGCAGTTTTTTAGTGGGATTAGGGGGTTTAGTGATAGGTTAAAGTAGGGTAGTAGTTTAGATAGGTAGGTTTCATATTATTACATGTTAGTTTGTGGGTGGGTGGGTGGGTTTAATGTAGGGGCTTTTGTGTATTATAATAAACAAATATATACAAATTTTTAAAAATACAAATATATATATCTATATATTTGTTTAGTATTAGTTAGTATCTGTTTAGTTTAGTATATGTTGTCCTACACGTGTCTCGTCATATAAGCGGTGTGGTGGGAAAATGTTTAGAGAGTGTTGTTAAGTGTGGTAAGTAAGCTTAGCGTAGGCTAGTTAGGGCCAGTTGTGGGTAATGTATAGTTAGGATAGATTAGATTAGTATAGGTGTGTTAAATTGTTTTAAATTCTGTTTTGTAAATAGTTATTAAAGATTTAGGTACTCCATTACTGCATGTGTCATATGCTTGGGGCGCAGGGTCTTTGCATGAGTGTACAGTGTCAATTGTCTGTTGGCCTGTGTATTCCGTCCTGCATCCACATCCCTCTCTTGACATGTTAATTCCCACTTCCAACTAAGATGTCACATTGGCAGCTACAACAAACATAAATCTCCATGCAGTTGCCATCCATTTTACCCACCACTCATCGTGACTATGGTTCCCATGTATTGGACAGGTAGGTGGTTTTAAAGCTGTCATCGTTTGTGTCCTGAGTCGGAATGTTGGGCACTGTGGGACGTCTGCCTGCAGGCTGATGTTCATTTGAACACTGCTAAACTGAGTACTGTCAATTTCAGATGAGGTCAAGTATAAAAATGTCACACCTATGTGTTTTAATTGTACTCCCAGCTGACGTCATTGGCCAAACACTCTTACCCAGCTATTCTTTCTATATGCTGTGGGGGAGGCATGTGTGTTTTAAAGCAAATGTCACATACACAATGAGTTTCTTGTAGGGGATGTGGCCAGCATTGAGTTTCATCTTGTAGATTCCTTGGCCCAGAAATATACTATTATTGCACTGCATTTGCCTCATTTCTTGACGGAAAAGTAGCACAAACTTACAAAATACAATGCTATTTTGTACGTTTGTGCTGCTTTTGCTTCAAAAATGACGCCAATGCAGCGCTGAAGAATTAGAATTCATGGTCCTTGTGCGTAAATATCTGCCCACATTATTTCTGCACTCTGGTTTTGACATTCTGTGCCCATAGACATGTTACATGCATCACAAATCTCCAGCAAAGTAGCTGTGACACATTACACAGAGACAAAGTGATTGTGTAGGTGCTGTTTATTTTAAAGTGCTGTAGTGCAATATTTACATAGTCCAGGTTTGTGACCCCATTAGTGTAAAGCATTCTATTGTGACGCAACACAAGTGCAAGGTTGAGGGAAATGTCATTGGACATGCTGAGATGAAGTGTCATTCAGTGCAGAGGAACATGAATTGCCAATTGAGTAGTGAGAGACAATTGCAGTCCATACAGGTAAGGTTTACAGTGTGTCGGTGAAGAGTGCATGTCACCAACTGTGGCAACACTGGAATGTTGTCAAGCACAGAACAAAGGAAAATCAGTGTCCATGTGGCATGGGCTGGTGCTATTGAGTACTCCTACGGGTGATTATGATCTGTTCTACATCTTCATCCTCTGATGTGTGTGTCATCTCCTCTGCCCTTAATGATGGTGGTGGTGGGTTTGAGGGGGCAACACACACTTCAGTGGTTGGAAAAGTGGACTCCAAATTCCCGGCAGCTGCCATCTGTGGAACTACATATGGCATAACTGCAGCAAGAAGGAGCTGCTGATTATTGAGTATGGCAGCAACATCCCTGTCGTAGGCAGCCATGTCCGCCCTGAGGGAGGCCAGTTCCCTGTGCATGGAGTCCAGCTTGTTGTCATGCATGCAGCTGCAAGATTGAGAGGACAAGTGTTGAGGCAACTCCCTCACAGCAGTGGTGAGGTCCCTCACACACTGTTAGACTCCTTGCAGTAGGGATTTAGTGACTTGCATTGCTGCTGACTGTTGTGTGGACGTCATCATGCTCATGCACATTCCCCAAAGGCTGGCTGACATAGTTTGCATCCCCACCCACACCTCATTGGCCAGCTCCCGCTGTACTCCCACTACTGTCCTCTCAAAGGTGATCCCTGTATCATCAGAGTCCTCAGCTACGTTTGAGCTGGCAGGTCGTACTATTGGGGTGGTGGGTGGGTCCTCTGGGATTGCTACTACATTTGTGCTCCTCCTTGCCACTAGAGGTGGTGTCTGGAGGGTTCCCAGGACATCTTGGAGGGTTTCCTGGCTGATGGTTGTCAGCTGGTCATCCAGGTCATCAGGGTAGTCCAGGACAGACAGATCCACAGGAGGGTCATCGTCCTCTGCAATGAGATATTTTACAATTAGTGTGTCTGTGTTGTGGCAGTTTTAACGTGACATCAATGACTTCCTATTGGTGGTACATTGTTATCGTGGTTCCCATGCATTGTTCCTGTCATTAATGTTTGCAGTCTCTCAGCCCTTTGCCCTACCTGCATGTCACATGTATTGGGGGCAGTTTGGGGAATTGCCTGTGTCACATTTTCTAGGTGTGGGTTCTGTCCAAATTGTGGCTTGCCACCTTCTTGTCCTAATCAGCCCTCCCTCTGCTTCCATTAGCATGGTGAGGCCTTGCAATGATTGTTGGTGTGCTGATGCCACATGCACCACACATAACAATATGGCCCTGTCCCAGTCCAACATTTTTCACATACACCTATATGGTGCTGAAACCTAGCACTGTACCATGTATTGCATTTTCATGAAATGATACAGGTGTCACCATTGGTAGTTTCTCATGTTGATGTTTGTGTGTGTGTGCTACATTGCTTTGCACTAATTGGCCTGGCAGAGTTCCATTTCCTCTTATGACTGTGCAGGTGTGTTTGCCTAGCTACACACATATGTCCTCCCCCTCAATGCAGTTGTCTTAGCACTATGACACCTGAGATGTTGCATGGTGGCATTGCAGCTATTGTGACACAGGCACAGGGGTAAACCTAGGAATCGACAGCATGGGTATGAGATTACTGCTTTGTACTTCATAATGTATGTGACAGTGCCTGATGGCTATTGAGTCTATGGACATGAGCAGTTCACAGGAGTTGCACTTGGATAGGGAATGATGGGGATTGATCAAGTAGTCATACTGAACCCTCCTTTTGAGTGCCATTTCCTAATTGACCAGCACACACAGAACAGGTAGTAGTGGCAAGTGGTGTCAACGGCAAATGCTCCTTGAGCCAATGCATGAGACCGAGCATTGTCCTCTAGTTTACATTCTTACAATACCAGCTGTCCTGTGACAGCAGACCACTTTTACGTTCTACCCTAAGCTCCTGGTCTGCTTCTGCATTTCCAGCAGCCTTGACATGGTGGTGTACCCCCATGCAAAGGTTTTTGGTGTTGTGTTGTGCTGTGCTCCTGCACAGCCCATGTAGCTGGCATGGACAAGGCAGGGAGTCCCGTGTCATGGCCCTTTGCCCTTTCCACTGTCTGATTTTCAGGGTTGCGATGCATTGTATAGTAGGTATGTGCCGCCCCATTCTTGCACTTGACATTTAGGCATTATTGTCCCCTTGCAACTTACCCTGCATATCTGTTGTTTCCTGATAGTCTGCGCTGTCCTGTCCTGCAATATCAGTGATGATTTCCTCCAGTATAACGCTGCAACCATCTCTTCCATCTCGTCCAGGTCCTCTTGCGGTGCTGGACTCCCACCTCCGGTCTGCAGTGCTGCCTTCCTATTCCTTGCCATTATCTCCTTTGTCCTGCGCTTGCAGTCATGCCAGCGTTTCTTGCACTCAGTGACAGTTCTCCTGACCTCTGCCATACTGTTAATCTTGTCCACAATCTGTTGCCAAATTGCCTGTCTCCTCCCAATTGGCAATTTAGAGGTGATGAAGAGTTGATACTGGTGCTCCGTCTCCTCTCTGACCAGGATTTCATGCTCCTTTACGCTGAAGCAACACTTCCTCTTCTTCTTGTCTCTCCCCTGTCTGTGTCCTCCTGGCTAGTTCCTGGTTGTGTGGGTTCTCCCTGGGGTCTCTCCTGGCTTCTGGGAACCATTTGGGGGCTCCTTAGCACTGTTTGCTGTGTTTGCATTGCTTTTTGACGCTATTGGAGTGAAAAATGGTGCATATCCGTTTTGCAATGTTTTTCCATGTTGTCAACCGGATTAGAGTAATTTTTCCTGCATTAACGTCATTTTTTCTTACTACAAGGTGCAATGGTTAGCATCAGTAAAAATGACTCTAACCTGTTCTTAGCGCCACCCAGAGTCAAAGTCTAAATTTGACGTCCGGGTGGCATTAAGAAATTACGATAGCCAGTGCTAACATTTTTTGCGCAAAACTGCATTAGCACAGTTTTGCGTCAAAAAGTATAAATCTGGTCCTTAATTCTGGCCATGGTATCTCGACCCTTGAATTCCAGCCAACTTGTATAAAGAACAATATTATTTTTGTTTGAGTTCAACAGAGCCAATGTTACATGGTGTTATGTTATGTGTGGTGTCTGTAAGCAAACTCACACTTAGCTTCTTGGTGGTGTAGAATAGCTAAACAGGTTGATTTAGATCTGTTGAATTTATTAATACCTGAATTTGAAATGATTTTAGTTCAACAAAAACAAGCCAGAAGGGAGAAAATGATGCAGTGTCTTGGTAGTGGGTTAAAACTTGAAAGGACTAACAAATAGACAATTTTAAGCTTCCTGCAGAAAATCAGTAAATTGGATTGCTGTCACAGAGGAAGAGCCAAGGCATTCAACATCATAGCTGCAGTGACAGAGAAAGCTCTCTCCCCAAATGTGGAGGTTCTTGTCTTGAGAACACCAAGCAGGACATTTTGGGCTTAGCGTAACCCACAAATAGGTGTGTAGTGGCAGAATTTTGAGTCATGACATCAGGACTGGCCTGATAAAAAATCCTGTATACCATAATCATAGACTTAAATAGTACTCTTGTGAGCACTAGTAGCTAATGATGGCTTTGTAAATTTGGATTGATATGATCTTGGTGTGAACAATCAGAAGTGAGCTTGGCTGCCAATTATTAGACTAGATGGACTCTTTTTACCAGTTTTACAGGAGAGCCTTGATAAATACAATTTCAGTAATCCACTGAAGATTCCACTAATGTGTTGACCCAGAAATATGGAAAAAGGACTTAATAAGAGGTAGTATTTATGTAAGAACTTTAAGCTGTCTGAAACACATGGCACAAACTTGGTTCCCCTGTGTGTGTAAGGAAAGGTTGACTATGATGCAGAGCCCGTGACTGCAAACTGAGGGCCTAATTCACAAACTGCTTTTTATAGTATATGAAGTAGAAGCTCAGTACCATTTCTTCATATTATAAAATGTAATTCACAAACCTATTTGTGGAAATCTCCAACTACACCTCCTCTAGCTTTTTTATGGTGATATCTCTGTATATATAAATTTACTACGTAGAAGTAATCATGGCAGGAGCAGGGGTGGTGGTGCAAAAATGGGAAATATCTACTGCTAAATGGGAGGGGAGTAGAGATAGATAAGGAGTGGTTTTCGGAAAGGTAAGTATGCGTTTAAGGAGGGACATGGTAATACAAACCACCAGACACAAAAAGTAAGGCCATTGTTATTGACAAATATTACTGCCTTAAAGGTGACAAAACAGAATCAAATTTACCCCATCTTACATTTGAGTAAGTGTGATACCACCCAATCCCATTCACAGGTACTGCAACACACTATCATAGAAAATAGTGGATGCAAGAACATAATATACTATTTCATGGGAAATACTGTCAAAATAATGAAATTTAATTATTTTGACTTTTGAATAAATTTAAAAAATACTGAAATTCACTATAGTTATCTGAAGTAACTATGCATTTTGCCCTCATCATACACAGACCTGTCATCAATCATGTCATTTATGATGGTGCATTTATGTTATCAATGATGTCACCGAACATGTAATGAGTTATGTACTATAGGAGGTCATAACCAGTGCACATCAAGGTCATGAGTTACAGTTACTTCAGTAAACTATTTCTGGTGAATTGCAGTGTTTTCTTACTTCAAAGTGTTACATTTTAACTTACATTTTCAGCTAACTATAATGTCACTTTAACTTTTGTTTTCCTCTGTCAATTTCAAGGTTTATATACAATATAAAGCAGTGTGATTTAAAGTGATACAAATCTACATGCTTTCTCAAAAGGTCAGAACATCATCACATAAAAGGCAAGCCTGTTGGCCTTACCAGGAATTCTGCAAAGTAGACCCGTTGCCCTTATCAATAAATCACCAAAATAATTATAGGCCAATGCATTCCCTTGTACACACCTGGCATTTCTTAGTAATAATTATTGTCATAAAAGTATTTTAAATAAAGCATTGTTATTCTAAACAACTATAAGCATGTCTTCGAGTCTGTTTCAGTTTCATAACATTTTATTAGTCAGAATAGTAGCCATGACAGATATATAAATTACATGGACAGATCAATGTTAAAAAGACAGCATAATGCAAGCAAATTATAGCCGCCCCCAGCAAGCAGCACAACAAACTAAAAGTTAATAAAACAGACAAATCTCAATGACCACAGCATCCCTCCTGGCTCAATGTCCTGCCAAACCTCCTCACACAGCCAGAAGAGCTGGTTCAGTTTGCCCACTTTCAAGAATACGAAAGCTAATATTGCAAAAGCCCTCCATCTTTTCCCTTCTTCTCATCACTGCTTTGAGAATGGAGCAAACACCACAACAAGCATCATTACTGAAAAAAAGGTTTTTTCACATTTACAAAAGAACATAAAATGTATCAAAGTCTGCTCTGACAATCTATCACATGGGCATGCCAAAACTGACTCCCTTAAACCATCACTAGATCCAAGAGCTATAGTTAAATACAGTATGGGTTCCACAGGTACAAAAAATGTGAGATAATCTATAATAGAGCTTTTGCGTGATTCAGTCCGCAATCTCTGCAAGTAACAGAACTCTAAAAAAATTAAGCTTCACCATTGTCTTATCTGATTTTTGTTTTAAGTGAAAGGTGCATCAAATAAGGCAGGTAGGCTCAAGACTTCAAAACCTTTTTGGACATAACCTAATGAGAGGACTGAAGTGCCATTGTTCAAGCTGAGACGATCTAAGATGATGTCTCTATTGAAGCTAGCTGCAGTATTAGGCTGTGAGACCTATCGGCTCTTGGCATGGTTTCCCCTGTACGTTTTTGCTTCTGACGTCCTGCTTTTGATTCTGTGTTGAATTTTGTTTTTGCTGGCTTTAGAACTCTGGGCACTTAACACTGCTGACCAATGCTAAAGTCAAGTGCTCTCCATCTAACTTATATTGGTAATTAGTTCCTCCATGATTGGCACAGTTGACTTACTAGTAAGTCCCTAGTTAAGTGCACCATGGGTGCCCAGGGCCTGTAAATGAAATGGAACTAGCGGGCCTGCAGCACTCATTGTGCCATCTACGTGAATAGCATTGTAAAAGTGTCCCAGACCTGCCATTGCACAGTCTGTGTATGCAGTTTTCTACTGCCATTTTGACCTGGCAAGTGTGTAATTCACCTCTGAGGTAGACCCAAGGCAACCCTGTGTGCAGGGTGCAGTGTATTTAAAAGGTAGGACATGCACAGGAATATTGTACATGTCCTGATAGTGAAATACTGCTTAATCTGTTTTTTTTACTATTGCCAGGCCTATTTCTCCCATAGGATAACATAGGGAGTGCCTTGAAACATCTTTTAAGTGTAGTTTCCCATTGGGAGCTGATAGAGATGTGGAGTTTGGGGTCTCTGAACTCACAATTTAAAAACATATCTTTTGTAAAGTTGATTTTTTAGATTGTTAGTTTTAAAATGCAACTTTTAGAAAGTGGGCATACTCTTGCCTAACCATTCTCTGCCCCTGCGTAGCTGCGGAATACATGTCTGGGTTAGACTGACAGTTGGGCTGTTTTTGAATTTACTCTAGAAAGTCACACAAAGGGGGCTAAGGTGTGTCCTGCATATCTTGATGGGTCTTCCTTGGCTAGAGTGATAGGAGGAGCTGACACTAGCACCTGAATACGACTGTGCCTGCCCTCACACAAATCAGTTTCCAACCCCTTAGAGCATTTCCAAGGCCAGGACAGGAAGAGGCAGGGTCTTGTGCACTACATAGACGTTACTTCAAGAGCAGAAATGAGTATAAGTATTGGATTTCTGACCCTACAACTTCATAACACTTCTGGACTGAGGACATTCTGTCAAGGAGAAGAGCTGGATGCTGGAAGAGAACCTGTCACTCTACCTGTTGCTTTGTTGTCCTGGCCTGCTGCTGCTACTTCTGTCCTGAGAGTGAAAGGACTGGAATTTGCTTTCTACATTCTGATTTCCAAGGTTCTCCAAGGGGTAGAACTGAGCTTCCTTTCTGTTCTGCGGTCTTAGGGACATCAAAGACTTTGCCAGTGCCTGGGCTCTTTTGCTGAGAGTCCTGACTTGCCAAGTGGTGCCAAATCCAGTCGCTGTACCCCTGGAAGTGGAAGCTGTGAAACCTGAAGAAAAATCCGCGCACTGAGTCATTGCAGCAGAAAAATCGCTGCAGCGCCTGCACAGCAGCTGAAAAATGGATGCAGCTCCTATGATATAGATGCCTCGCCTGCTTCAACGCAGATCCATCATTGCTGTGTATCTGCATTTTCCACTGGTCGTCCCTGGGTATCAAATCTGCAACATCATCCTGAGGACCCGTGGCTGCATGTCTGGAAATCAATGCATTGTTCTACTGCAAGGAAAAGAATTGACGCATCACCAACCCAGCGGGAAAAGAATTGATGCACAGCTTCACTTGTGGGTAAAGGATTGATGCATCATTTGTTTTTCTGATGCATCACCCATCCTGCAGCTTTATTTGTGATGCATACCAGGTACTTTGTGCTAAAACAACCCATCCATTGGTTTGTATAGATTAAGACTCTTGTAACTTTAAAAAGTGATATTTTTACTTGTGTATCTTGTATTTTTGCTGTTCTTGTCTTGTTTTACTCAGACAAATATTAGCTATTTTTTTCTAAACTGGTGTAGAGTACTTTTGTGGTGTTTTCCCTGTGTTACCGTGTGTGTACAAAAACTTTAAACATTGCCTCCCAATAAGCCTGACTACTTGAGCCAAGTTACTAGGGGGATGAGCAGTGGTTATCTTAGGTGTGCGACTCTCTTACCCTGACTAGAGTGAGGGTCCATACTTGGACAGGGTGTAAACTGACTGCCAACTAGAGACCCCATTTCTAACATAGCACAAACACTGACCCTAAGCAGATGAGAGGCCAATTTAGCTTTTTCACAAATGTGCTGTAGATTGAGCTCTGTGTAAATAATAAAATGAGAGCTAGTGGGAGGCAGCTGTATGAGCAGTTTCCTCAGTCTGCAAAGTTACAACATTAAAGTGTTCCCAGACCCAGCAGAAACAGACTGAACATTAGGAATATTCAAAAAAGGTGAAACAGTCTTTCTACCTGCAGCCTATGGCATGTGAATAAAGCTCCTACCGATCTGTATAATTCAAGTGAGAATATTGAATCTGCAAATACCAAGAACCTGCACCATTCAAAATAAGCCCCAAGTAATTATAGCCCCTCACACTGCCAAGTGATTGCCCCCTCACATTAGTTTGGATACGTTTTCTTTGCCCATCCCATGTGCCATAATATGTGACTTCCCTAAATCTGTGGACAGGTTCAGCTCGCTCATAAAAGATTTAGAAGATTCCACCAATGTACGTAATGCCCCTGGAGTTCGTGCCATGAGTTCTGTGTCGTCTGCCTAAAGCAGCAACAGTACAGGAATTTGGGAGATGTCTCTATTGGCTTTGTTTAAAGCAGGACGCAGATTATCGATATAAATAATAAAAAGTATTGGGGCCAGGATACATCCTTGTCGCACCCCACAGACTACAGGCAAAGAATCAGGCATTCCTCCTGCTGCACCAAACTGGACCTCTGCTTCTGAGTTAACATGGAGCATGTGCAAGAAATTCACTAATGCAACCTCAACCCCTAAGCCAAACAGCAACAACCAAAGTTTGGTTCTAATAACATAGTTGAATGCTGTTAACAACTCAATGAAGGCCAGGTACAGCAGACAATGCTTAGCGATGGTATACTTGCTAGTAGCCAGATTTAAATTTAAGGACCGTTCCACTGTACCCAGGCCCTGGCAAAACCCAAAATTAAAGGGACACCAGATGTTGTTTTGATTTGCTCATATTTTCAGGTGGTTGAAAATTACTTGTCGAATGATCTCAACCAAGCCATCGATAAGACAAATGGGTGATAACATTTGGGTGAGCCACATTCTTTAAAATAGGGATTGTTGTAGAAGTGGCCCAGGAGCTTGAGATCGCACTGCATAGTGAATTGTTAAAAACATCCATTAACAGGGACCCCTATAGATCGGTACTACACTTAATAAGATCCATTGGAACCCCATCTGGTCCCGGAGCCTTACTGTTTGGGCTGTGCCTAATACCATGGATAACGTCCTAAAGGGTAACATACATTATCATAGAATGTGATAATTTGTCCCTTAACATATCCCCCAGGGCTCTCCAATTTAGCAGAATGTTAAATTGCTCTAAAATGATTAACACACTCTGAACGCCGGACATCACAATTCTAAGGGTGAATTGGTGGAGCTTCCCTCTGTTAGATCTTGTTAACGAGGTCCCAAAATATCTTACTGTTCTTAGTAAGTGCCACACTATCCAGGAGCTCTCAATCCCTACTATTAATACTTCCTTGTCCTCAGAGTTTTTATAAATCTTATTAGCTTCCCACATCGCAATGGGGTCTTTAGGGGTTGAAGAGAGAGCCTTCCTTCACCTGCAATTAGCTAATGATCAATGGTTGTCAAACCAATGAGGATTTACCTGCCCACTCCTAATCAGTTGTAACAGAAACTGCCTTATCTTAAACTTACAGCATCATAATGGGCTAGCATTGCATCACCCTGTTTGTGTGGCAAATAGCGCAAGCATAATTCTAAGAGGAATTTCAACAACGTTGCAAGAGTCACCCGGATCTTTCATATACCATACAAGCCTAAATCCATCACTGTTAAGCTTAGTAATAGGAACTGGTGTCTCTGGTAAAGCTGCTTTGAGCACTGGAAACTGTTCCACTGTGTGCAGACCATTATGCAGCCCCTATTCTGTGGCTAAAGCGGCACTATACGAAAACCAACAACGAAAGATTTCTGGTTACAAATATGTAGTCTATAGACGAGACCTGCCCATGCACTCAAAAAGAGTCCAATAATGCCCCATCAGTACTTAAAAATTCCACAAGGTAAACAAGGTAATGTTCAGCACGATATCCACCCAGCTCCTCTCCTCTTTGGTTTTACCCACGAGGAAGCAGAGTATTCCAAAACCTGTACCTGTGTCTTGTAATTAGTCCCCAGCTTGGAATCCCCACAGAAAAGATGGTTGGGCTCTGACATATGTCTGGTACCTATGGACTTGAAATCAGTAAAGTAGGCAAATAAACATTTAAAATGAATACATAAGGATTTCAAAAAAACATTGTTTATTAAATAAAAATAAAAAGCACATGATTTATCTTTAGCCGTAAAAGCCATCAAAGTCATAAAGGCAGAAATGTTTGCGTCTAAAACTGAAAATTCTACTATCAAATACAGATAGACCACCATTTGCTCTGCCTCGTAAGGAGGGGATGGCTGTGCAAGAGTAACATGCAAAGCCAGGGCAGGAAGAATAATTGGTGTCCCATGTTTCCTGCAGAGAAATAAAATCATATTTTGTGACTAAGGTTAACATTTGTGGGTTAGTAATTGATGTACAAAGGTAAGTGTTAGTGATTACCAAATAGCACATTTTTGCAATTTATTTGGCAGTTGCAAAGACCAATTTCCAAATTTGTGTTTGACACATTTTGTGATTCCCAGTGGGTCGCAAATAGACCTACTTCATAAACATTAATGAGGTAGGTCTCAGTTTGCGACCCATTAGGAATCACTAAAACCATATGGGGGAAAGCCTGCTGCGGTCAGCCGACCACCTTGTCTGTGATTGCTTTTCAATAAAGCATTTTTTTAGATGCAGCCCATTTGTGTTCAAGGAAACAGGATGAGTTTCAAAAAGAAAAAAGAAAAGTTTCCTCTTCATTTTTTAAGAGTAGGCAGTGGTTTGTAGGACTTCTACTAGCTCTTTAAAATATTTTTATAATCATTTACAAAGGGAAAGGGGTCCCTTGGGACCCCTTACCCTTTGTGAATGGGCTATCATCAACTTGAAGTTGATAGTAAAATGTGAATGTTTTGCAACAGCATTTCAGTTGTAAAACATTCTTACATACCATTGCGATTTGGTTTTAGGAAGGGATGCCCCAAACATGCCTCTTCCTAATATCAAATGGCAAACCCAAATTACAATTCGGTAACAGATTACAGAATCGCAATTTGGCCTTGGTACATGTAAGAATCCATTTTTGCATTTGCAAATAGCCCATTTCTGTGAATCAGGCCATTTGCAAAAGTAAAAAGGCTTTGTACATCAGGCCAGTTTTCTTGAAGCCATCTATGTTCCAACACATCAAAGTAAAACAGCTCCTTGTGCTAACATTCGTGGAGCCCTTTATGGTAACCCTATTGTCCCAAAATGAGGCAGTGCTATATGGTATGGGGGAAAGAGCTTGGGGCCTCATTATGAGTTTGGCAGTCGGGCCGCCAGACTACCATGTTGATAGTCCTAAAAAAAAACTGCCATGTTGGCAGTCTTTCAGACTGCTTTATTACGAGTTATACAGACAGGACCGCCAACCTCCATTCAAAAAAAGGAAGACCACCACCAGCGTGGAGGCCTGAAAATAGGCAGTCTGACCTCCAGCACCATCAGCAGGGTGACCAACCACTGACCTTATAACAAGCACACAGTCACTGTGGCAGACCCCATGGTGGTCAGCAAATGGTGGTCTGAACCACGGCGGTCCACGGTCACCAAAGTAGTACACAACAGCACATTGGATGAATTTGAAAACAACACAGCTAACATTCATTGCCACACTGGACTCACCCGCAAATGACACTATAAAACACACCCCTTCATTGAACACAATCCTATGTATTTACGCTGCACGACAACTAAGCCTCAGCACCTTTTTTGTAGAACATAGATTGGGCACCTCTGTTTTTCATCATCCCGTTGAAAGCCCTGCACACACACTTGTCCATTCACACCCTATTGCACTTCCCCTGTTTAGTAAGTCACTGTCTCTCATTTTCTTTTTTTTGTTCCACCATGTAACGTTCCAGAAGTCCTTGTTTTTCTGAAGGTGAGGTATGAAACATGGTGAATGAAATTAGAGTAGAACCATAATTGTTTGGACAAGTCCAGCACACTCCTCTCATCTGGAAAATGGAAATGTGGGACAGGATAGTCGACATAGTGAATGCTTTAGGCACCACCCTGCGCACAAAGGAGGACATCAGGAAGAGGTGAAACAACCAGTACACCATTACATCTCTGTCTCTGGGAGGAGAAGGTCTAGGCCATCCTGCATCCTGGGGGGTTGACAGAAGTACCTGAGGAAGTGGAGTCTGGTAATTCACAATACAAAAACTGTCTCCAAAATGCTATGTCATGCATGATCACAGCTCACCTTTATCCACTTTTACTGTCACTCCACTCACCAGCCCAGTGTTCACCTGTCCAAAAAGTGCACTCACCTGGGGAGATGACATTTGTATAGTGTGTGTAGTACAGGGACTGGCATGACTGCAACTCCCAGCAGACACTGTTTACACAACTCAAAACACCAGACCAGTGCTCACTTGTCTAAATACCCCTGTTTGTTACCTATCAATTTAAGGGTACGCACTTGGGGCAATAACATTTGTCAAGACAATAACTCCCAGCAAGCACTAGTTCGGTAACTACAAACAATAGCACAGTTTTCACATGGTACAATACATCTATTAGTGAACTCTCGATTTAAGTGTACTCACCTGGGGGGAGAACATTGGTCAAGTGTGTGCAATAGAGAGAGTGGCCTGACTGCAACTCACAAGAGGCACTGTTTCAGACACCCCAAACACCAGAACAATGTCTACTTGTCTAAAGACCTCTGTTTGCCAACTCACAAATTAATTTTACTTAGCTGGGAGGATACCATTTGTTAAATGTGGAACGTGACATGACTACTAAGGTCAGAAAGGTCCTTTGTCTGTAAAACCAACCACCAGTCCATTATTCTCTTGTCCAAACACCATTGTTTGTTAACTCTCAGTTGGAGTGGACACACCCTGGAGGACATCATTTGTATAGTGTATGTACTAGAGAGAATGACCTGACTGCAACTCCCAGCAGGCCTTGTATCTGTAACTCCAAAAACCAGCACAGTGTTGACTTGCCCGTATTCCCCTGTTTGTCAACTCACAAATAAAGTGTACTCACCCGGGGGGATAGTATTTGTATAGTGTGTGTAGTACAAGGAGTTACATGGCTGCAACTCCCTGGAGGCTCTGTTACTGTCACTCCAACAACCAGTCCAGTGTTCACTTCACAAAATACCCTTCTTTGGAAACTCACAAATGAAGTGGACTCTCCTGGGGGGGATAATATTTGTATAGTGTGTGCAGTACAGGGAGTTATATGACTGCAACTCACAAGAGGCACTGTTTATATAATCCCAAACACCAGCCCAGCATTCCCTTGTCCAAAAGTCCCCTGAATGTCAACTCCCAAATGAAGTTTACTCACCTGGGGGGGTATGTTTGAAAACGTGTATGAACTAGATGGAATAACCTGACTTCAACTCACAGGAGGCACTGTTTTTCTGACTCCAACCACCAGAACAGTGTTCATTAATTGAAAGAGCCCAATGCGGTAACTCTCAATGTAAGTTAACTCAGCTGAGAGGATACCATTTGTATAGTGTGTGTAGTAAAGGAAGTGACAAGGCAGCTAAAGCCAGGAGGCCCTGTCACTGTTGTTTCACTCATCAACCCAGTGTTCTTTTCTCCAAAGAATTCTGTTTGGGTGCTCACACATGACCTGTACTCACCTGGGGTGATAGCATATGTGTGCTGTGTATAGTACAGGGACTGACATGACTGCAACTCCCAGCAGGCACTGTTTCTGTAACTCCAAACACCAGCACAGTGGTCACATGTCCTAATACATCTGTTTGTAAACTCCCAAATAAAGTATACTCACCTGGGGGGATGACATTTATCAAGTGTATGAGGTAGAGGGAGAGACATGACTGCTAAGGCCACAAGGCTCAGTCTCTCTAACTCCAAACACAAATCCAGTGTTCACATCTTCAAATACAAGCCACCCACTACTGCCAGCAAGTGACCTTTTCCTAAAGGAACTCCTTTGTGTGACACATATTCACTCTATTGACTGATCTTCCACCACCTACGATTTCCTTTTGGAAATGGTAGGAGTACTCTGGACTCCCAATGGTTTGGCATCTGCTCCAATGATTTCATTCGCCGTGACTGACACATTCACTTCATTTTTTTGTTCTTTTCTGTCCAATTTTTATTTATTTTTTGCTTCAGCATTGTAATAAATTTACCCATCACAAACTCATTGTCTGCTTGCTTAATTTCAACATTTTGTTATGTAGGGATGTAAGATCATGTGGTGCATATGATGAAGACATAACCTACTTGTGTATGGAGAGATATGTTACCGGTACTCAGTGTCCTGATCAGGATTACAACCATTACACACAAGCAAATACGTACAAGTGTCTGGTCACACCAAACATTTTCTTCCAGTGTACAGCACATAGGCTCCCAAAATGATTGTACTTTTTTAAATAAGAATGTATGACTCATACTGAGTCAATGTACATATTCCAAGGCACAGAGCACACATAATCCAATATACAGACAGATGGCAGTACAACTGTCCCTGATTGCACATCCATCATAATCCATAATCTGGTGGTATGACACAAATACATGTCAGTGTTGTGGCACAGACTCTGTGTCCTGCAATGATGAAACATATTTACAACTGCATACAGGTCAAACAATGAAGAATGCTTTGCCAATGTGCCCGGCAGTCTCAATCTATAAATACATATTTCATGCCCACATGATGATACACATGAAGCAATCAGCCCACCACAACTCACCAAACAAGTCCAATGATGTGCACCTCTCACCTTCCACCCAAACACCTTGCAAGCTGTATTGGCACAGATCTAATACCCCCCAAACCTGTGGCCTCCATTACCTGGAACAATCCATGTCCACTTTGTATGTCAGGACAACATCCGATACCTGCCGATTTCACAACTCTGAAATGCGCACATGAGGATGTCATGGTGAAGGTACCTGTACAAAGACAAAACAAGGAGTATAGGCTTCAAAACATACCTATTGCATAAATCACATAGCAAGCATCTAGAAAGGAAATTGCACTGCAAAGAAACTGACATAAGCAAAGTCACATCATCAAGGTGGGGATATGTCAAAAGCTAACTTTTAAAATTGCCTTTGGCTGAATATTGCAGAATATCAGCCCCCCGTTGTTTCTAAGACACTCAACTCCACACAGTCTTGCAACTACAGTCCATTGTACAGTCACAGTCATTACATCACATGATATACTTACACTCATGAAAAGTAGCTGTTGATGAGATCTTCCTACGAGTCAGCTGCTTCCTCTTCACCACTGTTACCCTTACTTGGCATTTCAGGATTCTCATCCAGTGGCACTGAAGAAACACCTTCTCTGGGATGTACAGGATATTCCTCCTCAGGGCGATGTTATGGAGCATGCGGCATGCCATAGTGATCTGACACACTTTTACAGGTTAGTAGAGGAGGGCTCCACCAGGCCTGTCCAGACACCTATATCTGGCCTTCAAGAGCCCAAAAGCCCCCTCCACTACCCGCCATGTTCTTCCATGGGCTGCATTGAAGCGGACTTCCCCTGGTGTAGTTGGATTTCTTAGTGGCATCAACAACCAAGGAAGGTTCCGATATGTGGAGTCGCTTGTTCAGGAATGGGACATATGTGCAACAATGAGTCACTCAGTTCATGATTGTAGCACCTGACATTGCACACACACAATCAGGACAGGTGTGACTTACAAACCAGCCAGGGCCTTTTTGGGTACAGTTGTGACATCAACTGGTGTATGGTGCTGTTCTACATTATGAAGTAATCATGGACTGAACACGGATAAAGGGCACACACGTGAAATATAGACCCGCCAAACAGACAACTTACACACTGATGGAATGGAAGTTCTTTCTGTTATAATAAACTTGTTCATTGACCTCCAGTGGAACCAAGCAAACATGTGTGCCATCAATAGCTCGCTTCCACATGTGGGATGTGTGCAAAACCAAAAAAGCCAGCCTTCACATTAACTAAATCCTCATGTCGGGGAAACCGGGTATAGCTGTCAGGGAGTTTCAACATTGCTGAGAGGACATCCTTCAACACCAGACTGAACATAGGTTGAGACATACCAGCAGGTAGGGCCACTTTATGCTGAAACTGAAGGAAACTGAGGCTAGGAAGTACAATACTGAAATGACTTGTACAATGGGTGTTATGCTGGTTGAATAGCCAATAGCTGGCATCAGATCTAGCTTCCACTGATGACATAAATCCACTATTGTTTGCCTATCCAGACGGTAATACATTATTATGTGGTGCTGCTCCATGGTCTAAAGGTCCGGAAGTGGATGGTAGACAGGAGGTTGTCGCATCCCCCCTTTCCCTGGGTATCTATGTATGACAAAACATGATTTCTAACATTAGTCAGTGTGTCCACAGCAACATATGTGATGCATGCCAACAATATAATTTCTGACTGTTTAGACATGGCTCCCAGTACACAATACAGCTGCCAGCTACACAAGGGTCACATGTGATCCCCTTGGTTTTCAACACATGTGGCCACACCATGGATTTGGACCAAAATCAAAGATGCGCACAACAATTGTCTCTTGAAATGTGACTGTTATCCCAATCACCAAACTGACCATCTGTGGTGGTGGATTGTGCCCCACTGTTAAATGCCATCTGTACCCTGCAACATACTACAATGGTGGTTGAGGTAGACCTGCATGACAAGACAGGATAATGTTGTTTGTTTGGTAAAAAAACACTTTTGTGCAGGTGTGACGCAGTTTATAAAGCCCAATACAGCATTTCAGGCTGCCAAATTGGGGGATGACTGACCTACTCCTCTGGACAGTTGCAAACATGGCGGACACAACCATAGACAAACGTTGTTGCCACTGGCGGTAGAGGCCCAATGTCTGTGTCTGCTGGCGGTGAAGACCACAAATGTGGTGGACGTGACTGCCATGTTCTGCAGATTCACTCACTTGACTCCTGACACTGCTGCCAGCAAAACCTTCATGACCTGAGCTGCTGTGTGCCACCTTTGGAAGCAATAATGCCACGTCCAGCAAGTGATAAGGTCCCTGCCCTCTCTCTGGAGGAGCTGGAAATGCTTGTGACTGAGGTCCTATCCCTGAATGGACAGCTCCATGGCTCACCAGAAGAGCAGGTAAGTACCTCATGTGCATTCTTTTCTCTGTATTTCACCATCCTTTTCCTCCTCACAGACTACAGTGTGCCCCTGTGTGCCAGTTAGACATCTTGTGTTCCTGTTGTTGCAATCTGTGTGGCATCAGTGGGATGGACAATGTGCAGGTATTGGTGGCCAATGCCATATGTTTAGTTCAGTCACATTGTGTTGTATGAGGTTTTTGAGGTTCTAGATCATTGTTGTTTCGGATGCACATATTTAGGTAAGGAGGCATTACTGCCATCCACTGACACCTCTTTCCTCATGATTGTTGTAAATGTCAGCCAACATGTGTATGCATGACAGCATGAGCTGTGTATGCATGTATGCATGTTGTATGAGTCATTTGAGAGCAATGTGTTTAGTGCCACAGATCTTTCAATCCACGTCTCGCCTTGTTCAGCTAGTGTGTGCAAGGCATTTAATGACTCACTCTGCCCTTCAGGTTGCCACACACACCACTTACCAAATTGCTGTTGGCCACATGAAATACTGTCATGCATCAAAGTGATTGGAATTAAGTATCTTGTAGGTTCTGTCTTCTCAGCCTGCAGAGACCTGGGCCTGTCAAATGTATCTCCCAGTATGGGACCTAGCCTAGGCTGTGGGAAAGTCACTGTGGCTATGCACATGTGGCACTGTGCGCACTCCTTGTACCCCTGCAGATCCTGCATTGTGGCCAATATGATGCTGTAGTGGCAAAACCTGCCCTGAATGTCTCATTCCTTTGACTAGAATAGGAATGGGAAAAGAGGTAAATAATTAATCTAGTCCATATATGCAATGTTGCATCATTGTCAATATGTGTCTTAGACTCATGACAGACCCCTTATTCTCACAGCTCTGTTGTCATCTTCACACAAGTCATATGTGTCCTGTACAGATTTATTGCATAAACGATAGCCCCACAGTGCAGACAGTATGTTGATTCCTGGGAGGCCATGATATGTGACTCAGTAGCTTTGTCACATAGCAGAAACTGTGCAATGCATGCCTTTGTATGTTGGATGCCATCTCCGTAGGATAGACACATATCCCATGTTAAAAAGAGTGTTCTGTAATACAGGTACATACCACAGACCCCACCCCCTGAGATGTCATGAGTCTGCATTTTTTATTTTCCATGTCCACACATGCACATGGAAGACACTTTCTATACCCACCATGCCATCTCCTTGATTGTTACCCATGTGTAATGGTGAAGTTTTTACTGTGGCAGTTGCCTGTAGGACTGTATGCAGTTAGTCATTCTCACTGAGTGTGAATGTGTTGGTCCATTCATGCCTAAGGAGTTTACCCTTCAGAAGCCACATAGGTGTGTAGTGTTTTATTGTGGCTCACATCACAGTACATGTTGCTAGAGCATGGGCTACCTGATATGAGTGAGCGTGCTTAGTCATTGTAGGCCATGAGCAGGGTAGCGGCTTAGTCTGCAGATACAAATAGATATGTCTGTAGACATGTCCCTGTACTTATTGGCTTGTGTGTGTCAAACGTGGGGAGTGTTTACAGATAGAAAAGTTCTAGCTACCTGTTTCTGACATGTAGGTGACTCAACCATTTGTGACAAAACTTGTGATTGTAATCTCTTGGTTTGTCTTTTGCATCCATGCAGGTCAAGGGCCATCAGAAAAAGGAGCTATCGAGAGCCATCACCAAGAAGGTACAGATCCTGGGGGTCCACAGCTGGTGGAGTGCCCACTGTCCAAAGACGTGGGAGAACCTGAGACGCTGGACCCAGAAGATCACTAAAGTTCAGCTGGGGATGTACTCCCAACATAGGTGGGGTGCCCATCAGACCATGACTGCCCTAATGGCCCTCATTCTGGCAGTGGCCTACCCAGACCTTGATGGGCATTTGAGGACAGCACATCAGCCACAAGGGGGTGAGTACAGGGCGTATTACTGCCTGTCACATTGCCAATTGAATGTTTTCTGACAGCTCCCTTTGACGATTAGGGATGAGCCATGTGTAACACAGTAGATGAGTGATTTTTTGTGTAGCCATGTCATGTGTTGTATACTGATGTGCCTTGCCTATTGGGCCAGGGGCCTAGGACACAACTGTGTACAACTTCCTCTCCAGGGAGAACATATGGCTGTGTACATTGATCAATCAAGTACTGTTTGTTGTTGCAGTGGGTATACATTCTATGCAATAGACACTACTCCTCACTATTACAAGTCAAAGGTAAGGAATTGATGGATCACTGTCCTCAGCCATGTGTCTAGTGAAATGAGGGTTTTGGCATCTGCCACCCAGGGACTAGTTGTCTTCAGCATGTGACAGCTGCTGGTGCCTCACTACTGTCTGTAATGTGAAGATGGCCATCATAAATGTGACAGAGCATGCATTGTTCTTTGGGTGCAGCTACAGGTCAATACTTTCCCTTGGTAAGTGAGGGATGTCTATTGACATTATTTATGTGCCATCGCTGTTGCCAACATTCCTTGTGCCTACTTGTCAGCATGTGTCCCTTTCTCTTTAACAAAACATTTGTAAGCTGCTGTTCCATGCATGGTCTACCTTTGTTAATGGGATAATTTCTGTATTCCCTCACATATATGTGCATGCCAACTTGTGTGTGGAATAAGGCATTTACAATGATGGTACATTTCATGTTGTTCCACAGACAGCAGTGTGTCACCATTGATTACTGGCTGACACATACCCTCACCCATCATAGCATGTTGTTTGGCATATACAACTACAATAGCAATGAAGGACATGACAGGGTAGACTTAGAGTTTTTAACCACAATGTGAATTTCTATAATATTGATGTAGAGTGATTTATACAAAGTGCTTTGCCATTGTAAAATGGGGATGGTTTGTAACCTGACTGTTGGCATGCATCATTAAGTGATTTGCAGTTATGTAGAAATCACGTCTTTGGGTACAAGCATTCAGCCACAGACATCAGGGTTTGCATGACCAAAATGGAGACAGTGATGTAGCTTCCAATTGGGCAACAACACTTACTTACACTTACAAGTACAACAAGTACTTGCAAATCTCTGGGCCCCTCCAACTTCCAATGGACAAATGGAATCTATTGATGCATTCAGAGTATGTCATTGTAATGAGTGCCAGATATTAGTGGTGATTTCCCTGGGGCTTGCTGATTCATTGTATTGTGGACTGTAGAGACACATCTCCCTGACATATTGCACATGATGTCTACAGTGACCATTCCTATGCCAAATGTATAGACCTATGGAAGCAACATTAGCACTACCTCCATAACTAAACTGGGACAAATATCACTTGGTGAAGTGTGCATTGTGGAACTGCTTCTAGTGTGACATAAATATGTCCATGTCACATTCTCCAGGCTGTTGTACTGTTGTCAGCAACATTGCATGTTCTGGGAGCATCATTTATCATTGTTGGGTCATTATGTATGTGATGAATAGATGTGTGTATGACCTTGTGTTGGATCTGTGGGAATGGGCTTAGCATTTGCCTACTATTGTATGACAACAGGTTACTGAGGCATGCTCCATGGGGCAAAGCATTTAAGGTGATGAGGTCTCTTACTTTTTCAATGGTTACTGTGATTGCACAAGTTCAACCATGCAATTGTAGTTGTCAGAGATCCTGAGTTTCCTGTTGGCAGCTGTTGACAGGTCAGATGGCATGCATGCATATGGTATGGTACATGTGTGGGCCAGGTAGGTGGAGTTTGTTGCTGGGTCCTACTTGATATCATGGTAATATTTGCTATTCACAGCTGTTGTTCAAGTGTGATCAAGGGCACTTGGTGACCCTATTTCTGTTTGTATTTGCAGCAACAGCCCAGGGAAGTGAAGGAGACAGGGCACAGCCAAGTGGGGGAGTATTTGGCTATGGAACCTCTGGTCAAGACACTCCTGACAAAGAGGGACCCAGTGGATTCTTCCCTAGTGCTGGCTGATCCATCAAGACATACCCTGTATAACCTTTTTCTGCCACCTTCATTCTATCACCACCCTACCTGTTGCTCCCCACCCAGTTGGTGTCTCCTTTGCTGCAGGCACCAACGCTCCAGTCCCTGTTACCCCTGCTGCCCTGAGTGACAAGTGTATTGACCTCTTGAGGAGTATCTCTGTGGATCAGACAGCCATTGTGAATGCTATCCAGGGGTTGTCTACCCAAATGCAGCAGACTAATGCATTCCTGGAAGCCATTTATAGTGCAATCTCTGGCCTACAGAGATATTTTCAGGCTCTCGCCTCCACAGTAATGGCAGTCAGTCACTCCCCACCATCCGTCCCCCCTCCACCTCCACCTCCCTCTTCCCAATCCAAATCTCCCAGTCCCCTGCCTACCCCAAGCACACAGACTGATCTATACATTCCCACCTCAACACACAAAAGCAGCACACAGAGATACAAACACCACAAAACACATGGCACACAAGCACTCAACAGACACCCATACACACAACAGCAGTTACCACTTCCCCAGATAACCCCGCCACCCCCACCAAATCATACATGACATTAAACAGATCCACCAGTACCACAACAGTCAGTGACACACCCATGACATCCACCATACCCGCAGACACCACCCGAACAGGAATATACTCATCCACCACTCCCACCTCACCGAGCACCTCTACCTCCCAGTCCATAAAACACACAAACTCTCACACTCACACATGCAACAGACACCACACAAACACAAGCATACCTCACACACGCACACACCCAAGACATCCACACCGACACAGCAGACAAAAACTCCCTCAACCTCCAAAACCCCAACCCCTATTGATGACCGTCCCTGTGTTCCTAAGTCAGATTTTTTGTTTGCGCTTCCCTTTCCCCAGTTCACTCCACCCCCATCCCAAACGTCCCGCACCCACCTCCCAACCTATCCCTTCCATATCCAAGTCCTCCCCTGTCACACCTGCCACCCCCGCAAGCACCCAGGTCCCACCCCTAAGAAGAAGCCCATCCCTCATAAGAAGCAGTCCACCCCTCCCAAACACAAACCCACCCATCACAAATCCGACCCCCTCCCCCATGAATGATCCTTGAGGCACCTGCCTGACCACTTGATGCCCTTTCATGTGGAGGTTCCCTGATAGTAAAGGAGTCAAGTGAGAGCACAATGATGAGATTGGACAATATTGTATGTATTGGCCAATGGCGTTGGACAATTTATATTTGGTTTTAAATAAACCCAAACAGTTTTTTGGGGGATACATTTGTCCTGCAATTCCTTTTCTACCTTTATGTTGTTCCTGAGAAACTTGTGTTATCTACCTACAGATGTGTGTGTTTCAGCCTGCTTGCTGATCCATCTGCTGTTGTTTGCAGTATCTGACTTTCTGGGCAATGCTGGTGTCCCCCACGACAAGGGTGTATGTTGACTATATAGATGTGTGTTTGTTAATGCAATTGTGGTATCATAGCATTGTGTTCTGTTTGGTAGGGTAAGTACTTCATCTAGTGCTGTCCAATGTGATCATGCATGGTGTTAGACTTGTCCCCCTGATATGGATTACAGATTCATCTGATATGTGGCAGCTTGAGGTTTTTTTGTGTGCAGACATGGAGTGTGATCAATTGTGCTACCTTTGTTTGCATTTGACTGTGTTGTGCCCATTTTGCTGAGTGTACTTTGCAGCTTCTATTTTTATTTGTATTTTAAACAAACAAAACAACTCGCACCATCGGGCTGGGGGGCACCAATAACAATGGATTCAAGTATTATTACTTAGGTTGGTCATATATGTATATCTTAGCCGTCTGACAATTCAACTGAATGATGTGTTGCCAGGGGAGCTGTGGTTTCAACCCCACCGGTCCAGTGGTAATATAGATAGTAGAAAGTGTGTCCATTGTCCCTAACACCTCCATTTTATATGCTGTGGTATGCCCTCCAGGGACCCCAACATCTTTAGAAATTTCCTTGGGTAGCCTCTAGCTTTGGCTTTTCTGCCATCTTATAGATGGCCAATTCTGTCCTTCATTCCCCAGCGTGTGTGTCTGATGGCCCCCCCAGTGTTTTGCCATGTCTCTCTTGGCCACTACCAGACCATGGTTGCTAAACAGAAGCTTGGGGAGTGGTATGTCCACATCTGTAGGTATACCCAACAACACATATCGAGGGTCTTCCGGAATCTTTACTGCTAGTATCTTCCCAAGCTTTTTCAGGATGTTGGACCATTAGGTCTGAATGTGTGTACATGCCCAGAGAGTATGTAGGTAGGTGCACCGGTCTGATCCACACCCTACACAATTCGGTGATGATTATGAAAAACTCTAGGCCGGATTTACAAGCCCCTAGTGCTTTCTTGTGCCACATTAGTGTCATTTTTTTACGTCAATGTGGCATTAAGGAGGTACTATTGCAGCGCCATATTTACAAATTGGTACAATGCATGTATTGCTTCACTTTGTAAATCCTTGTGCCACATTATGCCTGTGCCAGGTATACTGTATGCAAGGGAGACGTTGTAGACCTAGGAGGCCCGCAGAAATGGTGCAGTGAAATTTACAAGATTTCACTGCGCCATTTTTGGCATCATTTTTAACTCCTGCTGAAAGCAGGTGTTTAAATGACGCACCCATACTAATCAATGGGCCTCCTTCCACTTTGCTGCAATAGCATGACAATTTTTGACGTTAGTGCAGCAAAGCACCACAATAGCATCAAAACTTCTGACGCTATTGGCCTAATGACTGCCATGGTGTGTCTATCATGAAAACAGCGCTACCATGGTGTTGTTAGGTGCCGGAGGGGGGAGCAAGAAAAGTGCTGCATCATCTATGATGTCCCACTTTCTTGTAAATATGCCCCTCTGTTTGGTAAACTTTAGGTGGTAAAAGTTTTCGCTATTTTAATGAACTGACGTTTCTGTTTACATCAACATTTTCCATTGCCAGTATGACAAACCCTATTTCCTGAAACTTATATTTGTCATTTTTATGAATATGCTCCTATAATGAAATGCTTTTACTTTTGAAAGCAGTGGTTGCTTTGTGCGTCACTTTTAAGCATGGCATTGAAATGCAATGAGTGCATACATTGCTTTGAAAGACTGACACAGGAAGAACACGTCATCCACTGAGACGCCTGTATTGCACATTGCACTTTCTGTGAGATGTATTTGCACTAATGCTTGAAACGCCTTGGATTATGCATTATGGAAGGTTTATTTCAATTTTTGTTTCCTTTTATGTGACATACTAAAAACATCTTTTATGTGTTGTGACTTTATTGTGAAGATTTTAATGAACTATACAATATATTATTTAATTCATTCATTCCATCTCACCTAAACAATGTCACAGTTTGAACAATGATGATTTAGAGCAACGCAGAGAGACAATAACTTTCTAACAATTTATTTTTTTAATTTTAAGGTGTGATCAGAACATATGTCTTTTAATGAGTTGGAGCTGGTTTATGTCTATCAAAAGCACTGTTCTCTTTTCTAGCTTTTTTGTATGTGCAAAATGCATAGCATTCAAGGTTACTAATGAACACAATTTTGTAATGATTTTTAATGATCACGCAAATTTTATTTAGCAAACTGAAGATGGGCCAACCAGAAGAATTGTCCGAGATCCCCTCATTGAAAGTCACAGAGGATACCATATCTGTGTTCCACAAAAGCTTTCTTACTGTTAGTGCAATGTTGGTGCTGACACCCCCCATGGCTCTTTCCAACAGTCTATCAATAGAACTATATTTCCCTGATGGAGTTGAAGCTTGTTGGCACCCAAGAGATTTTTTTCTTTCTCATCATACCAGTGAGTAAGCAACTAGCCCAAAACAAATAAAGTGGGTATATGTTGTCAAAAAGTGCCAGCAAAGTAAACAACTACATAGTACCCTGATGGCAGGTCCAAGAGGGGTGGTCCAGCCCTGCACCTCTGAGCTCTGACAGGCGTGGACAGGCACACCCTAAGCTGGGGTGCCATCCAGGCATGTCCCACGCTGTGATGGACAGTGATGCCCCATGAGGTTACAGGAAGTCAGAAAGGATCTTGAGAGATGTAGTCCGCTCCCTCCTGCTGCAGAAAAAACTCCACTGCTATGCATGGTCAAGCATCCCACAGTGTATAAGACTGCAGTGCCTTTTAAGGCCACATGAAGTCAGAAAGGATCCTGAAGGGATGTAGTCTGCCCCCTGTGCTGCAACAAACAGTGTCCACCACTCTTCACAGTAAAGAGTCTTTGAGTCTTCCTTTAATATTTTTCAGCAACAAAGTTCCACCATAGGACGCAAGTAGTAGTAGTAGGAGGGGATACCTTTCATCATCAAACTTTTGACAGGTACCACGACCCTTAGTGACGTAGGCAGTTACATGGGTGCCCCTGCCCAGTGCTGATGTAGGTTTAGGTGTGTCACGTGGTTTGTGACCTCATGGTGTCACGTGTTATCCATGTGTCAGGGTCCTAGCCCCTTGTGTATTGGTCTATGGGCTGGGTAAAATGAAGGTCTTGATGTTGTGCAACCAGTTACAGAGCCTAAGAGGACAGGTCTGGACATGTCAGACATTCAAGACCAAGTAGCTGCTTGGGGGCCACCTCAACAGGTGGAGAAATGGGAGTGCAGGCCAAACCTCCTCCTTGTTGGCTAAACCAAAAAAAGAGGGGTGGGCAAATGGTGCAAAAGCCGTGACATATGGTTAGCACCACGCGTAACCCAGCAGCGTATTAGAGCCGCCAAGGTGAATATGTGACCACCATGTGTTGTAGAGGCACACGCCCCTTTTGAACCGTAGAATACATATCAGGAGCGGTTAGCTCAGCATCCCAAACCGTGAACTACTGCTGAAATAGGGTGTCTAGGCAATATGAAGAGATACAGTCCGCTCGCCAGAAAAGCCACCGCCTCAGGAGCCCAGAACCCTATCAATAGATACTACCGGACCCTTGCACCTCTTGTGTTGGATGAGAATGCACAGCAGACTGCCCCTAAAGATGGGGGTTCCGACATAACTGGATTGCAAGAGGAACTTTGCCAACGGCTTGAAAAGCTCAGCCTCAAGGATTTGCCACAACTGGTATCCCCGATCAAGGTTGATAGCAGCAACACCGAAGCCTCAAAATACTAATTAAGTGATGCAATCAACTTCAACGACACTGAAGATGCTGAAGAAGGTGTAGCACCACCAAATTTGCCGATCTCTGAAGACATGAGGACCCTGATCCAGAGGCAGTCGTGGTGCAGCCAACAAATGTAAAATCCGAAGTCACTTATGCACCAATGGACCTGTGCGACTTGCAAGATTTCAGAGCTGCCGCTGAGTGTAGCGAAAATGCTGAGGTTAGTAAAAACTCTATAGACAATTATTGTGGATACGCAGATATCGTACTTTAAACTAATAGTATGTTCTTTGCTTTCTGTTTGAACTGTAGAAAACAACTGCAGAAAGGGATGCTCTAGAGGGGTCTATGCCAAAGGTTAACAATGTAAATTTTTACTGCTTATGCTGTTCCAGACAGTCCGAAAGTATTAGAAGCTAGAAGAAAGAGCAGCGTAAGAAATGTGTCAGCATTGACAATAGCGCTGATTTTGAAAAGGTAACGCCTGGCGTACCCTACGATGCCACATGACCTGTTAAAAGGTTTTGCGGCAATATTTGTGAGCACATGTGTTAAACGTGACTAATATCACCTGTCTTACGGGCATAAAATTAATGAGCCACAGCAGGTCTATACGAGTTGTACACTGCAAGAACAATTTGTAACATATGTATCTGTTTAGATCCACACAAGGTATATAAGTTGTTAAGGGTGGTGTACGGGTTGTCAGCTGTGAAGAAAGGTGTCCACGTCGATATGATTAGGATCTTGGCAGCAGCTGCTAATGAGATCCGATACGTTGCTGAGCCCTGCTTAAAACTCGAACGTATGCAGGGGCTGTGTACCTATTTTGACAAAAACTTGATAGAAAGGGTCATAGAAAGGTGAATGTGTAACATTTATTACAAAAATAGAAGAATTACGTCTTTAGCCCCCTGAAAGTTGTTTAGGAAAACAAAAAAAACAGAGGTCGCGGATAACAGACATTACGATGTTACTAATTAACGCTACATACTTTCTCACTTTTAGGACGAGAATCAGTGTTGCGTGGCAAGATGTCTATGAGTTACACCCAGGCTACATCTGTATCATATCTATGTGCTGGTTGAAGAGAGAATAGCTGAAATACACCCTGCGACTCTGCATTATTTGAACGTTACGGAACTGCCACCTACGCTGCAGTGTGACAGCCCTGTGTATATTGCCAACTGGTGTATCAAAGCGTGGCTACCCACTTTGGATAAATACTGGAGCTTGTCCGAAGACCGGACACGTGAGTTAAGACTTTCACCACTGACTGGGCTACACCGTGCTTTGGAACTCCTGAATGAAGATTATTTCACAAATAAAGGTCCTGTGTTGTCTGACCTAGAACTGTATGAACTGTTGAATGCTGTCAGTATCCTGAGTGTCCAGAGTTATAGGCGGGGGGAGTGGAAAGTCATGTCTAGAGCTATTGAATGTATAGCTATAGAAATATCAAAGCTTGTGACTTTGAGACCTTATAAAAGGAACTGCCCGGAGTAATATGTGTAACATGTATCGTAGTATGTATACGCAGTTAAAAGGTCTCAAGGTGCCCAGCAGGGGCGACAGCTATAACCTATGTACCGCAAAATGTAAAGTATGCGTTGTTTATGTAGTGCTGACCCACTTTTATTTATTGTTTCTTTTTATGTTTAATAAAATGACCTTACACAAAACAAATGTCATTCATTTCTTGGTTGTGGTGTGTGACAGCATGACGGGGGTTGCTTTAAGGAGGCTTTACAATGATACAAAAGGGGTTGGAAGCTTTGGAGGCCCCGAATCTCTATTTAGAAGGGCACGAGTTGAAAATGAATCTTTAAACCGATCAAGGGCGAAGACCTGGTTAGTGGGGAAAGAGGCGTATTCACTCCACAAACCATCCAGGAGACGTTTAAGAGGAGGGCCACAGTTGTTGGCTCGCAGCTAGATTATCAGTGGCAGGCGGACATAATCAGTCTTCAAGATCTAGCAAAACATATCAATTGCGTGATGTATATATTAACAGTCATAGACGTATTGTCCAAGTATGCCTATGCAGAGGTATTAAACAATAAAAGTGGTGCCAACGTCAACGCCTTTTTTGAAGACATCTTCGCGAGAGGTTGAGTACCTCAAAAACTACAAACAGAAGCTGGAAAAGAATCTCTAAACAAGCATTTTCAGAAATTATTAAAGCAGCACGCTGTTCAACATTTTGTAATGCATAACGAGGTAAAATTGGCAGTTGTAGAGCGTTTTAACAGAACTTTAAAATCAAAGATGTGGCGATATTTCACAGCCAACAATACCTACAGATACGTGGATGTTCTACAGGCTTTTATAGATGTTTATAATGTCAGTTACCATAGAACAATCAAAATGGCTCCTGTGGAGGTAACCACTGATAATTTGTTAATGGAGTGGCGAACTGTGTACGGTAGTCGTCTTGCGGCGAGGATCAAGAAACCTGTTTTAAAAGAAGGGGATCATGTCAGGGTTTCAAAGTTGAAGGGTGTCTTCACCAAAGCGTACCAACAGACATTTAGCGATGAGATGTTTATAGTGGAAAGTGCGAAGTTTAAAGAAGGGGTATATATTTACAAGTTGAAGGACTACGCCGGGGAAGAGGTAGTGGGTGTTTTTTTCACAGAAGAGTTACAAAAGGTGCCCTACGATCCGAACAGGGTGGACAGGGTTGAAAAGGTTCTGAAAAGGAAAGGCATCGGAGCTAAGAGACAGGCGCTGGTCAAATGGCAGGGGTGGCCCTAGAAATGTAACAGTTGGGTTTTGGACAGCTCGCTGCACAGGGTGTGAGATTGCGCTGTAAGCGCCGAGATGGAGAATTCAAGTTTTTATATTATGCTACCGTCCAACACTTTGAAGGACATGTTCCCCGACAATCAGATTTCTAATTATACGGTGAAACTGGTGGACATGAAATGGTCCTGGGAGGTGGCCCTAATGGAGATACAGTACCCTAGAATGTGGAATACATTTACAAAGCACAAGGCTAAATTTAATGTAAAGCGTGAGCAGGACCCTTTGAGCATCCACGCAGGATTTCCTCATGGCTTTTACCCAACCATTTCCTCGGTGGTTGACGTCATCAACAAATCTATAGGCCACCTTGAAACGTATGCGTATATACATCTGGTATCAGATAACGTTAGAAGAAAAGTGTTTCTTAAAGCCCCGGAGCTCAGTACAGAGTTGAACTATTCAGGTAAATTACAAAGGGTTTTAGGGACCGTACAACATGTGAAAAGACAGGTGGATCCAGACCCTACGTGTCCCGATATTAACGGTGTATTTTGTACACTCTGCGTGTATAGTGACATCGTAGAAATATTTTTTAAATCAGCTATCATGGCCTTCGTACACTGTGCCTCTAGTGAATGCACCAAATCTGAGCTAGATTTGTTTTCTCTTAAGCCCACACAGACAAGCATCGAGAACAGTTTTTTCATGGAAGTATCGCCTCTAGCCGCTCTGACACCTCTGGCGCCGATAGAGTTTTATGTGTCAAGGTCCACGGTTATGTATTTGGATCTCAACAACACTCCACTACACCTCATCTGCAAAATAACTAAAGCGAACAGCACCAACATCGAGGATGATGCTAAAGGGGCATCAATCGCCTACCCCATCGCAACCTTGTTTAATCAAGTGGACCTGAACCTGGGCGACCGACTCGTCTCGCAGAATGATAACATGTACACCTACAGGGCCTACATAGAGAGTATTCTAAATTACAGTTGCAAAGTCCTGGACACACAGCTGTCAGCGGGACTCTTCTACAAAGATACTGAAGCGCATTTTGAGGATATGGTGTTGGACGGAGGCAACGCTGGTTTTTAAAAAAAGAGCCAGCTTCGCCGCCGGCAGTAGGCAATTTGACTTCCTGGGGCACATACATTCAGACCTTTTCTTCCAAGATAAGCTTCTAGTCAACGGTATAGATCTTAAGATCAAACTCAATCGCAAAAAGAACACGTTCTGTCTCATCAGCTGCGATTCGGAGCAGTATAAACTGGTTATATTGTCTGCAAGTCTGTTTGGAAAGAGAGTGAAAGTGACACTGAGCGTCAGACTGGCCCACACTGAAGCTTTACAACTATTGAACACCAAGTACGCCATTGAAAGAGTGGATCTGAAGATATTCAGTATTCCTGCAGGTACTAGATTAACGCAGCAGCAGAATCTAATTCTGGGGCAACTACCAAAACTCATCATCATAGGGTTTGTGGACAATACAGCTTTTAGCGGACTCTATACCTCTAACCCTTTCAACTTCAAACACTATGACATCAACTACGCCACTTTGGTCCACGAGGGAGCTGTTATACCCACAAAACCGTTCACTCTGAGTTTTGGAACATCCAATTTTGTCAGGGAATATCTCGGTCTGGTCTCGATTAGGGGGAAACATCTATGGAATTCAGCATTCTTTGTTTCAAGAGAGGGGTATGGGACCGGCTACACGTTGTTTGTGTTCGACCTGACTCCTGACATGGAAGATGGTGACCACCACAACTTGATCGAAAACAGAATTCTAAAAGCTGAAATACGTTTTACACAGGCGTTGGCTACCAACGTGAATATGGTTGTATTCTCAGTATTCAACAGCGTTATCCAGGTCAATCACGCCCGACAGCTTATGTTTGACTATCATTAAAAGATTGTAAAATGGACACTGCGGAGATACGTAGCTTCTTAAATAGGCATAAGTACGCTAAGAAATACTTTTTAGGTGTATTTCCTAGCGACGGGCTACCTGAAAGGATAGGCCCAGAAAGACCCTGTACCCTAGTCTTTAACACCGACCCACATTACAAGGGTGGTACACATTGGGCTGCCATGTTTCTGGATGTAGACATGGTTACAGTTTAGCGGAGTTCCCCAAGCATGACATTTATACAAAAGCAATATTCAAATATGTAAAAAAAAGCATCACCCGCTGCTGAGTATAACAAACAACGTGTACAGGATTCTATAGCCATCACATGCGGGGAACACTGTATATATTTCATTAGTAAAATATCTGAGGGTATGACATGTAGAAATGTTTTAAATCTGTATTCCGCCGATCTGGTAAACAACAATGGTATTGTTATGAAATATGTTAATTAAAAGACTAGGCCAATGTCGAGTGTTGTTAAAACAGAATACGGTGTTTGTCAAAAGTGTAAGGCCTTGTAAAGCCTCTATTTGTACTGACGACTGTCTAAAATAAAAACACCGTAAACATGAAATCAGACTATGCATTTTTATTCCCCCACCACACATTTTAAAAACATTTAAAAAAAGATGTCAGACTACTGATGAAAAGTTAAAAGTGTTTATTAGAAACAGTTTATACCACAAACATTTGAACGGGTAAAGAAATAATTGAAGTAAAAAAAATTCGAGACACGAACCTTTTAACAAAACTGTACAACTGCACAAATGTTGTGATAACATTAGAGCTGTAGCAAAGTGTTCATTTTGAACAATCTCTTTTTAGGCTCTATATTAGAGCGTTGCTGCTCCTAGACGGTGTTAGCTGTGGAAAGAAAGGCGATGTCAACATGGTGAGACTCCTGGTAAAATGCCAATGGTCGGATCTTTCAATCTTTCAAGCCTTCGATGGTGGTCAGCGTTACCGACGATCGTTGCAGGAATGTTGAGTTCCGCAGAGGCGCTTAGTAACTGCGCCCATCCTCTAGGAGCGTTTTGAGTCGATAGTGTTTTGCTGTGCGTGAGACCTCTGACCAGATCATACATGTGTGATCCAGCAACCGTTTGTCCCTTTTAAATGAATTCAACCCGGTCCTTCCAAGTGGTCAGATCTTTAGTAGCAGCCATTTTACTGAGTAACTTTTGAGCCGCCCCTCTATACTTCTGACTTATATTTTTTATAACGTCTTCGACAAAGGTGTCCGTGGGGCCTGGGGGTCCTGGGTCTTGAGGCGCTACTGGGTCTGTTGCTGGCTGTTCCGTGGCGGGTGTATACAGAGTTAGTTTGTTTTTTTCAGCGTTCAATTGTTTGTTATACTGTAAAAAGTTTTGAAGGGCTCCTGAGTAAAGCCCCGCTTTGCCGTGTGGTTTTAAATCATTTCGGTTCAAAATGGCTTTGATCTCAGCATTGAGAAGCTGTGTCTCGTTTCTGCGGAAGTCCCAGACGTCAGCGGTGAAAGGGCCTAATTGTTCTAGCTGGCGGCGAGGCACAAGGTACATTTTTTGGGAGTGCTCCATCTTGTCCTTGATAGGAGACCTGTTATTAGGGGTATAGCTATACCCAGCAGCGCATCTGTAAAACCTCCAGACTGTTTGAACAGTTTCCTTTTAGAAAGGAGCGATGCCCTTTTATTGTTGAGCTTAACGTGGTGCTTATTCTTCAGCACCCAGAACTGGCTCGTTGGTATCGGAACATTACCTTTTAGGGTGTTTTATAGCTATTTCTGAAATGTTACAATTAAATCATCCCAAGCAACGCATAGGATAGCCTTTCTTTTCAGGGGGCTGGCTGTGACCAGCATTTTTAGGAGGTCTAAATTTCGCCGTAGCCACACAGACATTGTGGTGGCCTTATATTACAAGGTTTAGAGTGTAAATGTTAAAAAAGTCTTCTTAAAGGGTATTTTCATAGGCTTTGGCGACTGTTTTAGATGTGTAAGCGACTGAGAAGTCAGGTGGGAAAATATTGGTGCTTGTCTGTAGTCTTCTAGAGTACTAGGTTTTAAATCTACCAGTAGGTAGCCGTGGGGTTTTGCAGTAGTGTCGTGAAACGCTTCCATGAAAAATCGTGTGTTTCCGGGGTACATCTATTTAGCTATAATTAAAACAAAGTTCTGCACGATATAGCATATGCTCAGAGCCTATGCCCAGATTATGACGATGTGAATATTGAGTAAAAGCTCTCTCGATCTCGGGGTTGTCCTCACCTTCACACATGAGATCGTCCACACCGACCATGTTTACAAGGTGTTTAGGTAACAAGTCGTCGTCGTTGAGATTACTGGGGATGCCTTCTATAAATTTGATGTGTGGAAACTTTAGGGAGAGTTCTGTGCATAGATCTTGCCAGCAAGAATAAAGCCATACAATGCTGTTAGAGGTTTGAGATAAAACACCAGGAGCATTTTCGAACAGTTTCTTTATAAAATAACTTTTACCGCTATTTGAGGGACCTGCTAAAACGCAGGGGAATGGGTGTTGCTGCCTGGTGTCCACAGCGGTTGGGGTTTGCTACTCTAATGTCTTTTAATAATCGTATGATAGTGTTTTGTAGTCCTTGGTGAGGACCCGTTTATCAAACAGCGGTTGTGTTGTAATTTCCCACCTTTTGTTAGACCTGACTATGCTAGGGTGGTTTACGACTATTGCTTTGCTATTTTCGTGATCGTTTGATGTGCAGTACTCATGCACCAGACCCTTCAGACTGTCAAAATGTATTTTAACCATATTGCTAATGTTTAAAGTGATACCTTTGACTTTCATGCAAACCCTGTTGTTATAGGTTTTGTAACTATAGGTCCTGGGTCCTGAGGAAGTGTATTTGAGTATGTACTCATTCTTTTCGAGTACGCTGGTCAAATCCCCTAGATAATCACCCAGCAGCGGATCTTCATCACCCTCTTTACTAATAAAAATAACGGAGTCGGTGTCATGGTACAAACAAGGATACTGAAGCTTATCTAACAGCCTGTAAAGCTCTAGACGAGCGTGAGCAGTTGTGAAGCATGCTATGAAGATGTTTATATTGTTACACATGTTGGGTACTCTTTGGCATATTTCCAGCATAGACCGGCCATCTCATCGTCTATAAATTCACAACTAGACACGTCTTAAGATGGGGCAAATAGATACGTAAAAAGCTTGTCTGGATCTGTGACGATGGATGTGTTTGACAAATTGGTACGCTGTGCAAATTTTCACCACAACGAATTAAGACAGAGCTTGGCTAACTGACATCTGGTGGGGTTAACCTTAGTGAACTCAGGTCTCAGCGTAATATCCTTGTGAGCGTGGTAATCAGCAATGTACTTTTGCTTCGAGGGTTCATCGATGCACCAGGTGGGATACCCCGATGCCTCCTGTTTGTTTCTGAGAAACAAGTTGATTTCCTTAGAAAAAAAGTTGAATTGTGCTGTGTGGAAAGTGCCAAATCTCCAGTATGTTACTGAGGCGGTACCCTTTCTCGAGGGCCATTTGTATCTCGTTGGTTCACCAGGTCCCCTCCAGCAGCCTTTGCTCATCACTATGTCTACAAGGGCTAGTCTGTTTACTTTCACTGCATGTTCGACATAGGGGGAACATTAGCTTGCCGTCGACTCTGTACGGAAGTATTGGGAAGTAAAGCTTCCAAGGAGGGTGAATTAGACACTTATTGAGCCCAAAGTACTTGTTGAGGGGCTTAAAGTTTCTATATATGATTCTAGGATGCCCCACTGGATACAACTTCACTTTGTTCACAAATGGATACAGACTGGTGAAGTCATAGTAGTGTATTTTCTCACCCTCACCAGCGACCCGGTACAGTTGCATGGCGTTTGTACGCCCGCCGAATAAGGTGTCGCAGGGTTCCAGAGGTGCTGGTAACTGTCAACTCTTAATAAAAGTGCCCAGTTCAGCATCTTTTGTTAGCTCATTTAACCACTCGTTTTCTCAGAGGGTTCTCAAAGTAAAGCCGCTGCTTTCAATATACTGCGCCTTCGCCAGAGTACGATGCTGAAGATGTTCAAATGTGGTGCCCTGCAGTCTTTTAAACTCATGGGGTTTGTAACAATGCGGACACCCATGGTAAAAACAACCATTGAACTCAAAGGCGGTTGGCACCCCATTAATTAATGCATATCCGTCTAGGGAGTAGCAGCCCAAACGGTGTTCACCGCCCTGCAAAGCGTGTTGAATGAAGATGTTCTCTTTCTCCAAGACATGCATGAGCCACTGAATAGACGGGGTGGAGTAGCATTTCTGTTTACCGTTATAGAGGTCTGGTGGTACTAGAGCTATGGTTTCAGGTTTTAAAAACATGTGCTGATAAATAGACATTCACATTGAAGCCAGAGTAATGTTCCTAAATGGGTCTAGGTATTCTGTGATTTTTTTTCTCTTCCAGGATTTGGTTTTAATAATCCTGACCCATTTTGTCATCTCCACCACAACGTCTCTGAAAAGGTTGCACGCTTTTCGCAAGATCATGACATCTGCCTGACAGTAAGCTTTCAACTTTGTTTGAAAATGAAACCATTTTTCACAGTTTTCATTGCACCACTGTAGAAATCTCTCTTTTTCAGATGGCATCATGTACTCAACGCAGTAACTGTCAGGTGGAGGCATAGGACAGCTGTAATTCTGAGTAGCCCATGTGTTAAAAGGTGAGGGAAATAACCTTTGCAACCTTCAGAACCAAAGGCTTTTGGCAACTTGCTCAACTTCATGGGCAAAAAATTCAAGGTGTCTATGAACCTAATTTCAAAAGGTACAACCTTTAACAGCATCAGTTTGGAACCCTGGGTGATGAGCTCCACAGCCAACTTTTCACAAATCAGGTCCCGGAGAATAAAGAATGAGTCGTATGCTTTCGAGTTGTGAGCTAGCAATGTATGCTCGTAGTATTTCGGTTGCATGAACATGTTGAGGAAATTGTTCACGCACGACCGGCCTTCAAACTCCCAGTTTTCATCAGCTCTTAGATGATGGGCGTAAATGTAGTTAGACTTGTGCATGCCCGTCTCCTGCGTACACTCTATATCAAATAAGATATAGTCTTCTGTTTTTTTTCTGGGGGAATCCTTCAACCATGTAACACTTGTGTGCCATCCCGGCTATAAAATATGCTTTACACTTGGGACATTGCATACCTTTACAATCGTGGTCGTCGGGCTTGTAACGACCGCAAGCCCCACAGTCTGATTTACGGATGCACTGTGCGAGGCTTATGTGTACGTTCAAGCAGGCTTACAACTAATAAAACATCTTACATGTCGAGCAGCTCACCTTCTGAGCTTCATGGGTGACACACCCATCCCGCTGACAAATTTTACAGTGCATTTCACACTGGTGTCTGGTCCGGTTGTTGTATCTGTGGTCTCAATGCTCGCACACTTACTTTGCTCCTAGAAAACCCTTCCGGTCCAAGATACGGTAAAAGTGGTTTTCATGATGTAGCACATAAGCAGTATTGTTTTTGACACGCTCATTGGTCCTGAAGTACTTCCAAGAACCTCTGTGGTACAGAACTTTTAGTGTAACGGCAAAATGGTTCTCAAAAAGGCCCAGGTCCCCAAAACCAACAAGTCTGTCAGGCGGTAATTGAAGCGCCTCATGGGCTGCAGCCGCCATAGTCATAATGGCGTTGTCTGGGGTGGCTCGGTCCACCAACAATCCCTCGATGCCTGCTTCCAAACACATATTGGTAGCTCCGGTGTTAAAGCTGAGCAACCATCAATATTTTTTGCAGATGATTTTACTGTACATGACGCTCTTTAAGGTTCTGAAGCACCGCCCTCACAACTCCTAACAACGAGGACGATGATTCTAAAGCTTTTGTATGCCAGTAATTCAGCCTTGCTCTGTAAAAGCTTAGACAGGTTTTCTAGAAAGTCACAGCGTAAAACACATCCTGAGACGACCGTCTGGTGAACAGAAGACTACTGAGACCCTGCCCCTGAAAACGCATCTGAAGGAAATCGTTAGGCCCCACATCATGTAACAATCATTCTATGAGCGTTTGCACGGCCTGGGGTACAGCTATAACACCATGATTGAAGGAGTTTAGACTGTCTAGGTTAGCAAACCTAAACTCCTCATAGTGCTCTGTAGTGTTAAACCTCTCTACAGTACGACTGTACCTTCTTACACTTTCCGAAAACACCTGTTCTGAAGCCTCAGCATGAGAACCGCCAGTGGTTGGTGGGCTCCCCGGGGTATCATCTGATGGTGGTTGACTACGGTTCATTGCTGGTGTATTTTTATGCTTTCTTGTAACGCTTAGGTCCTCATTATGAGCACGTCAGGAAGGACCGCTCCGCCGGTAGTGGTGGTAACTACTGTCAACATTAAGGCAGTCTGGGCCGCCAAATTATGAACCACCTGAAAAACAGGCAGCCTGAAAACCACTCACCGCCAGCAGAGGAGTGCCGACAACGAAGGCAGAGGTAGCCCACAAGCCGACGGAAAGGCCCTACCCTCCAATCAAATAATGAAGCACTAGACCGCCATCAGTTCTGGCGCGGGAACCACCGCCACACAAAGCCAGACAGAAACAAACCAAATTTAAGGAAACACTCACCGGAGGATCACACAGTACACCGAAGCAGACATGGATAGAGAGGTGCAAATCATGCCAGTCCTGCTCCTTGCCATATACCTCCACAACCGAGACTGCCGATGAAGTCGATGACGGTAAATACTGCAACCTACTAAACAAGGAAAGAAAGGGCACAGTTACGTACCAACCCACTCCCCCCACCCTGCAAAGCACCCACAACCCCTCACAACAGCAAAAGCCATACACCTCAGAGCAAGAGGTACTTACCCAACACAAGGCTAAGACAACCTGCCCAAATTACACACATCTGCACAACACCCCCCACAAAGAAACGATGAACCATGGATCCAGAGTGTGCCAAAACCAACACTGGCCACACAAACTTTTTATTAAGCTCCAGGAGCAACAGAAGTCTAACAGAAGGCCAATGGCCAGTCCATAGTTCAATGTCCGATGGGTCCAAATGGCCCCAACTTGACTCCCACAAGTGCTAATGGGACTCCACCTTAAAGGGGGAACAGAGGGGCATCCAGGCACCTCAGGAAACAGGGGCAGGGGGTTGTGGGGGGGACTTACGACTGGGATGGGGGACTTGGCTTTATGTTTGGGAGGTGGAGGGGGCTTGGGTCTGGTCTTTGAAGCTGGTGGAGTGGCCGTGGACTGGGGTGCGGCAGATGTACCTGGGCCAGCACTGGATCTCTTTCTCATAGGGGAGGTAGCACGGGAATGGGAAGGGCGGACAGGGGCGGGCTGTGACGTGGGAGGGGTGGACAGGGCAAGGAGGTGGGCACATTTAGGGATGAGACGGGGTGGGCCACTGGGTTCGAATAGGTCAACACAGGATAGGAAAAGTTTTTTAGGGGCAATCGGGTGGACCTAAAGGAAGGCATGGGAGTGGAGTTAGAGGGAGTGGTAGTGACAGGTGTAGGTGTGCGTGAAGTGGGTGCAGGTGACTGTAAAGTATGCTGAGGTGTGGTGGATGTGTGTTGGGTGGGTGTTTGGGAATATTTGAGTGTCTTGGGAGGAGGGGGGTGGACACAGTGGGATAAGACAGGCTGCCAGTGTAAATGTATGTTGTCTGTGTGTCTGCAAGTTTGGTGAGTGTGCTGCATGTGTCAACCAAAGTCGTTGAGGTGAGTGCAGGTGTGGTGTCTGGGGTACATGAATGGATGTCTGATTTTGTGGTGACTGCCAGAATGGGGCAGCAACAGTGAATGAGGGTGCAGTGCCTGTGTGTGTGCTTGTAGAGGTGACAGACAGGGAGGCGGAAGAGGTGTACACACTGGGGGAAGTGGATGTTGGTGTGTGTGCCTTTGAATGTTGGCTGTGTGTATGCCTGTGGTGGGAAGTGTGGTGCTTGTGTTTTTCAGTGTGCTTCTTGTGTATTGAGGTGTGTGCATGGTTGTCAGAATGTATGCTTGGGAAGGATGAAGAGAGTGGGGTGCTGGAAGAGGTAGAGGTGGTTGGAGGGGGATCAGAATGACCAGGGACACTGGCTGCCATCAAAGAGGAGGCCAGAGCCTGAAAAGATCTCTGTAGGCCAGACAAGGCACAGTTAATGCCATCCAGGTAGGCATTGGTCTGCTGCACCTCTGATGCTAGCCCCTGGATGGCATTGACATTGACATTGTCTGCCCTACAGAGATGGTCCTCAGGAAGTCAATAGCCTCCTCCGTGAAGGCAGCAGGGCTGACTGGGGCAAGGGATGAGGTGCCTGGGGCGAAGGAGACACCCACCCTTCTGGGTGAACGGGCACGGGCAACTCTGTGGGGAGCAAATGGGAGGGCGGTGATGGTATGGGGGGGCAGAAGATGACACAGAATGGGTGGGTCCACTAGGGTCCGCCACCACCAGGGAGCTCCCATCGGAGGAGGTATCAGAGTCACTACCTCCAGTGGTAGTTGCCTCCCCCGTGGTACTCCCCTCCAATCCACTGGTCTCCTTGGCGTCACTTGACTCTGCCTCCATGGAACCATCAGCCGCTGCATCCCCACTTGCCGGTGCCACAGCTGCCTCGCCAGATGATGCTGATGTACACAGACAATACAAGAGAACAGGGCTGAGGAGACAAAACAGGAGAGACCATTGTAAATAGCTGAATTGAGGTACATAACTGGTTCACACATACACCCATCCTGCAAATATTCCACCATGCAGCACCTACCGCTATGCACATGGCTATGCCCCTGACTAGTGACCACAACCCTGCTCTACAGCCATTTCCTACATCACAGAGGGACCTGAAGTACTGCTGACCTGTCCCTTACAACTTTACTTCCCATGCATACATACTACAGCACACTCACACATCCATCAAGGAAGCATACAGTACTTTCTGTACTCACCCCCTTGTGTCTGCTATGCAGCCTTCAAGCACCCATCCAGGTCCGGCTACGCCACCGCCAGAATGCGGCACATTAGGGGGGTTAGGCCCCGACGGGCACCCCTACCTCGTTGGGAAGACATCCCCAGCTGGGGTTCGCAGGTCTTCCTCACCCAGAGCCGCAGGTCCTCCCACTGATTCCTGCAGTGGGTGCTCTGCCGGTTGTAGACCCCCATGGTCCGCACCTTCCTGGCGATGACATGCCAGAGTATTCTCTTCTGATGGGCGCTGACATATATGGAACACACAGAAAAAGTAACACTGAGGTCAGACAATGCCCATTAGAAACAGCTGGCTATACGTCCCTATGGGACGGACATTTCCAACAGCATAACAGGACCTCACACACGCAGCATGTCGTGAATCCCACGACTGTACAGTGTCAAACGTGCACACATATTTACAGCCATCTACCACCATTGCACACATTCATGCGCCCCAATCCACCTGTACCTCTGGTCGACCATAGAGCTTGGCGTACAGGGGTAGGACCCCATCCACTAGCTTGTCTAGTTCCTCAGTGGGGAAGGCCGGGGCCCTTTCCCCTGCCACTCATGCCATTTCCAGGACCAGAGCCAGGACACAGCAGCACACTCAGTGGAGTACCTGCATGCACGTAATCCGGGAGTCGAGTGAAGTTGGGGGTGATTTGATGGCATACGCTCCACGGCGATCATGATATGCTAATATTCCCCATTGACAACCACGTTAACCAATGAATGGTTGCACGGCGGTGAACACCGCCTTACGCTACTACAACAACCGCTAGCGGTATGTGGTCACTTCCACTACATTTCTGGATTACGGGGGCAGACATTTTGGCCATTACCATGCAGTTATTAATTCCTCATTTGGCCCATGCAGGCCCTATTGTCTTCAACCCCCATAGGCATGAACAAATATACATTTACTCACCACAACAGTCCTGATGTATCACTGAGGACATTTCACTCCAGTTTAACATCCTACTATGCATATGTGTCATCGACTTGTATGCCATCAGTGCTGAATATTTAACATGTTGGGCAGATGTATGTGTGTTCCTCACATGTGTTCTCAACTCCTCCTAGGTACAGACCCATGTGGTGATGGAGGGCCCCACCGGTGTATAGACCACTTGTTGATTTGGAGACCATGGTGGAGTGTCATATCATTATCAATTACAGACTCAACCGTGCTATTATTCATGAACTTTGTGCATTACTGGATCCAGCACTGAGCCTGTCTAATCAGAATCAGCATGCCATCCCTACTGAAGTGCAAGTGCTCTCTGCACTCCATTTCCTGTCCACGGGCTCATTTCAAGTGACAGTGGGCATGGGTGCAGGTTTCTCACAGCCAATGTTTAGCATTATACTGTCCAGATTCCTGAAAGCATTTGTACGACACCTGCAGTCCTATGTTAGGTTTCCCAAAAGTGCTGACCACCCTGCCATCATGTCAGACTTCTATGCCTTTGCCAACATTCCCCATGTGATAGGTGCCATCGATGAAACCCACATAGCTCTCATCCCCCCAAGAGTAAGTGAACAGGTGTACAGAAACAAGAACTTTCACTCTATGAACATTCAATTGGTGTGTACTGCAGACCTGCACATCTCATATGTGAATGCCATGTTCCCTGGATCAGTCCATGATTCTTTTGTGCTGAGGAACAGCAGTGTGCCACACATGATGGAACAACCACAAGGGGACAGAGGACGGATCATAGATAAGTGTGTCTGACACTTTTTGGCACATAGGAGACAGCCGGGCTGTCTGCAACTGAGGGTTGTCAGTGACAGTCCTGTTTTGCCCCTTTTTACAGGTGATTCTGGCTACCCCAACATGCGTTGGCTCCTGACCCCAGTGAGAAATCCTAGGACAGCTGCAGAGAAGAATTATAATGAGGCCCATGGATATAGTAGGAGGGTGATAGAGTGCACAATAGGTCTCCTGAAGGCTAGATTCTGTTGCCTCAATATCTCTGGGAGAGCCTGAAAAGGTGTGTGGAATAGTGATGGCCTGCTGCCTGCTGCACAACGTGGCTGTGAGGAAATCTATTCCCCTCTTGGAGGAGGAGGGGGCTGTATATCCAGACCAGCTTCCTCAGAGAGGGGATGAGAGTGATGGTGATGATGAGGACGGGGAAGATGTACACTCCAGGAACCAACTGATCCAACTGTACTTCCAGTAACTAAGTAGTACTATTTGATGCTGTTGCTGTCTGTGCAACATACTGTTGGTATGCCTTAACCTCTATGGGGGTGTTGGGTCTATAGACATTGTCACTATGACCAGGTTTGCATGGGACATGTGACATTATGGACAACTTGTTTGACATTTCTGTTGGCACAACCCCATGTTATGCGTGGGGTGTGATTCCTGCAATTAAGACATGAATAAATGATTTAAATGACAATTGCATGCACACTTCCATTTGATTCAACATATTGACAGGGAAGATTTACATTGGTGAACAGGTGTTTTATTTGGTGTCAGGGATGCCATTATGCTCTTTACAGTGATGGGAGGGGGATACTGGTGGATGTCCATATAGGCTACATGGTCTTAGCGATTGTTTGCAGTGGTAATATGTACATCTGTATTTTACAGTTTTTTGGGGTTGTCATTGCACTGTGTGGACGGTGGTTCAGTGGCACACTTGGAGGACAGTTCTTGTCAGAGTCACTTCTTAGACGGGGGCCTTGGTCTTGGCAGGTGTTCCAATGCCATATCTGGACCGGAGGGACCGTTTGTGTGCCTGGTGTTGGCCTGTACGGGATGAGGTGCAGGTCTCCTGTGTGTCCTCAGATGGTGGCACAAGTCCAGTTGCTGCTGCTGCTGCTGTTGTTGGCTGGTCTGTATTTTGGCCTGTAGTAGGGGCTTCCTGGTCTGTGGGGGTCTCAAGCTGGGTTGGGACAAGTTGCAACAGCGCACCTGCTGTGGTGGCCATGGTGGTATTGCGTCGTTTCCACTGCTCCATGGTCTCTTGGTGTTGGGCTCTCTTCAGCCTTTGACTCTGCTCCAGGGTGGCCACAATCTTGGTCAATCTGTCCTGGATATGGTGGTATGCTCCCAGGACCTCAGAGATCACGTCCTGGGATGCAGAATCTATCCTGTGGCCTCCCCCTGGGCCACTGATGCCCTCACACTGGGCCTAGCCCCCTGTGCCTGTGTCCCCTGCACAGGTCTAGCGGTACCACTTGTACTGGGGCCATCGTCTTCCTGCCTGTTGGTAGGTGGTGACTGTGGCCTCTGTCCTTGTGTTCCACCAGTCTGTGGCCTGGATACACAGGTGTGGGTCCGGTTGCCCTGGCCTGTTGTTGGTGGGTGTGTGGTAGGGGTATCAGTGGTGTCCTGGGTGGGGCTGCTGGATGGTGACAGTCCAGGACTGTATGAGGGGCCAGGGTAGTCCTCACTGTCCAGGGTTCCCTACCCAGTGTCCTGGGTGGTGCCTCTGTCTCCATGTGGGGCACTTCCACTCCTTGTCCTATCTGCCAAGGTGGCATGGGTGGTGGTGCCTGTTGGGGGGAATGGACATGTCTGTTACAATTTCCATAATCAGATGGGGTGCACAGGGCTGGGCTGTTTTGTGCAGGTTTTCCACTTTTGGGCCATGCACGGTGCCTTTGTGAGGTTGCCATTGCATTTTGCTTAGGATGTGGTGGTGCATTGTGGGTGGTGTAGTGCCTTTGTGATTACTTGCAGGGGTAGGTGGCTGTGCACAGGGGGAGGTATGTGGGCCTGTTAGTGGAATTGTCTGCATGCAAGGTGACTGGATGTTGTGAATGTGGCTTGGGTGGGGTAGTGGTCCTGGTGGATGTTGGAGGGGTGGGGTGGTGCATGCATTACAGGTGTGATGGATATGGGGTGATTGTAGACATCTTACGCAAGTCCATTCCTCCAGTGAGTCCAGTGAGGCCCTCAGGGTGCAGAATGGCCAGTACCTTTTCCCTCCAGTCAGTGTAGTCTGGTGGTGTTGGTGGAGGTCCTCCCCCAGTCTTCTGGACTGCAATGTTGTGCCAGGATGCCATGGACCTCACCTTCCCGCGCAGGTCATTCCATCTCTTTTGGATGTCGTCCCACGTGCGTGGATGGTGTCCCACTGCATTGACCTTGTTGACAATGGTCTGCCATAACTCCATCTTCCTGGCGATCGGTGTGTGCTGGACCTGTGCCCCGAATAATTGTGGCTTGACCTTCAGTATCTCGTCCACCAGGGTCCTTAGCTCCCTTTCTGTGAAGCGTGGGTGCTTGGGGGGTGCCATGGTGTGTGTTGTGAGTGGTGTGTTGTGTGGATCTAGATGAAGGTGCTGTTGTGTGGGTGGGTGTGTGATTCGTCTGTTGTGGTGTTCAGTGTCTGCTTGTAGATTTCTCAATCTCAGTTGTCCTATTGGCGATGAAAAGGATTGGGTGGTGTGTGTATGAGTTTTTTATAGTGTTGTGGATGTGTGTCAGGTGTATGGGTTTCAAACTTGCCAATGCAATTCTTGCTGTTGGGTTCCATTGCTGGCCGTGGCAGTCTGTACCGCCAATGGTCGTTCAACTTCCACTGACTGATGATTTGTGCATCATTATTTGGAGGGCGGGGAGTTTGTGTGCTCGGCAGTGGCGGGTTGGGATGTCCTGCATTTTCGCCGACAAGGTCCTGGCGGTGACTGTTGGCTGGCAAATTTTGGACGAATCTGATTTTTGCATCTTTATATGGCGGGTTTCTGTTCACCGCCAATGGCTGGTTTCTGTTCATCGTCGCCACGGCGGGGAACGGTGTTTACTACCATGGTCATAATGACCCTCTAAGTCTGGCTTTCTTTAATTTCCTTATTAAAAGCTTACGGATTCTAGCGCTACTAGCCACTTCTGTTTCTTACAAACCCAGCTGGTTTTTGGCAACCGACCACAGCTTATTTGAACAATAGTTGGGGTATTTACAAGAGGTGACCCTGACATTTCACCTAATAAGGATGGGGATCCTTCAGAATGTTTTGGGTTGAGCCTGCTGCGAACTTTACCCCTTGAGGATCTGTAAATGCCTATATTCTCTCCTAACTTAATATTTTGAGGCCTTACGGGGAGTGTTTTAGGTGTTGAGGGTTCTGCTTTTAGGAGTTTTAAACGGTTAGGGGCTGGCTCATGCGGCTTTTGGATTTTGAGCACTCGTAAAACATTTAGGGGGTCATTCCGACCCTGGCGGTCCATGACCGCCAGGGCCGGGGACCACGGAAGCACAGCCAACAGGCTGGCGGTGCTTCCAGGGCCATTCTGACCGGGGCGGTAAAGCCGCGGTCAGAAAAGGGGATCCGGCGGTTTCCCGCCGGTTTTCCCCTGGCCCAGGGAATCCTCCATGCCGGCGCTGCTTGCAGCGCCGCCATGGGGATTCTGACCCCCTTCCCGCCAGCCTGTTGGATGGCGGGAACGGGTGTCGTGGGGCCCCTGGCGCCCCTGCACTGCCCATGCCACTGGCATGGGCAGTGCAGGGGCCCCCTAACAGGGCCCCATGAAGATTTTGACTGTCTGCTTTGCAGACAGTGAAAATCGCGACGGGTGCTACTGCACCCGTCGCACCCCTGCAACACCGCCGGCTCCATTCGGAGCCGGCTTCTATGTTGCAGGGGCTTTCCCGCTGGGCCGGCGGGCGCCCTTTTGGCGGTCGCCCGCCGGCCCAGCGGGAAATCCAGAATGGCATCTGCGGTCTTCTGACTGCGTAGCGGCCATTTGGCGGTGACCTAATGGCGGGCGGCGACCGCCGCCCGCCGTGGTCAGAATGACCGCCTTAGAGCTTTACTGAGTACATCCTGGGTCTTCTTTTTATATTTCGAACTAAGGACGGCAGTATTAATAAATGTGGCTCTTACATTCTCTAGGTCGACCTGCATGCATAGTCACGCGGGTATGTTACTTATGTTTGCAACTGCTGAATCGCAAGATTAGACCACCTCGCTTCTACACTGGGCCAACCGCTGTACTAAAGCCCTCATGGTAGCTCTGGAGGATGCAGTATTGCAGCCTTTCTTACTCAGTTTTAAAGTCTTTAGACGTAGTCTGAATTTTAGCTGTCTAACAGATTGGTGTATTTCTTTTATATATGTGTCAAGGACTCTAGTACGGTCTGCAGGGCCGTGTTCTGGGTCATTACTTGAGACATTAGATGGATGATTGACATCTCCCTGAGCCGCCCCAGCTACAGGACTCCGGTTAACATTATTACCCCCTTTCTGAGTGGATGGACGGGAGCGGGTCAAAAAAACAGCATTCCAATGTGAACACCTCGGATTTGGGAAGCCTGATCATTGCTACATGGTGTTCCAAAACTCAGATTTTGTGAACCGTTACATCCTATACTGCTGGCGGGGTATAATGAGGAGGATAGTGAAGACCACTGCACGCAGGCACTTGGTGTAGGGCTGGTGGGGTCGTACGCTCCCGGTGGTGTAACTGGTGACATCAGACACGGGGAAGTTAAATGTTGGTCATAATAACTCAATGCCTCGGATGCATAGGAAGTGCTGTGGATGGGTGATGGTGATTGCGACCCTGTTGATTACAACTCTGCTGTGGATGCATTAAAAGTGTCAAGGGGCATTGCTGTGGCTTCAGAACTCTCTTCCATACCCGATAGCACCTTGAGAAGTCCTATACAACGGGAATAAGGATCCTCTATGGGGTGATAATTTTCCAAGTCTGTGTCCCAAAGATTATAATAGATAGTTACACCGGTTGTTGGTGGTAGATTGCTGACGGCCCCTCTTAGGTTAGACTCTGCAAGAGTTGAACATTTAGAACGTTGGGGGCAGGGTGGAGCAGTCTGATCCTTAACAACTTTTTTAAAAGACAGGTCTAAAGGCAAGGCTTATAGCTCAGGGGTCTGCAACTTCTTCTTACGATTCTTTAAGGACAACTGATTTATTTTAGGATTGTTGCACTGCTTAGGGTCCCCTCCAGAGGTTTTACATGGTACAAGCTGCTGTGTGTCTGAGGTTGTACGCGTGACAATGTCGTAGAAGTGTTCACGGTACTGGGCATACCTTTTATGACTGATGATGTAGTGTAGTTAAGAGCTGTACCTGGGCCATGACCGCTGTCTGTAGAGCTGATGCACTGTCGATCCTGGGGTCCTGCCATGTTCACGAATGCGGCTGGTGCCATGGGGTTTTGAAGGTTCATGTTGTTGACCTTTATAGAAGGTGTCGGACGCTTAGTCTGATGGCCGACTCTTCCAGAGCTCTTTTGTGACAACTCTAGGATGTAAAGAGAACAAAATACGTTAGGTGTTGTTATAGCTGCTATACCACAGGATGAAAGAGGTTTGAGACACTATAAGGATTGAATTAATCTGGCTCTACAGTTTCTAAAATCTCACCTCAGGTTTTCCATTGTGAGGGACCTTTCTTATAGGGGGACCGTCCTTAGACACTGGGGACTTCCATTTGTGGACCATCTTTTTAATGTTCCACACCACATTCTGGGTCGTTACCTCTGGAGTCGCTTGTACCGCAGGGAGTCCTAGAGAAAAAAAAAAAGATTAGAATATTACATTTACAATATAATACACCGACTATACAAGTTCTCTTAGGGTTCCTTTGATGCCGCATTTATGGGGGCTTTTTCAGTTTTCACATCGTTTACACAAGAACTCCTTTCATTTACCTGAAAAGGCTACATCCCGAAACACGGTGCTTGGACCATCTTGAGCCTGGAGGATTTGTTGCAGAGAACCAACCACAAGCTGTACTTCTGCATCATTGTCAGAGTCACCAGATCCTCGGGGTCTGTGCACATTCCCAACACATCCACCACTGAACAGCTCCAAGACTCTGATAGATAAATCACAGAGACTGAGAGAGTTCAAGAGGGGAAGAGGGGATTAGGAAGGGAACAGCTGGGAAGGAGACCTGTAGTAAGAAAAAGGTTAGAACACACGATATGAAAATTATATCTCCTGACATCAATACTAGACTATGATTCTAAGCCTCGTCACTCTGAAAATATGAACAATCTAAGAGTTAAGTTTAAAATGACTAAGTTTCAAGATGGCCAAATACCTGTATGGGAATCAAGATGAATTAAATAAAAACTTTCTTATTAAAAGTACTTTCCTTTACATGAGAATCAGAAAAAACATTCTGACTAAATTTAAAACCAGTCATATAAATCCGGTTTTGAGAATGTATACTAGGACCATACAATATTGCATCTAGAAACTCTGGCCTTCTGTGTACTCTTAAAATGTTTCAACACAAATTGCGCATATTGCATATATATATATATATATATATATATATATATATATATATATGTTAAACACTAAACACCATAAAAGGATTGTGGACCATGAATAACACAATTTGGATTCAGGAAACAAATCACATAACTTGTCAACTCGAATATTCCATAATAAATATCTTAGAATAGTGGCATACAATAAACAACATGAAATAAACTCGAGGAGAGAATCGTGCGTCTTGCCGATTCAAGTGTCACCATGTAAAATACCAAGAAATGGTAGCACGCAATGAATATCAAAAACAAATCATCATTAATCGAATTGCGCGTCTTGCCGATTCGTAAAACACGATGTAAATGTCAAGAAATAACAGCTCACAATAAATAACAAGATCAAAGTACAATGAAACGAATCGCGCTTCTTTTGCCAATTCTTAAGCCACCATGTAAATGTCAAGAAATGGTAGTGCGCAATGAACAACAAAGTTAAATCCTTATGAAATGAGTTGGGCGTCTTGCCAATTCGTAAAACATCATGTAAATGTCAAGACATAGTAGCGCGCAATGGACAACAATGTTTAAACACCATAAAACGAATTGCGCGTCTTGCTGATTCTTAAGCCACCATGCCAATGTCAAGAAATGGTAGCACGCAATGAATAACAAAGTCAAACCTTTATGAAACAAATCGCGTGTCTTGCCTATTTGTAAACTACAAAATAAATGTCAAGAAATGGTAGCGCGCAAGCAATCTGTTACTCATTTAAGAATTAAACCAAGAATATGAAAATTCTCAATAACGGTGTCGGAACAGTCCAACCACCGTCTTACCGCCTGGAACAATGATCACCAGTGTAGGATGAAGGGCAGAAGACTGGAAGATCCAAATAGGCCGCCGGGACAGGAGCTCAGGAAGAAGCTGCTGCTCTGCACCGGGACCTCTGAATAGTGATCACTGAGAGTTGGGCTGGCTCTCTTTTATAGAGTCTTGGCCCAGCCCAGAACCACGCCCAGGCATGTTGCAGAGAAAGTCTCTGGAAGGCCCTGGAAAGGGGACACACCCTAACACACTCTGAAAACCTGCAGCAATACATTGCAAAGGAACAGTATTAAAAATAAGTTTTCAGGATTGAACTCTGCAATGCAAAAGGTTAAACCACAACATATCAGCACAATGCATAAATTAAGTTGTTTTGAGAGTTCTGGGTTTTTGCATTTTTGTCGCCAATAGAGCGCGTACTGCTCTGGTGTTGACAATCATAACCTGTAAAAGCACACAAACACATAGGACACCATTAATGGTAAAATAAAAAAACAACAATCATGACATCTTTGTTTAGAACGGCCGGTGACCCGTAACTCACCTTGTTGCATTGCCTCCATTTCCGCTGGGGACAACGCAGGCTCTTGGAGGTCCTACATACAAAAGAGACAGAATTGACTTTAAGCACAACTCATTTAATGTTATATGCATAACCCCTTCATAAAACCACGCAAAAGGTTGAAAAAAAAAAAGTCTCTCAAGATGCCATTTGTTAAGCCCCTCTGAAGGTATAATACAGAGCCATTTGTTCACCTTTTCTCAAAAACGATATACTGTTTAATAAACAAAGTCCACAGGGCGGAGCTTTTGCACAATATAAGCTCTAGACTTAAGGCATTATTTATATAATTCTAAGGGCTCCACAACCTTATTTTACTCATTTTACAATGCCGCCTAAGGTCTTTATAACATCATAAAATTACACTAATTATAAAAATATATAACACAACACAATTTAAAAACATTACAGTTCCTTGAATTTATACATGTACAATAGACTGGAAACCAGATCCTAGGATCCACACCATTTTTCTCCTTAGCTCACCAAGGCTCTGAACCATGTGTGGGGGCGAAGATCGGCTTAATCTCCAGCCTCCAGGGTGGTGCACACAGGCTGAGCCAGCTCCAACACCCAGTCTTTTTTTTTTTAAATGGCAGTCTGTAGAGGCAGCATGTGGGGGTCTCTGTACCATCCTAGGACACCAGGCCCCTGACCTAAGGTGAGTGGCTGGGGGTTTGGGGGCCTGAGCCTACTGCTCAATGCCCCCACCACTGATAAGCTGTATGGTTGGGGGTTACAGGGCAGAGGCCACATGGCACATGTGGAAACACACACACACCCTGTGCCCTGCAGCCTCCAGTAATTGTTAATTTAGTTTTTTGGGATTTTATTATTATTATTTTTGTAAAAATAATTAGTATTTTTTTTTTTTTCTTTTCTTTTTTTAATACAAAAAAATGCTGCCCCATTGGCCCCTGGGGGCCCGAGCATCGTGCTTGGGCCCGAGGGTCCCAAACGTATTCATAATAACAGGGCCTCTAGTTAATAATATAAATGGCCTGTTCTCAGAGACCGCGCTGCCTCTGAGAGCCGACCATTTCTATTATTAGCGCAAGGCTCCCAAGCACGGTGCGGCTCGGGGCCACTGTTATCTACAGAACCGATCTGCTCTCAAAGGCCACGCGGCCTCCGAGAGCAGTTCGGATATGCAGATAACGAAGGTCTCTGAGTCGCACCATACTCGGAGACCCTTGTCACTAACTTAATATCTCTGCTCTCAGAGCCCCCGTGGGCTCTGAGAGCGGGGCTGATAAGTTAGTAACTAGGGTCCTCGAGTGCGGTGCGACTCGGAGACCTTCGTTATCAGCTTAACAGCTCCGCTCTTAGAGCCCACGTGGGCTCTGAGAGCACTGCTGTTAAACTGATAACTGGGGTCTACGAGCTGCACCACGCTCAGAGGCCCCCGTTATTAATTTTATATCTTGGCTTCAGAGACCTTGTGGTCTCTGATATCGGAGACGTTAAATTAATAACTGGGGTCCGCGAGCATTATGCATCTCTGGGGACTACGCGTTAATAATAGAAACACTCCAATGCCCAAAGCTGGCCTCCTAAACATCCTGCTTTGGCCATTTAAAGGCGCAAACCCTGAATACTGAGGCCGAGTAAGCCTAACGCTATCTCGGACCTCTTCAACCCACTTAAAGCCGCTCCAAGTCCCTACAGCTCACTCTTGCAGCTTTCTGCTTTCTACAATTGTAACGCTTTTTCGTTTTTCTCTACCACTGTCTTTCCCATGTATGTCTTTTGCTAGCAGTACATGTTTGAGGCATTAGAATAAGTGTAAAACGCTAAAAGAATAAATAAAAAAAATATTGTAAAAAATGAAAAAATAGGTGCAAATACTCAGCACCTGAACCAGCAAGTACAAATTAAGCATGGCCTCCACCCCTCCAAAATAAGTGCAGACCCCTCAAAATGCGTGCAAATGCTCACCACCAGAACCAGCAAGTAAAAATTAAGCCATGCCTCCATCCCCCAAAATAAGTGCATATGCTCAGCACGAGAGCCAACAAGTACAAATTAAGCCATGCCTCAACCCTCCAAAATAAGTGCATATGCTCAGCACCTGAACCAGCAAGTACAAATTAAGCCATGGTCCATCCCCCAAAATAAGTGCACATGCTCAGCACCAGAGCCAACAAGTACAAATTAGGCCATGCCTCAACCCTCCAAAATAAGTGCATATGCTCAGCACCTGAACCAGCAAGTACAAATTAAACCATGGTCCATCCCCCAAAATAAGTGCACATGCTCAGCACCAGAGCCAACAAGTACAAATTAGGCCATGCCTCAACCCTCCAAAATAAGTGCATATTCTCAGCACGAGAGCTAACAAGTACAAATTAAGCCATGCCTCAACCCTCCAAAATAAATGCATATGCTCAGCACCAGAAGCAGCAAGTACAAATTAAGCATGGCCTCCACCCTCCAGAATAAGTGCAGACCCTCAAAGAATAGGTGTAAATGTTTAGCAACTGACCCCACAAGCACAAATTAAACATTGTAATCCCCACATCACACCACAGGCCTCCTACAACATACATTAATATCATTTTGAAAAGTGTTAGTAAAGGCAGGCTTTACCTAGCAAATCAACTATCCACATATAGTTCTGTTCTTTGCAGTCTGCAGCCTAACCACAAGCGCAACTTTACAAATCACCAACACACCCTCTACACAAGACTCAGACTTGAACGTTAATTACAGGCAATCCCTGAGACCTGCGCCACCCTATCCACATCACAACCAACCCTAAGGTAGACACTGCTAAGAACCTTTTTAAAACATAAATTGTTTGATTAACCTCTTTTATAAAAAAAAAAAACTGAGTAATAAAAAGGTGTTGGCCTAAACTACATAGCTAAGTATTCCAATATTAAAAACATTTTAATCATCATGTATATTGCTCTATAAATTTAGGGCCATATGTATGAACACATTTTCCCATAGACACAAAATGGGCAAAACCCTTTGATACATCTGGCTCTTAGACACTTCTATTTTTACAACAACCAATGTTTTTATGCCTTTAAACATACTGTACACCTCTACATACTAAACAACTGTTTTCAACACTGTATAAATGTATGTCACAAAATAACCTGTACAAAAACATGTGCATTTTACCCTTCTATGTATAGAAAAAAAAGGTTGGGGTTAACGTCAATGTTAAACTGCAATAGAACATATACAAGCATCACATTGTTACAGACCTTACGTAGAAGAGGTTTAGCAGCACCAGTCTGTGCATTGCCCTTCATATTGTTCTCCTTGAGGTGCTCTGGAAGCCCAAGCTCTCTGTATACAGCCAGTATGCAGTTCAGAAAAAGAACCCTGTGAATGTGGGGTTGTTTTCTTATGGCCCACATTGTGTTGATTAAGCATAGGTTTTTGTTGTGAGTGCTGGGATTAGAAATAGACATCTATTTTAGGAGGGGACATTGCCTGTCTTTGGTCTATTTCAAAACTTTACCTGCCTGAACTCCGAAGACTATGCCATATGCCGAGCACCTTTGACCCTTAGCCTGGGAACACTTAGGTCTACATCTGTTTTAGACGTACAGTGTCTGTCTCCTGTTTATTTCAAAACCTTTTTAATTGCATGGTCAGTGAAGACTCTGCCATATGCTGAGCACCTTTGAAGCATGACCTGGGAACACTTAGGGCTACATCTGTTTTAGACTTGCATTTCTAAATTGATAGGCTGGCTCTAACACAATCAATATTTGCCCACCCCTCTTTTTGGATTAGCCAACAGTAAGGAGGTTTGTCCTGCACTCCCATTTCTCTGCCATGTGAGGTGGCCTCCCCAAGCAGCCACTTGGTCCTGAATGTCTGACATGTCCAGACCTGTCCTCTTAGGCTCTGAAACTGGTTGCACAACACCAAGGCCTTCATTTTACACAGCCCATAGACCAATACACAAGGGGCTAGGACCCTGGTACATGGATAACACGTTATACCATGAGGTTACAAACCATGTGACACACCTACACCTACGTCAGCACAGGGCAGGGACACCCACATTACTGCCTACATCATTGCCTATGTCACTACGGGGCGTGGTACCTGTCAAAAGCTTGATGAGGAAAGGTATCCCCTCCTACTACTGATGCACCACAAGGGACCCTCTCAATCCAGCTGAAGAGCATACAGCTCCAGCTCAGAGTGCTTTAAAATATTGTAAGCCCTCCTGGGGTCATGAATTTCGGGGTGCTGGAGAATTATTGTGAAATGTTTTAAAATGTTGTTAGAGGGGACTGTTGATTTCCATGCAGCCCCCACAACATATAAAACAATGGTTCATGGTATACCAGGTGCTTCTTGGGGCAGCATGAGGAACACAACAGTCATATTAAAAGCTATTGCAGGTACTGTGGGGTGCTCCTGGCAGGAGCAGTGGATATGAAATGAGTAGCTGCTCTGCATATTTTATATTCGTGCTGACATCATTATTATTTTTAACTTTCATTTTTGGGTACTCCGGTTCCACCCAGGGCACTCAGCAGGATTTGCCATGTTAGGGGCTGCGGGAGGTGGCCAATGGCCCCTGCAACACTTCCAGCTCCCCAGCCAACACCCATTGTGGGTGTCTGCAGGTGCTGGCAATCCAGTTTTTTTCATGGATGCATGGTTCCACACATGGCACCGACAATGGCCTTCATGACGTGCCCGCTGCTGTGCCAGCACTCATCCTGGGTGCCAGAAGGAGCCGGCTGCATTGGTTTGCTCCCACACGCATGATCAACTTTTGTTTCTGCTCCTGTCTGGTGGGAGTATTCCTAGTTCCTTGCCTGGGAGAGCTCAATTGGAGAGTTAGTTTTAGGAAACAAAAAAGGGTTCAGGGGTGGGGTTCCCCAAGACACTGCCTCACATCAGGTTCTGGGGGTGTGGTCCTCGGGGTCATCATATAGCATTTGAGGGGGGCCCTACACTCCAGGGATCCTGATTGTAGTTAGGAAGCTCGCATTGCCTATCCTCTGTGTGTGCCATCGCACCAACATTTAATGGGAGCCAAATGATCAATGATAAAGTGAGTCAAGATGCCAGCTTGTCTGGTAAAACCACAAAACCCTCAATCATGGAAAGACAGAATTGGAGAGGTGTGTAGGACAAGAAGGAGAAAGAAACCAAAAGAATACTTGGGATTATGAGGAGGCAGTATTGGTGGTGGTGGAACCTGAAGGGGGCAGTGATTGCAAAACTTTGCAGAAATGAGAAAGCATTTTATACAAACAACAGGGGGTGGGGTTAGTTGCACAGGATCAAAGTTTTCAGAAACAGTGCATATGACAGAAAGGGTAGGGATGATTAGGCCCTACAATTGTTAATTTTGCACCCGTTTAGAGGTGAAGAATGGAAGTTGGAATGCCATTGAAAACTAGGACAATTTCTATAAAAATGCACTTTTGTTCAAAATGGATGTGTTTGTTGAGGGATTCCACCCTACCGCTTTTATCAACATGCTCTGTAACAACATAACCTTCGCTTTTGGGGCAGCACAAGTTGGACCTGAGAAGTAAGAGGACTCGCAAATCCAGAATTGTTTAAGTTCTTGAAGTTTGCAGTCTTGACAGCATTAAGATTTGCTTGTTGGCACAACAGGGTTTTTTTTATCATCAAAGTATAGACCAAGAGTCTTGTTCCCAGAGCCATTATCATAGCATATGTGCAGCTTAGCCTTCCAATAGATCACCCTAAAAATCTGAGTTGCATCCATGATGCACTTTGGCACTCTATGGGTTGGAATGTGCTCTTTCTCATTCATAAGTGGATCCTTGTGGATCCTTGTGGTTACTTCTGCAACATAACCATATCCACTTCAAAATCTGCCCTAATAATAAGTCAGACAAGCAGAAGAGTTATATGTGCTTTTACTACTGGACACTTAAGGGTGCCAATTACATAAAATAATATCTCAAAAGTACGTAATATTGTCTCCAGGAGACTTGGTTACTGGTGTCATTTCCAAAAGCAGAATATACCGAGTACTTCAGAGCTGCCACACCATTGAAGTGTGAACGTCATCCTTTGGGATATATTGCCATATATATCCTTAAATCTATAGTGTCAGAAGCAGCTAAACTACAAATAAAGGGTGTTGATATCCTAATGCTTCTGTTACGCCAGGGTAAGTTAGGCACAACCAAGATTAAACCCATAATCATATAATGTATACCTAAACCTAAATCCAGTGAAGAAAGAGAAACACAGGAGCACTACTGACTGTAATTCAGGCAAAAGTGGCAGTTCATATGGATGCCCTGTGGCTTCTTACAGGTGATTTTCATGCAAAGGTTTTCATCACTAACAGTGAAACATTTTGACACAATTTAGATAATGTATAATGGAAAGTCCAACCAGCACTAAGAGGACCTCACAAAAAACAACAGGAAAGGGAAAACTTTACAAGAAATCTGCAAAATATGGTTTTGCAATTTTAACCAGGCAAGTATTCCCACATTTTACCTATCGTCTGGCCATCTTAGATTACTCATGGGTCTCAATCATGGATTTTCAGGCAATATGGGTTTACGCCACTATCCCATGTTTGGAAAGTGACCATGATGTCCAAAATTCTGCAACAGCAATCAATGATGAGTTCATAAGCCACGATCCTTGCCAGGGAAACAATTGAACATAGAACCAATTTGCAAAATCAACTGGTTGATGCAGGAGCTTGATACCACTTGCAATATAATAAAGGATAGTATCAACATATTTCTTAAAACAGATATTCAGGCCCTGATTGAAGCCAAAGCGGCGTAGCACGGTGCTACACAAAATATAGCAGCACCGTGCTGCAACACTTTTGAAATGCAGGGATGCACTGTATTTACAAGAATACGGCGCAACCCTGCATTTCCCCTACACCTGCACTAAATTAAGCTGCCTGTGCCAATGCAGGCATCCTTGCACCATACTGCAAGGGTGTCTGCATTGAAGGGTTAGATTGTTTATGTGCAGGAAGGTGTCCCTTCCTGTATATAAACAACCTATTATGGCATTTTGGAATGATTGTTTCTGTGCAGGAAGGGACACCTTCCTGCCTATAAAGAATCATCCACAGCATTTTTCTTCTTCTTCTGTGAGTGCTGCAGAATGTAGCACACACAGAAAAAGCAAAAAAACAGAGAGGATGAAATGTAGTCCTCCTCATTTTGCCATGCTAACGCCACCCCTGCGGTGGCGTTAGTTTTTGCCGCTGCCTCAGGTCTATGACAACTCTTAAATCAGAGGTAGCATCAAAAGCAATAGGTGTTGTGGTGGAACACCCCCTGCAACACCCATTGCATGCCTGTCTGATGCAGACCATATTTGGTCAGAGGGGACCATATTTACAAGGAAGCATAACGCCACAAAAAGTGGTGTTACACCTCCTTGTAAGTATGGAGCAGTGGTAAGCACCACCGGAGCATCACGGCCCCTACATTTTTTGACCCGGCCATGCAAGGGCCAATGCCTATTGACAGATTAATTCTATCAGCTTCAAAAGTCTCTGTAATCCAGTGTGTGGCTGTTTGTCTTAAGCCACTTAGAACATGTGCAAGTAATTCCATGTAGAGTGAGCAGATTAGGCTTTTGAGGAGCAACCTTAACAAATTAATGAGGCAACGGAAATACAATCCTGAAGACCTCTCATTAAAGGACGGTTTCAAAGTAGTTAAGCCAACATGTAGCTAAAAGCACTGGGTGCTTAAAGAGGAGAAGGAGGAGAGGAAATTGTTAGAGCTTTGCCAGACTGAAAAATCAATGATTCCTGAATATTTTAGAGTATAATAATCAGTGCATATAATGTTAGTTATAAACACACCAAATTAACAGTTTCCCAGCCGAGTGGTCTGTGTACATTACCAAAATATATTTGCATAACTTTTTGCTAATACAACTGAGGAAAATAGAAAATGTACAACAACTTCTAGAGTATACTTCGGATCAATGTTCAATTACTATTAGTGAGGAAATTAAGTAGAGGCTATTGTTGTTGTTCTTGTTGGACAGAGGCTCCCAGACCTACTGATGTTCCAGGGGGTTAAACTAACATAGCTACAATGGTCTTCCAGTCTGCTACCCCTTTACATATCTTGCCTAGCTACAAGTGTAATTCCTGATGGTTGGCGGGGCTTGCTGTTGGTCCCAATTCTTTAAAAGCAATCTTATGAATGTCCATCCAGAAAAACACTTGTAGCTAGGCAAGATCTGTAGGAAGGCAGCAGACTGGAAGACCATTGTATGTCATTTATTTTAACCCCCTGGAATACCAGTAGGCCTGAGAGCCCCAGTCCAACAATAAGACTTTAAAAGGGATCTCACGAAAAGCAGTCCAATTACCAATTAATTGCTCTCCTGGTTGTGGAAGGAAAATATTATGCAAAATGTTTGACGAAAGATTTGGAGTGATGGGAATCTGAGTAAAATCTGACTCTGCTCCTTCAAAATGGGTTCCAGAAAAGATGCAATATAAAAAGAACTCTGTTGCCCTCACAATCATGGTAAAGAGAGCAATGAAGGAAAAATGAAGACTACTACAGTATATGCCGAGTTTATTGATTTTGTCACTGTGTTTGATGAAGTAAACCATGGTAAACAAAGCTGGCAAAATGGTTAATCCCACCTGTGTAGGTAAAACCAATAATAAGCCTGTACTCTAACACATGGATTAAGTTAAACAACCCTCATAATGGGTTACCTATGGTAAACAAGGGACTGAAACAGGGATGCATTTTAACCCCATTATTATCCAATCTGTATTTGGTGGATATGCCTGCAGCTCTTACACCTTGAAGAGTGTGCCTTGTGAAGTTGGCTAGGAGGAAAGTTAACTTTTTGCAATATGCAGACAATAATGTATTAGTAGACCAAATTGCAGCAGGGTTACAAGGTTCACTGGACAATGTAGCTGGTTACTGATTCAACAATTACGCAGAGCTCAATGTGAATAAAATACCGATTATCACTGTTGGTTGTAAGCTGCATAAACCAGGAGTTTGTTGAATTGAAAAAAAATAAAGAGGTTTCATCCTATAGATACCCTTGTACATGGTTTGACAAAAGAGGCTGCACCTTATGTTGTTTTGCTGAATGTCAGTAAACAGAATGTAGAATGTAGGAGTCATTGCATGCCATAAATGGAATGCAGGATGAGAGGGTTCAGGAAAAGGCAGTTGGTGGTAGGAGGGAAGACAAGTGAGATGCTGTTCTCTTTCTTTGCTGTTACTGTTTTCTGCAGAGTTGAGAATAAAAGGACTTTATAGAAACTGACCACATATCATCTTTACAAAGTGGTGACATAGGGTCTCAACTCTGTAGGAACCAGCCTGGGGTGCATTAAAGGCTGTGGAGGCACACCTTTGAGGAGCTTAAAGAAATTAACAATGAAAAAGAAGACTGTTAATGGAAAAAACAGGATTATTGTAGCTGAAGTAGGAAATATAGGAGTTACATTTTGGAGCAATGTCACGGTAACACGTAGGATTAAAAGTTACCATAATGGGGTGAAGCGTGAGCACCATTCACGAGTGGATGCATGAGCACAGCACAAGCTTCAATCAAGATTCCAGAGAGAGAATCTTGTTTGTGGCATAGTATTCATTGATGTGGTGGAGAAAGCCGAGATGATGGAGAATGAGCAGAAGAAGGCGTTGACTTGACGTAGGATGCCAGGACCTAGGATGTATGATGTAGGTGCGGCCATCTTTATAAAGAATAGAAGCAAGAAGAAGCTTATAAGTAAACAGTCTTTATCATTGTGGGGCTGATACACACACCATAAATACTATTTGGATACCACTTCAATATATATATATTTTGTAGAAAGTGCATTCTCTAGTGGTAATATGCACACCTGTTGAAAGATTGATATGCATTTAAAGTTAAGGGTGCGTTCAGTACCAGTGAAGCACACACCTTTTGCAAAGTCAAGAATTTACAAAGTGGCGTATAATTAGGTGGTTGTGCGTTCACTATCAGTGATGTGCTCACCTTTTTCAAGACTGAAGTTCAAATTTTTGATGCTCAGTGTTTAATATTGTATTAGGCTATCATAATACATTCTATAGAATGATACATTTTGTGTTTTAAATTGTGCATAATATTATATCAGTAGGTTTATAGAAATGTTTTTTTTAGAAATTAAGAGTGCATACGTGGTTAAAAAAGGAAACATGTGGAGCACAAACATTTATATTGACACCACCCATTCCATTTCTGCCAGTACCTGGGGAACCGAAGAAGAAGTGGCAGGAATGGAAGGATTACTTTCGTGATTACATAGTGACCATTGATAATAAATAATTTCCATAAGGAACTAAAAAAGGTATATTGTTACATTCCCGGGGACCAGAGGATATAAGGCAATATAACTAGATGGAGAAGCAACCCTGAAATGCAGATGAGACAGATGTTTATGAAAATACTTTGGAGGATCTAGAAAGATATTATTCACCAACTGTATGCATAGCAATTGCTAGCTATACATTTTACCATTGCAACCAAGAACAGAGAGAGACTATTGATAATTACGTATCAGCATTAAAGAAGCTAGCTGTTTCCCGTAGATTTGGTGTAATACAAGAAGAATTGATTAGGGACCAAGTTATTATGCATACTAGTAACAAAAATGTGCAAGAAAGACTATGGACATGTGAAGATGATACTTTAAAAGAAATAGTGGCAATAGTTGGGAAGGAAAAGATTTTCAACAGATGTATCAAAGCGGGATTGGACAAGAACAAAGAGGGTATTGAGGTGTGTGCTATGAGTGGGAAAGTAAATAGCAAATATGTCAAGAAAAGGTTAGAAACTTAAAATCACCATAAAAAAGAATTAGGAAATGAGGAATCAAAAAACAAAGATACGAATTAAGAAGTAAAATGGGGTGAATTATGTTCTTACAGACGTGGACGTCGTGAACATCTAGCAAACAGCAAGAAATGTAGAACAAGAGATCAAAAATGTTCCAACGGGGACTTGGTTGGGCATTTTGCGCACATGCAAAGAAAGAGAGAAAGCAGAGAAAAAATAAAATGAGTGTTGGAATTCCAGAGGGAGTCCACTTCTGAAGAAGAGTTATCTGGAGTAGATGATTGTGTGTTAATATACAATATGTTATTTTGGATGTTGGAATAGAGTCAAGAAAACCCTAAATGTGAGGTGCAAATGATGGGTATACAAGTTATTTCAGTGGCAGATTCTGGATCACCTTATACAATTATCAATGTGGAAAAGTGGAAAGAGAAATTTGAGAAGTACATCGGCAAGGAACCTAAGGAGTCAGATATAAGACCAGAGAGTTTTACTGGAGAAACTATACCTATGGTGGGTTACAGAAAAGTTTCTTTCAGGTTCAAGGGATGACAAACATATGAGGTGGAAAGATCTAAGGAGTTTGAACATCATTCTCAATCTGAATAGTAAGGAACATGTTTTAGTGGCAAGTGAGAAAGATAATCTGGGTGGGATAATAATGAAGGAATATCAAGATGTGTTTTCAGGTAAGATAGGTAAACTAGAAGGATTTAAACACAAAAGTATACCAAAGGAAGGGGCTGTTCCAATGAATTACACAGTACGGAATTAACCATTTGTTGTTCAAAGTGAAATGGAGACAAAATTATTAAAAGTTGGAAGAAGCTGGAACAATTGAAAGAATAGTATTGTAAGAGTGGATGTCTGCTGTAGTCGTTGCAAGAAAGAATAATGGCAACATTAGATTATGTGTTAATCAGAGAGGTGTCAAGAGGCAAATATAGGCAGATAGGTTTCGTTTGCCAAAAATTACTGAATTATTATCTAAAACAAAGACTATGAAATGGTTTTCAACTGTTAATCCTTAGGCATACCATCAAGTGTCCGTATATGAACAAAATAGAAAAATGACAGCTTTCATCACAACTTATGGATGTTTTCAATATCTTAGAATGACATTTGGACTAGCATCAGCAGCATCAGTTTTTCAAAGGGTGTGGAGTGAAATTTTAGGAGACATTGAGGGAATTCTATACTTCCAGGGCAACATTTTAATAATGGGCAAGAACAGGAAAGAGCATGATAAAAGATTAAGGGAGGTTATAAAAGTTTTAAAAATGGGAGGTCTAACTTCAGAATATTCTAAATGTAAATTTGAAAGAAATCACGTCACATACTTGGGATGTGTAATTGGAGGAAATGGTACCTCACCTAATAAAGTGTTAGGGGAAGTGATAAATGAAGCTCCAGGACCTGAAAAAAATATGAATTATGATCATTTTTGGGACTTGCTGAATATTACTAGAACTTTGTGAGTAATTTTGCTGGAAAAGCTTACGAATTAAGAAAATTGTTGAAAAATCAGAGTAAATTTGAGTGGAGCAAGGAGTGCAGGAAGTCTTTTCTGAACATCAAGGAAGAGATATGTAATTTTGCTCCTAAACAGAGATTTGACCTCGCTTTAAGGATCATTTAGACAGTAGATGCAAGAAAAAAAGAGTTTTGAGCAGTCCTGACAAACAAAGATATAAATGGAAAAAAAGTTGTAATTGGATTTGCATCAATAAGTTTAACCCCTACTATAATTGAGAGATAAACACTTGCCTGTGTATGGGGTTATGGATCATTACAGATTATTTATTTGGGAAAAAAGTTTGATGTAAGAACAGATCACAAACCTTTGGTTAAATTGCTTACAACAGAAAGATTTTTTAAACCTTCTGCATGGGTTGCTAGGCTATCAAAGAGATTACAGGATCACAGGTATAATGTACAATATGAGCCTGGGGTGCATAACAGAGTGGCAGGCTGTTTGAGTAGGTTGCCACTACCTGTGAACTAAGTGCCAAAAAGTGAGTGGGATGATTACCAGATAGCTTATTTGAATGAAGATGAAGTGCATTCCATTGGAAAGGATGAATGGAAAGAAGCAAATGAGAACAACATTGGTTTGAACAAATTTAAGGAATGCATTCAGGAAGGATGGGGGATAAAAAGAGTTTTCAGGATGAGTTGAGAGGTTTTTGGGAAATAAGAAATAAGTTGATTGTGGATTCAGGATTTGTGGTGAGAGGAGAAAGAATTGTACCTCTGCAGAGTTGAAAGATCAAAGTATTGGCATATATGTCATGAAGGACATATTGGAATTGTGAGAACAAAAGAGAGTTAACTACTTGTATTGATGACAAAGGATAGACTTAGAAATAGAAAGAAAAGTAAGAAATTGTGAACAATGTGCAAATTCTGACAAAAGTTTGCAAACCTTGAAGCCTGCATTGATACGAGTGGAGTGTCCTAAGATGGTTTGAGAAATGTTGGCAGTGGATTTTGGAGGTACTGTATACACTTTAACAGGTGAAAATAAGCACATTATTGTGTTACTTGATTACTTCAGCAAATGGGTGTAAGTAGACATTTTACAAAAAGCTGACACACAAACAGTGGTGAATATTTTAACTCAACCTGTTTGAGAGAAGGATTGTCAAATAAATTGTTGAGTGATAATGGGCCTCAATTTACAGCTTCAGTGAAAAAAGAAATGGTGTGAAGCATGTAAATACATATGTTCAGCTGGGAATGGTGCAGTTGAAAGAGTTAATCAAGTGAACAAAGGAAGTATTCAGATATCAAGTGTAAATGGAAGGAAATGGGAAGTTGAGATTTATCCTCTTATGCCTTCTCTAATGGAATAAAGTCCTTTTGTATTGATGTGCAGAAGACAGCCTTTCACAAAAGACAACTTAGGATGGATGGACAGTATGAGAAAGATTGAATGGTCACTAGAAAATGTAAAAAACAATATAGTGAATGCACAGTCAATATATAGGAAGTATTATGATGCTAAGAAAGAATCTAAAGAAGAGAAGTTAAAAGAGGGTGATTGGGTGAAAGTAAGGAAAGGGACAGGGAAAGGAAGGGACAAAGTGTATATACTGAACCACTGAAAGTGATAGAATACTTAATGAATTCAGCAAGATTAGGTGATAATTGTATTTGGCACAAGAATTGCATGGCAAAATATGGAAAGGGAAAACAATTGACAGAAAGTGAAGAAGAGCAAACTTCTGTGAGGAAAAATGGTTGTGGGTGGATGATGATCTGGTTGGTCATAAATGGATTGTGGAGGAGGGAGGTTCAGGTCATGGAAGAGCTGAGGAGGAAGAATAAGGAGTGGAGTTGGAAGAGATTTCTGGTGTTTATAGGCATGGCATGGAAAAGAAAGGGAGAGTGGAAAGAATTACCCAAACTCCAACCAAGTACAAGGATTTTATAGTGAACTAGTGATTTTATAACTAGGGGAATGGAAATGTCAGGAAATATTCTTGTACATTAATGCAGAGACCAAATCTCTTGCATTTAGAAAATAAACCGATGACTCATCCTTTACAACAACACCTACACTATGACTCCGCCTATCAGAAAGCACCCAGAATAAATCATTTTGCTGTGCTATGCTATAAATACAGGCATCACATAGAAATTTCCAACTTAAATGGACTGAGGTAAAAGATGATAAGTTGAATTAACACAGAGCACAGATCATGAGACACACATATGAATATTAACTAACACAGGCCAGTGGTATAACTGGGATGGGAATCAGTCAAAGGATACCCACATTTCGCCAGAATCAGGTGTGTATCAGAATACTAATAATAAACTTATCTTCTGACATAAAGAGTGGTGCCTAAATATTGCTCACAAAAATAGTGCTCCTTTGGCTGTTGATTTTTTAATCAATTCCAATAGGGTACTATTTTTGGTAGTCATCTTCATACCAGAGGATAGTTAATTGACAAGAAATACCACCATCATGCCAGGAAGGTATTTAACTGGAGCAACATTGATAGATTATGGGTCATTGTATGGTTCATCTGTACCCGTGAGTAGCTATCCATGTCACACTCTACACCAGCAATGCAAAAACATTAGGGGCAGATTTAAGAAAAGTGGTGCTGCATCCAATGCAGCGCCACTTTTCTTGCACCCCTTATCGCCTCCCTATCACCACCATGTGTTCACCGTATTTAAGATATGGCGCACTGTGGTGGTAGTTAGTGAACTAGTGTCAACATTGTTTATGCTAGTTTGGCACTTTGCAGGATTAGCATCAAAAATGTTGATGGGAATCCTGCAAAGCACATTGTGGCCAGTTGTAAATAATGGTGTGCCTCCTTTTAACTCCTGCTCTGTGCAGGTGTTAAAAATGCCACAAAAAAGGTGCAAAGAAATCTTTTAAATTACTTTGCATCATTCTTTTGCCCCCCCCTTACGGGGAAATGTCCCCCTTGCCTACATTATGCCTGGCGCAGGCATAATGTGGTGCAAGGGGTTACATGGTGGGGCAATGCATGCATTGCACCAGTTTGAAAATACGGTGCTGTATTTTTGCCATAATATCACCACCTTAATGTCAAAAAAATGATGCTTGTGTGGCAAATATATGGAGCAAGGGGCTCTTAAATCTGCCCCTTAGAGTCATGTTTACAAGGCCTGTGGCGCAGGTGGAAAGGGCAGAAATGTGCCATATCTACAACATACTGCAAATTTCGGTCATCTCCCCTGGCACTGGTGCACAAATTGCTGCAATGTGCCAACGCAGGCACCCTTGCACCATGGTGCAAATGTGCCTGTGTTGTGGGGATGATTGTTTTTGTGCAGTAAGGAACACCTTCCTGCACAAAAACAATCAATGGAGGCAATGTCCTCTTTCTATGTGCGCTGTAGAATGCAGCACACATAGAAAGAGGAAAAAACAGGGAGAAGTACTATTTCTCCCTGTTGCGTCACTTTTATGCCACCCCTGTTGTGGCGGAGGCTTTTGACGCATTCCCAGGTTTACAAAACCTTGTAAATCTTGGAATGCGCCAAAAGCTATGGATGTTTTGTGGGGACACCCACATAATATCCATGGAAACGCCTCCCTGATGCAAAGCACGCTGCACAGCGACTTGAGATGAGTTGCATACTCCTTATTTACAAGGCCATGAAAGCCACACAAAGCGGCTATGCATGGCCTTGTAGATATGGGTCAGCAGCCTGTGCTGTCAGTACATTAGAAAAATGGACGCCTTGGTGGTGTGGGGCACTTGTAAATATGGGCCTTAATGCACACCATTGTAAAAATAGTAACTTCTTCAAGATTGTGTTACCGATTCCTAAATTGGGTTCTGACCTTATGGACCGTCTCTCCAACTCATTCCAGCTATCCAATTAGACTGAATTTCAGCTCCAGACATACCGGGAACAACAATTGTCTACTGGACAAGCGCAAAGATTAAATGAAAATATGAATGTAGTGATACACGTATGCTGTCCCGCGTAAGTCTGCATCGCTGCATTCACAGCCATTTCACAAGGATCCACAGAGAGAACACTGCCTCAGTTATAAATACGAATCAACATTTCTAACGGCTATTTTACGCTCTGCGAGATTGGTACACCTGGTGCAATGCAAAGAAAGGATTGAATCACATTGCAGCATTCGCGTCAAAATGATCATCAACATAAGGGTTCATAACAAACAAGGCATTTGTGCACATACAGGCGGGAAGAGAGAGCATAGATGAGATGTGCAAAAGCGACATCTGCTTCATGCATCTAGCCCTTTGACCTGGCACATGAAATGGCGCTGAACAAAATTGAGCTTGTACAATTATTCGGTTGTTTTGCCTCTAGAAGTGTATTTGAAATCTAGGAATAAAAAGGACAAATTCACAACGATTAAAAACATTCTGGAAAAAAAATTGTCTCATGCATTTGCTTAGAACATCTTCTCTTTGAGTTCAGTTATGCATTGTCATTATCAGAGAAGAAGGGAGCAGAGGACGCGTGTACACCAGAAGTCAAACAAGGATAAGTGTAAAGTGTAAAGCAGCTGGGGCAATGAAGGTGAACCACAATTGCTGGACAACCACAGAGGCTCATAACTTAAAGGAGTAATACAGCCTGAAGAAAAAAACGGTGGGATCAAATATCAAACCCTAGAATCAATACCGAATGAAGGTTTCGGCTGTGTGAGTTTCTCAAATAAAATTAAATAAGATATATTTTTTATAACTTTTGTTTTAAAAATGCAACTATTCCATGCAATTGAATTGAGCTTTAGAAGTGGACTGCATAACACACAAATAAACACTCCAAGTCAAAGTCTGTAGCGAAAAATCAGAGTAATCAAAGACACAAATTTAGTGCCTTGCATGAAAACTAGAAAAAGTGAGGCTATCCTAAATCATTTCTAAGAACAGTTGGTAACTTTTGATTTTTACCTTGATTGAACACTTGGAAAGATACACGTTCTTTCTCTGCTGGCTCCTTGTGAACTACCATTCCTTTTTAAGAGTGGTTTTCCATCTCTTGGAACCTTTTTCTTTCCTTATGCACCAGCAAACATACTGATACAATTTAAAGGTCATGTTCTTTTCAAACTGACAGGGCCCTGCAAAATTTTGACGAGACTCCCTCCTAGAATCGCACCGCACAAAAGGAAAGGAATTACGTTAAGCATCACTTGATGTAAACTCAATCATGTGAACTGATTAGAAAACGTAACCATGGCGGGAAGTGATCCGCAGTGTGACGGACAACCTTTCAAGGTGAGCAGATGGAATAGTGACAATAATAAGTGAGTACCTGACAATGAAATCTAACAGCAAAAGGGTGAAAAATATATTATTGCCTCCAAAGTAAATAAAACTGAATATGTTCCATAACTTTTACATTTTGAAAATGAATGTAACATTTTTACTGCAGGCTATCAGTTTACCACCATAGTAAATCGATTGCGTTTTGCACCTTAGCTGTTCAAAAATGCATGCGAGTCAGGGTTGTGAAATATTGGTTGATTTTTACAATCTAAAAAAATATTATGTAAATTTTTGCGTGTTAGTACGTTCAGGTGTATGTATGTGGCTGTGCACATGATGCACAAGTGATTACCTAGTAATGGTTGTAATATAAAATGAATAGGAAACTTATTGGTGGGTTGCCTTTTGCCAACATTTAATGACGGTAACATGCTGGGGACTTTGGGCCTCATTACGAGGCTGGTGGGCCAACCGTCAGCCTGCCAGCCCTGTGGAGAGATGACTGCCTCAGAGTTAGCAGTCTCCCCCGGCCCAATTAAAAGGTTTCCACTGGGCTGTTCAACAGAAACCTCAGGAATCTGAGGTTTCTGCTGGTCAGCCCAGCGGAAACTGTGTGGCTGCATTGGCCTCGGCTCAGTCGCCATCGCACAGAGGCCCTCGGAATACTCACCCTCTGCCATAGCAGACAGTGTGCATTCCAAGGGTGCAGGGGCCTCCCTGTGTCCGCCAGCCATGGAAAGGCTGGTGGAAACAGGAGTTGTGATCAGCACGGCAGCACTGAGTTCAGCTCTGCTCTGACTGACCATGAGTCTGTCTGATGTCAGCCTGTTGGGAACCATGTTCCTGACGGTGACGGTGGTCGCGGGTGATCTGACTGCCAGGGTCGTAATGTGGCGGTTTGAGAGCCTGGAGTTAGGCGGTTTGACCACCACCGTGAGTCTGGCTGTTCTTGGATGTCCAGACTCATACTGAGGGCCTTATTCAGGCTGACCAGTGAGGATATGTCTGAGTGTCCAGCATTTTTGACAGTCCCCACTATTAAAGTCAGTAGTCATAAAGCTTTTATTTCAGCAACAAAAGCTATAAAAGCAACACAGATAAAAGCAGATTTAAAATAGGGAAACTCCCCCACAGGTCATATTTCCTTGATTTAAAAGTCAATTTCATGATAATTAAACATATCAAAAGTGCAATGCTCAGTGCAAAAACATCCAGCAGATTGCATAATAGAATACAATGCCAATTACAACAATGTCCTAAGTGCAAACCTGCCCATAATGCATCGCCTATTGTGGCTTGATTTTGCTCCCGTTGTTTACTCTCTTTTGCCCTTATATGCCAAACACTCCCCCAACATTTTGCGACTGAACAGGCAAACAAGGGTCGCAAGTCTGCCTCAGAATTCTCCATGCCATTGCTCTATTGCACGTACGTAGAGACCTGACAACAGGTCTAATCCACTTTCTGCATGGCTTTGCATAAGCCTGACATGCAAAAACGTGTTCAACTGATTCCTTTGTTAACTTACATCCAGGGCATAGTGATGACATTGAGAAACTTGCCACCCAACTACTCGTAAAAGACCTCAAAGGGAGGGTTACAATTCTAAACTGGACATATAACTACACATTCCTTGCACCAAGATAAAATCTACATTAGGTCCTAGAGCGTTAGTGTCTTTGAAGTCCAGAAATGAGTTTGCTAAGGTGCGTCCTGCAAGGCCCAGGCCTAGATTTCAGAGTTCAGATTTGTGGGGATAATTTCTTGTTGCATTGCATCCCAGTCAATAGAGAAACCTAAAGCAGATAACAGCAATGGCATACTACTCAAGCTCTTGTGTCACCATCAGCCTTCTCCAATACAGCAAGGGGTGCAACCTTGCCCTGTCCCTAATGGACTTCCAGCCCAAGTATCAATTCAGGGGCAGAAGTGATGTACTGGCAGGTAATTGGATAAGGCTCCTAATAAAATTGTCCTCCATCCTAGTCAGCTCACTGGCACCTTTCAACCCCCAAAGCTTGGCACCATACAATGCAGATGCCACAGATTTTACTTCATAATTTTGTTTGGGTGCTGCTCCAGTCCAGGAAATGGAGGCTCTGTGTTCACGCAAAGGAGCAACCTCTACTTGTCTTTATTTAATTCTCATTTTGTGAATGTGAGATACCATATTATGTGCAAGCTTAATGCCTATATAATCAAAGGTGGTCACTCTCACTAAATTATCACCTCTCAGGTTCAGCTTCCCCATAAATTATAAAAGGCTTGTGCAGATTAAAAACCATGAGCTTGGTCCTACTGCTAATAATGACCAGGCCCCTATTTTTACAGAATTCTTCAAATCGGGTCAATAATCTTTTGAGACATGCTGGGGTCTTAGATACCAATAAGGTATTGTCCGCATATAATAGGGTTATGATCTTATGCTTCCCAATTGAAGGGGCGTCTCCCAATGGGATGTACAAGAAGAAGACCACCTCATTCAGAAATAGAGAAAATAAGGTGGGACCAAGAATGCATCTCTACCTCATACCTTTGTTAATAGCAATAGGTTCAGTAACTTGTCCTTAAGTCTCCCACTTAATGACTGCTTGGTTATTCTTGTGCAAATGGATGATGACTGTGTGAAAACTTGACTGGATGCAGAAGCCCCCTAACTTTTTACCCCCATTTTTCACTTTTTGCTGGTGTTTTCCTGGCTCTGATGGTGCCCTGGGTACTGCTAACCAGTCCCAGTGATTGTGCTCTGTGTAAAATGAGTATGCAAATCAGGCTAATTATAATTGACTATGTCAACCTATATATACGTCCCTAGTATATGGTGGCGCATTTAGGTTTAGGGACCCCGGCATAGGTAGTACACCCATAGGTGCACAGCTGAGGTGCCCAGGGTCACTTTAAAGGCAGGCCTGCCTTGCTGGCTGTTTTTAAGCTAAGGTTACATGAAAATTCGACCTTTGGAATTAAAAGTACTTCCAAAGTCTTAAACTACATTTTTTGTACATACAAGTCACCCATTTTTCACTTTTTGCTGGTGTTTTCCTGGCTCTGATGGTGCCCTGGGTACTGCTAATCAGTCCCAGTGATTGTGCTCTGTGTAAAATGAGTATGCAAATCAGGCTAATTATAATTGGCTATGTCAACCTATCTAAACGTCCCTAGTATATGGTGGGGCATTTAGGTTTAGGGACCCCGGCATAGGTAGTACACCCATAGGTGCACTGCTGAGGTGCCCAGGGTCACTTTAAAGGCAGGCCTGCCTTGTTGGCTGTTTTTAAGCTAAGGTTACATGCAAATTCGACCTTTGGAATTAAAAGTACTTCCAAAGTCTTAAACTACCTTATTTTTACATACAAGTCACCCCAAAGGTGTGCCCTATGTGCCCCAAGGGAGCAATGCAACTATAAGCAGGGACCTTATAGAATATGTGTTATAAGCCCTGGTGAGGAAAAACAGCCAAAGTCGCTTTTCCCTCATTGTAGTGAATAGGCTCCGTAGGCTAAAATGGGGAGACTTTATTTTAATTAATAAAGTGTCCAAGGGAGCTGGATATGGCTAATTGTGTCTCAAACTTATTGTTATAATACATGCAACAACATGCCATTGTTGGATTTAATATAACTAGTTCAGGGAAAGAGTTTTAGAACTCTTCCTAAACATTACCAGTTTCAGCTCTGTAGTGCCCTTCTCTGATGATCAGCATCTGACAGTCTGGCCAGGCTTGATGTGAAGTGGCCTGGGCTGAAAACAAGGGAAGTGTCTGGAGGAGAAGATCTGCCTCATCAGATGGTGAAACGGGATGGGGGAGATTAGCCAAAATGGTCTTTAAAGGAGGGAAAAACATTTGGAGCAGCTCTGAACCTCTCCCATTTCTGCAAACTCAGAGTACCAAGTGCTCTCTTTATTAGATTAGGAGAGGGCAAGAGAGGGGCGTGTTAAGGATTTTTAGCCACACCAGTGAGTGTGATCAATCAGAACCAACCTCCAAAATTCTGCTTCTGCTATTTTGGATTTTTAAGGAATGTTGCTCCCTGGGATGGAAGTGGTCATCCAAGAGGGTAGTGGCCTGCCTGTGATTGGACAATTGCCCCCTCTTGCTGTTTTACCCAAAGAGCAGACATAGATTTGGCAGAGCTGCACCCACACATCAGATCCCTACAAGAAACAATATCAGAAGAAGAAGGACTGCCCTGCTGGAACGCTGACCAACACCTGGACACTGCACTCTGAAGGATTGCACCAGCTGCACACTTGAGCTTCACCACTGAAAGGACTTTGCCTGCCTTCAACTGGTTCAAGAAGGGACTGCCTTCTTGCTACAGGTGAAAAATAGCTAATCAATGTTCCTTGCATCAAAACCTGAAGGAACTGACCATCTGAGCATTGGCTAGTGCTCATTTTTGGATTTGAAGTAGGTGCATTCTGGGAGTTGGAGTCCCAACCCTCAAGGAGCAACCCAGAGCATCTAGAACCTTGGGGTGAGCTGTGGACTCCTAAAGGACCTTCAAAGACCTTCTGGAAGAAGATCCAGAAATTTGCAGAACTTTGGAAAACGTTTGGAAAAAAGCTCCATAAAGGGACAAACCCGCTGTGGTGAGTCAAACCGGCTTACCTCAACCGACCCCTGGCCTGACTTGCAGGTTTGTTCTGCTGAAAGCTCCGGAGCCCCAGACTTCCAGGATTTCACTGGGGACTCCTGGAAAGGTAATCCGATGACCTTGCAATTAAATTGGCTTGCTGAGGAGGGTCGACACCCGTCGGAAAGAAAAAGCTACAAAAAATTTAAAAAGTCTGAACACAAAAAGTTGACCCAGACTTCCCAGGCAGTGTTTCTGAGGAGGGCTCCAGGCATGTCGGATCAAGATTCAGCTTTGGTGTGGATGAAGATTTCCATCGTGAAAAATCATCTAAGTCTGAAGGTAAAAATCTTCACCGAGGTCTCCTGTGACGCGTATCCATAGAGGGCTCTAGGGAGGTCGGATTGGATTGGTGACTTTGTCCCACTATAGAAAATCTTCAAGAAAAAGACTAAGGGGCATATTTATACTCCGTTTGCGCCAAATTTGCGTCGTTTTTTTTGACGCAAATTCGGCGCAAAACTAACGCCATATTTATACTTTGGCGTTAGACGCGTCTAGCACCAAAGTATGAGTAAAGAGCGTAATTTTTTTGCGTGAACGCCTTCCTTGCGTTAATGAGATGCAAGGTAGGCGTTCCCGTCCAAAAAAATGACTGCGACGCAAATGCGTCGTATTTATACTCCCGGGCAAAAATCACGCCCGGGAGTGGGCGGGGCAAAAAAACCCGCATTTGCGCCTCTTTTTAACGCCTGGGTCAGGGCAGGCGTTAAGGGAACTGTGGGCTCAAAATGAGCCCAGAGGTGCCCCCCCCCATGCCCCCAGGGACCCCCCCTGCCACCCTTGCCCACCCCAGGAGGACACCCAAGGATGGAGGGACCCACCCCAGGGACATTCAGGTAAGTTCAGGTAAGTATAACATTTTTTTTTTAATATATTTTTTTGGGCATAGGGGGGCCTGATTTGTGCCCCCCTACATGCCTCAATGCCCAATGACCATGCCCAGGGGACATAAGTCCCCTGGGCATGGCCATTGGGCAAGGGGGCATGACTCCTGTCTTTACTAAGACAGGAGTCATGTAAATGGCGTCTGGGCGTCGTTAAAAATGGCGCAAATCGGGTGGAGGCGATTTTTTTGCGTCAACCTGACTTGCACCATTTTTAAGACGCCCTAACGCCATTTTTCCCTACGCCGGCGCTGCCTGGTGTACGTGGTTTTTTTCCACGCACACCAGGCAGAGCCGGTCTGCTAGCGCCGGCTAACGCCATTCAATAAATACGGCGCCCGCATGGCGCTTCAGAATGGCGTTAGCCGGCGCAAACATTTTTGACGCTAAACTGCGTTAGCGCAGTTTAGCGTCAAAAAGTATAAATACGGGCCTAAGGGGCATATTTATACTCCGTTTGCGCCAAATTTGCGTCGTTTTTTTCAATGCAAATTCGGCGCAAAACTAACGCCATATTTATACTTTGGCGTTAGACGCGTCTAGCGCCAAAGTATGAGTAAAGAGCGTCATTTTTTTGCGTGAACGCCTTCCTTGCGTTAATGAGATGCAAGGTAGGCGTTCCCGTCCCAAAAAATGACTGCGACGCAAATGCGTCGTATTTATACTCCCGGGCAAAAATCACGCCCGGGAGTGGGCGGGGCAAAAAAACCCGCATTTGCGCCTCTTTTTAACGCCTGGGTCAGGGCAGGTGTTAAGGGACCTGTGGGCTCAAAATTAGCCCAGAGGTGCCCCCCCATGCCCCCAGGGATCCCCCCTGCCACCCTTGCCCACCCCAGGAGGACACCCAAGGATGGAGGGACCCACCCCAGGGACATTCAGGTAAGTTCAGGTAAGTATAAAAAAAAAAATGTTATATATTTTTTTTGGCATAGGGGGGCCTGATTTGTGCCCCCCTACATGCCTCAATGCCCAATGACCATGCCCAGGGGACATAAGTCCCCTGGGCATGGCCATTGGGCAAGGGGGCATGACTCCTGTCTTTACTAAGACAGGAGTCATGTAAATGGCGTCTGGGCGTCGTTAAAAATGGCGCAAATCGGGTGGAGGCGATTTTTTTGCGTCAACCTGACTTGCACCATTTTTAAGACGCCCTAACGCCATTTTTCCCTACGCCGGCGCTGCCTGGTGTACGTGGTTTTTTCCACGCACACCAGGCAGCGCCGGTCTGCTAGCACCGGCTAACGCCATTCAATAAATACGGCGCCCGCATGGTGCTTCAGAATGGCGTTAGCCGGCGCAAACATTTTTGACGCTAAACTGCGTTAGCGCAGTTTAGCGTCAAAAAGTATAAATACGGGCCTAAGGCCCTCATTACGAGTGTGGTGGTCTTAAGACCAAAAACACTCATGGTGGCGGTCGGACCGCCGCCATAGTGGTGGTCTGACCGCCACATTGCGACCATGGCGTAGCCACCACGGTCCACTGCTGGCACTGCCAGGTTGCAGCCAGGTGACAGCCTGGTGGTTGTAATACACCAGGGCAGCACTGCAAGCTAGTGCTGCCCTCTGGATTACTAGTCCCCTTTCCGCCATCCTTTTCATGGCAGTCGAACTACCGTGCAAAGGCTAGCGGGGAGGGGACATTGGGGGCCCCATGGGGGCCCCTGCACTGCCAATGCTCTTGGTATGGGCAGTACAAGGGCCCCCTTGGTCAGAGCCTTTGCGCTTTTCACTACCCGAATTACAAGCAGTGAAAAGGGCGACAGGTGCTGTCGCACCCGCTGCACCACAAAATTGCCACTGGCTCGATTATGAGCCAGCGTCAATGTTGTGGTGAGTTTCCTTCTGTTTCTGACCACTGGCCCAGCCGAAAACTCGTCATAGGGCCTGCAGAGGGACGGCTGCATAGGCGGACATCCCAACACGGGACTTTGGCTGGCAAATCCCCTTAGTCCGAAGGTAAACTTTTGGCCGAGACCTCTTTCTTGCTGTAGCCGAGCAGTGCTCCATCACGGTCGGACTCAACTTTTGACTTTGCCCCGGTCTAGTGTGACCAGATTGGCACTTTCAGTTTCTATGCACTAGAAAACATTAATTCTTTAAAAATTCATATCTCAGGTCCCCCTCATATGATTTTAATAGTTTTGTGTCATTTTAAAGATAAACATGTACTCTATTTTTGTAAAGTGGTGTTGGATTTTTATTGTGTTTTCTGTTTTACTTATTTACTGTTTTGTGATTTTTAAATGCTTTACACACTTCTCTCTTAAGTTAAGGGTTGACGCTTGTTGCAAAGCTATCAAGGGTTGAGCAGGAATTAATTTGTTGAGACCTGAGTGGCCCTCCTGGGGGTTAGTAGCCTATTGCTAAGTGTAGGTACATACCTGCCCTTACTGATAATTCACTTTCCAACAATGTCATCTGGCATACGCTATCTGCTAGAACACACCATAGTTTTCCCCGAAGTCTATGAATGTTACATATAAGCTGCATTTGCCTAGCACCACAATCTTCCAATATATTAGCATAAACCTGAAACTTTGATCTGTAGCACTTGCCTTGGGCTTAAAGCCCACCTGGTAAGGGGCCAAGATGTTATGGTCCTCAATCCACTTCAACATTTTACCCAGTAATGCCCTGCTAAAGACTTCCTGCGCCACATCTATCAGACTTATAGGTCTATAATTTGTAGGGGAATCCCTTGTCCCCTTCTTATAGATTGGTACCACATCTGCTATCTTCCTAGTAGGGGGGATAAGAGCACCTTAGCAAATTGTTCAGGAAGCACCAACATATATTTTGTCCAGACTCCTTTATCGTACTTAAATTAATCACCTCGGATGCCACTCAGCCCTGGAGCCTTACTGACCATAATAGAATCAAAAGACATAGGGGGTCATTATGACCCTGGCGGACAGCAGAGAAGCGGCGTTTTTTCCGCCAACAGGCTGGCGGTACAAATTTAGCAATTATGACCATGGCGGTTACCGCCATGGTCATCCGCCACTTCTCCGTTCCGCCCGCCAGGGTAGAGACGACCGCTGGGCTGGAGACCTGGGTCTCCAGCCCGGCGGTCGTCACAATACCGCGGGCGGTATTATGACCCGGCTGACCGCCATGGATTTCATGCGGTTTGGAACCCTATCAGTCCCTGGCACTGATAGGGGTCTCCCCCACCCCCACCCGAGTCCTTCCCCTACACCCCCCACCACCCCTGCCACCCCCCAAAGGTGGCAGGACCACCCTCCCCACCCCTACCCCCAACATCACATCACTCATACACACCCGACATGCCTGCAGGCACCACCAACACACATACATGCACACACACCAACATACATGCCAACAGCCACACACACAGTCATACACGCACACCCACATTCAGACATACACGCACACATCCATACAGACATACCTACAAACATACACGCACTCATTTCCAAACACACAACACCCCCGCAAGCATACACGTACTCACACACCCACTCTACATACACACACGCACACCCCCATGCACCCACACAACACACAGCACCCCCCTCCCCTAATGGATGATCAACTTACCTGGTCCGTTGATCCTCCGGGAGGGGACGGGATTCATGGGGGCTGCTCCGCCACCACCACACCGTCAACAGAACACCGCCACGCCGAATCACAGGACGTGATTCGGTGGGCGGTGTTCTGTTGACGTGGAGGTAGAGCAACCTCCACTTCCCCGCCGCCCGCCAGTATGGCTGCTGGCGGCTCTCTGTCCGAAAAAGGACAGAGGGCTGCCAACAGTCATAATACGCTGAGCGGAAAACCGCCACCACTGGCGCTCTTCAGCACGGCGGTCCCTCAGCGGTCTTGGCAAAAAACCGCCGAGGTCAAAATTACCCCCATAGTAATCTCCTTCAGTTTAAACATATTGCTGTAGCCTGTTAAGAACACTGTGGGATTGAAATTGTATGAAGCATCCCAGTGACCAGCCGAGTACAGAGATCTAAAATGGTACCCCCACATCTCCGTGGCGATCACATTAACAGGCTCTGTATGGGATGTTACCTCACACCCCGCTCTGCTCACTAAATTCCAAAATTTAATATATTTGCATGATTCACACTCTGCTTTGAGGTCCTGCCTTCTTATCATGCACCTGCGCCACCTCATAAGATGTCCCAAGCCTCAGGACGCTATTCCCTTCTTTTAGTCTGATGGACTAAGATGGGTCAGCCATAGCCCTAGCCAATCAACACCACTTGTCATTCCACCTTGCCTGCCTAAATATTTGGGGTTTCCTTTTCACAATTGTCTCTGGGGCTGTAAAACATAATTGAAATCCATCAAAGATGCAACATCGGTGTCAACCAGATCATCCCAAATCTCATCACCAGATCCCTTATGTTCAGTGCACACAGAGCAGAATTTACTAGCATTGAGATTATACTGAGCAACTCAGTTTTTAGGGGGAGTCTCTGCCATTTAAGGCGGTGTCTCTATCTGTAGGACAGAGCGCTTGGGTACAACTGATAGGGTGAACATTACTTGCACATAACCCCAAAAATGGTTCCATCGAGAGGCACAGTGGGTTATGTTCACTCTCAACAGTTTCCCTTACTGCCATATCCTCAACAAGAGCCCACAAACTGAGGTCTACCAGCACTCAATCTATTCTATTAGAACCCTTGTGGCCATGAAAAATGGGCAGGCCAGCCTGGTTGCTCCTGGTTCTGCCTTTCAAGACTCTTAGCCCGAATTCAAGTGTAACAGCCTTCACTTGTAGTGCTGCTTTAGTCCATTTTTTTAAAAGGTGCTAAACTAAGTTCTGGAATAGCCCACCATTCATCTTCCTCAGCCATGAGGGGTATATCATCACTGTCTCGGGGCTCAGATGTGGTATTAAAATTGTCACCAATAATAAACAAAAATGCCTAGGCAGCATATTATCTAAACTGGCCTCTAAACACTGCAATGTATCAGATTGAGAGCTGCCTTTTACCCCCCCACATAAAGATTGTAGACGTCTATCCCAAAATAAAATAAAATTTTTTACCCTGATGGCCAAAATATCTTGATGGTCCATCGAGAGCAGCTCAAAGATGCATGTCAATTTGATTTTGGCTCAGATCAGTAACCCACCAGAGGGCCTGCCTGTTGCATCTGGTATGGCAGAGCTAAAAAAGGTTAAAGAGCCATGCCGATACTTCAGTTCAGTGTACCAAATCTCTTGCAACAGAAAAATATCACAACTATTAACAAAGGCATTCCACTCTCGGAGCAGCAACTTGTAAATTAACTCAGCTACATTCTAGGAAACAAGAGAAAAACCACCTGGCAGGATCGCAGAAAGGGCATCAGGTTGTTTCTGAGCTTGCACTAGTGTGACAGAATTTAAGCAAGGTAAGCTTTGAAATGGGACCCTGCACTTGTGTCTTCCCCAACCATGTGATTGCAAAGATACGTTCTTTCTGCTCTCTTCCACTTTTGCACTGTGGGGCTGAGTGTCATTACCTTCATCTCGGTTAGAAATGGGGTCTTTGGTTGACAGTCAGGTTACCCCCCTGTTCAAGCAATCACCCTCACTCTAGTCAGGGTAAAAGAGAATCACCCTCAGCTAACCCCTGCTTTTCCCCTTGGTAGCTTGACAGAGCAGTAGGCTTAACTTCAGAGTGCTAGGTGTAAAGTATTTGTACCAACACACACAGTAACTCAATGAAAGCACTGCAAAATGGCACAACACAGGTTTAGAAAAATAGAGAATATTTATCTAAACAAAACAAGACCAAAATGACAAAATAACAAAATACACAAGTTAAGTTATCAATTAAAAAGAAAAAAGGGTCTTTAGGAAGTTAAACCACACACTAACACTGTTAGCGTGAAAATGTACCTTGGGTGCGTCAAAAATAACCCAGCACGGGCGTCAAAAAGGGCTTGCGATGCATCAATTTCACTAACGAGCAAGACCTTGTGTTGTTTCTCCTTTCGTGGGGTCAGGGCATGGCGTTTCTTCTCTCTGCAGGAGAGCGATGCGTTGATCCGGTCAGCACTCTCGTTTCCGGGCAGGCCTTGCGTTGTTTTTACACGCCCAGTGGAGCTTGCGGTGGAAATCCAGCCTCACAATGATTAAAAAACCACACAGCGTGGGTTTCGATCTCCGAGTCTCCATCAGCGATGCTGCTCGTCGTTTCTCCAGCTCCATGCATCGATTCTTCAGTCACGTTTCCGGCGAGAGCCGATTTCCAGCCACAGAGCAGGTGGCGCGTTGTTTCTTCAGCCGCAGATCGGAGTTGCGTTGATCTTTTCCGCGCATGGTGCTCTGTGCATGGATTTCCTCCTCTTAGGCTGCCAGCTTCTCCTTTCAGGGTCCCAGGAACTGGATGGGCACCACTTGGCAGAGTAGGAATCTCTCCAGAGACTCCAGGTGCTGGCAGAGAGAAGTCTTTGCTGGCCCTGAGACTTCAAATAACAGGAGGCAAGCTCTATATCAAGCCCTTGGAGATTTCTTCTCAAGATGGAAGCCACACAAAGTCCAATCTTTGCCCTCTTACTCTGGCAGAAGCAGCAACTGCAGGATAGCTCCACAAAGCACAGTCACAAGCAGGGCAGCTCTTCTTCCTCAGCTCTTCTCCAGGCAGAGGTTCCTCTTGTTTCCAGAAGTGTTCTAAAGTCTGTGGTTTTGGATGCCCTTCTTCTACCCAATTTCTCCTTTGAAGTAGGCTTACTTCAAAGTAAAGTCTCTTTTGAATGTGAAATCCTGATTTGCATAGGCCAGGCCCTGACACTCACCAGGGGGTTGGAGACTCCATTGTGTGAGGACAGGCACAGTCCTTTCAGGTGTGAGCGACCACTCCTCCGCTCCCTCCTAGCACAGATGGCTCATCAGGAAATGCAGACTACACCCCAGCTCCCTTTGTGTCACTGTCTAGTGTGAGGTGCAACCAGCCCAACTGTCAAACTGACCCAGACAGGGAATCCACAAACAGGCAGTCACAGAAATGGTATAGGCAAAAAAATGCTCACTTTCTAAAAGTGGCATTTTCAAACACAACATCTTAAAATCAACTTTACTAAAAGATGCATTTTTAAATTGTGAGCTCAGAGACCCCAACCTCCACATGTTAATTCGCTCCCAAAGGGAACCTAAACTTTAATCAGATTTAAAGGTAGCCCCATGTTAACTTATGAGAGGGACAGACCCTGCAACAGTGAAAAATGAATTTAGCAATATTTCACTGTTAGGACATATAAAACACATAACTATATGTCCTACCTTAACCATACACTGCACCGTGCCCTTGGGGCTACCTAGGGCCTACCTTAGGGGTGTCTGACATGTAAGAAAAGGGAAGGTTTAGGCCTGTCAAGTGGGTACAAATGCAAGTAGAATTTACAGTTAAAACTGTGCACATAGACACTGCATTGGCACGTCTGAGACATGATTCCAGAGCTATTTATGTGGGTGGCACAACCAGTGCTGCAAGCCCACTAGTAGCATTTGAGTTACAAGCCCTGGCACCTCTAGTGCACTGTACTAGGGTCTTACTAGTGAATCAAATATGCCAATCATGGACAAGCCAATTACATACACATTTTGTAAAGGTGCACTTACAATTTAGCACTGGTTAGCAGTGGTAAAGGGCCCAGAGTAACAAAAACAGCAAAATCAGAGTCCAGCACACATCAACAACCTGGGGAACAAAGGCAAAAAGTTAAGGGAGACCACGCCAAGGATAAAAAATCTAACAATCCCCATTGCCACTCTTTATCCCACCTGCCTCTCCTGATGGTATCAGTCAGGCAACTTTCTCCAAAGCACTGAAACAATTACGAATGAGTACAGTAAAGTTCCCATACTGCCCAGCTTTACCCATAGCTAATCCAGATGCCCTAGATTGATAATTTGCCCTAGATAGGGACATGCTATGTCTGCTGCCCATAAAGTGTAAGTCCAGAAACCCACTCCTTACACTGGCTATCTTTGTTCAGAAGCCTGTGTGTTATCTCAAGATCATTAAAATTCATGATCACGCAGTTCCCTGGTGGTCGGCCTGACCTCAGCCCCTGTGCGCCAGTAAGATATTATGTGCCTGTCGAGTGAAAACATTTTTATTCTATCTAAGCCAGTACAAGCATAAATTGGTTAATTCCTCTTGTGATTCGCTCTGTCCCACCCTCAGCTTCGGTACCCCTGACAGAATAACCACATATGAACATCATGTGGGGGGACAGACTAATATCAGGGGTAGTGGCAATTTGCAGACTGCTATTACCCTTCCCACCCTGCCCTCCACCCACCTCCCTTCTCAGATGAACCCCTCCACCAGCCACCGCCGATTTACTAGGCCGGTTAGCCAAGTGAGCTGGTGAAGGTTTAGGTGTGCATAAGCACTGACTCAGGCTCATTCCAGATTACTCAAACAGGCAGTAGCATGGGGCCCAGTTCACCCCCAGAGCCACATCTAAGGGGGGATATCACCCCCCAACCCCAACCACTTAGTAATCCGAGACTGCGATTTAGCAATAGTGCTAAGGGCATGCTCTATCTTAGCCATGCGTGCCATTAGATATGTGAGTTTTGCTTTTGGGAGTTCCTCCACCTTAGTTGATACCTTAGACACTACCTCCTCTACCAGCTCATACTTCCAAGTCACATCAACGCCAATCACTGTTTGTTCATTATTGGATGAGGGAACATTCCGCAGAATCTCACTATGATTTTTAGCACTTGAGTTTATAGGCTTGGAGTTGCTCTGCAGCACCCACTGAGTCCTCTCTTGCCTTTTCCTAATTTGATTGTCTCCCACAGCAGGATCCACAGTGGGGCTAGCATCATCAACCTCTTCCCAGCTAAGGCTTGAGCCATAGCTGATAAATGGCTTCCATCCTTGTTCACCCCACCGGCTCCCACAGCAGGTATTGAAATGGGGCTGGCTTGAGAGCCTTGCAATGGTAGTGCCACCCCTGACTCTATGGAGAGCCTTCTCTCTGTGAGCTTGATTTTGTGAGAGACAACCCCCATGACACGCTGCAACATTTGATCAATAGGAGTAATTCTTGTTGGCAGAGTAGCAGTGTGTGGTGGCCCTGGGCACGTTTTGTTGCCCATGACTCCCAAAGCTTTATCCATAAACAGAGAATACCTTAAAGTATGAATATGGCTGCAGGAACCTGCAGAATTACGCATTGCATCTGTCATAAAGAAGAGGAAATTCCATCAAGAAGGTAATAATACACCATAGGCATAAAGCGGCTTAAATTACTTGTAAAATTTTGGACTTGGTTTTGATCGCCAGGAAGGATTTTTCCCCATCACTACCTTCCTTAGATTAATCAATTTATTTTGAACTTTGTCAAAATGACAAACAAATCTATGCAAAATTTGTGAGTTAAGATCACTATCTATCCAGAGTCTTTTATTATGTCTTCTCTCAGAATTTCAGTGGTGCCAGACAGTATGAATTCCAGTAATTTTCACATATTCTATTCTAATATTTCTCACATTTTGTAAGAGTCAATAATCCAGTTTGTATAACTTATGATGATCACTACCATTTATTTCTGTGCTTATTAGTTTCCATGTAATAATGCACATTCAGGTTGGAACCTCAAAGACTAGCAGTAGCTACCTCATTTCTCACCATATTCAAATGGTGGCGATGGTAACCTGATATCTGAGCGACTTAATGATTTACAGTGCCCCCTAAAGGGCAATCATGGTAGTCTTTTTATATATCTTATCTTCAGAAGCCTTAACCGCCATTTCAACATAGTTATTTTTTCCAAGTTTCTGGCAATTATGCCTTTAGTCGGCATTGACCACAGACTGCAGACTGCTAAAATGCTAGAAGTCAGTAATTTGACATTTACCAGAGAAGCAGAAACCCCTTTTCTAGCACCAAATTATTTATTTCTCATGCAGGACCACATTATTCCCCAGATAGAAATAAGCAAAAAGATGTGTCTCCTCTCAATACCGAACACCCTGTCTTCAAGAATTGGCAAAGATGGCATTGTCCTTCAGAGGATACATTCGACATGAACAATAGACCTTAGCTAATGCAGATGAGCACCTCTGAGCTGATCGGATCTATGTGCCTTGAGAGGAACTCTGTTATGTATCTAGCAGTCATTATCCTCTACATGCTATGTCTGACCATCAACAACATCAGGATCCATCAGACAACAACCACCTCTACTTGAAGATCATATCTGGAAAAAACATCATCCATTTTAAAGATAGATTTGCTGCAATCCAGTCTTAGATGTTTAAGTCATCCTTAAAACTCAACCCAAGATAACAGAGCTTGTGCTAATCACCAGCAATAACTAAAAGGAAAATGTGAGGAAATTACTCTCAGCAGTTAACAGTGACAGTGTTTCCTACATCTGTTGAGTTGTGCCGGATAAATCCTCAATAACACCCTCAGCTGCAAAAAACAATCACAAATGGCTGACATCAAATTATCATGATCTAAAAAGTGAAAGCTTTTCTTCATGAAGACTTCAGATGAGCATTACAAGTCATACATCTTTCAATGGAGGCAGCGCCAACTTGCTAGCATCTCACAAATACATTTTACACCCTGGATGAGGGTTGCTCACACTGGTCCCTGACTGTTAAAAGAAAGTGTTATAGAAACAATTCAAACCACTTAAGAGGATTCCGTGGCTTGTTCTGCAAGCCTGTCATATCACCTAGAAGTCAATATACTTAAACTGGTCACCAAAAAAGTGAGCACAAACAAGGTCTCTAGAGGCTATGTAATGTAAAAACCAACAACCTCCTTGAGGTTTAGATAAACAACATATTTGGAGAAGGCAAAAGGCCTTTTGGGGGCATATACCAAGATCCATCAATCTCCTTCACTCTAGCTCTAAACAAAGGAAAAGACACACTTTTCAAACCACAACTCTTTCAAACAACACCTCATCTATGTGTAATATATTTGATAATGGGCTCCAAAGTGTTAATATCACTCTTGCAGTACCTGCTCTTCTTCATTCATCTTACTCTTTCAAACTTTATATTGATAAAAAATGCTTCAGTTAAAAATTATCATAGGACAGGATATTGAGGGTAAGTATATCTTTTTATGCTGGTCTAGAAGATCAATGTTTTAATTAGAGTGTACTGAAAGTTTGCCATATATAATATGTTTGTGTATTGTGATGGTTGAATATTTTTTGTAGATTTTATACATATATTACACTAATTCCATTCAACTCTAAAAAATATGCTAATTTTTTGGTGTTTCTTGGGGTTGTTTGGGGATTGGTTGGGTATTGTGCTATATAAAAAGATATGCTATAGCTAATTTGTCTTTAATTATATATTTGTTATTTATATATTCCTATTAACTGAAGTCCCTTTCTGTGAACTGACATCTCTAAATTTCCATATGTGATTTCAACATTCCAGAATCCCAATTATGAATCATGATTATCACATGTAAATTTATGTCACCAACTTGATCATGTAAAGGTATCACACTAATAGCATAGAGTGTTTGATTCACAAACACAAACATGACTTATTTTCATATTTAGGATCATTCTGATGTGCAGTAAAATATATGGGTAGCATTGTATGATCAATATAGGGAACAAATCAGTATTAGATATCTCTAATTGTAATCATAAAAAGTAAGTATATTTATCAATTAATTATAATGTTTGAATACACTGAATAACAGAACAAATAAAAAATGTAACTTACATTGTAAGCATTTTTCTTAAAAATATGAATTTTTAAAATTAAATAGAAATATCACTTTTAAGCAAGATTATTTCAAATTAGGTTATGAACTTTAATTTGAGAAGGTACTGTGTTTTAATGTTTTATTGTATTAGTCCTACTTTATGTTCAATATTTTAAAGTAATTTACATTTATATTTTACATTACAATAATGTATTAAATTTTCCCTTTTCCTGTGTGGGGATCACCCCTCTAGTATTAGAGGTCCTGACAAACAGTCTAAGAGTTACTAGCAGTAATATTTTGGTTGTAAAATGGCTTGTAAGACACGTAAGTTGAGGGCACGAAGACATGTAAGTCTACCCACATTGAAGGGGAAAGCATAAAAAACTCTGGCTGTGGACATTTTTCCTCTGTTTAAGCTATGTTATGAGGAATTTTTTATAGGATGCACAGACCCTCACGTACAGAAATGGCATGCTTTATCATCAGGTTATGCTCCACACTAGGTGGGTGGTGCAATGAACAAGACTAGAGGGCTCTTTTTTGAAGATCTTCTTGCCCTTTTCACAGTGTGTTTATGGTGATCACAGGTACAACAGTGGAAGAATATTGACAGGAGATGTTTTTGGTTCAACTCTCAGTGTGGGTTGGGACTATCATAGGGAACGTCACATCAATTTGTATTTGGTGTAGCACTCGGAGGATATGTGATGGACCGTCAAAACTCACTGGTTCCCTTTTTTTGATTATTAATGTAAATATAAGTCCACTTGTGGATATAAATCTCAACTCAAAATTGGTGAATAGAAAAACTGTGGAGATTTACAGTAAGTGTGGTAGTAGATCTACACATGGGTAGATCTACTTATGTATATTTTTCCTGTGTAATTCAGCTGTGTAGACTCTCTGATTTAGGTTGTTGTGGTAATATTGATTGATAATAGGCAAACAGATGGAGAAAGTGGTCATTGCGGTACCACAAAGCTCATTCAGCTATGCATCACACATCTAATATATGAAAGATATTAAAGGTTATCATTCTAATACAGAACTTATGGTAGACTTCATGCGCAATGATTTGCACTATGAAGTAAAGTTGTGTGCAGGTTGCTACGCAGTCAGTTTGAACTCTAGCATAGGGGATGACTACAGCATTGCCATATCTTATAGAAATGTGTGTGTGGTTGGTTCAACAAAATATCATGGAAAGAATATTATAAGACACAAAAACTGTGCGTTAAATATTGTTAAGTATAAAACATTGCAGGGCAGACTATCACAGGTAAAAGTATTGTTCAATTTGCTATTCGTTAAATGCAGTTATTAAAAAGTTAACAATAGTGTTGTATGTTATATAGTTGTAATTTTTACAGTTTTTAGTAAGTGTATTTCTGTAATATTTTATTATATTTGTTTTTAAAGATTTTGGTTTTTTTGTGTAATAATTTTAGAAATAAGATATTGTGTTTGTAGGTGATTAAAGCAAGAATTAAAATACAAGTTTGCTTAATATTGTTGTTGCATGAATTATTTTATTAAAATATTTCAAATACGTTTTTAATGACATTACCCATTTTTTATGTTTAATTATGTAACACTGAACATAGTATTTGCACTGTTTGTTTGTTTAAATGTGTTTAATATTTTTCTGGTTTTTATAGGTATTTTCTGCATATAATTTTACATGAATCTTTTGTTTCTTGTTGTTTAGAATTCATTTAAAATATGTAGGCTATCATAAGTTATTTTATAATTTGTTGTAAATTTTTTTATTTTTGAATTTAAATAGTATATTCTAACTAAAACATGATGATAAATTCTAAAGACATAGTAATTAGTATATTTGGATACCACTCCAAATATACCCTATGTATGTCATGTGGTGTATTGTCAGTAATGTATAATTTCAGTGTAATATTTATTATCATTTTCTGGGGGTAGTCAATCTTGAACTTTAAACATCCAGTACTTTTCCTCTTGTGGTTAAATTTGTAATGGGAATAGTAAATACGCCCCCAACAATTTCCTCAATGTGGTTAATTTTGGGACGGTATATTAAATTAGACCGCTCGGAAAGTCAAACACTTTCAACAATGTGGTAATGTTTGGAGTGGTAATAATAACAATGAAACCCCTTCCGGCTTCCCTGAACTCCTCAGCGGCCTCATAAGGACGCGCCCCTCATGGGACATGAGTGTTGACAACGTTGCCGGGGGAACGGATCTCCCCTTCCGGCTTCCCTGAACTCCTCGGCGGCCTCATGAGGACGTGCCCCTCACGGGACGTGAGCATTGACAATGTTGCCAGGGAAACGGATCTCCCTTTCCCTGAACTCCTCGGCGGCCTCATGAAGACACGCCTCTTGTGGAACACGAGTGTTGACAACGTTGCCGGGGGAACGGATCTCCCCTTCCGGCTTCCCTGAACTCCTCGGCGGCCTCATAAGAACGCGCCCCTCGCGGGACGTGAGTGTTGACAACGTTGCCTGGAGAACGGATCTCCCCTTCCAGCTTCCCTGAACTCCTCAGCCGGGCCTAGTCTCTTTGCAGAAGATTCAACTAACAAGTAAGAACAGTACTTTATCTATATTGGGTTGTCATTTTTTATTATTGAAGCCATGGGGAAAAGGAAGGCTGTTGATTTGCCAGCACCACTGAACGACATAAAAAAAAAAAAAAAAAAAGTGTCCCAGGAAACTAGCTAATAAGGCCATAGGATGTGGCCCTAAAGCACTTGATGAGATAGACCTGCTATTTGAGGAGCTGAAGGCTATTTTGAACAGTGAAATGGACATTAATGGAGCCCTGCCCCCAAAGAAGGCTTTGCCTCAACCTAAAATGATCCAAGAGTTTTTTTAAAAGAAAAAGAAGGGCCAAACCTTTTACTCTGTTAAACAGATTGACGGAGTAGGATACTTGCCTAATACCAACAATACTATTCTTCCCTTCCCACAGGGAAATGTGGGTAGTGCTACTAACCCCTCACTCAGACAAGGCATATCTCAAGTAGAGGAAGTAGAAAGCATACCCCTTCCGCTGAGCCCTGAGATAAGGCTGGTACCCAATTTACCATGTAGAAATCGATTTGAGCTTTTGGCTAAGGAGGGTGATCTGATTAGGGACTACGAATACCCTACGGTCGAGCCGGATATTGAGGATGCTACTTCCCCACATATTCCTATTACTACTACTTTTTCCGAGCCAGCCGTTAGTGAAGTTAACTTGCCCCTTATTCTGCAAAGAGTCAATGAAGTTAGGAACCTGGTATTGCAACTAGCTAAATTCCTCCAGGGGAAAAAGGTATATTCATCGAGATGTAAATGCCAAGTGGTAGAGGTGGCTGGAAAAGGAGGAACCTTGGCAGTTGAATCAATCCCACCCACCTCAATTGTACATGGGCGATCAGCCAACCATCCCCAAAGTAAAGGGACATATATGGACGATACAGAGGCCAATCAAATCCCCCATGTGGATAAATTCAGAAATGAGCGGTTGGGTTCCAATAGCATTTTAATGGATGGGGTTTCTACAGTGAACTGTGCTGGCAATATTGGTCGTCCCCCTGCCTCTCTGAGCAGCCAGACATCTAGGAGGTGCAATATTACTGCTAATACATTAGGCAAGAGGGATCGTACCTCCTTTAATGTTAGTAGGTTGTCTGCAACCCCCTACTTGTGATCGAATTTGTGCTACCTCCTTTCATAGAGACTATAGTGTCCCAGTTATGCCAATAAAAAGCCTAAGTTCCAAGTGCGGGAATAATACCCTCTTTTTGACCAATGTTCCGAAGCTGTCATCAGGGTCTGTCGAGGACCATGAGTCCCGGATCAACAAGGTTACTCACTGGTTACGTTTCTGACGGAATTGCCTTTCGGTTATACGCTCGAATATCTCTAAAGCCAAGAGATGGAGCTCTCCGGGGTCGAACCATGATGTAATCTCAATTGAGTTTTTCGACAAGACCTTGGTGGACCAACTTATTGCTTTTGACACACGCATGCACCAGCACAGGGGGCAAAAAAGAGGAGGTATTACCCTAGTGCCAGAATTAGATGATGCAAGTCAGGCCCCTGCGCATGGTCAGTTGGCTCACATTAATAGGAGGGATCCCCTGGAGTCTGTTGAATCTATGCTGTCCAAACTTGTATGACTGTCTTCAGTCCAGGAAGCACTTCCTGGGGACAGACTAGAGGAACCACAAATGAACAGACCTGATGAGTCCATTACGAACGAGTTGATCCCAGAGGATGTCTGCTCCCAATCTTATGGCACTGAGTTAGACAACATTGGCCTATCAATAATGACTTGGAACCTAGCTGGCCTCGCTAGGAAATTGGACAACATAGATTGGTGCGCGTATATAAAGACTCAAGATGTGTGTCTTTTCCAAGAAACTTGGGTCAAGGATAGAATTAACATAGATGGGTTTCTTTATTTTAATGTTCCTGCCCAGCCATCAGATAAAGCGACAAGTTGTGCAAAAGGGGGGCTTTTAATTCTTTTAAACTCAAAATTACAATGTGATTATAAGATTTTGAAATTTGGTTGTGCTGATTTGATGTGCTTGCAAATTTCCTTCCAATAGAGTTTTAATTTAATTTTTATTAATGTTTATGCCCGATCTGTTCCTCGAGGATCAGAGTCTCAGACCCTAACCTTGCTCCCTGATTTTCTAGATACCTTACAAACTAAATTTTATCTAATTATAGCTGGGGATGTAAATTGTACCTTTTAACCTTCTGTGCTGCTTAGTGGCCTAACAGTGGAGAAAGACGAATGATGGGGGATTGCACAATTGAATAGAGATCTCCCTTGTCCACGTTCTCGAGTTGCTGTCCAGTTGGCCACTCTATGTTTAAAGTACGGCCTTAGGGCCTGTAACGGTCATACACCCTCTGATTTAAACCTTGCACCTACATTCAAACGAGATTCAATGACAAGTGTTATTTATTATTTTCTAGTGGATGTGTGACTATTGCCCTTGTTGAGAGACATGAGGGTGGACTTGAGATGCGAGAGTGATCACTACCCCCTGTTACTCTCCCTTTCTGGGAACATATTTGGAAGAACCTCGAAAACACAATTCACAATGGTCCCCTCTCCTGCCTTGAATTACGCATATACGAAGGTCGGTGGCCAAAGGTGATGTCGAACCCTTATCTATTATGTGAGATCTATCAAACGTTTATAGATAATTTGATAGTTTATGAAGACCATGATTCTACTGTTATTCCACTCCTTTGCATACATGAAACCATGACTGTAAAATTACAAAGTATTTTTTACAAAAAGACTGGGGCAAGATCGCGAGGTGGGGCCCCGGTAAACAATAGATGGTTTGATGAATCATGTTCCAGGGCCAAGCCTGGGTTAAAAAAAGCTATTACGAATGGGACCCTGGGGGAAATTCAACAAGCTATACGTACTTACAAGGAGAGTACCTTACGAGCAAAGAAATGTTGGGAAGATTCTATTTGGCAGGAGTTGTTGGATGCCACGAAATCCAATACTAATTCATTGTTCTGGTAATGGTTGACCAAATGAGAGAAAGGGGGCAGGATTAGTTTAAGGAACCACATCCAACCCGAACGTTGGGTGGAACACTTCTCTCACCTCTATGATAAAATTGTTACTCCTGGGGCCCCTGAAACTTACGATGTGGGACAAGACCCCCTGTCCTTGTTAGACGAGAACCTTGTTAACGCCCCCATAGACGGGAGCCTATATTACTCCGAGGACCACATTCGTTTTTTCTAAAACAAACTGCTGATGCAATTCACTCCCTAAAGCCTGGCAAAGCTCCAGGACCAGAAACGATTCCAGGTGATCTTTACAGATCAGAGCCAGCTATATAGACCTGGTACATTAATTTACTCTCAAACAAAATTACCGAAGGAGGACAGATTCCCACTACGTGGAAGGTTGCTGAAATTATTCCTATCTACAAAAAGGGTAATGCAAATCTCCCAACAAATTACAGACCGATTAGTCTCATAGATAACCTGCAAAACAACTTTTAGGTAGACTATCGAGTTGGGTTACGGAACATCAGATTCTCTCTCCCCTCCAGGCGGGGTTCCGACCTAGAATTAGCACGGTGGACCAGGTTTTTAGGTTGGCCGTGTTATACTGGAAATATGTAGTCCTGGCAAAGCAACCCTTATATGTTGTCTTTGTTGATTTGTGATTTGCTTTCGATTTGGTCCCAAGAGAGAAGTTGTGGGAAGTGTATAAGGACCCCAGCTAGCATAATTCACTTAGTGGAACGAATGCATGAAGACACATATGCGCAAGTGAGATAAGGCAACAAAGGCGAGTTGACTGATATATTCCCCATAAATAGGGGTGTCCGTCAGGGCTGCGTGCTAGCACTGCTTCTGTTTTCATTTTTTATTAATGAGGTGGTGCAGGTATTAATGGAATGCCAGAATAATGCTCCCACATTAGATGCCCAAAAAATCCCTATTCTTCTCTTTGCAGATGACTCACTACTCGTCTCAAAGACTCCTATGGGCCTACAAATTCTTGTTGATAGATTTAATCTATTTTGTCGGAATTATGGACTGGAGTTGAATTTTAAGAAAACAAAATGTCTATGGTGCGGAGATATGGGGCTTTTCCGATATTAATAGGATAACCACCGGTGAGACCAGCTTTGTGCCTGCCCTCCCAGCACCCCATTGATCCCATTGTTTCTAGATCTGGGATTAAAACGGATAGCTGACCCAATTATTTTACGAATCTTGTTGTATTGAGTAAGGCTATGGACTGTTCCAGAACTGGTCATATATAAGATCTCACTTCTAGAACTGTTAAAATGTTCAAATTCTATTCCATGGGTTAAACATGTATCTAGCTGGCTCTGTACCTTGGGCTTAGGAGACTTCTGGGAGAATCCCCACAAACTTGAGAAATCCCATGCAAAAGTATTGAAGTATGTCTATTGGTCCTATGTACGAAACAACTATGTTAGCCGTAAATCCCATGGCCGTTTAACCAATCTTCTTATTGACTTCAAATGGTACCCACATTTTGAATCATATTTAGATATAATACCTGACTTATTAGGCAAAAGACTATGGGCCTGATTACAACTTTGGAGGAGGTGTTAATCCGTCCCAAAAGTGACAGTAAAGTGACGGATATACCACCAGCCGTATTACGAGTCCATTATGGGGGTCATTCTGACCCGCAAAATGGCCGCTCCGCAGTCAGAAGAACGCGGAGGCCATTCTGACTTTCCCGCTGGGCCGGCGGGCACCCGCCAAGGGAGCGCCCGCCGGCCCAGCGGGAAAGGCCCTTCAACACAGAGGCCGGCTCCCAATGGAGCCGGCGGTGTTGCAGGGGTGCGACGGGTGCAGTTGCACCCGTCGCGATTTTCACTGTCTGCTATGCAGACAGTGAAAATCATGCTGGGGCCCTGTTAGGGGGCCCCTGCACTGCCCATGCCATCTGCCCACGCCAGCCTGTTCCTAGCGGTCAAAACCGCCAGAAGCAGGCTGGCGGGAAGGGAGTCGGAATACCCATGCCGGCGCTGCTTGCAGCGCCGCCGTGGAGGTTCAGCCCAGCCAGGGGAAATCAGTCGGGAAACCGCCGGATCCCCTTTTCTGACCGCGGCTTTACCGCCGCGGTCAGAATGGGCACTGAAGCACCGCCAGCCTGTTGGCGGTGCTTCCGTTGCCCGCGGACCTGGCTGTCTTAGACCGCCAGGGTCGGAATGACCCCCTATATCCTATGGAACTTGTAATACGGCTGGTGGTATATCCGTCACTTTACCGTCACTTTTGGGACGGATTAACACCTCCTCCAAAGTTGTAATCAGGTCCTATATGCCAGATTTTGTTTTGGGACATTGCCATTGAAGACCCTGACGAGCAGATGGGGACCAAATGCCACATCTGATATTTGTCCCGCGTGTGGTATTACCCCATGAAAAAAACGAACATTTTATGTTTTTTTGCCCTGTATATTCATCCCCCAGGTCTAAGTGGATCCACAAAATCTGCTGGGAAATGAAGATAAGGAAATGTGGTTTTAGCCTTATGGCTTTTAAAAAGCCATTGCTCCAATGTTTTAATTTATGCTATTAGCAAGTTTTTAGTGGCAGCGTGGTGCAGACGTAATTCCTATGTAAACAATGATTTTTAATGGGATTTACAGATTGGGTAATTGGGGCTTTCTTATCGCTAGATACTGGTTTTAGGATGGAATTTTATTATCTTATTTATGATGATATTTATTGTTGTATTGCTTTGATGGTCTGTTGATCGAATGAAGCTTGTGTTGACTGACAATGAAACCCCTCAAAAATCCAAAACGTTCCCAATGTAGCTACGTTTGTAGCAAGAATATTAAATGTGATACCCCAAAAAGTTCAAACCTTTTATCACTGTGGTTATGTTTGGAGTGGGAATTCTTCGGGGCCTGAGTTTTACAGTCGAAAAACCCTACCACCAGAACCGTAGTGAGGAGACCGCTGTGGAGCTGCCAGCCTTCCAACCAGCCCCATTATGAGTTTTCCACTGGGCTGAGGTTTCTGCCGGTCAGCCCAGTGGAAAATGTGTGGTGGCATTAGACTCGGCTCCACATGGAGCAGAGTCCAATGCCGTTGCACAGGGGTCCCCCAGCACCCTCAGATTACACTCTGTCTGTACAGCAGACAGTGTGCATTCTGACAGTGCTGGGGAGGGCCCCTGCATTGCCGACGAAAATGATGTGGGAATTGCAGGCCCTCCCCCCATGGTCCCCTGCACTTGTTGTCTGCTAGCCTTTTCATAGCGGTTGAACAGCCATGAAAATTCTGGCGGAGAACATGTTTGTGATCAGCATGGCAGCGCTGACTTCAGGCATGACCACCGTCATCCTTTTGGGAGCAGAGATCCTGGTGGAGACGGTGGTCTTTTGGTGACACCGACTGCCAATCTTGTAATATAGAGCAGCCAGACTCATGGTCTGACCTCCACCATGAATCTGGCGGTGTTCATATTACACTTGGGATACATTTGCAGTAGGAACAGTAAATATAAAATCCTTAATTTCTCCAATGTGTTTAAGTTTTAAGTGGAAGTTTTACAAATGACCCGACACTCCCAAAGTCGAATAATTTCCCCAGTGAAGTCAGATTTGGTGTTGGAAATATGAAATCACCAAAGTACAAAACTTTTCCCAATGTGGCTGAATGTGAAGTGAAGAAATGAAATTGGAAGGCCCCAAAGCCCACCACCTTCTCCAATGTGGTTATGTGTGGAGTCAGAGTAGTAAACTTGTCCCCTTCAAAGTCCATCCCTTTCCAAATATGGTTAAGTTCTAATGTGAACAGTAAATATGAAAATATGACATCTCCCTACTAAGTCCAACAATTCCCACTAGGGAGTTAGGTGTGGTGGATGAATAGTATATCTCAATCCCACAACACTGCAAGTCAAATACTTTCCCATATGTGGGTAAGTTTTGAGTGAGAATAGTAAATGAGATCTCCCTTCCCCCAAATACAACAATTTTCCCATATGATCAAGTTTAGAGTGGAATTACAAAATCTGTCCCATCCCACAAGCCCCAACACATTCCCCAATGTGGTTAAGATTAGGAACATAAAAGTGAATCTGAACCCCTTCAAAGTAAAAGCCTTTCTTTAATGTGGTTATGTTTGGAGTAGGAATAGTAATTGCTTTAGTTTTGAGCCACGATCATAAATTAGATATGTAAGCTACTTTAACACATGTGGATAGGTTTTGTGGGATAGTAAAGATGATAGCCATAGATTCTTATCATTTGATCACATTTTGTTTCAAAATTAAATATTTATAGTGATTTATAGCATACACCGATTCTTGTACATTACAATAGCTTTTGTAAAATATCATGTTTTAGATTTTATTACATACATTTTCAAATCATCTTCCAAATATAGATAATTTTATACTGTGAATTATTTTTCAGTAATTACTACAACTTTTTGAAATATTTTCATTATGAAGAAAAAAAAACTTTAGAATAAATCCCTTTACCCATGACACAGTTGTTTTGCACATACATTTTTATTTGTAGTTGGACATTTTGTTTGAAACATGTACATTCCTTTGACACACACATGATTTTTATGTTAATTACATTTCGTAAACATTTTAATACATTAGGAATTAATGAAATAAACAGATTTTATATTTTTAATATATATTTATATATACAGCATTTCATTTATTTTTCCCAACACAGAATATTGTGTTTGCATTTTAACATGTTTATAATTTTATAAACATTAATAAATAAAAGTTCAATTTTACATGGATTTTTAATGGGAAAAGTATTTTTTAATTTTCATTTTCTGCTATTTTTTACCAGTTTCCCTGATTTGCTTTCTTTATTTGTCATTTTGGGCTGTTTATGGAGTTTGTGGTTGCATTTTCTCATTGCTAGTCTTTGATTCAGGTACAACTATTGTAAACTTATTTTCTAAGCTTTCAGTGATGGGGGAGGTGTTTAGACTAAGAGCCTGATTTAGATCTTGGTGGGAATGGTCCCACCACTGGTTTTCCATCCGAAACCTCATCCGCCGACATGACTGTCTACCCACTCTATTTAGAAGTTAGTGGGACCATAATCAAAAGACTGCTGACGGCCAACCGTCACATACAAACATCTCCACCCTGTTGATGGCACTATAGGCAAAAGCGACTGGCGTTGGGACTCCAGCCCCTTTTACCACCGAGTCAATCAAAATGTTCATTCCTGCCTACGCAACTGTGGCAGCTAAACCTCCACACTTGAGTTGGCAGATTGGGATGCATAAAAGGAAGAAAATCACCTTGTTACCACTTTTCCTACCTGCTGCCACCTTGAATCTGATATTACAAGTCCTGTCATTGCGGCTTCAAGACCAAGAAGAAAATCAACCCCATCATCACCAGAACAGAAGATAAGTCCCAGTTTTACCTGTCTTCCTCTGAATTATTGCTGTACAGTAGCACTGGAATCAAGCAAGTTTAAAACATTTTTGCAAGCAACACTGCAATGATGTGTAATGCAAAGTCATACATAGACAATTGTATTGTAACACACTTCAAGATACTAGTAACACCCACCAATCTGGTACTAACTGCCTTCATGGCAATGGACCCCTACACAAACTGTCACAGCAATGCCACATAGAGATATGTCCATGCAGTTGTGAGCAATAATTTCCCCAAACATCCCATATCATAAACATAAACAGTATACCCAGTAGGAGCTACTCAATCCCATGATAATGTAGGAATTTCACTATAATATGCTACACAGAAAGTACTACCAATCTTACTTCTAAACTGCAAACATGGCAGAGATGTATGAAGGTCAAATGTCTGTGAGAACACAGGACTGATTGCAGAGGCCACATAACTTTTTACCCATTTTTGTACTGTTTGCTGGTGTTTTCCTGACTCTGAAGGTGCCCTGGGTACCGTTAACCAGTCCCATGGCCTGTGATCTGTGTAAAATCAGTATGCAAATTAGGCTAATTACCATTGGCTATGTCAACCTACCTATATGTCCCTATTACATGGCAGGGCATAGAGTTTTAGGGATCCCAGCATAGGTAGTGCTCCCATAGGTGCACTGCTGAGGTGTCCAGTGTAATTTGAAAGTCTGGCCTGCCTTGCTGGCTGCTTTTAAACTAAAGTTATATGCAAATTCGACTTTGGAATTAAATGTACTTCAAAAGTCTTAAACTACCTTATTTTACATATAGGGCACACCTAAGTCACCCCTAAGGTGTGCCCTATGTGCCCCTAGGGTTGGGTGCCATGTAACATGTAACTATAAGCAGGGACCTTATATAAATAGTTTCATAAGCCCTGGTGAGGTGAAATAGCCACATTCATTTTTCCCTCACTATAGTGAATGGGCTCCATGGGCTAAAATGGGGAGACTTTATTTTAATTTAAAAAGTCCCCATAAGAGACAGATACTTTGAGTTTGGTATCAAATTAATTTGGATAATAAATCCCACAACTTGTCATTGTTGGACTTAATACAACTAGTTCAGGTAAAGAGTTTTAGAACTCTAGCAGAAAGTTGCCATCTTCAGCTCTGTAGTACCCTTCTCTGATTGGCCAACCTCTGGCAGCCTGGCCAGGCTGCCTTGATGAGGTGTGAAGTGGCCTGGGCTGAACACAAAGGATGTGCCTAGGGGAGGAGATCTGCCTCAGCAGACAGTGAAATAGGATGGGCAGAGAGCTGCCAAAGTGTTCTTCAAAGGTAAGGAAAACTTTTGGAGCAGCTCAGGACCTCCCCCATTTCCTGCAACCCCAGACAATTAGGTGCTGTCTTGATCAGATTAGGAGAGGATACGAGAGGGGCGTGTTTAGTATTTTTAGCCACACCAGTGGATGGGCTAAGACAGTCTAACCTCCAAAAATCAGTTTCAACCATGTTGGATTTTTGAAGAATGTTGCTCCATGGGATTGATTTTTCCAGGTACTAGTCATCAAAGGGAGAAGGAGCCTGCCTGTGATTGGACAGTCAGGCCTTCCTGCTTTCCACCTCAGGAGCAAGGATAAATATGGTAGAGCCTCACCCACATCTCAGATCCCTACAAGGAACACGCCAAAGAAGAAGAAGGACTGTCCTCTTGGACCCCAGACCTTAGCTTAGACACTGCACTCGGAAGGACTGCACCAGCTGCACACTTGGGCTTCACCACTAGAAGGACTTTGCCTGTCTTCTACTGCTTCAAGAAGGAACTCCCTGTTTGGTACAGGTACAAAGGAGCTGCCCAGAGTCCCCTGCATCAAGTCCTGCAAGAAGAGCCCAGCTGACCAGCATCCAGTGGCCATTTGAGCATTCTGACCAGGTTCATTCTGGCAATTGTAGTCTCAACTCTGAAGGAGCAACTCAGAGCTTCTGGAACCTTAGATCAAGTTATGGGCACTTCAAAGACCCAAAAAGGAGCTCTGAAAGAAGATCCAGAAGTTTCAAGACGTTTGGAACACCTCCGTAAGTTGAAGAGGTGCATTGTGGGAGTTGTAGTCTTAGACCCCAAGAGGCAAACCAGAGCCTCTGAAATCCTTGGCTGGTGCTGTGGACCACTTTACCTAATCAAGAAACACTTCTGAAAGTAAGTGTAACAGTGTTACCTCTTGGGTGGCCTAAACTCTGGACTTTGTCCCTGTCCAATGTGACCTTGTTTACCCTTTGAGCGCTAGTTGCTTCGATGCGCTAGAAAACATGAATTCTTTAAAAAATATATATATATGGTTCCCCTTATCTGATTTTAATCAATTTGGTGCCATTTTGAAGATACATGTATGATCTATTTTTATAAATTGGTGTTGAGCTGTTATTGTGTTTTACTTATTTACTGTTTAGTGTTTTATAAATACTTTACACACTTGTCGCCTAAATTAAGCCTTGTCTCTCATTGCCAAGCTACCAAGGGTTGAGCTGGAGTTAAATTATTGAGACCTAACTGGATCTAGTGTGGGTTAGTGGCCTATTGCTAGTGGTAGGTACTTACCTGTCTTTACCAATAATCAATTTTCCAACAATGTCTCTTTTGTGCAATTTTTGACAGACATTAAATGTCATTTAACTGTAAAGTGACAGATTTCCTGTGTAATTTACATGTGGTATTATTGATACATGATGTCAAAATAAACACACATGCATTCTCTAGTCACAATAATGGAAACAGATATAATTTTGGTATGTGTTCAGTCCAGTAACATGATGAATGCTTGCACCAAAATGAGCATGTCCATCACCAATGTACAACACTAATATGTGCAGCTAAAAACATATCTAAAGTATATAACCTGTGCTGGTCACTGTCACAAATTAGAGTAAGTGCATGGCACACACATTAGCAGAAATAATATTATCAGCAAACAATTAGTAACAATAAAAAGAAGGCCATGACAAAGGTCAATTTTCTTTAAAAATAATGATATAAACTGGCTCAAAATGTTTTAATTATTTCTGGCAAGAGAAAACAGCTAAGGCTTTTTTCCAGAGGCGTGGTGCATTGTCCATAACTTACCTCCTAATGTTACTGCCAAATAATCCTCCTCTGAAAAGGGCATCCTTGGGGCAGAGAGCAGATTCTTCAGTGATGCTACTGGAGGGTGGTTTTGGGGTTGGGAGGGGTGGTTTTGGATTTGGGAGGGTGCTTGTAGATTTGGGAGGGGCGGGTTGGGATGTAGAAGACATGGGTTGGAATGTGGAAGGGGGGGGTTGGGGTGTGGAAGGGGTACCAAGACATTTGGGTGGGATAGATCTATACTTGGGAGACATGGTCTGGGATGAAAAAGGGATCAGAGCCCAGGAAAACAACATGTCCTCCTTTGGGCAACAGGTAGGGTGATTGGGTGGGAGTTAGACTTGGGAGGTAGAGGGAGTGGCAGTGTCTGTTGTACATGTGACTTTTGATGCTGTTGGTACCTGGGGGTCTGGTGTATGTGGTGTATGTTTTGTATTGTGCGTTTTACTGGGTGTTTGCTGTGGAGGTGCTGTGGGTGTTTTTCATTCCTGTGGATGCGCAGGTGCATGTCTGTTGTCATGGGTGTGGTGTCTCTAGGTGTACTGGTGGTGAGTGTGGGTGCTTGTGTTGTGGTAGGTGTGGCTTTGAGGTTTTGATAGTGGTGAGTGTGGGTACTTGTGTTGTGGTGGGTCTGGTGTCTGTAGGTGTGCGGTGGTGAGTGTGGATGTTCGTGTCGTACTGGGTGTGGTGTCTGTGGGTATGCTTGTGGTTGTCATGGGGTGTGTAGTTTCTGCATTAGTGTGTTTCTTGCTGTGTCTGTGTTTATGTGAGGACCTGCTGCTTGTGTTTTAGAGTGGATGCATGTAAAGGTGTGCGTGTGCTCTGGTTAGGGCTGGGAAGAAGGATTTGGGAAGGGGTGGGAGTTAGGATAAAAAGTTGCAATGGGCGAGAGGCTGTGGTCAACAAGGAAGCCAGACCCTGTAATGATCACTGTAGGCCAGACGGGGCACCCAGAATGCCATCCAGGTAACCTAGCATCTGGGTATTCTGACCAGCAAGTCCCTAGATGGCATGCAATAGGCAGTCTGGCCTACAGCAAAAGTACACAAAAGATAAACAGCATCCTCATTGATCACAGCCTGGTAGACTGAGGTGCGGGGAGATACCTGCAGTGAAAGTCATGCCACCTCTTTTAGGGGAGAGGCTATGGCTAACATGGGTGGAAGCAAGCGGAGGGTGGATATTGAAATGTGGGTGGCAGATGATAATACAGGTGGAATAGTCACACTAGGGTCCTCCAACAATAGAGAATGATCATCTGTGGAGATCTCTAAATATAATAATGGATCAATTGTGGCCTCCCTGCCAGTCCTCTCACCCTCCATGGCACTGTGTCCCTCGATGTCGGTGATTTCTGCACAGACCCATAGAGCCCAGCTTCTTCTCCGACAACTTTGCGGCTCTCACCTTCACCTTGCACATATGATGCTGTAAAGACAGATGTAACAGTTTGAACATATTTGGCTAAATATATTTGAACATGAACTTTGCTCAGAACACATTTGTTAAGTCTACATATTAAATTTGGGCTTCTTAATCATCAGTATCTCATAGCTGTAGAGAAGAATTCCACAACCAAATTTACTCATAGTCTAGAAACTCCGCATGCTAGCTCCCATTCCATGTATGCCTTTTGTGCCTCATTCAATTTTATTTCTCTGCATGACAAATGGCTTTGACACCATTAGTAAATACATAGGCCTGGATACATTTCTAAACCACTTCAATACAGAGCCAAAACCTTTCCACATATCTAAAAGAGACATGTGTTGGGTCTGATATTGACTCACTAAGATAGGATACTTCAGCATCTGTGTGATGGAACCTTGCATCTGCATATGTCAATTCAAGCATCACTTTTCTCGCCATCATTACTTTCCCATCTGGACATAACTAAGGACTCTGAAATGTAATTTGGGGTATGTCACCAATGTGTACACATTCCTGTCTGTTTCAATCAATACAATCTGGCATGAAAATTCATCTTGATTGACATTTTGCTATTGAAACATTTTTCAAACAGATTTCAGATAAGGAACAATGCCATTGCACGTTTCCAGTCCTTTTGGTGCGCCTGCCATGATACTATTTTCATTGTACCAACTTACCAATGTAAAGTCTGAAACAGCAACTGTCTCACAAGTGCTTACTAAGGCATGTCACCGGTAATAGGGTCTACATTACCTACTCAGATCTATGATGGAGCTCCACATATGGCCTAATCATCTAATGGGACATGTTTGGTACAAATGTCCCTCACAACATGGAGAAAATGCAGGTATCCTTTTTTTGCATGCTGCCATGTGTCTGCTCAAACAGTACTTGGCTTGTGATGAGTATTCTAGTTAAAAACCTTAGCACAAAACTATATTTCAAATATAGCTCCAAACACCCCCTCAAAAACTTACACCTCCAGAAATCCTCATCTGCATTGGATTTGTGTCAACTATCATGTTGATGCCAAACAACATTGCTTTAAATAAAAAAGGTTAAACAGCAAGGTTAGCTACCTACAATAACATACCCCCTTGAAGCTACTCTTGGGCCCTCAGCTGGCCATCAAGCTCCAGGTAGGCCACCACAAGGATACAGGCCATTGGGGGTGGGGGACAGGCTTCTGTGCACGCGCTTGCCTTATTGGAATGCCTGGCCAAGCTGAACTTCTGCTGACTTCCTGGTCCAGTATCAGAGGTCCTCCTACCTCTTTCTGCAATACAGGCTTCACTGCTTAAAGACCCCCAGTGTGCGCAGCTTCTTCGTGACGGCCTTCCAAAAACCCTGCTTCTGATGGATGTTGTCCAGAATGGATAAAGCAAATAACAACAAAAGAGGTTTTGTGGGTTTTTTATTTGTCTGTAGTGCAGTCACACAATTTAGCAGCAGCTCCCTCTAGCATTCCCAGAACTATCAGTACATATTTTCTACAAACATTTCAAAAACCAAAAGAAATAGTAATTTGCAGTGATCTGTGTTTGACCCCAACATTTTTGTTTCCTCATGTTATCAATACAGAACACAAACAACATGTAAACCAGGGACAAGAATCTTGTCATATGGTGAGACCCACTCTAGATTAGTCCAACTCATTGTGAGCTACAAAAGGTTAAATAACCTATGCATTATCTGCTTACAACGACATGACCAGCTACATTTTCTTCATGCCTAACCTTTTAGGAATTAGATACTATGGTTTGCACCACATACAATGAATAAGGGCAGTATGGGAGGGCTGCCATGTGTAAGTGACAGCATGGTTTTGGATGATGTATGGATACGTGTGTGTAGTAATGGGGCATACTTGTATGGATGATTGAGAGCCTATATCATTTAGACTGGCATCAGAGGAAATACCTTTCCTTTACCTGACACCATGACATGTTTGAAACAAAAAGATACTCCAAGTCAAAATATGGTCTGTACATTTACATGACAGAACAGCATCAGACAACTTTAAAGATTCTACTTGGAGCTTAGATTTCTACCATTTTGACCTGGGCTGTATGTTTCTACTTAAACTAGTTGTACACTGCCTACTAAGCATTGGAAGTGAGGAGCCTGCGTTTTGTCTCATTAAAGCTGGAATTGTGAGCAGCATACATCGAAAACTCTGCTAATTCTTACAGGTGACATTTCATTTCATTGCACACACATTTATAATATCCTCCAACAACACTCTGTACTCAGCTAAATTATTTAGTTCACTACCATCCAATCACAACACTTCAGTCATGGACACAAATGGACCAAATAGTCTGTGGACAAAGGGGGAACAAGTTACTTTGCCTAACATTTTCCACTTAGACATGTAGCTGGTCCTCTAGGTTCCATACAACTGGGTGTACAAGGACAGGACCTCCCTGGTGAAGAGGAGAGAAGGCAAGGGCCCTAAACCTCCTTTGCCCTGAAACCTAGCTCCCAGATCTTGGCAACAGCAGCAAGATATTAAGCAGTTCTGTTGCCTGCAGTGCAAAAGATATATATTAGTGGAACACACAAGGAATGTGAATCTGTATTCAGTATCCCAATTAGCATTTCCTCCTAATTGTCCATACATGCACCTAGGTACCTATATAAAATCAATTTTACTCTAAAAGAGATCCTACAAAAACCCAACTTCAAACATTCAGATATATATTTTTTACTTGAGTCCAACAGCACAAACAAGTTAATAGTGTTCTTCACACTACATGTACTCTTGTTCCAAACTCCACAGAGATGTTATATCCATCTATCAATTGTAGATACAATTGTTTGATGGTAATTTCTCAAGCATATCAAATTTCAAGTATAAGAACAAGAGATTCCTCATGAATATTCCCAGCCACAATTCTTTGATGGTGATCAAATTCCAAATGCAAGAACAGTTGGCTCCTCATGAATGTTCGTAGTCCATTCAAAGTCAACATGTATTCTGTCCTGTGCAGGAGTTTTTTAAGGCTATATTGCGATGTCATCGTCTCCCAGTCACAAAAAAACAAGAGTACTAAAAGAAGAAAGAATGCACTGTATCCCTTTTCAGCAAGTATTTTTGTCTGATTCAAATACACAATTACTCATATAACTAAAGTCTTCCTGTAGTGAGTGGTCGACAAGTAAGTATGTTGGTGATTTATCAGGACAGCACTAGCGGGATGTGAAAGTCTGGTAATGGATGGAGACCATGATAAGCCCTCAATGTATCCAGCTTCACTCCAACAGCCCCACAAGCCTCTTTATGGCGTCCTGCTTTTGTGTGTGTCTGTTGGTTGTCGAGTTAGGAGACAAGGGAGCTTTTTTTCATATACGCCATGTACAAGTATATGCGGGACATGACCCTTGACGGAGAAGGACATAGTCATTGGCTTTCATATGTAGCTGTCACACATTTTAGCCTATGGTAGGATCCATCATGGAGTGTTACTCCTACTACGCTGTCAACTTCCGCTGATGGCCATTAGGTAGCCAATGTCAAGCAGCTGCCATTTTAGGGTATAAAGCTGTGTATTTTTAAATTGCTAGTGCATCACCAGATCTCAAAATGGAGGCTAGTGTCTATACAAATGTTAGACACTGTTTTTGGCAAGACATGACACATTAAAAAGTGAACCGTGACTGTGTTTGACATTGATAGTGCTGTGGGGCGAAGTAATACCTCCATTGAAGGTATTTTGAAAAAAAAATGTTTTAATTATATGCAAATAATACATTTTAAATGTATAATTTGCACATAGTACAAAAATAGATGTGTAAAAAAGTGATTTCTAAAGTAAAAAATAATTTGATAGCATTGTGTATACATATATGATGCAATGAGATTCCTAATGTTACCAAAAGTTTAGCTGTGTGCTGATTATCAAAGTATGGTGTGACCATTTAAGCTATTTTCTTTTCCATACATGCAGAAAATTGAAACCAGGCATGGGCAGGAGACAAAAGCCTCAGGTCTTCAGGCTATTTCCAGACCTTGCCACCATGGAAGAAAGGGTTGCTATTAAGAAGTTACAATTAAATAGGCAAACTATCTGGATTTGTGTCACCAGCGGAAGCCTGATCTCCTGCTTCACAATAGTAATACAACAGTAATAACACCAAGAGTGAAACTCATGGCAGTTCCTCATATTGTGGCCACTGGCTCTTTTCAATACACTAGGGAAGTAACTGAAGGCATGTCCCAACCAATTTTCAATGGTTTGCCACAAGAAGTCCTTTCTTCAATGTTGAGACACATCAACAGCTTCATCCAGTTCCCACAACAACAGAATTTGGCCACTGTGAAGGGAGAATTTTATGCTTTGGATGGCCTAAAACATGTAGTTGGAGCAATAGATGGCTTACATATCATGGTGGTACCATCACAAGTAAGGAGACATGTCTACTGCAATGGGAGAAACGTCCATTCCATCAATGTGCAAGTTGTGTGCTTACCGGATTTGTACACCTTAAGTGCATGTGACTTCTTTCCTGGGTCAACACACAATTCCTTTGTAATACTGAACAGCACCATAGCCCTATCAAATGTCACAACATGGTCCTCCAAGGGCCTGGCTTGTTGATAAGTATACTATGGGGGTCATTCTGACCTCGGCGGTAAAAGGCCCTTACCGCCGGTCAGAAGTCCGCCATACTACCGCCGCGGCCGCGGTCAACCGCCACGGTCATTCTGACCACCAACTGTGAAACCGCCAAAAATCCGACATCCAAGGAAGGCCGCCACATCAGCGGGCCGCGGAAAACTGGAGATGACCAAACCTCCACCGTCACGCCAACACAAACACGCCCATGCCATTCTGACCCACGAATCCACGCGGCGGTCTTTCAACCGCGGTATTCCATTGGCGGTACACACCGCCGCACTCAAAATACACACACAGCTCCTAAACACTGCCACATTGGACATTTTGAAATACGCACACCTGACACACATACAAACAACGCTCCCACACATCCAATCAACTATAAAACACACACCCACATCACCCACAAACCCCCACTAGTTGGAAATCGGAGCGAAGGCGAGAGCGAGAGATAGCGATAGCGAGCACAGCATTAGAAAACCCCAACACACACAGGAACACAACTTCATCACCCACACCACATCTACGCACACATCACCACATATCACCACGCACATCACCACAAACACCACCCCACACCTCATCCACACCACCCCATGGCACCCCAAAGACACCCAAGGTTTTCGGACCAAGAACTCCGGGTCATGGTTGAGGAAATCATGAGGGTTGAGCCCCAGCTCTTCGGCACACAGGTGCAGCAAACCACCATAGCAAGGAAGGCTGAACTATGGCAAAGGATCGTAGACAGGGTCAACGCTGTGGGACAGCATCCCAGAAATCGGGAAGATATAAGAAAGCGATGGAACGACCAACGGGGGAAGGTGCGCTCGATGATCTCCAGGCACAACATCGCTGTGCAGAAGACTGGCGGCGGACCCCCACCCACCCCACCCCAATTCACAGCATGGGAGCAAGAGGTGGTAAACATCCTGCATCCTGATGGCCTCGCTGGAGTAGGCGGAGGAATGGACTCTGGTAAGTAGAATCTCAACTACTTCACCCCCCCCAAACACCAGCATGCCAACCCCCCCCCCACCCCCAATCTCACCCCCAGCACATAACCTACCTGCCAATGTCTCACCAGCACAACCCACCCTAAACAACACCAACCCCTGAATGCCAACACAAACCATAGCCAGCCACCACCAAAGCATGACCATTGCACATACCCATACACCCCCCCCAAAGCCTCACAACACCTCCCACAAGGGAATCCCAGCACTGGGGGACAGGGGCACCCAAAATGCACGCCATGGCACACACAGAAACAATAACCATACTCCTTTACCCCTGCAGGGCCCGAACGACAACACACCGCCACGGAGGGTCCAGAGATGTCCATCCCACCCCCAGAACAGGCCCCCAGCGAGGACAGCAGCTCTGTCGACCTAGAACCTGACGACCAGCCCGGACCATCGGGGACCTCTGGACAGTCGGTTCCCCACACACAGGCCACAGCAGACCCAAACCCCCCTGGGAACACCAGCACAGCTCCCACCCAGCGGGCCCATGCCTCTGTCCCGCGGACGCGTCAATCAGCGGTGTGTCCGCCACTACAGGGCACCCAGGCTGACCCAACACCCCAACAACAACAGGGACCTGGGGGCAGTGGTAGTGGGCACACCGTCCAGGGGACAGAGGCCCGGGGAAACAGGGCAACTGGGAGGGCTGCTGTGCGACGGGGGGGAGGACAGGCCCAGGGAACCGACTCTCCAAGAGGCCCTCACCACCATGATGGGAGCGTATCATCACTCCCAGGAGACGATGGCGACGGTACTGGCCAGGTTCACCGAGATCCAGGCACAGCAGGAGGAACGGTACATGGGGTTCAGCAATGAACTCCGGGCCATCGCTATCGCAATGGGGACCATAGTCCAGGCCCTAAACCGCATTGAAACCACATTGCGGGACCATGTGGCACCGCAAAGGGCCCCTGTCACTAGCCAGGAACAGCCTACCACCTCCGCCGGCGCTAGTGGTCAGGAGGCCCCCACAGAACGACGGGCCACCAGAACCCCACCTCCCGCTGAAGAACAACCACCCCGCAAGAGGAACCTGAGATCTCAAAGGAAGACAGAGTAGGATGCCAGGACCCCCGCCAGTCTAATATCCCCCCGGATGTCATTCCACTGTCCCACAGTGTCACCCTGTCCAACCTTGAACTGCCCCTGCTCCATCCTTCCACTGCCATATGAACAATGCACCTGTGCGACCGAGAACTGGACTCTGCCATGGACATAACTCCACCCTCACCCTTCACCGTTTAATATCATGTACCAAAATATAGCACTAAAAATAAATCACTCATTGCACATAAATCATTCTGGAGTCAGCCTGTATTATTTACAAATGTATAACACATTACTTATCAATAATGTTCTGTTATATATGTGTGGACAACATACCGATGTCAATAAGCATTAGTCCATGGGCTAACCAGGCAGAAGTCACGCAGTGGGTCATACAGCACTGAAAAGGGAAGGGAAAAGTAAACTTCAGGTTAAAAGAACTGGGGGGCAATACACAAAGTAAAGATGCAGGGGGCATTCACTAAATGGTAAATGGCGTGGGAGATTCCTACCTGTGTGCTACTGAAAATACTGTAGGATAACTCTGTCCCTGGGTCGTCCTCTTCGTCTTCCTCCTCTTCACTCTCCGCAGGCTCCACAGCTGCTTCAACACTACCATCTGGACCATCCTCCTGCAGGAAGGGCACCTGACGTCGCAATGCCAGATTGTGAAGCATACAGCATGCCACGATGATCTGGCACACCTTCTTTGGTGAGTACATCAGGGATCCCCCTGTCATATGTAGGCACCTAAACCTGGCCTTCAGGAGGCCAAAGGTTCTTTCAATGACCCTCCTAGTTCGCCCATGGGCCTCATTGTACCGTTCCTCTGCCCTGGTCCGGGGATTCCTCACTGGGGTCAATAGCCAAGGCAGGTTGGGGTAACCAGAGTCACCAATTAGCCACACACGTTGTCTCTGTAGCTGTTCCATCACATAAGGGATGCTGCTATTTCGCATCACATACGCGTCATGCACTGACCCAGGGAACTTGGCATTCACATGGGAGATGTACTGGTCAGCCAAACAGACCACCTGGACGTTCATCGAATGGTAACTTTTCCTGTTTCTGTACACCTGCTCATCGTCTTTTGGGGGTACTAAAGCCACATGGGTCCCATCAATGGCACCAATTATGTTGGGGATATGTCCAAGGGCATAAAAATCACCCTTCACAGTGGCCAAATCAACCTCCTCAGGGAACACAATGTAGCGCCGCATGTGTTTCGTCAGGGCAGACAACACTCTAGACAAGATTTTTGAAAACATAGGCTGAGACATTCCAGATGACATGGCCACTGTTGTCTGGAATGAGCCACTTGCCAAAAAATGGAGGACTGACAGAACCTGCACTAGAGGGGGAATTCCTGTGGGTTGGCGGATGGGGGACATCAGGTCTGGCTCCAGCTGGGCACACAGTTCATGTATAGTGGCTCGGTCAAGCCGGTATCGTAGTATGATGTGGCGTTCTTCCATTGTCGACAGGTCCACCAGCGGGCGGTACACGCAAGGATTCATCCTTCTCCTCGCAAGTCCCAGCGGACGGTGCCTAGGAAGGACAACATGGAGCACAGAGTCAAGCAAGTCACAGGTACATTCACCACTGCATGCACAGTACACGATAAGGTATGGATGGCTATGTTTGGATGTGTGGCAATGCAAGGCCTAGGCCTGTGTGACGCAGTTGAAATTAAGCCATGTGGGCCCTTGAAATGGCGGCTGCCTGACCGGTGAAGTGGGACAATGGGATGTGAGGTCAATGCGCTGGGGTGGCACACCGTGGCGGTAGGCGGTCGAAGACCGCTATACGAACCCGCATTGGTTAACATTGAACCCTATGGGATTCAGGAGCCAATGACGATGTGCGCCGGCGGTCGCGGTATGCACCGCCGCGGTACGCACCGCCGCGGCCGTGACCGCCATTTTCTATCTGCCTAATCACTCGATACCTGATCATCCACAGGAGAGGACCTATACTGCAAGTGCTGCTGTGACCTCGGTCTGGAAGTGACAATGGCTGCTGCGACTGGGGAAAGGGCCCCTGCCTTCACGTCTGAAGAGTTGGAGAAACTAGTGGATGGGGTCCTCCCCCAGTATGCGCTACTCTACGGTCCTCCAGACCAACAGGTGAGTACACTGAGTGCACATTGAATGGGTTATGGCTGTTTGGGGTGGATGTAAGTTGTTGGGGTGGGGAGAAAATGAGGATTGCAACGCACGACAGATGAGAGAATGGGCCACATGGCAAGGTTATCGAGGGGGGGGCATGTACTCCAAACATGCAGAAAATTCACGTTTTCTCTTTCCAACCCTGTACATGTCAAACAGGTGAGCACCCATCAGAAAATCAACATTTGGCGTGCCATCGCCAAGGAAGTCCGGGCCCTGAGGGTCTACACCAGACGGGGCACCCACTGCCGCAAGAGGTGGGAGGACATCCGCCGCGGAACCCGAAAGACCGCCGAGTCACTGCTGGGGATGGCCTCCCGACCTAGGAGGGGTGCCAGTCGTACCCTGACCCCCCTGATGTCCCGGATCCTGGCGGTGGCCTACCCTGATTTGGATGGGCGCTTGAGGACATCACAGCAGACACAAGGGGGTGAGTACCTACACATTCTGCTATCCTTAAGCGCAGTTGAGGCGTCTGGGTGGGGGAGGAGGGCCGTGGGTGACACTAGGCCAGGGCGCTTTCTGTAGTGTAGTCCCCTCCCTTAGACATGGCCCTGTGCCCCCGCCCCCCACCTCTGTAGGGTGCCAAGTACAGCTATCCATGGTCCTGCATCACCCATGTGCGCGTCTGTTGTCCCTAGACCTGTTGGCCTAGTCAGAAGTACTGAGTAGTGTACCCCAATTTCGCGGCTTAGTGCATGAGGCACCTGTGTCTGTCCTCTCCGCCAACGGTATTGACAAGGCATACACTCAACTTTGTATTATTTCTCCCCCCACCCTTATTCTTTGTCTTCTTGTGCATCAGCATCATCAGGCGGAGGAGAATTGGCGTCGGAGCACGAGGGAGCTGCAAGTCACAATGCCCCGGTGGGCACTGGAACAGACACCGAGGGCACCAGTGATCCGGAGGGCGAGGGGAGCACCACAACGGGGACCGGTGAAGACACCAGCGACACGGACACGTCCTCGTTTGGGAGCTCCCTAGCGGGGGCGGCAACATCCGGGGCCCCCGCCTCCACAGGTACAGCCGCCACCCAGCGCTCCAGCCCCGCCCTCCCAGCAGCCCCTCAGCCTTCGCTCCGTGCCCGCTCGCCCAGGAAGGCGGGCGTCTCCTTCGCCCCAGGCACCTCAGCCCCTGCCCCAGTTACCCCTGCTGCCCTCAGTGCGGAGCTCATTGACCTCGTGAGGACGCTCATTGTTGGGCAGACTACCCTTTTGAATGCCATCCAGGGGGTGGAAAGGGAGGTGCATCGGAGCAATGCCTACCTGGAGGGCATTCATTCGGGTCAGGCTGCCCATCAACGATCGTTCACTGCTCTGGCCTTAGCACTGACGGCAGCCATTGTCCCTGTCTCCAGCCTCCCTCTTCTAACTGCCTCCACCCTTTCTCTGTCTCCTGTCCCTCAGCCTATCCCATCCACACCATCAGACCAGCCTGCACACACCTCAACACCCAAGGCCAGATCATCCAGACACAAGCACCACAGGACACACAAGCATTCACCCCAGCAACACCCAGATGCAGACATTCCAACAGTCACTACCACCTCTGTGTCCCCCTCCTCCTCGTCTCCCTCCTCCCTCCCTGTGACATCTACACTCACACCTGCATGCACACCACCATCAGCCAGTGCTTCCATCACCAGCACACCCTCCACTACAGTCCTCACACGTGCAGTCACCACCCCCACTGCCATCTACACGTCCCCTGTGTCCTCTCCCACTGTGTCTGTCACCCCCTTTTCCAAGACACATAAACGCAGGCAGACACCCAAACAACAGCCAACCACCTCACGACAGCCTACGCCTCAGTCACCTGCACCCAAAGACAGCACACCTGACTCTCCTACAACCACATCCTCTTCCTCCACTTCCATCACCACTACTCCTACCCTTTACCTTGATCCTAAGAAATGTTACCTTTCTAATCTTAACCTCTTTCCCTCCCCTGACCCACCCCCTCCATCGGTTAAGAGTCCCAAGAGCACCTCAGCCACCACCAGCCCAGCCTCGAGGGTCCAAGTGGTGCATGGCTTCTGGAGTCCACCCTTTGGCGGCAGTGACACTTCACTGAGCAGCAAGGGGACATCCAGCCCACCCCCAGGCAAGAGGACACGTAAAGTGAAGGGCCGCCGTGAGAGGACTGAGACGGCTGCCCCCAAGGAGCCAACAACAGCCACTTCACCTGCCACAACAGCCAGGGGAGGCAAGGGCCCGAGAGCCCCATCTAAGGAGCGAAAGGGCAGAAGGGCGGAGAGGTCATCCATCAGGAGCGTGGAGCTGGAGGGCCCCGCAAGCCCCATCCCGCCTGCAAGGGACGACAGCAAAGGGCCCAGGACTCCGTCCCCGAAGGGGCCTGCCACTGCACATTCGGAGGGCGAGTGATCAGGGTGTCCAGCCCAGGTCTGGCTCCCTAGACTTCCTGGAAGAGGACCGCTGAAGAGGGCACCGCCGTGCAGAAGAGCACCGCTGAACAGGGCCCCGCCGTGAAGACAGGCACCGCTGAACAGGGCCCCGCCGTGAAGACAGGCACCGCTGAACAGGGCCCCGCCGTGAAGACAGGCACCGCTGAACAGGGCCCCGCCGTGATGACAGGCACCGCTGAACAGGGCCCCGCCGTGCAGAAGAGCACCGCTGAACAGGGCCCCGCCGTGAAGACAGGCACCGCTGAAGAGGGCCCCGCCGTGCAGAAGAGCACCGCTGAACAGGGCCCCGCCGTGAAGACAGGCACCGCTGAACAGGGCCCCGCCGTGAAGACAGGCACCGCTGAACAGGGCCCCGCCGTGAAGACAGGCACCGCTGAACAGGGCCCCGCCGTGAAGACAGGCACCGCTGAAGAGGGCCCCGCCGTGCAGAAGAGCACCGCTGAAGAGGGCCCCGCCGTGAAGACAGGCACCGCTGAAGAGGGCCCCGCCGTGCAGAAGAGCACCGCTGAACAGGGCCCCGCCGTGAAGACAGGCACCGCTGAACAGGGCCCCGCCGTGCAGGAGAGCACCGCTGAACAGGGCCCCGGCGTGAAGACAGGCACCGCTGAAGAGGGCCCCGCCGTGCAGAAGAGCACCGCTGAACAGGGCCCTGCCGTGAAGACAGGCACCGCTGAACAGGGCCCCGCCGTGAAGACAGGCACCGCTGAACAGGGCCCCGCTGTGAAGACAGGCACCGCTGAACAGGGCCCCGCCGTGAAGACAGGCACCGCTGAACAGGGCCCCGACGTGAAGACAGGCACCGCTGAAGAGGGCCCCGCCGTGCAGAAGAGCACCACTGAAGAGGGCCCCGCCGTGAAGACAGGCACCGCTGAAGAGGGCCCCGCCGTGCAGAAGAGCACCGCTGAAGAGGGCCCCGCCGTGAAGACAGGCACCGCTGAAGAGGGCCCCACCGTGCAGAAGAGCACCGCTGAACAGGGCCCTTCCTGTCAAGCACCGCTCCGCTGGGCCCCTCCTGTCAAGCACCGCTCCGCTGGGCCCCGCCGTCTCAAGCACCGCTCCGCTGGGCCCCGCCGTCTCAAGCACCGCTCCGCTGGGCCCCTCCTGTCAAGCACCGCTCCGCTGGGCCCTTCCTGTCAAGCACCGCTCCGCTGGGCCCCGCCGTCTCAAGCACCGCTCCGCTGGGCCCCGCCGTCTCAAGCACCGCTCCGCTGGGCCCCGCCGTCTCAAGCACCGCTCCGCTGGGCCCTTCCTGTCAAGCACTCCCCAGGATATGGCAGTGGGCATGGTGGCCCCTTCGTGGGTCTGGCGTCGTGGACTCATGTGGCTGAGGTGCCCCCCCTTCCCTTCCCCCTGAGGTGCCTGTAATTTTGTCATCAGATGCCCCTGCAGTGTTCTCTCCAAAGGACTCAGGTCTCGTGTGTGGGCTTTGCCCTTGTGTTGCTACACTTTGGCCCACGGACAAATCGTTACTACGTAAAATGTGCAGGACTGATTTCTGCAGTTGTCCACTGCTGTGTATATTGACTTTATAAATGTAAATATTCTGGCTAATTGACCAATACTTATCGGAGGCTATTTTGGACATAAATATTTATTGACAATTTTGAAATGTCATTGCATTTTTTACGGGGGTTTGGTTGGTGTCACTGTGACTTGTTGCTCTGCATTGGTGTGTACATATTGGGGGGGGGGTTGCATATGTGTGTGCCCGTAACCTTTCGTCCTCCCCCTCCCGTGTGTCGTAGGTGCTGTACTCACCGTTGACGTCTGCGCCGGAGTTCGTACTCGTGGTAGATGAGCAGGTAGACGAGAGCAGGTATGATGTTCAATTCGGGTTCCATGCTGTCCTCCGTACTCGTGGAGTGCGTAGAGGTGAGCGTTTTCACATTCGTAGTCTGTTTCCGCCGTGTTTTTATCGGCGGGGCTCCCGCCCCGGAAAAGGTGGCGGATTGGTGGGTCATGATAGTGTGGGCGGTACATTGTCTGCCGCCTGGCTGTTGGCGGTGACCGCCGCGCTGTTTGTCGGTCCCGCCGTGGTGGTCGGAGTGTTAAAGTGGCGGGCTGTGTTGGCGGTTCCCGCCAGGGTCAGAATTCCATTTTTTGGACCGCCGGCCTGTTGGCGGTTTGGCCGCCGCTTTATCACCGACCGCCAGGGTTAGAATCACCCCCTATGTCTTGAGGATCATTTGCTTTAATGCTAGTTTAGGAAGGTACAAAGGCTTGATGTGATATTAACCTACTCATATATTGCATCCATGTAAGATTCTCAGTTTATCCTAACAGACCATGGTTGTTAGCAATCTAAACAGCACCATGCTTCAATGAGGCCCATGGAAGAACAAAAAGGCCCATGTAGTGGGCTTTGGGGGTCCTAAATGCCAGGTTTAGGTGCCTGGACAAGACCGGTAGAGCTTTTTTCTACTCACCTGATAAGGTGTACCAAATCACAGCTGCCTGCTGCATGTTGCACATCACTCTACATCCCAATCAGCACAGAAATTGGAGAACGTGAAGAGCTACTGGGTGAGGATAATGAAATGTCAAATGAAGATGACAGTGATGAAGAAGAAGGAACTAACCTATGTCAAGATGTTATTGACCAATTCTTCACCTGAGTGTAAGTGTACCTTTACATATTGTAACATCCAATGTCAGAACAGCTTGTCACAGAGTGGAAATATCAGTCTTTGATGGTAACTTGGAGGAATTGTCATTTCAGGAAAGTCCAAGCCAAAGATATTTATGGGTCAGAGTTTCCCTACATTGACTGCTGTGCTCATTGACTTAGATTAACTTTACTTACACTAAGTATATGTGTTCTCCTCACTTATCAGTTGCGTCAAATTGGATATGTGAAATCACTAATTTTCCCTTGTTAATCTGTTTCAGGGTCCTTTACCATGTCATCTTCATTTGGACATTTCAGAGTTGTGATATTTTCAGCATTATGCTGCTGTTGGAAAGCACAAAGTGACATGTGTTGATCCTGATACAGACACACACTTGGGATAGACATATCTTGTCCAGAGACAACTTCTACTGTGATTGAATGGAAGTTTTTGAGATTGTATTAGACTGGTTTCTGTGGGATGTTGCCATCAAGGCAATATGTGCTCTTTAACTTGCTCTAATCACATGTGTATATCAGGCCATAGCATACTGGTCTCCCTTCCCTTTGGCTAAATCTTAAATTTGTGTTCAGTGTAGGGAGATGTTGATGTGTCTCCTCATAGTTGAAAGGACTTATGGGCATCTTTATGAAAAGATTCTCTGTACCTCATGCAGCACCACTTTTTTTGCTCCTCTTAGCGCCCCCTAAAGTCACCATGTGTGACTCATGTTTAATATATGGCGCACCATGGCAGTAGCTAGGGAACGCTAGTTTGGCACTTTATAGGATTAGCATAAAAAATGTTGATGCTAATCCTGCATAGCACCCAGAGGCCCCTTGTAACCAATGGGAGCCTTCTTTTGATGCCTGCTCAGAGTAGGCATTAAAGGTGCTGAAATAAATGACGCAAAGAAATCTCGTAGATTTCTTTGCACTATTTTTTCACCCCCAGGGGGGAATGGCTGTCACGGGCATTGCTGTATAGTTATTTTACCCATGTTTTAGACACATTGGTTTTAAGCTAACTAGGCCTGCTGCTGTGCACTTTATCCCTGTTACGTTCTATTCAGCATTGCTTTATTTTTCTAGAAATAGAAATATCTGCGGTGCTGTTTTATTTTTATTATCTCATTGTACTTTCGTCTAGGAAAGCATTACATTCTTTGCAGGACATTTATTTCACTCTGTGCTTTCTCCAAGGCTGTAGTCAGATATGTTTGTCAACAAATATGGTATGCTGTGTCTCCAGTATTCGCGGAAAACACACACTCATACATGGGGATCTTTATTAGAATGTCAGCTGTTTTATTATAAAAACACCCCTTTGTCCCAGACATGTTAGAGGGAGATTCTAGCCAGATGACCACAACTGTATGCTGATTGCTTCACTACAGCTACCTGCCTAGACAGCAGGACCCCTGATATACATGGGGATGGTGTCTCTCTAGGCCACAGGATTCTTACTCCATGTATGAGGGGGATGGTGTGCTGACAGGGGGGAAACCCGAAGGGCAGGTTAGGCTTTTATAGCTGTGCTCAGACGTAGGGGGTCATTACAACCCTGGCGGACGGTGTTAAGGGTGCGGTAATACCGCAAACAGGCCGGTGGACAAAAAAAGGGAATCATGACCCTGGTGGAAACAGCCAACAAAGACAGCCACTTTAACACACCGCCCGCCACGGCAGTACAGACAAGCAGCGCGGCAGTCACCGCCAACAGACAGGCGGAAGACAATGTACCGCCCATAGTATCACAACCGGCCAATCTGCCACCTTTTCCGGGGCGGATTCACCGTGGATAAAAACACGGCGGAAACAGTTACTGCAATGGGAAAACGCTCACCTGAACACATCCCACGAGGAAGGAGGACTCCATGGAGCCGGAATTACAAATCCTACCGCCCCTTGTATTCCTACTCATCTACGAAGAGCAACGCCGGCGCCGGCGAAGACAATGGTGAGTACTGCACCTACGACAGAGGGAAGGGAGGAGGCAAAAGTTAGGGGGACACACACGAAACACCCCCACCCTCGCATATTACAACACACACACCAATGCATTCACAAAAATCACAGTAACAACCCACAACCCCCCCTGGAAGAATGCAAAGACAAAACAAAATCAGTTCAAACATTGTAATGTATCAATATACATGTCTCAAAAATATACAGATATATTATAAAATCATTCAAAAGTATATACATTACGAGAAGTAGTGCAGATATGCACATATCAATGTCTGTGCACCACTAGTCCAAAAATGCATGGGCGAGGCCCACAAAAGATACCTGTCCACAAACGGAGAGAACACTGCCGGGGCATCAGATAGAAATACTACAGGCACCTCAGGGGAAAGGGAAGGGGGGGCACCTCAGCCGGATGAGTGCAAAGCCAGATCCACGACGGGGCTCCATGCCCATTGATGTATCCTGGGGAGTGCAAAGCCACAGTCTCTCAAGTCTCTACAGTGGGTGGTTTGCCCACTGTACCATCCTTGGGAGTGCAAAGCCACAGTCTCTCAAGTCTCTACAGTGGGTGGTTTGCCCACTGGACCATCCTGGGGAGTGCAAAGCCACAGTCTCTCAAGTCTCTACAGTGGGTGGGTTGCCCACTGTACCATCCTGGGGAGTGCAAAGCCACAGTCTCTCTAGTCTCTAAAGTGGGTGGTTTGCCCACTGGACCATCCTGGGGAGTGCAAAGCCACAGTCTCTCAATTCTCTACAGTGGGTGGGTTGCCCACTGTACTATTCTGGGGAGTGCAAAGCCACAGTCTCTCAAGTCTCTACAGTGGGTGGGTTGCCCACTGGACCATCCTGGGGAGTGCAAAGCCACATTCTCTCAAGTCTCTACAGTGGGTGGGTTGCCCACTGTACCATCCTGGGGAGTGCAAAGCCACAGTCTCTCAAGTCTCTACAGTGGGTGGGTTGCCCACTGGACCATCCTGGGGATTGCAAAGCCACAGTTTCGCAAGTAGATAACAGCCTCCACTGGTTCTGGAGGGGGACTGGTGCCCAGACTGGATTAGTCTCCCCGTGACAGTTCCTGTCCCGTCACTGTCCCAGCTGCACATGGGATAACGATGCTTGATGTGGCGGCCTTTTCATTCTTCCCCGGTGCATGCCCTGTTCAGCGGTGCTTTGCCATGGCGGTCTCTGGACTGTTCAGCGGTGCTTTGCCATGGCGGTTCTGGACTGTTCAGTGGTGCTTTGCCATGGCGGTTCTGGACTGTTCAGCGGTGCTTTGCCATGGCGGTTCTGGACTATTCAGCGGTGCTTTGCCATGGCGGTTCTGGACTGTTTAGCAGTGTTTTGCCATGGCGGTTCTGGACTGTTCAGCAGTGCTTTTCCATGGCGGTTCTGGACTGTTCAGCGGTGCTTTGCCATGGCGGTTCTGGACTGGGCATTGGTGTGTGGCATGACGTTCTCTGGACTGGGCATTGGTGTGTGGCATGATGTTCTCTGGACTGGGCATTGGTATGTGGCATGATGTTCCCTCATTGCCCAGCGGGGCTGTGGCAGCCGGGGCCCTCCTGGGCACTGACTCCGGCGGTGGCGGTGGTCTCCTGACCACTGACGATACTTGGGCCCTCCTGGGCACTGACTCCGGCGGTGGCGGTGGTCTCCTGACCAGTGACGATACTTGGGCCCTCCTGGGCAATGACTCTGGTGGTGGTCTCCTGACCAGTGACGATACTTGGGCCCTCCTGGGCACTGACTCTGGCGGTGGCGGTGGTCTCCGGACCAGTGACGATACTTGGGCCCTCCTGGGCAATGACTCTGGCGGTGGTCTCCTGACCAGTGACGATACTTGGACCCTCCTGGGCACTGACTCTGGCGGTGGCGGTGGTCTCCGGACCAGTGACGATACTTGGGCCCTCCTGGGCAATGACTCTGGCGGTGGTCTCCGGACCAGTGACGATACTTGGGCCCTCCTGGGCAATGACTCTGGCGGTGGTCTCCGGACCAGTGACGATACTTGGGCCCTTCTGGGCACTGACTCTGGCGGTGGTCTCCTGACCAGTGACGATACTTGGGCCCTCCTGGGCAATAACTCTGGCGGTGGTCTCCTGACCAGTGACGATACTTGGGCCCTCCTGTGCACTGACTCTGGCGGTGGCGGTGGTCTCTGGACCAGTGACGATACTTGGGCATTCCTGGGCAATGACTCTGGCGGTGGTCTCCGGACCAGTGACGATACTTGAGCCCTCCTGGGCAATGACTCTGGCGGTGGTCTCCGGACCAGTCACGACAGTGCTGGCGGTGGCGTCCCGACCGCTGGGAAGGATGCCGCCCTTCTCCGCCGTGATGCTCACACCAGGCTGTGCAGACTTCCTCTGGCCCTTCCCCACCTTTGGAGGAGTCACAGCTGACTCTGCAATCCCCCCTGGGACCCCTGTGAGTTGTTTTGCCTCCAGGAGTCTTCACAGGGTCCCGTCGGCCACTTTCCAATTTCAGAGCCTTTATAGGGGGTGGGCTGCCAGTGCCTTGGCTCTGGGTTACACTGCCTGCCTTGTTGGCCTGTGCACTCCACACACCTTGAACAGGCACCACTGGTACTGGAGGCTTTTTGGCTGAGGCGCTACAACAGGACTGATGAATTGTAGGGGGGGGTTGGGGGCAAAAAGGTCAACTTTGCAGAGGGACAGTTTCTGACAAACACTGGGATGGGTAGTTGGAGGGGGTCTGGGAGTGGAGGAAGAGGAGGTGGTTGTAGGAGGTGTCACTTTAGGTGTTTTGGGTGCAGGTGCAGGTACTGGAGGCTGTCGTGAGGTGGGTGGATGTTGGGTGTGTGGGTGTCCGCGTTTGTGTACTTTGGGTGGGGGCGTCACAGACACACTGGGAGAGGACACGGGACGTGTAAATGGGAGTGGAGGTGGTGAGGGCAGGTGAGCGGGGTGTGGTGCTGGGTGTTCTGGTGCAACTCCTGGTGCCTGTAGATGCAGTGCATGCAGGTGAGAGTGTAGATGAGACTGGGAGGGAGGAGGGAGACGACGACGAGGGGGACACAGTGGAGGCAGTGGACGTTGCTGTGTCTGCATGTGGGTGATGCTTGTGTGTGTGCCTGAGGGTTGTGTGGTGCCTATGTTTGCCAGAGCTTCCCTTGAGTGTTGACGTGTGTGCATGCTGGTCTGTAGATGTGCTTGGGATGGGCTGGGGTACAGGGGATTGGGTCTGGGTGGAGGAGGTTGGAGGGGGGAGGCTAGACACAGGGACAATGGCTGCCATTAGTGCTGAGGCCAGAGATTGCAGGGTTCGCTGGAGGACAGCCTGACCAGAATGAATGCCCTCCAGGAATGCATTACCGTGTTGCAACTCCCTTTCTACACCCTGGATGGCATTTACAATGGTAGACTGCCCAACAGTGAGCGACCTGAGAAGGTCAATGGCCTCCTCACTGAGGGCACCAGGGGTGACTGGGACAGGGCCTGAGGTTCCTGGGGCAAAGGTGATGCCCACCCTCCTGGGTGAGCGGGCACGGGGCGAATGCTGAGGGGCTGCTTGGAGGGTGGTGCTGGTAGGGGAGGTGGCGGCTGTACCTGTAGAAGTGGGGCGCACAGATGGTGCCGCCACCACAAGGGAGCTCCCATCGGCGGACGAGTCTGTGTCGCTGGTTGGTGATCCGGTGGCCGACGTGAAGCTCCCGTCGCCCTCCGTCCCACTGGTGCATTCTGAGTCCGTGGTGTGGCCCTCCATGGCCATGTGGGATGCAGCTCCCTCGTGCTCCGGTGCCACTGTACCTCCGCCTGATGATGCTGATGCACAAAAGAACAGGGAAAGCACAAAAAGGGGGGGGGGGAGACAGAAGAAAGACAGGTTGAGTGCATTGCATACCGCTACCGTTGGCGGACAATACAGACACAGCAGTCCCCTGCACTACGCCGTGCTCCTGGCCTCTGCAGATGCAATTTCTGGGATCTGGCCTACATGGCTATGGTGGACATCTGCACACATGGATGCCACAGGGGCATCTATACCTGTACTTGGCACTCTACTGCAGTGGGGTACAGTGCCACATGGCCTGCATTACGGAGGGGCCTAGTCTACGTATTTCTGCCTTGCCTAGGTCCACCCACAGGCCTCCTCCCCCACCCTGACCCCTCCACTGCACGCAAAGTCCGCAGAATGAGAGAGTACTCACCCCCTTGTGTCTGCTGTGATGCCCTCAAGCACCCATCCAACTCAGGGTAGGCCACTGCCAGGATCCGGAACATCAGGGGGGTCATGGGGCGACGGGCACCCCTCCCACGTTGGGAGGCCATCCCCAGCTGAGCCTCCACCGTCTTCTTGCTCCAGCGGCGAATTTCCTCCCATCTTTTCCGGCAGTGGGTGCCCCGTCTCTGGTGGGCCCCCAGGGTCCGGACGTCCTTGGCGATGGCACGCCACATGTCCTTCTTCTGGTGGGCGCTGACCTACATGACATGCACAAGGGGAGAAGCGAAGTCATTACCAACTGCACCGTCGATGTGAGTGGCCCCCCTTCCCTACCCTAGCCATGTGACACATTCATTCACATGCATTCATGTTCCATGAACTCTACCCCCTTCCCTATTACAACCAGCCCTCTCCACCCAGGCCTAGCCCAAACAACGTGCTACCTGTGTACTAACCTGTTGGTCTGGAGGACCGTAGAGTAGCGTGTGCTGGGGGAGGACCCCGTCTACCAGTTTCTCCAACTCCTGAGCAGTGAAGGCAGTGGCCCTTTCCCCAGACGCAGCAGCCATCGTCGCTTCCAGACCGAGGTCACAGCAGCACTTGCAGTGTAGGTCCTCTCCTGTCGAAGATCAGGTATCTAGTGATTGAACAGATAGAAAATGGCAGTGACGTCCGCGGCGGTGACGTCCGCGGCGGTGCGTATCATCCCCGCCGGCGCACTTGTTCATTGGCTCCTGGGACCCATAGGGTCCAATGTTAACCAATGCAGCAATGCGCCGCGGTCTACAACCGCCTACCGCAACAGTGTGCAACAGCAATGCAGTTACCCCACAATCCCATTGTCCCAGTTTAGAGGTCAGGCAGCCGCCATTTCAGGGGCCCACATGGCTCCATTTACCTCTGCGTCACACATAGCTAGGCCTACACTCAACACACATACAGGAAGGGTTTTGTGTTTGGTGTCGTCTTCTGTGTAACTGTGGGTAAATACCTTGAAAATACCTTCCTAGGTGCCATCAGCTGGGACATTTGAGAAGATGGTGGAATCCTCCAGTGTACCGACCGCTGGTGGACCTGTTGACAACGGAGGAGTGACATTTAATTGTCACCTACAGGTTTGACCGTGCCACAATCCAGGAACTATGTACCCAGTTGGAGCCAGACCTGATGTCACCAATCCGCCATCCCACTGGAATCCCCCCTGACGTGCAGGTGCTGTCAGTGCTCCATTTCCTTGCAAGTGGGTCTTTTCAGACAACAGTGGCCATGGCATCAGGGATGTCCCAGCCTATGTTTTTCAACGTGCTGTCCAGAGTGTTGTCTGCCCTCCTGAAACACGTAAGGAGATACATCATTTTCCCTGAGGTGGAAGATTTGGCTACAGTTAAAGGTGACTTCTATGCCATTGGACATATCCCCAACATCATAGGTGCTATTGATGGGACCCATGTAGCTCTGGTCCCCCCCCCACAGGAGTGAACAGGTGTACAGGAACAGGAAGAGTTATCATTCGATGAATGTACAGATGGTATGTTTGGCTGACCAGTACATCTCCCAGGTTAATGCTATGTTCCCTGGCTCAGTGCATGACGCCTACATCCTGCAGAATAGCAGCATCCCTGATATGATGGGTCAACTCCAGAGGCACCGGGTGTGGCTATTAGGAGACTCTGGTTACCCTAACCTGTCCTGGATATTGACCCCAGTGAGGAATCCCAGGACCAGGGCAGAGGAAAGTTACAATGAGGCCCATGGGCGGACTAGGAGGGTGATTGAATGCACCTTCGGCCTCCTTAAGGCCAGGTTCAGGTGCCTCCACATGACAGGTGGTTCCCTATTCTACTCACCGAAGAAGGTGTGCCAGATCATCCTCGCCTGCTCGATGCTTCACAATCTTGCTTTGTGACGCCAGGTGCCTTTTCTGCAGGAGGATGGTCCAGATGACGGTGTTGTGGCAGCTGTGGAGCCTGTGGAGCCTGTGGAGCCTGTGGACAGTGATGAGGAGGAAGCTGAGGAAGAAGACAACGACAACAGGGAGTCAGTCATACAGCAATATTTCCAGTGACACACAGGAGAGAACATTTTCATTTTTACCATTAAATTCACTGTCACACGTCTTCCTCTATCCTGTGTGTAATTTAATGGGATTATTTGGTAACTGAGTTGTTCCTTTCCATTACGGTTTCACAGGTGTGGTTACCAACGTGTGTCATCTGCATGCATCCTTCAAGGACTTGTGATGTGTGACATAGGTATGTTGCCTTTGCAACTAGAAGCGCATTTTGACACTGTCATTGATAATACATTTTACCAAATCATAGACTGACTCCAGATTGTTTTGTGGTTCAAGGGTGTTTATTTAAGTGCTCAAAAATGGAGGGGGGTTGTAAAATGAGGATGGGTGATGGTGGAGGAATGTCCATGGAAGAGTCCAGTCTATTAGTCTCACAGGTGCACTGCCCATATGGGCATACGAAGTGGAGCTGGGGCAGTATAAGTATGGACAGGGTAACAAAGTGGGACAGTGGGGGGACAATCAGGGTGGTCTCATTTCCTGGCGGGGGTCTTGCCATCTTGCTCTGTCCTGTTCCTGGATCTCAGGGACCGCTTGCGTGGTGGTTGTCCGTCTGCAGGGGGTGGGGTGCTGGTGTGGTGGTCCTGTGGCGGGTCGTCCTGTCCACTAGCGCCGGTGGAGGTGGTGGGCAGTTCATCGTCCATGCTAGTGTCAGGGGCCCTTGGAGTGCCACGGTGTCCCTCATGGTCTGCTGTATGTCCTTCAGCACCCCTACGATGGTGCCCAAGGCGGAGCTGATGGTCCTGAGCTCCTCCCTGAACCCCAAATACTGTTCCTCTTGCAGGCGTGGGGCTCCTGAAACTTGACCAGGACCGTCGCCATTGTCTCCTGGGAGTGGTGGTATGCTCCCATGATGGAGGATAGGGCCTCGTGGAGAGTGGGTTCCCTTGGCCTGTCCGCACCCTGTCGCACAGCAGCCCACCCAGTTCCCCTGTGTTCCTGTGCCTCCGCCCCCTGGACCTTGTGCCCACTACCACTTCCCCCAGGTCCCTGTTGTTGTTGGGGGGTGGGTTTTCCTGGGTTCCCTGTAGTGGTGGACACACAGCTGATTGACCTGTCCTGGGTACGGAGGTTTGGGCCCGCTGGGTGGGTGCTGTACTGGTGTTACCAGAGGGTGGAAGGTCAGTGTTGGGCTGTGCCTGTGCAAGGGAAACCAACTGTCCCGAGGCCCACGATGGTCCGGGCTGGTCATCAGGCTCCAGTAGGGCAGAGCTTCTATCGTCACTGTGGGCCTCTTCTGTGGGTGGAGTGGAGATGTCTGGACCCTCCGGGGTGGTGACGGTCCTTCGTGATCCTGCAGGGGCATAAGAGCATGATTATTGCATGTGTGTGTGTGATTGTGTGCAATGGGTGGGTGTGCGTGTACCCCAGTGCAAGCATTCCTGTGTGGGGGCTTGTGTGATGATGGTTAGGGGGTTGTTCTGGGTATGTGCAGTGGGCATGCTTTCGTGATGGGTGTCCATGCTTAGTTGTGTCATGCAGGGCTTGGTGTTGGGATGGGTGGTTTGTGTTATTAGTACATTAGTGAGGAGTTGGAGTGATAGGGGAGGGGGTGAGGGTGGGGTTGTGTGATAGCATGCAGGTAGGGTGGGTGATATGATATTTAAGATTTGACTTACCAGTGTCCATTCCTCCACCGACTACTCCGAGGCCCTCAGGATGCATGATGGTCAAGACTTGCTCCTCCCATGTTGTTAGTTGTGGGGGAGGAGGTGGGGGTCCGCCGCCAGTCTGCTGAACCGCGATGTTGTGCCTGGAGACCGTTGAACGCACCTTCCCCCGTAGGTCGTTCCACCTCTTCCTGATGTCCTCCCGATTTCTTGGGTGCTGTTCCACAGCATTGACCCTGACGACTATTCTGCGCCATAGCTCCATCTTCCTGGCTATGGATTTGTGCTGCATCTGTGAGCCAAATAGCTGTGGCTCTACCCGTTCGATTTCCTCCACGATGACCCTGAGCTCCTCCTCGGAAAAGCGGGGGTGTCTTTGGCGTGACATGGGGTGGTGTGGGTGATGTGTGGGGTGGTGTATGTGGTGATGAGTGTGGTGATGTGTAGTGCTGTGTGGTATTTTGTGCGTGGATGTTGTGTGGGTGATGGTGTTGTGTGCCTCTGTGTGGTGGGATTGTCTAATCTGTGCTGTCTCTCTGGCCTTCGTCTCTGATTTTTGTTCGTAGGGGTTTGTGGGTGATGTGGGTGTGTGTTTTATATTGTGTTGGGTGTGTGGGAGTGTTGTTTGTATGTGTATCAAGTGTGTGTATTTCGAATTGTCCAATGTGGTGGTGTTTTGGAAATGTGTGTGTATTTTGAGCGCAGCGGTGTGTACCGCCAATGGAATACCGCGGTTGAAAGACCGCCGCATGGATTCATGGGTCGTAATAGCATGGGCGTGTTTCTGTTGGCGTGGAGGTGGAGGATTTGTTTTCGCCAGTTTAACACTGACCTTTGGTGTGGCGGACTTGTGTGGGTGTCTGAATTTCGGCGGATTCCGAGATGTGGGTCATAATAGCTGTGGCGGAATTCCGCTGCCGCGGCGGTGTATTGGTGGTCTTCTGCACGGCGGTAAGCGGCTTTTACCGCCAATGTTGTAATGACCCCCATAGTGTGTGTAGGAGAAATATATGCCTCACTCCTAGTGATAGTATGGTAGGATTATTCTGGTGTTTTACTCTGTTAATAACCTGTTTGCTTTTAATATGTTTAATCATCCTAGTTATTGCAATACACGCCTTTTGATGTAGTTACTTCAATAAATTCCTATTGAACTATATTCTGCTTCTGTTGTCTTTGCCTGCATGAGACTTTTTTGGTAACTGAGAGAAAGGGATGGGATGGGATATGATCAACCACGATTCCCCTGAGGAGTCATCTTGTCATGAGCCCAGTTGCCACAGTCATCTCGGCTTGAGATAAGGCGCTGCTAGTTAGCTGGAGAACCCGATTCGGCCGACAGGCGTCATGTGGTGTGGAATTCTAATTAGTAGCCACAATCCATGTGATCCTGTTTTTCCAAATCCAGTAGCCTCATTAGCATAATGCGCCTCTTTGTAAATATGGCGCAGCATTTTTGGCCATCTAACGCCACATTAGCGTAAAAAATTATGCTAATGTGTCATTAGAATGACGCTAGGCCCTCTTAAGTCTGAGCCTTTGTTTTAAGCACACTACTGAATGGTGGTTGTGACATTACACCAGATACTGCCACTGTGTCCTATAATGATCATGTGGCCTCAAACTGTGTTACTGCCATGATGTAGAATGTTGGTGTTATTCATGTAGGATTCCTATTGTGAGGCCAGGAAATATGGCTTCAACTGTGGTCATGCATCAGTGATAGTTATCCTATTTAATTTAATCCCATGCAATATTCTGTTTCTTCCTTTGTGTGAAGGTTGTGGAGTGCCCATCTCTAAATGACACAGACTATTGGGGTTATGCATGGTTTGTGAAACTCAACTCTGATTTCATCAAAGACGTGTTACCTTCAAATGTACGAAACCAAGACATTGGGATTGGGATTTGTTTTGTTTTGTTTTAATGAAATAGGTAACACATTACTTCTTTGTCACATCTCATTTTCAATAGATTTGACAAAATGACAGTCAAAGACAGACATAAAAATGAAAAAACACAATAAATTCAACAACAGTCTTGGAGTTTGTCATTAAAATGTATTTACATGACACAAAGGAACTGAAAAGTGTTTCAAATAATACAACAATGAACAAAACAAAAAAATGGTCTATCGTTATGGATGAAAGTAGTAGTATTATAAATGTTTATTTGACTTTATAAAAACCATAAAAGCACATGAATAAAACATATAACATTAAATACATGTTTCAAGGATAAATTATGAATAAAGGCTAAAAAGTAGAGAAGCCACAATGCATTAAAGACTTCCCATAGTTAAATAACCTTTTTAGAAGCCCATATCTTCAATATTGCACATTACAGACTATATAAGACTTAAATCATATACAATCAATACCTAATAAGTGTCACAATAAATAAAAAGAAGCTCAGGTACAAACAGGAGTTTTACAACCCATTACATTTGTTACAATGCCCTAAACAACTTCTTTAGATGCATCCGTGTCAGCAGTGGACTGGAGTATGACTTCAGTGCACTGACACATACTTGCATGTAACTCTCCATGCATTTAACAAATATCTAGATTAAGCAAAGAGGAGCCAAACAGTAGTATAACTTCTGAGGAATCAGGTGATAGATCTCAACTTTCTTGATGTCAGTGCTCGGCAAATCGGTAGTAGCCTGGATCTCCTATTCTCAGCGTAGCAAGAGCAAAAAAATAAACAATGCTCTTCTGTTTCTCAACAGTCTTGACAGAACGGACATGAGGGGGAAATATTTAAGCCATTCCATCTACAGCAGAAGCTGTTGAGTAGCAGGATACCATATCTAAATTGAAAATACAGAGACTTGGTTTGATGAGATTCAATCCAGCTTATGAAATCCTCATAATGCAAATTGTCTTTAAAATATAAGAACCTACTTGTCAAGTCTCCTATGCTACCCTGATTCAGCCATGAATCACGTATATGAATACCTACCTATATGTATATGAATACGTACCTTTTATTATGGGATGGTAAAGAGTTTTTATTTATTGTATTAGGGTTGGTCCTCAGCTCACTCCTATTAAGAGTAGTTAACCATGTTTTAACATGTTTCAATCAAGGAAAACTATCTTTACGATTACGTGCCACTATTGCAGACAATTATTCCCTCAAGTAGAGTGGGGATCTATTATGCTAGACTCGCATCCAGCACGCTAGGGGTCTGAATGCTGCTACTTGAGCTATGTTTTGCAGGCCAAGATCCAGGAGCATCGGGGTTAAGGGTGCATTTTGGGTTAGGCCCAGGACTGAAATCATAAATACGTTCTCAGCTTTTTCCAATCCTCCTTAGTTATGTCCACCCCATAAGCCTGCACTGTGAAGTGCAGCGCTAACCTATATTGCCTCACATATGTCAATAACAGGGGAACTGGCCAGAACATGCATGTTTTCAAATTCCTTAGTAACGCGAAGCTAATGTGCTGAAGGATAAGCTGGCTTTGGTAATGTGTGGGGTCCAAGCTACTGTGTTACAGAGCCTTACCCCTAAATAGTTACATTATTTGACTTGTTCTAAATATATTTCACCTGGCTTAACCATACCACTAAATGACTTGTGGGGACTGAATGCCATAAACTTTGTTTTATTAACATTGATCTCTAACCCAAGTTTATTACAATGCTCTGCCCCAACCATGAATCCAGGATCTGTGCTCCTTTTAAAATAGCATTAATGGTGGTGGATGAAAGTAGAAAAAAAAGGATTGGAGTCCAATGTAAAAAATACAGCTAACCTCAAAGAAGGTAAATGTGTCCCTGAAATAATCCACAGAGTGAATGCTAGACACACACTGGAGAAAATTAGGATCTGTGTCTCTTGGAGGTGGTGGTGGAGGTCTTGCCATCCTCTACTGGTCATCCGGATGGCCATCCCCTCCAGGGAGGGGAGGAATAGGTGCCGGAACTGAGGTGGGAGGAGCAGGCTCCTCATGTTGCAGGGCCTTCTTGTCCGTGGCTGGCAGTGGTGTACTTGGCCCAGATGTAGAAGGACCATAGAAAGGGGCAGATGGAATGGGAAAAATCTTTCACATGTGGTGATAGTTATTGAAAAGCACCCCAGTCAGAAAGCTCATTTTGTCATTATAGTTGTGGATTTGCAACATGAGTCCCCACTTCACCTTCTTAATCTTCCAGAACCCACTTACAACCTGGTCCCTCACATCTTCTGACTCTTGTATTGCTCCCAAGACTCTGTCAATGGTGGTCAAGCTGACAATGAAGCCAGTGTCCTCACTTTGCTGACCCACAGATTCTCTCCCCTGGCACCCACCCCTACTACACGGTACCCTAGAGGTAGTGTGCCCTATTACACTGCATCCTGGCATAACTGGAGGCAGGGCTGGTGTTGTCTCAAGCTCAGCCAGGACTGGGGGGCACAAGATTGGTGCAATTTTTTTCTCTACCCAGGAAGTGGAGGTATCCATAGGCTGAGATGTGATTTCAATTGGGGTGGGATGTGTAGGTGTGGGCTGAGCGTGACGCATTGGATTTGTTTGCCCAGACAGACCAGATGGACCAGGTTGCTCCCGATCATCCAGGCTTGCAGGAGTAGAGTCTTCACTGAGGGCATTATCCTGGCCTGGAGTGGTGGTATCTTGAGTAGTAGACAGTGGTCTACTGGCCCTGGGTATTGGATCTGAAAAGAATGCAGACAATATCAAATAAAGGGGGTCATTCTGACCCTGGCGGTCGGTGACCGCCAGGGTCACCGACCACGGGAGCACCGCCAACAGGCTGGCGGTGCTCCCAAGTGCATTCTGACCGCAGCGGTTCCGCCGCGGTCAGATGCGGGAAACCGGCGGTCTCCCGCCGGTTTCCCGCTGCCCTTCAGAATCCTCCATGGCGGCGGAGCGCGCTCCGCCGCCATGGGGATTCTGACACCCCCTCCCGCGATCCTGTTCCTGGCGGGTCTCCCGCCAGGAACAGGATGGCGGGAGGGGGTGCCGCGGGGCCCCCGTAAGAGGGCCCCACGAAGTATTTCAGTGTCTGCAATGCAGACACTGAAATACGCGACGGGTGCAACAGCACCCGTCGCACCTTCCCACTCCGCCGGCTCAATTCTGAGCCGGCGTCCTCGTGGGAAGGTGATTTGCCCTGGGCTGGCGGGCGGCCTTTTGGCGGCCGCCCGCCAGCCCAGGGCAAATCCCAAAATACCCTCTGCGGTCTTGCGACCGCGGAGCGGTATTTTGGTGGGGGAACATTGGCGGGCGGCCTCCGCCGCCCGCCAATGTTAGAATGACCCCCATAATCTTGTTTGTACTTCAAATGTGTCTTTAGCTACACGTGGGCCAACCAAAACAAGTAAAATCACACTGATTGGATGATTATGCCTTTGCGTGATTTTCATTGATTTACACACATGAAAACTCCAGTGATGATGTTGTAGAGATGTCCTGACATACACACTGTTATTTCTGAAGTGTGCATTTAACTTTCCAAGGCATTGAACCCAGCACAGCAGTGGGTAGATTAGAGCACTAAACCATTCCAAACCCTAGCAGGCTAAAACACATTAAATAAACTGAAGTTCAACTTAATAGAACTATTGGCATTAATCATCATATGGGCAGTGCAAAGTAAATTGTGTGTGTATTCTTCTTATGTTCAGCATGCCAAATCACATGGTAGGAAATCTTGGATTTAACAGACTTTGAATTATGTGAGTAATTACATCAATTTAATGTAGCTATGGAAAGGTGTCAACATGCATGGCAAATACAACTGACATTTTAATACGTATCATGCCATGGTGACTGTCAAATACACAAGTTTTGTAGATGTGTGCACATATGGAAGTAAAGGAAGGTAGAGCAACATTACATTGCACTATTGTTTTCCAGATATGAAAACAGGACATGGTAGTTGTAGTTATTTGTTAACATGATAGACAATAGTTTTTGAAACGTGAGTTACACATGTCTATTCCAATAACTATATTTGAAATGAACAAACAGTTACAACATGAACAAACAAATGGGTATGATGTGAATAGGGGAAAATACCACTTACATGCACGATACCATTTGCAACTGGATGGAGTTTTGGACCTATTTATTTGAGAACCTCAACAAATATTGATAGAAAGCAAGGGACTAGGCAAATCAAATGCAAGGGGTGATTCATAGGGAACAACATACAATATGACTAAATGTATTGTATATTGTTAAAAAGAGAGACACAACCATGATCCCAGTAATTGGGGTAAAACAAGATATTTTGTGGACTCAAGTTTAGATATATCTGTTTTGATCAGAGTGTTGACCTATTCTAAACAGCTAACTTAAGGACAGAACTCCATTTGTGATTGTTCAGACATTGCTAAGTGCATACAGTTAAGCCTTCAGGATTTAGGATCTGAAAGACCATCTCCTCCCAGGGAAAGAGTGGTTGGTGGGGGTCTGGGAGAACCACTACCAGTTCTCTGGGCCTCCAGGTCATGCTTGGAGGCCAGAGAACACACTGGGGGTTATTACAACTTTGGAGGAGGTGTTAATCCATCCCAAAAGTGACGGTAAAGTGACGGATATACCACCAGCCGTATTACGAGTCCATTATATCCTATGGAACTCGTAATACGGCTGGTGGTATATCCGTCACTTTACCTTCACTTTTGGGATGGATTAACACCTCCTCCAAAGTTGTAATAACCCCCACTGTCCCCTGATAGTTATTCTACATCTTCTTAATTTCCTTCTGCGTGCACAGATTGTTAGATACAGCATTCGCTCTGTCCACTATTCAGGTCCTCATTTGCCTTTTCTGAGATATGGTTGTATTCTGTATTTGTGCTCCAAGCAATTGTGGCTCTACTCTAAAATTACATCTACGGTGACAGACAACTCACCCTCTGTGAAATGTGAATTTCTTCTCCCTGCCATTGTGCTTAATTGTGAAAAAAACTAGTGCCCAAAAGATGATGGATAATTAAAGTAATAGTAACAAAATCACAGAGGGAGAGAAACTCAGAAAAATAAACCTGTCTCCTTTGTGGCAATTGGTCTGCTGCTGGGTGATGACAAATGATCATGGTCTGAAATGGAGTGTGTTTTATAGTGTGGTTTGCTGGTGTTCACAATTGTCCGATATGCAACAGGTGTGGGCTGCTGGTATCCAAACAATAGCCACAGGCATACTACTATTCTGAATGGGTTCCTCAAAGGACTCCCGCCATCATGGGACTGGCGCTCATACACCACTTGCACCACTGTGTTATCTAAATAGGATCGACAGAATCCCGTGGTCAAGACATTGATGAAGTGCTAATCGTCAGCATTGGAGTATGCTGCCTTGGCTGACTGATGCAGCTGGTGAGACGGAGTATACTCCTTCGACGTAGGTGGCGGTTGCTCCACCATGGATCTAAATTGGGTGAGTGGCCCACCGTCAGCTCGATGGAGTTCCCTGGGATCTCCACCATGGCAGATTGGCATTAAGATCGTCAAGATCAAAATCAGGCCCTAAGTTAGGCTAAAGCTTGTTATTGTATCTTGTTTTAGTATATTGTTTTAGAGTACTGTATGTTAGGTAAATTACACTATTACTGTAGTCCTTATTGTCAAATATAATGTTTATTTGTATTTTTTGTGTATTCTAAGTCTTAAAATGTACTTTAATGCTATGTTAACAATAGGACTGTCAGTGTTTTTACATTTCAACCAGCATATTTTTCTATTATTTGCTTATGTTTCAGTATTCTGAGAACATTTATTTTATTTCACATGTTTTAGAATTTGAATGATTTTTCTTGAGTATTGGGATCACATTGGAAATTCAATTTTGATTAGTTTGTGATTCTAAATTTGTATTCATCATTTCACTGACCAGGATTTCAGATATGAAATTGTAAGTTATACTTTATTTATTTATGTTATTATGTGGGCAACATTATTCTCATACATTTTGAGTTTCTTTATGTGTATATATATATATATATATATATATATATATATATATATATATATATATATATATATGTACATTTATATAGATAGATAGATAGATAGATAGATAGATAGATAGATAGATAGATAGATAGATAGATAGATAGATAGATTTAGATGGTATAAAAAGTCACACAGACTTACGGGGTCTTTGTCATGATGTATTAATGCAGCAAGCAGATGTGTTAAGGCAAATGCCTTTTTCAATGCTAGCTAACAAATAAGACATTTTTCTATCCAGTGCATTTAAATTGATCCAATTACACTCCCATTGGATTATTGTATGTTACCACAAGAGAAAGACTGTCCCTCCAAAGGTAATCCCTCCTTCAGGCCTCCTTATTCACTTATTTGATGTTTGGCAAATCCGTTCAGTGGTCCTGGTGCATGCATTGTGGCACTGTGTTCACCCTTTGCGCTACATCATGCCTTTGCTGGCATAAAGTATGCCAAGCGGGAATTCCCCCATTGGGGGGGCGAAAAAATGGCACAAAGAAATCTAAAAGTGTTCTTTGCATCCTTTTTAAAGCACTTTTAATGCCTGCTCTGAGCAGGCATTAAACGGAGGCATGCCATTGTTTCAATGGGCCTCAATGGGCTTTGCAGGATTAGCATCAACATTCTTTATGCTAATCCTGCAACGCTCCAAAGTAGCGTCAACAATTGTAACACTAGTTCCCCTAACTATCACCATGGTGCACCATATCTTAAATACAGCGCACACATGGTGGCGTTAGGGGGCCTTGGGGGTGCAAGAAGAGTGGTGCTGCATTCTAACTCCAATCTAAGCAACAGTAGTGAAAGTGATGGACCTGAAGGGGTTACATTTAACAGTCCCACTCCAATCTAAGCAAAAACAAGGAAAGTGTTGTACTTTGGAGTGGTTGGATTTAGGATTCCTATTTTAAAATAAGCAAAACCAGGGAACGTGTTGGGATTTAGAGGGACTTGATTTACTATCACCACTGCAATCGAAGCAACAGTAGATAAAGTGTTGGACTTTGGAGAGGTTAGTGCAATCATTTGGATTGTTTGTTAAAGGGTGGAAACCTAAGTCAAATAACAATCACCGTCCTTGTCAGGGTAAAACACAAAAGTTACAAACTACATTTGTTTAATCCTTTGGTTGCGTGGCATAAAAGCAGCCAGGCTTAACTTAGAGGCAACTTGTAAAGTATTTATGCATTTCTAAATCAATAATAATATGAAAACAGTATACAAGAAAAATCCCAAACCTATTTAGAAAAATAAAGTAATTTTAATAAATAAAATCACACCAAAACAACAAAAATCCAGTCAGTAGAACCAAAGTTAGGACTGTTTCCAATTTAAGGTAACAATAGTACCACAAGTCATCAAACAGCAACCGTGCATATTTGATTTAGTTGTACTGGGAGAAAATCACAAGTTCAGGCCAAGTGCAAGCACAGGGTACATAGAGGAACAGGTTTGTCCAGCTGAAAGTTTTACCTTCTGACTTTGAAGCAAAGACGATGTGGTGTGACTGCAGGCCTCTGCAGGGCTCTTCATTTTGCTGTGTTGGGTCCGGTGAGACTTTCAGTAAGGAGTTGTAGGTTTCTGCAGGATTCTGCGTCGCTTTGCAGCAGGTCGTGTTAAGCCACCAATCATGACCTGCACAATGGTGAGATGCATGTTTCTGCATCCCTCTGCATCAGATCTGGCAAGGCCACCAACCAGGAGCAGTGAGGTACTGTGGTGCAAAGCCTTTATTTGTGCTGGTCACTCTGCTTCAGAACTGGGAACAATTTCAGTTAAACAGGGAGAAGTACACTCCTATTTGAGCCAAGGCTTCTAAGCTTTGATGACAGCATGTGATGGTCAGAACTCACTCCCAAAGATGCCAACAGAGAGTACCAGGACAGGTCCAGTTGGGTCTGGTCATATAGAAAGCAGGTGCAGCTTCTTAAAGCTTGTTGTATCCCTTCACCTCAAATGGGAAATTAGCCAGCTGACCCTTATTTTTTGACTTGCCTATATCTTTGGCACCATTTGATGAATCTTCACGAAATTAAAAAAAAAAAAAAAAAAAGTGTGCTGTGGTTCTTTGTACACAGAAAGTTTTGGGTTGATCCGTGCAGTGGGGGCTGAGAAAAGGGGGGGGTGTCAAAAAAGCTGTGTGTCCCCTGTTAATTCTCATAGGACCTTTGAACACGACTACAGCCCAAACCACGGGATGGGATGAAACCAAATTTGGCAGATTGTACTTTCACTAATTTGGTGCAAATCAGTAGTTTTTGAGAAACTAAAGGGAAAATAAGTTTGTATATCAAGGGCTGTGGATCCATACTAGCGTCTTTGTGAATAATGACGAGCTTTTGCAGGGAAATGCAGAGCCGAGATTGGCTGCCAATACTTCAACCAGAAAGTGTTGGCAGCCCTCTTGTGACTCGGCTGAAGCTGATTCCCAAGAAAAATCACCCAAAAAAAGGAAAAGGGGCCAGAGTACAGACACCTTGACCCCTTCTTTAAGTATGAGGGACCCAGCCAGAGTCAAGCCACAATGGGATGGAAGAGAGGAAGAGAGAGAACACTTTTAAGTGAGGTTTTACCTATGGCATAAAGACCCTCACAGACCCTCACACTAAAAGTTGAGAATTCTACTCCAGGTGTGTCTGTGGTCATTTTCCTTTGTTAATTTATTTTTATCGCCAAAAATATAAGGTTCACAATGAAAGGTGATCTCACTCTTTCTAATTAACCAACACATTTTTCTTTTCAATTTCTCCAGAAATATGTCATTCATCAAAGCTAAAAAAACTCTCTATCTTTCTCCCTCTCCTTCTCTGTCTCTCTCAAATTCTCTTTTTCAGAATCTTTCACTCACAGACCCACTCATATACTCACACAGACCCACTCACTGCCCCACTTAGACCATCAAGCACCCACTCACAGACTCACTCAGACAATCACGCACCCACTCACAGACCCGTTCAGACTCTCACACACCTAGTCACAGACCTACTGAAACCCTCATGCACCCACTCACAGACCTGCACAGACACCGACGCACCTACTAAGACACTAATGCATGCATTCTCACACACACTTGTGCCCTAAGGTAACTATAACTCTTGCCCTCACTATGCACTGCTAATTACCCCACAAATGACGACGCTCATGACATCTTTCATAGCATCATTCATAATATCAATGTAATTTTTTCAGTAAAATGTTTTATTAAAGAACTGCGTGGCGGGGGCGCGAGTTATAGTTACCTTAAAGCACAAGTTATAGTTACTTGAGCTAACAATAACAGGTGAATTTCTATGGTTTTGTGAGTCTAATTATAATGTTCCTGTAACCTTTGGTTTTTTAATTGAATATACATAATGGGATGTTATAGTTAGGAAAAGGAATTGTGAAAAACATAGAAATTCACTTAAAAAAAACAGAGGCTACAGGGATGTTGTGGTTAGGATCTGAATATACTCGCATAAAACCATAGAAATACAGCAGTTGTAGTTATAGTTCTCTCAAGTAATTATAACTCATGTCCAAAGGTAATTATACTTGCGCCTCCACTATGCACAGTTTTCTCACCATTAATTTTATTGTAAAATGTTGTGGTGATATTATCAATCATGTCATAAAAGATGTCATGACTGATGTAGTATGTTGGGTGATTAGAAGTGTATGGCAAGGGTGCGAGATATAGTTACTTTAGGGCACTTTCTGGTTGGAATGTTGGCAGCCAAACAGATCTCTGCATAAGATCGGCAGTACTTGCGAAGTCGTTGCGACCCTAGATATACAAATTTGGACTTATTTAAATTTTTTGGAAAACTGCTGAACAGATTAACACTAAATAACAAAAAGTGGGCTTTCTGGACTAAAACTAACTCTCTGCCAAATTTAATGTAATTCTGTCCAGCGGTTCAGGCTGTATTTGTGCAAAATCTGCATGGGAACTGAAATGGAACCCCCCACTTTTTTTCGGCCCCCACTTGATGAATCACGCTGAAACTTTTCATGTTGGACAAGACCCTTTGGGCACACTGTTTTTGGAAAATTTAATAAAGATTCATCAAAGGGTGCCAAAGAAGGGGCTGATTACGAGTATGGCGTGCCCTGTTCCGCCCATGACTTTTTGGCAGTCAGACCACAACCTCCTTGGGGATTCAACCGCCCTGTTATGAATTGGGCAGTAACATCACAAAACAAAATAAAATGATGGACATAGGGGGTCATTACAACCCTGGCGGACGGTGTTAAAGCTGGGGTAATACCGCAAACAGGCCGGCGGACAAAAAAAGGGAATTACGACCCTGGTGGAAACCGCCAACTAAGACAGCCACTTTAACACATCGCCCGCCACCGCGGTACAGACAAACAGCGCAGCGGTCACCGCCAACAGACAGGCGGAAGACAATGTAACGCCCACACTATCACAACACACCAATCCGCCACCTTTTCCGGGGCTGATTCACCGTGGATAAAAACACGGCGGAAACATCTTGTGCAATGGGAAAACGCTCACCTCAACACATCCCACGAGGAACAAGGACACCATGGAGCCGGAACTACAAATCTTACCTGCCCTTGCATTCCTGCTCATCTACAACCAACAGCGACTTAGGCACAGAACAAACCGGTGAGTACAGCACCTACGACAGGGGAGGGGGAGGCAAACGTTACGGGGACACCCACCAAACACCCCCACCCTCGCATATTACAACATACACACCAATGCAGTCACAAAAATCACAGTAACAACCCACAATCCCCCCGGAAGAATGCAAAGACAAAGCGAATAGCGGTCAAACTTTGTATTGTGCCAATATACTACTCATTAAAAAATATACGGATATATATATCACGAAATCTGTCAAAAATAAATGTACAATACAAGAAGTAGTGCAGAGATGTACACAACAATGTCCGTGCACCAACAGTCCAAAAATGCATGTGCGACGCCCACAATAGATACCTGACCAAAATCCGAGAGAACACTGCCGGGGCATCAGATAGAAACAATACAGGCACCTCAGGGGGAAGGTAAGGGGGGGGCACCTCAGCCAGATGAATGCGAAGCCAGATCCACGACGGGGCTCCATGCCCATTGATGTATCCTGGGGAGTGCAAAGCCACAGTCTCTCAAGTCACTTCAGTGGGTGGGTTGCCCACTGTGCCATCCTGGGGAGTGCAAAGCCACAGTCTCTCAAGTCTCTACAGTGGGTGGCTTGCCCACTGTGCCATCCTGGGGAGTGCAAAGCCACAGTCTCTCAAGTCTCTACAGTGGGTGGCTTGCCCACTGTGCCATCCTGGGGAGTGCAAAGCCACAGTCTCTCAAGTCTCTACAGTGGGTGGCTTGCCCACTGTGCCATCCTGGGGAGTGCAAAGCCACAGTCTCTCAAGTCTCTACAGTTGGTGGCTTGCCCACTGTTACATCCTGGGGAGTGCAAAGCCACAGTCTCTCAAGTCTCTACAGTGGGTGGCTTGCCTACTGTTACATCCTGGGGAGTGCAAAGCCACAGTCTCTCAAGTCTCTACAGTGGGTGGCTTGCCCACTGTGCCATCCTGGGGAGTGCAAAGCCACAGTCTCTCAAGTCTCTACAGTGGGTGGCTTGCCCACTGTGCCATCCTGGGGAGTGCAAAGCCACAGTCTCTCAAGTCGATAACAGTGGGTGGGTTGCCCACTGTTACATCCTGGGGAGTGCAAAGTCACAGTCTCTCAGTGGTGCTTAGCCATGGCGGTCTTTGCCCTGTTCAGCGGTCTTCACCATGGCGGTCTTTGCCCTGTTCAGCGGTCTTCACCATGGCAGTCTTGGCCTTGTTCAGCGGTGCTTAACCATGGCGGTCTTTGCCCTGTTCAGCGGTCTTCACCATGGTGGTCTTTGCCCGGTTCAGCGGTCTTCACCATGGCAGTCTTGGCCTTGTTCAGCGGTGCTTAGCCATGGCGGTCTTGGGCTTGTTCAGCGGTGCTTAGCCATGGCGGTCTTTGCCCTGTTCAGCAGTCTTCACCATGGCGGTCTTTGCCCTGTTCAGCGGTCTTCACCATGGCAGTCTTGGCCTTGTTCAGCAGTGCTTAGCCATGGCGGTTTTTGCCCTGTTCAGCGGTGCTTAGCCATGGCAGTCTTTGCCCTGTTCAGCGGTGCTTTGCCATGACGGTTCTGGTACGGATATTGGTGTGTGGCATGACGAACTCCACACTGGACGTTGGTGTGTGGCTTGACGTTCCATCATTGCCCATCGGGGCTGTGGGATTCTGGACCCTCCTGGGCTGTGACTCCAGCGGTGGCGGCGGTCTCCTGACCAGTAACGATACTTGAGCCCTCATGGGCTATGACTCCGGCGGTGGCGTTGGTCTCCTGACCAGTAACGATACTTGAGCCCTCCTGGGCTGTGACTCCGGCGGTGGCGGTGGTCTCCTGACCAGTAACGATACTTGAGCCCTCCTGGGCTGTGACTCCGGCGGTGGCGGTGATCTCCTGACCAGTAACGATACTTGAGCCCTCCTGGGCTGTGACTCCGGTGGTGGCGGTGGTCTCCTGACCAGTAACGATACTTGAGCCCTCCTGGGCTGTGACTCCGGCGGTGGCGGTGGTCTCCTGACCAGTAACGATACCTGAGCCCTCCTGGGCTGTGACTCCGGCGGTGACGGTGGTCTCCTGACCAGTAACGATATTTGAGCCCTCCTGGGCTGTGACTCCTGCGGTGGTCTCCTGACCAGTAACGACGGTGCTGGCGGTTGTGTCTGGACCGCCGGAAATGTTGGCGCACTTCTCTGCCGTGACACTCACAACAGGTTGGGGAGACTTCCTCGGGACCTTCCCCACCTTCTTTTGAGTTACAGATGACTCACCAATCGCCTTGGATCCCATGTCACTGTTTGTCCCACCAGGAGTCTTGACACGGTCCCGTCGTCCACTCTCCAATTTCGGAGCCTTTACAGGGGGTGGGCTGACAGTGCCTTGGCTCCGGGTCCTACTGCCTGCCCTGGTGGACGGGGCACTCCAAAAACCTGGTACACGCACCACTGGTACTGGAGGCTTTTTGGCTGAGGCGCTACGACGGGACTGATGAATTGGAGGGGGGGGCAAAAAGGTCAATTTGACATAGGGACAGTTTCTGACGTACACTGGGATGGGTAGCTGGAGGGGCTCTGGGAGTGGAGGAAGAGGAGGTGGTTGTAGGAGGTGTCACTTTAGCTGTTTTGGGTGCAGGTGCAGGTACTGGAGGCTGTCGTGAGGTGGATGGATGTTGGGTGAGTGATTGCCAGCGTTTGTGTACTTTGGGAGGGGGCGTCACAGACACACTGGGAGAGGACACAGGGGACGTGTAAATGGCAGTGGAGGTGGTGAGTGCAGGTAAGCGGCTTGTGGTGCTGGGTGTCCTGGTGCGAGTCCTAGTGCCTGTAGATGTGGTGCATGCAGGTGTGTATGTAGACGACACTGGGAGGGAGGAGGGAAAATGTGGAGGAGGGGACACAGTGGAGAAAGTGGATGTTGCTGTGTCTGTATGGGTCTGATGCTTGTGTGAGTGCCTGTGGTGTGTGTGGTGCCTATGTTTGCTTGAGCTACTTGTGTGTGTTGACTTGTGTGCATGCTGGTCTGTAGGTGTGCTTGGGATGGGCTGGGGTACAGGGGATTGGGTCTGGGTGAAGGAAGTTGGAGGGAGAGGCTGGACACAGGGACAATGGCTGCCATCAGTGCTGAGGCCAGAGATTGCAGGGTTTGCTGAAGGACAGCCTGACCAGAATGAATGCCTTCCAGGAATGCATTACCGTGTTTCAACTCTCGTTCTACACCCTGGATGGCATTCACAGTGGTAGACTGCCCAACAGTAAGTGACCTGAGGAGGTCAATGGCCTCCTCACTGAGGGCAGCTGGGGTGACTGGCGCAGGGCCTGAGGTGCCTGGGGCGAAGGTGATGCCCACCCTCCTGGGTGAGCGGGCACAGGGCGAACGCTGAGGGGCTGCTGGGAGGGTGGTGCTGGTAGGAGAGGTGGCGGCTGTACCTGTAGAAGTGGGGCGCACAGATGGTGCCGCCACCACAGGGGAGCTCCCATCGGCGGACGAGTCCGTGTCGCTGTTTGGTGATCCTGTGGCCGACGTGAAGCTCCCCTCGCCCTCCGTCCCACTGGTGAATTGAGAGTCTGTGGTGAGGCCCTCCATGGCCATGTGGGATGCAGCTCCCTCGTGCTCCGGTGCCACTGTACCTCCGCCTGTTGATGCTGATGTACAGAAGGACAGGGAGAGCAGAAAAAGGGTGGAGACAGAAGAAAGAGAGTTTTAGTGCATGGCATACCGCTACCGTTGGCGGACAAGACAAACGCAGCAGCCCCCTGCATTACGCCGTGCTCCTGCCCTCTGCACATGCAATTTCTGGGATATGGCCTACATGGCAATGGTAGAAATCTGCCCACATGGATGGCAAAGGGGCAACTATACATCAATTTGCATTTTTTTTGGAGCTGGGGTAGAGTGCCACATGGCCTACATAACGGAGGGGCCTTGCCTACCTAACTCGCCCTGGCCTAGGGACACCCACAGCCCACCACCCCCACCCAGACAGCTCCACTGCACGCAAAGTCCATAGGATGAGGTTGTACTCACCCCCTTGTGTCTGCTGTGATGTCCTTAAGCGCCCATCCAACTCTGGGTAGGCCACCGCCAGGATCCGGAACATCAGGGGGGTCATGGTGCGATGGGCACCCCTCCCACGTTGGGAGGCCATCCCCAGCTGAGCCTCCGCCGTCTTCTTGCTGCAGCGGCGAATGTCCTCCCATCTCTTACGGCAGTGGGTGCCCCGTCTCTGGTGGGCCCCCAGGGTCCAGACTTCCTTGGCAATGGCACGCCAAATGTCCCTCTTCTGGTGGGCGCTGACCTACATGACATGCACAAGGAAAGAGGAACAGTCATTACCTACAGCACCTTTGTTGTAATTGTCCCCCTCCCAACTCTATCCCTGTGGCCCATTCATCCCCATGCATGACTGTTCTATGTACTCTGCCCCCTTCCCTCATCCACCCAGCCCTGTCCACCCAGGCCTAGCCCATACAACGTGCTCCCTGTGTACTAAGCTGTTGGTCTGGAGGACCGTAGAGTAGCGTATACTGGGGGAGGACCCCATCCACAAGTTTCTCCAACTCCTGTGCAGTGAAGGCAGGGGCCCTTTCCCCAGACGCAGCAGCCATCGTCGCTTCCAGACCGAGGTCACAGCAGCACTAGCAGTGTAGGTCCTCTCCTGTCGAAGGTCAGGTATCTAGTGATTGAAGAGATAGAAAATGGTGGTGACGTCCGCGGCGGTGACGTCCGCGGCGGTGAGCATCATCACCGCCAGAGCACCTGTTCATTGGCTCCTGGGACCCATAGGGTCCAATGTTAACCAATGCAGCATTGCGCCGTGCTCTACGACCGCCTACCGCGACAGTGTACAACGCCAGCGCAGTTATCCCACAATTCCAATGTCCCAGTTTAGAGGTCAGGCAGCCGCCATTTCAGGGGCCCACGTGGCTTCAATTACTACTGCGTCACACATACCGAGGCCTACACTCAAAACCTTTCCCGGATGGGTTAATTGTCTGGTGTAGTCTTGTGTGTGACTGTGGGTACATACCTGGAGGAATGCTGACAGTTTTTTCGCTGTTGTCCTTCTTAGGCACCGTCAGTTGGGACATATTGGAAGATGGCGGTATCCGCCGGTGTACCGACCGCTGGTGGACCTGTTGACAATGGAAGTGCGACATGTCATTGTGACCTACCGGTTTGACCGTGCCACAATCCAGGAACTATGTACCCAGTTTCAGCCAGACCGGATGTCACCAATCCGCCATCCGACTGGAATCCCCCCCTGACGTGCAGGTGCTGTCAGTGCTCCATTTCCTTGCAAGTAGGTCTTTTCAGACAACTGTGGCCATGGCATCAGGGATGTCCCAGCCTATGTTTTCCAACGTCTTGTCCAGAGTGTTGTCTGCCCTGCTGAAACACGTAAGGAGATACATCATTTTCCCTGAGGTGGCGGATTTGCCAACAGTGAAAGGTGACTTCTATGCCCTTGGACATATCCCCAACGTCATAGGTGCCATTGATGGGACCCATGTAGCTCTGGTCCCCCCACGCAGGAATGAACAGGTGTACAGGAACAGGAAGAGTTATCATTCCATGAATGTCCAGATGGTCTGTTTGGCAGACCAGTACATCTCGCAGGTAAATGCAATGTTCCCTGGCTCAGTGCATGACGCCTACATCCTGCGGAATAGCAGCATCCCTGATATGATGGGTGAACTCCAGAGGCACCGTGTATGGCTATTGGGGGACTCTGGTTACCCCAACCTGTCCTGGCTACTGACCCCAGTGAGGAATCCCAGGACCAGGGCAGAGGAACGGTACAATGAGGCCCATGGGCGGACTAGGAGGGTGATCGAGTGGACCTTCGGCCTCCTGAAGGCCAGGTTCAGGTGCCTCCATAGGACAGGTGGGTCCCTATTCTACTCACCGAAGAAGGTGTGCGACATCATCATCGCCTGCTCCATGCTTCATAACTTGGCATTGCGACACCAGGTGCCTTTTCTGCAGGAGGATGATCCAGATGACAGTGTTGTTGCAGCGGTTGAGCCTGTGGAGCCTGTGGACAGTGATGAGGATGAAGCTGATGAAGATGAAAACGACAACAGGGAGTCAGTCATACAGCAATATTTTCAATGAGACACAGGTGAGTACAATTTCATGTTTCACATCATATTACATTTCACACGTCTATCTCTATCCTGTACCTACATTTCACTCCCTATTTGGTAACTGAGTTGTCCCCTTCCATTTCAGTTTCAGTAATGTGGTAACCTACGTGTCAACAGTTTGCACCCTTGAAAGGCTTGTGATGTGTGACATTGGTATGTTGACCTTCCAATGGGTAACCTTTTTTAACTCTGTAATTGACAATACAAAGTTCACAATCATTGACTGACTCCAATATTATTGAGGTTTCAAGGGTGTTTATTGAAGTGCATAAAAATGTAGGGGGTTTGTGAAATGGGGAGAGGTCATGGTGGAAGAATGTCCATGGCAGAGTCCAGTCTATTAGTCTAACAGGTACATTGCACATCTGGCCATTGGAAGTGGAGCTGGGGCAGTTCCAAGCTGGACAGGGTAACAAGGTGGGACAGTGGGGGGACAATCAGGGTGGTCTTATTTCCTGGCGGGGGTCTTGCCATCTTGCTCTGTCCTGTTCCTGGATCTCAGGGCCCGCTTTCGTGGTGGTTGTCCGTCTGCAGGGGGTGGGGTGCTGGTGTGTTGGTCCTGTGGTGGGGTGTCCTGTCCACTAGCGCCGGCGGAGGTGGTGGGCATTTCATCGTCTTGGCTAGTGTCAGGGGCCCCTTGGAGTGCCACGGTGTCCCTCAAGGTCTTTTGAATGTCCGTCAGCACCCCTACGATGGTGCCCAGGGCGGAGCTGATGGTCCTGAGCTCCTCCCTAAACCCCAAATACTGCTCCTCCTGCAGACGCAGGGTCTCCTGCAACTTGTTCAGGACCGTTGCCATTGTCTCCTGGGAGTGGTGGTATGCTCCCATGATGGAGGATAGGGCCTCGTTGAGAGTAGGTTCCCTTGGCCTGTCCTCCCCCTGTCGCACAGCAGCCCTCCCAGTTCCCCGGTGTTCCTGTGCCTCTGTCCCCTGGACTGTGTGCCCACTACCACTGCCCCCAGGTCCCTGTTGTTGTTGGGGTGGTGGGTTACCCTGGGTGCCCTGTAGTGGTGGACACACTGCTGATTGACCTGTCCTGGGTAGGAAGGTATGGGCCCACTGGGTGGGTGCTGTGCTGGGGTTACCAGAGGGTGTAAGCTCGGTGTTGGGCTGTGGCTGGGCAAGGGGAACCGACTTCCTGAGGCCGACGATGGTCCGGGCTGGTCATCAAGATCCAGTAGGGCAGAGCTGCTGTCGTCACTGTGGGACTCTTCTGGGGGTGGAGTGGTGTTGTCTGGACCCTCTGGTGTGGTGACATTCCTTCGGGTTCCTGCGGGGGTATAAGTACATGATTATTGCATGTGTGTGTTTCATGGTGTGCAATGGTTGGGTGTGCGTGAACCCCAGTGCAGGCATTCCTGTGTGGGGGCTTGTGTGGTGATGTTTGGGGGGTGTTTGGGGGTCTGTGCAGTGGGCATGCTTTAGTGATGGGTGTCCATGCTTAGTTGTGTCATGCAGGTCTTGGGGTTGGGATGGGTGGTTGGTGTTATGGGTAGATTAGTGATGAGTTAGGGTGATAGGGGAGGGTGTGAGGGTGGGGGGGGGTGATAGCATGCAGGTAGGGTGGGGGATATGATAGTGAAGATTTGACTTACCAGTGTCCGTTCCTCCAACGACTCCTGCGAGGCCCTCAGGATGCAGGATGGACAAGACTTGCACCTCCCATGTTGTTAGTTGTGGGGGAGGAGGTGGGGGTCCGCCGCCAGTCCGCTGTTCCGCGATGTGGTGCCTGGATACCGTGGAATGCACCTTCCCCCGTAGGTCGTTCCACCTCTTCCTGATGTCCTCCCTATTTCTTGGGTGGTGTCCCACAGCGTTGACCCTGTCGACTATTCTTTGCCATAGCTCCATCTTCCTGGCTATGGATGTGTACTGTACCTGTGAGTCAAATAGCTGTGGCTCTACCCTGATGATTTCCTCGACCATGATCCTGAGCTCCCCTCGGAGAAGCGGGGGTGTCTTTGGCGTGACATGGGGTGTTGTGTGTGATGTGTGGGGTGGTGTATGTGTTGATGAGTGTGGTTAGTGTAGTGGTATGTGGTGTTTTGTGCGTGGATGTTGTGTGGATGATGGTGTAGTGTGCCTCTGTGTGATGGTGTTATCTATTCTGTGCTGTCTCTCTCTGGCCTTCGTCTCTAATTTGTGGTCGTAGGGGTTTGTGGGTGATGTGGGTGTGTGTTTTATATTGTGTTGGGTGCGTGGGAGTGGTGTGTGTATGTGTATCAGGTGTGTGTATTTGTAATTGTCCAATGTGGCGGTGTTTTGGAGCTGTGTGTGTATTTTGAGCGCGGCGGTGTGTACCGCCAATGGAATACCGCGGTTGAAAGACCGCCGCGTGGATTCGTGTGTCGTAATAGCATGGGCGTGTTTCTGTTGGCGTGGAGGTGGAGGATTTGTTTCCGCATATTTATCGCTGACCTTTGGTGTGGCGGACTTGTGTGGGTGTCTGAATTTCGGCGGAATCCGTGATGTGTGTCATAATAGCTGTGGCGGTCTCCCGCCGCGGTGTATTGGTGGTCTTCTGCACGGCGGTAAGCGGCTTTTACCGCCAATGTTGTAATGACCCCCATAGTGTTGAAACTTATCAAACGCTCAACCCCAGTCACGGATCTGGGTTTAATCCATCATTATTTTGCTTGCCAAGTCACCCCAGTTTAGACCCAGCCATATGCAAATCAGTTTTGACCCTGTTCCCCATGGGAACAGTCCAGCCCAAACTGCTAGATCAGGTCCTCCCTGAACAGGAAAAAAGCATCCTGGGACCGGTTTCAGGGTATCACCCTTCATCAGGAAGGCTAGCTTGAATCCAGTGGTGCAGTGAGCAAGGGACCCATGTCCCAACCTAAAACAACCCCAACCCACACCCCTCGACCCCCACCCCACCACTAAAACCTAAAATTACCCCAACCCCGCCCCTAAAATTACCGCAACCCCCCACCCCGCAACTAAAAACCTAAAACCACCTTAGACCCCACCCCTCCCCCAAAACTATGCAACCCCCACCCTGCTCCTAAAACCTAAAACCACCCAATCCCACCGCTAAAATTACTGCAACCCCTGCCCGTCCCTAAAACCACCCCAAACCCTCAACCCGCTCTGAAAACCCTAAAATTACCCCAACCCGCCCCTAAAATTACTGTGATCCCCCACTCCATCCCTAAAACCACCGTAACACTCCACCCCTAAAATTACCACAACCCTCCACCCACCCCTAAAACCTAAAACCACCCCAATTCCCCAAAAACCTAAACTACCCAACCCCCCACCACTGCCCCTAAAACTTCTGCGGCCCCCAGCCCTGCCCCTAAAACCTAAAACCACCCCAACCCCCACCCATCCCTAAAATTACCGTGACCCCCCACCCTCATCCCTAAAACCTAAACTACCCAACCCCCACCCCGCCCCTCAAACTACCATGAGCCCCGCCCCTAAAACCTAAAATTACTCCTCGCCCCTGAAACTACTCCCCAACCCTACCCCAGCCCCACTTACCTCACTGTGTCCTCTCCGATCCCGAGTCTGTTTTACTCTGCCTTAACCACGCATGTTTGGTCTTCCGGACATGTGTGGTTAAGGCAAAGGAAAACAGGGTCGTTGTTCAGGAAAGCATTGTTCTGCTTTCATTGACAATGACCCTGGTTGTTCCGCCGTCGTGGTTTAGGCTGCTTCCCCCAAAATGTAAGGAAAAAGTGGTCTTTTTGTCAAATTAAGGATTCTAGGTAAGAGAACCTAGGGAGAGCACCACAAGTTACCACATCCTGGGTTCTCCAAGGTGTCTAGTGTTAAAAAATATATTAGCTTGCTGGGTTTTTCTAGGTGCCGGATGAGCTAGAGGCCAAAATCCATGGCTAGGCACTTTGCAAAAAACAGGTCAGTTTTCTTTGGGAAAATGTGATGTGTCCCCATTGTGTTTTGGGGCATTTTCTGTCGTGTACATTAGATCTACCCACACAAGTGAGGTAACATTTTTATCGGGAACTTGGGGGAATGCTGGGTGGAAGGAAATTTGTGGCTCCTCTCAGATTCCAGAACTTTCTATCACCGAAATGCGAGGAAAAAGTTTTTTTTTTTTGCCTAATTTTGAGGTTTCAAAGGATTCTGGGTAACAGACCCTGGTGAGAGCCCCACAAGTCACCCCATCCTGGAGGCATCTAGTTTTAAAAAATGGACAGGTTTGCTAGGTTTTCCTAGGTGCCAGCTGAGCTAGAGGCCAAAATCCACATCGAGGCAGTTTCCAAAAAACAGATGAGATTTCAATGTAAAAATGTGATGTGTCCATGTTGCATTTCCTGTCGCGGGCATTAGGCCTACCCACGGAAGTGAGGCATCATTCTCATGATATCTAGTTTGACCTCAGTAATCCTGTGTACTTAGTTCTACCTCATGGTATCTAGTTTTAAAAAATGTACAGGTTTGCTAGGTTTTCCTAGGTGCCAGCCGAGCTAGAGGCCAAAATCCACAGCGAGGCAGTTTCCAAAAAACAGATGAGATTTCAATGTAAAAATGTGATGTGTCCATGTTGCATTTCCTGTCACGGGCATTAGGCCTACCCACGCAAGTGAGGTATCATTCTCATTGGGAGACTTGGGGGAACACAGAATAGAAGAACAAGTGTTATTGCCCCTTGTCTTTCTCTACATTTTCTCCTTCCTAACGTAAGACAGTGTGTAAAAAAGACGTCTATTTGAGAAATGTCCTGTGATTCACATGCTAGTATCAGAGATGTTCAAATAACCACTGCTTATCAACACCTTATCTTGTGCCCAGTTTGGAGATACAAAGGTTTCCTTGATACCTATTTTCCCTCTTTATATTTCAGCAAATGAATTGCTGTATACCTGGTACGTAATGAAAACCCATTGCAAGGTGCAGCTCCTTTATTGGCTCTGAGTACCTAGTGTTCTTGATTAACCTACAAGCCCTATATATCCCCACAACCAGAAGAGACCAATAGACGTAACAGTATATTGTTTTTGAAAATCTGACATTGCAGGAAAAAGCTATAGAGTAAAATGTGGAGAGAAATGCCTGTTTTGTTTACCTCAATTTCAATATTTATTTTATTTCAGCTGTTATTTTCTGTAGGAAAACCTTGTAGGATCTACACAAATGACCCCTTGATGAATTCAGAATTTTGACTACTTTGCAGAAATGTTTAGCTGTCAAGGATCCAGCATTGGTTCACACCCATTTCTATCACTAACTGGAAGGAGGCTGAAAGCATAAAAAATAGTAAAAATGGGGTATGTCTTAGTAAAATGCCAAAATTTTGTTGAGAATGGGGTTTTCTGATTTGGTCTGCCTGTTCCTGAAAGCTGAGAAGATGGTGATTTTAGCACTGCAAACCTTTTGTTGATGCCATTTTCAGGGGGAAAAAACACAAGCCTTCTTCTGCAGCTATTTTTCCCAATTTCAAATCCAAACAACATTTTTGCTGTATTTTGGCTCATGTCTTGGTCTCCGCATGAACCCACAAATTCTGGGTACCTCTAGAATCCCTAGGATGTTGATAAAAAAAAAGGAAGCAAATTTGGAGTCGGTAGCTTATGTGGACAAACGTTATGAGGGCCTAAGCGCAGACTGCCCCAAGTAGCCAAAAAAAGGCATAGCACCTGAGGGGGAAAAGGCCTGGCAGCGAAGGGGTTAAAGTATTTAAAAACAATATTTGTACAATACTACTAAAGAAAACAATATTATATACAATGATATTTTAAAGAACAATGTTATATACCTAATAAAACATTATTCTTGTCTTCATTATTCTGTCCCATGATATTCTTGAGTTGAATATTTTTAATATATGTTTTCTATATGTTGGCAGAACACAGTGTCCAATTCCTTGATGGGGCACACACAGATTGTTCTTCCCTTCAATGAAGATGTAGGGCTGTTTGATTAGTGTGTTTGCCCTTTACACATATATGGATATTCCTAAATGTTTGCCTGAATGAAGTTTGAATAGAATACATACCTAAGCATTTTCCCCAATATATGGGACTGGAGTAAAAATATTGAATATGACAAACCTTCTCCAAATATGTGGACAATGGGAATGTGGGATATGTTGGGCTGGATTTACAATAGTATATCTGATCCCTTCCCCTTTTTTAAACACAGTTTAGTAAGGATTTTGCATAGTAATCATAGTAGGCAGAAACAATGTGTCAATCATCTCTAGATCTTACCATACATCATCCCATAACAATCAATCAAAGACGCAAACAGGTGAAATACTTTTAAACTAATCCCACTACCCCATCCCATTCCCCTCCCTCTTACATTCTTGAGTCATTCCCACTGTATATTTCTGGCAGTCATTCTGTGATTTGGGCACTATCAAACTAAAATGACAGGAGTTACAATTGGAGGTCAGCTATAGCCATGAGGGGGACTATTTTATAGTTGTGGGTAAGTTGGTCCTGAAAATGCATGGGGTCAAGCGTACTTCTCTCTTTCCCCATCATCTGTCCCTTAATTTGTGGAGGCCTGTGATTGGGCTGGAAAGGGCCTTTGAGGTCTTCCATCTGGTTCCTTTAAACTGTCTATCAGGACTTCTCCAGCTCTGGCTACATCTAAGGCTCTGATGCCTCTCCAGGCTTCTCTAAGCAGTACTTCCCCCTTGTATCCAGCACCAGACTTCAAGGCAGGGTCCTTTCAGTGCCTTCCAGTTTAGGGTAATTTCTAATTCACCCAGGATGTAAGCCAGGTTTTGAAACCTGCTTGTTACTTTTGTCTTGGGTGTTTGGGGGAACCAGCCCAGCAAGCAATGTCCCGATGTACATGGGATCTACTTGTCGATGACCTCTGCTACTATTGTGTCACTTCCTCCCAATATGTTCCTAACTGGGGACAGTGCCAAAGTATATTTCTAATCTCAGCCCCTTCTGTTCCTCATCTTGGGCAAGATGTCCCTGTCTTATTAAAATATATGTTAATTTGACCTGGGGTCAAGTAAGCCCTGTGTTGGATTTTTTTTATTTTATTTAAATCTGGCATTCCTCAAGGCTTTCGGTTCCCTTCCAGTATGTGTTCAGTCTTTATTTGGGATGGGGTACCTAGATCCTCCTCCCACATTAATCATAAAGGGTCATATGTACGAACACTTTTTCCCATAGACACAGAATAGGTAAAAACGTTTGCTATCTGGCCCAAAGTCTCTAAAGGTTGGGTCATATGTCCCCTTATTGTTCGGTAAATGCACATGACTGCCTTGAACATACCCGTTGACAGGGCTAGGTATTTTCCAGTATTTTGGTTTTTGGGTTCATCAAGGCCCCTCTTCCAATGTTTGAGAAAAGCCATAGTGATGGTTCCATGGAGCAGGAAGTGTCATCATGGTATATCAAATTCTGCCTGTAAATCTTTAAATGGAAGTAGCACCCCTAGACAAAATACATCACCCATCTTTGTCCATCCTGCCTTGCTCCATTCAGCTATCACCTCCCAGTTTCCACAAATGAGGTAATACTTGTAAAAATTTCAGGGGAAACTTCAGAGCGTACAGAATGTGAGTCTTCATTTTTGCAGCCATCGCACCCAGCAGTTACAAATAACCACAGGTTCGGGTGTGTCACTCTCCAGCTCCCTTCCCACTCCCAGCAGCACTTCTGTTAGTCTTCTCGGTGAGGGGGTGAAGGGTCACACCATCCTATTCTGTACCTGCCTACTCGTCAGATCCCCTCCTTAAGTACTTTTATCAACACATATTTAAATTGAGTTAGAGTAGTAAATATTACTGACCCAAATATATGTATTTTTTCCAATGTAAATGGGTCTGAATGTAGAATAATAATTCTGACACACCCACATATGTGCATTTCGTGCAATGTGTGCCCCCGACTGTAGTTAACATTGTAACTCTGACCCCAGAAATAAATGCACTTTTACCACTGTTTGTGAGAGTGGAATTAGAATAAAAGACAACAGTGGCTTGTCCTAATGGGTGGAGGAGCCATACACCCTGACATTTTTCCAGACATAAAGAATGTCTGTCAGGCTGAGGAAAGGTCAGTCTGACAGACACTCTTTATTTTCTGGTCAAGCAGCTGGGAGTGAGACATGCGCTAAATGCACAGGCTCCTAGATGCCTGAGCTGAACATTACCAGACTGAAGATGTGGCGGCTCCTGTGGCCATGATCTCTGAAGACTTTCAAACCACTTTGAGGTCCTCTCCCTTGTGACAATGGGAAGTGTCACTGATTGCCTCAGACACGGGTACTTCGGTGTTAAACTCTGAAGTGCCCAGGGCTGAATGTAAATCACTGACTCCTCATCACAGTGTGGGGTGAGTCAGCAGTCTCACTGAGCCCATCCTACACTGTTATGAGTGAGGGGCTGGTGCCTTCCCTCATTGGGAGGGACTGAAGCAATCCCAACTCTCCTGAGACCTCAGAGGAAGAGCTGTGCAAGTAAGTGTGATTTTTCTTTAATGTTTGGTGTATGTGTGCCTGTATGTATCAATATTTGGGAGTGCTGTAAATGGATCTGTGTATATGTGTGCATATGTAAATGCATGCAATTGGATGAGTGTGTATTTGTGTTTCCTATCTGCCCCCTCCCTGCTAAAAATATTGTCCACCACTGATAGAATATATGATAAATCCCCACAAATATATGAACTTTCCCCAATATCTGTGGAACAAAAGATAGAGGAATACAGCTTATCTGCCAAGACCAGATCTAAAATAGTAAAACTGATCCCTAATTATGAAATGCCTTCAATATATGTATCAAACTGAAGTTAACATAGTAGGTTGGACACCCTTGAAAGTATGTATATCATCCAACGTTAGTGAAACTCAAGTCAGAGTAGTAAATCTGACCTCCTCCCCAGCAATATGCACTACCCCCAGTCTTTGTGGGACTGGAGTTAGAATAGAAATCTGTGTCTCCAAATATATACACTTTCTCCAATGTGTGTGATATTTGAGGTAAATAACTAAATATAAGGTTCTCAGTAATTTTGGGGTTGGAGATGGGATAGTAAATCTGAACACACCTCAAACATATGCACTTTCCAAAATGTTTGTTGAACTGGAGATAACACAGTAACTCCTGCTGCATCAATATGTGCACCTTCCCTACTATTTTAGGGACTGGATTCATATCAGTAAACTAAAACCACATCCCCTCAAAAAATATATATTTTCCCAAATGTGTGTGGGGCTGAATTTAGATTAGGATGTTTTATCACTATCTCTTCAAAATTAAGGGCCTCATTATGAGTTTGGCAAAGGCAATTACTCCATCACAAACATGATGGATATCCCATCCTCTGTACTACAAGTTCAATAGGATATATTAAAACTTCTATTATGGCGGACAGGATATCCTTCACGTTTGTGATGGAGTAATCCCCATTGTCAAACTTGGAATGAAGCCCTAAATCAATCTCTCTGGTGGCGGAGTTAGTATAACAAATATGAATTTATGAAGTTATTTTAAACATGTTGATAACATTTATCCTATAGTATTAAATGTGAGTGTTGCATAGTTTGACTTTTTGAAACCTTTGAAGAATTCAAACTAGTATTTTAAATTAATATACTTTCATTGTAAACGTTTTTTTTTGTTCCTAAATAAATATGTTAAAATATTTTTTACATGTTTAGTATACCTGTGATTTCTTTTTTATATATTTCAAATAGATAATGTATATCTATGTTATTCAGGAGTTGTAATTTTAAAAGATTGGTATACTTGTTCGAAATTGGGTTTTTGGTTGGATCGGGTATATACCTAGGCTAGGCAGAACCCACCCACCCCAATCAGGGTGAGGGAGTTACACATCCAAGATAACCCCTGCTCACCCCCTTGGTAGCTTGACACGAGCAGTTAGGCTTATCCCAGCGGCAATGCGCAACACACACAACACATGTGACACAATAAATACACAACAAAGGAAACACACCAGTTTTATAAAAATAAACTGTATTGCACAAAACATCATTAGACAAAGTGCATGTCTGTAATACCCTGCTACACAAGCAGTTATCAGAACATCATACACTTCCTAGTACTCTGCAAAAGCCAGCAGTAGTCACATGACACACATAGGTTACTGGTTACCCTGCAATATAAGCAGTAGTCAGGTTGTTACCATTATTACTAATGCATATGTCATAAAAAATACATTATCATGAGTACCCACAAATCAAGCTGGGATGTACCTATCTTTGAAACATTTCTATATGGCGGGTCATAACTTCGATTGGTATTACCCTCCTGCAAATATACCCTTCCCTTCCAACATGTCAATCATAACATCAAGGGGGAGTCAGGTTATGCGAGTGAGGTAAAATAATGAGGGCAAACCAGGACACCTGTACCCATCCAGGAACTGCTGCACCCCTCTTAGGGGCAATGCAGTAAGCCCTTCCACAGCCATGAAATCACAGCCAGGAGGTCCTGTGCTCTGACCCCCATGAGAGTCGTAAAGTACTTAGCCAGCCAACTGGACCAGAGACCTCTGTTGTGGGCCTTCCCACCCGGTCTGCTAACAAGAAGACAGCCAAAGGCTTGGCAGGAACGGGGACCTCCGATGAGGCTTCCTTCTCACCAGTGAGCCACAAAAGCAGTAAGGGAGGGCCCGGTGGGAATGGGAACCTGCAATCAGGCTTCCCTCCTGCCTGTGAGCCGTACCTTGAGGTGAACAGTTTCCTGGGGGGCGACATCTTCTGAGCAGCAGCACGGCGGCTCCCCCCTCCATGGTAATCCACTCCGTAGGCAGTCCGGGGCTGCGGAAGTGATAGGCACTCCAAAGCCCGTGCTTGTCTGTGGCCTTGGGACACTACTCACTGTGCTCCTGTGCCCCGGGGGCACCAACAATGGTGCACACCACCCAGCCCCTGGAGACAGCAAAATGGGGCACAGGGCAGTAAAGCTCAAGCAAAGCAGGCCAGCACAAAGCGTTGCAGGCAGTGGGAGTTCCTCTTAGTGATGCAGCAGGTCACAGGTCAGCACATCAGCAGCAGTCCAAAGACAGTTCCTTGCAAGTCCCTCCAGCAGCATTCTGTGCTCAGTTAAGTAGTCCATTAGTGTCTCAAGATATGGGGAGAATCTCCAGACATCAGTGGGGGGTACATTAGCCCTTTGTGTGAGGCCAAGGCACAGACTCTATAAATGCAGGTGTGCCCAGCCTCTCCCTCTCCCAGCCCAGGAAGACCATTCAGAATGCAGATGCACTGTTTTGACACCTTCATCCTTCACCCTCCATATGTACAGGCTGTCTGAAAAGTATGCACAAAGCCCAGCTGTCAGTCACCCCAAGACATGAATTTGAGTCAAGCTGCAAAACACCAGAGTCATAAGAACAGAGAAATACCCACTTTCTGGAAGTGCCATTTCTATCATAGTAATAAAAAATCCACCTACACCAGTAAGCATCATTTCTCACTACCATTACATCCATACCAAACACGCCTACACCACCCCTCATAGATCAGACAATACCAGTGAGACATATGTTAAGCTTTTTCCAATACAATCCTGTGAGAGGGGCAGCACTCATAATAGTGAGAAACCAAATAGGCTGTTTGTCACTACCAGGACAGGCCTCACAACCAGGCACATGTCCTGCCTTCTACATAAATAGCACCCTGCCCATAGGGCTAGCTATGGTCTACCTTAGGGGTGGCCTACGTGTAGTAAAAGGGGAGTTCCAGGCCTGGAAAGTATATTTAGATGCCAGGTACCTGTGGCAGTAAACAGCACATGCTGGCTCTGAGACAGGTTTAAAAGGCTACTTCTCTGGGTGGCTTAAGCTGCACTGCAGGCCCACTAGTAGCATTTAATTTACGGGCCCTGGTTATAGGGATACCACTGTACAAGAGACTTACAGATAAAACAAACATGCCAATTAGGTGTAAGCCAATCATAACGACTTTAGAAGAGAGAGCACGTGCACTTTAGCTTTGATTGGCGTGATAAAGTGCTCAGAGTCCTAGAGCCAACAAAAAGTGGTCAGAAAAAATAGGAGGAGGAAGGCAAAACGTTTGGGGATGACCTTGTTAAAAGGACCAGGTCCAACAATATTTAATTTAATATAAAATTGAATTGAAAATATCTTGTTAATAAAAATACATACAATTTACAAATGTAAATAACATTGTGCCATTGCCTAGCATCGGCCTTGACTAGATGATGCTACCAATGTTAGCCTTGAATAATGTTTTCTCCAACTATAAATCACAGTTCTTGCTGCCACCCTCCCCATAAAGCCTGACAGATCTTCACCCACATTCTGCCTTGGCAACCTTTGCCGGTTTATGTCAACACCTTCTTATTTACCTTGATAGACAATTATCATAACAATGACAGACACGATCATTCAGATTCAAAGAACTCTCTCCAGAGTAGTTTCTATTGCACTCCTCCATCCCTTGAACAAAATCTACTTCTTCTATATCATAACATTCTCTAAGTAACTTCTGTTATCATCTTTTCAGATGTCTCACAGACTAGGACGCAGATGAAGGGAGTCCAGGGTTTGGAATACACTGGTCACTTGGGAGGTGTCTAAACAGAATAGAAGATTTTAGTTTTATGTATACCTGTATGCAAGTATTGTTTAGATGCTTCCACTGGAGACTGGCAGCCTGTCACTACTGAAAACATTCTTACCTAATAAATCTTAGAGTGCATGGGCAAAGTTTTGCACCCTCTATTCCATCCCAACTGCATGCACAACCCAGTCAGGCAAAATGCTTTTCATGCATAGATGAGTGCAAACTCACATGAGCAGCCACTCCAACATCCTAGTTTCAGGGTAGGAGCACTGGCACATTGGGAGCTACTGATATATTTGTTGTTTGGTGATAGGAGCAGAACAGCTTGCCTGTGCCTCCAGTAAAATGTATTGATTAGAAACACAGAGGACCATTGCCTGCTTGTTCATGCAGTCCCTTTTGCAAAGAGCTCTGAGAACGTATCAACACCAGGTGAAGGAATGAAGTATTACCCTTCCAGAGAAATGAGAAAGAGGGGACCATTTGCTGCTGACAAGAGCCATTTCCTAATGAGATGCCCAGATGGATCAGACAGGAGAGCTATCCAACAGATATCATGGCCAGCAGAATCTCACTCACATGCTCCCGTCACAGGTACTCTGACTCCATGGGGTGAATCATACTGTGACACTACACAAACAAATGGGCAGTTAATACCTATAAAAAATTTTTTAACATTTCCCAAAATACATGGATCCACCAACGGATTTATACCCGAGGCCACGCTGAGCCCCTCAGGTGGATCTGCAGTTCTCGGGAAGCATCTATTTGTCACCAACAGAAGAACAACCCTTGGGTCAGCTGAATGATCTCATTCATAGTACATTGAGGAAATCTTTCACTTGCTTGCAACAGACAGCAGAGTTGTGGCCCATCAGAGAATGATAGCAGAGCTAGCCATCATTGGTCACAGACAGCAAAGACAGCAAAGCTATGCTGCGCTTCACTGTTCTAATCCCTGGACAGTGTGTAGCTGTCTTATTATCTGCCTGTTGATACAGCTGTGAGTTGTGTTTATCTCCCTACCTCTCAACATCAATCCATCTTCCTCTCCTTTAGTTCCCATTGACATGATTCTCACAGGTTAGACAGTGAGCCATGAGATCTAACCTTCTTGAAGAGCAACATGCAGGATTACTTGAGTCCATTAGGTTAGGTTGCCAAGTGACAAGATCTGCCCCCACCTCATGAAACACCTCTGAGCCAACAGTACTCACATTTAGTCAGTCCAGCAACAATTTGAAATATCCTCCAGCCCCCCTGGGAAACTTTGTTAGGTAAACCATCACAGACATGATTCTGCCCACGTGAACATGATGCAGAAAGTTCAAATGATTTCCAATAGCTGCACTACATAACTCTTTCAAACAGTATATGAAATCAACCTTATCTTGAGAAGGCATATCCGGGAAAACAATATAGAGAAACTGCAAAGAGAGAAAAGGCAACAGATGACACAGACCAAGATAGACTGCCAGGATAGTGCTGCTCTGAGTAAATCAAAACTTCAATGTGACTTACCTGATTTGACTGATCTAGGTAACAAACTATCTTCCTTTATAAAGACCAGCAATCAGCACAAGGGGACACATACTTCTGCTCATGCAAAGACTCTACTAAAATCTAGGAATGTTGTACTCCACGCAGCAGGTGTTTTAACAAGACACAAAGCAAATGGGCTAACTGTCACAGCTGGCAGGCACTATGAGGAGGGTCAACCAGAAGCTTTACTACAACACACCAGCAGCGACAATCTTAAAATACTTAAATCTTGTACATGTTGGGCAGCTGGTCTGTACCCTTTTTAATATACAACTGCAGTAAAAATCCAACATTCAACCTTCAAAGAGGATTACCTTCTTTACAAAGTAGAATCCTTGGTCTGGACTAGACTGATCACCATCTCACTAGCCTGGCACTAAAAACTATTTAAACGCTTTCCACCACAATCACAATTTACATTATTAAACTGCATATTTAAGTATAGTTCAGCAATAGAATTCTGTACAACTGACCTAGATTGTTTGTCTGATGGAAGAAGACAGTGTAGGTGGCATGATTGTTCTTCTGAGGATGTAAATAAAAGAATGAGTGGCATTGCCGGTCACATTACCAAACACAACCCAAACAGACCTAATTAGCCAATGTGGTAATGTGGTAATGTGGCACACCCATATGGCACTCTTATTGGGTCTGTTGGGTTTCAGTGGTTTGAAGAGATTTGTTTTGGGGATTTCCTCAGTCGAACCCTGGGAATCAAAGTCCTGACCTACCACACTCTTGTACCTGAATTTCAGCCAAAAGTAAAGAAAACTTTATAAGCCAAAAAATGGGACCTCAAGAGAAACAGCTTTACATGCAGCATCAGGGTCACAACATCAAATCATCTTAAATATATGTTTCTCAAGTTTTCGGTTTATTTGTTACTCTTCTTCCTTTCTTTTCTCCTGTTCTGGACCACCTTATTTGATAACAACACTTGTGTCAATATGCAATTTTTGTTGAGGCTGTTCTGTTTTAGTTACTTGTCATGTCCCTCCAAAGGCACCTTCAATATCGACATCTTTCATGGCTTATGTGTCAAAAGCAGCTTACATGTCAAAAGAAATTGAAGCAAATCAATTGTACATGCAGGGACATGGCCAAAACAATCAACCAATTTGAAAGTACTTTTCTACAACAGTCTGGACTAGACCTTCCAATAGGATAGGGAGTGTGCAGCCTATGAAAACCACATACCATTTCAGATCACTCTATTTAAGTTCACTAAATGATCGCAGAGTCCTAAAAACCCAAAACACAAAAATTCAATTACAAGAATGTTGGAATTGTTCAGCAGCAGAGTAAGATGGAGGGTCAAAGTCAACCCTTTAAAATTGAAATGCTTGGTGCACGTTTGTAAACCCTTTCTGTTCATGACCTGCATATTCCTAAGACCTGAAAACAAACTAAGGCAAAACACAACATGATGCCCAATGATAAATCAAAATAAGTTGTATCCTGTAAAGCAAAGGAACAATGTTTAGAATGCAGTAAGAATGTTTACTAGGTGCAGGGGGGTAAGTCTTCTTCCTCAGTTTGGGTTCACAGGTCTAAACTAAGGATATGTGACTACCCTGGGCCCTAAAGCTTTGTCATCAATTGTTCCTCAGTTCAGTGGGACTGACCTCTGTAAAGAAGGGTTCATTCCACAGTCTGACCCACAGCATTAGGTGAAAGTTCCCTTGCAAAAAACAACTTACCTCAAACCACTCAGATAGTGATTCAAAGTAGGGGTCTGCCTCTCTGTATTTAGTGGGATGACTATGGCCTTCCACTCACTCAAGGGCAACAGCACAACAGCAGCAGAAGCATGGATTATAAGTGGTTTTAGGGGCTTTCACATCTGTTCCTTGACAGAATTAATTAGGCAGCACTCAACTCCTTATTATGGAAGTATAAATGACAGGAGAGCCAATGCAGGCCTGGGTTAAAAAGTTGTTTAATAAGGCAAAGTGATGTTCCAACGCCAGTAAATTGATCTTGCAAAACATATGCACATAATGTTCGAGAACATTGCAAACATTAAAAACATAAGCACTGAAATGGTCCTCATCAGCCACAAAGATCGACCATAGTTTACATTGAGAGGCCAGAAAGCATCTTTCCTGCTGCTGCTACATTTTCCACAAATACTGTGATATGCTGCCAAAAGGCAGGGCTTTTGTATAGCTCTTCAAACGGGACTACCCAGTGAGAATATGGAGGAGGGAGGCAAGCAATGGACTCTTTCTCCATTTCATTCAGTGGACTTTCACATTTCTTTAAAAATGAGGAGGATACTGGACTATGTCACAGGCCCCCCTAGTTAACTTAGCCCTTTTTCTGCTTGCTGACTGACCACCCAAAATGGATTTGGACGTCAGACTGCAGGGAATTGTGTTTCCCCACGGTTAGACCTGACAGCCATTGATGGGGTCTTCTCCCAAACGTTTTGCCTTAACTCCTCCTGTTTGCTGAAAATCTTTTTTGTTGGCCTTAGACGCTATGCAAAATACCATTGCTAACCAAAGCTAAAGCATGCATGCTCACTCCCTTAAACATGTTAAAACTGGCTTACACACAATTGGCACATTTAATTTACTTATAAGTTGCTAGGAAAGTGGTACTACATGTACCCAGGACCTGTGAATTAAATGCTACAAAGGGGACTGCAGCACTTATTGTGCCACCCTCTTACGGAGCCCTTTAAAATATGACTCAGGCCAGCCACTGCACACTGTGTGCAGTTTTAAACTGCCAATTTGACCTGGCAAAATAAACCTTTTGCCAGGTCTGAACCTCCCTTTTTTTTACATATGTCATCCCTAAGGCATGCCCTAAGTTTCCCATGGGGAAGGGTGCAATGCATTTTAAAAATGTGGACATATACTTTTAAGTTTGATATGGCCTGATAGTGAAAAACTCACACCTTTGTTTTTCACTACCGTGAGGCCTGCCTCTCCCATAGGACAAAAAATGTGTTACGTTTAATAAGTGCTAGTGTTTAATTGGGACCAGGAACAAAGGCCATGTTTGGTCTCGATGGAATCATATTTTAAAACCATCTTTAATGGTAAAGTCATACTTTAAGTCACAATTCTGAAAATGCTACTTTTAAAAGATGTTATTTTCTTGTCCTTACTATTGGTGCCTGCAGCCTGTGTCCTGGGTCACATGACTGCAAACATAGTGGCCTTTGTGTATTGCTCCCAGACAGTGCAACAAAGGGGAACTAGGTAGTGGCAGGAAGGGCGTCATGCTAGGATGGGGGGCAAAGCTGTTCCCTGCCCCAGTTGAAAGGAACTTCTTCCAGCACACTCACAGAGAACTTGACACCAGTGTTTTGTCACCCTAGATCTCTTGGAGCCTGGGCAGGGGAGGAAGAACATTTCCAGATCTGATGTGGGAGGAGGTCTAGAGGTTACATCTACTTCAAACGCTGGCACCAGGCATACATATTAGACTTTCATACTAACTCTTCAGTTCTCTTCTGAACCTGTGGATGACCTCCGGAGGACTGCTTTGTACTTCAGAGTGCTACCATGATGATTGAGGTCTGTTGTGTACCCTCAAAGGACTGCCCTGCTGCTTGAGGTCTGTCTTACTGTTTGATCTTAGAACTACCAGTGTGTTTCCAAGAACTAATTGACTGGCCTCCTAATCTGAGCTTCAGGGGTACAACAAGCTCCAATTACCTTGAACCCACATCTTGACCCAGCTTGAAGGGAGTCTTACTCTCTAAGTGGTGCCCCCTGGTCTTGGGCTCCTGGAAATGGTGCTAAATATGCCCATACACCCACAAAAAGAACTTTAGGACAGAAAATGTGCCTGGGAATGACAGAAGACTGGGACCTAGCAATTCATCAATCAGCCCAAATTGAATCACTGGTCAGCCTGACTTCAGGTAGCTCCTGCTCTGTTTTTCTATGCAGCAGCAATTCCTGTTCAACTGCTCATCTCAGTCAGGGTATCTGTCCTCATAGAGCCTGCATCCTCTATAGCCTGTGCTTTGTCATGCTGGAAATTTTCCCAAAAAAGTGGCAGAGCTCAAATATAGAAATCTTCACTGTGACTTTGCCCAGTGGCTCCCCGATGAGGACGCCTCCTCCTCAGACACCCCCGGTCACCTTGCTCCACTGAACTTACATTTTCAGACATGTTTTGTATGAAAGTCTGAAGGTGAGCTAAGTTTGGGCCCAATCTACTGCATGCGTCTGAACCATGGTCCATCATGGTCTGCCATAATTTTTTTAATTTGTCCAGGTCTTGGTTAGCTAGATATCCACAGTTGGTTCCTTTGATCTTTCAGGCACTAGTTTTAACTAAAACCTGCATAAATTCTTTATATCTGTTCTACTGATTGTTTTTTTGTCATTCTGGTGTCATTTTGGGATTTTTCTTTTATTGTGTTTTTTCATCGTATTACAGTTTGAATGTTGCACAAATACTTTACACATTGCCTCTAAGTCAAGCCTGACTGCTTTTGTGCTAAGCTACCAGATGGTTAGGCACAGGTGAAATTAGTGACTTTTTTAGTTCATCCTCAGTCTTTACCCCATCAATACAAAAATGCAATTTCCTACAGCCACTGTAACCTGAGTGTCATTGAAGAAATACAATGTTTACCACACAGCCATGTCATCTCCTTTTGGAGTTTTTGAAAGTTTCCCCCGGAACTTCAAACAGAAGAGACGGGTGAGATAGTATGGTGCTACCAACAAAAAAGTTAAGTGGCTGCTGCTCCAGCTGCAGCACAAGGTCCATTTTTAGCAAGTAAACAATATATATTGTAGATTAAAAAAAATCTGTGTCAAGAAGTTAAAAGATCTCTTACTTTGTAAAATTTTCTCACCACTAAAGCTGACATTTAGGAACAGATTTCCACACAATTATGGCCATACATGTCTGTGACAATATTCTAGTTCACCAAAAAATAAATATGTGAATTAACAATCTCAAAATCTCAGCACTACTGGTGCTCTGAGTCCATTGGAAATGTTTATCTTTTCTTCTTTATATGTTGGTATACTCAGAGGAGCCACTTTGAAGGTAAACACACTGTCTTACATTTCATCTGAAAACTACTAGGAGTAAATACAGGTTCCTTAAAAAGCAAAATATGATTACAGTTACTAGAAGTGATAATCAAACTTGCTCTGATTTAGCTCAGCCCCATGAAGATCAAAGAAATTCTAAGAAAGACCATCAAGCATTACATTAACAGAATTACTTTGAGAAAACCCATTCTTAATTTGAGCCAGTGGTTTCCGGTGTTTGGTCCCGGCACTTAATGTCAACACCGGCACTTATTGCAGTCTGAAACATGAAGGCGCTGTTTGTCTTCTTTTGAGATGAATGCAACAATAGTTGTTTATTCATTCAATATATGTTCAAAATTACCTGCGTCCCAAGCCATTCTTATAGCTTTAAGATCCTGGAACAGTCTGAATTGTCACACTTGCAGGAGTGTGATGGCTAGTTGTTGGTATTGCCATTTGTAACACTGGAAAGAACAAAGGGTTATGTAAGCTGCTGGGCCTCCTGACGAGGGCCCCTGGCACTTACATTCCTACAAATTAAGCACTGGAGACTACTATAACCTGACTACTGTCTTAAAGTCTTAGGTGTAAATCTCCACTAGGACATGGTGAATAGCACAAAGGTGAAGAGTTACACTGAGATTAACCCCTAGCTAATGGATGCCCCCCCACCTCTCAACGAATGCTGAGCCCTTTTTTGGCTATTTGGGGTACTTTGTGCTTAGGCCCCCATAATTTTTTGTCACATAAACTAGCCATGTCAAATTTGCATCTTTTTTTACAGCATTCTGGGAATCGTAAAGGTACCCAGAGTTTATGGGTTCCCCTGGGGGAGACCACGAAATTATCCAAAATACAACTAAAATGTGTGTTTGTTTGGAAAAATGGGAAGAAAGTGCTGCAGAAGAAAGCATCTGTTTTTGTTTCATGAAAATGGCATCAACAAACGGCTTGCGGTGCTAAAATCACCATCTTCTCATCTTTCAGGAACAGGCAGACTTGAATAAGGAAACCACATTTTTAAACACAGTTTTGACATTTTACTAGCACATACCCCATTTTTACTATTTTTTTGTGCTTTCAGCCTCCTTCCAGTTAGTGACAGAAAAGGGTGTGAAACATTTCTGAAAAGTAGACAAAATTCTGAATTCACCAAGGGGTAATTTGTATGGATCTTTTAAGATTTTCCTACATAAAATAACAATATTGAAATTGAGTTGAATAAAACAGCCCTTTGTGTCTAGGTTTTCTTCCGTAACTTTTTCTAACTATAATAGATTTTTCAAAGCCATATACCGTTATGTCTGCTGGACCTTGCTGATTGTGGGGTCTCGTAGGTGAATCAAGAACCCAAGCTACCGAGAGCCAATAAATGAGCTGCACATTACAATGGGTTTTCATTGTACACCAGTTAACAGCAATTCATTTGGTAAATTATAAAGAGTGTAACTTAGGTATCAAGGAAACTATGTATTTCCAAAATGTTCACAAGATAAGGAGTTCAGAAACAGTGGTTATTTGCACATCTTTGAATTCAGGGCTCCCCATACTAGCATGTGAATTACAGGGCGTTGCTACACATTGCCTTACATTTGGAAGGCAAACATTTAGATAAAGGCAATTGCAATAACATTTGTTCTTCTATTCTGTGTTCCCCCAAGTCTCCTGATAAAAATGGTACCTCACTTGTGTGGGTAGGTCTAGTGCCCGCCACAGGAAATGCCCCAAAACACAATGTGGACACATCACATTTTCCCAATGAAAATGGATGTGTTTTTGCAAAGTGCCTAGCTATGGATATTGACCTCTAGCTCAGCCGACACCTAGGGAAATCTACCAAACCTGTATATTTTTGGAAAGTATATACCGAGGTAAATCCAGGGAGGGGTGACTTGTGGGGCTCTCACTGGGTTTTGTCACTTACAATCTTTTGCAAACCTCAAAATTGGGCTAATCAACCACTCTTTCCTCATATTTCGGTGCTGCAAAGTTCTGGAATCTAAGGAAAGCCACAAACTTCCTTCCACCCAGCATTCCCCCAAGTCCCCCGATAAAAATGGTGTCTCGCTTGAGTGGGTAGGCCTAGTGGGCGCGACAGGGTAAGGTCCCAAAATGTATTGTGGCGATAATGATAACTAAGGAGAGTGTACTAATTAGTCCTGGGATTGGGAACCATTTAGGGAAACCTATCAAACCCAGACACTTCTGATAAGGAGACATGAAGGGAAGTCCAGGGGGAATATCGCTTGTGAGGATTTCCCAAAGATTTTTTTACCTGAGAATGCCCTGTAAAGATAAAACGTTGAATAAAAGCACTATTTTTCCTTGCATTTCTGTGATGTAAACTACAGAAATATGCAGGGATCCACAAACTGCTTACCACCCAGCATTCCCCAACTTGTCTCAATTAAAACCCTACCCACTGCTGTACCTTGGCTTAGTGCCCGAGACAGGAATGAAGCACACAACAGTCAATGGTAGTCCTTACATGAGAGCTACTGTTGGCCCTGGGTTGACCTATTCCTGATGCAGGTACTAGGCACAGGCACACAAGTGGGACAGTGTTTTTATCAGGAGAAGCGTGGAAACGCTGGGTGGTAGGAATTTTATGTATCCCTGCATACTCCTGTAGTTTGTGTGATAGAAATGCAAGGAAAAATATATTTTTCATTGAACGTTTCACATTTGCAGGGTATTCTCATTATGAAAACGTAGGGGAATCCACACAAGTCACACCTCCATAGACTCCCCCAGGTATCTAGTTTTCGGAAATGTCTGGGTTTGGTAGGCTTCCCTATATGGCTGCCGAGCCCAGGAACAAAATGCAGGTGCCTGCCTTACAAAACCAGGTTGTTTGTGATAGATAATTTTGATGTTTCCACAATATGATTTGGGCCGTTCCCTGTCATGGGTGCTAGGATGGGGGTTACCCCAACCATCCAAGTCATCCAATAGGACTGCAAGATGGGCTTCTGCACTAACCCCATTTTGAGCATAAAGCTAAAAAGTATCTTCAAATCCACTAGTAAAATGGGAGTACCCTGACGTGTTATAAAACAGGGACCTAGAGTGTCTCCATGTCCCCTCAGAAATTCTCCTGCATGCAAATTTTCTTGCTACACAAATTTGCTGAAGGGATTCAGCATCCAAAAAGAGATATACATAGTTGACTGGCAAAAAGTTGGAAGTATCAACTTTACATCCAGCATCACGAGTAAAAGGTGGAATTTGGGGCTGAACACAATTGGGTGGCTACCAAGAGAGCACTCTGTCTGTGCTTACCGCCACACATACCTGCTCTCTGGGTTGAGCTAACCTGCTGTTATCCCACTGCACAGACTGTGCTTGCACAGGGAGAGCACGACTATCCTCTCTGCCTCCCTCAGAATCACTGACAGAGGAGTTGTCCGATGGGACTCCTCTGACTGAAAAATCACTCCCAGTCAGCTCCATTGCCTCTCCCTCAGATGCTATCTCAGTGTCTTCTGTCTCAGTCTCTAATCCTACGTCAGAGCTGTCCTCCATAAACCACGTTAGGGCTTGAGAAGCAGTCATCCAATGAGACGCCATCTCTGCTACTGACTAAACTTTCCTTCTACACTAGCCTATGTACACGGTCAAAAAATTGCTGGTGTGTATGTATGTGATGTGCGCAACAGTAAGTGTGAGTTACCTTACCTTTGCTTCATCCCTCAATCAGCAGGTTCTCTCAAGACACTGAAAAAAACAAAAAAGGCACACTATTACTTCACCTTGCCATATACCCATCATCACAGTGTTTGGCACCTGTGGCACCTAGTCCAACAATCATTTTTGGTGTGCCCACTCCCATGACTTCTTCCTTGGATTCTCTCACTACCATCCAGCAAAAGTGCCCTTAATCTCTGCATAGACCCCCTCACACATACATTTCATTTGTTTTAAAGCACATGTAATGGCTGGCTATTTTAATCCACTCAGTTATTCACATAAAATTCAGATTTGACCTTTTCAGCAGGCATATAAACCTTCTGTGCTGCTTTATGACTTCAAAACTGCCACTAGACAAAGGTCCGATCTCTTTCTCTAGCGGAAACATAATCACAAGAGTTATCTTGGCCTTTTTATTGCTGCCTAAAAGCTACAGTTGAAACGCATTGGTTGGAGTATGTATATTGCTTTGAAGGCACGTGCTGCAAGACAACTGGTGGCAATATATCATTTTATATATAAATATATATATATATATATATATATATATATATATATATATAAATGTATATATATATTGTTAGAAATGGGGTCTTTGGTTGACAATCAGGTTACCCCCTGTTCAAGCAAGGACCCTCACTCTAGTCAAGGTAAAAGAGAATCACGCTCAGCTAACCCCTGCTTACCCCCTTGGTAGCTTGGCAGAGCAGTAAGCTTAACTTCAGAGCGCTAGGTGTAAAGTATTTGTACCAACACACACAGTAACTTAATGAAAACACTACAAAATGACACAACTCTGGTTTAGAATAATAGGAAATATTTATCTAAACAAAACAAGACCAAAACGACAAAAATCCGACATACACAAGTCAAGTTATGAATTTTTAAAGATTAAACTCAAAAATAGCGCTTAGAAACAAAAATGCTTCGATGAGATGTTAACACGGCGTCGTGACGGAGTCGTTCCAAACAAGCCGACACCAGCGGCGCCGGACACGGAGTCGTGTAGACCCCCAAGTACAGTACCTTCGGTGAAGAGTGAAAACAAGCCGATGCGCGAAGTCGGGAATCGCGGCGTCTGTGCAAAACGTTTAATCCGTGCACTTCAAGCGGCGTCGGTCACGACGTGGTGCAGCGACTTCCACGGAGTTGCGGACTTCAGCGGGGCTGCTGCGGCATTGGGCCTGCGAAGAGCGTCGCGTTCCAGCAAAGGTCACGGCGTCAGGTGCAGGCGGCATTACCGGATTCAGCAGCGGCGTCGGTCCGAAGTCGATTTCCTTGGATTCCACCAGCTTTCCTTTCAAGGGCCCAGGGACTGGATAGGGCACGACTTGTCGGGGCAGGAGTCTCTCCAGAGACTCCAGGTGCTGGCAGAGAGAAGTCTTTGCTGTCCATGAGACTTCAAACAACAGGAGGCAAGCTCTAAATCAATCCCTTGGAGATTTCTTCACAAGATGGAAGGCACACAAAGTCCAGGCTTTGCCCTCTTACTCTGGCAGAAGCAGCACTGCAGGAAAGCTCCACAAAGCACAGTCACAGGCAGGGCAGCACTTCTTCCTCAGCTATCAGCTCTTCTCCAGGCAGAGGTTCCTCTTGGTTCCAGAAGTGTTTCTAAAGTCTGTAGATTTGGGTGCCCTTCTTATACCCATTTTAGTCTTTGAAGTCACCTTTTTTCAAAGGGGACTCACACCTACTTGTGAAATCCTGCCTTGCCCAGGCAAGGCATCAGACACACAGCAGGGGGTTGGAGCCGGCATTGTCAGAGGCAGGCACAGTCCTTTCAGATGAGAGTGACCACTCCACCCCTCCCTCCTAGCAGAGATGGCTAATCAGGAAATGCAGGTTACACCCCAGCCCCCTTTGTGACAGTGTCTAGTGCGAGGTGAAAAACAACCCAACTGTCAAACTGACCCAGACAGGGAATCCACAAACAAGGCAGAGTCACAGAATGGTTTAAGCAAGAAAATGCTCAATTTCTAAAAGTGGCATTTTCAAAAACACAATCTTAAAATCAACTTTACTAAAAGATGTATTTTTAAATTGTGAGTTCAGGGACCCCAAACTCCACATGTCCATCTAATCTCTAGGGGAATCAACACTTTAATCGTATTTAAAGGTAGCCCCCATGTTATCCTATGAGAGAGACAGGCCTTGCAACAGTGAAAAACGAAATTGGCAGTATTTCACTGTCAGGACATATAAACCACATTACTATATGTCCCACCTTATCCATACACTGCACCCTGCCCTTGGGGCTACCTAGGGCCTACCTTAGGGGTGCCTTACATGTAAGAAAAGGGAAGGTTTAGGCCTGGCAAGTGGGTACACTTGCCAAGTCGAATTTACAGGGTAAAAATACACTTACAGACACTGCAGTGGCAGGTCTGAGACATGATTACAGGGTTACTTGTGTGGGTGGCACAACCAGTGCTGCAGGCCCACTAGTAACATTTGATTTACAGGCACAGGGCACCTCTAGTGCACTTTACTAGGGACTTAACAGTAAAACAAATATGCCAATCATGGAGAACCAATTACTTACACATTTTACATGGAGAGCATAGGCACTTTAGCACTGGTTAGCAGTGGTAAAGTGCTCAGAGTTGAAAAGCCAACAGCAACAGGTCAGAAAAAAATAGGAGGCAGGAGGCAAAAAGACTGGGGATGACCCTGCATAAGCAAAAGTCCAACACAACCCCCTACCAGCCTAAAGCCAGGGGAGAACAATCAATACCTTGATGTACTTCCCTGATTGGGGCGATAGAACAAGGACCCAGGCCCACAACAGCAGGGGCATGTTCCAGTTCTACGCCTTCCTGACTCCAGTTGGATCCCTCTGTCCATACTCTCAGGGCCCACTAAGCTAACCCATGGGGAACCCTTCTCCACATCTGCAGACACCATCTGTGCAGCACCTAACTTTACTTTGCTCACAGATGTATTGCAATGGGCAGATAGTACCACCAGGGCCAACACAGTGGTGTTGCCCACTCCACCCCCGGGGTGTGACTCTCGTCCCCCACCCAGGGGCAACTCTGTACACCAGGACAGCAAGCCACAGTGGCCCCGGACAACTGTCAGGGATGAGAGCCCGACCTCAGGCCTCTCCAACCACTGTGACGGCGGAGAGTGGGGGCGGTAGCCCCAGGTGCCTGGCACCCTTTGACCACTCTCTCTTCCACCAGGTAAGGGATGACAACCTGACCCTGGTCCGCCCCTCTGGGGCTCTGTACCCTCCCTGCAGAAGCGGCACCCCCAGAGTCAAAAACTTTCAGGGTGCTTGTAGAAGCAGTCCTGCACAATTCTTCCACCAGTGCAGGGCTGGTAACCTGCAACTGGTCAGCCAACCTGGGGTCTGTACCTTCAGGTTGGACCAGGGCCAGGGGTGAGGCTTCCCTCCCCCTACCCTCCCTTATGGGGTCCTGCACCCCCCAACTAGGAGTGGCCCCCTCAGAAGACAACATGGGATGGACACTGTTAGCAGTAGCCCCTTCCTCCAGGTCAGGGGGGACACCCTGAACCTGATCCTCCAGTCCAGGGTCTGTACCCACAGACTGGACCACTGCCTGGAAACCCAGGACTTCCTGGGGGGCATACCTACCCCCCACCAGGTCAGAGTTTACCCTCTGAACCTGGTCACCCAACCCAGAGTCACCACCCTGCGGTTGAACCACTGCCTGGCACACCAGGACTTCCTTGGGAGCACACTTACCCCCCATCAGGTCAGAGTTTACCCCCTGAACCTGATCATTCAACCCAGAGTCACCATCCTGCGGTTGAACCTTTGCCTGGCACACCAGGACTTCCAGGGGGGCACACTTACCCCCCTCAAGGGACACACTGTCCCCAAGGGCCACACAAGAGTCTGGCTGGCACAGGTCCCCTGACCTCTGCCCATCTGACAGAGTCTGGATTCCCCCCAACCCAGAAATGGTCTCACCAAGGTCATTCCTGGGGGGCTCTGCTCTCAGAGCTGACCCCTGATCCTCCAGGTTCTCCACTGGGGTCCGCACCCCCTCTCAACCCTCTGTCTGGACTTCTGCACCCCCTCACTAGGAGTGGTACTGCCAGACACCAGAACTGGTGGGACGCTGGCTACAGCCACCCCCCCAAGTTCTCCTGACACTGTGGGGTCTCTCTCAACAGACGGTCCTATGGTACAGGGTAGGCTCCCCTCCTGGTGTTCCCTCATGGAACCCTCCAGGACCTGGGACCGGATCCCGGGCACCTTGGGCCTCAACCCATCCCCATTCCCTCTCCTCTGAGACTGGACATTGGGTCCCTCACCCATCCCACTACACTGGGACCTACCTGGGATACTACAATCCTTCCCTACCTCACCTGGTTGGGAACTACCTAGACCACTCCTCTCAGGAGCACCCCCAAATGCCTCTTCAGACTCTCTGGTACTCACCCAGAAGTCTGCCTCCATTGTAAGCTCCCTGGGGTCAGAGAACTCACACTCCACCTGGTGTTGGCGTAGCTCTGGAAAATAAGGACTAGACATATGCTATCCAGCAATTACATCACTCAGCCCCTCACATGAATTAACCAAAGTACCCTTCACCCAACCATCCAGTGACTCTTCTTTGAAAAAGCACCCCACATCACCCTCCTGAGACTGGTGAGACAGTACCTGACTGTCCCTGACACTCAACCCACACTCTTCTGCGATGTCTTCACACTCCATAACTAGGACTTCTACCTGGGGGGAACCCCTCTCCCTGTCACTCTCACCTAGAGTCAGTATAGTGTCCCTCCCACCAGTAGGAATATGACTCCCCTTGCCAGTTCCCCAATCCACCTCAGGGACCCTGTGCATCACTGGAGCCACCTCATACCCTTGAACCTCCTGCCGTGTGTTAACTCCCTCCTTCAAGTAGGGAACCACATCTCTGGGCATGTGCACTTCTTCAGCAGTACTAGATACAAGATTTTTGCTGCCACCATCTGAACTGGACTCAGCCCTCATGGCCTCCAGCTTCAGCTCTTCACAGCTCAGCTCTTGAGCTGTAATCCCTTCTTTTTCCAGGACTAAGGCTCTCTTCTCCTCAGCCCTCTCAAACTCTGCATCTAGCTCTTCCAGACTCCGGATTCGAGCTAGGAACCAATCATCCCTTTCTGTTCCCTCCTCAGGGCCACTGCCCTCCTCCTCAGAGTAGTCCTCCTCCTCAGAGTAGTTATCCTCCTCAGACTCATTTGGTGGTGTTGCCTGACAACGTTTCAATTCATACTGAAACAGGGCTGACTCAAGATCCTCCCTTCTGGATTTCTTGTTCAGAGCCAGTCCCCTTTCCATGTAGAATGCTTTAAGCTGCCACTTTTTATACATAAATAGGTGCCAGAAATTGACTTCCATTCTGCAAAGGCTTCACAACCAAAAACCAAAGTCCAAAAATATTAGCAATACTTCCAGGAGGACATCAGAGAACAAAAAGCAGAATCACAAGACAAGTAGTATGTGGTCGCGTAGTGGTCTGAATTCAAAACAGTAGTGTACACTTAATCACTGTATGTCGAGTACAAATACAAGTCCAAATCCCAACCGCTGATCACCAATGTTAGAAATGGGGTCTTTGGTTGACAGTCAGGTTACCCCCTGTTCAAGCAAGGACCCTCACTCTAGTCAGGGTAAAAGAGAATAACCCTCAGCTAACCCCTGCTTACCCCCTTGGTAGCTTGGCAGAGCAGTAGGCTTAACTTCAGAGCGCTAGGTGCAAAGTATTTGTACCAACACACACAGTAACTTAATGAAAACACTACAAAATGACACAACACCGGTTTAGAAAAATAGGACATATTTATCTAAACAAAACAAGACCAAAACGAAAACATTCTGACATACACAAGTCAAGTTATGAATTTTTAAAGATTAAACTCAAAAATAGCGCTTAGAAACAAAAATGCTTCGATGAGATGTTAACACGGCGTCGTGACGGAGTCGTTCCCAACAAGCCGACACCAGCGGCGCCGGACACGAAGTCGTGCAGACCCCCAAGTACAGTACCTTTGGTGAAGAGTGAAAACAAGCCGATGCGCGAAGTCGGGAATCCCGGCGTCTGTGCGAAACGTTGAATCCATGCACTTCAAGCGGCGTCGGTAACGACGTGGTGCGGCGACTTCCACGGAGTCGCTGACTTCAGCGGGGCTGCTGCAGCGTCGGGCCTGCGAAGAGCGTCGCGTTCCAGCGAAGGTCACGGCGTCAGGTGCAGGCGGCGTTACCGGATTCAGCAGCGGTGTCCGTCCGAAGTCGTCCGAAGTCGATTTCCTTGGATTCCACCAGCTTTCCTTTCAAGGGCCCAGGGACTGGATAGGGCACCACTTGTCGGGGAAGGAGTCTCTCCGGAGACTCCAGGTGCTGGCAGAGAGAAGTCTTTGCTGTCCCTGAGACTTCAAACAACAGGAGGCAAGCTCTAAATCAAGCCCTTGGAGATTTCTTCACAAGATGGAAGGCACACAAAGTCCAGTCTTTGCCCTCTTACTCTGGCAGAAGCAGCACTGCAGGAAAGCTCCACAAAGCACAGTCACAGGCAGGGCAGCACTTCTTCCTCAGCTATCAGCTCTTCTCCAGGCAGAGGTTCCTCTTGGTTCCAGAAGTGTTTCTAAAGTCTGTAGATTTGGGTGCCCTTCTTATACCCATTTTAGTCTTTGAAGTCACCTTTTTTCAAAGGGGACTCACACCTACTTGTGAAATCCTGCCTTGCCCAGGCAAGGCATCAGACACACAGCAGGGGGTTGGAGCCGGCATTGTCAGAGGCAGGCACAGTCCTTTCAGATGAGAGTGACCACTCCACCCCTCCCTCCTAGCAGAGATGGCTAATCAGGAAATGCAGGTTACACCCCAGCCCCCTTTGTGTCACTGTCTAGTGCGAGGTGAAAAACAACCCAACTGTCAAACTGACCCAGACAGGGAATCCACAAACAAGGCAGAGTCACAGAATGGTTTAAGCAAGAAAATGCTCACTTTCTAAAAGTGGCATTTTCAAACGCACAATCTTAAAATCAACTTTACTAAAAGATGTATTTTTAAAATGTGAGTTCAGGGACCCCAAACTCCACATGTCCATCTACTCTCTAGGGGAATCTACACTTTAATAATATTTAAAGGTAGCCCCCATGTTATCCTATGAGAGAGACAGGCCTTGCAACAGTGAAAAACGAAATTGGCAGTATTTCACTGTCAGGACATATAAACCACATTACTATATGTCCCACCTTATCCATACACTGCACCCTGCCCTTGGGGCTACCTAGGGCCTACCTTAGGGGTGCTTTACATGTAAGAAAAGGGAAGGTTTAGGCCTGGCAAATGGGTACACTTACCAAGTCGAATTTACAGTGTAAAAATACACTTACAGACACTGCAGTTGCAGGTCTGAGACATGATGACAGGGTTACTTGTGTGGGTGCAGGTGCCCTGGGAACCTCTAGTGCACTTTACTAGGGACTTAACAGTAAAACAAATATGGCAATCATGGAGAACCAATCACGTACACATTTTACATGGAGAGCATAGGCACTTTAGCACTGGTTAGCAGTGGTAAAGTGCTCAGAGTTGAAAAGCCAACAGCAACAGGTCAGAAAAAAATAGGAGGCAGGAGGCAAAAAGACTGGGGATGACCCTGCATAAGCAAAAGTCCAACATATATATATATACAGTATATATATATATATATATATATATATATATATATATATATATATATATATATATATAACCTATATATATATATAGATATATATATTTAGGGAGAGCGTGTCTCTCTCTCTCCTTGTGTATATCAAAAGGGATCATTTTTAAATGTGTGTGGTTTCCCTGGACACCGATCACAGCCCCATGGAACTACACATGCATTGACAAAAGTGATATATATGTATGTATACATACATATATATATATATATATATATATATATATATATATATATATATATATATATATATATATATATATATATATATATCTTCACAATCCAAACATATGAGAATCCGGACCCTGAAATGCTAATGGAATGGGCTGACAACTCAAAGAATTGCTCAATGACCGTGATGCATACATTGATTAAATAAGCACTGAAGGCTAGAACGAAACTAGTGGAGATTGAGAAACTAATGCAGGAATTGGCAAACATGATATCAAAGGGGCGGTTTGATGACTTTATAAAAAATCTACAGATTAAACAGAAAAATTTGAAAAAAAATGACGAATACAAAACAACTGAAATTTATTAGGGATTATAAAGGGCATATCCTGACGTTTCATAGGAAATACAATCATTTCTATAATGAAGAGGAATCCATTAGAGAATCAAGCACAGTGGAAGATCAACAACCTAGCTCAAGTGAATAGTCAGATAGTAATGCATCAGACATATGAGATACGACTCATTCTCTGATGGAACAGAGAAGTTCAAAACAAAGTTTTTTAGAACAGTTTCAACTTTTAAACCAAAACAGGACAGAGCTAAGGGCATAACAGACTTACCAAGGAGGAGGAGGAGGCAGAGGCAGAAGAGGAGGAAGAGGAAGAGGCAGAGGAAAGCAAAATCTCACACAAAGATCCAACAGCAAAATCCCAGTTGGAGTAAAGACAAGGGGCCAAATAAAAGCACTATGAATGTGGTAAACCTTTCCATCCATAATTTAACTGAAGAAGAAATTAACCTGTTATCTCTAGGCCTATCCTTCTTTCAGACAAATAATTTTGATTATGTGCAGAGTAGTGTGGATCTGTTTCACTTTATGAGAAAATTTAAGTTGAAAAAGTGGTTCGAGCTCCAACCTAAGACTCCAGATCAGAGAGACCTCACTCTGGCTACTAGTAAACTCCAGATGAGAGACATTGATCTATTACACACTCTATCAGCCTTAGAAAAAAGTGACTCTTATCATGAAGACCCCTACATCAATTTGCTTAATTCATATGTTGAATTAGGAATGAATTCTCCAAGCAACTTTAAGCCTAAATCTACCTTTTTGCCCATGATATCTTGTGAGGCCATCAATGTGTTTGAGAAGGGTGTGATTAAGGTTTTTAAGAATATTAGACATCCAGAGACACAAACACGAAAAAACTAAAAAGAAACAATTCAGCTATTGGACGGGTTGAAAATGGATCCTGAGATAGTGATACATGAATCAGACAAAGGTGGTAATATTGTGGTTATGTCGAGGAACATGTATCTACAGGAAGGTAGAAGACAACTGGCTGATGTCAATTGTTATGCCATGTCTAGTATATCGGAACTAACTTATGTGGAATTATTGACTAATTGGAAAGACAAGGGGCTCCTTGAATGGGAAGAATTAATTTTTCTTAAACCTGATAGATCAAAGATTCCCATTCTATACCTCTGTCCCGAACTACATAAAGATACCAGGAACCCTCCAGAGAGACCAATTGTATCCCCTGTAGGATCCTCTTTGGAGAATACATCTAGATATGTAGATCACTATCTAAGACCATTTGTTTCGGCATTGCCGGATTACCTAAACGAAACAAGCCACTTTTTACCTATCATTGAGGGCATACATTGGGAAGAGAACTATGTTTTGATAACTCTAGATATCACTAGCCTCTATACCAGTATACAACATGATGTAGGTTTAAGGGCCTGTAGTCACTTTTTTCAAGCACGATCCTTGTTGTACCTTCTACATTCAGAAATGCTTTTAGATTTTATAAGGTTTTGCTTGCATAATAACTTTGTTATTTCTGACAACAAAATCGACAGACCGACCCAGGGGGCAGCCAAGGGAGCTTGCTTTGCCCCCAGATACGCCAATTTGGTGGTGGTCTGGTGGGCGGGACAGGTCCTGCATGGCTACCCGGAACTTACAGACATCATACCATGGGTCAGATTTATTGACAATATCTTTGCGATTTGGCAAGGTGAAGAAAGCTCTCCTAGAAATCTTTCAAGAATCTAAATGGGAATAATTACAATTTACACTTCACTGAAACCATCAGTAAAGAAAATGTTGAGTTCTTGGATGTGGAAGTTAAGGTGCGCAACTAGAAACAACATTGTATCACAAACCTACAGCAGGCAGCAGCATTTTATTTGCCACCAGTGCTCACCCTAGAAGCCTGATTAACAGTATTCCATATGGAGAATTACAAAGAGCAAAAAGAAATTGTAATTCTCAAAGTACCTTTGAGTCTGAGAAAAAGATCACGATAAACAGATTTAAAGAGAGAGGTTATTCGACTAAGATAATAATCAGGCTGTAAGTAAAGTGGAGAAGGTATCCCGGTGCAACTTATTATACCCGAAACCTACATTACAGAGTGAAGAACCCAATACTTTGAGGTTTATTCCAACTTTTTCCAATCAAGCAACTAGAGTGAGGAAGATATTAACAAAACATTGCCACATACAACATACAGATAGTACCCTTAGTAAACATATTGCCTCTACTCCACAGATTACTTTCAGTCGATCCCGTTCATTGAGAGATACCTTAAGTAAGAACTTCATAACTGAACAAATTCTCCCTAAGAAAATACAAGGTTTCTTTTGTTGTAAAAACTGTAAAGCTGTATGAAAAGCCAAGATATTAAGACATTTTTGATACCTAATACAGCTAAAGAATTTGTGATGAGAAAACACACTCCATGCAACACAGAATATGGGGTGCAATGTCTGATATGTCCCTGCAAACATATGTATGTGGGAAGCACCACACATAAAGTTAAGAAGCATGTGCTGGAACATAAGAGAGCCACTACACACAATGACGCCTCATAACCTGTTGCCAGACACTTCGTAGAGATCCACTCAAGTAATCCAAATTTGCTACAATTTATGTTAATTGAGAAAGTTGTGGCTAACAATAGAGGAGGAGATAGAGAGAAAGAACTGCAGGTATTGGAATCAAGATATATTTTACTGTTTGCTACAGTGATGCCTCAGGAATGGAATTCAGATGAAGAAATGGCTGCTCATTTATATTGATGTGGTAGCCTGGTCACTGTGTTTCTCTTTGTTCCATTAGGTTATTTAGTAATCTTGTTTTAATCATTTTTTTATTTGTTTTCCTATTTAGGTCTGTGCATAGTAATGTGGACAAGGAAGAACAGTCAAGGAAATGTGCATAGTCTCTACGTTCCCACATGGGCTATATTATGTTTACTACAAGCTACTGCTACAGTTATGATTACATGTGGGGTGAAACCCCTCTTGCACAAATTATAATTTATAGTTTATCATTAATTTTATTTAATTGATAAATAGATTATAATACACTGTCAGTCAGTCACAATCAAGCTTTATTCGGTTATATATTCAACCATCAAAGCAATAACATCATAATGTTACAAGAATAAAATCAAATTCAAGAAAGAAAACACAACTATCATACTATCAAGGATAATTAAGAAAAAGAATAAAAACATAAATACTTAAAATCCTTGGCATACTTTTCCTGCAAATTATATTTAACCACCTAAAAGCCCATCTCTCTTATCATCCTCATAAAACTATTATATTAATCAAGAATAAATAATTAAAACTATAAAACTTGAGACAAGTCATTTTAGCTTTTTAGGTGACGTATGTGTATATGCCATGCGGCTGCAAGAAACTTGCTGACCGCACAGAATAAGGGAGTAGAGGTGTGTCTCATCATAATCCTTAGAGTATCTTTACAGTGTCTCATGCCCATATTCCTGAAAACTGGGCAGAGCCACTTCCTCTCGAGCAATCCTGTATGCAGGACAGATAAACACAAAATGTACTACGGTTTCTGAGGTACAATTGCAGATGGGACATGAATCGATTATCAAGGCAGAACTCCAGGAGCTGCTGAAAGATTTGAGAGGTAAACATCCGTATCTAAACTGGACATACAAGCTTTTAATTTTAATGAGTCAAAGATTAGATCCATAATTGGTTCAAAGTGAGGGTACCACTTGAAGTCAAGGAATTGGGATGTCAATCTGCGGTGTGACATACGTAGCAAGTAGTTTTCCCTGACATAAGCCGAATAAACTGTTTTCAAGTGTTTCTTCTGGTCCCTCCTTAGGTTGTGGGGTTGACTCCAGAAGTTACTAAGTCCTAAAGTATGAAACCATCTTGAGATATACTTAAGCCAAGGAATGGAAAGTGCATTGGGTCTATCTAGGATGTCTTGAAGAGACTCCTTGTATACAATTAATTCAGGAGTGGGCCAGATACGTACCCAGAAAAGCAGTGGTCTTAGGGCAATTACGTCTGAGATACGAGAAAGTTTAAGATCCCAGAACATTGGGATCAATGGGGTGTTTCGAGGCCATGCCAAAAGCGACCTTATAAAGCTGTTTTCCCCCACGGAAAGTTTACTAACATTAGAGAATTCCCAGACTTCTGTACCATAGGCCACAGCACCCTGAGCCTTCGCCAGAAAGATTTTAATGGCTGGAGAAACTGCTTTCTCAGTGGTGGATTTATAGAAACGCAAAATGGCCCCAGATCTGTGCGATAGGAGGGCTGTGCTTTTATCAATCTGGGCCTCCCATTGCATGTTATTACTAATTCCTACCCCCAAGTAATCAATGGAACATACCTTGCTTAGGGGGGTCCCATTGAGAAGGATGGTATATCTTTTGGTGAGACCACAGCCCAGGGTCATAAGTTTAGTTTTTTTATGATCAAGCTCCAATCCGTAATCAGCACAGAATGATCTGAACCTGTCCACTAGGACCTGAAGACCCAAAGGGGTTTTGGAGATCAAAAGGGAATCATCTGCAAATAATAAAATCGGGATTTTGTGATTGTACAAGGAGGGCGCGTCATTATGGCAATCTGTTACAACTTGCACCACCTCATTAATAAACAGGGTGAACAGGGTCGAGGCAAGGAGACAGCCCTGCCGCACCCCCGCCTGATATCTATTCTGTCAGTGAGTTCCCCCTGGCTGCCCCATCTTACTCGTGCGTATATGTTCTCGTGCAACCTTTGAATTAAATGCACTAAGTTCCCTGGGGTATCAATTTTGTTCAGAACTTCCCATAGCTTCTCTCTAGGGACAAGGTCAAAGGCAGATCTTAAATCTACAAAAGCAACATACAATTTTTGTTTAGCTAAGGTGATGTATTTCCAAAATAGCAATGAAAGCCTAAAAACTTGGTCCATGGTGCTGGTTTTTTGACCAAAACCGGCCTGAAGAGGGGATTAAACCTGGTTGTCTTGAACCCATTCTGTGAGCCGGTCTAGGACTTGCTTGGCAAAGATCTTTTGCAGGTTATCAATAAGACTGATTTGTCGGTAATTAGCTGGCAAACCCACATCACCTTTTTTATATAGGGATTATTTCTGCCCTGTGCCACAAATCTGGAATGGGACTACCTGCTGCTATAGCATTTGACAGTGTATTTATATACTATGCCCATATGATGGGTTCGGATTTGAACAGGTCCCCCGGTATCTTATCAGGGCCAGGGGCCTTCGCTGGTCTCAAGGAATTGATGGCTGCTGTTGTTTCGGCTATTGTAAAAACAATGTCATCCGCAGTACCTTTGGTGGAAACTCTGCAGTCATCACACCCAATATCCGCAAAGTCCTGTTATGCAGGGGAAGCATAGATCTCGGAGAAATAAGCAACCCATCTTTCAGGCTGGATATACATACTAATAGTGTCATTGCCCCCCCACCCCCCTTGATCTACTAGCCAGCAGCCTCCAAAAGGAACCATTGTCTTGATTCTTGACTGCATCCAACAACCTCTGCCAAATCTCATATTCCCAGCTTTTTTTGGCTCGTTCCAGGGCCCTGGTGTACCTAAGTCTGGCATTCCTAATCTCCCCCTGTGAGGGTTTTTTTTAGAGCTGCTTTTAAGTTGGATTTTGCATTAACACAATCCTTATTAAACCATTCCCTACATGGAGTATTGTCAGATATCGGCCTAGAAGCAGTTTCCTTATAAAAGATGTCCTGTAGGGTACCTACCATTTCTATATGAATAGTCATGATTGGGATAGTGGCAGCCTCTTGTTCGCCAAAACTAGAGAAAACTTTTTAGAAATGATAAATAGATTTCCTTGATCAGATATGGGTTTGATGTCACTTTTGGCCAACTGACACAGGTTTGTCTAAGATTCAAACAAGGAGTCGGAACAACAGTGGTCTCTAAGTGCTGGGCTCTTACAAATACATGATTATTTAGAGTAAGACACAAAGGATTATGGTCGCTATCATGGCGAGATATTATTTCCATATCTAAGGTACTTGTCCAAAGCCTAATGTCCACCAGGATGTAGTCAATGGTGCTAGAGGAAAACCCTCACTTAAAGGTGGAAGCGCGGTTAGGATCAGATCTAGTGAGGCCATTACATTCTCTTAGTCCAAGTTTTAAACATAGGGAGGCCATCTGTGAGGCGACACAAGAAGCAGAGGGGGAGACAACCTCTTGAGATTGGGGAATGCCCCATAGCTCATCTTCCTCTGTTGTCAGGCTGCTAATAATGTTCTTTGATACAAAGGAACAGTTACAATCACCCGCAACCATCAGGTAATCTGATGGATGCAGGAGATCTATATAATCGACTAACTGAGTAAGAACATTAGACTCTGTGCCATGTGAGGCAGCCTTGCATACACATTTATCATGATCACCTTGAAACCAGGCCGAAATGTGAGTTGTACACCCAGTAGATCATGAGAGTTATCTTCGGGAACCACGGACCGGGGTAGGCTACCTCCTGGCTCCAGCAGCTGTACACAACGTCATTTAGCGCTGGACTATTGGTCTGTGTATTCCTAGGATGTTCGTCTTCCATTTTAGGACGGGCACGAGTTAGGAACTAGTGGTTCTATGTTCATGTAAGTGAATGTCACTTCCCCCAGCAAATTGCTGGTCTACAGTAACTTATATACCTTGTTAGGAAATATATGTGGCCCTTACCATTTAGGAGATACATATAGTTACATTAGGTCCTGATGCAGCATCACTGGATCCGTTTGGACCACCAGGATGCGAAACATGTTGACCCATGAGAGGTTAGACTCTGGAGATTATCCAGACTCCTCTCTTTGAGATATAAAATAAAACTCTTTCCACAATAAGAGTGATTGATCTTAGTTTCTTTATTCACTCTCTTGACTTTGTTTTTTAACCTTGGCCCTGACCGTCCATTTGGTCCAATAAATTCTACTGTCTCAGTGGCGGTTGTGAGGGTCAATTTTAAAACCACTTCTTTTTTTGATCTCCATCAACACTTTAATCACCTTTGGGGTCACGGCACCACCACATAATAAGATCTCCGGCAAAGAGCCCCCCCATCAGGGGTGGTGCCCGTCAGACATTGCAGCGCCGGTCTGACGAGGAGCAGTGCCTATGATGAAGCATGACACCCTATGGGTGTGTGAGGCCACTTGCTCCTAGAAGTTAGGACCCCGGTCACTATTTTCTGGTTTACATGGTTGGAACAGTGTATTACTAATTTTTGACCATGAGAGTTAAACCGTATTACTGAGTGGTCACATTTCAATCTGTTATTCAACGAAATCATGAGCCCCCTATCCGTCTACCAAAACCCCCAGAAGGAGGATGAGCTGCAGAAAAGTAGGTTGTAAACCCTTCTAGATTATTCAATTTTGCAGCCCAGGTTTCCTGAAATAAACATACATCTTGCTTGTTAATAAAGCTAACCCACTCTGGATCCTCTAGCTTTTGCTCTATTCCTGCTACATTCCAAGACATAATGGTAAATTTTGGGGATGTGGTTCCTGCCTTAATTCTCATTTGAGGGGCAATCTTTAGGTTCCCTGGGCATTCTGCTTGACTCGCCACAGTAGCTGCATTTAACATCCCTACATAAGGATCAGCATTTAGTCAGTCCAAATCAGATAACAAGGGAGAGGAATTCCCTGCCATAGATGGTGGGCAATTCTTAAATAAAACTTTGGCCCCACCCGCGCGGCCATCAGATGGACAGCAGCATCTGCACATCTTATCTCCAGGTGGATGCATACAAAGACTGATGCCAGTTTTCCTACCAGCTCTTGAAGGGCCAGTCCGTGTATTAAAGGCTATGAGATTGTTCACCAGGGTGCTGTCAGTAAAAAGGATTGAGATGTAATCGAATTCCGACCCCGGTTGATTATGTCTACACACCTCCAGGATATCAGACCGGATTACAGAGAGACAATTCCTCTGTGTGCGTATCCAGTATATAACTTTGTTAGCAAGAAAATAAATTGACCCTCTATGGCCAGTTGGCAACGTGGGAACCCCTGTCAAGAATATATGGACACCTTCCCTTCTCCAACCGTATCTCCCCTTCGTATCGTGGGTCTGTGTTGGTCTTGGTTGGCCAAGGGATGGAACTCTAGGGGAACTAACAGGTGCATATGCACCCAAAGCTCCCCTAGTGTCCTTGGTGGAGACTGTTTGTCAGACAATACCTGGATCCCACAAACCGGGGGTATATTCATATTTATTTGTATCTAATTTGGAAATTCACCCATTAGTAGCCGGTACGGTCGGGCAAATAGGCCTGTCATAAGCTAATGTGCTTCTAAACCTTGCCCCAAGGCCTTTGCATGTAGGATGGGTGGTCACTTTGCCACCAGTGTTATGTGTGATTGACATACTTGGCCCCTCAATCGATTCAAGATTATAGTCAACCTCACTGAGCATTTTACAGTTACATATGGCCCTCTGTTCAGTGAGTCGAGAAATTTTGTTCAAAAGTGTTACCAACAGGAGCTTTAGGTCATCCAACTTGTGAGAAATGGTTACCAATTCAGAGACTCCATTGCTTTCTGACTTCCTCCCCTGATTCCCCTCGTCAAGTTCATCTGGAGCTAAGACTAGGGGACATTCTGGACATTCTGGACTTTCACCAGTGGAAGACAAGGCCAAGAATCTATTTGAGCAGGGAATGTCAGTAGAAATTAGGCTCTTATGCCTTGGAGATGGAGTGTCCTTAGCATGAGTACTTTCAGCAGATTCCACATACGGAAGAAATCTCTTCGGAGGTGAAAGGATTACATCCTGGGTTTTTGGGGGGGAGTGAAGATCCACCTTTACATCCAATCTGGGCATCTGTACTTTTTTCCTGAAAAGATCAGGGATCTTCTTAGTCAAAGGAATATCAGGGTTGTGGAGGGCAGAGATGGAGAGGCTCCTTAATATGCCTCAACCTCCTCAGACAGTGAGTCAATAGTTTTAAATTGGTTCCTGCTAGTAATGGGACGTCCATCCACTTTCCCAATAGAACGCTTTTTATTTTTCTTGATCCCAGAGTGAGGCACTGAAATGTCATCTGCCTTCCGCTTCCCCATATCGCGTACTCAGTAACCAAGGTTTAAGGTGATGAAAAAAGGAAGGAAATAAATATAAAGGACCAACCTATGGGTCTCCTTACCTAAGCGCTTGCATTCCAGACCCAAAGGTGATGGCCCAGCCTAGTCTCATACAGGCGATGATGGGCGAAGATGGGCCCGTCTTGGCCCGGTCTTCGCCATGGCACGCGCCCGGGCGCGTCCCGCGTGCGCCCTGTGCTGAGGAGATGCCGGCCCTAGATAAGGCCTTGAAGTGCTTGGGGTGCTGGGGGCTGTAGTCCTCTGCCCCTCCCAGCAGCCGGATCAGTTCCTGGGCAAGGATACACTGATCTATACATTCCTCTTCATATTTTTACAATCCAGATGTATGTTTACTGACTGTCGCTTTTTGCGATATCAGATTTTGACAATGCTAGAGATATGATTTGATGTATTTGATTGTGAGTTATAGACAATTTGGGTATACCAAAAAAATAAAAAAAGTTTTCCCCACTATATACAATTATTGTCTGGGTTTATCATATGTATTATTGTATGATATTGATATAAAGTCTAATTTAGTATTTTCTGTACACAATAGAAGGTGTTTAAATCTGTATTTTGCATGTTTTACTAATACTATTTCAAGGTAACACCCACATTACTGACACTGGATGAGTCCTTTCACTATTTCAATTATAATTATATTAGGGTTGGTCACTTTACTCCTGTTACCCGTGGCAAAGGTCCTTTGGGAACGAAATTCATCGGTAGAGGTCTTAATAAATTTGTCATTGCACTTATGGGAAATTCGAGCATTTCTTTCCTGGAGGGACGGTGTGTTTATAATATATATATATATATATATATATATATATATATATATATTTATTAAAAAAATATATATATATGCAAGAGAGAGAGATTTCTCTCCCCCTATAGAGTCTCTTTCTCAGGAACACCACACACATATTTTACAAAAATTGTACCCACAAGGGGTCAGCCCTGTTCATAGGCAACCCCCTGCCAATGTAATTTTTTTTTTCATTTGTAACCCCGGTGGGGGGGTGATCGCGTTCCCCCGAGGGTAAACCAACTTTCTTTACAAAAAAAAGTGTAACCAGGGTAGGCCCTCTTTCAAAAGGGCCGATGACCCGAGTCAATTTCCTTTTTCTTTTTATTTAAAAAAATATATATATATATTTTTAACACTGGGGGGGGTGATTGCGCCACCCACAGGGGTAAAAGTACTTAACTTCTTTTTTTAAATGCCCCCTCTGGGTGTCAGCCCATTTTCAAAGGGACAACCCCCTCCCCCCCCCACACACACACACAGAGTAAATCTCTGTGACTAGTGGTGTTTTCTGTGATACATGGCCAGGAAACATCTTCAGGAAGGCCTTGTTTGAAAGGGGAGAAAGGCCTTCCTCACAGGTGGGGAGGCCCTTTTGGGCCCATTTCCCCACCAGAGCTGAAAGCGGCCTTACCTGCTGCTTCCTGCTCTGGTGAGGAAAACAATTTGTGATGTCAGCATGCCTCACAGCGCACTGACATCACAGAGGGGTGGGTTGGGGGTCAAAGGGAGCCACAGAAACTCTTCCATGTCTCCTAAAGGATATTAAATTTGAAAAAAATCCTCTGGTGCAAAACACCAGAGGATTTTTAATACCCCTCCCTGGCATCTGCCACTGTTCGTGGCCACACCAGGGAGGGTGTGTGTGTGTGTCAGTCATTGGTCGATACACGCACCAATGGGGTTAAATATACATGTCTACAGTTGTCTTGGTGAATCAAGCTGAGATATTAAGGGGATCTTAAAAACAGAGCCTTAGTCATCAATTAAGTCATTCACATTTACCTTTCAGAGCTTTGCAGTTTCTGTGCCTTGGCCAGACTTGAAGCGTCCATGCTCGGCCTTGCTAATGACCAGCCATGGATGTGCATTTATATTTGATATATAGAGTGTAAACCTAGCAACAAAGCAAAGTGGCACAGTACAGGAGAGCAGGTTTACAATACAAGTAGATTATTGCCTGGCAAGGAGAGAGTGTGCAGGGTAGAGTGAGGGTAGTGAGATGAAAAGCATCACAGGTTTTCGTAACCTTGTCTAAATATATTCCTGTGGATAATTCAGTTATTATTAGTCCACAATAATTCATCTATAGTGTGTTATTTCCAGAGAGGTATGAAAAACTCCTATGTATGTCAGATGGAAGACACTCCTTGGCATCCAGAACTGTTAATAATATTTGCTAACTTACAACTTTTTCAGGCATCCCTGCGACCCACCACATTCAGTGGGTCTTCAATTAAAATATGGGAGACAGCCAGTCCTCAAAGTGATGTTTTTCATTCCCTGTTTTGAATTGCATGATAGAGAATCTTTAATCCTCTACAGTGTTGGAAATCTTCAAATATCAACACACTAGCTAAAACTTAAATGAGCGACTGTGAATTATTGATATGCAAATAAGTGAGGTTTTTACCAATGAGTGATGATTGTAATATTGCACGGGCATGGGTTAGCAGCTAGGGTCAAAATCACAAAGCTTTTCTGTGAATAGCTCTGTCTTACTATTGACTGCTGAAATTTCCATAGTATACAATACCTTCTTTCAGATAAAGAGCTTTGTAAACCAGGTTGCATGTGAGGCAGCCACAGCAAAAAGGAATGGTTGCGTAATCAAGTGGCTAAATGCATAGTTGTACGAGTAATTGCATGAAATGTCTGTAAGTGTGTGGCTGTATGGCAGAAAGAGGGTTGGGAAGACTTATTCCTCCATGGATAAGCAAAAAAGTTTCTTGATTCTGCCTTTAAGGTGCAGATTTGGAAATAAATCATACAATGTAGCACATGATGTGAACGTGATACAGTGTGTTGTGTGAATGGGAGAGAGGAGAAACACACCATATCTACTAAGATGATGCACAATTCGCTCCCTCCCTGCGCTGGCACACTTTTGACTGCCATGTGCCAGCCCAGACACCCCTTCACTGTAGTACGAGAGTGTCTGCGTTATGGTCAGCATAGTTTTTGTGCAGGAAAGGTTCCCTACAAAACCAGTGCTTTAACACAATTTCCTCTTTGTATGTCTGCCACAGAATGCAGCACACATCCAAAGAGGAAACAATATGAGAAGAATTTAAAGTATTTCTCCTTATTACGCCAGCGTCAGGGAGGTGCAGGAGTTTGCCACAAATCCACATTTACAATTCTTGTTGGACATAGATTTTCATCAAAATCCATGGGTGGATACAGAGAAATGCCCCTACACCTCGTGTGGAACCTCCCCTTAACACAAAATAATGAAGGGCAGTGCATTGCTCTGTATTGTGTATCTTTTGATTACAAACCTACGTAAATCGTCATTCTGCATTAGTTTGTAAAACCCAACAAGTATTTTATGTAGAATCTGCATTAAAAAAGTAACACAAACCCAATGTAAACTCTTTGGAAATCTGGGCATCAGATTAGCACCAAAACAATGTCTGTATAAAATCACTTTAGGTAAAGCCGGCAGGTGTACAGCTATTGAACTCACTTCAAAATTACAATTGTATCATGAGCATATTTGCAGGGGTCAGATATTTTCTAAAGTCTATCCCACTCCACGGACTTAGCATGTCCTGTTCTTCTCGTAGAGGCATTGTTGATCAGTGTCTATATAAATCTTACTACAAATGGGCTACTGTCAGTGGTTTCATTCATTTATTCATCCACTCAGCTTTTCAGGAACCACTAAATGACCAAAAAACGATATTGTTGTTGAATGCCTTGATATCAAAAAGAAAATGCATTTGAGAACAGACTGCAAGTCAAACGCTTCTTTTTTAAACTATGTCATGCAAATTAAGCCCTCACAAAAGTCAAAGAACAGAAAAACACCACAGTGTGTAGCTCTAAAGGACGATCTTTTAAACATAACACTATAGACAGTATAAGGAACTCATATTCACCTATTTTAATAGGAAGACAGCTTCACAATTTGGAGACAGGCACATTGTCCACTAAAAATATCACAAGGACAAATCAAGATTTTCATGTAGTCAAAATGTAAAAATATGTTCAAAAAGTGCCTTTCAAAGTGCATGTTTAGAGCACAGCTCGGCATCGGTAAACAGGGAAAACCATAATGCATATTTCCTGTCCTCATCAGAAAATATTTTCTATTTTGTCAGCGCAGCAACAGCAACTATTTCTGTTGACATTAAAAGCTTGATTTCACAAACCATTTAATGCACTCTAAGGATATTGTTAAAAGACATTGGCATGTTGATGTGAGCTGTACAAAGGTCAGTGATTTGGACGCTCTTACAGACAATTTGCCAGGATTTTGGCATTTTGTAAGCACACACAGGACAGCTCTCCAGCAAGCTGACCTTGACAGCGAATTGGATAAATAAACCCTCAATTTACCCCCTCCAGCTCCATGCTAGCCCAGCGCTTCCCTTAGGAGCCTTCACCTGTCCACATCGTTCAACTGCCTGCAACTTCCAACTGACGAGCGAGCAGAGCTTTACAGGGTCTGTGACAAACACCATCTAACAGATAAGGCTTCTTAAAAGTCAAAGTCAATAGTGCTTCCATTGAAAATGTAATACCGGCGCGCCATCTTTGCCCATCATTCTTACGGCTGTTGCATGCATCCCAGGAGGCACTTCAAGCGCGAGCACTACTCCATAACAGGTAATGACGTGCCATTTAATGATACTGTCCAAAGTGATCCAAGCCCATGGAAAGTAATGTGCACTCATGTACCAGATAAGCATGGCTAAATTTACTAGAACAGCAGTATCTTTCACTGCACTGTCACTAGATACAAAGTGACATATGCTCCGCCATTGTACCTAGCGTCTGCCTGCGCCTTCCCCATCAGAGGAGAAAAAGAGCATTTTCAGATGCACAGCCCCAAAGTGTTGAGGGAATTCAGTGAAAGGTAGGAAGGCAACATATCCTTAATTAAGCATTCACATCTCTTTAATACTTGAGTGCTCGCGGATGCGCTGCTAAAATTTGTGAATTATACCTCATTGAAGAACGTCCTTAATCGACTCTGACATGTTTTATTGGAAGCAGGAAAAATGTTTCGGAATGAAAGATAAGGTTAGTAATGTTACTGCTCTGAACATTTACTGTAGTGCCTAGAAAAACGAAAAACTCCGGACATCGCTCATCTGATGCAATGGGGAAAAAAAACCGCAATCTGACAGCCCATTTTTATCTGACGCCCCGAAGTACGCATTTTAAATTTTCTGACATAGTTATGTTGTTTATGCAGAATTCGGAGAGGAGGGGGCAACAGTAACATTTCTAGCGTGTACCACGAGGATCAAAAATGTGCCTTTAGCGGTAAAGTATCCTGAGGCAAAGACGTGTAAGCACAACAACACGAAATCTCTTCTATGGTTTCAGACCACTTAAAATATTACATGTTTCTCGGAAGTGGTGGTTTACCGGTGCAGAATAATCCAACACCACGATAAAGTGCTGCCTGACATCTCCAAGAGTGCGGAGATATTTTGATCATTTTAGTACCCGCCCCAAGGTTTCCAAATAGGAGGTGTATTCTCTAGCAAACAAGGTCGTAAAGCTACTGTGTGTTTTATATGAAATGCACATTATATGTGTTTTTCTTGTACTTGGGGGAAATGTTCACCATATGGGAAAAATAAAAAGTTTAATTGGAAGATTTTGTAAATAATCCAGTACAACTGTGACAATATTTCCTTTCCTATGTCATAAAGCCGACAAATAAAAATTGCAAATTATAGTAAACGTCGGGACATACATACGTGAAACTCTTGTTGGTGTAAAAGGTCATTTTATTAGAACAGGATTTAAAACACAACAATACTTCAAAACATTTAACTGTATATCTTTTAAAGCAGACTTTAACTTTTACAAATCCCTTGCCTTCATTTCTCCTCAAATGTCTCCCTTCAATTTTCCTGCCGTATATGCTCTCCTATTCCGCCCATGCCTTCCTTGCCTGTAGCCTACCCCTCCCCGCTCTGATGCTTCACCTCCTTGTTTCCCCCCTGGAAGGGTGGACAAGCCCGCACCTGGCTCTCCACCCTCCCCCATCTCCTGCCACCCAGGGAAACCCGTGAGGCGTTTCGCTGCCCCACCCCCTTTTTTCATTTCCGGGTACACAAATTTATACCCCACATGCTTTCCAGCATTAGTCTCAGTTCTGTGATATAGAACGCATTACCTATCTGTGACAGATGTACCCCGTCATCACGAAATAACGCTTGTTCTTGCTCTTTTATGTCCCCATGTCTTAACACCTTGATCCCTTGAGCCCAACAAAAAACTCTCATAGCTCTGTTCAATTTTTTCCAAGCCCGCTCAATGGCTCCGTGGTTAATAGCCCCTCTCCATGCCCTTCTTGGCACAAATTCAGTCCACACCAAGCTTGTCCCGGATAGTTTTCGTTGCAAGAGCTCCAAATCCCTCTGCATCAATTGTATTAAAGTGAGCCCCGATAGCTTCACTAAATCATTCTCCCCCAGGTGAATCAATAACAGATCTGGGCATCCCCACTGCGGCAAGTTACCCGTGATAAATGGGAGCAGACTCCCCCACCTCATACCACTCTTGCCCCACCAACGCACTTCATGGCTTCTGCTGGGCAATCCCAATGATCTGCCGTAATTCTGCTTCTCTGCAAATTTCGCTGCCCAATGAACGAACGAGTGGCCGACCAACCATGTCATCATCTTTTCTTTCTCTGGCCCGGCCACACAGCCTGTAAAGAAAAAACATTGTAACCACTGTCTTGATAAACTACCCAAAAAACGCCCCCCCCCCAAACCTGTTCTTTGCACTTTCAGGGCCTGACATACCGCTCACAGCACCTAGACTTCCATCTCCCTATGGATTTGATCTTAGCCCAATCCCAGCCAATATGTGCTGCCTCCGTTGCAGCGCCAATTCTGAAAGAGTGCGTCCCATAATCACCTGCGCGCCGCCCTATCCTTTCAAGGGTCATTCTCATAACTTGTAACAATTGATAACTCGTTAACTTTTTTCCCGACGCATGCATATAAACCCCTGATTCCCCTGCCCCTGGCCACCTTGTTTTGAAACTGACCCATTCTTGTACCGGGCAAGCCGTTTTTACTCCTCCTTTCTCTAGCCATATCCACTTGCCCTTTCCCAGCTGATCCGTTTTGGACCGTCTTAGCCATATCCCCAACCTGTCTTTGTGCATGCATACCTCTTTTCTCCTTACTCCAATTTCCTTACCTACCCCCAACAATTCTGAAACTCTAAATGCTCCAAAAAACATCCACAACATGCATAAACAAAATAAACCCACCTCGTCTTCGTCCCTACAACAACTTGGTAACACCTGTGTCATTTCTACTAACATTTCAAATGTAATGGGCTCTCTTGCTGGTTTATCTCCGCTCATTCTAACCCTACCCCATCCCTTCAGCATTTTACCCAATAAATCACTGTGTGCTGGGTCATACCCAAAAAACAGTTTTCCGTAGAAAGACACTCCAGCCAGTTTCCCCCAATAGTCACTGGAGATAAACCCTCCCTGATCAGAAACAGCACGAAACGTCTGGTCCGTGCCTCCAGTACCGGCAGGCTTTGCTCCCAAAAATTGCCCAAAAACTGTTCAAAAGATTGAAACTCCAACCATGCCAGTCTGTAATTACGCCGTGTGGATACTGCTAATGACATCTCCACCAGCCCCGTGATCGTCATGCCCCCCATTCCCAGATGTCTGCCGGGACCACAGTCTTGTTCTGATCCGCTCCAGGGGCCAATTCGCGAAAGCGCCGCCACTGTGAACGAGATAGGGAGTCTGCAATCTCGTTGTATATCCCTGGTATATGCGCAGCTTTAAATATGACATTCAAAGATAAACATAAAAGCATAAACTGCTGCAACAAGCGCAAAACTCTGATGTCCCTTGCTCTCTGTCTGTTTACCAGCTCTACTACCGCCATGTTGTCTATTTGAAAAATCACTGTCCTGCTGGCTAGTTCCTGTCCCCACACTGCTAGTGCCACTAAAAGGGGAAAAAACTCCAAAAACGCGATGCTTCTCCCTTGCTGCCTCCAGGATGCCGGCCAAGTCTCCGCACACCACCTCCCATCCCAGTATAAGCCAAAACCCGACGCTCCTGTCCAAAAGACATCGGTACTCCGTTGAACCTTCTCAGAAAAATCTCCCATATCCTAATATCTTCTCGTAATGTCATTGATACTCGTATCCTGTGGTGCGGAAGTACGGCACCTGACATTGAAAGTCCCAAACGACTACAAAAAGTCCTGCCTCCCCTAACTACCCTACATGCAAAATTGAGATAACCTAACAGCTTTTGAGCTGTCCGCAAATCCATCTTGCGCATGGTGCGCACCACTGCTAAGAATTCTAAAATCTCCGCTACTTTTGACGCTGGCAACCTAGCGACCAACTTACTCGCGTCTAGTTCAATGCCCAAAAAGGTTAGAATCGGCGTGGGGCCTTCCGTTTTCTCAGGGGCCAAGGGCACACCAGCCTGTTGTGCCAGCTTCTGGAACGTGTCCAGGGTCCGCCCACAATCCCCAGATGCCGCTGTTCCTACGAATAGGAAATCGTCCAAATAATGCGTCACCCACCTATGCCCGCTTGTCTTCACAAAGACCCACTGCAAAAAGGTGCTGAACGTCTCAAAAAGGGCACATGATATCGAGCAGCCCATGGGCAACACTCTGTCCACGTAGATGTTGCCATCCATCTGCATGCCCAAGAGGTCAAAGTCTGCTGGATGTATGGGGAGCAATCTAAAAGCTGATTGAATATCACATTTAGCCATTTCGGCCATCGTACCACACTTTAGGACTAGCTTTATTGCATCATCGACCGACGCGTAAATTACCTTCGAGTCCTCTTGGACAATGAAATCATTGACTGACGTACCTTCGGGCCATGACAAATGGTGAATCAAACGGAATTCTCCCTGCGCCTCCTTGGGTACCACTCCCAATGGTGATATCATTAAAGCGTCACTTGGCCACCTGGAAAATGGGCCTGCTATCCTGCCTAAAACTACCTCCTTTGCTATTTTGTCGCGCACTATCTGGGGATGCTCTTTGGCTGACTGCAAATTGTCAGCCCATCTCCTTTGGCGAGGGCCTTGGTAACCTAATCTAAAACCTTCCCTAAAGCCCCATTCCAATAGTCGCGCCTTATACATATCTGGATATGTGTGTAGCCATGGCCGCAGAAATTCCAATCTAACTGGTGTAGGCCCCTTTTGGCGCAGGAGCGCCATGTGCCCCTCTCCCTCTAGAAGCCCTCCACTGTTCCGCCGGGCTGGACAATGAGAAACATTGGGTGACTGGATGACGACCCCCGCACTTGGAGCAGTCATGCTTGAACCTACATTGTGCCCTGGAACAAAATCCCTTGTTAAAGTTCCAACAAGCCACAGCGGTTGTCCCCGCTGTCTTTGTAATATTGCCCGCCCCTCCATGGGCGGGGCGCGCCTGAAAGGGCTTGTAAGTCACCGTCAGTCCACTCGCCGTGTGAGTGGACGCCGCTGTCTGTGCTGATGCCATCCATTGCATCCACAGTTCGGAGTCCACGTCACCCCATGGTTTATCCGGATTAACACTTACCCGGGCCCTAAACTCCTCGTCGTAACTGAGCCACGCGAAACCCTCAAAATGCATTTGAGCCTTTCTAATTATATCCATGTATTTAAACAGGGCGATAGCCCTTTCCGGGTATTTCTCGCAGTATATACTTGCGAATATCAAAAAGGCCGATGTCCAGTTATCCATTGTTATCGGTACCCGGGGCCTGCGTGCTAGTTCCCATTCTTCTTCCTTGGACCCCTCCTTCGCCTGTATGTCCCTATGTAATAGTTTAAAAACATCTACATATTCGTGTTTCCATATCTTGTTCTTTGTCTTCTCTGCCACGTGTGAACCCAGTGGCATGGCTAAACCCATGTACGGCAGCCTCTTCTTGTGACTTCCCCCCTCCTTATCTTCTACCGTATTTCCCCTTAATCCGCCTTTCCCGTCGTGGCTGTGTCTATCGTGTCGGTACCCTCTTTCTCTTTGTTCTCGCCCGTCTTCTGTGTGGTGTTATTGCCTGCCACCTCCAAAACTGACCCGTCGCCTACCCCGATGGACCTACTCGTGCTAGCCTCCCTTATTGTCCCCCCCCCTTCGCCCCATACTGACCACCATTTCTTACCTCCAGCGGTGTCCCCTAGACTCCTTGGCACTCCTTTCAGGCTCCTGCTGCGCTGCATGACTTGCCTGCTCCCAGAGGGGCCTTCCAAAGGAGCTGTCACCTGTAAAACAGAGCACGAAGAAGAGGTTGCGCCACTCTTGCACCCTCGCCCGCCACCCTTTTTCACAGCGCTCACCTCCCAATCACGTATTTCGCCATTCTCCCATTCATCCCCTTCCTCCTCGTAATCCAATACCAACTCATCTTCTCCTTCCCACTGGCCCTTGTGTTGGCCCACATCTCTCGCATTGGTTGATGTACTCTCGTTTGCCTCCCTTCCCGCAGGACGCATGTCCTCGGGACGATGTCCTTGATCCCTCGGTGTGGAGAAGGCCGCCGTAGACCCCTCCAGTGCTTCGTGCCAACGCGTTTGGGCCGTCTTGCGCCCAGTCGGCGTGTACCGCCTCTTGCCAACCTCTGTCCTTGGCATTGCTGCCTTGTTGCCCCCGTGACCGTCTGCGTCACCGGGGTTTCCCGCGCCAACTAGCCCTTCGGCCGCTCTAGCCTCTTGTCTCTGTTCTCCCCTTGCCTGTGGTACCCATACCCATGTACCGCTCCCGGGCCCTGGCTGCTGCATACCTGCTTGCCCTCTGGCCTCTCTGGCCTTAGGAGTTGTCTCGCTGTAGGCATTCGCCTCTTCCCTATCTTTGCACAGCTGTGCCCACCTGGCCTCCGTCTCTAGTACAACCCGACGCTGTTCCTTGATTCTGGCCTCTAAGTCCCAGGTCTCCGCCTGCTCCCAATTTCCTTGTGTGTGCGGGCTCTGGCCCACCACGGCCCTTGGTTCTTGTGGTGACTTGATTTTTCCCCCCCTGGCCTGGCGTGGCGCTGTCTTAGCCCTCCCCGGCCCACCCCTGCTTTTACCGGCATACTTGCCTCTTTTCTTTACTGGCGCCCCAAACCAACCTGGGATGGGGGCCTCCCCTCTATGGTATGACAAATCTAGGGGGGCGAAGTCCCCGCTGGGCCCCGGTATGTGCTGCTCTGCCTCCCCGCCTGGCCCTTCGGCCCCACCCTCCCCGTCACCTGCCCACCTGGGCCAGAGGGGGCAAAACCTGCCTGTGCGCTGTCTGTTCCCTTGTCCTGTGGATCTTGCGTCTGTTCGCCAAACAGCAGCGGGCTCTGCGCCCCGTGGGGCGCTTGTACTGTTGTTACCTGCCCAGGGGTCATGGGCCCTTCGTCTTTTTCCCCGTCTGAGTCTTGTGACTCGCAGGCCGCTATTGCGGCCGCGACCCTCCCCGATGCCGCCCTAGTGGGGCGTGCCATCCCGACCCAAGCCTGTTCCAGGACCCCTGGCCTGAGTAGATCTGCCCTGCCTGCTTCACCCAAAACGCGTAATGCGGCCCTCACTGCCTCCGCATCGTGGCCTGTGGCCATCCTGCCTGTCATTAACTGTCGGCCGCCTTTCTGGTATGGTCCTGTTTGCTATTACCCTGCGTTTCCTGTTATACTGTGTATATGTGGCTTATATATATACGTATTCCTTTTTATTTATTTATTATTCCTCTTTTATTTATTTAATTTTTATGTTTATTTATTTTATTTATTATTTTTTTTTATTTTTTTGTGCCCTTGTGGGTCTGCCCTGGGGGGGGGGGGGGGGGGGTGAAGGGGGGCAAATGGGGCTAAAAACCCGCGATGCAGCCTATAATGAAAAATCCTTTTTTTGTAAAAAAAAAAAATGTATGTGCCCGAGGGGCCCTCCCTGCCCATTGCGTTCGTCGGTCCGAATTGGGGCCCCCGCGGGGTGTGGCGGCGCCTTTACGCGGCTGGGCCTGCTCCCTCTGGCCTTCGTGCGCGGCCTCCGCGTGGTATGTAAACCGGTGGGGGTGGTGGGAAACTCCCCTCACCGCGCGTGCTCTCCGCGCGTTAACAAACAATTGCCCGAGGGGCCGGCTTCCCCCCGGCTCATGTGTTTTCCCTGGGTGCCCGCGGGAGAGGCTTCCCCCGTCTTTTGCGTCTCCGGACTCGTGCCCGTGATGCTCGAGGGGCCGCCCACCCTACCTCTGGATGCCTAGCTCTAAATACGCGGTCCACGTCTCAGGGCCCTGTTAAAAACCCCCACCCTGCGCTACCTGAACTGGCCTTGCTGCCCTGCCTAGAAAAACCTCCTTACCTCTACACTTCACTTTATTACACGACCCTCCCTCACCTAAGTCGGCACGAGAAAGGGCCGACCCCACCCTCCACCCCCCTTATAAACCTGACCTACATCCCGCCCCCACTTACCTTCTACCCAATCAGGCGCCTTGCGCACCACTTCCCCCGTCCCGAATCCACCCGCGGAGAGACTAGACTGCGTCTCTCTCTCCGCGGGTCCCTTCATAGGAGTGCACTTTGAAAAACATTTGTGGGTGTTCATTTAAAAGGACGCAGTCCTGGAATGTCTGCTAGATAAGAAAATAAGTGAAAAACATTTAAAACACACACAACTCATTTGGATGAAAATCATACTGCTCTAAAAGTGTTCGGTCCACGCAGAGGAAGAGCTGACAGGCTTTGGGTTTCATTACGTAGTGCCTGGGGATTTTGTGAGGTAATACCTCACCTGTTAAATACCAATGTTGTTGGGTGCAGAATTAGCAGGGCACGACATTACCACACCATTCTGGGTCTCGCACCTCAGAATGGGGGTTAGCATGGTCATACCGCTAGTGTTCCCGTTTTGAGCTACATAACTTAGGGGCATATTTATACTCTGTTTGCGCCGGAATTGCGTCGTTTTTTTTGACGCAATTCCGACGCAAAACTAACTCCATATTTATACTTTGGCGTTAGACGCGTCTAGCGCCAAAGTCCATGGAGTTTGCGTCATTTTTTAGCGTGGACACCTACTTTGCGTTAATGATATGCAAGGTAGGCGTTCCTGTCTAAAAAATTGACTCCGAGGCATGTGCGCCGTATTTACACTCCCGGGCAAAATTCACGCCCGGGAGTGGGCGGGTCAAAGAAAATGACGTACGGCCGCTTTTGCGCCGTTTTTTAGCACCTGGAAAAGGCAGGCGTTAAGGGACCTGTGGGCTCTGAAGGAGCCCAGAGGTGCCCTCCCATGCCCCCAGGGACACCCCCTGTCACCCTTGCCCACCCCAGGAGGACACCCAAGGCTGGAGGGACCCATCCCAGGGACATTAAGGTAAGTTCAGGTAAGTGTTTTTTTTTTTTTTTTTTGTGGCATAGGGGGGCCTGATTTGTGCCCCCCTACATGCCACTATGCCCAATGACCATGCCCAGGGGACAGAAGCCCCCTGGGCATGGCCATTGGGCAAGGGGGCATGACTCCTGTCTTTGCTAAGACAGGAGTCATTTCTATGGGGGTTGGGAGTAAAAAAAATGGCGCAAATCGGGTTGAGGCGAAAAATTTGCCTCAGCCTGACTTGCCCCATTTTTTGGCGCCCAAGCTCCATATCCCCCTACGCCGGTGCTGCCTGGTGTACGTTGTTTTTTTTCACGCACACCAGGCAGCGCCGGCGGTTAACGCCGGCTAACGTCATTGAATAAATACGGCGCCCGCATGGCGCTTCAGAATGGCATTAGCCGGCGCTAATTTTTTTGACTCAAAACTGCGTTAGCGCAGTTTTGCGTCAAAAAGTATAAATATGGCCCTTAGTGCCTGATTAAAAACTCAGCAAACAGGTTACTCTGTCACAAAGGACGTCGGATAGAATGGGATTTAGATTTTGGCAGATGGGATATCCGTCTCCGTTGTGATGGAGTAACCTGTCCACGAGTTCTGAATTAGAGTTTGGTGGAGGTGATTACTCTGTCACAAAAGTGAAGGCTATCCCGTCCTCCGTATTATAATCCCATAATAGCCGATGGAGGTCATAATATGGCGGACGGGATATCCGTCATGTTTTTGACAGAGTTACCCATACACTAAGCTCTAAATTAACCCCTAAAGGCCTGATTTAGGTCCTGGCGGATGGGTTACTCCGTCACAATGGTGATGGATATCCTGTCCACCAACATATAAAATCCCATTATATCTTATACAAATTGTATTTCAGCGGACAGGATATCCTTTACCGGTGTGACGGAGTATACTGTCCGCCAGGATCTAAATCAGGCCGTGTGGCTGTTACCCTGTCTCCCTGCACAAATTTCACCAGGCTTTTCAGAAAAACATGCTTGGGTAGAAAATGTTGTATTGTAACATCAATTGTAATTCCAATTCAGGTGCAAAAGAAATCACGATTACCTGGGCAATCATAATAAAGCCCAGATTGAATGTGTTTGTTTGTGCAATCAAATGTTAATGTTTATACCAATCAAGGAGATGCTCCTTACCTATGAAATTGTTTGTTGCTGAAGACATATCATGAATATGTTTCTCTGTATATTTAGTTTCGATTGTTCCTTAGGTTTCAGCATTTGAATGCTTTGAGATTGGTTGACTTTAGTCGTTGCCAAGGTCATAAATAAAAATACTACTTTTTCCAAAGGCTGAGATGCTTGGCTTAAAGAAATCCTTCAAACATCATGCAGCGTACCATAAGGTACACAAGCACAAGGTGTTGAATGTAAGAGTAGACACATTTTTGTGTACCTACTTACCACCTTATATAGTTCACTATTTGCAGATTTTGTTCACATGGAAAGGAAGGGCTAGGATTTTGTGTTCTCTGGCATTGATGGTGATAGTCAGTTCTCCTCAATCATGCAGTGATCGAGTTCCAAAGCTTGGCTGCCTGGATAGGGAAATAGCTAATTCCAGTGTGCATCTTGTTCAAGGGTGGAGCATTAAAAAGGGAGCACCAATCCAGCTTGCGATGCAATGGTCTTGTTGGTGGGAGGTGTGGAACTTCTGTTGAATGAAGATTAGTCCAATCCTTTGGATTGCTTAACAAGTGAAGTTCACTGCCTTTAATGAGATCCATCCAGTACCAAACTCTAATTGTAGGATATGATTGTCTAAGGACAAGGTGAGCCTGCATCAGTTGGTTTAAAAATGGTGTGACAGATGCATTCTAAGTTCTCTATAGTTTCTGCAGTACTGACAAAAGTGCTCCAAGGTATGGTCTGTTGGCATATTCAAGATAGGTGATACAAACACAGTGGTGGCTTGACTAATTTTTAGTGACACCAGGGTATAGGAAAATGCCAAAGGTATCTTATCCTTTAGAAGCTTTATATTGAGAGACTTGATTTACATATGGGATAAACAAAAGATTAAAATCCATTTTCATCACTGGATTTCTAACTTCAGCTGAATAAGAAAGTAGGACCCTCGTTCTGGAGGCCAAAATGATTGAAGAGTGATAGTTGTTTCTTTTTCCACATGCCAATGTCTCAGTTTTGAGCTATTGCACCTGGGGAGGTTGGCTGGAATCCAGTAGTCAATTGTTTTTAGGCATTGTGTGATGGAACAGAAGTCAAAATCCAAAGGGTTCTAAGATTCAGAATGATGTACATGTTATCAACATAGTTGTAGAAGTTGAGATTAAATGAGAAGTGCAGATCAGGTAATGGATAGAAGTAAACATTGGAAGTTGTTGAACCTTGTAATATAGTATCTGTAGATTTGAATGGTTCCAGTGAAAATGGAAGACAGGAGATGATTGTCAGAACCCCATTCAGAGGGTCATGTGCAAGCAAGAACTACAGGGCCTAACCCTTAGGGTTGACGCCTTGTCGTCTTATGTCCCAAGGCTCGACCTACTATGGATGCTGAGCAACTGCTCAAGTACCCCTTCAGCAATTGATTCAGTGATGGCTTGGGTCAAGCAGTCCTAGGCTTCTCAGGGGGGAGGTAGACACAACAAGGTGAACACTTGCCCACTACTCAATATGTGTTCTATAGCAGCAGTAAATGTTTGTCCAGTCAAATACTTTTATAATGACAAAGAATCATTTATTCTGTATATGATCACTAAGTAAAATACACCATACACAAACAATACACAAAGCCCCCATGAGGTCAAGGACAAGGCTTTAGTGTTTATTGGCAGTCCCCTGAGCCCCACTTCCTTTTCACTAGTGATAGTGGTATTCCCCATTCACTAAAGGCAACATTCAAGTTAGGCCCCACGAGCAGTCTGAGTCTCAGGAGTCCCACTTTGAGTCTGTTAGAAAAGTCAGAAGCGTGTAATTACTGAAGCAGTATACAGCAGACAAATTCCCCCAGAAGTTATGGTCCTTCGCTCAGTCTTACCCGCACAGCAGGGATTGTCCAACCGGATTTCCAAGGGCATCTCTCTCATGTTGGCTTCAGCAGCTACCTTTGGGTGAGTATCACACATGGAGCTCTGCAGGGGCCGTGGCTGGGTGTCTTGGTTGTTTCTCCAATGTGAGCACCTACTCACTTAGACTCCAGCCCGATTGGCAAAGCAGCAGGTTCCTCTTCATGGTGGCTCCTTCTAGCCTACAGAGCTGCTAACCTACACACTGCACAAGGACGATGGACAGAGAGGCGGGGGTACTTCACAGCTGCCCACTCTGTCATATGGAGTCACTGACTTACACAATGCACACATGCAACAGCCTGATCAGTGCAGTAGATGTCTCCTCACACCTTGCTGTAGACATCCAATCACCAGGATCCCCTACTGGACCGTGCTCACTCCACTGCCTTTCTTTTCCTCACAGGACTCACTGGTCTTGGCAAGCAGGCAAGCCACTGGTGGTCAGGCTCCAGGGGAAGGTCTTTGAAGTTCCCTGGGTGATATCTCCCCACCCAGCCGGGAGACTAGTAGGCTTACAACTCTGGCTCTGGTCACAGGCAGGAGTGTTACAGTGTTTACCCTTCTCACCAGCCCACCTGACTGCTTGACAGTTAAAAATATTAGGGGCCTTGAGCTGCCATTCTTCTAGTCCATTTAAAGATGCCGAATGTGCTTGAAGTCCTGGGTCTTTTATGTTTGTGTTGTGGGTCTGCTTCCTTTTGCAGTGACCCATACTTTGATCTGCTATTCCTCCACAAAGCAGTATGTCACAGCAGTAAAAACGCCAAAAGCCTCACAACACAGGAAATAGGAGTGATTAAAGGTTCACACCTGCATGACAACCACAGTGATATGTGTATCAGAAGGTTACCCTAGGTCCTTGGCCATAATTATTATGAATCTCTTACAGTCCCATCTCCTTCCTGAGATATGCCCAGGCCCCTTTCCAGTGACCTCTCTCTAAATCATAGGGCACACTTTGATTGTGTGCAGGAGAGGCTGGCTCTCCTTCCTCCAGCGTGTGTTCTATCCAGTTCACAGGAATTCAGCAATCCACAAATCTCTCTGGGGATTCCTCTACCCCACCATGATCCTACAGTCAGTCCATGATCACCCAAAATGCAACCCAGCATTTTTCATGTATTATAAAATTCTCAGGCACACATACACCCAGCTCATGTATACTAAACAAACACACACTTCACATCACTACATAGTAACTTGATCTAGGCCACGGGTAAGTTAAGCATACAGCAGCAGAACATTTCATGAGTGAGCCTTTAGGACTCATAGGACACATGCAAAAATTCCTCTTCACTTCTACTGATCACTAGCCAGTATGGTGAACATTCAGCACTCATTCTACTTGACTCTTTGCAAAGGTAGTAAACTTTCACAATTATGAGGGGAGCACCTTAGGCACCCCTCTCTGTCCAGCAAGACTGCAATGAATGAGACATGGGTATCTCATTTTGTCAACGCATGATCCATGGTCGCCCATGGCAACAAAATTCAGCACTGTGGATCCAGACATTGCTGCAGCTGGGGCACACAGAGCAGGGGTATACGTCCCTCACCATGCGAAGGACTCTTCGTCCCAACAATGACGAATAAGCTCTCAGTGATGGTGGAGGGAATCTATTTTAGGACTGTGAGAAAGTGCTTCATTTTGTCTGCTCATCCCCATTTTGTGTGAACTGAAACAGCCATTTTTTTTTAACTCTGAGCACTGGATCACTTGTGTCTAGTCCCACTGCATGCACTTTGACTCCTCCCTTAAAATATGGTAAAACTGGCAAATTCCCAAAATGGCATATTTAGCTTTCCAGGAAGGACAGAATATATGGTAAAAAAAAATACACGAATGACATAGAAAGTTAAGGGTCACCTATTGTGCCATTCACTCTGCTGAAAAGAAAAACAGAGCTTGAGGTCAACATGTAAAGCCAGCTTCCTGCAGTTTTTAAACTTGCAGTGACAGCTGTCAAAATAAACCTTTTGACAACTGTGAAACACTACTTTTAAATATTAACCAAATCACCCCTACTTAGGCTGTTTTTGCCCACAAGGTATGATGTCTCATATTTAAAAGTAGAACATGTAAGTTATGTATGTTTGCATAGACCTACCATGATTTGCACCCAAAGGTTGTTTCACTGTTAAGGCTGTAGCTGGTTCTATAAAGAAATATCTAAAGTAGAGTAAATTTGTTAATTCTATACATTGGGTTTTGAATAAGCTAGAGATGGTTTAACCATTGTTTTTGATATTACTAAAATCCAATTAATAGGTGTAGTTGGATTTTATATAAATATATAGGACAAATAACTTCTAAAAAGTTATCCTTTCCCTGCCTCAAGCCCCCTCAGGCTAATTAGCATTGGCTTGCCTGCATCTGAGTTGTCAGTGCCACTTTGATGAAATGTGAAATACTGTTCTCAGAGCAGAGGCCATGGCTTAGGTCTGGTAGGATGGGGGGTGGGCAGAGAACTTGACACCCAGGTGAACCCAAGCAGGGCAGTGTAGGGGTGTACATGCTACTCCAAAAATTAAAAGAAACCAGCAAACATATGTACTTTTATAGTTTAGTGATAAGGGAAACCTGGAGTAGAGGGCTCATTTGACCCCAAAACAGACTTTAGCCCACTGGATTTAATTTCAGTGAATAAGGGATCTGGCCCCAGAACCAGTTTAGAGTGCTTGAGAGGGAGGGTCTGCTAATTACCTTATATATACCACTAGGTGTACAACAAGCTCCCTCCAGGGACAGAAAGATTTTGTCATGTGGACTTTCCAGTTAGTCAAACAAGCTGTGCTGCAAAAGTGGGAACATTTACCCTGGTGAGTTTTGTGCCCATTGGTCAGGGAGTGTTGCAGATTTCAGCCACACACCGTCTTGTGATTTTAATAAAAGTTACACTTCACATCCAGCTCTTCAGGACACTTAATGGTCCTATTGCAGATCAGAATAGGAATGGAGCTGCTGTCTGTAACCTGCAGGAAGGACTGATGGGCTGGATGTGCTTCCACTAGTACCCAGAACCAAGAAGTGGACTCCAAGGTTCAATTTGATGACCTCCTATGCAGATACAAGTACATATCAGGCTGCAGGAGGTCCTCTTCCTGCAGTGGGGAGTGGACCAGTTGCAAATGGAAATGGACTGGACATTGCCGGTGACAACTGCTGGGGTCTGGGCTCAAAAGTGAGGTCTCAAAGGTCCTAGGAGCCTTAGAAATGGCTAAGAGGACCTAGCCCAGAACTGTGACCTAGAAAAAAATTGAACTCTGGAGCAGCAAAGGTGCCCGATTTTTAAGCAACTTCATGGGTATTCAGGTTTAGACCTTCACTGCTGCATGATTTTCTGCTATGTAACAAAAGATTAAGGACCTGATTTAGAATTTAGTAGTTGTACGGCCAATCCGTGGCGGTGGCAGACCTGAAATGACCGCCAAGTCAACGATGTTCCGCCCACTGTATTTAGATATATTGCAGCTGATCTGCAGACTACCTCAACGCAGTGTACTCCGCTGTGCCAGCTGCATCTCACAGCCAATGTGGCCGACTCCAATGTTGAAAATTAGCCTACCATTGCCGTATTGATGGTGGGATCCCATAGAATCTATTAGTTGACAATGTCATGCTGGAGGTGTATCAGTGATGGTCTCATGACATTGAGAGTCTGTAACGGAACCCAATCAGTATAATTAGTATAGTGCTATGGCTTTGGCCATTGGTTGGATGCCAGCAGCCCACACCTGTTATGTGAGAACACCTGCAAAACACACTCCATTTCACACCATGATCCTTTGTCAACATACTGCAGCAGACCATTTTCCCAGCAGAAATTGCCACTCAGGAGATAGTTTTTTTCTGTGTCTCTCTCCCTCTGTGTTTTTTGTTAATATTATTTTTCTTTGATTATCGTTATTCATTTTTTAGTCACTATCATTTTTTTTTACAACTAATCACAATGAAAAGGAGCAGAAATCCATGTTTCAGAGAGGAAGAGTTGTCTGTCATGGTGGACAAAATCATTAAAGTAGCGCCACAATTCTGTGGAGCACAAGTGCAAAATACCATCTTGTCTCAGAAAAGGCAAAGGTGGGCCAGAATCATTGACAGAGTGTAGCTCACAACCTGTGGACACAGGAGGATATTAGGAAGAGGTGGAATGACCTGCAGGGGAGAGTGTGTTTCCTTTCCTACAAGCATCACCTGGAGGATTATAGGACTGGTGGTGGTTCTCCCATCCCCAACTCCTTACAACTCTTTCCTTGCGAGGAGAAAGAATTGCAGATCCTACATCCAGAAGGCTTGACAGGAATCCCCGGTGGAGTGGAGAGTGGTAAGTTGCCCTTTGCAACTTCTCAACAATCACAAATGGAGTTCTGCCCTTAAGTTAGGCATTTAGAATGGTTCAATACCCTTATCAGTCAATCAATCAATCAGTTATTTGTTAAGGGCACTACTTACCTGGAAGGGTCTCCAGGCTCTGGGGGGGGGGTGCTACTGCTCGAAGAGCCAGGTCTTGAGGCGCTTCCTGAAGGTCTGGAGGTCCTGGGTCAGACGTAGGTTGGCAGGAGGGAGTGCCAGGTTTTGGCTGCAAGGTGGGAGAAGGATCTGCCGCCGGTTGTGGTACAGTGTATGTGGGGGACAGTTGCGAGAGCGAGGTTGGCGGAGCAGAGCTGGCGTGTCGGGATGTGGAAGTTAAGATGCTCATTGAGGTAGGCCAGTCCGGAGTCGTGGAGAGCTTTGTGAGCGTGGATTAGGAGTTTGAAGGCGATCTTTTTGTTGATGGGTAGTCAGTGGATGTCTCGGAGGGGCGTGCAGAGATGTGTTCATGGCAAGGGAGGTTGAGGATGAGCCCTGCTGAAGCATTCTGGATGCACTGGAGTTTCCTCTGGAGCTTGGTTGTTGTTCCTACGTAGAGGGCGTTGCCATAGTCCAGTCTGCTGCTGACGAGGGGGTGGGTGACCGTTCTTCTGGTTTCCACAGGAATCCATCTGAAGGTCTTGCGGAGAATTCGAAGGGTGTTGAAGCAAGAGGACGAGATTGGGTTGACTTGCTAGGTCATAGAGAGGGAGGAGTCCAGTATGAAGCCGAGGTTGCGTGCGTGGGTGGTGGGCGTTGGTGCTGACCCCCAGAGTGGCAGGTCACCAGGAGTCGTCCCATGCTGATCTGTTGGGGCCGAAGATGATGATCTCTGTCTTCTCCGTGTTCAGCTTGAGGCGGCTTGCTTTCATCCAGTTGGCGATGGCGTGGAGTCTGGTGTGGAAGTTTTTCTTAGCAATTGCGGGGTCCTTCGTGAGAGAGAGGACGAGCTGAGTTTCGTCTGCGTAGGAGATGATGTTGAGGCCGTAGGATTGGACGATGTCGGCAAGCGGAGCCATGTAGACATTGAAGAGGGTGTGGCTGAGTGAGAATCCCTGGGGAACTCCGCAGATGGTTTTAGTGGCCTTAGACAGGAACGGGGGGAGGTGGACTCTTTGGGTTCTTCCAGAGAGGAAGGAGGTGAGCCAGTCCAGGGCTCTGAGGTGAATTCCGGCATCCAAGAGGCATGTGAGAAGGGTGTGGTGACAGACAGTGTCGAAGGCTGCAGAAAGGTCAAGGAGGATGAGGGCAATGGTTTCGTCTTTGTCGAGCCTGCTCCTGATGTCGTTGGTGCAGGCGATAAGGGCAGTCTCGGTGCTGTGGTTCATGTGGAATCTGGACTGGGAGACGTTGAGTAGGCCGTTGTCTCCAGGAAGCGGAAAAGTTGGTTGTTGACAATCGTCTCGATTGACTTTCACAGGGAAGGGGAGTAGTGAGATAGGACGATAGTTTTTTAGGTCTTCGGGGTCGACTTTAGGCTTTTTGAGCAAGGTGTTGACTTCGGCATGTTTCCAGCTCTCCGGGAAGATGGCGCTCTCGAAGGAGCTGTTTATGATAGTCCAGAGCTGGGGAGCGATGATTTGGCTAGCTTTATTGAAGACGTGGTGAGGGCAGGGGACAGCGGGAGAGCTGGAGTGGATGTTGCTCATGGTCTTGTTGGTTTCCTCATCATTGGTGGGGGTCCAGGTGCTCAGTACATTGGTGTGCCAGGGTGCGTTGGTGTGGACCTTGGCAGTGGTGGTGGTGGGGAGTGGCGGTGCAAAGCTTCCATGGATGTCTGTGATCTTACGGTGAAAGAAGGTGGCAAGGGAGTCACAGAGGTCTTGCGAGTGGGGTGGGTTGGCGGAGCAGAACTTGGGGTTGGTGAGTTCCTTGATGATGATGAATAACTCCTTGATGTTGTGTGATTTGTTTTCAATTTGTTCTTTGTAGAAAGATCTTTTGGTGGTCCGGATGAGCTGGCGATGTTTGCGGATGGCTGATTTGAGGGCGGGGTGGTTGCTTTCTGATTGTTCCTGGCACCAGATCTTCTCGGCTTTCTGGCATTCTCGTTTGGAGGCCTGAAGGTCTTCGGTGAACCAGGGAGTTTCTTGTTGGCGCAGGTGTTGGTGGTTTTCATGAGTGGAGCGAGGGTGTTGGCACAGTCGTCGAGTCATTGTTTGAAGTTGAGGGAGACAGTGTTGGGGTCACTGGATTTGGGTGGTAGGGTGTGGGCAAGGTTGGAGATCAATTGGTCCTTGGAGATCTTGTTCCACTTGCGGTGAGGGATCCGATGCTGTTGGTGGTGGGTTTCAGGAAGGAAAAATGAACACAATGGTGGTCGGTCCAATGGAGTTCGGTGGTGTGAGTGAAGGTGACATGGCTGCTGGAGGAGAAGATGGCATCGAGTGTGTGACCGGCTGAGTGGGTGGGCGAGGTGACCAGTTGCTTGAGGCTGAGGTTGACAAGGTTGTCCAGTAGGGCAGAGGAGTTGCTGTCACTGGTGTTATCCAGGTGGAAATTCAGGTTGCCGAGGATCATGTAGTCCATGGAGGCGAGGGCGTGGGAGCTGATAGTGTCAATGATGGCGTCGCAGAATTGAGGGCGGGGGCCCGTGGGACTGTAGACGAGGTCTCAGGGTGGTGTTGGCGTTGACGAATATCTGGAAGTGCAGGTGTTCTGCAGCATCTAGGGCATTGTGGGTGTCAGTTGAGATCCTGATGGAGCTTCTGTAAACTATGGTGATTCCTCCTCCTGGTTTGTTGGTACGGTCTCTTCGGGTAATCTTGTAGCCCTCCGGGATGGCTATGGCGATGTCTGGTTCCGATGAGGGGTTCATCCAGGTTCCGGTGAGGAAGGCGATGTCTGGGGAGGTTGATGTGAGCAGGTCCAAGAGTTCGATGGCGTGCTTGTGGATGGAGCGGGTGTTGAGGAGGATGCAGCTGAGGTGGTTGAGGTGGGTGGCGTTGTTTTGGTGCTTGGTGCCTTCAGCGCAGGTGAAGTGGCACGAGCTGCAGGGAAAAAGGTCCGTGGATGTGCCGGGGAGAGGCCTGGAAGCAGGTGGTGGTGCAGCTGGGATTCAGCGTGAGGAGTTCTGAGGTGCTGTAGTGGCGTCTGGTGGCCTATGGGGTGTGAGGGGCAGGGGGGTTAGCGCTGGGTGCGGTCCAGGCGCGGATGGGGGCGCGAGGCGGTGCAAGGGGGGGTGGGGCCATAGAGAAGGCAGTGGCGGGAACCGGGGAGAAGGAGAGGACAGAACCAGAAGGCAATAAAAAGGCAATAAAAACAGGCAATAAAACAGGCAGAAAACCGAAGAAGGCAATAAACAGTAAAGAGGCACAGAAAAACAAATGCACTAATACAGATTACAAGACACACACACAATACTTACGGCAACCACTAGACACCAGGGATGAGGCGCTGGCGGGTGCCTGCGAGTGGTGTAGGGCCCCGAACTCGCGGCAGCAGCCAGGGTGGTGTCAGGAACACAAGGGCATTGTGGTAGAGCTGCTCGGCGTGCAGAGTGGTGCCTAGCCTTAAGCCAGGTCAGGGGTTACTCTCTGCACCACGCAGCGGGTGCCATTAAGAAGGGGAGGTGGGAGAGAGGTGCAGCTGGGAAGCAGGAGGTGGTGGCGAATGGGGGCGCGAGGAGGGCAGGGACACAGGGGATGCAACGTCGGGAACCAGGGAGAAGGAGAGGATGGCACCAGAAGGCAATAAAAGGCCATAAAAAGGCAATAAAAACAGGCAATAAAACAGGCAGAAAACCGAAGAAGGCAATAAACAGAAAAGAGGCACAGAAAAGCAAACGCACTAATACAGATTACAAGACACACACACAATACTTACGGCAACCACTAGACACCAGGGATGAGGCGCTGGCGGGTACCTGCGAGTGGTGTAGGACCCCGAACTCGCGGCAGCAGCCAGGGTGGTGTCGGGAACACAAGGGCATTGTGGTAGAGCTGCTCGGCATGCAGAGTGGTGCCTAGCCTTGAGCCAGGTCAGGGGTCACTCTCCGCACCACGCAGTGGGTGCCATTAAGAAGGGGAGGTGGGAGAGAGGTGCAGCTGAGAAGCAGGAGGTGGTGGCGAATGGGGGAGCGAGGGGGGCAGGGCCGCAGGGGATGCAACGTCGGGAACCAGGGAGAAGGAGAGGATGGCACCAGAAGGCAATAAAAGGCAATAAAAAGGGAATAGAAACAGGCAATAAAACAGGCAGAAAACCGAAGAAGGCAATAAACAGAAAAGAGGCACAGAAAAACAAACACACTAATAGAGATTACAAGACACACACACAATACTTACGGCAATCACTAGACACCAGCGATGAGGTGCAGGTGGGTGCCTGCGGGTGGTGAAGGGCCTCGAACTCGCGGCAGCAACGAGGGCCGGGTCGGGAACACAAGAGCAGTCTGGTGGAGCTGCTTGGCATGCAGAGTGGTGCCTGGCCTTACGGCAGGTCAAAACAGATATATCTAAACTTGTCTCCACAAAATATCTTGTGTCATACCAACTACTAACATCATGGTTGTATCTCTCTTTTTAACAATGTATAATTTGTTTAGTCAGATTGGATGTTGTTCCCCACGGATCACCCCTTGCATTTTCTAAGCCCATTGCTTTCTATCAATATCTGTTGTTCTCCCTAAAACAGGTCCAAAATTCCATCTATTTGCACATGAAGTTATACTACCTGTAAGTGGTATTTTTACTTATTCACATCATACCTATATGTGTGTGTACATGTTGTAAATGCTGATCATCGTCACTATAGTTATTGAAATAGATGTGTAGCTCACTTTTCAACAACTCTTGTCTGTGATGTCACCCACTGACTACAACTACCATGATGGTCTGTTTTTGTATCTGCAAAACAATAGTGTAATGTAATGTTGTTCTACCTTCCCCTACTTCCATTTGTGCACACATCTAAAAACATGTGTATTTGACAGCCATGCTATGGGTAAAAATGTCAATTGTTGTGTTCCTCAAGCATGTTGAAACCTTCTCGTAGCTACATTGAATTGATGTAAGTGCTCACATAATTCATAGTCTGTTGAACCCAAGATTTCCTACCATGTGATGGGGCATGCTGAATAGAAGTAGCATCCACCCACAATATACTTCCTATTGTGTAAATGATGACCAATGGCAGTTTTTCTATTAAGTTCAACCACAGTTTGTCTAATGCTTTTTAGCCTGCTCAGCTGTGAAATGGTCTAGTACTCTAATCTATTTACCACTGTGTTAGGTTGAATATCTGGTACATGTAATGTACCATTCAGAAATAAAATTTGATTATTTCAGGACATTTCTACATTATCACTGGAATTTGCATCTATGTAGACCAGCCTGCATGTGCAAAGCAATGAAAATCACACAATGGCCTCATCATTTTATCAGTCTGATTTTAAATTTTTAGCTTGCCCCATTTGCAGCAAAAGACACATATGAGGTGCTAATTAATTTTTAATATCATATTGTCTTCATTCTTCTCAGGTTCAACATTCCAGGCCAGTGGACCATTGAATGCCACTCAAGACACTTCCATTCCATACCTAGATCAAGCCTTCAGTGAGGACTCCACAACTGCAAGTCCAGATGATCGGGAGCAGACTGACCTGTCTGGTCCATCTGACCAGACAGCTCCAGTGAGTCCCACTCATCCCACACCTACACCTCCCACCCCAGCTGCAACTACATCCAAGCATCAGGATACCTCCACTTCCTGTGTACCAAGGTACTTCATACTAATCTTATGCCCCCAGCCCTAGCTGCTGTTGAGACAACACCAACACTGCCTCTAGTTGTGCCAGGAGCCAGTGAGACGGGGCACACTGCTTCCAGGGCACAGGGTAGTGGGGGGAGGGGTCATGGAAGGGAATCTGTGGGCCAGTAAAGTAAGGCTACTAGCGTCTTTGTCAGCCAGACCACAATTGATCGAGCCCTGGGAGCAGTACAAGAGTCCTAAGATGTGATGGGCAACTGAGCTCCAGTCACTGTTCCTGTGCCCCTCCCTCCTTCCTAGAGACAACAGTCAACCGAACCACCAGGAGAGGATGGCAAGACCTCCACCACCACCTTCAAGAGACGCATATCCTAATTTCCTCCAGTGGGTGTCTACCATTCACTCTGTTAACTATTTTAGGGACACAAGTATCATTTTAAAGGACAGGTGTATGTTGTACATTGGACTCCAAACTGTTTTGCTTCTACAACTATACTTTCATCCACCATAATAGACTTTTTTAATTCATTGTCTCATTGTAAATAAATGATGTGGAAAAAACAAATTAAAATCCCAGTGCATTGGTATCATACATATGTAGTTAACAAGTCTTAGATAAAATCAGAGCTGAGTTTCACAAACCTTGCATAACCCCAATAGTACGTGCCACTTAGAGGTGGACACTCTATGAGCTTGACACCATGGAAGAAAGGGACTATTGCATGGGATCAAATTAAATAGGCAAACTATAATTGATTCATGACCTCAGCTGGAGCAATACTTCTTGCTCTCACAATAGGAACCTTACATCAATGACACCAATAGTCTACATCATGGCAGTAACACAACTTTAGGTCACATGACCATTACAGGACACTGGCAGTATCTGGTGCAATGTCACAACCACCATTCAGCGGTATGTTAAAATAAAGTACCGTCAACTGTGATGAGACCAATCAACAGCTTCCTACACTGAACACAAATTGAAGATTTAGCCAATGCGAAGGAAGAATAGTATGCAATGGCTTGTCATACACATGCGGTTTGATCGAGCCAAGTGGCACATATTGCCTTGATGGCAACATCCCATAGAAAACAGGTCTGATACAATCAAAAGAGCCTCAATTCAATCAGAGTGCAAGTTGTCTCTGTGCAGGATGTGGTCATCCCAAGTGAGAGACTGTCACAGGATTGACACAAGTTCACTTTGTACTTTTCAGCAGCAAAATATCCCTGCAAATTTCACAACTTTAAAATGTCCAAATGAAGATGCTATGGTGAAGGACCCTGAAACAAAATAACAAAGAAAATACTTGGCACAAATAAAGTTGATCTATGTCAATATTACCACTAGTTAACGTAGGGAAACTCTGACCCACGAACATAATTTCCTTGGGCTTTCCTGAACTGACCATTCGTACTAATTACCATTGCAGACTGATATTTTTACTATGTCACGTGTTGTTCTGACATTGGAGGTTACAATATGTAAAGGTGCACACGCTCAGGTGAAGAAGTGGTCGGGAATATCTTGACATAGGTCAATTCCTGCTTCTTCACCACTATCATCTTCTAAGGGCTTTTAAACATCCTTACCTGATGGCTCTTCACAATCGCCATCTTCTGCAATGATTGGGACATTCTGTTGCAGGGAAATGCTGTCAACTGTGATTTGGCATATCTTATCGGGTAAGTAGAGGAAGGCTCCACCTGTCTTGTCAAGTCACCTACACCTGGCCTTGAGGAACCCAAAAGCCAGCTCCACTGGCCTCTGTGTTCTCCTTGGGCCTCATTGAAGCAGTCTTCCCATGGTGTTGTTGGATTCCTCAGCAGTACTAACAAGCACAATCTGTTAGGATAAGCTGAGTCTCGTACATGGAAGCAATAAATCAATTGATTATTTTTATATCAAGCCATTGGATCTTCCTCAAGTCACATTGCACTTAGTGTTAGACCTGTCAGCTCTTGGTTTGGTTTCCCCTGTCTTTTTGGCTTCTGGGCTCCTGTTTTGAGCCTGTGCTGAGTTTTGTTTGTACTGGTTTTAGGACACTAAGCACTTTACCACTGCTGACCAGTGCTAAAGTGCAAGTGCTTTCTGTCTAAATTATATTGGTAATTTGTCTCTCCATGATTGGCACATTAGATTTTTTAGTAAGTCCCTAATAAAGTGCACTATGTGTGTCCAAGGCCTTTAAATCAAATGCTCTTGGTGGGCCTGCAGCACTGATTGTTCCATCCACATGAGTAGCCCTGTAAACATGTCCCAGACCTGCCACTGCAGTGTCTGGGTGTGCAGTTTTAAACTGCCATTTCGACCTGGGAAGTGCACCCACTTGCCAGACCCAAACCTTATATTTTCCTACAAGTAAGTCACCCATAAGGTAGGCCCAAAGCAGCCCCATGGGCAGGGTGCAGAGTATTTAAAAAGTAGGACATGTACTGGTGTAGTTTACATGTTCTGATAGTGAAATACTGCAACTATTGGTTTCCAAAATTGCAAGGACTATCTCTCCCACATGGTAACATGGGGGTTGCCTTGAAATATCTTTTAAGTGTTTTTTCCCATTGGGGCAGATAGAGATGTTGCGTCTGGGGTCTCTGAACTCACAATTCAAAAGTACATCCTTTGGTGAAGTTGGTTTTTAAATTGTAAGCTTGAAAATGCCACTTTTAGAAAGCGGCCATTTTCCTGCATAACCATTCTGTGCCTCTGCTTGTCTGTACAGTACACATTTGGGTCAGGATGACAGTTGGGCTGTTTGTGAATTTATTCTAGACAGTCACAAAAAGGGAGCTGAGGTGTTCCCTTCATATTCTGATGGGTCTTTTTGGGTCAGAGTGGTGGGCGGAGCTGCCACTTTCATCAGAGTAGGGCTGTGCCTCTCCTTACACAAAGCAGCCTGTAATCCCCTGGAGTGTGTCTGCGGCCAGGGAAATAAAGGCAGGGTCTTGTGCACTACAAAGACTTCTCTTTGAAGTATTCTTCTTCAAAGGTAGAAATGGGTATAGGCACTAGACCTCTGACTCCACAAAGTTGAAACTTTTGGACTGGGGACATTCTACCAGGAAGACGAGCTTGATGCCGTAGGAGGGATTGTCACTCTGCCTGTTGCTTTCTTGTGCTGGCCCGCTGCTTGCTGCTTCTGTCCTGGGAGTGAAAGGACTGGACTTTGCTTTCTACATCCTGCTTTACGAGGTTCTCCAAGGGCTTGAACTGGGAATGCCTCCTGTTAAGAAGTCTCAGGGACATCAAAGACTTCATTTGCCAGTGCCTGGGCTCTTCTTCTGAGAGTCCTGACTTGCCAAGTGGTGCCATCTCCAGTCCCTGGGCCCTTGGAAATTTAAGCTGGTGACCTGAAGGAAAAAATCCATGCACAATGTGCTGCAGCAGAAAAACCGTTGCAGCGTCTGTTGCAAGGCTGGAGAATTGATGCAATGCCTGTCTTGCAGCTCCATAATCAACACAGCACGTGTTTCACAGTGGCTCCATCAGCATAGTGTGTCTGGGTTTTACCCACATTGTCCCCGGGGCATGAGTTTCTCATGGATCCCACACCACAGTAAGGAACCAAGGCTGCATGTCCGCATATCAACGAATCGCCTTTCGTATGAGGAAAGACTTGACGCATCACCTGCCCTACAAGAAAAGAACTGACGCATCGCCTTTCCTGCGAGGACAGAACCGACATATGACCTCCCCTGCCTAGTAAGGAAATAACGCATTGCTTTGCTTTTCGGCTCCTCACATCCCATGCGGCCCGCATCATTTTTTTTTTACTCATCCCTGGTACTTTGTGTTAAAAAATACAATCATTTATTGTTGTGTATTAAGGCTCATTTCCACTTTTAAAAAGCAATATCTTTACTTTTGTATTTTTTTTAACGTTTTGGTCTTGTTTAATTCAGATAAACATTGGCTATTTTTCTAAACTGATGAGGAGTCCTTTTGGTGTGTTTTAATTGTGTTACTCTGTGTGTATGTACAAATACTTTACACATTGCCTGTGAGATAAGTCTGACTGCTTGTCTCAATCTATCAAGGGGTTCAGCAGGGGCTACGTTAGCTGTGTGGCTCCCTTACCCTGGCTAGAGTGAGGGTCCCTAGTTGAACAGGGTAAAACGACTGCCAACTAGAGACCCCATTTCTAACACTTACCAACAAGCCAGACCTATCTCAGGTCTAAGTTGTGACATTTGCAGGAGTATGGTGCTGTTCCATAGGACAAATGAGTCATGTGTTGACCATGAAAGTGGGTACACACTCTTGAGATGTATGAATCTGGTAAGCAGACAACTTGCACATTGATGGAATGGAAGTTCTTCATATTGTGGTAAGCCTCTTCCTTTGTGTGTGGTGGCACCAAGACAATATAAGTGGCATCTCTTGTTCCAAACGCACGTGGTAGTCCACCCAAAGCTTAACATTCCCCCCTCACAGTGGCTAAATCCTGTTGTTGTGGGAACTTGATGTAGCTGTTTATGTGTCTCAGCATTGAAGAAAGGACTGCTTGTAGAATACCATTGAACGTTGGTCGGGCCTGCCTTCAGAAACTGCCACAGTATATTGAAAAGATCCAGTGGCCACAAAATGCCAAAAGTTTCACTATTGGTGTTATTGCTGTTGCATTCCTATTGTGAGGCAGGAGATCAGGCTCCAATTGATGACACAAATCCAGGAGAGTTTGCCTATTTAACCGAAACATCCTAATAATATCCCTTTCCTCCATGGTGGCAAGGTCTGGAAATGTCCTGAAGCCCTGAGGCCATTGTCTCCTACACATGCCTGGATTCAAATATCTGCAAGTATGGACAATAAAATAGCTTAAATGGTCACAGCATACTCTGATAATCAACATATATGCTATGTGTTGGTACAATTAAGAATCTCATTGTGTCATGTATGTACATACAATGTTGTCAAATTATTTTTAATTCAAAAATCACTTTTTTACATGCCATAATTTTATCATGTGCAAATAATACATTAGAAATGTATTACTTTCTCATAATTGAAAAACAATTCTAAATAACAAGTATTACATCCCCTGCTGCACCATTGATGATAAACATAGTCACAGTTCACTTTTTAATGTGTCATATCTTGCAAAAAACAGTGTTGTTTGTATCTGACATTTTTGTAGACAGTAGCCTCCATTTTGAGTGCTGGTGACACACTAATAAATAAAAAATACACAGGATCATGCCCTAAAATGGAAGCTGCCTGACCATCCTGTCAGGACATTGGCTTCCCGACAGGTGTCGGTGGAAGATGATAGCCTAATAGGTGGAACAGTCCATGGCAGATCCTGCCATAGTCTAACATGTGTGATGGCTACGCATGAACGCCAATGACTATATACGTCTCCATCATGGACTGCGTCTGTTGTGTACTTATAGGCAGCGCATTGAAAAAAAACTTCTTGCCTTCTAACACTTCAGCCAACAGGACCTCCTCATTTTTTGCTGCTGTCACCGGCCTCTGGGAGCCTGGAAGTCAGGCAAAGCAGGTGACAGGGCCCCTGCCTTCTCCCCTGAGGAGCTGGAGATCCTCACCAGGGAGGTCCTGTCCCTGAACAACCAGCTATATGACTTGTTCCCTCTTTGTCTACAGGTCTGTTATTGTTCATGACTGATGTGTTGTGATTGGATGGTAGTGAACTAAATACTTTAGCTGGGTACAGGATGTTGTTTCAGGATGTTAGAAATGCCTGTGCATTATAATGAAAATTCACCTGTAAGAGTAAGCTCAGTTTTCAGTGTATGTTGCTCACAATTCCAGGTGTAATGAGACAAAATGCAGACCCCTTACTTCCAGTGGCTAGTAGGCACTGTGTCATTAAATTTAAGTGTAAACATACAAACCAGGTTGAAACAGTAGATATCTAAATCCCAAGTAGAATCTTCAAAGTTATGAAGTTTCCTAATGCCATGTTCTCATTGCTACATGGCAGCCTTCCCATACTGCCCTTAGTCACTGTATGTGGTGCAAACCATTGTATCTGACTCTCAGAAGGTTAGGCATTAAGCCAATGTGGCTGTGTGTGCGGGTATGTGCACATAATATACAGGTTTTTTTAGCCTTTAGTAGCCCACAATGAATTGGACTAATCTGCAGTGGGCCTCACTACTTGACAAGTTTCCTATCCCTGGCTTAGATGGTGTTTGTGTCCTGTATTGGCAACATGAGGTAAAAAATATTGAGGCTATCCTACAGATCTCTACAAATTAATGTTTCTAAGGAACTTTGTCACTTTTGTAGATAATCCGTACTGTCTGATCTGGGAATGCTTGGGAGAGCTGCTACTATATTGGGTGAATGCACTACAGAGAACTAGAATCACTCAACACCTATTTTGTTGTCACTTGTTCTCATCCATACAGGTCAATGACCATAAGAAAAGTGATTTATGGAAGACCATTGTGAAGAAGGTGAGGACCCTCGGGCCTCAAGATGCACAGCCTGCACTGCAAGAAGAGGTAGGAGGATCTCTGACTCTGGATAAGGAAGTCAGCACTCTCTAGGTCAGCCAGGCCTTCCATTGAAGCAAACATGTGTGCCACAGCCTGACCCTCCTAATGGGCTGGATCCTTGTGGTGGCCTGCCTGGAGCTTGATGGGCAGTTGAAGGCCAAGGGGGTGAGGTATTGTATGTAGCTGGCCTTGTTATTTAAACTTTATAATTTACAGCAATGCTGTTTGACATCAACATGATGGTTGACACACATCCAAGGCTGACAAAGAATTCTGGAGGTGTATGTTTTTTTCAGACGGTGTCTGATGTGGTGTTTGGGATGAATTTTTGTGGCAAAGTTTAGATTTCTCATCCAAAGTCCAGTACTGTTTACATCTGACATTGGAAAAAAGAGATACCAGCATGTTCTCAATGTTGTGAGGGATATTTTTACCAAACATGCCCCATTTAAGGATTTTGTCAGGTATGATGCTCCTTCACAGACATGAGTTAATGTAGACCCTATTACTGGTGACATGGCATAGTAAGCACTTGAGGGGCATTTGCAGTTTTAGACTTTACATTGGTAAGTTGCTACAATGAAAATATGATCATGAGTATCTGCAACAAAAGGACTGGAAACAAATTATATAGAATGGCATCATTCCTTATGTGAAATCTGTTTGAGAACTGTTTCAATAGCAAAAATCAGTTCATTTCACGTAGGCAGAGGCAGGTTGTCATGAAGCCTCAGACGAATGTGCATGTGACTCAGTCAGTGTCAACTAACATGACTTTTCATGCCAGAATGTATTGATTAAAACAGACAGAAATGTGCCAAAATAGGTGACAGAGGTACATTTACCCCAGATTACATGTAAGTGTCCTTAGTTGTGTCCAGATGGGAAAGCAATGATGGTGTTTTGAAGTGATACTTTTAATGACAATTGCAGGTGTTAGGTTCCATTACATAGATGTTGCAGTATCCCATCTTGAGGAATCAATAACAGGACCAAAACAAGTCTCTTTTGGATATGGTAAAAAGGGTTTGTTTTGTATTGCAGTGGTTTAGGAATGTATTTTGGCTGATTTAATTACCAATGCTGTCAACACCATTTGTCATACTTTAAAAAAATGGATAAGGGACTAAAGGCATACATGATATGGGACCTAGCATGGTTAATTTCTAGACTGTGAGCAGAAGGGTTGTGGAATTCTTCCCACATGTATTAAATACTGGTGATAAAGAAGCTACGTTTGAGTGCCTTGAAGCTGGTGCAATCTGTAGACTTGGCGAATGTTTTTTGAGCGAAGTTCATATTAAACTCCAGTTACACAGATACCTTCAAACTGTTGTATCTGTTTTTATAGCATCATCTGGGCAAGGCAAAGGTGACAGAAGCCATGTCGGCGGGGTAGGAGCTGGGCACGGTGGCCCTATTGCAGACACCACTGACACTGAGGGACCCAGTGCCACTGAGGGTGAGGCAACTGGTGCGGAGACCACAAGTGCCTAATCATCTTCTTTGGAGGACTCCAGAGATGACCAGTCTCTAGCGGTGGCAGACCTTATGGGGACGTCTCCATCTGCATTGCTGTCCGCCACTCACGTTCCAATCTCCACCCTCCCTCTTGCTCCCCCTCAGTTGCCTGTAGCTGTCCCGCAAAAAGGGGTGGTGTCACCTTCACTGCAGGCACCTACCCCCAGCCCCGGTCTCCCAGGCTATGCTCAATCAGGAGGCTGTTGATCTTTTGAGGACAATTGCAGTAGGCCAGACCACACTTTTGAATGCCATCCAGAAGCTTGCTGTTCAGAATACCCAGATGCTGGTTTGCCTGGATGGCATTTGCTGTGACCTGACTGGCCTACAGCGGTCATTCCAGTATCTCACCTCCTCATTGACAACAGCATCCCACCCACCTCCTACCCCTCTTGCTCCCCCTCAGTTTCCCATAGCTGCCCCACTAAAAGAGGTGGTGTCACCTTCACTGCAGGCACCTACCCCTTGCCCCGTCTCCCAGGCTATGCTCAATCAGGAGGCTACTGAGATTTTGAGGACAATTGCTCTAGGCCAGACCACACTTTTGAATGCCATCCAGAGGCTTGCTGTTCAGAAAACCCAGATGCTGGCTTGCCTAGATGGCATTTACTGTGACCTGACTGTCCTACATCGGTCATTCCAGAATGTCACCTCCTCATTGACAGCAGCCTCCCACTCACCCCAACCACCTGCCCCAATTCCCACCATTTCCCCATCCCAAATCCCTCTTCCCAGCTCTATCCAGAGCACACACACATCTTTACATGAACCCACTCCAACACACACAAGCAGCACACCCTCACACCATCCCACCAAGAAACAAAGACACACAAATTCTTATACACATTACCGCACCGTCATCACAACCACAAGCATACCCCTAGGCAACACACCTACCACAACACAAACTCCCACCACCAGCATACCTGCAGACACCACACCCACCACAACACCGAAATCTGCACTCACCAACAAACACCCGTAGTCAGCATACCTACAACCACACAATTACCCACACATGCCACCAGCACACCTTCAGTCACCACAACCACCATAACACACACATGAACCAGCATACCCACAGACACCACAACCCTACACACCACCTTCACAACACACACATCCACACACACATACTGATCACAAATGCCCACACTCATTCACACACAGACACCAAGTAAAAATCACAAAGCAAAACATATACCACATACACAACCCTCAGACACCCACACCTTCAACAAACACATGCACAATAGCCACTCACACTCCGTCTACCTCTCAACCCTCTCCCAGTCAGCCTAACTTTTTCCTAAGGATGACCTTATGTTTGCCCTGTCCCTGATTCCTTTCTCATCTCGGCGGACCACTCCTCTCAAACCCCAGACCACCCCACCCAAATGTCTTCATACTCTTTCCACACCCCAACCCACCACTTCCAAATCCCAACCCACCCCTTCCAAATCCCAATCCACCCCTCCCAAAACCACCCCTCTCAAACCAAAAACTACCCCACCCAAACCCAAGGACAACACCCCTCCCAAACCCATGAAACCCCTCCCAGACAAATCATTGAGGTGCCTACACTCTGCTCCATAGATGCCTCTTCTAGAGGAGATTTATTCTGGGAGTACAGTTAGGAGGAAGGTTAGGGACTCATGGACTAGAGCCTTTTTCACTCTCTAAAAAAATAAGTGTCAAATGTTATGAGAGAGGTATCCCATTTATATAAAATATTTTTACTTTGTGAATACCTTTGTCCTGGCCTTATTTTAGGATTGTTATTAATTGTTTGCTCATGATGTTATTTGTGCTCATATGTGTGTCATAGACTTACTCTCATTTGTGACAGTGACAAGCACATGTTGTATATTTTCATTTATTTAATGCTTACATTAGTGTTGTATATTTTTAAGGGATATTTTAATTTTGGTGCAAGCATCCATCAAGGTGCTGAACAATTACACCAAAATTATATGAGTTTCTGTTATTGTGACTGGAGAATGCATTTGTGCTAATTTTGAGTGTCAATAAGATGTACATATGCATTACAGAGGGAACATAACACTTTTCAATTAAATGGCATCTCATGTTTGTCATAAAGTGCATAAACCAGGGAGACATGTGACCTTTATTCATCTCTGTTATGTTTGCAGTTTAGAAGTAAGATTGGTTGTACATTCTATGTATGCCCACTTGCAGCATTTTGTAGTCAATTGTCACAGTATCATGGATTTGAGTAGCTCCTATTAGGCATGCTCTTAATGTATATGATATGGCAGTTTAGGGGAGATTATTGCACACACCTGTATGTACAAATTTTTATGCTGGATTGCTGTGACTTTTGTTATAGGTGTCCATTGCCTCAAAGGCAGTTAGTATCAGGTTACTGGGTGCTACTAATTCCTCGGGTGTGTTTTGAAACAATTTTCTAAGTACGACATTACAGACATATGCTGTTGTTTGCAAATATTTGTTAAAAAAGCTTGAGTCCAGTGCTACTATACAGCGACAATTCTGAGGATGAAAGGCAAAAACAGTGACTTACCTTCTGTTCTTTCAACAACGTGTTGATCTTGGTCCAGGAGTTGCAGCAATGGCAGGATTTGTATGAGTGGGTTCATGTGGCAGCAAATGGGAGAAGTGGAAAAAAGGTGAGTTTTGTCCTTTTATCCCTCCCAATCTGCCAACTCAGGTGTGGAGGATAAGCCACCATAGTAGCATCGGTGGTAATACACATCGTAATTGGTTCCGTGGCAAAAGGGGCTGGAGTCCTGCCGCCAGCTGCTTTTACCTATGACACCGTTGACATGGGTGGAAATTCTTGTCAGTGACAGCAGGCCATCAGCGGTCTTTTGGCTATGGTCCAACTGACATCTAAATAGGGCGGGTGGACCATCATGGCAATGGACGGGTTTGCATATGGAAAACTGAAGGCAGGGCGGTTACCACCAAGATCTAAATCAGAACCTAAGTCTGAAGGTGGAATTCTTGACGGCAGAGGTGGGAAAATTATCTACCCGATGAGAGTAATTAAATTTGAAGTTTTACTCTCTGACCTTTTCCTGCCCAAACCAACAGCTTCAGCAGGACCTCGTCCAATGGCTATCTAGCTTAAAGAGGCTTTCAGCTAATATAGCATTTAACATTCCCCTCTAGAGTGTATTGGCTTCCATAGAAATTACTGAGGGCCTGATTTAGAGTTTGGTGGAGGGTTACTCTGTCACAACAGCGATGGATATCCCCTCCACCGAAATATAAATCCCATAGGATATTAGTTGTGATGGAGAAACCTTTCTTGACTATGATGACCTGAAAGGTGTATCCGACTTGCACCATATCACAATCAGCCTCATATTGCACCTGGATCCCTGTCAACGATGAACCATGATTTTGCTTTACTTTTTCTTGACACTTTTTGCTTTTACACTTTAAACATCCATATCTGAAATTTCTTTTATTAGATTTTTTTTGTTTTGATCTAATTTTTCTTATTACATTTTCCTTAGGATTCCTATTGAGGAACTGACCAAAGTATAAGTTTCAAAATTTAGTGAAGATTTGTTAAATGGTGCCAAAGTTCCTGGCAAAACAAAAAACGCTCCCTCTCTGGAAAAAATGGTCCCAACTATAATTACCTAGTGCAGAGGTTCCCAACCTTTTGACTTCTGTGGACCCCCACTTTATCATTATTGGAGCCCGGGGACCCCCACTGAATTTTTATTGGAATCCGAGGACCCCCCAACTGAGTCATTATTTAAAGCTGGGGACCTAATCTGTTATTATTATTTAATTGTCTAAGCTGTCGCGGACCCCCTGATGAGGCTTCGCGGACCCCCAGGGATCCCCGGACCACAGGTTGGGAACCACTGATCTAGTGGTAGCTGCCACTAGGTAATTTTATATATATATATATATTTTTATATATATATATATATATACACACACTAAAAAAACAAAGGTTACAGGGACATAATAGTTAGGTTCCGGTTTTACAAGCACAAAGTCATAGAAATATGTACTTATCTCAAAACATTATAACTTGTACTCTCAGGTAACTATAACTTGTGCCCCCACTGTGCACACTTTTCTCATCAATAATTTTATTACAAATGTTGGAATTATATTATACATGATGTAATTACTTATGTCTCAACTGATGAAATATGTGGGGTAAGTAGCAGTGCATGTCGAGGACATGACTTATAGTCACTTTAGAGCTTGAGTTATAGTGTTTTGAGTACGGCTACAACTGTTGAATTGCTATGGTTTTGTGCATATAAAATCTGAATATAACTATAACGTCCTTCTATCCTTTTGTTTTAAGTGAATTTCTAAGGTTTATTTAATTCTATGTGCTAACTATAATGTCCCTGTTGCCTTTGGTTTCTCAGTGAATTTCTAAGGTTTTTTTAAAATATTAAGTAATGTTAAATTACCTTATGTAAATCCAACACTCGCCACGCATGGCCCTCGGTCGTGCATGGCAGGTTGGCTGCAAAGCCTGGCCTGTGGAACCCCCGTTAGGCACCCAAACCTGGTCCACGCATGGCCTTTGGTTGTGCGCTGTGGGGTTAGCGGCAGTTCCTAGCCTGTGACTAGGCCCTGAGGTTAGCTCCCCATAGGCACGAGGACCCATGCAATGGGTGGCAGAAGTTGGCTGCAGGGCCTGGGCCCCAGCCAGGGCACCCAGTGTGCACTTTTATAGATCCTGGGTGAGCCAGGAAACATTCACCTCCATTAAATATTTCTGAGCATTTGTCAATTAGAAGAGCTATAGTAATAGTGAAACGTGTGTCAGGGGTTGCGTTTGATCATTCCAGGCTGGCCTGAATGGATTTTTACCAATTCACCAATTCAAAGATGTAATATTGTGCCTGGAATGATGAAAGGCTTTTGTCATTTACAGCTCAGCAAGGATGGCACTATGCTAATTCTATGCTTAATGACTTTGCTGTATAAATGGAAAAAGACTTTGGCCCTCATTATGACCCTTGCGGACGGCGGTGTTTTGGAGAAAAGTACTGCTAACAGGCTAGCGGTACTCTTCCCCAAAATATGACATTTGTGGCTCAAGCCAAACCGCTTCCTGACTGCCACGAAAACCATGGCGGTAGGCACTATCAGTGCCAGGGAATTCCTTCCCTGTTACTGATAGGGGTCTCCCCGACCCCTCTCTCCCTCCCTAAAGTCCTCCCTCACCCTCCCCTTCCCACTCCAGACCCCCCATGACATACATGCACATTCACTCACAAACATACACACACATACACACACTTATACCCACATTCACCCATAAATGCATAAATCCATTCACACACACACATCCACACCCACTGACATACATACAAGCACACACGCGTTCACACAACACAACATACATGCAAACTCACACCCATTCATACACACACACATTCCACATGCCACACACCCGCATGCACATACACAGAAACATACACCCACACACACAACCCCCCCAACCCCCTCCCCTGTCGGAGCACCTGACTTACCGCTTGCAGGGGGTCCTCTGGCAGGAGACAGGACATGGCGCTGCTGCCAGCACCAGCGTCCGCCAGCAGAACACCGCCATGCCTTATCATGGGTCATGATACGGTCTGCAGCGGTCTACTGGTGTGGCACTGCTGCTGGCAACAGCGCCAACTTACTGCCGTCCGCCATCATGGCCGCAGCTGGAATTCCACCAGCCTCGTTGGATGGAATTCCGGCTGCGGACATAATATGGCAGATGGTAGGTAGCCGCGGCGATGGTGTTTTGGTGGCAGCCGCCGCAGTGGTAGGCGGCCATTACTGCCATTGACACTATGAGGGCCTTTGTCCCTTTCTAGATCAGAATGGATGGCACTGTGCTTAAAAACTTTGCTTGAAAAGCTGACATTTAAAGCAAGCAAATTTAGAATGCTGCTGGTGTAGGAGGGTGCTCTATACTGGACACTCTATACTATAAGTGTAAATATTCAGTGAATAAAACAAAGGTTAAAGTAATGTTAAGGCTAGGTGAATTTCTCAGTGACAACATCAACGTTTTGAAGTTAAAAAACGCAAGAATTCATTCAGTGCTTATCACCTCACTTATGACATTACTGATGACATGTGCTATTACATCATTTATGACATCGCTGAAGGCATCTCAACATGACATCACTGATGACATCACCCAATAAGTGTGCTAGTTATTTTGATAGTTTACAAAGTAACTACCAAGATACTTTTCTACCTAATTTTGTACAGCCTGGGTCCAGCTTTTGAGTGTAAGTGTTTACAAAATGCATGTGTTCCTAGTGTACCATAGCTGTGTAAAGGTATTGAACATGTTCTAAATATTTGCATTCTAGTGTAACTGTGTGCAAGCCACAGTTGACCTGTATTCATTATGCTCCACACAACCTTTTGGTTCTGTATACAATGTTTCCAACAGGACAAAGGTTCTTTGTAGTGGATACTAACTTTTGTAAGCAGCCTCGAGCTATTGGAAAGAATTGTGTCAGCATGATAATTTACACTTAACGTAGAAGACTGTGTGCACCAGCTACTAACTTATGTACCTGTGCTTATTTTGCTTCGTTTGCTTGTTTTGCTTCTGAAGATAGGGTATCTGTAAAGTTTTCACTACAGTACAAAGGTTGCAGGTAGTATAATCTTTAGCTCCTTCAGGTCTTGGTTATTTTTAGCAACTTGTGTAATTTTTAACAACTACTGCATATCATGTACACTGTACATAGTACATTATTTTAATGTTCCATGGTGTATTTCTCATGAGAGTTTCATTGGATGCAAACAGTGTAGTACAGAGTAAACTTTCTCTATAGAGTGAATACTGTTTACCATATGCACTGCTCTACCCATATTAACTTTACATCTCAATATAGGTTCAGTGAGGTTTTTGGTTTGATACAGTTTGAAGGTGTATGTAGTAGGCTATTTTTTTAACTGGCATTCACTATTTTGGCTTTCTCTCAACAATTGTATAGATATTGAACACTGCAGCCAATAAGTGTTTGCCACATAATTTGGTCCATGCTACCTGTTGTCAGCATCAAAGTGAGTTGCATGTGTGGTGGCAGTAGTAATGGGTGATTTTCTCTGAAATCCTACTAATTTATAGAGCAATATATGAAGTTTAGATGATGTCATCAGCGAGGTCATTAGTTATGTCATTGAGATTTCATCAGTGATGTCATAAATGATGTCATAGAACATGTAATGAGTGATGTCATATGTACAGTCATGAGCAGCATATAGCAGGGGCACAAGTTATAGCTGCTGAAGTTCTATGGTGTTTAAGTTCAAAATGTTAATGTTGTCACTGAGAAATTCACCTAACTATAACGTTACTTTAATCTTTAGGTTTTTTCAGTGAATTTCCAAGGGTTTTTTTACAACGAAAACAGATATTTGTGTTACACCTAACTATAATGTTACTTTAACCTTTTGTTTTTGTTTCATTGAATTCAAGGAAATGCCTCTTTTTGCATGTTTGCCCCCAATAATTTTATACTGTGCTGCTGGTTTTTTCAACGACAAAAGTGCACTGAAGCCTGCTAACCAGACCTCAGTGCCCATGTTCTGACCCTATACAAACTGCATGGTGAACTGGCTATGCCCATTTGGCAAGGACTGACTTACCTATAAGTCCCTACTATATGGTAGCCTAGGGTGCTCAGGACATTTAAGACAGAGTGTACACACAGGGCTGTAGCACTCTCTGTGCCACCCTGTATGTGACAAAGTACAAAATGGCTCCCAGCCTGCAACTGCAGACTGGAAGGACAGTGTTTATATTGCCAGCTCGATATTGCCATCTAAACCAATGGCAAAGCCAGCTTTTCCCTTAACAATATATGTACGTTTCCCCCAAAGAAGTCCTATAGAGCCCTAAAACAGGGAGCTGTGTATTGTTAAGTAGGGCATAAAACATTTATATATCTTAACAGCAACACTTCCAAAGTGTTGTTTTGCTGTGGATAAGTTGGCAACCCTATTGGCTAACAGGGTTAGTGGTTGACACCCTAGCCTGACTAACGTCTGAATGGGACTTCCCAACTGTATCATGTAAGGTAGCAAATTAATTGTGGTATTGAAACCAACCTGAAGACCAGGTTGAATTTAATATCAAAATTAAAGTTTAGCAACTTTTAGAAAGTTGACACTCTGTAATCCAGCTAGCCCAGCAGCCTCACAAGGCCCCTGGCCTACAGACAGCTTTCTGTCCACCTGGGGAGACATGTGGATGACTCTCTAGCCCAGGAACTAAGGCAGCTGCCACAGAGTGATGTCTTATCTGCTCTTGGTGACCAAAGAAGGGTCATGTCATCTTGAAAGGGGCATAGCCAGGTGGCATACGTCACAGGAAACGTATCACTGGGTAGGAAGGGACCCAATAGCCCATTGGCTAGTGACTCTGTGGTCCCATCAGGGCTCTCTCCTGGGATAGATATGGCACTCCTGGCACCCTGCCCCTCAAATCATGTTAGATTTGGTGAGAGGACTAAAGAAGGACTGCCAAGCTGCCCTTGGAATTGCACAAAGAAAGGCTGCACCTTCAGAAGGACAGCACCTACTGCACTTTGGGCTAATTCAGTTTGAACTGTACCTGTGGCTCCTGGCTCAGGAAAAAGCTGATTCCTGGCTCCAGATCTAAGCAGTGATTCAAAGGATCAGTTGGATGATCACCTATAACCAACTCCAGGGACACAAAGAAGAAGGCCAAACCTACAATTTGGTAGCCACCACAGATAGTTTGCTGCTACCAGTCACTGGGCATGCAATAGGACATATCCAAGAAAGCCAAAAGCTGCACCTAAGTCTGTCTGACCAGGAATGCTGTCCGAGACCAGATTCATCTCACCCAAGGAACACTAGCACCCACCTAAGGATTTCTCCTCAACTACATTGCAAAGTAACCAGTAACCTAGCATCAGCTGGTCTGCTACTGCAAAGTAGAGTACTTCAAGGGACCCCAACCATTTGTGGTCAAAGTCACACCATGTCACCTGTGGACCAAAGAGCAACCACAAACACACCACCACTGACCTCACCACAATGAGAGCCTCCTTTAAGAAACTTTTGCTGTATCCTCATTTTTGGGACCACTCCATTGATTTTTATGGTAGTGGTCCTGTAAAGTTTGGAACTTGCTTTTAAACGCTCTAGTGTCCAGGTAACTGTCTAAAGTGTCCACACTCCCCCTCTAGACCTCTGTCCAGTGGAATTGGTTACCAAACCCGTGTCAGAGTAGTCAAACTAACTTTCTCAAACTTTTCAAATGTTTACAAACTTTTGTTTACCATAGCTTGTTTGCAGTTCCATTTAAAAGTTATAGGCCCTCATTACAACATTGGCGGTAAATGACGCTTACCGCCGTGCAGCAGACCGCCAATACACCGCCACGGAATTCACCCACAGCTCAGAAACCGCCAATATCTAGACACCCACACAAGTCCGCCACACCAAAGGTCAGTGATAAACTGGCGACAACAAAACCTCCAACATCACGTGAACAGGAATACGCCCACACTATCACGACCCACGAATCCATGCGGCAGTCTTTCAGTGGACAGGAGGCACCGCCACAGGACCACGACATCAGCACCCCACCCCCTGCAGATGGAGAACCACCCTGCAAGCGGTCCCTGAGATCCAGGACAAAGACAGAGAACAATGCCAAGACCCCCGCCAAGGAATGAGACCACCCTGATTGTCATCCTTCTTTCCCACTTTGTCACCCTGTCCATCCTTAAACTATCCCAGCTCCACTTCCTCTGCCCCTTTGGACAATGCACCTGTGAGACAAATAGACTGGACTCTGCCATGGACATTCCTCCACCATCACCCCTGACCATTTTACAACCCCCTCCACTATTTAGCACTTAAATAAACACCTTTAAATCACAAAACAATCTGGAGTCAGTCTGTGCTTTCACAATTGTGTATTTGCAATAACTGAGGGAAATAGCAATGTCCATTGTATTTTCAACATACCTATGTCACACAGCTCTAGTCCATGAGGTAACATAGCAGAGGTCACACAGTGGGACCCACATCTGTGAAATCGAAAGGCAAAGTGACAAATCAGGGTCCATACACTGGGTGAAAGTGACAGACAGATGAGAGGTCGAACAATTTTATCAGATGTAGGAGGCAGTGATGTCTTCTTACCTGTGTCTCACTGGAAGTATTGATGGATCACGGTGTTTCTGTTGTCTATGTCCTCTTCTTCTGCCTCCTCTTCTGCACTGTGCACAGGCTCCACAGCTGCCACAACACCTCCTTCAGGACCATCCTCCTGCAGAAAAGGCACCTGTCGTCGCAAAGCCAAGTTGTGCAGCATACAGCAGGCCACGATGATCTGGCACACCTTCTTTGGTGAGTAGTATAGGGAACCACCTGTCATATGGAGGCACCTGAACCTGGCCTTCAGGAGGCCGAAGGTCCTCTCTATAACCCTCCTAGTTCGCCCATGCGCCTCATTGTGGCATTCCTCTGCCCTTGTCCTGGGATTCCTCACTAGGGTCAGTAGCCATGACAGGTTGGGGTAGCCAGAGTCACCTGCAAATGTCGAGGGACAACTGCTAGACACACACTAACCCTTAGGGACAACCCTAGACCCAGACAACTATTCACATTGTATAGGGTCCATGTCCTCACCTAATAGCCACACACGGTGCCTCTGGAGTTGCCCCATCACATAAGGGATGCTGCTATTCCTCAGAATGTAAGCGTCATGCACTGAGCCAGGACATTTGGCGTTCACATGGGAGATGTACTGGTCGGCCAAACACACCATCTGCACATTCATTGAATGGTAACTCTTCCGGTTTCTGTACACCTGTTCACTCCTGCGGGGGGGGCAAGGCCACATGTGTCCCATCAATGGCACCTATGATGTTGGGGATATGTCCTAGGGCATAGAAGTCACCTTTCACTGTAGGCAAATCCTCCACCTGAGGGGAAACGATGTAGCTGCACATGTGCTTCAGCAGGGCAGACAACACTCTGGACAATACGTTAGAGAACATTGGCTGGGACATGCCTGATGCAATGGCCACTGTAGTTTGAAAGGACCCACTTGCCAGGAATGGAGTACTGACAGGACCTGTACTAGAGGGGAGATTCCTGTGGGATGGCGGATAGCTGACATCAGGTCTGGCTCCAACTGGGCACACAGTTCCTGGATTGTGGCACGATCAAGTCTGTAGGTGACCATTACATGTCGCTCTTCCATTGTCGACAGGTCCATGATTTCTGCCATGGTCGTGATTCAATTTTTTTTTACCGCCGGCCTGTTGGCGGTCTTACCGCCACTTTAACACCGACCGCCAGGGTTGTAATGAGGGCCATAATATCTTCTAAAATCTGAACACAATGTGACCACAGCACACCACTGTACAGTCTGATCAAAATACAGAGGATTTGTATCCCTGGTAGGACATTAAAATTGAAAAAGGAATGCGTAAATGTCCCAAGTCTGTTGGAGAAGGTGTCTTAATTTGGAGGCACAGTTCGCCTCAAAACAGATAACGCATTCTTCAAAATACAGCCAACACGTGTTTCGTCACTCAGGTGACTTCATCAAGGCTAGACCATCCAGCCAGCTAGGAAAAGTTGGGGAGCCTACGATTAGGCAAATAGGTGTAGTTCTCGAGGAATCTGTCAGTGGTAGTGTCTCCTGAACTTAAGGTGCAAGGAGTCTCCAATAGTGACCATGGAGACTGTAGGCGGCCATGATAAGCCTCAAGCCACAAAATCGTGTCAAAAAGTGGAGCTGGGAAAGTCGTCCGGCCGATCCCAGAGCGAGTATGCAAGAAAAAATCTGTATCTCCGGAACCCTTCAATGGATTTTGTTCAACAAGGTCTCTAAAAATCAAAACTATTTTTATAATGTGGAGTGCGATTTCTTTCATGTTCTGTGACTTTTTTACATTGTTGGTTGGTACTGTTAAATCCTTTACAATAAGGGCCTTATTTATGAGGAAGTCAGGCAGTGCAGTGCAGCAAGTCACCTTGCTGAACTGCACTTCGTGGCAGGGAAAGGGCAGGAATGTATTTAAGGCAATACAGCACATTCCTTTCTTTTCCCGTGTGCTGCCTCACAATGGGCTACTGAGCGCCAACACAGGCACCCTTGCACCATTATGCAAGGGTGCCTGTGTTGCATGCAGGATTGTTTTTCTGCACTAAGAGAGACCTTCCTGAAAAAAAAAAAAAATCCTAGAAGGCATATTATTCTTTCTATGTGTACTGCAGAATGCAGCACATATTGAGAGAAGAAGAAACAAGGAGAAATAGATATATTTCTCCTCATTATGCCCCTATGCATGACACCTCCCTTTGCGAAGGTGTACGTTTTTGATGCATCCCCAGGTTTACAAGTTCTTCTAAATCTGGGGATGTGTCAAAATCCATGGGAGTTGTGTTGAAACACCCATGGCATGCCCATGGATCGCCTTCCCAGGTCTGAGTAATGCAACGCAGCATGTGCTGCGTCACAATGGGCTGCTGAGCGCCAAAGCAGGCACCCTTGCACCATGATGCAAGGGTGCCTACGTGGCGTGCAGGATTGTTTTCGTGTCGGAAGGGACACATTCCTGAACAAAAACAATCCTGGAAAGCATATTACTCTTTCTATGTGTGCTGCAGAATGCAGCACATATAGAAAGGGGAAGAAACAAGAAGAAATAGGGATATTTCTCCTCATTACTCCTCCTATGCATGATGCCTCCCTTTGCAAAGGTGTACCTTTTTGGCACATCCACAGGTTTACAGTTCTTGTAAATCTGGGGATGCGTCAAAGTCCATGAGAGTTGTGTTGGAATACCCATGTCATGCCCATGGAACGCCTTCCTTGGACAGAGTAAGGCAATGCAGCGATTTTGTCTGGGTTGTGTTACTCCAGATTTTTGGAGCAATGTAAAGTGTCTTAGCGTGGCTTCAAAAACCTGTCTTAAGGTTTGCGTCGCTCTAGTACCACATTGAGTGCTGCAAGAATGATGCAAACGGTCTCATAAATAGCACCCTAAGTTCTTTTGCCAAGCCTTACTGCTCCCAACCACAAATGCAGAGGGCTGATCTTAAGGTTACAGTTAAGTAAACAAGCCTGACTGGATCAAGACCACGTTTGAAAGAGTACTGCATGACAGGGCCACACAGCCATATCACATAATACATCCAAATCCTTGCATTGAATTTCTAGTGTTTTTGTAAGTAAATTAATAATGTTTGTGAGTGTATGTATGGTAGAATGACTTAATAATATATGTTGTGTTCAGACATCATTTTGTAAAAAGAATGTTTTTTATTGTAATATAACAGTTATGGTTCAGAGTTTGCAAAATCTTTCTAAAATGTGTGTGAGTATAAAAAGCAAAACAATTCAATGTGTCAGCAGAAATTGTTTATTTTCCAGTTATTGTAACTCTAATATCTAGACATGTTACCAGGAATCTTTTTTTGAGGTATCATAACTCTTGCGAGAAGCTTGCAGGACACTTGAAATTGTAAAGTTCTCCATTTCATTGTAATCTGTTCTAGTCCTTTCTTTATCATGTTTTCAGTTATTATGTAAGGATAGTGTATATTTGAGTATTGAATAAAAGACGGATGGATGTTCATGGGTGTCAGGTGCACAATCCCCTGCATGGTCTCTGAGGGGACTGTACTTCTGGTTCAGCTGTCACAAACCAATCACGAGCTCATACATTTAGAATTAAGTTAATAACAGTGTTTTACTGCAATTTGGAACAAAATAGAACATTATACATGTTGCTTAATGTAGAAAAAGGAGTTATATATTGTTTTATATAAGATATAATGGAAGTATTATGGTGTGTAAATGTACTTACATGTTCTTTCTGACCTCTCTCTCAGATGATGGGTGCGCATAGTAGAGTGTGTGGAGAGAGACCGGCTTCTCTGTTGAGACCTCTCTCAGATGACAGGTGTGCATAGTAGTGGAGAGGGACGGCAGTTCCTGTCAGACCTCTCTCTCAGGTGACAGCTGTGTGCATTAGGGTGAATACAAGGACTGGCCTCTACTACAGGACCTCTCTCTCAGATGGTCAGTGTCTGTAGTAGGGTAGTCGCACGGAATAACCTCTCCTTACAAACCTGTGTGAGTACTAAGTTGGGGGGACTGAAAGGCCCCTCCTTCCATACCTCTTTCTCAGATGATATGTGACCATAGAAGGCTGTATGAATAGACCTACCTCTACTTTCAGCTCTCTCTAGCAGATGACAAACGTGTGTGGTAGGGTGTATGGAGAAAGACTGGCCTCTCTGATGGTACCACTATCTCAGATGACAAGTATGCATAGTAGGGTGTGCGCATAGACCGGCCTTTCTTTTCAGACCTCTGTCTCAGATGACAGGTGTACTAGTAGTGTGTAGAGAATGACAGGCCTTTCCTTTCAGACCTCTCTCTCTCAGATGATGGGTGTGTGTATAGTAGTGTGTGGAGAGAGACTGGCCTCTCCTGTCACACATCTCTCTCATATGGCAGGTGTATGAAGCATGTGTACATGGACTGGCCTCCCCTGTCAGACCTCTCTCTCAAATGGTGGGTTAGCATCGTAAAGTGTGTGCATGGTCTGGCCTTTCCTTTCAAACCTCTCCCTTAGATGATGAGCATGCATAGTAGTGTGTGTAGAGAGAGTGTCTGGCCTCTCCTTTGAGACCTCTCTCACAGATGATGGGTATAAGCAGTAGTGAGTCAAGATGGGCTATTAACACCCTCTCTTTGACAATTAGTGTGCATAGTAGGGTGTGGAAAGAGACTGTAGTCTACTCAAATCTCTTATGAAGCTGATAGGCATGAATAGTATACTCTCATATACACCATCTGCAGTAAGACTTCTTCATACAGTAGCAAGTGTGCATACTTCAGTGTATTCACAGATCACCTACACCTTTCTAGTTTTCAAAATCCAGTGAGAGTCTCACAAGATCATAACGTTTTTCAAAAATAAGGACTAACCATCTACTCATAAAAGTACTTATCTCTTACACAATTCATCTCAAAAACAAGGACCACAATATACATTCCCACTAATGGAGTGTATTGAAAACTCATCTACTCTCTTTTTCTTTTCACAATCCATCTAGAGTTCTACAAGACCATAAAAATTTGTTCAACCCATGTACATTTAAGGGTATATTTATGAGTTCTGATGCAATGCGGCATTGCGGCAGTGTTGCATCAGAAAAAACCCTGAAACCGGTCCCAGGATGCTTGTTTCCGGACCAAGGAGGACCTGGCTTGGCAGTTCGGGCTGGACTGTTCCCATGAGGAACAGGGTCAAGACTGATTTGCATATGGCTGGGTCTAAACTGGGGTGGCATGGTGAGAAAAAGAACAATGGATTAAACCCAGATCTGTGACTGGGGGTGAGTATTTGCATTGTTCAGCACTCCGTCCATCATCCTTTTGTTTTGCTAAAGTTGCCCTAAGTGGGAAGTGTATGCCCAGACGTGGGTCCCTTGCTCACTGTGTCACTGGATTCAAGCTAGCCTGGCTGATGAAGGGTGAAACCCTGAAACCGGTCGTAGGATGCTTGTTTCCGGTCCAGGGAGGACCTGGCTTGGCAGTTTGGGCTGGACTGTTCCCATGAGAAACAGGGTCAAGACTGATTTGCATATGGCTGGGTTTAAACTGGGGTGGCATGGTGAGCAAAAGAACGATGGATTAAACCCAGATCTGTGACTGGGGGTGAGTGTTTGCATTGTTCAGCACTCTGTCCATCATCCTTTTGTTTTGCTAAAGTTGCCCTAAGTGGGAAGGGTATGCCCAGATGTGGGTCCCTTGCTCACTGGGCCACTGGATTCAAGCTAGCCTGGCTGATAAAGGGTGAAACCCTGCAACCGGTCCCAGGATGCTTGTTTCCGGTTCAGGGAGGACCTGGCTTGGCAGTTCGGGCTGGACTGTTCCCATGAGGAACAGGGTCAAGACTGATTTGCATATGGCTGGGTCTAAACTGGGGTGGCATGGTGAGCAAAAGAACGATGGATTAAACCCAGATCTGTGACTGGGGGTGAGTGGTTGCATTGTTCAGCACTCCATCCATCATCCTTTTGTTTTGCTAACGTTGCCCTAAGTGGGAAGGGTATGCCCAGACGTGGGTCCCTTGCTCCCTGTGCCACTGGATTCAAGCTAGCCTGGCTGATGAAGGGTGAAACCCTGAAACCGGTCCCAGGATGCTTGTTTCCGGTCCAGGGAGGGCCTGGCTTGGCAGTTCGGGCTGGACTGTTCCCATGAGGAACAGGATGAAACCCTGAAACCGGTCCCAGGATGCTTGTTTCCTGTCTAGGGAGGACCTGGCTTGGCAGTTTGGGCTGGACTGTTCCTATCAGGAACAGGGTCAAGACTGATTTACATATGGCTGGGTCTATACTGGGGTGGAATGGTGAGCAAAAGAACGATGGATTAAGCCCAGATCTGTGACTGGCGGTGAGTGTTTGCATTGTTCAGCACTCCGTCCATCATCCTTTTGTTTTGCTAAAGTTGCCCTAAGTGGGAAGGGTATGCCCAGACGTGGGTCCCTTGCTCACTGTGCCACTGGATTCAAGCTAGCCTTGCTGATGAAGGGTGAAACACTGAAACCGGTCTCAGGATGCTTGTTTCCGGTCCAGGGAGGACCTGGCTTGGCAGTTCGGGCTGGACTGTTCCCATGAGGAACAGGGTCAAGACTGATTTGCATATGTCTGGGTCTAAACTGGGATGGCATGGTGAGCAAAAGAACGATGGATTAAACCCAGATCTGTGACTGGGGGTGAGTGTTCGCATTGTTCAGCACTCCGGCCATCATTCTTTTGTTTTGCTAAAGTTGCCCTAAGTGGGAAGGGTATGCCCAGACGTGGGTCCCTTGCTCACTGTGCCACTGGATTCAAGCTAGCCTGGCAGATGAAAGGTGAAACCCTGAAACCGGTCCCAGGATGCTTGTTTCCAGTCCAGGGAGGACCTGGCTTGGCAGTTCGGGCTGGACTGTTCCCATGAGGAACAGGGTCAAGACTGTTTTGCATATGGCTGGGTCTAAACTGGGGTGGCATGGTGAGCAAAAGAACGATGGATTAAACCCAGATCTGTGACTGGGGGTGAGTGTTTGCATTGTTCAGCACTCCGTCCATCATCCTTTTGTTTTGCATCAGACAAAATGCCACTGTGTTGTGGCATTTCCTTGTCCCGTGGATGCACCATACTTTTGGTACAGCACACTATGGGGCAAGGACTAAAGATGTGTTACAAATTCCAACTCAACGGTCTCCGGAATGGAGCAAGCTGCTGCAAAACAAGTTTTCTCTTTGTCACGTAAAGCTGATTTGCAGGTAGTAAAGTATCTTTTCATACTTCAATTCAGTATTGTGTGATGCAGGAGTGCTTTGCATCACATAAGTGCAGCCCAGCAATACTACACAATACTGACAACCATAGAAGGAGCCTCAGGCAGCTAGGAGAGTAACAATCTCAACCCAGAAGACTTTCCAGTATCCCTGTGGAAGAGGAAGTCCAACTTCAGTGAGGAGGAGAACCAGATATTAAAAAGTGAGGTGACAAAAAATGAACATCTTCTTTTTGTCACCTCAAAATTGCCATTATGGAGAAAGGAGGTCATTTGGCAACCTATAGTGGACAAAATCCGCTGTGTTTCACAAGCTAAGAGGACCATTCTGGAATTCAAGAAGAGGTGGCATGATTATAAGTGCAGGACCAAAGAAAAACTAGCCAGGAACATTAAGGCAGCTATGAGGGTTGGGAGAGGACCTAATGTCAAGGAGAAGTTGGATCCATTCGAGGGGCAGGTGACACCTCTATTCACAACAGTATTGGTTGCTTGAGTGGAAGGGCAGGACAGCGCTGAAGTGGAGGAGCAGGAACAGCTGCAAGATGAGTCAAAACAAGGAACCACATATTAGCTAACTGACTTGCAGTCCAATGTAGCAACACACTTTGCTGCAGTGTGATGTGCTGTGCTACAATGAGAGAAAGGGAAATGGAAGAAATGCACCGCATGTCAAAACATCCTGCGCATCGGTGTCCTTTTCATGACAATTACCTATGTTACCAGCCCAGTCCAGCCCTGCCAAGTTTCACAGGTCCATGTGTGATATGCTTCCCCAGTTAAATGATTACCTCTCAATATAGGATCTTGTTCTGTCATTTATCACTTCACAAAACAGAACTATAAATTACAGAATGCACAGTACAAAACCTGGACTGGAGTAAGACATCATTCCTGGACCTGTGAAACTTGATATGTCAGTGCCAATGCAAGCCCCTTTGCACCAGCACGCAATTGTGTTTGTTTCGGAGCCAAGTAGTCCAAAGTGTTCTGTAATGTAAAAGTAGTCATTGTGTCTATACAGAGGGCCAAAGTGTCACCCAAGAGGGCTTCCAGGTGCTGAGGAGGAGTGTGCACTGCAAGTAGTATCACTCAAATTGCCATATTTACTAGAATAAATTCATAATTGACGCAGCTGACCTGATGTGCTAGGGGAAGTTGTTCCAGGTGTAGGCTGCCATGTATGAAAACACCCTACCTTCCGGAATGATCATATGGGTTTAGGGGGTGTGAGTAAGTGAAAGTCATGCAGAGCAGAGGGTCATGATTGCTTGGTGGAAGGATAGATGGTGGCTGAGCTAGGTGGGTCCCTGGTAGTGTAGTGCCTTGTAAGTGTGTGGTTAAGCATCTTGAATTGTAATTGCATCTGTGTGTGAGGCAATGTAAATGTCTGTGGTGACGTGTGATGTGTGAAACAAGGTAGGCTGAGTAATAGTCTGGTGGTGGTGAGTTGGATATTTTGCCTCATCTGTACCAGGTGTGCTGAGATGCTGTAGTAGAGGTCATTGATGTATTACAGTAAACATGTGTTGATGGGTTGGGTGATAGTTGTACAGTTGTCAGGAGGGAGCCATATTTAAAAGGACTCACTATACAAATAAAGTGAAATCAGGTGGAGGTGATTGTGAATAATTTGAAGTTTTGTGGTTAGGTAGGTATCCAGGGTGATTGCCAGGTATCTGTGGTGGTTGGAGGGTGAGGGTTTTGAGCCTAATCATGTGGGCAACTACAGTGAGTACATGTTGCAGAGTGTCAACACTTCTATCTTGTCATGTATGTTGAGTATGAGCAACTTATCTCACATGCAGGTCACGATCACTGGCATATATTAACTACTGGTGGTAGTGTTGGTGTCAGATGAGTGTTAATGTCTGATCTGGGTGCAATCAGTGTAAGAGATGAAGTAGAGTCCATGGGTCTGAAAAACGATTGCCAGAAAAGTAATTTACATGTCCAAGAGAGTGGGGCAGAGTGAAGTGATTTGAGGGACTCTGGAGATTAATCCCTTAGGTTCTGAGGGGATCGATTGAGCATGGGCTGTTGCATACTACCAAATATGAGCTTGGCTATATACTTCAGAGAGTTTCCTTAGTTCTTAATGGTGTGCAGTCTGGAGTTGACTGTGTGTGTTGTAAAACTACAGGATTCTCCAGTCAAATTTGAATTATGGTGTTGTACAGGATCTTCCTCTTACATGCAGTGCAACAAGGTGGCTTGATGTGTAGTTTTGTGTGGATGTGTCTGAAAGACAACCCTATGGTCCAATACTGCTCAAAATACATGCAAGACAGTACAGCAAGGCAGCTCAGTGTGTAGTGCTGTGTGAGAGACAGAGTGCAGGATCATGTGCCATGAAATAACAATCGACATGTCTTGGTCAGTAAGGCCCTGAAAACATACGGCAAGAACAAATGCAGGCAAACTTGCTACATGGTGGAATGGTCTCTGCAGTTGGGTCATGAAGCCAAATTTGCTACAGTGCAGGCAGACAGAGTAAACATGAAATATGTGCCCCACAGTTGCACTCACTCATTCAGGCAGGGCAGCATGCTGGTGAGTTTTATTGGGTTGTGTGAACTTTACACAAATAGGTCCCCTATTGAATTCAGATGTTGTGTGAAGCCTAACAGAATAAAGAGGCGCCATTGCCCCCTGACAGTCCTGATGAGGCCCTGACTGAAGAGGCCAAAACGCGTCAACACATCTCTAGCGAGATTGAGGGTTTTGAAGTTAATTAACACAAATATGGAATTTTACATGCACTACATAATACCTTTGAAAAAATATAGAGGTATTTGACAGCTGGCTGCAGCTAAATCCCTCTATCATCGCATTTTAGTGGATCACATTCATAATCTTGTAATAGTGACCACAATGTAAAGAAATTATATTGGGCATAACCCTCTTTTGTCATACAGCAAATATTGTGATTTGTTTTTCTGTCATAAATGATTGTGATGTTATGTATATATTTGTGTTTTGTATATAGCTCTGTTATAGATCGTTCAATGACAAGCTACAGCTGACCTTTTAAAATGATATAAATAAATAAGGGAAAGGACTGAATTTTTCCCTACCTGTTGACCAGTTGTGTTTTTTGGCCAAAGGGCTGTCATCACCTTTAATAAAAGCAATAGTTGTAGAATTATACTGTCACATAATGCTGAACCATCACAAAATGATATACCATTGTCTAGGACTGTGTCCAGAGGTACACAGGAACCTGGGGTCAGTATGTAGCCCAATCATAAGGAAATATTCAACGGCAGGATGTCCAAAACTAACACATCCCCAGGAACCCAAAGCGGTATCAATTAGAACATATGGGCAATATAAAATCACAGGATTGCTGGTATATCGAGATGCTCGTCTAATAAAACGGGCTGGAAAACAAGAGAAAAAAATTCTTTATCATAACAAAGGAGCTATGGCGGCAAATGCCTATGTAGACAAAAAAGGTTTTTACTCACAGGTGTGGACAGGTCCCAAACTGGAGCACCTACCCGTGGCCGCACACCAGGAAATGGCGATGATGTCAAGCTACCGAGGTTATATCTAAAATGGTCCCGCCCTCAACCCAATAAAAATGAAGGGCTCAATAGAGGGGAGTGTCTTTATTTTTGAGAGGCTCGATAACGTGAGCTAGAAACCGAGGAAGGACTCGCTAACTAACCAACTGGTAACAAAGAAGGTTACAGATTCAAAAAAAGGTTTGAAAAAAGGGTTGTGGCTTTCCTAATCATAAAAAGAAAAGAAAATCCCATTCATTGTTAACGGTGAGGGGAAAGTAACCCTCAAAGGTAAGAACAAGGATGGTCATAGATGTATCCTAAAAAGGTGTTAAAAAATTGGTACATTTCCCAGAAGAGTATTGGCTAGTGCTTCCTGAAAAGGGGTCCCAGATGCAAAGAGGTAGTGGCTATCCTAATCATAAAAAGAAAATAACATTCATTATTAACTGTGAGGGGAAAGTCACCCTCAGAAGTACATAACAGGATGGTCATGGATGTGTCCTACCAATACATACACAACAAAGGTGTAATAACATTGGTAAATGTAAGAAAAGAGTTCCAGCTAATGCCTCCTGAAAAAAGGTGTAGAAAAAAATCGGTAAATGTAACAGAAGAGTCCCGGCTAATGCCTCCTAATAAAAGAGGACCAATATTAGAATTTCGAGTTATACTAAGATTGTACCATTACCTCCTGTGGCAAATGATAGTCCATTGAATTTAATCATTTAAGCCCCTAGTATGTGTTTTGAGCTTAAAAACCCAACGTTGTTCCTTTTCTAATAGAACGAGAGGATCTATTCTGTGGTCATCAAATGCCTCAAGGATTACCCAACTAAGATCGTTGGAGGAGTGTTTGATGTCTATATATTGAGTAATCAATTTTATAGAGGAGCGCCCACACCTAATGTTGCTGCGATGTTCACTAATGCGAACTTTGACTGGTCTTGTTGTCATCCCAATATAGCACAAATTGCAAGGGCCTGTGATCATATAGATACAATTGCAGGTGTTGCAATTGGTATGTTTGGTGAGGTGCCAAATGCCAATAGGTTCCAGGTCTAGAGAGTCTACTCGTTTAGAAATGGACATAAAGAACAGTTGCTGCATGGGTAGTGTCCCTGAACTGGTGGGCGATGCCATAAGGTACTCTGTCTAGTTTCAGAGGTGACTGCCTTAGGATGGGTGTGAACCACTATGTTTATGATGTTTCTATTGCGTTTAAATGCAAATACGGGTTTGGATATCTTACAGCCACCGCTTTCTAAGATGGACCATCGTTTATTGATGATTTTCTTGATGGTGTTGGGAAGAGGAGTATAAGTTGACACACAGGTCAATTTGGGATCCGTAACCTTGGGTTCAGTGGTCAGTAAAGAATCTCTATGATTGTTGTGTTCTCGTTTGTGAGCCGTATTGATGACTTGACGTGAATAGTGCCTGTCTTGAAATTTCTGAGCCAAATCATCTGCTTGTCTCTCAAAGGTCAAAATATTTTTGCGATTATTCGCAGAATGGCCGTTTGCACATGCAAATTACCACGAACTGAAACCAGATGGTAACCAGGTGCATCCTATATAAAGTCGCCCAGAATGCCTCAGCCCCTCTTCCACAATGGCTGCACTCTACGTCATGGCGAGGAGAATGAGGATCTTGGCAGGTTTGAGGAGAGAGAGGAGGAGACAGTAGCGCATTTTCTGAGTGCGCATAACCCTTTTTGACCAGACTGAGGAGGAAATGTTTGATAAGTACAGGTTAAGCTCAGCCATGATACTTGAACTGATAGCTAAGCTACAAGCCATGCTGCAGCGCACAACACACAGGACCAATAGCATACCCACACATGAGCAGGTATTATGCTCCCTGCACCTAGTAGCCTCAGGGAGCTATCAAGGGGTCATAGCAGAAGCTGAAGGGGTATCAAAGAGTGCCCTCTCTAGATTTTTAAATGCATTTCTCAATGCCATGCTGAGCAGAATACAACTGTACATCAGATTCCCCAACACACCCCAGGCAGTACAACAACCCAAAGTTAATTTTTACCAGATAGCACAGTTCCCACATGTGCTAGGTGCCATTGATGGGGCACATGTAGCAATCTGTCCACCATCGGCCACTGAATATGTGTATCGCAACCATAAACCCCATCATTCCATGAACATACAGGTCATATGCAATACATCCTACATCATTACCGATCTCATGGCCAGATACCCAGGGAGCACACATGACTCCTACATCTTTCGCCACAGCGGGATACACACAAAAATGCTAGCTGGGGAGTTTGGGGAAGGATATCTACTAGGTAATTTGATAGTTCACAATAATGCATTGATGTAAGCATAACGTCAGACAGCAAATGTACTCATTGTACTCTCTGTGCATTCAGGAGACAGTGCCTATGCAGTGCACATCTCTATGCTAACGCCCTACCTGAGCCCGGCCACCCCAGCAGAGATGAGGTACAATGCTGCACATAGAGCTACCCGCAACGTGGTGGAGCGCACTTTTGGGCTGCTGAAGAGCCATTTCAGGGGCATCCATAGGAGTTGAGGTGCACTACAGAACAGCCCTGAGACAACATGAAAAAATTGTGGCCACATGTGCTATCCTGCACAACATAGCAACCACCAGGGGCATACCAGTGGAACTCACGGAGCCAGACTCAGATGAGGATGATGATCCCTTACTACCCCTTCTACCAGCCGACAGGACCAGTGCAGCAGAAGGCAGGCAAAGATGTGCTGACATCACGCACAACCATTTTTGATGTAAGTAATGACAAATCCACTTCAATAATATGTATTTCAGTAGTAAGCATCTTTATTACCTTGACTTCAGGTAAACATTGTGTCAGTAGGACATAGCTATTCACACAATGTGCAGACATGATCTATTAACAGTGTCACACTATTAGCATCATAGCATGACTTTATTACATATGTTGAGGTGGTCCCCTGTAGCCCTCAACATCACTTCTTTCGTCCATGCACTCCACTTGAGTGCTCAGTGCCCTCGCTGGCACCTCTAGTAGCAGGTTCACCTGCAGTACTGTGTCTGGAACTGCGACGCTTCGGATCAATCACTGGGACTGTCAGACTGTTGAGGCTAGAGGACTCCTCACTGTCACCAACACCTAGTTTTCTGGTTGTGGGAGTGCGTGCTGTTTCCATGGCATCCACTACGTTGGTAATTTGCACCAGTCCCTGTGCAATGTCCCTATTGCAATGTGACATCTCCACCTGTGTGGCAACAGCACGCCGTGATATCTGGGCTGTTGAACTTGCAAGCCCATTGACTGATGTACAGAAGCTTTCAATCTTAGCCAAATATTGGTGATGGCTCCTGCGCTGGCTGACACGCTCCTGACGTATCTCTGTGCATAGTTCCCCAATGGCCTGTGTCAACTCCTTGGTGTTCTCAGTAACTCTTTGCTGTCCCTCAATCAGGGTCTCCAAGTGCTTGTTTTGTAACCCCATATTGTTATTGTGAGACACAAACTGTCTGTGCAGTGACTTCAAATGTTTGCTTTCCAGGCACTGCCCCTTCAGCATGGAAGCATCCAGGCCACCAAAGATTGATGGGCCCACTCCTTCTTCTGTGCCCTGTCTGCATGCATCGTGGCGCCTCCTGAGGGGAGTTGACTGGCGCTGGTGCATGGACTGCTGTCTTCCTGTGGGACTCGGCACTGGTGGTGGTGTGGGTTCATGTTCTGGCATCTCATCTGAGTCCAGGCAGTGGTAACACCCTTGCCGTGTCTAGTCGGAACAATACTGTAGGACTTGTATTTGAATCTGACTGTGGCTGTGTTTCTGCTTCCCCCACTTTTTCTGATCCTGCAGCAGCAGCAGGGACCGAGTCATCTGCAAGGATAATGTGCAGCATGTCAGTTCTAGCATTTGTCACAGATTTCCACAGTGTTGCTTTATATGTACACATAAATTGTGTCACCCTGAGTCATTTGTGGGGTTTCTCTATGTGGCTGCCCACTATCTTGCTATTTATGTTGTGCATTAACCTTAGGGTTGTGTACTACCAGTCCCAGAAGGCACTGTTGTGTTGAATGTTAGATGTGACATGGACTACTTTTCATTGTGCATCAAGCTATGTTCTAATTCCTAAGGGGCATGTGTACATGCAGATGTAGGGATACACATAATCACTGGCCTTACCTTTGCTGGTGCTTGGTGTCCCTGAGGTGTTGAAGTCAGTTACACCACTGACAGCTTCTGGCAGCAGTGTGGACTCCACCAGGTCTTCCATAGGGGTGGACGGTGCGTGGGTGGATGGTCCGCCTCCGGTGCTCCTTGCCTCCCTAAGCCTGCTGGCCACCCTCTCCTTGGCACGGGACCGCAAGTCGTACCATCGCTTGCATGTCTCCACAACACCCACTGCGCATATTTTTGTCTGTATGGAAGACCAGAGTTTCTGCTTTTCACTCTCAGGTACTTGGAGTGAGCTCTTGTCAAAGAGTCTGTCATGGTTCACAACAAACTCGTCAATGAGCACCTCCAATTCTTTCTCACTGAATTTCAGCTTCCTCTTCCCGTCTCCCTTTTCATTCCCATTGCCAGCATTGGCCATGTTGCAGTTTGATCCTGGCTTGCTCACAATGCTGACTCCCTGGTGCTGGGCTGTGTCTCTCTCACTGCTCCTTTGGGTGTGGCTCCTGGAAACAGCATGGGCTGACTCACATCCTGGTTGTGATGTCATCAGGCTGTTCTGGTTTGCTGTTTTTGCTATTTGAGAATTTCAATTACTAAATCGCAAATGTTTTTGTGATTCGGTATTTGCATCTCTCAAATTGCGTTTGCGAATTTTAAGAAATGGCTATTTGGGATTTCCAAATTTGATGCATCACGTTTTGCATTCCTAAAATTGCAATTTCTTAAAAATCGCAATTTGGAAATCGCTAACCGAAATCTTGATACATGTAGCCCAGTGTGCTCAGCTTGATTGTAGAATAATAATGATCAAAGAAAATGCAATACATCAACAATGCATATAATATATATCCAAATATGGTGACTACGTATTTATGCAAGCCCACCGCAAAGCTAGAAATAAGAATTAAAACTGCATCACCATGGGGCTTGACTCCAACATCATCCCTTGTCTGTCAACTTCAGGTTGTGGAACCCTGACAACTGAAAGGTAAGAGAGAACCACCCTAATGGGATTATTCTCTGGTCAATGTGTCCATTCCCGGAGAGGAGTTCTTTCTTCTCCCATCTGTCAAACTTCTAAATCTTATATACTTTAAAGAAACTTAAGCGGAAGGTTCTAGGATACCCCCTCCCTTTGGGTGAGTTGTGAAATTCAAGCGCTGGCTGTACCAGGTCAGTGTTGAAAAAACACAATTGAGACTGGCTAGATCTCACAGTGGATTTCAAAGACCGAGCTGTACAGTGCTCTACCAGAAACTTTCACAGTCTGGTACATCCTTATCTACATTTCTCCCTCATGTTGTGTTCCCTTTCCTAGTGAGAAAAAATGAAAACATGTTAACAAGCTGTGCACAGAAAAAAACCTGCATCACCAGATAGCATTAGAGCGATGCAGCAAATTTTCAGATGCGAGGCAGGTGCTGTGTCGATTTCTGCAGGCATTGCAATGAATTTCCGACACACGGGATTTCTTCTCTGGGTGAAGTTTTTGTGGCCCTGAGACTTCATAACAGGAGGCAAGCTCAATCCAAGCCCTTGTGGAGCACTTGTGGGGGAAGGCAGAGTGCTTCCTGCAGAGTCAGCGGCCAGTAGGCAGCAGGGCAACATGAAGGGCAGCAGTCCTTCTCAGCAAAGCAGTCCAGATGGGTCCTTTGGGCATCCAGGCAGAGTCCAGGTGTATGTGCAGAAGTGTCTGATTTGGTGGGGTCAGAGACCCAGTATATATACCCAAAAGTGCCTTTGAAGTGGGGGAAACTTCAAAGAATATCCTTGAAGTATTGAAGTACACAAGTTTACGTTTCAGCGCAGTCCTTTCTACCAGGATCCCAGTGGGGGGTATTAGTCCTTTGTGTGAGGCAGGCCACTGCCTTTGAAGTGTAAGAGAGAGTCCCTTCTACCCTTCCTACCCAGGGAGACCCATGTATTATGCAGATGAATGCAGATGTGACTTAGGGGCATATTTATACTCTGTTTGCTCCGAATGTGCATCAAAAACTTTGTGCACCATATTTAAACTTTGACGCCCGAGCCCGCGGACGTCAAAATTCCTCTGTGTGCATCATTTTTTGGATGTGGTAAACTGCCTTGCGTTAATGACATGCAAGGTAGGCGTTCCTGCCCAAAAAATGACTTTAAGGCCTGTGAGCCTTATTTATACTCCAGTGTCATTTTGACGCACAGGAGGGGGGTGGGCCTTAAAAAATGGCGCACAGCCTGATGTGTGCCATTTTTTAACGCCTGGGTCAGGGCAGGCGTTAAGGGACCTGTGGGCTCACTTCCATGGTCTCTGACCATGGAAGGAGCCCAGAGGTGCCCTCCCCTGCTCCCAGGGACAACCCCTGCCACCCTCACCCGCCCCTGGAGGACACCCATGGATGGGGGGACCCATCCCAGGTAAGTACAGGTAAGTTGAGGTAAGTATTTGTTTTATTTTTTAAAGTGGCATGGGGGGCCTAATTTGGGCCCCCCTACATGCCACTGTGCTCAATGACCATGCCCAGGGGACAGAAGTCCCCTGGGCTTGGCCATTGGGCAAGGGGGCATGACTCCTGTCTTTGCTAAGACAGGAGTCATTTCAATGGGGGTTGTGTGTAAAAAAATGGTGCAAGTCCAGTTTGAGGCATGATTTTTGCCTCAAACCTGACTTGCACCATTTTGTGACGCACAACCCCCATTTTCCCCTACGCCGGCGCTGCTGGTTTGAGTCATTTTGTTTTACTGAGACCAGTCCGCAGCACCGGCTAACGTCATTCCTTAAATAAGGCGCCCGCGTGGCGCGTAGGAATGGGGTTAGCCGGCGGTAAATTTCTTAAGCAAACCAGCACCGGCGCTGGTTTGCATCAAAAAGTATAAATATGGGCTTTAGTGTCCTGTGTTTATGGCTGTCTGGGTGGAATGCACAAGTGGAATGCACAAGGGGAGATGTTAACCAGCACAGACCAGATGTGCATTGGAGACAGGCTGTAAGTCAAAGATGGCAGTAAGCGCAGAGAAATGCCCACTTTCTAAAAGTGGCATTTCTAAAATAGTAATATTAAATACAAATTCACAATTCTAGCTACACTAAAGATGACAGGGCTACTCCTTCCAGATCAGAATCCATCACTTAAAAGTATATGAGGGAAGTTCTAATGCTAGCCTATGAGAGGAGCCGGCCTCAGAGTAGTGGAAAACAAATTTGTGACTTTTTCACTACCAGGACATATAAAGCACATAAGTACATGTCCTGCCTTTCTACGTACATAGCACCCTGACCTATGGGTTATCCAGGGACTACATTAGGGGTGACTGTGACTTATATTTAGAAAAAGGACCGTTTAAAATTGTGGCAAATAGTTTTAAATGCAAAACCGAAGTGGTAGTGAAACTTCAAACACAGGTCTTGTAATGGCAGGCCTGAGACATGGTTGAAGTGCTAATTATGTGGGTGGCACAATCAGTGCTGCAGGCCCACTAGTAACATTTAATTTACAGGCCCTGGGCACATGTAGTGTACTTTACTAGGTACTTACAGGTAAATTGAATATGCCAATAGGGTACAAACCAATGTTACCATGATTAGGGGAGAGAGCACATGAACATTAGCACTGGTCCTAAAAACCAGCAGAAAGAGGGTCAGAAAAATTGAGTAGGCAAAACGTTGGGGGATGACCACCTAAGGCTGTCAGGTCTAACATGTGTCCCCCCCAGCTGAAAGTAAGGAAAGCTACCCAACTTCTTGGGAGCTCTCATCACAAAGCTGGAAGAATCTGGAGAGACCATCAGCATTGGTGTGATCAGTCCCCAGGCATTTCTCCTCCGTAAAGTCCATACCCTATAGGGAGATGGACCACCCCAAGAGTTTAGGATGTTCACCTCTCATCTGCATAAGCCACCTGAGAGCTTGTGGTCTCTCTGAACCCAGAAGTGAGTCTCAAACAGGTATGGTCTCATCTTCTTCAGTGCCCAGACCACAGCAAATGCTTCCCTTTCAATGGCATTCTGCTTCTGCTCCTGTGAAAGTAACATACTGCTAATGTAGGCTACTGATTGGTCTAGGGCCTCATCATTCAGCTCTGCTAAGACTGCCCCTATGCCATGCTCTGAATCATCCGTCTGCACTATGAATTCCTTGGAGTAATCCTGGTGCCCTGAGCACAGGTGCTGTGTACATGGGTTCTTTGAGGGAATCACAGGCTTTATGACAAGTCTCTGTCCAGATCACCAACCTGGCCTGCTTCTTAAAAGTCAACTCAGTTAAAGGGGCAACAATGGTGCCATATCCCTTAACAAATCTTCTGTAGTCACCAGAGAGGCATAGGAAGGCTCTCACTTCAGTTTAGGTTTTAGGTGGTTGCCAAGCCATGATTGTTTCAACATTGGCCTGAGGGACTGCACCTTGCCACCACCTACCAGGTGTTCCAAACATGCCAAGGAACCCTGCCCATTCTAGCACCTACTGGCCTTGATTGTCAGTTGTGCCTGTTGCAGGGCCTGGAGCACCTCTTGGAGCTGAAGCAGGTGTTCCTCCCAGCTGGCACTATAGACAGCAATGTTGTCTAAGCAGGCGGCACAGAACGCCTCTTTACCAGCCAGGACCCTGTTAACCAACTGTTGGAAGGTAGCAGGGTCATTCTTCAAGCCAAAGGGCAGCACCCAGAATTGGTAATGTCCCTCAGGGGTTGAGAATGCGGACCTCTCTTTTGCCCCCCCTTAGTCAAGGCGATATGCCAGTACCCTGATGTTAAATCAAAGGTACTGAACAATTTGACAGCACCTAGCCTGTCAATGAGCTCATCATCTGTGGGGATGGGGTGTGTATCAGTCTTGGTGATGAAATTGCGGCCTCAGTAGTCACCACAGAACCGAAGTTCTGGTTTTGTGCCTGGTGAGGAACCCTTTGGTACCAATATCACAGGGCTCAACCAGGGAGTGTTAGAGGTTTCAATCACCCCAAAAGCTAGAATCTTGCCAACTTCCTCCTTAGTCATGGCTTTCACCCTATCTGACAACCCGTATATATTGTTCTTTACAGAGGGACTGTCTCCTGTGTCAATGTCATGGACACACAGATGTGTGAATCAAGCGGTGGGAGAAAATAGGGAGGAAAACTGTCCCAGTAACCGGTACCAGTCACTTCGCTGGTCTAGGCTCAGGGAGTCAGAGAGGTTGATACCCTCCACTGACCCATCACTTTCCTGTGCATAGAGAAGTTCAGGGAGGGGGTTCACTCTCCTCCTCCACACCCTCATCTGTCACAAGGAGCATGCTCACTTCAGACCTCTCAAAGTGAGGCTTGCGTCTGTTTACATGGAACACCCCTAGGGGGCTTATAGAGGTCTGGAGGTCCACTAAATTAGTGGCCACCCCCTTAGGCTCGTATATTTTGTATGGGCTAGTCCAGTAGTCCATAACGCATACTTTGTCACCAGGTTGAAACTCCACCAGAGTGACCTTCTGGTCATACTAGCGTTTCATTACCTCTTGACTGGCCTCAAGGTTGCTTTTGGTCTTTTTCCAGAAGCGGTGCATTTGGTTGCGGAGGGCCAACATGTAGATGACCACCTCCTGGGGGGTTTCCTGCGAGCTTTCTCCCACCCCTCCTTGACAATGCTTAGAGATCCCCTAACAGGGTAGCCATAGAGGAGTTCAAAGGTAATGAACCCTATCCCTTTCTGTGACACCTCTCTGTAAGCGAAGGAAAGGCATGGCAAGAGGACGTCCCACTGACACCTCATGGCCTCAGGTAGGCCTGCAATCATGCCCTTCAAGGTCTTGTTGAATCTCTCAACTAGACCATTAGATTGAGGGTGATAGAGTGTGGTGAACTTGTAAGTTACACCACACACATCGTACATGGACTTCATGTATGCAGACATAAAGTTAGTGTCTCTGTCAGACACTATCTTTTTGGGGAACCCCACATGGATAAAGATCCCCATCAAAGTTCTGGTCACCACAGGTGCAGTCACCTTCCTCAGAGGTATTGCCTCTGGGTAGCGTGTGGCATGGTCTACCAAGACCAGGATGAACCTGTTGCCTAGGGCTATCTTGGGGTCCAATGGACCAATCTCGTTGATGCCCACCCTTTCAAAGGGGGTGCCAACAAGGGGAAGTGGGATCAGGGGAACCTTCAGCTTTTTCCCTGACTTCCCACTGACCTGACAGGTGAAACAGAACCTGTCTTCATTTGGGGCCAATGGAAGTGGGTGAGAAGCCTGGCAAAAGTACATCATGACCATATACACTTGTAGAGACATATGTTCTATATAGCCCTGTGTACTTGAAAGTGAAGATAACTACTGCCTTACTCTTAGACAAATCACCTATATCAAGACCATTCATGAATTCCTCTAAACATTTCAATATATCTTTCCAGAGGGACTAACATCACCTCCTAGAGATTGGCCTGTCTTTGATGTCCAACCTGCTGAAGACACCACTTGCTCCCCATGGATGATGACACCTTCCAACAGCTCCTGTTTTTTTTTGGCAATTCTTTTCTGTAAATGGCAAGGGGAGACAACACTGTTGGGTCTCTAAATGAGTGACACACACAGACCATGGACCATCAACCAATGACATTACTGTTGAGGACTCTTAGAACCCCCAAGTTGCTTTTCAATGATGAGTGGCAGGATTCTTGAGGTTGTCCATATGTGTCTTAGCCTTAACAAGGGTTTGTCAAAGGCCATTAAAGACACTTACACATGTCTCCATGGGACTGATGAGTTCCTAGCTGACATTGCTGGTGTCATGATGCAGAAGGAACAACAGCACCAGCCGTCTACATCTGACACCAGTGAAGTTGTGAGGAAGCTGGGGACCACTAATACCTCCATCAGTTCCCTGGAGGCCAAGTTAGACTCCCTCATCATAACAACAAGTGCCTTTCACAGCAATGTTTCTGCTTTGTTGGCAAACCATCAACCAATGACATTACTGTTGAGGACTCTGAGGCCCATATTTATACTTTTTGACGCAAAACTGCGCCAACGCAGTTTAGCGTCAAAAAAATTAGCGCCGGCTAACGCCATTCTGAAGCGCCATGCGGGCGCCGTATTTATTGAATGACGTTAGCCGGCGTTAGCCGCCGTCGCCGTCTGGTGTGCGTTAAAAAAAACGACGTACACCAGGCAGCGCCAGCGTAGGGGATATGGAGCTTGGGCGTCAAGAAATGGGGCAAGTCAGGTTGAGGCAATTTTTTCGCCTCAACCCGATTTGCGCCATTTTTTTTCACTCCCAACCCCCATAGAAATGACTCCTGTCTTAGCAAAGACAGGAGTCATGCCCCCTTGCCCAATGGCCATGCCCAGGGGACTTCTGTCCCCTGGGCATGGTCATTGGGCATAGTGGCATGTAGGGGGGCACAAATCAGGCCCCCCTATGCCACAAAAAAAATAAAAAAAAAACACTTACCTGAACTTACCTTAATGTCCCTGGGATGGGTCCCTCCATCCTTGGTTGTCCTCCTGGGGTGGGCATGGGTGACAGGGGGTGTCCCTGGGGGCATGGGGGGGCACCTCTGGGCTCCTTCTGAGCCCACAGGTCCCTTAACGCCTGCCTTTTGCAGGCGCTAAAAAACGGCACAAAAGCGGCCGTACGTCATTTTTTTTGACCCGCCCACTCCCGGGCGTGATTTTTGCCCGGGAGTATAAATCCCACGCACATGCCTCGGAGTCGATTTTTTAGACGGGATCGCCTACCTTGCATATAATTAACGCAAAGTAGGTGTCCACGCTAAAAAATGACGCTAACTCCATGGACTTTGGCGCTAGACGCGTCTAACGCCAAAGTATAAATATGGAGTTCGTTTTGCGTCGAAATTGCGTAAAAAAAAACGATGCAATTTCGGCGCAAACGGAGTATAAATATGCCCCTGAGAACCCCCAAGTTGCTTTTCAATGATGAGTGGTAGGAGTCCAGCAGCAGTTGACTGATGAGGTCCAGATGGGGATGGAGACCTGACATTGCTGGTGTCATGATGCAGAAGGAACAACAACATCAGCCTTCTACATCTGACACCAGTGAAGTTGTCAGGAAGCTGGGGACCACTAATACCTCCATTAATTCCCTGGAGGCCAAGTTAGACTGCTTCATCACAACAATAAGTGCCTTTAACAGCAATGCTTCTGCTTTGTTGGCAAACCATCAAATCCTTGCTAGGGACAACCATGCTACTTTACTGACACTCACAAATGTTATTGGGAACATGGGAGTCACATCTTCTGCCTCTGAAGTGTGTGTGCCTCCCATTCAAACCCCTCCCCTCAAAATCCTGGGGAGGCCAAACATGCATCAAAGGAGTAAGATGTTGATTTCCCCAGTTTTTGAAGGAGAACGTTCCAAAGAACATTTGTTCACCAGTTTGGAAATATGTCCTTATTGGACCCTTTTGTGAACCCAGGACAGTACTCTTTATTTGGTCAGTAGTGTTTTTGTCCACTTGAGTCTCTAAATCCAAAGCAACACCAACTAATGGCAGTGTTCTACTTCTTACTGAAGTCATGACATACATGGTATTCTTTTAGTCCATGGGCAAAGGTAATTGTAACTAGACCAAATAATTGTCTTTTTTAACTATGTCTATATGCTATTTCATGAAGCAAAATCTACTCACATGATTTAATATGAGGTTAGGAACCTGATCAAGATAATAAATCTGTTTTATTTGGTTGTGATTCACAGCTCTACAAACATATTGGAAATATAAACACCATTGTGCCTTTTGTAAATGTAATGATGATTCAGCTAAATGTATTTGGTGACTTGGTATGTGCATATACACCAATTCTACTCATTGCAATGTCCTGATTAACAATGCATACGTTAGCATTGTAATTTGTTTGTAAACATGCTTTTTGGGGTTTTACATCAACAACATTTCACAATCCAGTTATGAACTGTTGAACTGTACAGCACTGTGGTCCCATACCAAAGGTGTGTAGTTGATAACCCTTTTCCCCAACTTTAAACACCTCCCCCACCCTAGCCCTTCCATTGAGTCATAAACGCTGAGGTGTGTAGATGGTAAATCAATCTGCAGTGCCCTTGATATTCCTATTGGAGATTAAGTGCGTCCAGATAGTTCTATGTCTCTCCCTGTGGCTGGGCTGTGGGGTGTCCAGGTCGATTGTAGTTCTCCTATATATGCTATATGTGCTACGGAGTGTTAGGAGCAGGTGGTCTTCCAAGTGATGATTCTGGGGAAGTGGTCTCTAGGTCTTTCCTATTTTACTTCTTGCTTCCCTCATCAATACACCTCCCTTGTATCCTTTCCTCTGTGTCAAGTGCTCCATGCTGTGTGGTCACACAGGGACCCCTGGGATTTTAGCAATGTCATGTGAGAATGTGTCAACAACATAGATGTTTTTTCTGAACAAAATATTTCAATAGAAGGGATGTGTGAGGCATGTGTGGCTAAACCAATGTAATTAGTGTCAACAATAATGTAGAAATGTCAAGAGTACTACATTATTTAATAACTAGTAAACATCACTGCTCCACAAAATAATACAAAACAACACCAAAGTCTTTATTGTTGTACCGATACTAGCCAGATTGCTATGCCCATCGCTGACATGTCTTTGTATTGTAATTATGACACAGAACAATGCACAAGGGAATGCTATAAATGAGGATGCCCTAGACATGCAAGTGAACCTTGCCTCTCCTGTGTACACTCATAAGTATGCGTAATTTACCCCAGCTCAAATATACATCTGCTGTAACTCTGCTACAGAGATACCTCACATGTCTTGAGTGTGACTGCATCCACATATCTGGTCATTTGACCATACGATTTTTCAATTGGTGTCATACCAGTGATTCTGCCAAAATGAGATGCCTCCAGAGGAGAGGGCTAAATCTGAGATATATGCAAATGAATAAATCAGGGTTGTCCTTTGATATGTGATGTGTATGGTGTGGAACACAAAGGGCGCAGGGAAATTGGTTTGACATGTACGTTGTCCAGGCATGTGTAACTTCATGACTAAGTAATTTCCATACTGCAATTCCGACATTCTGGCACAATGGTGTAAGGGGTATACTGTTAGTGCTGTGCAGCAGTTCATGTCACAACGTAGGCAGTGAGCAACATTCTTGACAAAAAGTCTAATTAAACACTTACATAGGCACTCACTTTCTCAAAGCGTGCTTCAGTAGGGGAATACTTATGTTGTGCTCTGTGTCAGATCAGATTCTGAGTCACACTTATTGTGTCTCAAGTATGGAAATGGACCCCTACAGAAATGAAATCTGTGGACAAATTACAGTTGTCCATAGGCCTCTGGAAAAGCAACATATAGGGGGTCATTACGACCCCGGCGGTCGGTGTAATAGTGGTGGTAGTACCGCCAACAGGCTGATGGTACATAACGCCATATTATGACATTGGCGGTTTGGCTAAAGCCAAACCACCAATGTAACAGACTGACTGCCATGATGGTAACGACCCCCGGGCATGAGACTACAGTCTCCTGGCAGGCACTAGGCCGCCTATGGCAATATGACACCTCCCACCGCTATGGTTTCCGTGGCTTCTGTACTGCCACAAAAACCATGGCGTAGGCACTATCAGTGCCAGGGAATTTCTTCGCTGACACTGACAGGGGTCTCCCCCAGCCCTCTCCCCCTCCCCAGAGTCCTCATGATACGGTCGGCAGCTTTGTACTGGTGTGCAGCGCCACCTTACCACCGTCCGCCGCCATGACTGTAGCCAGAATTCCGCCAGCCTTCTTGCGAAATTCCGACTACGGTCATATTTTGGTGGACGGTTGGTAGCCACGGCACCGATATGTTAGCTATGATAGATATGTTATAATGAGGGCCATACTTTCTAATACATCAGGTCAATTGGTACATCATGTACCCAATAACCTAACATAATGGTATCAACTCTTCTAACTTAAATGACAACCAACAAGAGAACAATGACAATTATTTTAATGTTAAATAACTATTACCTTTGAAAACAACCTAACACTACCAATCCTACACTAACCTTACCACTATCATATATTAACTTAACTAATCTAAACCTAGCTTAAACGCTATACACACATGACAAGTTAAACATCTCCCCACCCTTTAATACACATACAGTACAATACAAGCAGCAAGTACATTCTAACATATACTAACTATACATGTAATCCAAAACAAATATATATATATATATATATATATATATATATATATATATATATATATATTTATATATATATATATATATTTATTTTTGTTTTTTGTTTTGTTCTACACAGAAAACATTAACCCCCCACAACTGAAACGCATAACATTATAGAGACTTAAAAACTCCTACCTACAAACATATTGATTAACTAACTCTTAATTGCAATAAACTCATACATATACTAAACCATAACTAATACTATGCTTACTAAATATAACACAAACAACAACTAGTAAAGTGAAGGGTGAGATAGAGAGACTCATATTTGGCTTGCAATACATTACAGGGCCACCTGGCACTTTAACAAAATCCTTCGAATGCTGACCTGCTCCCTTTTGATTTAAGCCATCCTCCCATTCAAGCTCTGCATCTGTCTGACCAGGAGATAATTGAAGGCTGATGATTGTTCACATCTGGGCATCACTGGCTGTGGGTGTTGCATGTGTGATACACTTGAGGGTCCAGCTGTGGCCTGTGTATTGTCTTGTGTCTGCTCTCTGTGACCCTCAGATTGTGCTTCCGTTGTATTGGGCAGTGACCCTCCTCCACTATTCCAGATTCCACTTGCCTTTGATCTTTGGTATATGCAACTCATTTTGTTATAGGCCTTGCCTTTGTTCCTGATGTGCCTGTGGAAGGCTGGTCTGCCCTCATGGGTACTTGCCATGTCTGCTGACATATTATCTAAGAAGTAATAATAAACACACATTATCTTGCATCACAAATGTACATGATGTTTACAAAGGTTGCCCGACAGATGACAGATTGTAATGCTATAAGTGCAAGTCCAGACCTACACCACATATTAAGCTAGAAATATGGGCAATGCACCATCAGTATAAAGACATCTGCTTACATACCATGTGAAACTGACCCAAATGAGGTCAGTGTACAAAATGTGAAGTTAATCATAATATGATAGCAAGTATATCATTAATAACAGTGATTCTCAATCATGTTGATGCTTCAATAGGAAATTGTAGACATGGTCCAGATATGTACACTTTTGGGGCTGGTCTGGAATCACACAAGGAAGGGGTAAAGTTGGTCACAAACATACGTGAGAGGTTATAAGGTAAGCAAGTACAGCTAGTGTGCATCTGGAGTTACACAAGGCAGCACACATTGCTGACTTCACTTACTCTGTATCAGTTAGCTACTTTATAGATTGAGGGTGTGTGGCCCTTTCCTGCAAGACTTTAATGGTGAACACTTCACCAATGCAGCCTCAGGCAAATACACTGCATTCTGACATAAAGAATCTGGTATACATTTGTACCAAAACTATGATAACCTTTATATTTACTTTTCTGTACACTCATTCTCCCTGGGCTGCATTAATCAGCGTACAAATAAAATATGAAAATGTACCTCTGGAGTGTGTGTATATATGCAGGATTACTCATCTGCACAAAAACATTGTTGGGTATAATGCAGGACCACTTGCACCATGATGCAAGGGTGTCTGCATTGGTGCTAACCATTCTAACTCAATCCACCAGTAGGTGAGTACTGTAATGCGTCATATTCTTCTAACACTGTGCATTCCTGCATGTGAACTTTTACACAGTGCTGCAACATGATTTTATACCTTGCCTTGTATGAATGCCTCAAATAAATGGCACATAGAGAATACATGCAGCATGAGCCAGCCATTTCAATGCCAATCCATGTGCAGACTAGTGAGTAGGTCAGATGGTCAAACTCATGGCAATGACATTGTATAGATGCATTAATGCCTACTGGTGCACCATAGGTTTAACAATGCCATTTGCACACTGTGCTGCAAAACTACACATTGCACTGAGATTTGCAGACATCCAGTTTACACCTGCTAAGCCATAATCCCAGAACCCTTCCATGTACACACACAATATGCAATAGTCAGGCTGTCTGGTAACAATTTGTACAACGCCATGGATCAATAGATGATTAGGCCTACATCCCTACAGCCTGCAGGGCATCTGTGAATTCTTCCTCTGTCACTCCATTTCACGCATTAAATGGACTTTCCTGAGGGAGGCTCAAACACCCCTGAAGCATGTGTACAACAGTAATACCTCAGGAGAATTTAGCTAAATTATGATTTATCCATAAGTTTCAAAATTTACTGACACCCTTACAGAAACACATGTTCAGATGTCATTTGTACTTTTTCATGGGTCAAGTCATGATGTGGATAAACTTTGGAATGCCACTGCCACATTTCCAGCATCTATCATTGGTAAAATGGTTAGAATTTGATTGCTACCGTGCTGGAACTGTGCTCCATGTGTGAACAATTTGGCTTTTGATTTGACAGACAGATACAGAGACACATGAGTCATTCTGTTTACATGTTCTGTTGTATTGGCAAACTGACTGTAGTTAGGTTTCAGGTGATGAATACTTCCCCTTAGATATCACAATGTGACAATGTGACAACTATCATGGATCACACACAGAAGTCACGGACCCACAACCATGTACTCATTATGACTACTGGTTGCACGTGGCTCCTTGAAGCTGTCTACTTCTCCCCAGGTGAATGGGAAACATACAAAAAAAGATTTAAACATTGCATTGTAAAAGATGCAACCACACACAGTACGGGCCTTATCAGACTTTTCATAGCGCTGGCGGACAAAGTGCTGACTAGCGGCAATGCATGCAACCTTGCAACATGCTGCAAGGGTGTGTGCCTTGTAAGCAGTTTTTTTTATTGTTTTGTACTGGAAGGGGTACTTTCCTGAACAAAACCAGTTGCCTGAGGCATTTTCATCTACCTACTTGTGCTGCACAATGAAGCATACATAGAACGTTTATCATTTAAGAACATTAAACATATATCTTATCCTTACCTGTTGCTCGAATGAAACAAAAGACAAAAGGCAGCTGACAAAACAGGAACATTTCATTTCATTAAACATTACAGCCAAGAGAGCAGTTACAGAACCTGGGTCTGAGGACTGCCTTTCAATGTACATTAGTTTAAAGTGAATTTTTATACATTTCTCTGAGTACCATAAAATAATTAAAACATTCCTTTCTTGGTTAAGAATGCAAACATTTGTCATGGAGTCATAAATAAGGTCCTGATGATTTAAGCAGGTGTGCTTCGACCTCTTATTGACACAATGTGGGCCATCCGGTAATGTGTCTAGATGTCTGGCCTGAGGGGCGTGTGTTTGCTGCATGTGCTGGGTATGCTGCGTTTTGATTGGTTAAGTGTTTCTAATTACATGTGCATCTAACTTTATGGTGTTTTGGGGAATGTGCATACTCCTCTGGCCATGGGTGTTTTATTGGGATGAATCTCCCGGGACCATTATGGTGTTGCTCTGCCTATCTGTGGGATTTGAAGTTTCCTGTTTACACATTTGCTGCTGGCTACACGCCAACCCACCAATGATGTCAGGACTATGTCTCAAAGTCTGCCTGACCTCATACCTATATGCCAGGGTTGATGGAGCGTTCACGATGGGGAATCAAATAGTGGCGATGCAACTCTATTCTCATATGTACTTCATTCCTATATGTGAATGTGTTATTGTGTGATTCAGCATTAATTATTCCAATATTAACATAGCCATCACCTGAGAAGGTGCAGCCTTTTTGGCACATTCCCTGGTCAATCATGAATGTTAAATCTTGGAATGCTTCAAAATCCATGTGTTTTCAATGTGAACAACCACACACAACCATGGAACAGCTCCCTGGGGCAGGAAACAGCAGCACAGCAACTAGCCCTGTATTGCATGGCACTGGATTTGTGAACCCACTCCAAGGCACACACAGTGGTCTTATGTTAATTAATAAATTGCACTTTTTGTGTTGCACTTGAGGCAAGTTGTATTGTGCAAAATCAGCCCACTAAATTAACAAATCAGCCCCTTTGGTGTTTAAATTTTGCACAACTGATAAAACAACTACATGCAGATGGTACATAAATACATACATATGGTGCCTTCAGTCTCCAAAGCTAGCTTATCCATCAGATTAGCTCCACGTGCTATGACCTCAGCCCACCGATGCTTCAAGTGAGAGATGGTGCGATCTCCTCCAAACACCTGACAAATGTGACAATACACCTGATCCCATTGGTCATTTCTGTCCTTTGGGTGGTAGCTTTAGCTGACTCTACCCCCAGAGGCCACCATGTGGAGCAGGTAGTGCATATTAAGCCTGTGACCTCTCCCTCTGTATAATTCTTTCCACTACCCTTTCCCGACATGATCCTATTGCTCCTTAACAGAATAAACCCCAAAAGAACCCCCTTTAAACTAATAACTAATAACTAGACCTAATATACAAAAGCTCCCATATTTAAAAACACCTGAAAAAACAACTACTAATACAATTGACTACACAAACACAGAAAAAGTACACAATTAACAGAAGACAGGGACGGATCAGTCACCACTAGACTACAAACTTCAAAAAGTCTCCAATATACAGTCTGTTTACAGCACCAACAACCAACTCCAACTAATACTCTGTATCAGAAAGCGAAACTATCTTTCACACTACCTGGTATGCAGCCTGCCATACCCATTGCATCATTCCCTGCGTGTAAGCAGCATGTTTTCCACATTTGCATCGATTTTTCTGATGCATTGTTAAGCAAATATATATTGCATGATGGATGCACAGTAACACTTCTGCAGCTATTCTTAGTCCTACGCATTGTTGGCGATGCATGGGGTCTGAACCACGCAACAGGGCCAATACATGGGTTCTGAACAGCACAACATGGCTGAATCAAGCAACAGGGCTGAAGCGCAGGTTCTGACATGCACAACAGGGTCGATGCACAGGATATACAGTAGAATCATGGCTTCTGCTAGAGCAAATGCCTTAGGATCACTTACATTGTTCCATTATTGGGGCGGTACCACTTGGAAGGGCAACCTGACAGATGGCAGAGTCAATTAACGCTGCTCAGGGCAGCAGGTCACCTTGATTGCCCTGCATCACAGGGAAAGGAAAGAAATGCCCCATATTTATTTTGATAACTGCACATTCATATCTTTGCCCCTGTGCGGATGATGTTTGGGCTACCTAGTGGCAATGCAAGCACCCTTGCACCATGGTGCAAGCGTGCCCCCATTGCATGCAGGATTGTTTTTGTGCAGGAAGGGACATCTTCCTAGACAAAAACAATCCCATGAAACATGTTAACTTTTTCTATGTGTGCTGCAGATTGCAGCACACATGGAAAGAGGAAGTAACAAGGAGAAATAAAGACATTTTGACTCGTTACACCTCTCCGGAGAATGTGTAGCATTTTGGTGCATTCCCAAGGTTACCAGTCATGGTAAATCTGGGAATTCTTCAAAATTCATGAATGTTATTCTGCGTTGCTTTACTCCAGATTTATAGAGTTACCGAGGCCATACAAAGTTGCCTTGCGTGGCTTCATAATTCTGAATTTGGGGTTTGCATTGTGCATGTATCACATTGTGTGGTTACTACCTATTTGTATGCAGGCATTAGGAAACACATTTAATTTTAATTGACACGGATATGATTTAGTTATTGTTAAACATTACTTTACACATGCTTGTTGCTACATTTTTTTTATATTTCTATTACTTGTACAGCACATGTACAGCACATATGGGATGCAACACACCAACATGAGAGTTAACATGTTCAAAAAGAACATTGTGAAGATAAACAAATGTGTCTATTTGTATTTGCCAAATGTAAATCGGGGTCTATGTGTACAATGTTTCAAACTTTAGATGAGAGTTTCTTGCAGTCATATTGAAATCTATGAATTGGAATAGTGACAGTAACTTTGACACTCACAAATCAATATCACATATTTTCAACTATGATGTGCTTGGATGCCTACATGGTATCTCAGTTCCTTACATAGTTAGTTATGAAATTTCATGTCCAGTTGCTTATTAGCAGTTTTCAATGTTTGACATCTGACATAGATATTTCATTTTGGAACAATCATCCTTCAGGTATTGTTTTCACCATGGCAGATTGTCTGGATGAACTGAGATTTGACACATAGGAATAGAAATGTGGCCCATTTCTATATGAGACCTAATTATGTTTGAAATACTGACTTGATCCAACAGACTTGCATACTAAAGTTTCTGTTGGAAAATGTATGTTTGTTACATTTCAATGTTGCTGAATCTGTAGTTAAAGGCCTTGAATCTTACACAATTTCTTGATCATAAGGATGTAGATTTGTTTGTGGACATTACACTGTGATACCTTTCCTTCATCACTATGTGACCTAGGTTTGTTCCCAGTGTATGACTTCTGTAATGGCCAATGTAAGAAATGTGTGACAATTACTTTGATTACATGCAATGCATTAAATGTAGGCAACATGCAATATGTATGTAAGTAATCATCTATTACTTTGATGAAGTATTTCAATATGCCTTACTATGAATATGTATTATATGACTTTGAATATTGTAATTGCTGATGTCTACCTGCCATTTCCTCTTTTAGTTTGACTTATGTACCTGGAGTACATTTTTGTTACATTATATGATCCAACACTTTCAGACCATGACAGTCATTGCTGCTAGGTGGTTCTTTCACATTTGTGGTCTAAGAAATTCATTAGATAACAGAAATACAGTTGTGTGAAAAAGATACTTTCGCAGTGATGATTTTGCCTAGAACATTTTAACATCAACAGATTTAACATATATTCCCACCTTGATGCAACACTGCACATATACATTGCACACATTTTAGCGATTAATATTAGCTTCATAACAGTTGGTGGGCAAATGGTTTATCATTTGCTGTCAATGAAGTTACACTACTTGTGATTCTGTCAGCTCAGACAGTATGACAGGTCACAACACATAGCACTATGATTATTTTCAACCTCCAAATTCTGATTCTGTAAGGTTATCACCAATTAGGACAGAATTGGCTACATGTTTGAGTGACATACTACCACTAGGTGCATATTACACATGATCCAAACACAAACACAGAGATGGGTTTTTAGTAATTATTTTCATAATAGGTAAAGTAATGGTATTTCTGCTTTCCTTACCAATAAGTATGCTAATCCCATAATGGCCTTTCTTGAACCACTCAGTGATGAGACTGTGGCAGAAAATGAATGTAGGCATCACATGCACTTCTATTTATGGAATTGAGCTAGAATATTTATGAAGAGTCTCTGATGGTCCACTATTAGCTGGACATTTATTGAATAATTATGTTTCAGGTTCCTGCATAGGTGGGCAGTGGTGGCAGGAGGAACAAATTGTATATCTGTTTAATCTAGGGCACCAAGCACCTTTGGGAATCCTGCAATATTGTAGAACCCTTGCTTGGTCTCCAATTGCTGTTGATTAGTTTTGGGGAAGAGTAGGTACTGTGGGGAAGGTTAATTATAGCATCCAGCACAGATGGAAGAAAGGCAGATAATGCTCCCTGTCATATGCCTGCCAATCTTGCAGCTGTAGGTTGAAATGATCCAGAGGTCAACATTTGCCAACATTTGCAGCACACACATTTGTCTGATGTGCACTGGAATGGTATGGGTCCTTGTTGTTGCTCTCTGGAGATTTGGCCCTATCCTCTCCAGCAATGCCAGGATGGACTCTCTCTTCAACCTGTAAAACTGTACCACCTCCTCGTTCCTGAGGTCAATGAGGGATATGTCTTCCTTCCTCCTTCACTGCCTACATTGGGGTGGTGGTCTCGTAGCTACTCCTAGTTTCAGTATGATGACCTCCATGGCGTAGTCGAGTTCGTTAAAGTGATGTTGATTGTTTTATACAACAGCAACTGTGTCCTTTCCTATGCCGAGTTTGATGATGTGCAGCAATTCTGATGCATATCTAGCTTTTTGTTGTGCTTCCACACGTTTTGCGATGCAGTGCCACAATCATAAATACCACTACTTTACACTTGTGTCAGATTTTGCAGGGGAACACCTACATTGCACATATTAATATGTGACCTACCTCAATACAGCACAGACTTTGCCCAATGCAAACCTTAAAAAATGATGCATTTTTGAAGATGCGTTATTTTTTGAACATGTATTACTGCTTGCGCCACTCTTTTGTGACACTAAGTGATGAAAGGACTGAGATAGCCTCTTATAAATGGACTTGCCAACTCCTCTCTAAACATAGGGGGACAGCGTGCCTTTCCTCTGCCCCCCTATATAGCGATTGTACTTCATTTCCAAAACACCTCCAATTTTTCAAAGTAAGCAGTAATGGAGGTCATTTCATTTCTAACATTCCAACAGCCAGCCAATCAGGGTGTTCACTGGACTTGCAGGAGCCTCTTGCTCCTGTGAGAACATGAAGTCTCACAGTAAAAACAAGCCTGTCAACCAAACACAGGTCTCCATTTTTGATTTTGTGCACTCGCAGGAAGCCCATGGGACTCTCGCAAGCACAACTGCCAAAATATGCGATTATATTTGAACAATAATTTCTAAAAAACTGCTGTGGCTGCTCATTTATTATTCACTTAAAAAAAAAAAAGAATCTGGGTGTCTCGGTCCCACCAGCGACACCCACTGTTCTATTATTTCATAAGGGACTGAGGGGGGACTCGAGGTCCCCTCCGGCCCACCCGGTACTCTGCAAGCTTAGGTGTAAAAGAGTGGCCATCTGCATGTTGATGGGCAGTCCTGGGCAGGATGGGAGGGAGGAGCTGACACTCACACCTGAATGGGTTGGGTCTTGATCCCACACACAGGGCTGCATACCCCCTGTAGTGAGTCTGGAGCCTGGGCAGGAAGGACAGGTACTCTGTGCACTTCAAAGGCCTCTCTTTGAAGTCTCTCCAACTTCACAGGCACCGCTGGGTATCAGCACTGGACTTCTGATCCCACCAAATCAGTACAAGTCTGGACCTGAGGTAATTCTGCTAGGAAGAAGGAGTGCTGTGCTGCAGAAAGGACTGTCACTCTGCAGGTACCTGCTGAACTCTTGCTCTACTGTGGCTCCCCTGCTGCCCTCCTTGCCTGGGAGTGAGAAGTCCTAGACCTGGATCCCTATATCCCTAGAACCAAAGTGCCTCCAATGGCTTGCTGGGTTCCCTCTGGTTCTGTAGTCTCAGGGACATCACTTCATCTTGCAACAGCACCTAGATGTGACGTTGAAGCATCATTTATTGCAAAAGTTACTCTTTCAGCAGGATAAGGTTGTTCCACATACCCTACCCATACTTCATCATGGTCAGCCTTAGCTTTCAGATTTGACCTGGTTAATTGCGATCAGATAGCCCTGGTTAGCACTTTATGTAATTAAGCACTCAATCAATCAATCAATAATAACTTTATTTCGGCTGAAAGCCATAAAAGTAAACAATACAAAAACATAACAAGATTGTGCAACATGTCAGTTATAAGAAAGAAAAAAATGACAAAGAGATGACACAGTTTACTTTGGGAGTCCTGAATGATACACAGTTGTGAAAAATGGAGCAAGGCTAGCATTATTTTAAAAATCTTAACGTCCCAGAAAGTATAAAAGTATTAGGTCATTGTATTTTGACTCCAATCAATTAAAACTTATTAAAACTGAATAAATATAATCTAAGACCGATATTAAAAACACATGATTATAACAATTCATTAGTTCTTGTCTCCCATATATTCTACAAGTACCTTGCCGCTGAGGAAACAATTTTGTCATTTATCTCAGTTGTCGAATATAAAAGGAAGAAATTCCATAGTTTACTTTTTAAGAGCCCTAGAAATATAATAGGGTCACAAAATTGTAAGAAACAGAGCAAACCATCATTATTCTTAAAATCTAAAAATCCAGAGATAAAAAAAAAATATATATATATATATAATAAAAAGAATTAGACCATTATATCTTTGACTTCAACCAATTAAGACCTGTTATATTAAGTAGGTATAATCTAAAACCAATGTGTTAAAAACGCACGATTATAATAATTCTCTTGTTCTTATGGCCCATGCACTTCGCAAATTATCTCGCAACTGAGAAAACTATTTTATCATTTGTGTCAGTAATGCATTAAGCACTCTATTTGCAGATATATTCTTTACAATTTCTCATCTGGACTTTTACTTATTGAATTTTTGAAATTTTGGTCTTGTTTTGTTCACTAAAGTAAGATCTATATTTCTAACCTGCTACACACTAGCCCCCCTCAGAAAACACATCGCCACCCGCAACATCAAGAACGCCCCATGGTTCACCCCTGAACTCCAAGTCTCCAAGCGCAAATGCCGCCAAGCTGAGAAAATATGGGGACTAGAACCTTCCACAACCAACTTCTCTACACTCAAAACCACCATTCGCACCCATCACCAACTCATACGTACCGCCAAAAGAGATCACTACAAGACATGCCTTGACAACAACTCTCAAAACAGCAAAGAACTCTTCACCATCATCAATGAACTTGCCAAACCCAAAGCCAGCAACATAGACTCCACACACACACAGCCCCTATGTGACGCCCTTTCCAACCACTTCCTCCACAAAATCCTGGACATTCACAACAGCTACATACCACACACACCCACCACACACACCCCTCACTCACCCAACCCAACCCTCACTCATGACCCCCCACCACACTCTCCACCTGGACCCCAACCACACACGAAGAAACCGAAAAAAACATGAACTCCATCCACTCCGGTTCCCCCTCCAACCCCTGCCCTCATTGCATCTACAACAAAGCTAGCCCAACCATCGCCCCCATACTCTACAACATAATCAACTCCTCTTTCGACTCTGCCACCTACCCAGACCCCTGGAAGCACGCGGAAATCACCGCTCTCCTAAAAAAAAAAAAAAGCCGACCCGGAGATCCTCTCCAACTACCGCCCCATCTCCCTCCTCCATTTCCCCACCAAGGTTGCAGAGAAATTAGTCAACGCCCGCTTATCCCACTTCCTCAAAGCAAACAACACTCTTGACCCCTCACAATCCGGGTTCCGAAAAAACCACAGCACGGAAACTGCCCTCATCGCATGCACTGACGACATCAGGACCACAGTCGATAAAGGCAAGACCGTCGCACTCATCCTCCTAGACCTCTCCGCAGCCTTTGACACCGTCACACTCAGCACACGCCTCCACAACATAAGAATTCGCCACAAAGCCTTAGACTGCCTCAGCTCCTTCCTCACCGACCGGACCCAGAGAGCCCGCCTTCCACCCTTCCACTCCAACACTACCAAGATCATCTGCGGAGTCCCCCAAGGGTCCTCCCTCAGCCCCACACTCTTCAACATCTACATGATCCCCCTAGCCAACATCCTCCGAGCACACGGAATCACTATCCTCTCCTATGCAGATGACACCCAACTCATCCTCTCCCTCACCCGCAACCCCACCACCGCCAAAACCAACCTACACGCTGCTCTCCTCGACACCGCCAACTGGATGACCACTAACCACCTCAAGCTCAACTCAAACAAAACCGAGATCATCATCTTTGGCCCCAACAAAACCACATGGGACAACTCCTGGTGGCCCACCCCCCTAGGCCCCGCACCCACCCCGCAAACCACGCACGCAACCTCTGCATCATCCTTGACCCCTCCCTCTGGATGACACAGCAAATCAATGCTCTAACCTCCTCCTGCTTCCACACACTCCGCACTCTAAAAAAATCCTTCAAATGGATTCCCCCAGAAACCAGGAAGACAGTCACCCACGCACTCATCAGCAGCAGACTGCACTACGGTAACTCCCTCGACGCCGACACCACACTCAAACGTAAACTCCAGAGAATCCAGAACACAGCTGCATGACTCATCCTTGGCCTCCCCCGCCAAGAACGAATCTCACCACACCTCAAATCCCTTCACTGGCTCCCCATAGACAAGAGAATCACATTCAAGATCCTCATCCACGCACACAAATCCCTCCACAACCCCGGCCCAACCTACCTCAACGAAAGAGTGAACTTCCACACTCCCACACGGAACCTCTAATCAGCCGACCTCGCCCTAGCCACAGTCCCCCGCATCCAACGCACCACCACAGGAGGCAGGTCCTTCTCCTACCTCGCCCCCAAACCTGGAACTCCCTCCCCACCGACCTTCGCAAAACCAAATACCTCCTGGTCTTCAGAAAGAACCTCAAGACATGGTTGTTCGATCACTGACCCTCCCTGCCCCCCCCCCTTGATTTCCCTCCCCCAGCATCTTGAGACCCTCACGGGTGAGTAGCGCGCTCTACACATTTTTTGATTGATTGATTGATGTTTTCACTGTTCTACTGTTTAAAGTATTGCACAAATACTTTATTTATTACCTTCTAAGTTAAGCATGACTGCTCTGTTCCTAGCTACCAGAGGGTGAGCATAGGTTAATTTATGGTGTGTTACTAACACTGACCAGGATTATGGCCCCTATTTGGACAGGCTGCATTCCTCTGCCAACTACAGACCTAGTTTCTAACAGCTGGGATGCCACAGTGCCCACCAGGGGCACCCCACAGTGTGTCCCCAGTTGGAGACTCTGGTGGCAGTCCCATGACACTCGGCAATGCTGCCGGCCCTCTGCTAACACCTATTGTGGGTGTAGCATGAGCCACCATTACTCCAAATGTGTGGGAGCAGTCTTATTTTGCTCCCACTGGGTAGGAGGAATTCAAAGCATTTTCCTGCCTGAGAGCACAGGCAGGGAAATGTCTTATTGTCTCCTGACTTGGGGAGGGCAGCTGTGTGCCCCCTCCCCTTTAATAAATTATTGGCCTCTGGGAATGGTGTCTCCAGGACCTTCTCCTCACTCTGGGAGTGGACTGTGCAGCCCACTCTCATTCCAGACCATGGGATGGGGTCCTTGAGTCTCTTGGAGGCTTAGAGAGGGAGGCCACTCACCTCTCCCCCTTAAATGTACACCACACCTCCCCTTGGGCCCTGGCCCACCTAGGGGGATTTGAAAGGCATGGAAGCCTGTGTTTTTTGTTTTGCCATGAATTCACAGCAAAGTTAGTTTTTTTTTTTAAAGTGACCCCATCAGCAGGACTACCCCTTATGTCTTTTTTTGCATTTTTTTCTTAGGACTCGAGACTGAGTCCTGAGTCTTAAGATGGCTTTAAATATTTCCTGGTTGATGTGGTGGCAGCTAATCAGATGTCAGGATGTGATTTGCAGCATGATATAGACAATTTTTTGAACCGTTAATTTTTGTAGACCTAATGAACGTATTTAAATCAAAACACAAAACGCACTCTTTCCGTACCAAGATCTAGCTTTCTGCCAAATTTGCTGAAAACGTTTTTCAGCCGTTTGGGCTGTAGCTGTGTCTAAAGTCCCCATGTTAAAATGAATGGGTAAATATGTTTTGGGACACACTTTTTCTCGGGCCCCACTTGACAAATCATCCCGAAATGTTCAAAATGCAAACTCGTCGAAAAATAGCAATTTTTTGGAAAGCTTCTTGGAGATTCATCAAGTGGCGTCAAAGTTATTAGCAACACAATAAAAAGCATTTCCCACGGAAACACAATCCTAATTATAAATACCCAGTGACAATCTCCACTGGGTAATAAATACTCCGGTGCCACTGTGTAGTTGTAAGTAGGTCAACTATTCCATAGGCAAAGCATTTTTGTGTTGCTAAGAACTTTGACACCATTTGATGAATCTCTACAACACTCCTCTGAAAAGTCACTACTTTTTTACTAGTTTGTGCGTGGAAGGTTTTGGGGTGGTCGGTCCAGTGGGGGGAAAAAAGGGGAGTCCCAAAATGCAAAATCTGTGTGCATTTTCCATAGCTACCACAAAAACCACTGAACAGAATTGCACAAAATTTGTCAGGAAGCGAGATCCTGGTCAGCAGATTGTGCTTTTTGTGATTTGGCGTAAATCTGTTTAGTAGTTTTAGAAAAATCAAGAATAAAAAATATTTTTATATCAGGACCTTTGGGTCTGCGAGAGGATTGCAAGAGGTCTGTGGGAGCACACATTCAAAAATGGAAACCTGTGCTTGGTAAAGAGGCTTGTCTTTCCCTGTGAGTCTTCTCACTCCTGCGAGAGTGAGAGACTCCTGCAAGAGCTGTGGAAGCAAGTGCTCTGATTAGCTGTCTGGATGGTTAGAAATGAAATGGCCACCACTACTTTATACTGTGAAAAAGTGTAGGTGTTGTGGAAATGAATCAAGAGGTCTGTAACACATAACTACTGTGATGGAGATAAACGTATATGTATTTAAAAACGTTTTGCATTCTTGAGGGACTCTCATGGGATTTTGAAAAGTAAAAAGAAGTAGGTGCCTTTTCAGTGCACACTACTAGAGGAAAAGCATCCTCCACCACCCCAGTTATTGAAAGGAGGTTTGTAGGGCATAAGTAGTGTGATGCATACATTGTAAGTTACATTTTTGTTTTAATGTTGCGATTTTGCAGTACTCTTGCAGGGTCATGAAAAGTAGAAAGGCATAGGGGATCCCTGAATTCAGTCTGGTATGCACACTTGTCACTGTAGAAAGCAGTCTTACTGGAGATGGTAGTTGTCCCTCCATAAACCACACTATGCACTTCTGTCATCTAAGAGAGATGCCTCAGCATAGAGGCCAGTCCCTTGCCACACATTACTATGCAGACCAATCGTCCAAGAGAGAGGTCTCAATAGAGAGCCCAATCCTTCCCCAAACCTTACTACACTCTTTTGTCAAACGAGAGGTCACAGCATAGAGGCCAGTCCGTACCCCACACCCTACTATGCACACCTGTCACCCTAGAGAGTTGTCTCAGCAGAGAGGTCCAGTCCCTCCATACACCCAATAACATACAAGCACTTTATGAGACAGAGGTATCATTGGAGAGGCCAGACCCTTCCCACACCCATTATCCAATTGTAATATCTGGAATTTTCTAGTGGATTTACAGTGATCCACTCATCAGTATCTTTGACTATTAAGTGCATATCTTGTAGACTATTTAGTAGATTCATGGTCATCATTGCACCTTTATATAAGGGTGAAGTAAATGTATTATCAACTGTGTTATTACTTGATATAAGGAATGTGAAAAATACTGCTTTATTTGTATTTGTTTAGTAAATCACAATTTATTGCAGGTGAAATACAGTGTTTAAATATAGTTGCAATACAAGGTCTACCATTTTTGTTTTGGCTGAGCCTGGTGAACCACCAATATAATGGGAACTATAGGTGGATTTATATGACGCTTACGGAGAAGTTTTGGAAGAAGAATAATGTATGCCGGAACGGTGTTTGTCTTTTTTGAGGCACAGATTGGGGGCTATAGGTTTAAGAGAATTTAAAAATGTGGTGATGTTGGAAAATCCAGGAAATGCTGATGTATACCAAGTTGCAAAAAAAAAAACAATTACACAAACGTTATGGTAGAAAAATAAATGTAGTCTTAGAAAGATTCAAGTTTTATTCCCAGGCTATACAGGATGATGAATCTATTGACCACTTTATTATGGCCCTTAGAGAGTAAGCATTTACATGTAATTGTTAAACTATGCACATGACCAAGTCTTGCAAGATCAACTCTTGATGAAAATGATATCCAAAAAAATTCAGGGAAAACTATGCCATGTAGTGATGTATATCATAAAACTGCCTTGGTTACAGCTAGGAGAAGTGCATTCAATCTTAACGAAGTGATCTAACACAAAGAATGTGGAATCCATCAATGCTATTACAAAAGAAAGTATGGAAAATAAGTAGAAACAAAATTAAACTGATGTAAAGAAAATGGGTTTGAAATGCTATAGGTGTGGATCAAGTGAACATTTAGCCAATTCTAAAATGTATCTTTCTGTGGAAAAAGTTTGTAGTTCGTTTAAAAAGATTGGTAATTTCAGTGGGGTATGCAAAGGAGTGAAGAAGAATGTGAACTATGTGTCAGAGTGTGATGGAGAGGAGGAGGAGGAAGTATGTATGATGTAGTACTAAGCGTACAGAAGGGAATGGATAATGACAAAGGTATTCCTGTGAAATTCCCTTCATGTAAACTAATTGTAGATGGGTGCAAAATAACTGCAATTGTAGACTCATGTGCTTGGTATACCATTATGACCGAAAAATGTTTGATAAGCTGTGACAGATGTAAATCCATGAGGATATACCAGTCCCAAAATACTGATTTGAGCATGAACAAAGTGAATTTGGTGGTAGTAAATGTTAGGCTACATTGTGTATCGCTGACAAGGGTGAATTAATACTAGGATGGCCCCAAATTCATGAATTTAAATTAAATTGTAGTCTGATAGGAAACAACCAGTTTATGTGGTGCAGGAACGGAATGAGGTGGAAGTAGGATATGAAGATCTTAAGGAGAAATTTCTAGAAGTGTTTAAAGAAACCTTAAGGAAGTTGAAAGGATTTAAACTTAAAATTACCTTGTGATAAAACATAAACCCTGTAAGACAAAACTTGCGTAATGTGCTAATGAAGTGTATGCCCAAACTAAAAGAAATGTTGGATGATTTTGTGCGAAGGATATAATTGAACCTATTGAGAGTTCTGATTGGATGTCACCTGTGGTGACATCATTTAAAGGAAATGGTGAGTTATGCCTATGTCTAGATTGAAGGTGGTTAAATGAAACAATCTGGGTAGACATGTATCCATTACCCAATTTACAAGAATTATCATCATCAGTAATTCATGCCACTGTTTTTTCAATAATAGATGTGCCCAGTACAGAAATATCATCAAATTGAGTTAGATGAGGATTCTATGCATTTTACTGCTTCAGAAGAACAATGGTGGGTTTCCAATACAAGAGAATGCCTTTTGGGCTTGCTAGTGCATCAGCTGTGTTTCAAAGAGAGATAGCAGAACTATTGGCTAATGTTCCAAGATGGAATTCTAATTTTTTTGGGAAGGATAAAGTTAGGCATGATGACATTTTGGACTGTGTATTTTTTATTTTTAAAGAGAAAGGATTAACAATAAAGCCTGGGAAATGCATGTTTGGCAAAGATCGGGTACAGTATTTAGGGCCATGACAATTCAAAGGATGGTATACATCCTAAAGTTGGACATGAAGAGGCTATTTTAAATGATCTGGAACATACGTGTAGAGACCAATTGATGTCCTTTTTGGGCCTTCCAGAATTTTACTCAGGTTTCATTGAAAATTATTCCATGAAAGTGGAACAACTACATAAAATACTTAACCCTTTCGCTGCCAGGCCTTTCCCCCTCCTTTGCCGAGCCTTTTTGTGGCTATTAGGGACAGTTCACACTTAGGCCTTCACAACTTTTTCTCCACATAAGCTACTCATGCCAAATTTGCATCCTTTTTTTCCAACATCCTAGGGATTCTAGAGGTACCCAGACTTTGTGAGTTCCCCTAAAGGAGACCAAGAAATTAGCCAAACTACAGCAAAATTTTCATTTTTGAAAAAAGAGCTGCAGAAGAAGGCTTGTGGTTTTCTCCCTGAAAATGGCATCAACAAAGAGTTTGTGGTGCTAAGATCACCATCTTCCCAGCTTTCAGGAACAGGCAGACTTGAATTAGAAAACCCAATTTTTCAACACAATGTTGGCATTTTACTGGGACATACCCCATTTTCACTATTTGTTGTGCTTCCAGACTCCTTCCAGTTAGTGACAGAAATGGGTATGAAACCAATGCTAGATCTCAGAAAGCTAAATACTTCTGAAAAGTAGACAAAATTCTGAATTCAGCAAAGGGTAATTTATTAGAGCCTACAAGCGTTTCCTACAGAAAATAACAGCTGAAATAACAGAATATTGAAATTGAGGTGAAAAAAACAGCCATTTCTCTCCACGTTTTACTATGTAACTTTTTTCTGTGATGTCAGATTTTTAAAAACAATATACCATTACATCTGCTGCACTCTTCTGGTTGCGGGGATATATAGGGATTGTAGGTTTATCAAGAAGTGTAGGTACCCAGAGCCAATAAGGGAGATGCACCTTGCAACAGGTTTTCATTGTATACCAGGCATACAGCAATATTATTTGGTAAAATATAAAACCTGAGAAATAGGTATCAAGAAAACCTTTGTATTTCCAAAATGGGCACAAGATATGGTGTTGAGAAGCAGTGGTTATTTGCACATCTCTGAGTTCCGGGCTGCCCATACTAGCAGGTGAATTACAGGGAATTCCTCAAATAGACGTCTTTTTTACACACTGTCTTACATTTGAAAGGACAAAATGTAGAGAAAGACAAGGAGCAATAACACTTCTATTGCTATTCTCTGTTTTCCCACTTCTCCTGATAGAAATGGTACCTCACTTGCATGGGTAGGCCTAATGCTCGTGACAGGAAACACAACATGGACACATCCCATTTTTACATTGAAATCTGACATGTTTTTTGCAAAGTGCCTAGCTGTAGATTTTGGCCTCTAGCTCAGCCGGCACCTAGGGAAACCTACCAAACCTGTGCATTTTTGCAAACAAGACACCTAGGGGAGCCCAAGATGGGTCGACTTGTGGGGCTCTGACTAGGTTCTGCTACCCAGATCCTTTGCAAACCTCAAACTTCGGCAAAAAAAACACTTTTTCCTCTCATTTCGGTGACAGAAAGTTCTGGAATCTGAGAGGAGCCACAAATTTCCTTCCACCTAGCATTCCCCTAAGTCTCCCGATAAAAATTATACCTCACTTGTGTGGGTAGGCCTAGCGCCAGTGACAGGAAATGCCCCAAAACACAACATGGACACATCAGATTTTTCCAAAGAAAACAGAGCTGTTTTTTGCAAAGTGCCTAGCTGTGGATTTTGGCCTCTAGCTCATCCGACACCTTAGGAAACCTAGCAAACCTGCACATTTTTTAAAACTAGACACCTATGGGAATCCAAGATGGGGTGACTTGTGGGGCCGTCACCAGTTTCTGTTACCCAGAATCCTCTGCAAATCTCAAAATATGGATAAAAAAAATCACTTTTTTCTCACATTTCAGTGACAGAAAGTTCTGGAATCTGAGAGGAGCCACAAATTTCCTTCCACCCAGTGTTCCCCCAAGTCTCCCGATAAGAATGGTACCTCACTTTTGTGGGTAGGCCTACTGCCCGCGAAAGGAAATGCCCCAAAACACTATGTGGACACATCAAACTTATCAAATTCAAAACTACCTGTTTTTGCGGGAAGGGCACCTGCGTTTTTGGTCCTGGGCTCAGCAGCCATCTAGGGAAACCTACCATACCCAGAAATTTCTGAAAACTAGACACCCAAGGGAGTCCAGGGAGGTGTGACTTGCGTGGATCCCACAATGTTTTCTTTTCAAGAATCCTCAGCAAACCTCAAATTTAGCCAAAAAAATCTCATTTTTCCCACATGTCTGTGTGGGATCACGGTACCAGGACAAATTTCCTATCACCCAACATTCCCCTCAGTCTCCCGGTAAAAATGATACCTCACTTGTGTAAGTGGGCCAAGTGCTTGTGACAGGGAAGAGCCAAAAACATGATGAAATTGAAGGGGAAACCAAAGTTGGTCCAAAAGGGCAGTTTGAAAAAAACATTTTTAGGCTGACAAGTGCAGCACAATTTTTATCGGTATAGATGAGACAATCCTGGGTGCTAGGAATTTTGTGGATTCCTGTTGATTCTGAAAGGTTCCATCACAAAAACTTGGGAAAAATGTGTGATTTCCAGCAAAGTTGGAGGTTTGCAGGGCATTGTGGGTAAGAAAATGGTGCAGGATGCATGTGAAGCACACCACCCTGGAATCACCCAGATGTTTAATTTTCAGATGTGTCTAGGTATTGTGGATTTTTGTACATGGCAGCGTCCCAAAGTCCATAAAGTGCAGCCCTCACCATTCCAAATAGGACGATTTTGAGAGTTAGCAAAGCTCTCATGGCCCAAATGTAAAACCAAAACCCAAAATAATCAAATGTCCTCTTGGTTGCCATGGGATAAGATATTTTAGTGTGCGGGGAGAGCTGAAAGACTGTTACCCCCATCAGTTGGGGTGGGGGCATAACCAGGCCCATACTGGCGGTATTTCTTTTTTTTTAAATTCCCTGGCATCTAGTAGATTTTCTGCCCCCGAGGTGTGGATCACGGGTAATTGCCCCATCTGCCCACTGGTGGGCAGAACAACTTTGGCTGCATTAATTTGGGGTGGAGGTATGGCCATACCCCCTCCCTCTTAGTTTGGAAAAAATATCTTCCCTGGTCTCTGTTGGGCTTCCTGACCCTCTTGGGGGCAGATGGGCCTTCCAAAAATAGACCAATCAGATATGGCCAACAGTAATGTGCCCCCATGGGGAGCGACTCTTACCCGAGGGGCTGCCCCCAAACAAAACACACCAATCTCTGGTGCCTATGTGGTTTCTGCCCCCCCCCCAGGGGCAGACCGGCCTAATAGAAATAGGCCGATCAGCCTTCAAGTGGAGCAGAAATGGCCTACAATAAATTTTCCCCCCCAGGGGAGCGACCCTAGCCTAAGGGGTCGCTCCCCTTGCTTAAAATTGGCGCAAAAAAGAAATCCCCAGTGCCTAGTGGTTTCTGCAGATCGGCCTTATAAAAATAGGCCAATCTTGCCCCAAGGGGGCAGAAATGGCCTAAAATAAATTTGCCCCCGAAGGGGAATGACCCTTGCCTAAGGGGTCATTCCCCTTGCGTGAAATTGACACAAAAAATAAAGATCCCTGGTGTTTAGTGGTTTCTGCCCCCATTGGGGGCAGATTGGCCTAACAAAAATCAGCCGATCTGCCCCCAAGGGGGGCAGAAATGGTCTAAATACAATTTGCCCCACATATATAAAAAACAAAAGTAAACTTAAAAAAAATATATCCCTGCTGTCTAGGGGTTTCTGCCCCCCCTAGGGGCAGATCGGCCTAATTATAATAGGATGATCTGCCCCCAAAGGGGGCAGAAATGGCCTAAATATAATTTGCCCCCTAGGGGAGTGACCCTTGCCTAAGGTGTCACTCCCTACCTCTAAATAAAAATAAATAAAAAAATGATCCCTGCTGCCTAGAGGTTTCTGCGTCCCTTGGGGACAGATCGGCCTAATAACAATAGACTGATCTGTCCCCAGAGGGGGCAGAAAAGGCCTTGAAAGAAATTGCCCCCTTAGGGAGCGACCCTTGCCAAAGGGGTTGCTCCCCTTATGCCAATTTCTGTTTATAAATAAATCCCTGGTGTCTAGTGGGCATTTCAGCAGCCAGATCGCTCCACGATCTGGCTTCTGAAATGCTCTGAGAGACTTTATAGGGAAGGAAATTCCTTTCCTTCACTTTGAAGCCTCTCAGGCCCCCATCACAGGATCGGAAGAGAAATGCTCTGCATTTCTCTTCCGATCGAGCTGGAAGCTGAGCTGGGGAGGTGGCCTTTGATGAGGTCAGCGCACGATCGCACGCTGATGTCATCAGACAGCATTGCGGGGGGTCAGGGGTGCCGTGGGTGGAAGGGGAAGGGCTTCCCCTTTCATCCCTGCCTTGGGGGGGTGGGAGGAAAGCCAACGGAAGGCGCGCTAGTGCTCCCTCCGAGCTCATGTGCGAGGACGTAATGGTTATGTCCTCAGCACAGGAGCACTGTGCCGGTGGACGTAACCATTACGTCCCTGGCACAGAAGCGGTTAAGAGAAATGTTAACATTGAGTGGGCACAAGAGCAAAAGTATTGTTTTACATACATCAAGTAGGAGATTTTGTGAGCTCCTTGCTTTAAACCTTTTAAAATGAATGTTGATTGCCTGCCTGTGCTTGTGGTATTTGTGCAGTCTTGGCTTACATAAAGGGGAAGGATAGTGGTTTGTGGTCTATGCTTCACATACTCTAAACCAGGCAGAAAGGAACTATTCAGTAATTGAAAAAGAATTACTAGCAACATCTTGGGCTGTGCAACAGTTCAGGTTATATATTTGGGGAAGAAAATTTAAAATATATAAGGATCATAACGCATTAGCGAACATACTCATGCCTGGAGGTGGGAGGAATTCATCTCCTAGGTTAGCAAGATTGGCTTTTAACTGCAAATGTATAAATTTGAGATTGAATTTATTCCTGGCCAGGATAAGGTACTAGCAGATTGTCATGTCTTCCTATGGAATGTAGAACTAAAGAAGAGGAGAACAAGCAAATAGAATGTGAAGTTGCATTTACTTATGATGTACTGGGTGGTATGCGTGGTGTTATGGACTATGGAGTTACATACTATGGTGCGTTGTTATCAGAGGAAGTGTGACTGCTGGAAACATACAATACTAAGGGATGGCTGAGTGAACGAGTGATGAGAGGGGGTAGTGCCACATTTTGGAGTTGTCTGGGAGCAATGACGTGGTGTTAAGAAGTGACAAAATTGTTCCCCCTGTAGGCGTGTATAGATAGGTAAGTAATTGTACAGTATCTACACAAAGTGACAAGAGTGCTTAACCATGCAAAGCGCTTCTGGTTACAGTGGAATTTCTGGATTGCCCTTGGAGGAAATTAGTTATAGATTTCATGGGACCTTTCGCCACTTTACCAACAAGAGAGTGTTATGTTATTTTCTTGGGTCCCTTAGCGCCCTCCCCTACTGCCTTCATGTATGCGCTGTATTTTATATACGGCATACCATGGAGCAGGGTAGGGGCAATAGCATCTACATTTTTGATCCTATTGTTGTACTGTGTAGGATTAGCACCAAAATGTTGGCACTAATCCTGCACAGTGCACAGGGGCCCATAGAAAGTGAGTGCCCTTTGAATGCCTGCTCTGTGCTCTGTGTAGGCATTAAATGAAGCCACAAAAAATGACACAGTGGAATCTCTTGGATTGCATTGTGCCATTTTTGTGGTCACTCTAACAGTGGAATCCCCCTTGCATACATTATGCCTGGCACAGGCATAATGTGGCACAAGGGTTTACAAAGTAGTGGAATGCATGCATTGTGCCGCTTTATAAATATGGTGCATCAAATTTGGCCTTGTTGGGCCACACTAGCAAAAGAATTCCGCTAATGTGGCGCAAGGAGGTGCTAAGCCCTCTTAAATCTGGGCCTTAATTTGTAGAGAATATGTTTGCAAGGGAAGGAGTGCTATTGACTGAGAAAGGGACATTATTTTTGAGCAATCGTGGAAATAAACATAGCATTAAAGGCAGAAATTCCATGGAAGAAATTGTTACAAAACATCCTTTTATGGTATAGGATGACACCACATTCAGTTACAGAGAAAATGCCTTTTGAACTAGTAAGATGGAGAAAACCAACAACTAGTTTAGTACCTTGGTGGTTGATGGATAAGAACTGAGAGAAACTCCACAATCTACTGGATAAGGAAATGAAGGAAAGAGTGAACCAATATCAGTTACAAACAAGAGAATACCATGATAATGACAATGATGTTCCTAAGGTAGTAGTGTGTTAGTATGTCTGCATAAAAAACAGGAATTGTCAATAGAGGGGAAACCTCATTGGAACTGTTAAGGTTAGTAAAGTATTGGGAAGTTCTGTTCAGATAGAGATTGGGAGAATATTTACTTCGTGTGGTGGTCTGCAAAGCTGAGGATATCAAGTTGGAAAGGCTTCATGAGGAATGTGAAGTGGAGTGTGGAGGTTACATGATGGGAAGGGAGGGTAGTCTGGAACTGGATGTAGAGCAGAGCACAGAAATGTATTAAGGCACATTGAGAAGGAAAAAGAGCCTCCAACTTATTTGGAGAATTATCTTGTAGGATAACTTTCTATATGTAAGTTGTATACTTTATCCCAAATGATGTAAAACTAGTAGGGAATGTTATTATATGTTATGTAATAGAAAGTAAGGCAAAAGTGGAATGTGTTATTGGTAAATTCAGTCTTATAGAGTATGTAGGATAAAAAATGTATACTTGTCTAAATTGTAGTATGTATTTATATACAAGTAGAATTGATAATGTAATTGGAAAACAAAAGAAACGTGGAAGATGTGTGGCATTGGAATATTGGTGGGCAGGGGCATGCACTGGCAATTATGGAATGGCGGGGCATTATAATTCAGTGAGCAGCAGTTGATGTCAGCGGAACAGAGGCTAACAGAGCGCTGCTCTTCCTCAATTACATGTATAATAAATGTAAATGTTTTATTTACTTTCCAGACTCGGTATTTTAATAGGGTAACTTTTGATGCCATATCCCCCAAATGGGGAAAACTACTATTAAGTGCAGGGTGCCTGTTCGTAGTCTAGTCAAATATGTGTTTCTAAATTGGGTACCATTGGATACCTTACTCTATTGGCCCTTCACAATGGCCCTCATTATGACATTGGCGGCTAATGCCGCCTACCGCCATGGCGACGGTTGCCAACATACCATTGCCGTGGCTATCAGCTACCCATCCGCATTATGACCCTCGATGGAATTCTGCCGGAAGGCTGGCGGAATACTGTTGACGGTCATGGTGGCGGACGGCGGTAAGGTGGCGCTGCTGTTAATATGCCTTTATCATGCACTGCTAACCCATCATCATTAGGATTAAATATCCCATCATAATGTTTCAGTCAATCTAGCTGTTGAACTAGGGTCTCCACCCTATGGGGATCTCTGGTCCTTAGGAAAGGGCTGATTAATTTTTTTCAGAATCGAGTTGTGTCTTGTGTAGCTGATGCCTGGACTAGGGTAGCCCATGCCTTCTCTTGTAGCTCTATTCTTCTCCTGTTTAGGGCCTGTTTTTGAAGGCTTCTCAAATTGTTAACCTTTTCTCTATTTCTTGAACTAGCTATTTCTTGACTTAGCTTTAAGGTATCGACCTGCTTTTGAGCAGTGGTGATCAAACCTACCAATTTTCCTTTTCGCTGTATTCTTGCCAGTGGTTTTTAGGTTGTCTGCAATTGCAATTGCACCTGTGATTTTACAAAAGGAGCAATGATATAAGGAGAAATGGCATGCCCATTCATACGTGTTTTAAATTCTAGAAAGTTGTCATGTACTTAATGCTTACTCCATTATTATCCCCAGTTACAATATGTGCTGCTACACATTCAGCATCCCAACAGTGTGTCCTAATCCTGAGGGTCTGGTGATCTCTAAATTGCCTGCTGACAACATCTAAAGTTTCTTAGTCCTAGGATACAAAAATATGATCAATAATAGAGCGACGCTTATTTCCCTGGAAGGATGGAATAACTGGTCTTACTGCATCATGGGTCTTCTCCATGAGATCTAGTTTATACCTACATATTGTTTTATGTATTGTCTCGCCATAAGGGTTATGGGAAAAATGAGGACAAACATCTCTGTATTCATTCCTAGATCCACAGGTATTTCCAGCCAGGGTTCACAGCAATTAAAATCTCCTGCCCATATACAAATACAGTCATATCTAATACAATTAATAAAAATATCCAATTGCCTTTCCAGGACGGCAATTACTATGCTGCTAGTGTTGTCAAAGATGGTATTTTAAAAACGTATTAACACTATATTCAGCGTTTCAGTAGATTAAAACAATAGAAGCTAATAAAATGGTGAACTAGCATAGGTCTTCCTAAGGGTCAGGGGGCATTTGTGGATACAAGGGTGACTAAACCTGCATTTGCCCTTCCATTGCTTGAAGGCATAGCTGGTGTTAAGGCTGAAGTATAACCTTCAATATGAAAAGTTCCCATATGCCAGACCTCTTCCAAACATATCAAGTGAAAAGTTTCATTCACTCTTCATCCTCTAGCTTATTTCTAACCCCAGCAACATTCCATAATCTAATGATTACTTTTTTATTCAAGGAATTCATGCATAACAACTCAGGTCTAATCATCGGCATCGAGGTGACACTTCCATCGTTCTGGGTTGTCTTCTTTTCCTGTACTGGAATCTCCTTCAGTTAGCCCAGCTCATTACAGCTTCTAAGTGGGTAAAATCTGTTAAATGTAGATAAGGGAGTATACAAATTAGGTTTTGACATAAACAGTGTCTGAGCCAGGCTGTTATGGGTAAAATTTCCCATAGGGTGTTTATAAAAGAACTCAAGTGTTACTGCTGTAATTGCACCTTGTTGGCACCTTGTTGTTTTTGTCTGCGGTAGAGGTCGCTTTAGAGGGCTTCCACCACAGGTGGTGAACGAAAGTTAACGATAACACAGTCACCCTGGCATGTTTCCTAGCAAAGCCAATCTAGTTCACTTTTCTCACCATTATAATTTCCTGATATAAAAGATTTGTATCACAATTATACTTTGAGAGCCAATGTAAAACTTTGTTTTTCAAATCCCTTCAAGGCTCTTCACCATGGGGCACCAGCTTTGGTACATCATTAACGATAATTACATATGGCGTTGCCTCAGGCAATAGATCCAAGGTGTCTTGGGTGATCTTAGAGGGTCTTGAGTTTATTGCTTCTGTATCATCAGTTATCTCAGTGTGGGCAGCCTCTCTTACTACCTAGCATGGGATGGAATTATCCCCCATGTGATTGGATGTAGATAATTCAGATGGTTTATTGTTCGGCTGGCTACCCATAAAATGTTCACAAGATCCAGTGTTCGCCAATTCTGTGCTAGGGCATAAAACATCTGGTACAGCTCTTTGAGTGAAGGCATTTTCCTTGCCAAACTCTATAAGATCTTTTACAGCTTTTTCTATTAGTTCTACCTTATCCTTGACCTCTTTTATTTCAGACAAAATTTTCCTTTTGATAGTATCCATTTTAGTATGTACGTTTTTCCACATACCCTCTACATTTTTAGTATGATTTAGCGTTTGCCCACTGTCCGGCCCTTGGGTTTTCTTGCTCTTGTTACTGGGGTTTACAGGATTGCTGGCATTTTTAGGTTTAACTGTTGTGGATTCTGTTGGGTGCCTCCTTTTTTTTGCTGGAGGAGAGGTTAGATCATTACTTCATAAGAGTACAGATATCTCTAACGGGGTATTTGAAACACATAGCTGCAGGGTGGAAGTGTTAGTTATCGTTTGTATCTTATCACCTTTTTCCACTTGGTCCATCTTCTAGGACAGTGATCTCTACCCTGGTACCCCCTACAACAGTGCGCAAAGCTGTCTTCGGTGCAACTAGCCATTATTCTGCATTGATTATTTCATTATTTATTAGTCCCATGGCATTAGTAAGATAGTTTGTAATCAAGATACCTGCCTCCCCACACTGCCTGCCGTGTATTTTGACTTGCCCATGTAAAATCCCCTTGGCTAGTAGTGCCATCAAAATTAAGGAAAATGAAGCAACATCCCTTTTACCAGTTTTTAACAGCCTAGGACATGATGAACGGCCCAGCGCGGCCTCAATCGGTCGCAGATGGGCCTTCTCTAGGCCTGGTCTTCCCCTGGGCACTTCTTTCTGGGTACAATAGCAGCAGTGGCCCGGATGCCCCTGAAGCAGGCTGGGACCTGTAGTGTCCTGTCTGGTGGTGCAGCTCAATATCCTTCCCCTGCAGTGGGAGCACTGGCCAGATTTTAACCTTGTGCCTCTGGGTGCAGTAGCAGCAATGGGTGAGCTGCCCCAGAAGCAGGCTGGGACCTGTAGTGTCCTGTCTGGCAGTGTGGCATGATGTCCTTTCCGCCCTGAAGGAGTGCCATTCAGATTTTAAACTCGCACCTCCAGGCAGGGTAGCAGCAGTGGGTGGGCTGCTCGAGAGGCAGGCTGGAACCTGTGGTGTCCTGTCTGGCAGTGGAGCATGATGTCCTTACCGCAAAGTGGGAGTGCCATTCAGATTTTAATCTCGCATCTCCAGGCATGGTAGCAGCAGTGGGCGGGCAACCCCACAAGCAGGCTGGGGACCTGCAGTGTACTGTGTGGTGATGCGGCTCAATGCCCCTCCCCACATCCTACTATACACACTTCTAACTTTGAGGAGAGGTCTCAGAACAGAAGCCAGTCTCTCCCCACCCACTACTGTGCACACACAAGCGAGAGGTCTCAGTTGAGGTCCCTGTCTCTCCCCAAACCATACTACACGCTTTTGTCATCCAAAAGAGAACCTAAAGGCTAGTCCCTCCCCCATACCCTACTATGCACATGCATCATCAAAGGGTCCTCAGCAGAGAGACCCAGTCCCTTCATACACCTTACTACTTGCACCCGTCATCTGAGACAGAAGTCTTACTGGAGAGGCCAGACCCTTCCCACCCCCTACCACACCCATCATCCAAGAGTGAGGCCTGAGAGGAAAGGTTAGTCCCTCTCTACACATTACTACGTATCCCTATTATCCCGAAGAGGAGTGCTGGTGTGGAGGCTAATCCCTCCCTGTACCATACTATGTATATCTGATGCCCTGGGGAAAGCTGTCAGCAGAGAGGCCAGTTCCTCCTCACACCCTCCTATGCACATCTCTCATTCTAGAGGGAGGTCTCAGCAGAGAGGCTAGTCTCTCTCTACACATACTACTGGCCACCCCAAACCCTACTACACGCCTCTTTAAACAATCTTCTGTTAAATTATCATTGAACGTGCTGAAAAGGTATTCTAATGTGACACTGACAAGGACGGAGAACATACACAACCTTAAATGAAATATTGTTGTATCACACCTTGTAATACTTAGACATAATTCATTACTAAGATTTCACTAAACAGTGGAATGTTTTCCATTATCGTGCAATAAAAGCCATTCTCTTTAGAAATTATGGGCCTGATTCTAACTTTGGAGGACGGTGTTAAACCGTCCCAAAAGTGGCGGATATACCACCTACCGTATTACGAGTTCCATAGGATATAATGGACTCGTAATACGGTAGGTGGTATATCCGCCACTTTTGGGACGGTTTAACACCGTCCTCCAAAGTTAGAATCAGGCCCTATGTGTGCAGACAGGATACTTCATTGAGTCATTCTGCCATATATGCATTGAAAATAAAAAATAAATGTACTTTAAAAAAATCTCAGTAATTCACTGAAAAAAACAAAGATTAGTGTATCATTATAGTTAAGTGTGATAAAAAAGATTTGTTTTTGTTTAAAAAACGCCCTAGAAATTGACTAAAAAAGCAACGGATAAAATAACATTATAGTTAGATGTGACAAAACGATCTGTTTTGATAACAAAAAAGCCTTAAGCATTCATTGAAAAAACAAAGGTTAAAGTGACATTATAATTAGGTGAATATGTCAGTGACACATTAACATGTTTATTTTTTTTTTAAAACACATATTCACTGGTTAGAATAAGCAGAGCTAACTATAACTTGTGCCCCCACCATGCACTGCTTTTTACCTCACATATTACATCACTCATGATATGTTCTATGACATCACTTATGACATCACTGATGATATCTCAAATGGCATTATTGATGACATCACTGATGACATCATCCAATGAGTGTGTTAGTTTGTTGTATAGTTTACATAGTAATGGGTAACTGCCATATTACTTTTTTATCTAATTTTGTACAGCCTGTGCCCAGCTAATGGTTATGTTTACAAAGTGCATGTGCTCCTAATGCACCATAGGTCTGCAGAGATATTGAATACATTATGCATCTTTGTATTGAAGAGTAACTCCGTGTGCAGATGACAGTTGATGACTTGTGTCCAGAGGGTTCGACACAAGTTCTTTGGTTCTGCAGAAAAATTTCCAACAAGACAAAGATTCTTTGCAGTAGATATTAAGGCCCTGATTTATGCCAAAGTAGTGTAGCATGGTGCTGCACCAAAAATAGCAGTGCTGTGGTGCTCCACTTTTGCAACACAGGAATGTGTCATATTTACAGGAATGCAGCACCCACCTGCACTGAGTTAAGCTGCCTGCACCAACGCAGGCATCCTTGCACCATGCATTGAGGGGATATATTGTTTATGTGCAGGAAGGTGTCCCTTCCTGCACATAAATAATCTATAATGGTGATGTGGCACTTCTATGTGTGCTACAAAATGCAGCACACACAGAAGTACCAAAGTGTAATTTTGGAATGATTGTTTCTGTGCAGAAATGCCCACTGCAACAACCATTGCACGCTCCTCTGATACAGAAAACTGTGTCATGTTGTAGGGGCCCATATTTATTTGGAGGCATAACACCACAAAAAGTGGCGTTACCCCTCCTTATAAATATGGAGCAGAGGTTAGCACCACCAGAGCGTAACGAAAAGTGACATTCCGGTGGCGGTAGGAGCTCTTAAATCTTCCCCTAAGTATTGTAAGCAGCCTTGTGTTATTAAACATAATCGTCACAGCATTCCAGTTTCTACATAACATACTGACCTATGTACATGTGCTTGGTTTGCTTCAGAAGATGGGCTAATTCTTAAGGTGCCACCACTGCATGAAGGCTGCAGGTAGTAGGATCTTAAGAACCTGCAGACCTTGGTTATTTTAAGTGAATAGTGTATTTTTCTACAAGTGTTGCATAGATTGTACACTGGTATTGCTAGATACTTTTACTACTCTGTGATGTATTTCCCAGGAGAGTTTCACTGTCTAGAAACAGTGTGTTATAGAGTAAACATTATTTACAGAACCCTCTTTTCTGCTCATAACAAATTCATTTCAAAATGTAGGTTCACTGACTGTGAGGAGTTTGCTACAGATAAAGGCTGTCCATAGTAGGGTATTCATTTTGTGACAGAAGTTCAGTGTCTTGAGGAATTTGGCTTTCTCTGGCCAGTTGTATGCATTTTGAACACTGTGTGCAATAAGGATTTCCCATATATCTGTGGTTAGTTGTTATTGTGAACACGGCTACATGCGAAGTATATGGTATAGCGTCAATGTGGCACATAACAAATGCTTGCTACACCAAAGGGAGTTGTGTCTGTGATGGCACTAATGATGCTCTATATTATTCTGAGGTAGTTTGTACTTACTTTCAGGCCTCTACTGCCATACTAGTTTATAGAGTAATGTGTACAAAAGAAGCTTCGGATAATTTCATCAGTGATATCATTGATGATGTCATATAGGAACTCATAAATGATGTCATTGCATTTCATGAGTGATGTAATATGTGAGGTCATAAGCAGTGCATGGCAGGGGCGCAAGTTACATTTTGAAACATTAATGTTGTCACTGATATATTCACCTAAATACAACATCACTTTTTCATTTTTTCAGTAAATATCAGATTGTATTAAGTTGCTAGCACACAAATCAAAATCAGAACTTTGTACTGAAGAGGTGAAAGCGAAATTAAAAGATGCTGATGAAGGAGATGCTTTGGGTCCCTTTGGGTGACAGTTATAGGACAAAACAGTATGATAATATGTAAAAGCTTTATTGTATATTAGAACATTGAAATGTTGAGCACTCCATTGAAGACAATGGAGTGTTCCAGTTTCTAATGGCTGCTAGAAACTTAAATCATCAGTATTCCAATGTTTGACATTCACATCTGTTGCTGTGACCAAAGGCCTCACAGAACATGAGGGGATTTCAACCCCCTTGGGCTCCATGAGGCCTTTGTTCACTAACTTGAACATTCTACCCTCTAGGGACGGAATATTCTAATAGCCTTATAGCCCACGGTAGCTGGGCTATGCTGGCCATTAAAGGCCCGTTCCCTTGTTAAAGGCCCTGGAATAATGCTAAGGGCTTTAATATGGAAGCAGGCATTTAATGCCCAGTATAGTCTGCTACTGCGGGATATAAGGCTATATTAAGATCAGAGACTCATACTGTTACCTTCCTTTCATTAATATAACATCTAAGTTAAGAATAGTACCTAAAACACCTGAATCCCTGAAATGCAGGCCTTTAGAAGAATAAACTGCTACAAGAAACCTTAATGCACAAGATGAACTCCTGCATGCAATATGCCTTTTTTCTTGCTGCTGCAGATGAATATAAGTAATTTCCTGTGTTTTGTTCTGTTTTTGTTTTATGAAATGGTTGAATATATATTTTGTAGCACTTAGATGTGTTTAACTCATGTAGCCAGATGACAGTTGTTTTTATTCATAAAATCATTTGGTAGGTTAACCCTTCAGACTGTTAGCTTGAAGCTGATCTCTATCAAAAGTGTTTCACATGTTCCTATCCTAGCACCATTGGATCAGTCCTTTAGTTAATCACGGCTACCTTTCAAATAAAAAGAGACACTGTGGAACACCTAGGCCCATATTTATACTGTTTTAGCGTCGCATTTGCGTCATTTTTTTACACAAAAGCGGTGCTAAAAAGTATAAATATGGGCCCCAGTCTTTTGAAAAAGGAGAGCACATATCTGACATCCTCCAATTTTTTTTGTCATATGAGAGTTGGTGGCATTCCTGCCAAGTGCCACACATCACGGGATAGGCTATTGCATTTCAGTGCTTGTACCCACATATCCACACTAGAATGCATTTACATATTTTCCATTGCTCAATGCGCTCTTGTGGGGCTCCGAGTTTAAAGCCAATGCAACTTACCATGCAGCAGGTGCCCAGCAAACAGAATCCTAGAGAAGAGGAGAGACAAGATCTCTATGAATATACTCAGGGTTTGTTGTGATCATATATAGAGTATGGAGTGGCTTGCAGAGAGTTGAAGGGGCAGGGCAGTGGGGTGTGGGTGGAGGAGAGAAAAATTAATTAAAACCACTTACCTGATTCCCCGCTGCCGCCACCACTGCACCGCTCCTCTACCTCCACTCTAGCTGCAGACACAGGTTCCCAGCCTGCCCTGCAACGAATCTGAATGCTGCTGTCGTGCTGCTGGCAGACTGGCCAGAGCACCAAGCCAGGGTGCTCCAAGGCAGAGTGGGAGTCTCTGCTTGCTGTTTCCAACCCGGCAACACAGTGCCCGATTGGAGAGACCACAGTGCGCATGTGTGTTGGGCCAGCCAGAGATGGCTGCCCAAACATACATGCACACTAAGGGAAGTGCTGTGCATTCCCCCTCTGTGCCCATCATAGCCTGTGTCCCCACCCCTTTTAAAATAAAACAATAATAACTGTAGTTTATTATTGTTTTATTGTAAAAGACTTGCAGCTGCTGGTGGGGGACAATTCTTGTCCGCTATAGTGGAGGAGCTGCACCATGGATGGAGCTTTCAAAAAGCCCCCTCGTAACTTTATGGTTTGTGTTAGGAAAAAATCGGACACTCTCTTGACTGCAAAGCTCAGAGATAGACAGGCTAGCCATGCATATCCTGGATTAGGATGAGTGGTGAACTTAACTGAGTATTGAGACTGGCTTCAAATGACTGTTAAGCTTGTGTGTGAAACACTGCCCAGTCCAAACGGCTTGTGTGCAAGCAAGGTTTGTTTTAAAGTTCTAATCATCCATAACTGTGCAGCTGCTGACTTGAAGGCTGTTAGAAGATTTCAGTTTCTACGAGAGAACTGTCATACAAGGGTATAGTTATTATCAGTGCAGCAGGTGCAGTGGCACTTGGGCAAAGGATTTCGAGGGCTGGCAGCACATTTTTATTGTCTTTTATTTCCAAATGAGGGCTAAGGCAAGCAAGGTAAATGAGTCTACTATCCCTCAGCTGGGTAATAAAAGACAATAATAAGGTGCAGTGGGCCCTCGAAACATCTCAGCCCAATTGTCACATTTTACCTTACACGATTCACAGAAGAACACCAAATAAAGCCCTAATATGTTGGCAATTTCACATTAGTAAAGGGTTAAAAAACCGACAGTTATGATGTTAAAATTTAGATATCTACTGGACTTCCTAAATAATCACAGGGACGATTCGCACTATTTCTTTCAGTAGAATCTAGTTGGCATCTTTTGACAGGGTGATTTAGCAAGTTACTACCCACTCTAGCAGATCAGTCCATGTGCACATGCTCAAGTCCAAGTTCTTTACTGCTGGCCTTTTATTTCGTAACCTATTGCCTTCTGGGAGCTGTAATCTTGGTGAATGTATACTAAAAAAATTAACACACCTGCTGTCAGTTTATCAAAAAGCAGGAATGGGGTATTTGTGTCCTGGCAATAAGCATGCCTTAATGGAGAATCTAATTACCTACACTTCTCACAAAGTTTAGTGGCATTAAATAAAATATCTCTCTACTTTTATATTTACTGATCTGGTCTCAACCTCAACATCAGTAATGTTATCGCGTAGGACCTTATTTGGTTAATTTACATTAATTTTATAAGAGGATGCATTTGTAAGTCGATGGACCTTTTGACTGCGCTCAAAGTAGTTTCCACCATGAGATTTTGTACCAATACAATTCAACAGCAATGACAATCAATAGCATCAACAATCATAGGAGTCAGTAATTTCCCACACCATGATCTTTCAATCATGAATAACCATGTTATGTAAAAGTTAAAATTATTATTTACCTTTATTAACAATGCTAATATCATGTAACTTAGGGCCATATGTACAAACACATTTTCCCATAGACACAGAATGGGTAAAGCCCTTTGATACATCTGGCCTCAAAATCAAATGATAAGCATACAGGAACAATACTGGCTGCCCAAATCTCCTAAAGAATTGCAATTTAATTGAGGCTTGGACCACTACACATTCTAAGGTTACGGTACAAATCAATAAAGAATAACTGCACATGAGAAATGGCATACCATTAGATTCAGCAAAGAAAAGACATCAACGGTTATTGTGTGTAGCAAACATCATCAGTAAGTACCCTAACTAACCTTCAGATTAGAATAGCATGTTTGAACTTCATTCAAAACAATTTTAGTCAACACAAATTTGGAAAAACATCTAACTATAGCTCTTTCACCTAGGGACAAATGCAAATAGACAAAACAATCAGTAACATCATCTTATACCTTTCATCGGTATTGTTTAGCAAGCTGTGACAGTGTTTGTCAATTAGACATTGGTTCGGGCAGCAATGCATCAAAATTCAGCGTTAAAGTTCAGGAAAGCAAAGTCTCTTCATGCTGTTCGGAAAAGGTAATAACTAAACACTCAAGCCGGTTAAGAAGAATAAAGCAGAATGGCCTCCCTGGGCATTTTGAAAGAATAGGTCTAATGGCGTATCTCCTCTTGGTGCAGTCTGGCTAAGTTAGATTCCCTAAAACTTCTTCCCACGTTGCTGTTGGTCAAAGAATCATACATTTACGTTTGGTCCAATGAAAGTAGAACCCCAAATCTAAGAATTTACTAGGTCACTGTTCACATGTCACTGATTGGCTCCTCTTGTTCTGTTCCCGTTGTTGGGCTCATCAGGTGACTAATTTGTATCAGCTTATACTCCAGTCAGTGCATCCATTATCTGTTCCTGGGAAGGTCATCTTTACACACACTAAGTTATACAACGTATCCCTAGCTAGTACATTTTCTAGCAAGCAGTTGTCATGGGAAAGAAATCTAGTTACTAACATTCGGTCCATGCAATGGAAAATCACAATTTAGCTCCCTAAGCAACAATTTTATAATTCGCCTAAGCACTTCAGCTTGACATGAGGCTGTGCAACTAGGCCCAAGACCCCCTAAATTAAGGCCTATGATTAATAATGCAAGTACATACTACATAACCTTTAGTATGATATACCACTAAATTAATCCAAACATGAGCTCAACATTTTACATTAATAAGCTGTTAATAAGTACACGTCGAGATTATTGGCGGTCACTCAAGTTGGCACATTTTCAAATATGTGTATTATTTCTCTACATTAACTCATTTTCTATGCCACATCAACACTCAGAATACATGAATATTTATTAGTAAAAATTCAGTGTTAACAGTAACTGTCTCAATATTTGCCAGAGGTGTGTGATATATCACAGTCTTCACTATGCCTCTTGGATATGTTCCCAGCTTCTAATAAGTAAAAATACCGAAACCTTTATTGGCTGTAAATGATTGGATAGGCCTCTAGTGTTTGAAACTCATCTCTACTGGTGTCAAATAAGGATAGGTAACAGGCTATGGAACGGAAATTATATCATAATATGGACCTGAGTGACTTAAGTGTCACTCAGTGTGTTCACATATGTCATTCAAACGTCACACATAAGCAGATTGAAAATATGAAAGTGTCACACATATGCACCCTTAAAACTTGGCAGCTATGGGTGGGGTCTGAGGGAAAAATAGAGGATAGTTGAAAGGGGCAACAAGACATCATGTCGATGATGCCTCTCCTGTCACGGAATGGTTGGAAATCCCCTAATCGAAATCAGCTACTAAGAGCCTCCACACTTGAATTGGAAACCCACTTTGTGCAGACATTTTCCACTCACCCTGTACTGACAGTGTGATATCGATGCTTCATCGCATGACCGTATGGAGAGTTGTGTTATCGTGTGGTGCTGTGTGAGTTGGCAGGTTTACGAATTGTGGGTTTTATATGTTTAGATTCTGTTCTTTACAAGTGATTATCTCTTTTTCCTGCTCCTCCTCATTGTCCGATGCTTTTCTGTGCATGGGCTTGTGCTCAATGGTGATATCACTGTGTGAAAACACACTAAAAACTTCTTGCATTGTTTTCATACACGCCAATGAAATTGCAGTGTTAGGAACACACATCTAGTCATGAATGTATCAACAATTAATCATGTTTGGATGTTGCCCTTTATTACCTTGAAGCTTCCCCTGACATTAAAATACTTGTAAAATGTTAACAGCACTAGTAGGCCCGGAAACCAGACTGCTCAGTGTTGTACTTTGCACATTTTCCAAGATACTGACACCTGCATAGTGGATACGTTTTCACTGAGCATAATAAGTTTCTGTCAAGTGATCATGCTGCATTTATTTGTATTGCGAGAAACTGAATTTATTCCGTATGGATTTTAAATGAACTTTAGCTCGCAGCTCCAACTGACCATTTTCGAGTGGGAGACCTGGTCAGTTGAAATGACAATGATCTTTGCTTTTTTGCTTTGCTGCATTAAATGCTAGCTGGACTTTGGCGTTCTAACGTGTGGTGATTCATTTTGAAAAAGTGCCTTGCTATGAATAATCTCCTAGTTCAGAATGTAAGTAGTTTGTATAATCATGGAAAGACGTTTGAACCCTGATGTACCTAACCTGGTAGGTCGGATGCTTAGCTTGAGCAACCCTGGCATCCTAAGGCATGGAGTGCCCAGGGTCTCTAAGGGAAAACAGCTTACTTTCCTTCAAACTCCAGCCGTAATCACAGCCGCTGATATGAGCTTACAGAGATCCTGAACACAGGGTTTGCAGTTGCAGATTGGAGGACTGGCAGAAAATATCCAACTCTAATTCAGGCTCTATAACTTTTCTTTCCTGATTTTAATTTTCAAGACTTGTAAACAGCAGTTTTGGGCAGCTTTGACACGTCCCATTTATTTCCTTTGTGTATACCTGATGGAGATTCCAATGTTTCCAATAGTTTTAAAATTCTGAAATGACTTTCATTTCAATAATTCTTAACTTTTTTCTCCTCTGTAATCAGTCTCTAATACACTTCAATACATAGTATATGCAAGTTTTTTAGATGCAGGAATCTTTCTGGTGTTTCTGAAATGTAATTTTCTAACTTGTTGGGTTTCTAAGTTTTGTTTTATCATATTATTAGTCATTGTTTGCTAGATCTATTGGGCACTCTGGGTAGGATGACAACTAAAGTTTGCATTGCAGAGAAACAATGTATTACCTTTCTCATTTGGATGTTAAAGCTTACGGATTGGAAACTATTTGATTTGGGGACTTTGATTTTAGTGGTTGAGTGCCATGGGAAGTTTTAGCCATTAGCTGGCTGCCTTAACCCTTCAGGTGCAGTGGATGTAACGGTTACATCCTCGGCTGCACCTCTAGGGTGCCGAGGACGTAACGCTCTGCAAATGGCCCCCGGGGGGATTGCTAGCACTCCCCCGTGGGCCTATCAACCGCCTCCCCTGGGCAGGGATGAAAGGGGAATTGCTTCCCCTTACATCCTGACCCCCCATCCTCCCCAGTGACATCTGATGACATTAGCACGTAATCGCAAACTGACCTCATCAGAGGTCGCATCCATCATGCTGGAATCATTGCTTCCAGCGTGATCCAAGGAGAAACTATATTAGTTTCTCCTCTGTACGGGGCCAGGGGAGGTCAGGGAGGCATGAAAAGGAAAGGCTTTTCTTTTCCTTTTCATGTCTCTCTGAGCATTTCTGCAGCACGATCGCTATCTGATCGTGCTGCAGAAATGTCGACTAGACACCAAGGATTTTGTTTACAGTAGACAAACAAGGAAGGAGAGCAACCCCTTCAGCAAGCGTCGCTCCACAAGGGAGGCAATTTATTATAAGGCCATATCTGCCCCCCTTGGGGACAGATCAGCCTTTGTTAATTAGGCCCATCTGCCCTCAAAGGGGGCAGAAACCTCTAGGCACCAGGGATCATTTTTATTCTTCTTTTTTATAAGTGGGGAGTGACCCCTTAAGCAAGGGTCGCTCTCCGGGGGGTATTTTATTTTAGGTCATTTCTGCCCACCTTGGGGGCAGTTCATCATATTTTTTTAGTCCAATCTGCCCCCAAAGGGGGGGGGGGGGGACAGAAACCCCTAGACACCAGGGATTTCTTTTTTTGCACCAATTTCATGCAAGGGAAGTGACCCCTTAGGCAAGGGGGGGCACATAACTGTTGGCCAAATTGGGGAGCAAATTTAATTTAAGCCATTTCTGCCAGATCGGCCTATTGCTAAAGTTGCCCTAAGTGGGAAGGCTATGCCCAGATGTGGGTTCCTTGCTCACTATGCCACAGGATTTAAGCTAGCCTGGATGATGAAGGGTGATATCCTGCAACCAGTCCCAGGCTGCTTGTTTCTGGTTCATGGAGGACTTGACCTGGCAGTTCGGGCTGGACTATTCCCATGGGGCAAAGGATCAAGACTGATTTGCATATGGCTGTGTCCAAACTGGGATGGCATGGTGAATGAAAGAACAATGGATTAAACACAGATCTGTGACTGGGGGTGAGTGTTTGCATTGTTCAGCACTCCGTCCATCATCCTTTTGTTTTGCTAAAGTTGCCCTAAGTGGGAAGTGTATGCCCAGACGTGAGTCCCTTGCTCACTGTGTCACTGGATTCAAGCTAGCCTGGCTGATGAAGGGTGAAACCCTGGAACCGGTCCCAGGATGCTTGTTTCAGGTCCAGGGAGGGCCTGGCTTGGCAGTTCGGGCTGGACTGTTCCCATGAGGAACAGGGTCAAGACTGATTTGCATATGGCTGGGTCTAAACTGGGGTGGTATGGTGAGCAAAAGAACGATGGATTAAACCCAGATCTGTGACTGGGGGTGAGTATTCGCATTGTTCAGCACTCCGGCCATCATCCTTTTGTTTTGCTAAAGTTGCCCTAAGTGGGAAGGGTATGCCCAGACGTGGGTTCCTTGCTCACTGTGCCATTGGATTCAAGCTAACCTCGCTGATGAAGGGTGATACCCTGAAACCGGTGCCATGATGCTTGTTTCTCGTCCAAGGAGAACTTGGCCAGGCAGTTCAGGCTTGACTGTTCCCATGGGGAACAGGGTCAAGACTTATTTGAATATGGCTGGGAAACTGATCTTTATTTCACCTCTATTTCAATAATGTTTTATTTTAGCTGTTACTTTCAGTAAAAAAAATCATGAAGGATCTACACAAGTGACCCCTTGCTGAATTCAGAATGTTGTCTACTTTTCAGTAATGTTTAGCTGTCTGGGATCCAGCATTAGTTTCACACCCATTTCTGTCACTAACTGGAAGGAGTCTGAAAGCACAAAAAATAGTAAAAATGGGGTATGTCCCAGTAAAATGTCAAAATTCTGTTGAAAAATGTGGTATTTTGATTCAGGTCTGCCTGTTCCTGGAAGCTCGAAAGATGGTGATTTTAGCACTGCACATCCTTTGAGGATTCCATTTTCAGGGTAAAAAAACACATGCTTTCTTCTGCAGCCTTTTTTCCCATTTTTTAAATAAAAAAACGATACTTTAGCTGTATTTTGGCTAATTTCTTGGTCTCCTTCAGGAAAAGCCACAAATTCTGGGTACTCCTAGAATCCCTAGGATGTTGGATAAAGAGGAGGCAAATTTGGCATGGGTAGCTTATGTGGACAAACAATTATGAGGGCCTATGCGGTAACTACCCCAAATAGCCAAAAAAAGGCTTGGCACAGGAGGGTGAAAAGGCCTGGCAGCGAAGGGGTTAAAGAGGGTAGACCATTCTCGATCCATAGAAATGATGAAGACTGTGTGGTCTACTCTGAATTTTGTGCCATCTTTACTGAGCACAACTCAGTCACCACTTGGTTTGGTTCACTGAGACGGATATCATTTTTGTGTTCCCGTCATTTTAGGAATTTGGGCCCTGATTTATACTTTTTCGGGCAAAACTGCACTAAGGCAGTTTTGCACCAAAAAGTTTAGAACCGGCTTGCACCATTTCTGTGCACCAGCTGGGCACCATATTTATGGAATGGTGCAAGACGGTGAAAAGGGAAGGCTAGTGTAAAAAAACAATTATGGGTGGGGCTGGCGGTATGGAAGAAGGGGGTTTTGCACCAAAAAATGACGTTAGGCAGATTAGAGTAAAAAAAATGACTCTAACCAGCCTAGAGTCATTTTCTGACACAAAACCATCCATACCACATGACTCCTGTCTTAGAAAAGACAGGAGTCATGCCCACCACCCCAATGGCCAGCACAGGGGACCAGGGTCCCCTGGGCATGGCCATTGCACCCTGTGCCATGTATGGGGGCCCATTTCAGGGCCCCCTACATCACTTTAAAAAATAAAATAAAATACTTACCTGTGCTTACCTGGGATTTGTCCCCCATCCTCTGCAGTTCCTCTGGTGTGGGTGGGGATGTCCCTGGGGCCTGGGAAGGGCACCTCTGGGCTTATTCCATGGTGTTCCACCATGTAAATAGGCCCACAGGTCCCCTAACGCCTGCCCTGACCCAGGCATTAAAAAATGGAGCAAAGTAAGCTTTGTACCATTTTTTGACCCCTCCTGTGCACCATTTTTGCACGGGAGTAAAAATATTGGGCCATATTTATACTTTTTGACGCAAAACTGCGCTATCGCAGTTTTGCGCCAAAAAGATTAGCGCCGGCTAACGCCATTCTGAAGCGCCATGCGGGCGCCGTATTTATTGAATGGCGTTAGCCGGCGCTAGCAGACCGGCGCTGCCTGGTGTGCGTGGAAAAAAAACACGTACACCAGGCAGCGCCGGCGTAGGGAAAAATGGCGTTAGGGTGTCTTAAAATGGGGCAAGTCAGGTTGAGGCAAATAAATCGCCTCCACCCGATTTGCGCCATTTTTAACGACGCCCAGACGCCATTTACATGACTCCTGTCTTAGTAAAGACAGGAGTCATGCCCCCTTGCCCAATGGCCATGCCCAGGGGACTTATGTCCCCTGGGCATGGTCATTGGGCATTGTGGCATGTAGGGGGGCACAAATCAGGCCCCCCTATGCCAAAAAAAAATAAAAAAAATTATACTTACCTGAACTTACCTGAATGTCCCTGGGATGGGTCCCTCCATCCTTGGGTGTCCTCCTGGGGTGGGCAAGGGTGGCAGGGGGGGTCCCTGGGGGCATGGGAGGGCAGCTGTGGGCTCATTTTGAGCCCACAGGTCCCTTAACGCTTGCCCTGACCCAGGCGTTAAAAAGAGGCGCAAATGCGGGGTTTTTTGCCCCGCCCACTCCCAGGCGTGATTTTTGCCCGGGAGTATAAATACGACGCATTTGCGTCGCAGTCATTTTTTTAGACGGGAACACCTACCTTGCATCTCATTAACGCAAGGAAGGCGTTCACGCAAAAAAATGACGCTCATTCCTCATACTTTGGCGCTAGACGCGTCTAACGCCAAAGTATAAATACGGCGTTAGTTTTGCGCCGAATTTGCGTCGAAAAAAACGACGCAAATTTGGCGCAAACGGAGTATAAATATGCCCCATTGTGTTAAAGCCATAGAGTCTTTTTTTGCACAGGAACGCCTACCTTGTATCTCATTAAGGCAAGGTAGGATTCCACGTCCAGAAAATGACTTTAACTCCATAAATTTGGTGCTAGATGTGTCAAGCACCAAAGTAACAATATGGAGTTAGTTTTACACCAAATTAGAGCTAAAAAAAAATGACGCTAATTGGGTGCACAATATGTATAAATATGCCCCTTGGTTTCCTCATTTTTGTCCAGGAAGTTCCAATGCTATTTGACAATTATAGAAAATCTACATTTATTTTCAATCCACATTAAAAGATGTTTATTTTTTATTTATACATTCTGAATGTTCAAGTTAAACAAAATGTCCTTTTAGTCTAATAATTGTACTACTGGTACAATTTGTTCTACATCAGTTGCTCATGCCTCTTTCGTGGGGCACATATGTTTTTGAGTAGCATAGCATGATCACCAGGTGTTGGTATGCAATGTATATTTCCCAAGCTATTCAATGATTTTCTGAAACTCGTGGAGGGGAGTAATACATCCATGTTCCTGATGTTTAGGGGCATATTTATACCCTGTTTGCACAGAATTTGCGTCATTTATTTTACGCAAATTCGGCGCAAACTTAACTCCATATTTATACTTTGCCGCTAGACCCATCTAGCCCCAAACTAATGGAGTGAGAGTAATTTTTTACCGTGGAAACCTACCTTGCGTTAATGACATGCAAGGTAGGAGTTCCAGGGAAAAAAATGACTCAAAGGAATTTGCGCCTTATTTATACTCCTGTGCAAAAATGATGCACGGGAGGGGGAGGGCCTTAAAAAATTACTCTAAACCGGTTTAGCGCCATTTTTTAATGCCTGGGTCAGGTCAGGCTTTCAGGGACCTGTGGGCTCATTTCAATGGTCTCTGTCCATGGAAGCAGTCCACAGGTGCCCTTCCCTGCCCCCAGGGACACCCTGTGTCACCCTCGCCCACCCCTGGAGGACACCCATGGATGGGGGGAGCCATCTACGGTAAGTAGAGGTAAGTATTTTTTTTAAAAGTAGAAGTGGCATTGGGGGGCCTGACTTGGGCCCCCCTACATGCCACTGTGCCCAATGGCCATGCCCAGGGGACAGAAGTCCCCTGGGCATGGCCATTTGGCAGGGTGGCATGACTCCTGTCTTTGGTAAGACAGGAGTCATTTCCATGGGGGATGTGCGTCAAAAAATGAAGCTGGTCAGGTTAGAGTCAATATTTTTGACTCTAACCCGACTTGCACCATTCTTTGGCGCACAAACCCCAGTCTTACCTTCACCTCCGCTGCCTGGTTACCGTCATTTATTTTGACACTAACCAGGCTGCAGCGCCGGCTACCGTCATTCCAGAAATAAGGTGCCTGGCTGGCACTTTGGAATGGTGGTAGCCCGTGTTAAACTTTTTGACGCAAATCTGCTCTAGCACAGGTTTGCGCCAAAATGTATAAATATGGGCCTTAGTTGTAAACACACCCTGAATAGGGTTTCAACTTATCTTTCTTCTCACTTTCCGAAGCTCCTTTTCCGAGGTTAGCTGGATGATGTTTATTATTTCCAGGGATGGTGGTCATTTTAATTAGCATTTGATAATTCATGTGTGTTCTGCTATTTACATATTTTTTTTCTTTTCAAACCGCACTAGAATAGAGAATCTTCTGTTTATGGGGGCGCTTTGGTGGCATTTTGTGTGCACGATTGATGGGTTTGTTTAAGTGCTTTCTTTGTTTTCACTGTTAGGGGCTTGTTAAATTATTTTGATTCCCCTACTTAACTAAAGCATCATATTGATTATAAATGAAGCTACAAGTCATTCATACAATTGACACTTTCCATGACTGAATTTAAATGTATTTCACAGTAAAAGAACAATTTTAATTGTCTGCAAATGAGGACAGCCTAAATTGTGTAGCTATTTGGTGTTGTATGTTCCACAAAGTCTTCATGTGTACCCATTCTCACAGTTGATTTTTCAGAAAATAAGCAATATACGAGGCTCATGCTCAGTATAGTCACAGCTGCAAAGATAGCGACACAGTATTTGAAAACAAAAGAAAGAAAATTACAAATTGTTTCCTTATTTGAATCGCGGAGACACCAATAGAAACAAACAATGCAGAGGAAATGCTTTATCATGAACCTTAAGATCAACTAGAAGCTATGCTGCATGAGGACTTAAAAGGACTATTGACCAGACTGAAAATTGACGAGCGGTGGTACATTTCAACACTAGTCAATAAATAATGGTATATTACTATTTTGATTAAGTGACCAATTTCCAATAAGACATTTTAGCACTGAGAATTGAAGTAAGCTCGGACACTCATAATACACAACAAGAAAGGTACCTCAATACCAAGTAGCCACCTGGCATTGGTAGAATACGTCTGGAGGAACGTGTCTGCACTCGCATTCTGCATGCGTGCATGGATGCTGCAATGCCACAGCCTTTTTCTGAATACCAGGTTCATCCGTGCAGAATGCGAGCGCATACACGTTCTTCCAGACGTATTCGCTGACCAAGGTGTCCATTTAAAAATATGAGGCTTCTATAGCTGGAGAATTAAAGGTATTGTTGTCTCCATTTGTCCCGATGAGGCCCAAAAGGGATGGGGCCGAAACGCGTCGACAATTGGGTTATTATTGCGAGGCTGTAAGAAAAATGTATTGGATAACCAAGGACTGTACCACACATTCTCTTAAGACATAGAAGGAGATGTCTACAGAGTGTGAGATATGTGTTTCACAGAGTACAATCATCGCTGATATGTGGATTTTTGTTTAATAGGAAGATATAACCACATTGTTTGTAAATTTTAGAGAGCAATGATATTGTCATTCATGATTTTGTCAATATATGTTTGTAAGTTTTAGCTGTTTGGGAACGAGGATGTTTGTTTTCAATGTTTTCTCGTCTTTTTTCTAACAATAATTAATAAATGTTGAAATTAACTTACATTAACAAGGGTGGATTTATAACCCCATTGTGGATTAATTAATTTGGTAATTTTTTCCTACTAGCTGACCAAACTCATTTTTTGTAGCTGAGGGAACTTGGCAGCTACCCTTCACGTTGTGACGCTGATCTCACTGCTAAAACCAGGTAAAGACTCCACAAACCCGATATCTTACTAAGCAATAGGGGTTTTTAATACTGACTATAACTTTGTCATTAAAATTTGACCCACCTGCATACACCTGGCCTTAATACTTCTCTTAATATTAGGAGAATTTACCACATTATGGAGACCATGGTGGAGTGCTGAACTCGAGCTGCGGCCTTAATTCTAGATTCAGAGAAGGTTTTTGATTCTTTGAGTAGGGAATCCCTCTTTAAGGCCCTGGCCCAGTTTGGTTTTGGAGACCACACCATCTAGCTGGTCCAACTGTTATGCTTGTAACCCATCATTTGGGTTCCATTAGGCAACCTTATATCAGAAACAATAACAGACATTAGGGGCATGTAGCAGTGATGCCCCCTCGTGCTTCTTTTATTCATGCTTGACATGGAGCCCCTGGATGTCTACCAATGGGAATTTGGTGAATGCCTGGGGAATCAACCTACTGGACTGGACCCATGCCATTTAGCTTTATACTACTAAGCTTGGGGTCGCTTTTGGGCCCCTGGGTGGGCTGGAATGAATCGTGTCTGTTCCCCTTGATTGAGTGGTGCCAGTAGAATGGGACCTGAGGAGGTGGGAGCTGGTGAGGTGGGAATCTTCGTCATTCCGATATCTTAGAATTTATATTTTCTACAGATACCAGGACTTTCTAGATGGTAACCATTCCATGGCAGAACCATACCTCTGTTCACAGGAACCATTCTGGTGGTTGCCTCCTCTGTCCCACCAGGCTGAATCACCATCTCTAGGATGATACTTCCCCAACTTTTCTATTACTTTGTCAACCTCACACTGGCAATGTCCAAGGATTTTTTCATATGCCTTGATAAACTGCTTGGTGAACTTATTTTGTAGAGCTCTTAGTGCCCAATGGCCATGTCTAAACTACAGTGCCCCCAACTTCAAGCACTACTACTTTGCATATCAGTTGCAGTGGCCAACAGTCTGGATATCTAGATGTTCTCTCAATTATAACAGCATGTTGAGAACCCACCTTTGTCCCAGAAGACAGTTTTGACCTTATTGGCTCGCGGAGCTCACTGCTGAACTGACCCCTATCTCTTACAGGTAGCCCTGAAGTGTCCCAGAAGAGGCTTTTGGGTTACTAGGGGATCCACCCATACACTCCTTTATTCCCTTTATTGTGCCTCCCTGTGGGGTGGGAACACTTGACCAATTGGAAATTACAATATCAGGACCGGACTGGAAACTCCATGTTGGGGGACTTTTTTCAAGATGGGCAACTTTTGACTTTGCTTAACTGGTTGAACAAGTTAATGTTCAGAAGAGGAGATTCATCTCCTGTGGCCATGTTTGTTGTGTTGGTATGCAAGGGGAATGCAAACTCACCACTAACCAGCTTATTAATGCCCTACACACAATAGGGACAGGGCAGAGATTCATTACCTGGCTGAACAGGGCATCTGTAGCTCATTCTCACACCTCTTTGCAACCCCTTAGGAACACATGAACGTTGGAGAACCCTCCACAACAAAGGGTCTACATGAATGCTACTTTTAAACAGACCTACTTTATTCAACATGAATTTAAGGGCTTTGTGTTTAACCCCTTTGCTGCCAGACTTTTTCCCCCTCAGGTGCCAAGCCTTTGTTTTGCTATTTGGGGCAGTTCACGCTTAGGCCCTCATAACTTTTTGTCCACATAAGCTACCCACGCCAAATTTGCATCCTTTTTTTTCCAACATCCTAGGAATTCTAGAAGAATCCAGACTTTGTGGGTTCCCCTGAAGGAGACCAAGAAATTAGCCAAAACACAACGAAAATTTAGTTTTTTCCACAAAAATTGGAAAAAGGGCTGCAGAAGGCGGCTTGTGATTTTTTCCCTGAAATTGCATCAACAAAGGGTTTGCAGTGCTAAAATCACCATCTTCCCAGCTTTCAGAAACAGGCAGACCTAAATCAGAAAAAAACATTTTTCAACACAATTTTGGCATTTTTACTATTTTTTGTGCTTTCAGCCTCCTTCCAGTTAGTGACAGAAATGGGTATAAAACCAATGCTGGATCCCAAAAAGATAAACATTTTTGAAAAGTAGAAAACATTCTGAATTCATAAATTTGTGTAGATCCTACAAGGGTTTCCCACAGAAAATACCAACTGAAATAAAATAATATTGAAATTGAGGTGAAAAAAAAGCAGTTTTTCTCCACATTTAACTTTTTCCAGCAATGTCAGATTTTTTAAAGCAATATGCCGTTACGTCTGCTAGACTCTTCTGGTTGCGGTGATATGTAGGGCTTGTAGGTTCATCAAGAACCCTAGGTACCCAGAGCCAATAAATGAGCTGCATGTTGCAATGGGTTTTCATTCTGTACCGGGTATACAGCCATTCATTTGCTGAAATATAAAGAGTGAAAAATAGGCATCAAGAAAACCTTTGTATTTCCAAAATTGGCACAAGGTAAGGTGCTGAGAAGCAGTGGTTGTTGGCCCATCTGTGAATTCCCAGGTGCCCGTACTAACATGTGAATTACAGGGCATTTCTCAAATAGACATCTTTTTTACACATTGTCTTACATTTGGAAGGAAAAAATGTAGAGAAAGTCAAGGGGCAATAACACTTGTTTTGCTATTTTCTGTTCCCCCAAGTCTCCCGATAAAAATGGTACCTCACTTGTGTGAGTAGGCCTAATGGTCACGAAAGGAAACACAACATGGACACATCACATTTTTAAGTTGAAAACTGATGTGTTTTTGCAAAGTCCCTAGCTGTAGATTTTGGCCTCTAGCTCAGCCGGCATTTAGGGAAACCTATCAAACGTGTAAATTTTTTAAATCTAGACACCTAGGAGAATCCAAGATGGGATGGTTGTGGGGCTCTTACAAGGTTCTGTTACCCAGAATCCTTTGCAAATCTCAAAATTTGGCCAAAACAAACACTTTTTCCTCAAATTTCAGTGACACAAATTTTTGGAATTTGAGAGGAGCCACAAATTTCCTTCCACCCAGTGTTTCTCCAAGTCTACCGATATAAATGGTACCTCACTTTTGTGGGTAGGTCTAGAGCCAGCGACAGGAAATGCCCCAAAACACAACGTGGACACATCACATTTTTCCAAAGAAAACAGAGCTGTATTTTGCAAAGTGCCTAGCTGTGGATTTTGGCCTCTAGCTCAGCCGGAACCTAAGGAAACCTACCAAACCTGTGCATTTTTTAAAACTAGATACCTAGGGGAATCCAAGATGCGGTGACTTGTGGGGCTCTTCCCAGGTTATGTTACCCAGAATCTTTTGCAAACCTCAATAATTGGCAAAAAAAACACTTTTTCCTCACATTTCGGTGACAGAAGGTTCTGGAATCGGAGAAAAGACATTTCCCTCCACCCAGCATTCCCCTAAGTCTCCCGATATAAATGTTACCTCACTTGTGTGGGTAGGTCTAGCGCCAGCGACAGGAAATGCCCCAAAACACAACGTGGACACATCTCATTTTTCCAAAGAAAACAGAGCTGTTTTTTGCAAAGTGCCTAGCTGTGGGTTTTGGCCTCTAGCTCAGCCGGAACCCAAGGAAACCTTCCAAACCTGTGCATTTTTTAAAACTAGATACCTAGGGTAATCCAAGATGGGGTGTCTTGTGGGGTGTTCACCAGGTTCTGTTACCCAGAATCCTGTGCAAACCTCAAAATGTGGCTTCAAAAACACTTTTTCCTCACATTTGGGTGACAGAAAGTTCTGGATTCTGATAGGACCCAACCATTTCCTTCCACCCAGCTTTCCCCCAAGTCTCCTGATAAAAATGCCGCATCACTTGTGTGGGTAGGCCTACTGCCCACAAAAAGGAAATGCCCCAAAACACAATGCGGACACATCACATTTTCCAAAGAAAACAGCTGTTTTTTGGAAAGTGCCTAGCTGTGGATTTTGGCCTCTAGCTCAGCCGGCACCTTAGGAAACCTACCAAACCTGTCCATTTTCGAAAACTAGACTCCTAGGGGAATCCAAGATGGGGTGACTTGTGGGGCTCTCACCAGGTTCTGTTACCCAGAATTCTTTGTAAACCTCAAAATTTGGCCCCCAAAAAATGTTTTCCTCTCATTTTGGTGACACATAGTTCTGGAATTTGAGAAGAGACTGAAGGGAACGCTGGGTGTAGGAAATTTGTGCTGGAGCAGTGATCCTACAAAAAAAGTTAGAAAAATATGCTTTTAAAGCAAATTTTAAGGTTTGCAGAGGAGTCTGAGTAAGAAAGTTTTGGGGGATCCAGGCAAGCCACACCTCCGTGGACTGCTTGGGGTGTCTAGTTTTAAAAAATGTCTCTGTTTGGTAGGTTTCCCTAGATGAAGGCTGCACCCGGGATCAAAAACATAGGTGCCCCCCCAAAACACAGGTAGTTTTGCAATAGATCATTTTGATGTGTCCTCATACTACTGTGATGTTCCCAACACTAAAATTGTGAAATGAAATGAACTTAGGTTATGTTAAAAAGATCCCTCACTCACCAACCAAGTTGGTGGCATGCTTCATCATCGGGGTCCCACCCGAGACACCTAACATGCCACGGGTATGCTGCGACGCCTGATTACAGCAGAGCAGGTTTTGTCATTTTTACCACACATAGTGGTTGGATTTGGCACAAGGGTGAGTGATGGTTCAGTAGATCAAATTTTATTAACAAGAGATTTCTCAAAAGTGAAATGCACTGTTAGTAACTTAAAGGCCAAAAAACTGAACCAATGGCTCACAGCTCGTGAGCTGTAAAGCTGTGTCAAGGTACCAACCGCTTTACTGTCCATTCACATACCTTTCATACATGACATGCACAAGACCATTCACGCCACCAGCCGCGGGTTCAGCACATTACAACACTCACATCAACAGACAGTGCCATTCAGGGGCCCACCACTTTCATACACCCACATGTCTGATTTAGCAATCACACCAGCTGATGGGAGTGTGTAGACTGGCGTTTGGCTGGCACCGCCAGCTAAGTGCCACCCCACACACACGTCAGCCAAGCGCCACCCCACACACACTGCCAGCCAAGCGCCACCCCACATACACCGCCAGGCAAGCGCCACTCCACACACCCCACCAGCCAAGCACCATCCCATGCACACTGCCAGCCAAGCACCACCCTACGCACACCGCCAGCCAAGCACCACTCCGCACACACTGCCAGGCAAGCACCACCCCACACACACACTGCCAGCCAAGCGCCACACCACACACACCACCAGCCAAGCTCCACCCCACGCACACCACCAGCCAAGCGCCACCCCACACACACCGCAAGCCAAGCGCCAGACCATGCTCACCGCCATCACATTTTTTTGTTTTTAAACAACAAAGAAACCACTAATTATAAATAAGTACAAAACTACAAACACAAAATCTCTAACAGAATACATGACAGTAATGCCAAATGTGAAACTGAACATATGAAAATATAAAACAGCAGTTTACACTCACGGTATTTCCCAATAATTCTTCTGTGTGTGGTAGCTCCTGAAACAGCCACCCACATGCAGCAGAGGCTTTGAAGGACGATCAGGGCAGTACATCCTAGTCTCCTTCATGATACCTCTTCGAGCACAGACTCTACATCTCTGAGCAGGAAAGGTTTTTTTGGCCGTGGGAGGAAGGTGCTCAGCAAAGTGACAATCTTTCAATCTAGCCACATTCTCCACCACTGCTTCTCTAGGAACTCTTGCTTGTTCCATCACAACAAGGCTCGCTATGATAGACTCCTGAAATTTCACAAATGTCATCCTTGACTGTGGAGAACTATCCTTGAACAAAACAAAAGCATTAAAAGTTGTCAAGTGGAACAGGTGAACTGCCAATTTCTTATACCAAAGATAAGTCTTACAAGCAGCAGCATAAGGTTCCAACCTCTGATCTACTCTTTCAACACCACCCATGTGCTTATTTTAGTCTAAAATGCACACAGGTTTGTGTACTTCAACAACTTGACCTCAAACAGCCACAGGTGAAGTACGCTCATCATGGATGGTAGTTAGCATGTACACATTCCTCCTGTCTACAAATTTTAGAGCTAGCAGCTCACCATTCCGCAAGGTACTGCACTGTCCCTTCTCACGTTTTTTACAGGCAAGCATTCTTGGATAGCATTTCTAATTAGATCGAATTGTGCCACAAGCAACAGTGTCCACTGTGAACAATTCTTTGAATAACTGAACTCCAGTGTAGACGTTATCTACACATAAATGGTGACCTTTGTTAAACAGCCGTCTACCAAGTTCCCACACAATTTTCTCACTAACTCCAAAAGTGAGCGGACAACTACGGGGGAGTCAATACTAGAATCCCTACCAGTGTAGACCCGGAAATTCTAAACATATCCTGTACTACTTTCAGACAGCATATACAATTTAATTCCATACCGTGCCCTCTTGCTAGAAATGTACTGCCTAAAAACCAAACGTCCCTTGAACAGGACCCAAGACTCATCAACAGATATTTCTTTGCCTGGAACATAGATCTCTGAAAACCAATATACCAAATGATCAAGGACAGATCTAATCTTAAAAAGATGGTCAGCACTATCTACAAAATGCAACATCCGAAAAAGAAGCTCATACCGGTTATTACTCATGATTGCAGGAAATATAGCAGTTGCCATCAAGAGACTAGTAGACCAATATATAGACAGTGATGGCTTCCTTATCAGCCCCATCAAAAAAGTTAACCCCAAGACCTTTTCAACTCTTCCAGATTTGTGGGAATCCACTGGCTAGCTCTAGAGTGTGGCCTAAGTCTGGCAGCGTTGTACCTCAAATACTGCTCTGCATACAAATTAGTCTGCTCAACAATCTCTTCCAAAAATATATCGTCCATAAACAACTCAAAGAAGATGACAGGCAAAAAGGTTTCCGTATCAACTCGACACCCTGGGAAACCAGTAAACGCAGGCAACTGTGGCTGCTCCATGTTTGGTGCAATCAACGTATCAGGTCTTCCAATGGGAAGCCTTTCAGCCGCTGGCTGCTGTACCATTGGCACATCAGTGTCCTCCTCTAAAGCAGGTTCTCCATCAGCACTGAGAGTGGCTTCATCATCAGATTATTCCTCTCTGACGGAAAATTCACTTCCAGAATCTTGCACTTCCTCCTCTGCCTCAGATGCAGAATCAGTCTCATAATCATGGTCAGATGACGACTCAAAAAGCACACCAACATCCTGCTGAGCGGTCATCCTACAGCTAGCCATTATCCTTCCTTCAAAAAGTAACTGGACAAATGCACCACCAACAACGAGCACTGTGTAAGATAAGTAATAAACAAAGTGTGGCTTTATTACTAAGAGTTTAAAACTCAAAAACTATACCACTCACTTGCCTGAAAAAGCTTGACTCACCAGCAACTACTGTGCGTAGCCACAGCAGTCACCAATGATATCCCACTAAAAAGAAAACAGAAAAGAAGACAACACAAATATCATTGATCATAAATCTAAGGACAGTTTCACATACAATCCTGCATTCAGTACACCACCTACAAACATGTCATCCATGCATGGCAACAATACTCCTTTGGAGTAAATTTATTTACATACCTAAAACATGCAACTACGCAAACCACAGCACAACCACTGCCAAAACCACAACAAGCCACGGCAAAGGAAGCAAAAGCTTTGTACTAGTACAAAAAGGAGAAATAAACTGTTATAATCACAAATGCAATTACTTCGCAAGTTGACAAACGTCCCACCACCAACCATTTATAAATTTCCCTGGTCTCTAGTGTTCTCTGCTGGGGGGCAGATGGGCCTGAATAAAATAGACAAATCTTCCCCCAAGGGGTGAAGAAATGACATTGATTATATTTCCCCCTTTGGAGGGGTGACCCTTGGCCAAGGGGCCACCCCCCCACCCAAAGCACACACACACGTACATGATCCCTGGCACTAAGTGGAGTCTGCCACCCTTGGGGGCAGATGGGCCTAAAAAAAATTGGCTGATCTGCCCCCAAGGGGGGCAGAACTGCCCAATAGTGATTGTTGCCACTTGGGAGCAACCCTTGCCCAAGGGGGCGCCCTCCCTAAAAAAAAAACAAAAGAAAGAAAAAAAATCCCTGGCAACTTTATGGTTTCCCTTTATGGTTTCTGCCCCCCCAAGGGGGGCAGAAATGGCATAGATTATATTGCCCCCTTTGGGGGGTGACCCTTGACCAAGGGGCCGCCGCCAACACAAAAAAACAGCCTAAAAAACAATCCCTTGTTCCTAGTGGCTTCTGCCCCCAAGGCAGATTGGCCTAAAAATAAAACGCCGGTCTGCCCCCAGGGGGGCAGAAACAGCGATAAATATATCGTTCCCCCAAGGGGAGTGACCCTTTCCCAAGGGGTCGCTCCTCCACACTGTAAAAGCACACAGACATATTTACTAATTCCCTGGTGTCTAGTGGGCATTCCTGCTGCCCGATTGCAGGAATACTGAAAGAGACACTGAGGGAAAGGAAAACCCTTTCCTTTCCCCCGATGCCTCTTTTTCTGCAATCCCCCCCACCCAGAGGAAAAACATACATCCTTGCCTGAAGATGCGCTGGAAGCAAATGGCTTCAGGGCGTCTGGCACCCTCTGATGATGTCAGCACGCGATCGTGCACTGACATCATGGGGGGTGGGGGAAGGGTCGGGGAGGAAGGGGAAGCGATTCCCCTTCCAAGGCTGACCTGGAGGGCCGGTCCTAGGACTTAATGGTTACATCCGTGGCGCCTCAGCGCCACAGCCATGGACTTAACCATTACATCCATGGCGGGGAAGGGGATAAGAAAGGTCCTAACTTTACATCCCTCTAAATCCTAGTCCTACAGAGTGTCAAATATGCATATTAGAGAAGCAAAACAATTTTGTTTTGATAATAAAATCTTATAATAACTTAAGCAATACATAAATTATGAATAAGCATAAGACATACATTTGACATCCAGTGACAACAGATCCTGCAAGATACAGAATAAAAAAAAAAACTTGTGGCTCCAGTCTCGAGGCCAAAGTTTAGGCTTGAAGGGCTTATCCAATAAGGCATTTTAAAGTAGGTAAAGGCGAACTCCTGTAGTACTCTTTTATGTACTTTTAAATTTTAAATACCTTTTCGCATTAGCTCTAAACATCTTAAATGGGAATAGTCAGGGCAACTCAAGCAAAAAGTAGAAATAGCAATAATTGTGTCCCCTCTGTACTTGTAGTAATAGGAAGTCTGACATTTTCTGCCCAAATAACAAACAAATACAATAGTACGTAAAATGGTACTACAGAGGTACATTTTAAGCACTCTCATCAGTTTGATTCAGTTCCTTGAATTTTATAACGGAGAGGATCCGTTATAAATGTCATGCTTAATGCAATTTCCCTGTATGCTCGGACAGAGGAAACATTTTAATAGCTGATGTAACGGTTCGGGTACCAACTTTACGAAATAATGGTCTTATGTGTTTTAAAGGTATTTATTTACATGTTGTGTTTTCTAATCAATGTCCCAGTCTTTGCAGGTCACATATTAAATCGAAATGCAGGTACGTGTGTTTTTTTTTTATCCAGTCAGCATGCCTGTGTCCGAAAAACCACAAAATAAAGCATGACCTGCCAGTGATGGGCCATCTGTTTGTTGCTGCTCCGACCTTGTCAGAGGCAGGTGAAAGAATCATTTTATTCTGAGGATTAGAACTCATTTGACATATGCAAGATCTCTTTTTGGCTCTTAAGTACGTGCTTCGATTTAGAGGCCTCTTTACCTTTTTTTATTAGCTTGAGTCTAAGATCATATGATTCAGGATCCTTAAAAACATATCTGTCTAAGAATCTGCTTAATATGTTTGAGGCACTCAATAAATTAATACGGGAATATAAGAAACAGCAATTCTGAGATAGCGACCGTGGCAAAGTGCGGGATTTATGTTGGATTTAAAACTAATTCCACCATAACTCCTCCATCAAGACTCGTATGTTATGTTTGCTTTAAGGCACGTTTTTTCTTGGATGTTGTCTAGTAGAACTATGGCGTTTCTAAGGCATTATAAATACACTTGAGTGATCGTATCCTTTTAACAAGTGTCTGGTGCTAGGCTGTTGCCTCTCTCAATGATTCCTACCACTACATCACAAAACGTTTTTGACTTGCACTACACCATGCATTTGGTGGTATGTAAAACCAGTGCATGAAGTAAACATCTTTTACCACCCTACTATGAACGCTGCTTTCTGGAGGTAGTAACGTGTGACAAAAAGATTTGTTCATATTTGTTCAATGGCACTTGTGTGGCAGTGTTGTGTTTCGGTTGTATCTCGTGCTGCTTTATACTTGACCTGCATTGATTGAAGTCATATTGTGTTACAGGTATGTTTTGTTGCATTCTGTTTTGACACATTGTGCCCTTTTATGTTTTAATTGTGTTGTTTTGTTGCTTTGTGTAGATTATTCTGTTAAGTTCTGTTGTTTCCTATAGTTATGTTAGCACAAGCTATAAAAATCGAGGGTCAAGTAACCATTTATCACTGTCTGTGGTGGTGCAGTAGCACTGCTCCAGCTCTTCAACTATTTAAAGCAGCAGTCAGCCCAGAACTGTGGCGGAGGCCACGGGCCATATCAAATAAAGTGAGCACAGGGTACGCCCTGCATCTACCACAGTTTTGTGCTGACTGATGACACAGCAATTTTACAGGTTGGTGCTACTTTTGGCTGGAAATATAAATTGTAGCAGAAATAATACACAATAAGATTGTTCCATTTATTTTAGCACAGTATTAATATACTGGGTTTTACCGGTTGAAAGCTCTAGTTTACATATTATGTATTGTTTGAAGCCTTTTTACAATAAGTTCCTCTATATTTGACTAGGTGCAAAATTCAAATTGTTCAAAATGTCCTTTACGGCCTTTTTTCACTTTTCAGAAAGCCATTGAACCCACTCTACGGTAAATTCATCTTCTGAAGTATGATAGGATGCACGTTTACAGTATGTGCCAGTACGAATGTGCATTAGAGCAAACTAAGGCCAACCTTCCTATTAAAATAAACCATACTGTGTTCACCGCATGCACTAATGTGGTACATTGGCATTTCTGCTCAAGGAAGTGCTGTTTTGAAAAACGAAGCACTCCATTAAGTTAAATGTAATGATGACAAGCAGTACGCAGCACCTTCATGGCAACTGTGCAAGGTTCCCATGCGCAATACTGACAGCTTGACTCCTATCACGTACCCAATGTGCAAGGTACAAATTCCCTCCCTTTTGGGCATCACCTCGTGGAGGGATCCTTGAAAGGTTCGTGGTCAACTCAATATCATTTTGCCCATCATCTCCTGGGTGGCATGCAATTAACATGTCAATCTAGGGCCTTTTGGCTCTGCTTCTTTTGGGTATACAATTTACTTAAACAGTTGTGTTCTACATTTGCCTGAGTGTTTGACCTTATGTGTCAGGAAATGTATATATATATATATATTTTTGATCTTCTGTCTTCTCTTTTAAAGTCTTCATCTGGTAATTTGACAACCTTTGGGTTTGAAGACTTCTAAACAGGTTCGCAACTTGTGCTCTGTTTAATGGCTATATGTTAGTTGTCTAATTCCCTGTTTCCTAGGAAAACATGAATAACTAATGGGATGTGTGTAAAAGCTATGAAAGTAGAGCAAATTAACTTTTGCATCATTCTCACTTCATACATAATATAGAATGGAGTAAATGGATATTGCACTAGTCCATTTTGCATATACAATTAGCCACAAAGCTGATCACACTATCTGGTGTATAATTGACACAATATAATACAAAAGCTGTTGTTGCAAATTGTGTATTTTCAAAACTTTAAGGATGTATTTTGCCGTCTTCATTCACTTAACCCTGTAGTTATCATCTTGTTGGAAGGCTTGATCTGTGACATTGGTTTATGAAATCTCTAACTCGATGTATTCAATAGACCTTTTGAATATGCATGCATAGTTTAACATAGATCGTGATGAGCTAGCTAGGTATAGTTGACAGAATTTCCTGCTTTCCTTTATTTATGTCCTGTAGCTTTTCATCTCATCTGGCAGGATTTTCTAACAAGTGGCACTAGGGTCAGAAAGTGATTGTTGGGTTTCTTATAGCCTAACTTTAAAATGATTTTCCTGGTGAATTATTGGGTTTTTCTGGATCCAACTTTAAAGGGATGCAACAGACCCAAATTCACCAACAAAGCCATATATAGAAACCTGTATGGACTATTGGTATTAATCATAGAATTCATAAGCATTATAGGAAATTCCCAGGAGAAAACATTAGCAATTTTGCAGTCATCTGACATTAAAATTGTTTTCCAAGTTCAAGATCATCATTGAACATAGCATGCTCTAGTTTTTTTCAAATCTCATACAAAAGACCACAATGCCCTGGACCAACAGAAAGTTTATTATGTGGCAGTATATAGGTCTTATGGGGTTCAACTTCATAGACTCTCAATGAGAATCCCAAGATGCTGAAAACTAAAACCTTGAAAATGCCTCAAGCATAGAAAAAAAATCACAATTTTGCAACAACCACAGAGCACAGAATGACTTAGTAGTCTGCATTCACCAACATAAAAACATGTCAATAATTGATTAGGGTTCAACTAAATGTGGTTTGACAGCACACAGAATAACATATGTTAGATAAATTGCTTTCTAATATGGGTTACTAACTATTCCTATACTGGTAAAAAACATTGGGAGAGACATTGAAAAATAAGGTCTGTACTGGCACGCCTGGAACAACCTGTCATCCTCAAATACACAAAAAATGACCAAAGCAGTGCTTGCAAATAGTCTAACCACTTGCAATTGTTGCAAAAGGAACACAACAGATTGTTTTTTCACCCACTAGCCACCCCAAAAACACCCCGCACATATGGAAATCAAACTTGATCTTGCTCCGAGAGGAACACTCCTTCCCAAACTGCCCTCCCAGGTCATCTCTGAACCAGAACACAAGCAAACCAAAACCACTTTCAGTCTAGCATGGCCTTTTCAGTTAGGTGCAGCTTAGTTCCAGAATCACAGTGGGGATAGGACCCATATCTGGATATAACCTTGGTCACTCAGGGCGTTACATTAAATACATAAAAAGTGATGGGATGAATGCTCACAAATAGTCTAACCATTGGCAAATGTTTGGGATAGCAATACAGCCCATCATTATTTTACCCACTATTCCACCTCAGGTTTGACCCAGCCGTTTGTAAATCCGCCTTGTTCCTGCTCCAAAGGAGCATTCCTGCCCTGAGGGTTTCACTTCTCCAAAAGGTCCAAAAACACCATAACACATGAGAAGTACACTGTTACATACTGCGCTGGACTTCTCACCTCTGGATACCGGGTTGGCAAATACACCAAGTCTTCTACAGGTTCTGGATACTCCCAAATAAGGGCGACCCCTTCTAATAGCCACGGTGCTGCTTGACAGGCTACGCCAAAGCAGACCGTACCCCCCAGAAGGAGTCCCAGAGGGAAATAACCCCAACACTGGGGAAAAAACCTCAAACAGGAACTCCTGAAGAAAAACAAGAAAAAACAGGACTAAACAACAGGAAACAAAAATAGTCAAAAATCTCCCAAGGCAAAAAGCAGGAACAAAGAACAGGCAAAAATCTCCCAAGGCAAAAAGCAGGAACAAAGAACAGGCAAAAATCTCCCAAGGCAAAAAGCAGGAACAAAGAACAGGCAAAAATCTCTCAAGGCAAAAAGCAGGCACAAAGAACAGGAGCGAACAGCACAACCAGAAGGAAGTGTTTGCAACGCAAGGTGGAACAAGACTGACTGACTTATATACTGAGAAAAGGGAAGTGACATCACAGGAAAAGGAAAGAACACCATCTTGAATTGGGAAGAGCCCATAGACCAGTATAGGAAAAAGAAAGTAGTATAAAAGAAAAACAGAGCATGCTGGGACAAAAACACGAAGAATACAAGATGGACACAACATGGACAGAGACAGGTAAAAAGACCAGACAAACCCACCAACAACAAAAAAGAAGAAAAAAGGGCTACAGGTAAGTGTAGCGCGACCGGGAGCGAAATATATGCTTCCCAGAATGTGCAGTCAAAAAACACGGGGAACGGCACTCCGAATATCAGTAGCGCGTTCCATCCGCAAGGACAGAAAGAGACGCTGCGTCTGAGCGTTACATACACTGAAATTGAATTCAAGTTGAAAATAATATTGCTGCCTTGTGCACTCACATACTAAAATAAAAAAAAATCTCTTTACCTGGGGCTGTATTAAAGATAGAGTGCACTACTCTGGTCAGCACTGTGGAGTACCTTCAACTAGGTGCACTGGGCACAGATCAAGCCAGTGCATCGTATCACAGTGAATGAACTGTTATCTGTGCCTGCAGTGGAAAGATTGCATTAGGAACAGATGTTTGAAGCTACCAGTCTGCTTTTCACTGTGTAGGCTGCAACCCGGCATGCAGTTTAAATGGGACCAGAGCAGGTGGCTGCTGGGAGTGATCCATCTGCTGGAGGATGCATTTGGGGTCCCTTAAACCCCCATTCCTTCCTTTCAAAGAACACATTTTGGGACACACTGACTGTGCTGCCTGTATGTGGCACAATGTCAGTATGCCTCCTGTTGACCTCTTTGCCTCTGTTTCCTTGTCGATAACACAGCATGGGCACAAAGGCAGATTATTTTGTCATTTGGATGGGGCGAGCAACCTTCCAAATGAGGGAATGCCTCCTTCAGATCACAGCAGCACACACTGAGAACCAGCTCAATACATATTGCAGAGGGTTCCATCTGTAACACAAAGGGCCTGATTACGAGTTTGATGGATGGTTTAGGCATTCCACTGAATTTCCGTTGGGGAGGTTGGCGCCATAGTAGCTACCTCCCCGCCGAGCCCATTAAGAGTTTGCCGCTAGGTCAGAGTGCACAAACCTGAGTTTCCGCCGACTGGCTTAGTGGGAAACACCCTACAGCATTGTCTCCGGCTCGTAATTGAGCTGGCGGAAATGCTGTAGGGTGCAGGGTGCACCATTGCAATGTTCCCTGTCTGCAGAGCAGACAGGGAACATTGTGAGGGTGTCGGCTAGGGTACCCCTGCACTGCCCATGTCAAGTGCATGGGCAGTGCAGGGGCCCCCCTTGGGCCCCCTACCCCCTTTCTCCACCAGCCTTTCATGGCAGTGTTACCACCGGGAAATCACTGGCGGAGAATGAGGTCGTATTCCCCCGGGCATCGCTGTTTGCATCACTGTCCTGGTGGATTAGGACCGCCTCAACCACTGATCCTGGTGGTGCGGTGGTCCGACCACAGCACCACTGCCGTGGTCATAATGTGGCGCTAAGATGGTCACATTTGCGGTGGTCCGACCGTCACCACGAGACCTGGTGTCAACTGACTGCCAGACTCATAATGACCACAGAAGTGTCTTGGAGGGCTGCAAAAAGTGGGTGCATATGCCCATTGCTCACTGGGGTACTTTTTATAATTTGGCCGAGACTGACTCACAAGGGTGTCTACCAGGTGGAAGATCATCTGTAAAAAGTTGAAGAGTTGTGCAATAGATTCTGGATACAAAATCCTCACGTCACATGATCAACTTTGCAAAATAAATTTGTAAATGTGAGTTGAAGTTTTTTTAAAGAGAATATTTTCTGCTCTTAGTTTGCATCATTAAAATAACTTGCAATTTTTTTTGAGTCTCTGTTGAGCGCCTTAAATTAATACTTTATGGTCTGTTTTTCCAATGTACAGCTCACATTGCACCATTCATTCCAAATTCATTGTGTGACTACAGAAAAATGTTGTAGTGTAACATGATGGTATTCGAAAGTAAATAAATGGATGTGTAGCTTCTTAAATATGTATTTCTAATATTTCAGCAAGATAAATGACATTTTGGCACAAATTCCTTTTAAAGTGGCCGGAGGGATACTGAGAGGAAAATGCTTCATGTTTTTGCCACAACTCAAAATGTATTCACTTGCAAAGATAATATTTCTAAAGGATGACATTTTGTCCCTCCCACAACTGCAGACAAACCTTATTTTACCCAGAATCAGAGTAATGGCAAATAAACACACGCTGGTGTTCTTTTCTCTCTTCAAAATAAACAAAACAAAGCTGATTCCTCTTGATAATTGTGTTCCAAGACAGACAGTTTGTAAGTAAAAACATATTAAAAAAAATGCACACATTTTACAAAAGTAAGCAAATGTGAGCAGTACCTAATTGAGATGGTTCATTACTAAATATCCTTATGAATGGTGAAGATGTAGTGACCTGTATCATCTGTGCCCATGACACTCACTCAAGGGTGTAGGTCAGTAATTGGTGAACTTCCTTCAATATTTTGTTTTAAATAAACTATTCATCATTGGAATCCCCGGAACAGGAGAATGTAATCCCTCCTTGCTATTGTTTTAAAACAGGAACATAGTAATCCGAAGTCTTCAGGTTTCCAAGGAGCATTGTTATTTTCCTTAACTCATTCTTCCTACTTGATTTCTAGATAACGACATGCCACCTTCCCATGCCAGCATACATAAATAGTGATACCATACATCCTGGGCACATCCAAATCCAAAGTATGGAAAAGTAGTTGGTCCAGTTGAACTGGTGCTTAGCTTCACTCTCCTGAATATAACACATGAGTGTCTTCCTTTACAAAATGCTTTGTTTTGTTTCCCTTTGCCAAATGTGTGCTGCATCTAAATTCTAGTAAGCATTATTTATGTGCAATACATAGGAAATTCAAAACAGAAATTACATTTTGGAGGATTCAGAGAGCGATATTAATCTCGAAATTGCCCACTAAGCAAGTTCATTGCCACAATCCACACCACACAACAAATACTCCACATAAAAAATTCAAAATTAAGTTATACATTCCACAATAGATATAAGTACAAAATGATGACAACATAGCTTGGGACATGTGAAAGGAGATATGTTTGACAAACTGTGCATATTTGCAAACATTAGCACAGAAGGTTGCATATATCAAACCCCATAAAATTTACTCATTCACCCAAAATACATGTGCAGAACTGTCTTCTTCTGTGCTGCAATGCTTGTGTGCCATCGGTCATTACACCCCTGACTACCACATGATGATTATTATAAAGAATTTTGGAAATCTGTGGAACAGATACAGGTAGGTGAAGGTGTTTTATAACAATGAAACACAAACTAAAATGGAAATAATGAAATAAACATGTAACTAACATACTTAAGCATACAAAAATAGAAGATCAGTGTGAGTCACCTGCAGAGACAGGCAACTCAAAATGGAAACAGGTCTCTTCAATATATGTGAAGAGAAGTGAAACATACCTAGGGACCAAGTCAAGGAAGAGGAATGAATGGATGAGACAAGACACATGGCAAGCTACTGAAGAGCGGAAGGCAGCAACAAAAAATAAATAATGGAGGCTAAATTTGAGAGACTGCAGGAGAAGTACAAACAACAGTACATAGAAGCTGATACCCCCCTTAGAAGACCACCATACAAGAAAAAGACTATAGATGGTACATCCTTCTCCGTTCAAGCAGCCAAACTATGGAATTCATTACCCCCAACTATAAGAGCCACAGATAACTATCTTGTCTTCAGAAAACTACTCAAGAGTTGGCTCCTTTCTTCATATTCACCATAATCAAACAGCTATGGACTGCATATGCCTATATACATATTTTTATCTGATTATGTGTATGTTCTTTAGAAAATATGTATCGCTACTATGGCATAACAATAAACTACACACATACTCTTTAAACCTGTTTAACTAATGTATATTTATTCATGGTTTAAATATGTATATGTATGTACATATATGTGTGAATATGTGTGTGTATTCATGTGAATATGCATGTGTGTGTGTGTGTGTGTGTATATATATATATATATATATATATATATATGTTATTCCATGCTTAACATGTTCATAGGTCATTGCATAGCTCCTAGATGAGTTGTTATATTAGATACTTATGAATCCCTGCTCTCATTTTATATCACACGTTGTCTACCCATCACCATATGTCATGTCTCTATCAATCTATCCTCCATTCCCACTCTGACTCACCCAAATCCATTATACTACTTTCATCTCCTAAATAACCCTGCCTAAGCTCTTCCCTCCTCATCCTCATGTAACTCACCAAAACCTCACTTTACTACCATGATCACACAAACAACCCTACTAAATTCTCCCTCATTTATCTCAGCTTTAACCCATCCAAAACCCCTACTGCTATTATGACCTCCTTAACCCTTTCCACAGACTCTTCCCTCCTCCATCCCCCCTTTACCATCCCAAGCCTAAATACTATTACCATAAACTCACAATCAACACTTCTGGATTCTTCCCTCTTCCAACCCTCCATTACTCCAGTCAATCCAACTAACAAACTCACATATCCGCGGCTCAAATTAACTCATAATAATACTAAAACTGTACTCATATTTCCCTATAGTAATCCACCACTAATTCCTTTTGGTTTCCGGAGTAGCATGCTACTCACCAAAAAGCGCTTCGATGCCTAGTCAGGGGTAGTAAGCGCCATATAAGTACTATTACAATACAATACAATTCAGCAATCAAAATAATAATAAAATCAGACAATCAGGCATGCATGGATAACCCTGTCAGCCATGTAGACAAGGCAGTCATGTAAGGAGAACAGGGAAAGGTATTCAAAAATCATAAGGATAGTGTGTGATAAATCTTGTATAACATGCAACATCTATAACACGGACAAGCAAGGTAGACACAACTCACAACACTCACACAGTGAAAAAGCAGGAAGCGTAGTGGGCCAAGCACATCAACGAAGCCTTGAACACTCTAGTACCAACAAGAGAAGCAGACATCCAAGAAGCAGAGACTGACCTGGATGTGAACACAGCCCCATCACAGAACGAAGAAATCAGAACTGCCAATCAAGATGAGAAAAACTCGCTGCCAAGACAAACTGAATGCAGAAATATTCAAAGCAGATCTTGGAACATCAGCCAAGATTTTCCAACCACTGTTTACATTATTGCAGAAGGAAAAGAATGCACCAGATAACTAGAACCAAGGCAACATTATCAAGATTCCAAAGAAGAGAGTATTAACCCGCTGTAACAACTGCCATTGAAATACCCATCTGTCAATCTTTAGTAGACTCCTGGTGAAAACTATTATTCAGTGTGTATCTGATGCTGTGAACAAGCAGTTAAGAAAAGAACAGGATGGGTTCTGCAAGATTAGACGGTGTGTTAATCAGATTCTTACTCTGTGCAACATAATGGAGCAGTGCATGGAGTGGCAGAGACAACTATACATCAACTTCATTGATTTTGAGAAAGCCTTTGAAAATGTCCACCATGACAGTCACCGGTATATACTGAGAGCCCATGACATGCCGTTAACAGATAGTTCTCATCAAAAGCTTCTATGATAACTTTATCTACAAGATGGGAGATAGCGAGTATAGATACGAAGTCAAGACCAGTACGAGACAGGGATTTGTAATGTCTGTGGTTCTCTTCAACCTAGTCATCAATTGGAACACAGATGTCTTGCAATTAACATCCCAAACCCTTCACAAATCAAGTGGGATGGAAAGGTCCGAGCTATGACTGAAGAGTTTACATACATTGGATGTACTATCAGGCATGATGGAGGGGCAGGCAGTGACATCAAGAGCAGAATGAACAAGCCTAGCAATGCCTTTAGGATGCTGAACAGTGTGTGGAAATAGTCTCAGAACAACACCAACACCACACTGAGGCTTTAGCAGAGCTGCACTGTGTGTATGCTCTTGTATGGATCAGAATGCTAGAAGATGATGAAAAGAAACATCACCAAACTGTCAGCTTTCCACACCAGTACCCATAGAAGACTCCTTCACATTTTCTGGCTACGAACCATCTTCAGCCACAAATTGTTCAACAGATGCAAGCAAGAGAACATGGTCACCTTCATTATGAGAAGAAGATGGAGTTGTATAAGACTCACCATTAGACTAGAACTAGACGTTACAACAAGAACAGCTCTCCACTGGACCCTAGAAGGAAGACAGAAGAAAGGCAGGACAAAGAACACCTGGAGGAAAACTGTGGAAACGGAAATTAAGACCCTGAAACACAGCTAGGGCACTACACAGAAACGTGCTCATGATAAGCAGAAGTGGAGGTCCTTTGTTGCTGCCTTATGATCCAGCTGGCAAAACAGGCAGTAGTATTACATACCAATTTCTCATGCCAGCATTCATAAATAACTAGTGATGTCATAGGTACTGGTCCCATCCAGCTCCAAATACTGGAAGAGCACATTCTACAATAGAGATCAGTATAAAATCATGACAGGATAGTTCTGCATATGTGAATGGAGATACACTTAGCAATGTTAACATATTTGACAACATTAGTGCAGTTGGTTGCACATAACAAAACTCTTAAAATCTAGTCATGACCCAAAATAAACATGTGAAGGACTGTCTTCACTGCTGAAGCTCATGGGTGCTGTCAGTTACTAAACCATGACTATCACATGATTATTAATATAAAATAATCATATTTTTAAAATCTTTGGAACAGTAACATGTGACCACATTTTTACTACAATAAAACATAAATTAAAAGGGAAATAGTGAAATAAACTTGTAACTATCTTACTCTTTTTTCCTTTTTTCTTCACAACTTTTGTTGACTTTTCAATCAAAACAAGAGCACAATAGTAATGACACTTGGATGGATACATTCCAAATAGACCATAACAAACACTGCCACCACGTTGACCCATGCCTCACATTAGGACCTTCCACCTGCACCCACTGCCACTTCACCTGTCATAGCACAACCACCAGTACACTGAGAAGCCCCACCACAATCACTCCCCAAACCACCTGAACAACAACACCAGCATGCGTCATTCTCAACACACACTCGCAATGCAAGCCTTCCACCGAATAATGGGACCTCATTGCCACCCTCGCACCTGACATTGTCTTCCTCACCAAGACCTGGCCCAACCCACATCCACTCCAGACATTGCCACAGTGATCCCCGACAGATTTAAAATCATTCACCAAGTCTGCACCAACAAGCTGGGAGGAGGAACAGCCATCATTCACAAAGAGACCATACAGTGCACCACCGATGACACCACCACCTCCATGGAACATCTCAACCTCAAACTCCATACAGATGACAAAACAATCATAAGAGGCATCCTTGCATCCTGACCCCCAGGCCTGTGCTCTAGCTTCTGCAACACCAGCGCAAGCTTCATTGCCCCCCTAGCCTTGGACTCCAAGGACTAGATCTTCGCCGTTGACCTAATTTTCACATCGACGACCTCAATGACAACACATCACATCTCCTCAACAGAATGAGCAGCCCCGGATTGACCCAGATCATCCATGACCCTACACACACTGCAGTACATACACTGAACCCCATTTTCACCTCCAGCAACTGTGTCAAATACAGCCGTGGCACAGAACTGAAATGGACCAATCACTCTATTGTCCACTTCAGCATCTCCAGCACCTGCACCTCCACCCCACGATGACCAGCGACCCCTACCCGAGGTGGAACAAAATCTCAGAGACCAGCTAGGCAGACGCCCTCAGCACCTCCAACCCTTCTACCACAACCAACCTCAAACAGTGAGTGAAAATCTTGAACACCTGGGTCACCAATTGTGCCAACAGTATCCTCCCCATCAAGAGCAACAACCAGAGTAAATCCTCCAAAAGGGCCAGCTGGTTCCCACAAGTACTTAGAACAGTGAAAGGAGACAGTAAACAGCTGGAGAGGAGAAAGTGCACCAGGAAGAATGTCTCCAACAGAGCAGCCGTCAGAACCTCACTCAACCTCTACCACCACCTGCTGAGGGCAACAAAGAAGACAGCCCGTGCTGCACGCATTGAAACCAGTGCAACAATACTAAGGACCTTTTCAACATAGTTAAGGAATTCTCCAACCCAACTGCCAGTGAAAACAACATCTCACCCTCACAAGAGCTGTGTGACAACCTCACCCACTTCTTCAATGACAAGATCCTAACCATATACAGAAACTTCAAACCCCAACCCACACCTACGGACTTCCTCAATAGATATGCTACCCCCATGACCAACACGAACCACACACTGACCACCTGGAACATCCTCTCTACCCAGAACATCACCTCCACCATGAAATCCATAAAATCGGGAGCTCCCACAGACCCATGCCTGCACCACATCTTCAACCTTGGAAACCAAAGGATCGGCCAGGAATTCACCACCTTGCTCAACACCTCTATCACCACAGCAATATTTCCTGATGGCTGGAAACACACCAAAGTCAGACCGCTACTCAAAAAAACCACTGTTGACCCCAGCGAATCCAAAAACTACTACTCAATCTCCCTGCTCCCTTTCCCAGCCAAGGTACTGGAAAGGATCATCAACAAGCAACTCACGATATACCTGGAGCAGAACCAGATACTTAATGCCTCCCAATCCAGCTTCTTCAGCAATCAGATCATCAAAACTACCTTGATCATAGCCATTGACAGCCTCTGAACCCACCTCGACTGAAGAGAAACAGCAGTTTTGATACTCCGACATCTTGGAAGCCTTCCACACTGTATGCCACAACCACATGCTGATCAAAAGACTCCACCATATCTGCATCCAAAGGAATCCCCTCCTTCCTCACCAGAAGAACCAAGAGGATCCACCTTCCACCTTTCAATTCTGAACCTAAGGGGATCACCTGCAGTGTCTCCTAGGGCTCATTTCTCAGTCCCATGCTCTTCAACGCATATATGACCGCACTGGCCAACATCATCAGATCCCATGGTCTCAATATAATTTGCTACACAGACGACACCTAACTTATCCTCCTACTCACCGATGACCCCTCCATCACCAGAACCAACTTTCACAGATGCATGAAAAGCATCTATGACTGGAAGAAGAACAACTGCTTGCAGCTGAACATAGACAAGATAGAAGTACTTATCTTTGGCAATAGCAGCAACACATGGAACGACTCCTGGTGGCCATCAGACCTAGGACTCGCACCCACTCCCTCCTACCATGCCACAAATCTCAGAATCATCATTGACAACAAACTCACCATGAAGGCACAGATCAATTTTGTCTCCTCCACCTGCTTCCTCACTTTGTGAATGCTATGTAAGATTTTCAAGGGGCTGCCTTTATAAATGAGATCCACAATGACACAGGCCCTCATCACCAGCCGACTGGACTACGGCAATTCCCTCTGCATAGGAATCGCTACACATGTCTTGCAGAGCCTTCAAACCATACAGAACAGTGCAGCAAGACTCATCCTCGGTTTCCCCGATGAACCTTCATCACACCTCATCTCAGGCAACTCCACTGGCTTCCCGTAAAGAAAAATGCCAATTCAAGCTGCCGATCCACACACACAAGGCTCTGCACAACCCCCGGACCCGTATACATAAACCACCGCCTGAACTTTCACCAACCGTCGAGAAGACTGCGCTCTGCCTCCCTTTCACTTTCCCATACTCCTCTCATCTACTGAAGCAGAAGTGGAGGATGCTCCATCTCTCACATCACAGCAAAAACCTGGAACAGCCTCCCATGCACCTCTAGATCATCACTTCACTTCCAGAATTCTGAATGGCCCTCAAGACCTGGCTGTTTAAATAAGCCTCCAGGACCTGAAAGTGCCTGGATACCCTATTCTATGATTAGCCCCACTTTATAAGTCCTGATTGATTGATTGATAATACAGAAAGAAACAGCTATTGGGAGTAATCTTGAACAGCTTAAGCAGTCTCTTGTCTATCACCATCTCCTGTTAAATGTCATGTTTTGTTAAAAATACTAGCTATATTCGGTCATTATATTTCTATTATTTCACATTTACCTTATGGTACTACTATCTTTTCTGTCACATGCTTACGGGACACTCCCGCCTTTCTCATTCTTCCTTTTTTCCTCAACATTCCTACCCCCTCCTCAGTTCTCCTACAACTTACACAAGTATGAAACTATCTGATCCTATAAAAGGAATGAGGCTTTTGCTTAGAAGTCAGATGAAATTGTATATGCCATGTATGATGTAATATTATGTGGAGGCCCCCAATTGTATCCACTGATACCTAACCAAGGAAAGTGACCTTCAGCGTGTGCACCCTTATCAGCTCTATTAGGTAGCCCTGACCCCAAAGGAGTCAAGAGGAGATGCTTGTTCTCTGAGTCACAGGTCCACTATAGAAAGGTTTGGAAAGAGTGACATGGATTCCTTGTCAGTTGTGAAGAAATCGTCAGTTTTGAAGAAATCGTTCCCATGTGGTATCAAATTTGGGCATTCAGTCAGTTAATTAATATTTCGTCCACTCCGCTCATACATCGCTCTCCAGTATATCTTTTGCATCCAGTCCTCAATTGTTGGCAGTCATGTCATTTTTCATTATTACAGGTGAGAGAGCATAACCTTGCTGTATATTTTCCCTCTTAAAGCATTAAATAAACGGGTGGTTATTATTCTATATAACAAGAAATTGTTTTCCCATTTGAACGTGGTACACCGAATTTCATTCAAGTAAAGTTTACAGACGAATTTAAAGTTTCATGTATTCCACATTTAATCATAATTTGATAAATGTTTGTGTTAAAGTATTTTAAGCACTATCATTCTTCCTAATCATTTTAAGAAGATGAACAGAAACATTTAGGCCCATATTTATACTTTTTGACGCAAAACTGCGCTAACGCAGTTTAGCGCCAAAAAAATTAGCGCCGGCTAACGCCATTCTGAAGCACCATGCGGGCGCCGTATTTATTGAATGGCGTTAGCCGGCGTTAGCCGACCGGCGCTGCCTGGTGTGCGTGAAAAAAAAACACGTACACCAGGCAGCGCCGGCGTAGGGAAAAATGGCGTTTGGGCGTCCAAAAATGGGGCAAGTCAGGCTGAGCAAAAAAATCGTCTTAACACGATTTGCGCCATTTTTTTTGTGCGCCCAGACGCCATTAACATGACTCCTGTCTTAGCAAAGACAGGAGTCATGCCCCCTTGCCCAATGGCCATGCCCAGGGGACTTCTGTCCCCTGGGCATGGTCATTGGGCATAGTGGCATGTAGGGGGGCACAAATCAGGCCCCCCTATGCCAAATTTTTTTTAAAAAAAATACTTACCACAACTTACCTTTTCTTCCCTGGGGTGGGTCCCTCCATCCTTGGGTGTCCTCCTTTGGTGGGCAAGGGTGGCATGGGGTGTCCCTGGGGCTTGGGAGGGCACCTCTGGGCTCATTCTGAGCCCACAGGTCCCTTAACACCTGCCCTGACCCAGGCGCTAAAATCCGGCGCAAATGCGGGTTTTTTAGTCCCGCCCACTCCCAGGCGTCATTTTTGCCCGGGAGTATAAATACGACGCATATGCATCGCAGTCATTTTTTAAGACGGGAACGCCTACCTTGCATATCATTAACGCAAGGAAGGTGTTCACGCAAAAAAATGACGCTAACTCCATGAACTTTGGCGCTAGACGCGTCTAACGCCAAAGTATAAATATGGAGTTAGTTTTGCGTCTAATTTGCGTCGAACAAAACAACGCAAATTCGGCGCAAACGGAGTATAAATATGCCCCTTAGTTCGCAAGTCTACTTATGAATATTTTGCCTGCCCGGGACGTAGGCCCACATTTTTCCTGTGTTTTATTTTCGGTGTGAAGTGTGCTTTTTGCATGTTTTTTGATGCTGCAGGTGCTGAGACTAATAAGGAGACTATTGTCTGGGAGAGAAAAGAACGTTTGAAAGAAGTGTTACAAGGATGGAAGGATTATCATTAATTGCCCTTTATGCATGAGGCTGCACTAAGGCCACATAGAAGAAACATACTGTTACCAATTATCCATTTGATTTATGACTTTGTTTTCAAAAAGAAGAGTTTGACAGTGATGTCATTTTGGGAGAAATGGACATTTAAGTGTGCTTTAGATAGCCAAAGGTTCTGACACCTTTAATCCCTTGAATAGTGCGTAGCTATTTGAGGTATAGACCTCACTTCTTAGAGATTCAGCAACTTTCTCCTGCATACATCTGACTTGACAGAATCATCCACAGAAGTTCTGTTATGTTGACCTTTCTGCTAAACCTTCCTAAATATTAGAATAGTTAGGATCTAGATACAATGGTTAGGCAGCAGAATTTGATTTTGGATTTTAAACATCAAACACTTTTCTTGATTTTCTGCATTGTTGCTATTGAAATATTGGTATTTCACATGCTAATTTGATTCAACATTGTGTGATGTTTTAACTCTCCTTTAGTGATGCTGTATATTTATGCCATGGTTTTGAAACTCATTTATGTAAGTTTGACTTTAAGGGCCGTATTTATACTTTTTGGCGCACAACTGCGCCAACGCAGTTGTGCGTCAAAAAATTTAACGCCGGCTAATGCCATTCCAAAGCGCCATGCGGGCGCCTTATTTATGGAATGACGTTAGCCGGCGGAGCTGCCTGGTGTGCGTCCAAAAAAATGACTTACACCAGGCAGCGCCGGCGTAGGGGAAAATGGAGCTTGGGCGCCAAAAAATGGGGCAAGTCAGGCTGAGGCAAAATTTTCGCCTCAACCCGATTAGCGCCACTTAGCAAAGACAGGAGTCATGCCCCCTTGCCCAATGGCCATGCCCAGGGGACTTATGTCCCCTGGGCATGGTCATTGGGCATAGTGGCATGTAGGGGGGCACAAATCAGGCCCCCCTATGCCACCCAAAAAAAAAAAAAAAAAATACTTACCTGAACTTACCTTAAGTTCCCTGGGATGGGTCCCTCCATCCTTGGGCGTCCTCCTGGGGTGGGCAAGGGTGGCAGGGGGTGTCCCTGGGGGCATGGGAGGGCACCTCTGGGCTCCTTCCAGGCCCTGACCAGGCGTTAAAAAATTACGCTAAAGCGGCTGGACGTCATTTTTTTTGACCCACCCACTCCTGGGCGTCATTTTTGCCCAGGAGTGTAAATACGGCGCACATGCCCCGGAGTCATTTTTTAGATGGGAACGCCTACCTTGCATATCATTAACGCAAGGAAGGTGTCCACGCTAAAAAATGACGCAAACTCCCAGATCTTTGGCGCTAGACGGGTCTAACGCCAAAGTATAAATATGGAGTTAGTTTTGCGTCGGATTTGCGTCAAAAAAACGACGCAAATCCGGCGCAAACAGAGTATAAATATGCCCCTAAGTTTGTAAAATGTCCTCTCTCAGAGATTGAATGTGTGACCATTTCATTACACTGTAATTGATCTTAAAATCATTTGATGTGAGTCTTTTCACCCCTTGTAACATTCATGTCAACAATTGTAGATATAGTCCAATCTGGATCCGATGGTGATGACGAGGATGGTTCTCTTTCTAAAGTGAGGAGAATTAGAACCATACTCTAGAGTAGTTAGTCCCTTAGAACCCAATCCCAAGTGCCCATGTCCAGAGTTGGAGAACTGACAAAGTTGCGGAGACTAGTAAGAGAGACATATTGTCATTGGAAACATGAATATAAACAGGGTTGCTCATCAGTTCACATTTAGCTTGCAGTTATTGAGAGCTTGGATTGTGTCTTGTGGAGATGTTTTGTATGTTGTATGAGTGAGGTGATTTATAAAGGAGTTAAAATAGTTATTGGGTCCATCATGGCCTAAGATCCCAGGATAGTTTAAAAGGTTTAGAAGGCACAGTTTACTATTTTCAGAGGTTGTGGTCATTGTGAGACAATGTCAATGGCACAGATAAGTATGGAATTTACTTTGTGTGAATGTGAGGTAATTGGTATAGCAGATCCAAATGCTCAGAGTGAAGTTGTATTGATCTAGATGACACCACGCAGGTTCAGACTTCATCAGAAGTAATTGGAAACTTCCTTGGGTGTCTGAAACCATTCATTCTTTAGTGAAAAAGGCAAAGGCTATTGTATTTTATTTTTTATGTGTGTGATATTGCAAAGCAAGTGTGCATGCAAATTGTAAAAGAGGGAAACTGCTGCAAGGAGCGAGGTCTATGTCATAGTGTATCATGCTCGTATAGTTTGGTTGGTGTAGTGGCAGGCTGTCATTGGTGGACAATGTTATAAGGTGCCGCACTGCGATTGGTGGCCACTGCAAAACAGGGGATTGTGGGTACGATATTGTTTTGGATTGAATTGAAGCTTCGTGGAAATTATTGAATTTTGTTTTTTAAAGTCATATAAGATTTATTTAGAGGAGACGCTCATATTCCTAACAGGGAAGGTGTGAAGTGGCTCCTCCCGAAGGGACTCTAGGTCATTATATGGCAGTTACCGTAGGACTTCATGCATGTGTTTAGATTGGTCAATGGCATAAGATCACAGAAATAGAAGCTCCATTTGGATTTCCACAATATGGCTCATTACATTTGCGGATTATTGAGAATTTAAGGAGGGTGCGGAACAAAATGAAGCCACCTCCTAGTCCTGCACAATATGAGGCACTTAGGGGCATATTTATACTCTGTTTGCGCCAGATTTGCGTTGTTTTTTTTTACGCAAATCCGAAGCAAAACTAACTCCATATTTATACTTTGGCGTTAGACCCGTCTAGCGCCAAAGATCTAGGAGTTTGCGTCATTTTTTAGCGTGGACACCTTCCTTGCGTTAATGATATGCAAGGTAGGCGTTCCCATCTAAAAAATGACTCCGAGGCATGTGCGCTGTATTTACACTCCCGGGCAAAAATGACGCCCGGGAGTGGGCGGGTAAAAAAAAATGACGTCCAGCCGCTTTAGCGTCATTTTTTAACGCCTGGTCAGGGCAGCCGTTAAGGGACCTGTGGGCTCGGAAGGAGCCCAGAGGTGCCCTCCCATGCCCCCAGGGACACCCCCTGCCACCCTTGCCCACCCCAGGAGGACGCCCAAGGATGGAGGGACTCATCCCAGGGAACTTAAGGTAAGTTCAGGTAAGTATTTTATTTTTTATTTTTGGGTGGCATAGGGGGGCCTGATTTGTGCCCCCCTACATGCCACTATGCCCAATGACCATGCCCAGGGGACATAAGTCCCCTGGGCATGGCCATTGGGCAAGGGGGCATGACTCCTGTCTTTGCTAAGACAGGAGTCATTTAAATGGGGGTTGGGAGTCAAAAAAAATGCACTAATCGGGTTGAGGCGAAAATTTTGCCTCAGCCTGACTTGCCCCATTTTTTGGCGCCCAAGCTCCATTTTCCCCTACGCCGGCGCTGCCTGGTGTAAGTCATTTTTTTTTACGCACACCAGGCAGCTCCGCCGGCTAACGTCATTCCATAAATAAGGCACCCGCATGGCGCTTTGGAATGGCGTTAGCCGGCATGAAATTTTTTGACGCACAACTGTGTTGGCGCAGTTGTGCTCCAAAAAGTATAAATACGGCCCTTAATGCTTTGGAGCATGCTGCCCATGCTTGAGAAAAAAAGAAATACCAGAGAGGAGCAAAGAAAGCTAAATGTACTTATGCAGATGCTAGATGGGAATGCTGGGCAGAAAAGGTGCAGAAGAGACCTGATAGAAGGGGTCAAGCTGCACCCAGCCTTGACTATCAATGTGGTTGAGGGAGAAAGGGAAAAGAAAAAGGTTTGACAACAAAGGCTAAAGAAATAGAAGGTGGATAATGACTTGAGTCTAGATAGGGATGATTCTAGAGACAGTCTTTTGGACGTGTTATTGTCTGAATGTCAACCCCTGTCTAATGATATTTGGAGTGGAGGGGGAAAGAATGGTACTGATGCCAGTGGCATAGTTACCTTTCCCACTGCCCCAGCTAGGGTGACACCTAGTCCTTTGGCACACATTCCATTTAATGTACTTTATGAATTAGGAAGTGACTGTTTGAGAGAATGTGTAGATCACAGGTTTCTCATATTTGCTACATCCAGTACAATAGCAAACCAGCTGACCAACTTTGAAGTGATCTCCCGGAATTGGAAAAAGTAATGTAAAACCATAGCTTAACCAGCAAGTACTCCCACCACCCCTGATGTATTAAATATTTTCTTCCAAACATCTCTCCAGGAGGGTATGATCTCCTAGATTATGTGGATTATGGCCCCTTGTTTATGTTTACGTTTCATGCATGTAGAGCCAGACAATAAGCCAGCCTTCTCTAAACTGTCAGGGTTCCAGTGCCATTTGTGGATAAGTTTGAAGTATCCCAGTTTCCGCCTAGCCTCACTCAACCTTTTTTCATGATTATGAAGCAGCTCTGTCCAGTCCTGCTCCTCATAATCTATCTGCAGTCTGTTTGGACATAAGATCTTAAACTGGGACAATACTGATTGGGAATAGGAGGTGTCAATGAAAATTTGAAAAAAGGTCTGAGACTGTACCCTTAAAAATACCCCAGATTTTCAAATACTGAAGTATGGTGGATTTAGGAGGGTCAATGAGCTGGGAATTTAGATTCCCGCCTGTCAGTATGTTGGTTGTTGGTATTTCCAGGAATGTCCTTTATTAAGTGTAAATATATCTTCAGCTTCATCAAAAGGTCATTATTCTTCCATTTACAATCAGTTGATCCAGCATAGTCAACCCTTGTTCACGAACATCAGCCTATACTGATTCTCAGTGCCTATTTTAATTTCTCCATTGTCCCACGGGGGGGCTCTAGTATGAAGGGCATGGTCTGTATGAGTACATCAGTGCATGTCGAGACAGGGCCACTCACCTGAAAAGCAGGATGTCTGCAGTGGCAATGGTATGCCCCTGACCCTCCTGGAATACCTCTCAGCACATCCTGGTGGACACAGAAACCCCAGCAGGTGTCCCAAAAGGAGAGGGGGAGTGGAAGAGAAAGAGAAAAAACACTGCACGTCTTGCCGTCCAGCCAGGCACCCTGCATCTTCCGGGGGCAGGTCGTTGTTGATAGAGTGATAGTGGAGTTAGTGCACTCAACTTCCTTGAAACTGAATCTCTCTTTCTGAGATGGGCACAGGAGCGGTAGAAGAACACCGGAAAGCTCCAGTACTTTTCTTGGATAATAATACCTGTTGGCACAATTACTAACACTGCATTACCAAAAACCCAAACTGAGTACAATAACAATAAGTACTGTGACACCAGGGCTGGCTTCATAGAGATTCACTGTTGCACAACACAATTAGAACTGTGATTGCACTTCTCATGCAAAAGAAAGACAAACAAGGGCATTATTTATATCACGTATAACTTTCCTGCATGCATAGGGTTAAACTAAAAGGAACAAAAACAATCCAAGAAATACAAATGTCCACTCTGGGTTTAAACAGTTAGGGTGGCACAGTTTGGTTTAGTTTCGCTGTGTGTGTGAAAAACCCTTCAAAAGCAAATTCCTCCAACCTCAAACACAGGCATGAATAACTGAATTTAAATCCAAGAGTTATGCTATTAGAGAAAGAAAATTCATGTAAATGCTCTTTAACTCCTTCGCTGCCAGGCCTTTTCCCCCTCCTGTGCCGAGCCTTTTTTTTGGCTATTCGGGGCAGTTCGCGCTTAGGCCTTCATAACTTTTTGTTCACATAAGCTACCCACACCAAATTTGCGTCCTTTTTTTCCAACATCCTAGGGATTCTAGAGGTACCCAGACTTTGTGGGTTCCCCTGAAGGAGACCAAGAAATTAGCCAAAATACAGTGATTTTTTTTTTTTTATGGGAAAAAAGGGCTGCAGAAGGCAGCTTGTGTTTTTTTCCCTGAAAATTGCACCAACAAAAGATTTGCAGTGGCAAGATCACCATCTTCCCAGCTTTCAGGAACAGGCAGACTTGAATTGGAAAACCCAATTTTTCAATACAATTTTGACATTTTACTGGGACATACCCCATTTTTACTATTTTTTGTGCTTTCAGCCTCATTCCAGTTAGTGACCAAAAAGGGTGAGAAACCAATGCTGGATCCCAGAAAGCTAAACATTTCTGAAAAGTACACAAAAGTCTGAATTCAGCAAGGGGTCATTTGTGTAGATCCTACAAGTGTTTCCTACAGAAAATAACAGCTGAAATAAAAACATATTGAAATTGAGGTGAAAAAAACAGCCATTTTTCTCCACGTTTTACTCTGTAACTTTTTCCTGTGATGTCATATTTTTGAAAGCAATGTACTGTTACATCAGCTGGATATATAGGGCTTGTAGGTTCATCAAGAACTCTAGGTACACAGAGCCAGTAAATGAGCTGCACCTTGCAATGGGTTTTTATTCTATACCGGGTATACAGCAATTCATTTGCTGAAATATAAAATGTGAAAAATAGGTATCAAGAAAACCTTTGTATTTCCAAAATGGCCACAAGATAAGGTGTTGAGAAGCAGTGGCTATTTGCACATCTCTGAATTCCGGGGTGCCTATACTAGCATGTGAATTACAGGGCATTTCTCAAATAGACGTTTTTTGGCACACTGCCTTACATTTGGAAGGAAAAAATTTAGAGAAAGACAAGGGGCAATAACACTTGTATTGCTATTCTGTGCTCCCCCAAGTCCCCCGATAAAAATGGTACCTCACTTGTGTGGGTAGGCCTAGCGCCCACGAAAGGAAATGGCCCAGAACACAACGTGGACACATCACATTTTTTCACAATAAACAGAGGTGTTTTTTGCAAAGTGCCTACCTGTGGATTTTGGCCTCTAGATCAGCCAGCCCCAGGGGGGGCAGAAATGGCCTAAAATAAATTTGCCCCCCCCGGGGAGCGATCCTTGCCTACGGGGTCGCTCCCCCTGCGTTACATTGGCGCAAAAATAAGACCCCTGGTGCCTAGTTGTTTCTCCCCCCCTTGGGGGCAGGTTGACCAAAAATCGGCTGATTTGCTCCCAAGGGGCGAAGAAATGGTCTAAATACAATTTTTCCCCCAGGGGAGCGACCCTTGCCTAATGGGTTGCTCCCCATCTCTAAAAAATCAAACAAACAAAAAAAATATAGATTTTTTTTTTAGCCCTGGCGCCTAGAGGTTTCTGCCCCCCCGGGGGTAGATCGGCCTGATAACAATAGGCCGATCTGCCCCCGGGGGGGCAGAAATGGCCTAAAATAAATGTGCCCCCCACTCCCCATCCCCCCCCGGTGAGCGACCCTTGCCTACGGGGTCGCTCCCCTTGCGTGACATTGGCGCAAAAAAAAAAAACCCCGGTGCCAAGTTGTTTCTGCCCCCCCTTGGGGGCAGATTGACCTAAAATCCGCTGATCTTCCCCCGAGGGGGGCAGAAATGGCCTAAAATAAATTTGCCCCCCCCGGGGAGCGATCCTTGCCTACGGGGTCGCTCCCCCTGCGTTACATTGGCGCAAAAAAAAGACCCCTGGTGCCTAGTTGTTTCTCCCCCCCTTGGGGGCAGGTTGACCAAAAATCGGCTGATTTGCTCCCAAGGGGCGAAGAAATGGTCTAAATACAATTTTCCCCCCAGGGGAGCGACCCTTGCCTAATGGGTTGCTCCCCATCTCTAAAAAATCAAACAAACAAAAAAAATATAGATTTTTTTTTTAGCCCTGGCGCCTAGAGGTTTCTGCCCCCCCGGGGGTAGATCGGCCTGATAACAATAGGCCGATCTGCCCCCGGGGGGGCAGAAATGGCCTAAAATAAATGTGCCCCCCACTCCCCATCCCCCCCCGGTGAGCGACCCTTGCCTACGGGGTCGCTCCCCTTGCGTGACATTGGCGCAAAAAAAAAAAACCCCGGTGCCAAGTTGTTTCTGCCCCCCCTTGGGGGCAGATTGACCTAAAATCCGCTGATCTTCCCCCGAGGGGGGCAGAAATGGTCTAAGTACAATTTGCCCCCCAGGGGAGCACCCTTGTCTAATGGGTCGCTCCCCATCTCTAAACAAACAAACAAAACAAAAAAGCACAAAAAAAAAATTAGCCCTGGCGCCTAGAGGTTTCTGCCCCCGGGGGCAGATCGGCCTAATAACAATAGGCTGATCTGCCCCCAGGGAGGGCAGAAATGGCCTAAAATAAATTTGCCCCCCACCCCGGGGAGCGACCCTTGCCTACGGGGTCGCTCACCTTGCGTGACATTGGTGCAAAAAAAAAAAAAAACGGTGCCTAGTTGTTTTTGCCCCCATTGGGGGCAGATTGACCTAAAATCCGCCAATCTGCCCCCAAGGGAGGCAGAAATTGTCTAAATACAATTTGCCCCACAGGGGAAAGACCCTTGCCTAATGGGTCGCTCCCCATCTCTAAAAAAACAAAAAAACAAAAAAGCACAAAATTTTTTTTAGCCCTGGCGCCTAGAGGTTTCTGCCCCCGGGGGCAGATCGGCCTAATAACAATAGGCTGATCTGCCCCCAGGGGGGGGCAGAAATGGCCTACAATAAATTTGCCCCCTCCTCCCCAATCCCCCCCCGGGGAGCAACCCTTGCCTACGGGGTCGCTCCCCTTGCGTGACATTGGCGCAAAAAAGAAATCCCCGGTGCCTAGTTGTTTCTGCCCCCCTTGGGAGCAGATTGACCTAAAATCGGCCGATCTGCCCCCAAAGGGGGCATAAATGGCCTAAATACAATTTGCCCCCCCAGGGGAGCGACCCTTGCCTACGGGGTCGCTCCCCATCTGTAAAACAACAACAACAAAAAATCCCCGGTGCCTAATGGTTTCTGCCCCCCTTGGGGGCAGATCGGCCTAATTAAAATAGGCTGATCTGGCCTAAAATAAATTTGCCCCCCAGGGGAACGACCCTTGCCTAAGGGTCGCTCCCCTTGCGTGAAATTCGCTGAAAAAAACAAACCTCCCTGGTGTCTAGTGGTTTCTGTCCCCCTTGGGGGCAGCTTGGCCTCATAAAAATAGGCCAATCTGTCCCCAAGGGGGGTAGAAATGGCCTAAATATAATTTGCCCCCTAAGACAGCGACCCTTGCCTAATGATCCATGGTGCCTAGAGGTTTCTGCCCCCCCTAGGGGCAGATCAGCCTAATTATAGGCCGATCTGCACCCAGGGGGCCAGAAAAGGCCTTTAATAAAAATGCCCCCCTGGGAACGACCCTTGCCCAAGGGGTCTCTCCCCTTGCCTGAAATTTGCGAAAGAAAAAAAAAACTCCCTGGTGTCTAGTGGTTTATGTCCCCCTTGGGGGCAGATTGGACTCATAAAAATAGGCCAATCTGCCCCCAAGGGGGGCAGAAATGGCCTAAATATATTTTGCCCCCTATGGGAGCGACCCTTGCCTAAGGGGTCGCTCCCCACCTCAAAAATGTTTAGTTTAGTTTAGTTTTAAGGACTTATAAAGCGCATAGTTACCCTAAGGCATCCCAGCGCTAACATAACATGACTACTGCCAGAGACAAGGAAAATCCAGAAAATTACCTATAAAAAAGGATAGTTTTGAGTTTCTTCCTAAAAAGCTGCTCTGAGGGTTCATAACGAAGCTCAGAGGGAAGATCATTCCAAAGGCGGGCGGCCTTGGTAGAGAAGGAATTGGCTCCCCAAGCTCTCTTAAACCGAAAGATATTAACATGTCAGAAGGAGGAAGATCTCAGACTTCGGGAGGGGGCATAGATAAGGATCAGTTTTCTAAAGAACATCGGACCCTTATCATGGAGGGCCCTGTGAACAATACACAGGGATTTAAAGTGGGTACGCTGCTTGATGGGGAGCCAGTGGAGTGTTGAAAGAGCCGGCTTTGCGGACAGATGTCTGGGAAGATCAATAAGGAGCCTGGCTGCTGCATTCTGTACTGTCTGCAACTTCTTTATCACATAAGCCGGGGAACTGAGAAACAGAGAGTTCCCATAGTCAAGGCGGGAGAGAATCAGAGTTTGAACGAGGATTCTTCTAGCCGTAGAGGGTAGAAGGTTAAAAACCTTCCTAAGGACTCTTAAAATACCAAAACATGTAGAGGAGACTTTTTTAGCTTGAAAATCCATAGTCAAGTGGGAATCCAACCAAAAACCAAGGCTTTTTACCTGAGCCTTGGGGGAGGAAGGTTGTTAAAAGCCTCGGAGTGCGATGAGAGGGGGGAGGCTGGGGAACCATTGCCCAACACAATAATTTCTGATTTCCCATCATTAAATTTAAGCTTAGATTGAATCATCCAGTCTCCAATATCCTTCATACAGCAAGAAAGATTGGCCGCGGATGAATCACCAGAACTAGACAGTGATACCACAAGCTGAGTATCGTCGGCATAGGTGACCAGGGAAAAGTTATAAGGAACAATCACTTTAGCCAGCGGGGATAGATAAACATTGAAAAGAGTCGGACTCAGGGAGGAGCCCTGAGGGACTCCACAAGTCAATGGAAAAATCTCAGAGAAAAAGGCTTGATCCAGAACTTGAAAGGATCTTCCTTTAAGGAAAGCAGAAAGCCAAGACAGTGCTAAACCTCCTATCCCTAATTCAGAGAGCCTGCAGCAGAGAAGATTATGGTCCACCGTATCGAAAGCTGCGCTAAGATCAAGTAAAATAACGGCTACGTAAGCCCCTTGATCCAAAAGTTGACGGGCTGACTCCGTCACTGTAAGGAGAGCTGACTCCGTGCTATGGTGAGCTCTAAAGCCCATTTGAGTAGGGTGGAGTAGTTTGTGGCTCTCCAGATAGCTGGTTAATTGATAGTTGACATGCTTCTCCAGGAATTTTGTTGAGATGGGAAGGAGAGCAATAGGTCTATAGTTCTCCAATAAAGAAGGATCCAGCTTAGGCTTTTTTAGAAGAGGCTTAATAATGGCGTGCTTAAAAGATGAAGGGAGAGAACCTGAAGATAAGGAATGATTCAGTATTTTTGTGAGAGGAGGAACAACAATATCTGAGACCCGCAAGAGAATGGCAGGGGGGGCGGGATCAAGTGGAGAGCCCGATTTAATTTTAAGGAGGAGGTTGGCTGTTACAGCATCTGTAAGAGGTGCGAAAGCAGTTAATGAGATTCCAGAAAAGGCGGGGTCTATCGCTTGATGTTCTAGTGACTCCAGGGGAAGAGAGGAAGAGAACCCAGAATATATCTTGATGAATTTATCATGGAAGTAAGATGCCAAGCGATTACTATATTCAACGGAGGACTCTGTGGGAGGGGCTGGCATAGGGATTATGGTCAATTCTTTAAAGATCTGAAAAATGTCCTTCTGTGAGCAGATGGAATTTTCTATTTTTGTGCCATAGTAGGTGGACTGGGTGGCTTTAATATTTTGGTGATAGAGTCTGATGGATTGCCTATATACTTCTCTATCGGAGGGGCTGTAATTCTTTCTCCAGATTCTTTCTAACTTTTTACATTTCTTTCTTAATTCTAATAAGAAAGGAGAGAACCAGGGTTTAGCCTTATGGGATAGCTTATTGACTCTTGATTTAATAGGCAGAATACCATCCAAAGAGGAGGAAATCCACTCATCAAATGAATCTGCAGAGGCAGAGGGAGAAAAGCTGTTGACCCTAAGAGAGGCTTGGAGAGCAGCACGCCACTCCCTGGAAACCAGCTTTGACCAGATACGACCGGAGGTTAAAGAGGTGGATTGCAGATTTCGTATGACATTATAGGGGAAAGAAAAAGATATAAGGGAGTGATCTGTCCAAGTTAGAGGCAAAGGAGGCAGGGCAGTGAGATCAGGGAAATTGCTGAATATAAGGTCCAAAGTATGGCCTTTGGTGTGAGTGGATCCAATTACATGTTGAGTTAAGTCAAGTGCAGTGAGAGAAGCTAATAGTGATTTAGCTTGAGGACAGGTTTCATTATCAAGATGGATGTTGAAATCCCCAAGAATAGTAAAATTAGGGGATTTACAAATGAGACTGGCTACGACCTCCGGTAAGGTGTCTAAAAAGCGAGTACCAAATCCCAGAGGCCGATAGAGAAGCATTCCAGAAAAAGTAAAAGTGGGGGACAGATAAAGAGAGAAAATTAAACTTTCACAGTTTGGAATGTCGAAGGAGGATGTGACGCACCTAAAGGTGTTTTTTATAAATAATGGCTATACCGCCACCTCTTCCAAGGGGTCGATCCACGTGCGCCATAGAGTAAGTAGAGGGTAAAGAGTTGTAGATGTCCACTACAGAGTCATCACCCAACCAAGTTTCAGTAAGAAACAGGGCATCGGGAGAGAGGTCTTCTAGAAGAGTATAAATGTGTAGGGAGTGAGCTGGCAGAGAGCGACAGTTAAGCAACAGCATTTTGCTCATTTGGGGGGAAGGGGTGCCAGAGGGTAAAGCAACCATGTGAGGCCCAGGACAGCCAGAGCAAAAAGGAGAGGCGTGGGGCCCAGAGGATCCTAAAAGGGATGGACAAAATCCTGCACTTCTCAGTGCCTGGAGCTGCGAGGAGGAATAAACTAACCTATTTATAATGGAAGGAGCAGCATCTCTGGGCTCTGGGCACTTCGGGGCGCGGACGGGCGCAGACGGGCTTGCCTTTGGCGCGCCTTCGACGCGCCAGCGGCACGCCCGCTGCGCGCGGCCGCTGTGCGGCCGGCGTCCGTCCAGCATTAAATGCACCGGGGAAGCCAATCGAGGCTCAGAGGACAGAGCAACTAGACCGCTAACAAAAATGGCGGTCTAGCCAGTCCCAATCAGGAAGTAAAAAGCTAAAGAGACGGAGCTACCGGTAGCCACTGAACACGGGCTCCGATGCTCCAGTTAAGCAAAAATTATGCCCCCAACAACATGAATGTGCCCGCAATAAAAGTGATTCCAAGGAAGAAGAAATATCCTTTCTAAAAAAAAGTCGCCCCGGGAAAAGAACAAAGGTAAAAACATATAGCCTTCTAAAAAACGGGGAAAACAACAATATAGTTAAAACACACAGTAAGAAATTCGATTGGCAGCTAAAATAATGATTTGTCAATAAAAAGGATTAAAAGTGCTCTCAGAGTCAAGTTATGGTATAGAAAACAGAAAACAAAACAAAAACAAAAAATAACAAAAAATACTCCCTGGTGCCTAGAGGTTTCTGCCCCCAGGGGGGCAGAAAAGGCCTTTAAAAAAAATGCCCCCTGGGAGCGACCCTTGCCCAAGGGGTCGCTGCCTCATGCGAATTTCATTTGAAAATAAACATCCCTGGTGTCTAGTGGGCGTTTTGACGTTTCCTTCCCTTTGAAGTCTCTCGGCCTCCTCCACGTGATCGGAAGAGAAATGCTTTTGCATTTCTCTTCCGATCGCGCTGGAAGCTGAGCTTCCAGCGTGATGGGAGGAGGCCTTGTGACAAACAGCGAGCGCTCACGCGCTGATGTCACGGGGGGTAGTGGGGTCAGGGGTGGAAGGGGAAGGACTTCCCCTCCATCCCTGGCTTGGGAGGGTGGGAGGGAACCCCACAGAGGGAGCGCTAGCACTCCCTCTGGGCTCTGTGCACAGGACGTAATGGTTACGTCCTGGGCACACGAGCACTGTGCTTCAGTACATAACCATTACGTCGTGGGCACAGAAGGGGTTAAAATTACACTGTCACTTTTTGTAGTGCTTGAGCTCAAGGGGATTTCCTGAAGCACGTTTAGGCAAGTAACTACAATAATAATGTAGAATGTTCAATAATGCATTTGTCTCTTCAAGATAAGCACTCTGCCAAAATACGAGGTCTGAAATACACTAGCTGTTCTAGGAAAGCGCGGCGCTCAAATAACAAACTCCCTGGAGAATACTAGTCACTTAGTTGCAGTCTTTTCCGGAGTGCTGGAGGAATGCCTGCTGTCAGCTGGTACAGGAACAAAGAAAAGAATTGCCTGAAAATTCCTGAATACGAGAATAACAGCAGGGGCTCGACTGCCAAATCAGATGCTGAGATCAGGAAGCGAAACAAAGCCAAGCCGGGAGGCATGCTTCACTCTGCTATTTATAGCCAATCAGGAAAGCAGTTGAGTTTCCACATGTGGGTTAGTCACCACACCCAATTAGAAGTGCATGTCTACACCACACCCAATTAAAAGCACATGTCTATACCTGCTCACATTAGCAAACAATCAGTGGTAAAACAAGCATGGATAAAACCAATTGTGTAACACAGCACATTATGTTTACTTAGAAACATGAAGGTTTAACCAAGAACAGAGATATGATTTAACCCTAATCCCTGGGGATGCTGACAGATAACGCAGGAGGCACCTTGGGGATTCCTGACAGTGCATGGGTAGTTCTTACCACTAGATATGCCTGTATTATGTGGTAATTATTATGCATGTATCAATCAAGTAGTTCCCCTGTTTCCCTAGAAGCTTATCTTCAACTTTTACCCATGCCACCTTTCCTAATGTACTGTAGGTCAGATAGTGGAGTTGAAATAGCTAGAAAGAAATCTACTACAATTCCCAGTGCAGTAAACAGAGCCCTCCACTTTCAACCCCTGCTTGAAGTTGGCAATGTTCAGTCGGAGTATGATGCATCCAACAGAAATAGTTTGATCATTCCAGCAAGGTCAGTCAATATCATTTTGGATCTCATTAGGGGCATTTGTCACTAGAATGTAGTTTATTTGTTGCACTATATTAATTTTAACTATCTGAGCCTTTCCCCACAGACACTGCTTCCTATGGAACTGGTGGATTTCCAGGGCATCTGTTGTGGTTGCCAGTGTCAGGAGCATGGCTTCACATTTCCTCCAAGTGATATGGTAGCTAGTGAACCTGGAAAACTCAGAAATTAAATCTGAGAGATATGTGATAGAACTTTCCAGTGTCAACTGTGCCAATAGGATGTCATCAGAAATATATAAATGCTTTAAGTTCCCCTACAGGTATCTGGACTCATTATATTTTCTTGTTTTTTTTCAGACTTAGCTTATTAGTGGTTTTCGCATCAGAATAAAAAGCAAGGAAGAAACAATCATCCCTGGTGTGTGCCTCTCCTAATGTTAAATGCTTGTGATGCATAGCAGTTACATGTTACCAGAGCTGTAGGACTGCTATAAAGCCTGCACAATTTAGAGATATAAGGATGACCTATTCCTATTCTTCCCACAATTTGGAACAAATATCCCCATTCCACATGACCGAAAGCTTTTTTTCAGTGTCTAACAACACCATCACCGTTTCATCCTCATCCTCCCTGACCTGCCAAAGATCATTTGCTACATAATGTAAATGTGTAACTGAGGTACTTTGTGGGATAAAGCAAATTTGATTCTTGTGGTTATGGCAGGGAGCATTGCCTTTACTCTGTTGGCTAGAAAGTTGTTGGCCAATATTTTAAGGTCAGCATTTATCATTGAATTAGGTCTATAGCTCAAATAAATGAATTATTCTTTATCTGGTCTGTGGAGTAGTGCTATCGTATCATTTACTTTGGCAAACAACGAGTCATCATTTATGTTATTAAATAACGTTCAGGGCAAAGGAGTGACATAAGCTTTATTGATTCTATAAAAATTCAGTCAGAACACCTTCTATTATCAGTGGGTTGGGGTCTGAAAAGTCATCTATAATTAGAATGGAATCCTCTTTATTTAAAGCATCAAACCATTCCATCATAACCATTTCTGGGGTTATGCAGGGAAGGGTGACATTGGAGAGTTAGGAGTCTTTCTGTTGCTGAGCATTCTGACATTCTGCTGAGTACACTGTTTGATAGAATGTGTTGATTGCTGTCACTATGTCTTCTGGTTGCGTAAACCATTCCCCTTGATATGTTTTAATAGCAAGTACCATTTGAGATGCTTCTTGTTGTTTTAACCGGGAAGATAATAGACCAACTGCCTTCTCACCTTTTTAGTAGCATCTCTGTCAAAGTTGGAATAGGTCTCTTTCACCAATGGACTCCTGCCGTTCCTTCAATTTATACATTTTTGTAAAGGCTGTTTAAGTACCTCTTGGGAGTATGTTACTGTAATGAACAGTAAGGAGGCCTATTTGCCGCTTGAATTCTGTCTATGCAGTAAGTGTCGGCCATTTGAAGATGGTTGCCTCACATACTAGTTCTCCCCTAGAGAGGCTTTGCCTACCTACCAGAGGACCAGTGGTGAGGTGACTGAGTACTGATTGTCCTGCTTTCCTCTATGTATAATTTAACTATTCCCTGGAAATTCTGCTAAGCATCTGGCAGGTTATTTGTTGAGGTATTGAATCATCAATGACCTATCGGGGGATATGGGGATGTTCATGTGAAGTAGGATTGCATCATGATCAGATGTGCTGTTTGGAATACTGTCTGCTTTAATTATCTTTTGCGTAAGGGAAGCAAGGTAAGGAAGAAATCTACCCTTGTTTGACAGTAACAATTTTTTCAGGTGAAATCAAATGTTAGCACACTTTTTGTTTTAAAAACACTTTAGAAACTGAATCAACCATTTCTAATGATATTCATCTTTTTACTAAATTAAAGACCATGAAACATCTTAATTGTTATATTCAGAAGGTATGAAACATTTTTATAAATAGCAACATGCTCAAATTAGTATCAATATTTATAATGAAGATGGAAACTTTTTTTATGTAACTCAATTTTGCAGTATTTCTTCTTCTTTTAAAGCCAACTATTTCACTTGTCCAAACTAGTAGTACTGAGTAGTGGGTTTTTGTAAGGCCAGTTAAGGTTAGTTAGTAATTGTGATTTAATTAGTTGAGTAAACTAAATCATTAAGGATTGATTTTGTAGCTACGCTAGGGCTTAGTCTGTCCTGAAGTGAGTTGTTATGCCTATTTTGTTTTTGTTAGTGTAGTAGAGGTAGGATGTCTATTATGGTGGTGCATTTTGAGATTATACCTTTAGGTATCGTATGTTTTGTGAGTGACAGTATATGGTTCGTTTTACAGGTACAATTCTTTTATTAGAAAAAGTATTTCAAAATGGAGTTTACATTTTTTATGTTTTTTAAGCAAACAATACAATCTTTTTAATGTCCAAGCTTTAAATATTATTTTCTTTATAATTTCAATCTTACTTGCCTTGCACATTTATCTTTTGAAATTACATTTTCATTTTTTTCAGTGTTTCTGTTGGTTTGATATTAGTTTTTAAGGTTTTTTTTAATCTTAAACTGGAGTTCAGGTTTTTTGGGACTTTCCTATTGTGGATTTGTATTTGAGGATTTTGTATTTAATCTCTTTTTTTTTGGAAAGTAGTTAATGATTTTTTTTTTTGCTTGTTGTTGCTTCTTCAGTGTTTGCACTTTTAGGCCCTTACTTATGGGAAATTGGCACAGGGCAGCACTGCACGTCTTCTTGCTGTGCTACCCTACACAAATTTGAAAGAGCAGGAATGTTTCCAAAATACAGTGCATTCCTGCCCGTTCCCCCTGCGCTGGTGCACAATTGGCTGCCTAGCACCAATGCAGGCTCCCTTGCACCATGGTGCAAGGGTGACTGCTTTGTATGCAGGATTGTTTTTGTGCAGGAAGGGGCACCTTCCTGCAGAAAAAACAATCCCTAGAGGCGTTTTCCTCTTTCTATGTGTACTACAGAATGCAGCACACATTGGAGAAGCAGAAACAAAGAGAAATGAAAATATTTCTCCTCGTTATGCCTGCTCTGGGGAGATGTAAGGATTTGGCACTGCCCCTGGTTTAAATGATTAAGTAAATTTGGGGCAGGATCAAAATCCATGGGTGTTTCATGGTAAAACTCATGGCAAAGCCCATGGATTCCTGGTGCAGAGTAAGGCAACGCAGAGACTTGCACTGCTTTGTCTTAATTCATATCTATGAGGCCATGCAAAGCCACACATAGTGGTTTTGCATAGCCTCATAGATTTTGTTAAGAGGCTTGTGTGACCAAAGCATCAAAAAAAGTGATGCTCCAGTGGCACAAGTCTCTTACAAATATGCCTCCTAATCTTCAATGGAGATATAAATGACATTCAGGACAGCTGATCTGTGCATCAGAGAAATAGCGGTTTAATTAGGCTGGGGTAAGGTACTTGCGGGGTGGCAGAAAGAACTGGATGTTTTTGAACCAGGAGTTCCGGAAAACCAGCTAAGTTCACAAATGGCTTTATACAGTCATGTGATCAGGTGATGACCATCACCCATAGTAAGTATGGCTTGCAATAATGGATGTGTGGTGGGTATCACCTCTGACATGCCCTAAAGGGTCCAATAGGTAATATGGAGTTGTCTGTGAATGAGGAGCTGTCCCAATGGGAGGTTGTGGTCTGTGATTAGTTGATCAAAGGTGAAGGGTCGGCCGTCAAAAACTAAGGGCATGACTTACAGTTTGACGGAGGGGGTTTCTCCATCACAGGGATATCCCTCCCACTGTATTACGATTTCCATAGTGGGATCGTAATACGGTGAGCAGGATACCCATCATGATCATGTCAGAGTAAACCCCTCCGCCAGACTCAAAGTCAGGCTCTGAGGATCTTCCCCAGGATCTTATAATCCGCTTCAAGGATGGCAGTAGGTCAGGGGACCCAAGATAGATGGTGTCTTTTTCAGGCTTTAGCATAGAATCTCCCAAAGCAACTGCAGGAGTTCACCAAGGTGGAGGGGTGCACCATACATCTCCGTGAGATGGGGTACCAAGACCAAGGAGAAAGTAGCATAATACTCTAAAGGCAACCATCCAGGCCCAGAGTTTTGTTATGGGCCAGGTCCTTGATCACTTGTGCGACCTCAGCCTGCAAGATTTTAACATCTAGAGCAATGGTCTTCACACTTTTTAATGCTGTGCCTCCTCAGTGGAAAAACAAAATCATCGGTCCGCTCTGAATTTTCACAATTATTCAATCAAAGTGCCAATGTTTGAATATGTCTAGATTTATTTAAACAGTGCAGTTAAGTTATGTTACTGTATTAAAAGTGCAGTCAAATACATGATGATAAACATACTATTTTGGTCAGGCAGGCCTTACTAAATGAGTAAAAGTATCCAAAGTGTGATTATTACAAGTCGGGGTCGAGTGGGGGGTCTGAAGAGTATTTGGAGTCCCTTACCTTTCGACACATACTCCCAGCTTGGATATAAATGGCAAAACATGTTAGTGAAGGCGCATTACAGAGCGGTTTACTGCTGATTATTTTTTTCAGTGTAAAACAGGCCTGTTACCAGCATAATGCTTCTCTTGGCCAGAGCCTGGTGCCCCTTTGGGATCATTTGAGCCCCCCCCCCCAGTTTGAATACCACTGATCTAGAGAAAGTCTACTAGTGTCTGCAATGCACAAAAGGTTAATATCTGATAAAAATGCACTCAGTGCACCCACTGGGATGTCCGGCGACAGATGGAAAAAGGATTAGCAATGAGCTTGAAGCACCTGTATTATCTCATTCTGTGTGCGGACTATGGTGCCTGAGCATGTGACCACTTCCATGATGGGGCTGATGGAGCTCTCCTGTCTAATCAGCCATGGCAGGAGGAAGTCTGATTTATCACTCTCCCTATGTACCTTGAATGCATGGGGGCACACAGTTAAAGCACATCAAACACTCTAAAGAGCTGTGTAGTTAGTTTTTGCATTTAAAAGTGTAGAACAGTTGTGGGGTCATGGTCTGCCATTTTCCCTAAATTGATAAGAAGCTGTTTGGATTCCGATATTTTGTTTTCTAAAGTCCTGCGAAAACCCTTCATGCAGCACCCCTTGTCACTACCTCGAAAGAGTCCCATTCAAGTGTCCTGGTAGAGGCTGTATTATGATTTTTGGTGAAATATTGGCAGATTTGGGTTCCCTGCATTTCACGGACGACTGGGTCATCCAGGCAGTGTTGTGGGAGCCTCCATGTTGGCGTGAGTGGGTGAGGGGGCATCCACCACAGGTCCATGACATAAGCATCGTGATCTGAAACAATGTGCCCCATATAGTCTGAAATGCACTCAGAGGTTGTGGGATGACGAGTGGAAGGAGTAGAGTTTGGCCATAGGATGGAGAGATCTCCATGCATCTGAGAGCAGCCAGTGCAGTACCCAACTCTGAAGGCAGTCAGCATGTACATAAGGGGGGGATAATGATGAAGGTGGATGGGATCTCTCTAAGTTGAGGTCCAATACACAGTTGTTGTTGCCCCAGAGTATCCAGGGCATCAGAGCAGGATGTTTGGAATGATGGAGGGGTGCAGCGCTGGTGTGGCAGAGTGTAGTCTTCCCATTTTCAGTACTGATATGGAGGTGAGGAGCAGACAAAATTCAAGACTCAGGAGAGCAGCAAAGCAGAGCCAGGAGGGTCAACAAACTACAAGGGGAAGGAAGAAGAGTTAAGGCACCCTCACCAATTTTACTGCTAGAGCAGTGGGGTCACACCACTGTGAAGGGCAGTACCAGAGAGAGGGCGGGGGGTGGTGGCACATTTAGGGATCCGGCAGCTCACAAGTCACAGAGTCACTTGGCAGCCTATAACACTCTGAACCGAGCCCTTGAGATGCTGACAACTCTGAGCTGCCCCTGCACACCTATGTGCTGACTTGGGGGAGCAGAAGGAAAAGGTCAATTGGCCCACTAAAGTGGTCAGATGGAGTTGGTGGCCCTGAGGCGTGCTGCTCATGGAAAATGGGGAGAGAGTAGGGAGGAGAACACTCACTGCAATTGTCAGCTTATGGAGTATAGGGACCGAAGGCCCAAGAAGCGGTCCAGTGAGCCACTGGGTGCCACTAGGGTATCGCCAGCTTGTGTTGTGTGATACTCGCCCCACATATCCCGCAAAACAGGAGATGAAGCATGGAGGGAGCTGAAAATGGAAGTGTCAGGTCAATTCCAAGTATTGGAGCAGGGACTAGAGAATTCCCTCAGGTCTGGCTCCTACAAATTCGAGCAAGTAAGTAGTCGCAGGCTCCCCTAAATCACCATGGGAGCCTGCCACATGGATGTACCTGGCAGGACCTCTCGACATCAGCACCAACAAGGGTAGTCATGAGTCAGGGACACAGCAGAGGGTGTATTACATCCACAAGGCAACTGTTGTTACTCACCAACACTGGTATGCCTCAGATCATAGGATCACTGCTCAGCCACACTGCATGGCACACACTCCTGCGCACCCTGTTCTCGGCGTCAGAGCATGGGTTGGCCCAAACGTGAGGGGATGCGGGTACCACCAGTCACTCGAGTAGGCCCCACAATGTATCCTTTTGCATTGGCTGCCCCAACACCATCCAGTGTCATGTCGCAGACTCCTCTTGGCATTTTAAAGGGGCCCATCTCAAAAGAGCTGCCAGTGGTTTCACCTCTTTCCAACTCCCATGGGGGATGAGTGGAGTCTTAGAGCAGGATGGAGGGCTGGGATCCAACCTGGATTCATCATAAGAATAGTAGGGTCTCCAGCCACAAGGAAGCTGGCTGAACACTGTGTCAGGGGTGGACTCCAAGCCCCAAGGCTGCTGCCCATCTACACCATGTGCGTTGTACACGTTGAATTGGACACTGGCACAGGTGGTCAAAGCGGCGGTGAGAGAGTGCTGCATAATACTCAACCAAGTCCCATATGGTATCACCTAGGGCCGGCTCTCTCAACATAAGTCTGGCAATGCAGGGGGGGCCCTCTCTGAAGCCATTCAGTGGCCTGCCATATTGAAGCATCGAGCGGGAGCTAATGTCCTCAGCTCCAATGGGAGCAGGTAAGCTCCAAAATGAATGGGGGGCCAGAAGCCATCTAGATGTGCTGTGGGCACAGAAAGGGGCACCTACATGAGACAGCCGGGATAGCCCTGCAGTCCACGGCTGACCACCCGAAAGCTCAGGGTCATGAGGCCCATTCGAACATTGCAGCCAGAAGCTGATTTGGCACCAAAGGGTTTAAAGCTGCAGCGGGAAATGGTGTAGGTACAACATCCAACTTTATTTGCCCTCTTCCTGTAGGACTGCCAATTTTCACATTGAATTGCCAGTCTTGTTGCCACAAGCTATATATTTCTATGTGGTTCTGGTTATTAGGACATGTCTTTCCTTAAAGCACTGATGTTAGATTAGTAGCCCCCCAACCTTGGCCTGTGTTGGAAGTTGTTCAGTGGGCCCCAAACATTGGATTTTGTATCTATTGATAATGTTATCCTCTCTTAATACAAATTGCTTTAACTATTCCTCGCACCTGTCCACATGTTAGCTACCAAACTGAGTTTTCAAATAACTCCTGTATCCCTATGAGTGTCCACAAATCCCTTTTGAGATAGCTAGGTGCCATCTCTTGCTGGCAGTGCTCACGTTGGTGTGCTGTTTTCCTAATTGATGTGGATAAATGTCTCCTCAACCTCTATTGTGTGACCCATATTATGTCAGTTTATCTGGGATGTGTTGGCAAGTGGGTTATTGGTAAGGGCAGCTATGTACCTATACTTAGCAACACGCCACAATCTCCCACTGGGTCCAGTCAAGGTCCCAATAAATGAATCCTTGCTCAACCCTTGGTAGTTTGGCCCACGTGCCATTAGGCTTAACTTAGGAGACAAGTGTGTAACGCATTTAATATCAGCAAAACAATGAATAAGTAAAATACAACACACAATAAAAATCCAATGGCAATTTATAAAAAAAAGTAAATATTCTTATCTTTATAATTACACCAAATGACAAAGATCCAATGTAAGGACCCTGAGATATGAATTTTTAATGTTTAAATGTAAAATAATTATTTCTAGTGCCTAAAAACAAACAGCGCCAACCAGGGCCATCTGGTCACATTTGACCGGGGCAGAGTCAAAAGTTGAGGCCAACAGCGATGGAGGCCTTAATCAACGTTTTACCTTCACAATTAGAAAATGTTCTTAAGTTTTTCTCCCTCGACATTCTGTGGTCCTCTCCAGCAATCCAATTTTAATGCAACATCATTGGATTGCCTTTCCGAAAGCCCCCACTCAAATCCTGGAAGCCTGGAGCTCTGGAACTTTCAGCAGGAGGAACCTGAAATTCAGACCAGGGTGCTGTTAAAGGTAGTCGGCTTGACTCACGACTTCAGGTTGGTCCACTTATGTTTTTTTTTCAAAGTTGCTCCAAACTTCTGGATCTTCTTCCAGAACTCCTTCTCAGGTCCTTGAAGGGTCCCCAACTTCATCCAAGGTTCCAGAAACTCTGAGTTGCTCCTTGGGACTACAGTTCCCAGAATGCACCTGGTCACAATCCTGAAATGGCCACTGGACACTGGTCAGCTAGACTCTTCTTGCAAGACTTGATGCAGGGGACTATATTTAGCTCCTTTGTACCTGTAGCTTATAGGGAGTCCACTCCTGGAGTTGCAGAAGCAAGCCAAGGTTATTTTCTTGGTGAAGCCCAGAGTGTGGTGCTGTTGCAGTCCTTGTGGGTGCAGTCCTCTAGGCGCATACCAGGGGTTCAGCAGTGCAGTACTTCTTCTCCAGTATCTTCTTTCAGCAGGGATCTGAATTGCTGGGCAGCTGTACCCTATTTATTGTTGCTGCTGGGTTGGCAAGCAGGGGTATGCCCCTGACCAATGGGGTACAAGGTGCCACCCTCTGGGGTGACCACTTCCTGCAAAGTGTCTGCAAAAATCAATCCCAGAAAGTAACAGTCTTTAAAAATTAAATTACATCTGGCTGAGTCCACCCACCGGTGTGGCTAAGTTTTTCCTAACACACCCCTTCCAGCCCCTCTTGTAATCTAATTACTGGGACTCCCACCTGGCTGGGGGAACAGGACTCGTGGGAGGTCCAGTTTCTGTCCCAAGTGGCTTTCCCTCCTTTGAAAACTAGTTCACCTCCCACCACATGCTCCCTTTGTTTCAGCCCAATTCACACCTCATTAAGGTTATCTTGGCTCAGGCTACAAGGCTAAGGGTGCTACAGGGATGATTTTGCTATTTTTCAGAAAGAGTTCTAAAACATTTTCTCTGTACTAGTTATAATAAATCCAACCTTGACAAGTTGTTAGATTTATTCTAACTTTTAATTTGATATCATACATGATAAATTTAGCTCCTTTCCAGTGGAAAGGATACTTTATTAATTTTAAAAATTTACATTTTAAGTAAAGCCTCCTAATGTTAGCCTATGGAGCTAATGTACAACAATGGGGAAAACAAATGTGGCTGTTATTTACTCAGCAGGGCTTATAAAACATATTTTGCAAAGTCCTTGCCTAGATATATACTGTACCCAGTCCTTGGGGCACCTAGGGAAGATGTTAGGCATACCTTATGTGTAAAAATAAGGTACTTTGATACTCTGGAAGTACTTTTAATTCCAAAGTCGAATTTGGGGTTAACTTTAATTCAAAAGTAGCCAGCAAGGCATCCTGCTTTTACAATGACACCAGAGACCACTGCAGTGCATCTATGGGTGCCCTAACTACACTGGGGTCCCTAAACCTACATGCTGTATCATATACTAGGGACCTATAGTTAGGTTCTCAGAGCCTATTACAATTATATCTAATTTGCTTGTACCATTTTACACAGATCTCTGGTCCTGGGACCTAGTTAGCAGTGCCCAGGGCACAATCAGAGTCAGAAAACACCAATGTTATTTGAAAATGGGGGCAAAAAGTGAGGGGGCTTCTGCAATCAGCCCAGTTTTCTCAAAGGATGCCTATCAAATTTCACATTCCTTATGCATCCATCCACCCTTGTTACTTTACTTTACATGCATACACAAAAATGGCCCAAAGGTCAGTTTGTTCGATTTGTAGACGTGTGCCACCTGAGACTTAAAATTATGTAATGTTAAAATGTGTTAGGAATATTCACACAAATAGCTTTTTCATGCTGGAATAAATTACTGACCCTGCTATACCTGAAAAAAATTACTGCTTGCCTGAGTTCTAAAAAGAAAGTCCAGACTTAAGCAGCTTGGATAAATAAACAGTTTTTCAGATCACACATACATTTAATTCAAATACTTAAATACTCATTAAATCTTAATAGATATGGCCTAGAATCCTAGGGCATGGCACCACAGGCAGATTAGCTATGGCTTGGTTTTTCCAAAATGTTAGAATCACCACTATAATAACTTTTGATGACCACAGTACTTCAGAGAGCTAATATGGTTTAATCCATTTTTGTATAAACCAAGGAGACTGACTGTAAATTGCTCTGAAGTGGATATGCTCTTTGTTAGTGAGCCAATGCTGCAAACTGAGGAAAGGGTGAGCATGACTAAATCTGAAAGCTCCTAAAACAAGGCATGCAGTATGAGTCTATGTAGTCTTCTGAGGATATATTTAGGAAGACCCATAAAATAGAAGCTGGGCTACGGCAAACTGGAAAAATTGTGGTACATTTTTTATCCTAATTTAGAAACAACATCATTTTCCATTACATTTTTAATGGTCCCGGTATGAGAATATCAATGCACAAACCAGACTTGAAAGGTCAATCTTTAATACTAGGGCCCAGATTTATGGGATTTGAGGCTCAAGGCAGCTCAGCAAGTCAACTTGCGCTGCCCTGCTTCACAGGATAAGGGGACGAATGCATGGTATTTATTCATTACAGCGCATTCCTGTCCTATCCCTCAGCGCTGGTGCCCTTTTGGCAGCCTAGCACCAATGCAGGCACCCTTGCACCACTGTGCAAGGGAGTCTGCATTAAATGCAGGATTTGTTTGTGCAGGAAGGGAAGCCTGAGAGTCCTTTTCCTCTTTCAATGTGTGCTGCAGAATGAAGCACATAGAGAAAGAGGAAAAAATGAGGAGAAGTAAACATATTTCTCCTCAATAAGACTCTCCTGGGAGGCTTATCTTTTGGCAAATTCCCAGGTTTACAAGTTCTTGTAAATCTGGGAAAGTTTCAAAATCCATGGATATTGCATGGGAACACCCACACAACACCTATGGAAATGCTGCCTGGTGCCGAGAATTGTAATGTGGCAATCTCTGATGATTTACATTACTCAACATTTATGAAGCTGTAGTGTAGCCATTTTTAATGTAGCTTCATGCACATTAGTTTCTCGTGTTAGGCCGCTGTGCACTTTGCCCTAGATATATTTTATTCAACTTCGGACTGTTATTTTACAATAACCAGTTTTACGGTCTTGTTTAATTTCTTCTATCGCACTGTGTAGCTTAGTTCAGCGCTGTGTTCTCAAATAATGCATTCTTGATCGCCCTGTGCTTCAGTCAAGGCTACAGTCTGGTACATTGCCGGTAAACGTGGTAGAAGTTTAGTCTCTAGTATTCGTAGAAAATACACATCCTTACGTAGGGACATTTTCTTAGAACATCTGCGTGTTAGTTATAAAAACACTTCCTAGTCCTAGTACACGTCAAGAGGGAGATTCCGGCCAGGAACCTACAACTAGATGCTAAATGCCCCGTTGCAGATGCTGATGTAGATTACAGGCCTTTGCTCAGGTATGAGGGTTGATGTCCTCCCGGGGGAACCTGAAAGGCAGGCTTAGAGCTTCACAAGCTGTGCTCGAAATATAACTTAGAGAGAAAATAATCTAGCGGCACTATGATAGCCTTATTCTTGTGCTTCAATCTCATCGTTACTATTTTAATCCTACTGTGTTGTGTAGTTCTGGTTATTGCAGCTCACGCTTTGCTATCTAAAATGCAGTCATTTTATTAAACCAATCTTTAAAACTTAAACTCCCTTTGTCATTTATATATGAGACCGTACTGTGTATGAGAGAACCAGTTGTGACCTGAGTGACCACGACTTCCCTGGGAAGTGCTAAGATGTCATGCGCTCGGCTGCCCAATTGTCTCTTCCATTTGGGACAGATGAGGCACTGCTTGTTAGCCGGAGCAAAACCTGGATTTAGAGTGACAAGGGTCCTCCACCGTGGGTCAGACTTAGTCCCCCACACTGTGAACGATCTTGCCGCTCAAAATCGAGTAGTCTCATTAGGATAATGAGAGCCTACGTGACAAAGCCATGCAGGGCCTGACAAGGTGGCCTTGTGTGTCTTCAGAAATCTCTATTAAGGATTGTGTCACTCTTGCACCACACTGTATAGTGCAAGATCCACGCAATCTAGGACATAAATATGGCTCTCAATTTGTAACTAACTCTATCGAAACTGGATGGAGACTGTTAGAAATGGGTTCTCTGGTTGGCAGTCAGTTTGCAGTCTGTCCAAGCAGGGACCCTCATTCTAGCTAGGGTAAGAGAGTTACACTCCTAAGACAACCCCTGTTCACCCTATTGGTAGCTTGACACAAACAGTCAGGCTTATATCAAAGGCAATGTGTAAAGTATTTGTACTAACACACAGAGTAACAAAGTGAAAACACCACAAAAGTGACACACCAGTTTCGAAAAATAGCCAATATTTATTTAAATTAAACAAGACCAAAATAACAAAAGTCCAACATACACAAGCAAAGTTATGTATTTTTAAAGTAAAAAGTGTCTTAATCCATAGAAATCAATGGATGCGTTGTTTTTACACACAGTACCAGGTTTGAGTTGAAAATAAAGCTGCAGGGGTGAGTGTGCTTCGGAAAAGTAAGTGATGCATCGATTCCTGACTTGCAAGTGAGGCTGTGCCTTGTTTCTTAAGGTTAAACAGGGGGAGTGCTCTAAAGGGACCCAAACTAGTTCCCAGGGTAAGGAATCCCAGCTCCCCGTGAAAAGAAACCATGGGTCTATACAGGGAATGCTGAAGGGAAGGGACCCCACAAGTGTTTTGCATGTGATCAGGTGGGTCACATGAGGGGGACCCCAAATGTCCCAAGTGGACACAGGCACCCACTGTTGCTTAGTCACAGGATTTGACCAGTATAGCACTTGTGGAAGAGTTGGTTCCAGGAGGAGGTGGGAGCCAGGTGAGATTATCCTTGTCTCCCCTGGGGACGGTCAGATGGTTCAGAGGAACCTTTTCCTGTCATGAGCACCCCTTTCGAGCGGGAAGGCATTGATCCAGAGGCCCCACAATATCAATGCACGGGAGGGGGAGGCCCTTAAATAATGGCGCTAAGCCTGCTTGGCGCCATTATTTAACGCCTGGGTATGGTCAAGCGTAAGGGGAACCTGTAGGCAGATTTCCATGGTCAGAGACCATGGAAATTGCCCACAGGTGCCCTTCCCTGTCCCCAGGGACACCCCCACCCACCCCTGCTCACAACAGGAGGTCAACCATGGATGGGGGACCCATCTGAAGGTATGTCCGGGTAGGTATTTTTATTTTTTTCTGTCTAACGCTGCTCGGGGGCCTTCACTTGGGGCCCCCTGCACAGCGCTTTACTAAGACAGGAGCCATGTCCATGGGGCTTGTGTGCCAGAAAATGGAGCTAAACTGCTTAAAGGCAATTTTTTTTGCCTCTAAACAGTGTACCTCCATAATTTGGCGCACAAGCCCAGGTTCCCTCTATGCCTCCCAGGCCCTGTTAGTGTCCTTTCAAAGGACGCCAACAGGACCTTAGCGCCGGCTAGCACCATTCGTTAAATATGCCGCCTGGCTGGCATCTAGGAATTGCGCTAGCCGGTGCTTTACACTTTGCCACAGACCATGGAAATCTGTCTACAGGTCCCCTTAGTAGGAAAGTACCATCTTGCCTGGCATGTTACCCCCATAATTCACTGTATATATGTTGTTTTAGTCTATGTGTCACAAGGAACCTGCCAGGCAGGGCCCCAGTGCTCATAGGTGTGTGCCCCGTATGTGTTCCCTGTGTGATGCCTAACTGTCTCACTGAGGCTCTGCTAACCAGAACCTCAGTGGTTATGCTCTCTCTGCTTTCCAAATTTGTCACTAACAGGCTAGTGACTAAATTTACCAATTCACATTGGCATACTGGTGCACCCATATAATTCCCTAGTATATGGTACTGAGGTACCCAGGGTATTGGGGTTCCAGGAGATCCCTATGGACTGCAGCATTTCTTGTGCCACCCATAGGGAGCTCTGACAATTCGTACACAGGCCTGCCAGTGCAGCCTGAGTGAAATAACGTCCATGTTATTTCACAGCCATTTACCACTGCACTGAAGTAACTTATAAGTCACCTATATGTCTAACCTTCACCTAGTGAATGTTGGGTGCAAAGTTACTTAGTGTGTGGGCACCCTGGCACTAGCCAAGGTGCCCCCACATCGTTCAGGGCAAATTCCCCGGACTTTGTGAGTGCAGGACACCATTACACGCGTGCACTGTATATAGGTCACTACTTATGTACAGCATCACAATGGTAACTCTGAACATGGCCATGTAACATGTCCAAGATCATGGAATTGTCACCCCAATGCCATTCTGGCATTGGGGGGACAATTCCATGATCCCCCGGGTCTCTAGCACAGAACCCGGGTACTGCCAAACTGCCTTTCCGGGGTCTCCACCGCAGCTGCTGCTGCTGCCAATCCCTCAGACAGGTTTCTGCCCTCCTGGGGTCCAGGCAGCCCTGGCCCAGGAAGGCAGACAAAGGACTTCCTCTGAGAGAGGGTGTAACACCCTCTCTCTTTGGATATAGGTGTGAAGGCTGGGGAGGAGTAGCCTCCCCCAGCCTCTGGAAATGCTTTGATGGGCACAAGTGGTGCCCATCTCTGCATAAGCCAGTCTACACTGGTTCAGGGATCCCCCACCCCTGCTCTGGTGTGAAACTGGACAAAGGAAAGGGGAGTGACCACTTCCCTGACCTGCACCTCCCAGGGGAGGTGCCCAGAGCTCCTCCAGTGTGTCCCAGACCTCTGCCATCTTGGAAACAGAGGTGTTTGTGGCACACTGGACTGCTCTGAGTGGCCAGTGCCAGCAGGTGATGTCAGAGGCTCCTTCTGATAGGCTCTTACCTCTCTTGGTAGCCAATCCTCCTTCCTTGGTAACAAAACCTCATTTTCTGGCTATTTAGGGTCACTGCTTTGGGGAATTCTTCAGATAACGAATGCAAGAGTTCATCAGAGTTCCTCTGCATCTCCCTCTTCACCTTCTGCCAAAGGATCGACCGCTGACTGCTCAGGACGCCTGCAAAACTGCAACAAAGTAGCAAGATGACTACTAGCAACCTTGTTACGCTTCATCCTGCTGGCTGCTTTCTCAACTGTTTCCAGGTGGTGCCTGCTCTGGGGCAGCCTGCCTCCTCTCTGCATCAGGAGCTCTGAAGAAATCTCCTGTGGGTCGACGGAATCTTCCCCTTGCAACCGCAGGCATCAAAAGACTGCATCACTGGTCCTCTGGGTCCCCTCTCAGCACGACGAGCGTGGTCCCTGGAACTCAGCAACTCGGTCCAAGTGACTCCCACAGTCCAGTGACTCTTCAGTCCAAGTTTGGTAGAGGTAAGTCCATGCCTCCCCACTCTAGACTGCATTGCTGGGTAGAGCGTGATTTGTAGCTGCTCCGGCTCCTGTGCACTCTTATAGGATTTCCTTCATGCACAGCCAAGCCTGGGTCCCCAACACTCTAACCTGTAGTGCACAACCTTCTGAGTTGTCCTCTGGCGTCGTGGGACTCCTTTTTGTAACTTCGCATGGACTCCAGTTCACTCTTCTTTCAAGTTCCTATTTAGGTACTTCTGTGGGTGCTGCCTGCTTTTGTGAGGGCTCCCTGACTTGCTGGGCACCCCCTCTGTCTCCTCCTCCAAGTGGCGACATCCTGGTCCCACCTGGGCTACAACAGCACCCAAAACCCTCTACCGCAACCCTTGCAGCTAGCAAGGCTTGTTTGCGGTCTTTCTGCATGGGAACTCCTCTGCAAGCTTCATCGCGACGTGGGACATCCATCCTCTAAAGGAGAAGTCCCTAGCTCTCTTCTTTCTTGCAAGAACTTCAAGCTTCTTCCAACAGGTAGCAGCTTCCTTGAACCCTCACCTGGCATTTCCTGGGCTCCTGCCCACTCTCGACACTGTTGCGACTATTGGACTTGGTCCCCTTGTCTTACAGGTACTCAGGTCCGGAAATCCACTGTTGTTGCATTGCTGGTGTTTGTTCTTCCTGCAGAAACCCCCTATCACGACTTCTGTGCTCTCTGGGGGTAGTAGGTGCACTTTACACCTATCTATCAGGGTCTTGGGGTGGGCTATTTTTCTAACCCTCACTGTTTTCTTACAGCCCCAGTGACCCTCTACAAGCTCACATAGGTTTGGGGTCCATTTGTGGTTCGCATTCCACTTTTGGAGTATATGGTTTGTGTTGCCCCTATACCTATGTGCTCCTAGTGCAATCTACTGTAACTTTACATTGCTTGCATAACGTTTCTTGCTATTACCTGCATAATTTTGTTTTGTGTACATATATCTTGTGTATATAACTTGTCCTCATAATGAGGGTACTCACTGAGATACTTTTGGCATATTGTCATAAAAATAAAGTACCTTTATTTTTAGTACTTCTGTGTATTGTGTTTTCTTATGATATTGTGCAGATGACACCAGTGTTATAGTAGGAGCTTTACATGTCTCCTAGTTCAGCCTAAGCTGCTTTGCCATAGCTACCTTCTATCAGCCTAAGCTGCTAGAAACACCTCTTCTACACTAATAAGGGATAACTGGACCTGGCACAAGGTGTAAGTACCTTTGGCACCCACTACAAGCCAGGCCAGCCTCCTACACCCTTACGCCTGCCCAAACCCAGGCGTTTTATTAATGGTGCTAAGCAGGCTTAGCACCATTATTTAAGGACCTCTTCCTCCTACCGTGTTTGATTTTTGCATGAGAGAATAAATAAGACGCTAGGGTCTTTGAGGCATTTTTTGCCCGGGAACGCATACCTTGCATCTCATTGACGCAAGGTAGTTTTCCGCAGGCAAAAAATGATGTTAACTCCAATATTTTGGCTCTAGACATGTCTAGCAACAAAATATAAATATGGAGTTAAGATTGTGCCGGATTTGGTAAATAAAATGACAGAAATCTGTCGCAGAGTATAAATATGGGCTTCAATATCTTCTTGCTTTCATCAGGGAGCAATCCTAGGAGACATTGCTTGATCTTAAGTAGGAAGTCCATACCTTGAGTTGGTCTAGCACCACTGCCCACAATTTCAAAATAACATGACAGTTCCACACTGCATGGAAGATGTCAACCACCACAATCCCCCACCGTTCCCACCCTTGATCTCTAACTGAGTATATAGCAATACAGTCTTTTGAGGGAGAAGTAGGCTAGCTTGTCTCACTTTTGTATTTTTGGAGTCCAGAAAAATCTAATGTTTAAAGTTTATCTTCAATGTCACAATGCATGTTAATTTCAAATGTATTTTCTCTTTCATGTTGCTTTGCTTACTTGTACACACGGAGAAACTATTTCTCTTTATTATTGTTCTAGGTTTAGGCTAATAACTAGTAAGGTGACCAAAGTCTATTAATAGATGCAAGGGTTTCTTGGCTTTTTTGTATTATACTATCATACTGATTAGCCATGTATTGATAATTCTGGAGTTTGTAAAATCATTCAAACTGCCAAATAAGAAAAGAGTTGTATTTTATTTTTCAATAGAGAAAGAAGTGTCCAATTTAGAGCTTGGTGGACACAATAACCTGTCCGCCAAACCCTCAGTCTGATTATGGGTTGAGTGGGCAGCAGTGCCCTTGCTAGCTCTACTATCAGACAACTTAAGAGTGGATGTCTGAGGACTTTCTTTCCCTCCATCACTGCCAGGTAAACCTGGTAATCACCAAAAAAATAATGGTGTGAGGCCAAGAATGTTTTTGTTTTTCAGAAACAAATTCTGCTATGGGTGTTTTTTTCTGAAAAAATATATAGTTATATTTAAGTTCTTCTTTTATTTGTTGAGAGTATCCCTTCTCATAGAAGAGTAGTTCAATGTTACTGTTAAATGGTATATAGGTGCAAAAAACATCAAGGTGATGAATTAAATTAAAATGTTTAAATTAATATCAGCCGCTGGCAATCACTCATGATGCCATCTCAGTGCATCATTTTTTGGCGATCATGACACCTTAGTTTGAACTCAGCTGTGTGGAAATCAGTCTTGACCCTGCACCAGTAGAACAGTCTTGACTGAACTGTCAGGCCAGGTTTTCCTTGATGAGGACACTAAGGCCCGTTCCACCTTGATTAGGGCTCATCAGTTGGGTATAACTTGGCACCAGTGGCATAGTGAGCATGGGACCTACACCTGGGCATACCTGTTGCACTTAGGATACCAATTGAACAAACAGCAAGGTAATGGATGGAATGCTTGAATTAATCTCAGCCACTGAGAATCACTCAGGTGAAGACCATTGCTTTTCACACACAATGCCATTTCCCTTTGCACCCTACCATATGCAAATCAGTATTTATCCTGCTCCAATAGGAACAGTCCTGCGCATTCTGCCAGGCCAGGTCCTCCGTGAACCCAAGCAACCCAAGACCAGTTATACCCTGATTAAAGGTATCAGTTGGGTATAGCTTGGTTCCAGTGGCACAGTGTGCATGGACCTACATCTAGGCACACCTCTCTTTACCGTGTTACCCACAGTACATCTTGGTGTTGGTGTCCTTCTCCTGTGGCTGGGTAAAGTTGTCATCATATGCACAATGCTGGAATGAATTAGATTAATTTCTGTCTCTTCTGCTCAAACTATAAAGTTCACATAAGTGAGCACTGGAATGTGGCATGTGGTAGATAGATGCACAAAACATCGCTGCCAGGATTATTGTTAAAAATGGCACAAAATTACTTATCTATTGGAAAGTTTAGATTTTGGTTTGGTGCTCTAGATGTAATATTGATTGCAGTTTCACTGTTCTAATCTTTGGATCATCTTATGCAACAGATGAGAAGAGACAACAGTTATTTCATAATTTGTGCAGCTGAACAGGTAGGAGGTATATATATTAGAGAAAAATGACAAAGACAGCTCTACTAAATTGCATGCCAGAAATATGTGGAATACAATACTGACTGTTTAGAAACATGCATTAGACACTCCTGTTTCATAGCTTGATTTCACAGAAGACATTTTTCAACTGTAAAGGAAATTTGGAAAGACAGAGATGCAGAAAAATGTTCTGTTACTGTAGAGGTAAAACGGAATTCAATGAATGAATGTCATGATTTAAGAAGTTCAACGTGAATGTTGATAGTGTAAATATTGCACTATGGGAACTAACAAAATGTATTCTGATACCAAAATGGTCAATACAAAACCAGCTAAGACTGTTAATCAGGTGAGATTAATATTAAAGACACAATGATGTCTGAGCATGCCATAGTGCCCATTGTGTCTTCCATCCACTTAATGCATATCTTCATTTCAGCCAACATTAAACTTAATGTAGTGAGGTTGATCTGTTTCTTAATTCCAGATCTTCCCTAGAAACTTGAATAGATTTGTCATTTTAAATTAGCATAATGTGTTTGTGTATTGGTAATGTAATGTAGCCCTCATTTTCACCAAATATTTTTGGCTCTGTAAAATGTGGGTTTCTTTGTACCATTGAATGTACTTAGCTTGGATAATAAGAGAAGCTTCTACCTCTACGGGTATCAACCTTTGTACCTATTAGACTTGACTTACATTATGCAGCTGATATTTATTTCAGATTAAGTGGCCTTTGTAGTTAAATAAAAAAAAAAATCCAATGCCAATATTGCATACCTAGCTAACTATGCATGTTTTGATCACTGATTAAAATAAATTAAATGTTCAGTGTTATAGAAGCAACCTGTGAGAAAACAGTGCTAGTTGCAGAGGCCCCCTAAATTTTTGCCCCATTTTAACTTTTTGCTGGTGTTTTCCTGACTCTGATGGTGCCCTGTGTACTGCTAACCAGTACCAGGGCCTGTACCCTGCGTAAAATAAGTATGCAACTTAGGCTCATTATAATTGGCTATGTCAACCTACGTATAAGTCCCTAGTATATGGTAGGGAATGTTTAGGGACCCCAGCATAGGTGGTACACCCAGAGGTGCACTGCTGAGGTGCCCAGAGTGTTTTTAAAGGCAGGCCTGCCTTGCTGACTGCTTTTAAATTAAAGTTATATGCAAATTTGACTTTAAAATTTAAAGTACTTCCAAAGTCTTAAAATACCTTATTTTTACATATGTCACCCCAAAGGTGTGCCCTAAGTGCCCATAGGGTTGGGTGCCATGTAACTATAAGCAGTGACCTTATGAAATAGTCTTATGAGCCCTTGTGAGGTAAAATAGCCAAATTAGTTTTTAACTCACTGTAGTGAATGGCCTCCATAAGCTAAAATGGGGGGACAGATACCTTGAGTTTAGTATCAAATTAATGTTACAATAAATCCCACAACTTGTCATTGTTAGATTTAATATAACTAGTTCAGGTAAAGAGTTTTAAAATTCTACCTGGAAGTTGCCAACTTCAGCCCTGTAGTGCCCTTCTCTGTTTATCCAGCCTCTGGCAGTCTGGCCAGGCTGCCTTGATGAGGTGTGAAGTGGCCTAGGCTGAACACAAAGGATGTGCCTGGGGGAAGAGATCTGCCTCAGCAGATGGTGAAACAGGATGGCGGGAGAACAGTGAAACTGGTCTTCAAAGACAAGGAAGGACATTTGGAGCATCTCAGGACCGCCCCCAATTTATGCAACCCCAAACAATTAGGTGCCCTCTTGATTAGGAGAGGGAAGGAGGTGGGTGTATTTGGGATTTTTAGCCACACCGGTGGGTGGGCTCAGGCAGATCTAAATCAGTTTCAGCCATGTTGGAATTTTGAAGAATGTTGCTCACTTGGATAGATTTTTGCCACACTTCCCAGGAAGTGGTCATCAAATGGGGAAGCAGACTGCCTGTGATTGGACAGTCGCCCCCCTTGCTTAATATCCCCGGGAACAGGGATAAATATGGTAGAGCTGCACCAACATCTCAGATCCCAACAAGGAACAAGACAAAGAAGAAGAAGGACTGCTGGACCCCTGACCTGCACCTGAAAACTGCAGTCTCCAGCCTGGTGGCCATCACTAGTCCGCCGGCGGTATCAGAACCCTGCATACCGCCATGGACTATGTGGACGAAATCCATGGCGGTAGGCACTATCAGTGCCAGGGAATTCGTTCCCTGGCACTGATAGGGGTCTCCCCAGCCCCAGAGTCCTCCCCCCAAACCCACGACCCTCCACCACACCCCTAAGGTGGTAGGATCCCCTCCCTACCCCCACCCCCCCACAAAAACATCCACACACACACCCCACCCCCCTACACACATGCTCACACAACTCATACACATACAGGCAGACATACATGCACACATACACGCACACATGCACACAGACATATACGCACACATTTCCCGTACACACAACACACCCCCTGCATGCATACACGCACTCACACAACCCCTCTACACACTCACACGCACACCCCCATGCACACACACAACACACAACACCTCCCCACTCCCCCCCAACAGAAGATCACGTTACCTTGTCCGGTGAGCCTCCAGGAGGGAACGGGATCCATGGGGGCTGCTCCACCACCAGCTCCCTGTCACCAGAACACCTGCACACTGAATCCTGGGTTGCGATTCGGTGGGTGGTGTTCTAATGATGTGGCGGTGGAGGTGGAGCAGCCTCCACTTCACCGCTGACCGCCAGTATGGCTGCTGGCGGCTCTCCGTCCAAAAAGGGGCAGAGGGCTGCCAGCAGTCATAATACGCTGGCCGGGAGACCGCCTGCACTGGCAGTCTTCGGCCCGGCAGAACCTCGGCGGTCTTGGAAAAAGACCACTGAGGTCCAAATGAGGGCCAAAATGTTTTTCTATTTTTATAAATGGGTGTTTTGGATTTCTAATGTGTTTTGTGGTTTACTTAGTTACTGTTTTGTGATTTTTAAATGCTTTGCACATTTGTCTCCTAAGGTAAGCCTTGTTGCTCATTGCCAAGCTACCAAGGGTTGAGCTGGGTTACATTTATTGAGACCTAACTAGACCTAAGTGGGGGTTAGTGGCCTATTGCTAGGTTTAGGTACTTACTTGCCCTTACCAATAATCCACCTTCCAACACATCCCATGAGATTTAAACACAATTTTGTAAAGTGATCTGATTCCAAATTTGATTTAAAAAGTACAAGATAACTTTGAATCATTTTGCTAGTATTCTACCGGGTGAAGATAGAATTAAGGGTATTAATTTTATCTTGGCCATTTCATGGAGAATATAGCTGAAGCTATTGAGTAAAAATAGCCTTTGGACATTTAGTTCATTGTGAGAGTGCACTGTTTTACATCTTCGGTGTGCCACCTTTTTATATATTAATCATGCTGCTTTGTAAACTTACCGGATACATTTTAGAGGAGACTTATTAATTAATATATAAAAGTAGATTTTTTTTTTTACATGGCAGATAAACTATTCCTTTTCAGACATCATTGAAGTGCTTTTAAACTTCAGCTCAGACAGAGCATGTTGGCGCTCCATGGAGCCATATATGTGTTACTCATGTGGGTAGGCTAACTACACAACACAGCCCACATATGACATGTAATGTCTGCACCATTGGCACAATTTCTATACCGTTTCCTCCTTGCAGGCAAGGTAAATAGACCAACTGGGTAAAACAATTTTGGCAGCATGATTTTAAGGCTAGAGAGCATGCACTATGGCACTTAATCTCAGTATCACATGACACAGAGTTCTAATAAAAGCAAATTTAGAGATCAGAAAAAGGCAAAATGATGTGCCAACAACTCAGAAAAAAGTGACTCTGCTGCGAGGAGTGATCACTATTTTCTCCTAAACCCGGTGATGCACCAAATCCCAGGTCAGGCCCAATAGTTTTCACATGATAAAAGCACTATAAACTGAACCAAGGTATCCAAAGATAGTGTAGCCCTACCAATAAATATCACTTGTGATAAAAATGTTTTCACTCTTTTTATATGATCCTTTGTTGTGAGTCTGAAAAGACCATTCTGTCAAATTAATTTCTATAACTACCTCATGTTTACATGAAAAAATGACAGCGACTCATTTCCAAAAAGGAAAGCAACTGTATTATTTCTGATAAATCTCTACCTATAAAGTATCTGTAAAATAACCCTTTCAAACACCTTAATGAATTGCACCAGGAATATCAAAATTTCAATTTACAATAACTATATTAAGCCAGTTGATCTTAGACTGATTGCTCACTCCGGGCTTCTTGATTTACTGGGCTCTATAACTCCCTAAGAGTGACATTTCCATTGGATAATATTATTTAATTGAGTAACAAATTTCAGGGATTGAAATAAAGATTGTAGGATCTCAGCAACCTCCTCCTGCTGGTGCATACAACTAGATATATCGAACCATTTCCCTGCAATGCAAAACACAACAATAAAATCAATACCAACCTTCCAATTTCTGTATTATAGGGTTTCCACAAGAATGGATCAAGGATCCCCCCCATTGAATTTTCATTTCATGACAATAATTGCCATCAATATGAATTACGGCACTGTGTGCAAGTATGTTTCACCCCCCAAAACACGTTGTGTTGAACTGTTTCATAAACCACTGAAAATGATCTGAAGAAAAAAATGTAATATAGAAGAAGAAGGAATTGGATGATCTGCTACCAAGAAGATTGTTTGCCATTCTGAAATTCTCACAGTCATTCCCTGACCACTGTAGTTCCTTTGAAGTATTCTAAGTGAAAAAGCGAATATTTTGAAAGAGTGTGGGGAAGGTCTGTAACCTTTCCAAAACTGTTACTGTCCTGTTTACAAAAAAACATTGAGGCCATGACTCGTGTTTAAAATGTTTTCCGAAAATATCATTTGCAGAGTCATTAAAATTAGGGCAATGATTGCTATTTATGTTATTCACCACCAGTTATAAATGTATTGCTCACTAGATAGGTCCCTATGCGATCAAAGTATTAAATGAACCACTAAATATAGCATATCAGTTAAACCAATCTAAAAACAGCAAATACTGCATAAAACTGCAAACTCCAAATGTTACCCCAGTGGTTTCACAGTGCAGAGGATTCAAAACCAGAATTCCATATCACTCCAGAAATGGGCTGAAACCTGCACATTCTTTTACTCTAACACCAGTCAAAAAGATTTAGAGGCATACAAGGCAGAGTTTCAGAATAGACAGTATGATAGAAGAAATAATTGGACTGCTGTTCATAAGGAGACCAGGTCAGTCTAGAAGATGAACTTAAAACTGAATGAGGGCAGACTAAACAACTCTGTAATGATATTCACCTCCCCAAATGTTAAAATTAAAAAGGATTACAATTCATAACCAATGCACTTTAAAAAAATAATTTTTGATTTATAATCTTTTTATTGAAAATTGAGGGATGATACAGAGTAATGCAGAGTACATTATGGGGTGTCACCCATATGTTTTTGACAGAGGCTAATTTCTCGATTAGCGTACGCATAAGTTTAACAGAAAGAGAATATGAACATTGGGGTATGAGGTAAGAAAAAGAGAAGGGATATATAGGAAGGAACGGGCGGGGGTATTAGTATGGGGAGGGGGATAGGTGGGGGAAGGAAAGAAAAAAAAAAAGGGAGAAGAGGGAGAAGAGCAGAAAAAAGGGAGGGGAGGAGGAGGGGAAGGGAGGGAGGTGGGTCAGTGTATCAGGATGGCTCGAGGGGTGTGTTGGTAATTTCTTTTATGATATGAGCACTCATGACGGATTTTGTATGGATATGTGTGTGTTTATTTATGATGTGGGGTATAAAATCCAGAATATGAAAGGTGGGGTGGAGGGGAGGGGGCTCGAGGAGAGTCTGCATGGGTGTCCTTTAACAGTTTGAAACTCTGAAACTCTTGTGGGCGGATCTTATAGTTCTGCACTGGCCGGTCTAATATAAGTTGGATAGAGAAAGGGGAGGATTGGAGGGGGGGAGGGGGGAGGCATTGCGGCCTGGTGGAGGAAGAGAGGGAGGGCGGGGTTGTTGATTAAAGTTTTAAATGTTGTGGGATTGGGGAATACCATCCGGGGTGGGAGATCTAGGAGTCAGGGAGAGAGAAAGGTGGAGAAGATGACATGAGAAATAAGAGTGAAGATGAGTAAAAGCGAAAAAAAACGGGGCATGTGATATGGAATATAAGAAGAAGGGGAGAAAAGGAAGAAAAGGTAAAAAGGGGCGGAAAAGAGAATCTAGTTGGCATCTGTCGACTGTACACCAGCTGGTATGAGACAGGGGGGACGGGATGGTGTGAATGAGGTAGACACTAAGGGGGTCATTACAACCCTGGCGGACGGTGTTAAAGTGGCGGTAATACCGCAAACAGGCCGGCAGAACAAAAAAGGGAATTATGACCGTGGCGGAAACCACCAACATAGACAGCCACTTTAACACTCTGACCGCCACGGTGGTACAGAGAAGCAGCGCAGCAGTCACTGCCAACAGACAGGCGGAAGACAAAGTACCGCCCACAGTATTACAACAGGCCAATCCGCCACCTTTTCCGGGGCGGATTCACCGTGGATAAAAACACGGCGGAAACAGCTTTTGCAATGGGAAAACGCTCACCTTAACACACTCCACGAGGAAGGAGGGCACCATGGAGCCGGAACTCCAAATACTCCCTGCCATAGTCTTCCTGCTCCTCTACGAACATCAGCAACGGCAGCGCCGAAGACAACGGTGAGTACTGCACCTACGACATAGGGGAGGGGGGAGGCAAAAGTCAGGAACACACACACGCAACACCCCCATCCCCACCCCGACCCTCGCACACTACAACACACACACCAATGCATTTCCAAACATCACAGTAGCAACCCCCCCAGAAGAATGCAAAGACAAAAGGGAATTCAGTACAACCATTATAATGTATCAAAATACAGTAAGCTCATATATACATAAATATATACACATTCCAAATATATACATCACGATTAGTAGTGCTGGTATGCACATTTCAATGTCCGTGGACCACTGGGCCCAAAATGCATGGGCGAGTCCCACACACAATACCTGCCCAGAAATGGAGAGAACACTGCAGGGGCATCAGATAGAAATACAACAGGCACCTCAGGGGGAAGGGAATGGGAGGCACCTCAGCCGGATGAAAGGACCACACCAGATCCACGAAGGGGCTCCATGCCCATTGATGTATCCTGGGGAGTGCAAAGCCACAGTCTCACAAGTCTCTACAGTGGGTGGTTTGCTCACTGTACCATCCTGGGGAGTGCAAAGCCACAGTCTCACAAGTCTTTTCAGTGGGTGGTTTGCTCACTGTACCATCCTGGGGAGTGCAAAGACACAGTCTCACAAGTCTTTGCAGTGGGTGGTTTGCCCACTGTACCATCCTGGGGAGTGCAAAGCCACAGTCTCACAAGTCTTTCAGTGGGTGGGTTGCTCACTGTACCATCCTGGGGAGTGCAAAGCCACAGTCTCACAAGTCTTTTCAGTGGGTGGTTTCCTCACTGTACCATCCTGGGGAGTGCAAAGCCACAGTCTCACAAGTCTTTGCAGTGGGTGGTTTGCCCACTGTACCATCCTGGGGAGTGCAAAGCCACAGACTCTCAAGTGGATAACAGTCTCCACTGGTTCTGGAGGGGGACTGGTGCCCAGAGTGCTTCATCCTGTTAAGGACTCAGGTAGTGGATGCTGTTCTCCACTGGTTCTGGAGGGGGACTGGTGCCCAGAGTGCTTCATCCTGTTTAGGACTCAGGTAGTGGATGCTGTTCTCCACTGGTTCTGGAGGGGGACTGTTGCCCAGAGTGCTTCATCCTGTTAAGGACTCAGGTAGTGGATGCTGTTCTCCACTGGTTCTGGAGGGGGACTGGTGCCCAAAGTGCATCACGCTCCCCGTGACGGTCCCAGTTCCGTCACTGCCCCAGCCGCACATGGGCTAACGATGCTTGAGTTGGCGGTGCTTGCTCTGTTCAGCGGTGCTTGCCATGGCGGTCTTTGCCCTGTTCAGCGGTGTTTGCCCTGTTCAGCGGTGCTTGCCATGGCAGTCTTTGCCCTGTTCAGCGGTGCTTGCCCTGTTCAGCGGTGCTTGCCATGGCAGTCTTTGCCCTGTTCAGCGGTGCTTGCCCTGTTTAGCTGTGCTTGCCCTGTGCAGCGGGGCTTGCCATGGCGGTCTTTGCCCTGTTCAGCTGCCCTGTTCAGCGGTGCTTGCCCTGTTCAGCGGGGCTTGCCATGGCGGTCTTTGCCCTGTTCAGCGGTGCTTGCCATGGCGGTCTTTGCCCTGTTCAGCGGTGCTTGCCCTGTTCAGCGGTGCTTGAATTTGCTGTCTCTGACCTGTGCAGCGGTGTGTGCCATGGCGGTCCCTCATTGCCCAGCGGAGCTGTGGCTGATGGGGCCCTTCTGGGCACTGACTCTGGTGGTGGTCTCCGGACCAGTGACAATTGTGCTGCCCTCCTGGGCACTGACTCTGGTGGTGGTCTCCGGACCAGTGACGATTGTGCTGCCCTCCTGGGCACTGACTCTGGCGGTGGTCTCCGGACCAGTGACAATTGTGCTGCCCTCCTGGGCACTGACTCTGGTGGTGGTCTCCGGACCAGTGACGATTGTGCTGCCCTCCTGGGCACTGACTCTGGCGGTGGTCTCCGGACCAGTGACGACTGTGCTGCCCTCCTGCGCACTGACTCTGGTGGTGGTCTCCGGACCAGTGACGACTGTGCTGCCCTCCAGGGCACTGACTTTGATGCTTTGGGTGCAGGTGCATGTTCTGGAGGCTGTCGTGAGGTGGATGGCTGTTGGGTGTGTGTGTGGCCATGTTTGTGTACTTTGGGAGGGGGCATCACAGACACACTGGGAGAGGGCACAGGGGACGTGTAAATGGTAGTGGGGGTGGTGAGTGCAGGTGAGCGGGGTGTGGTGCTGGGTGTTCTGGTGCAAGTCCTAGTGGCTGTAGTGGTAGTGCATGCAGGTGAGAGTGTAGACGACACTGGGAGGGAGGAGGGAGATGACGAGGAGGGGGACATAGTGGAGGCAGTGGATGTTGCTGTGTCTGTATGTGGGTGATGCTTGTGTGAGTGCCTGTGGGATGTGTGGTGCCTATGTTTGCCTGAGCTGCCCTTGTGTGTTGACGTGTGTGCAGGCTGGTCTGATGGGGTGCTTGGGATAGGTTGAGGTACAGGGGATTGGGTCTGGGTGGAGGAAGTTGGAGGGGGGGGGCTAGACACAGGGACAATGGCTGCCATCAGTGCTGAGGCCAGAGATTGCAGGGTTCGATGATGGGCAGCCTGACCAGAATGAATGCCCTCCAGGAATGCATTAGTGTGTTGCAATTCCGTTTCTACACCCTGGATGGCATTCACAATGGTAGACTGCCCAACAGTGAGTGACCTGAGGAGGTCAATGGCCTCCTCACTGAGGGCAGCAGGGGTGACAGGGGCAGGGGCTGAGGTGCCTGGGGCGAAGGTGATGCCCACCCTCCTGGATGAGTGGGCAAGGGGCGAAGGCCGAGGGGCTGCTGGGAGAGCGGTGCTGGTAGGGGGGGTGGCGACTGTACCTGTAGAAGTGGGGGGCACAGATGGTGCCGCCACCACAAGGGAGCTCCCATTGGAGGACGAGTCTGTGTCGCTGGTTGCTGATCCGGTGACCGCCGTGAAGCTCCCCTCGCCCTCCGTCCCACTGGTGTATTCAGAGTCCGTGGTGTGGCCCTCCATGGCCATGTGGGATGTAGCCCCCTCGTGCTCCGGTGCCCCTGTACCTCCGCCTGATGATGCTGATGCACAAAAGAACAGGGAGAGCACAAAAAGGGGTGGGGAAACAGAAGAAAGAAAGGTTGAGTGCATGGCTTACCGCTACCGTTGGCGGACAATACAGACACAGCAGCCCCCTGCACTACGCCGTGCTCTTGGCCTCTACAGATGCAGTTCCTGGGATATGGCCTACATGGCTATGAGTGTCAGCTGCACACATAGATGACACAGGGGCATGTATACCTGTACTTGGCACTCTACAGAGGTGGGGTGGAGTGGCACATGGCCTGCATTACGGAGGGGCCTAGCCTACGGAATTCGCCCTGGCCTAGGGAAACCCACAGCCCTCCTCCCCCACCCAGACCCCTCCACTGCACGCAAAGTCAGCAGAATGTGAGTGTACTCACCCCCTTGTGTCTGCTGTGATGCCCTCATGCGCCCATCCAACTCAGGGTAGGCCACCGCCAGGATCCTGAACATCAGGGGGGTCATGGTGCGACGGGCACCACTCCCACGTTGGGAGGCCATCCCCAGCTGAGCCTCCGCCATCTTCTTGCTCCAGCGGTGAATGTCCTCCCATCTTTTACGGCAGTGGGTGCTCCGTCTCTGGTGGAACCCCAGGGTCAGGATGTCCTTGGCGATGGCACGCCAAATATCCTTCTTCTGGTGGGCGCTGACCTACATGACATATACAGGGGAAGAAGAGAAGTCATTACCAACTGCACCGTCGAAGCGAGCGGCCCACATCCCTGCCCTTGCCATGTGGCACATGCATTCACACTCCTTCATGCTCGCAGAACTCTGCCCCCTTCCTACTTACATCCAGCCCTCTCCACCCAGGCATAGCCCATACAACTTGCACCCTATGTACTCACCTGTTGGTCTGGAGGACCGTAGAGTAGCATGTACTGGGGGTGGACCCCGTCCACGAGCTTCTCCAACTCCTGTGCAGTGAAGGCAGGGGCCCTTTCCCCTGACGCACGTGCCATTGTCTCTTCCAGACCGAGGTCACAGCAGCACTTGCAGTGTAGGTCCTCTCCTGTCGAAGATCAGGTATCGAGTGATTGAACAGATAGAAAATGGCGGTGACGTCCGCGGCGGTGCGTATCATCACCGCCGGCGCACTTCGTCATTGTCCCACTTTAGAGGTCAGGCAGCCGCCATTTCGGGGGCCCCCATGGCTTCATTTACAACTGCGTAACACATACCTAGGCCTGGACTCAACACACATACAGGAAGCTTTTTGTATTTAGTGTCGTGTTCTGTGTAGCTGTGGGTACATACCTCAGAATTGGTTGACTCTGTGGTCGCTGTTGTCCTTCCTAGGCACCGTCAGCTGGGACATGTGAGGAGATGGCGGAATCCTCTGGTGTGCCGACCGCTGGTGGACCTGTTGACAATGGAGGAGCAACATTTAATCATCACCTACAGGTTTGACCGTGCCACAATCCAGGAACTGTGTACCCAGTTGGAGCCAGACCTTATGTCACCAATCGGCCATCCCACCGGAATCCCACCTCAAGTGCAGGTGCTATCAGTGCTCCATTTCCTAGCAAGTGGGTCATTTCAAACAACAGTGGCCATGTCCCAGCCTATGTTTTCCAACGTGTTGTCCAGAGTGTTGTCTGCCCTGCTGAAACACATGAGGAGCTACATCGTTTTCCCTCAGGTGGAGGATTTGGCTGCAGTTAAAGGTGACTTCTATGCCCTGGGACATATCCCTAACATCATAGGTGCCATTGATGGGACCCATGTAGCTCTGGTCCTCCCCCACAGGAGTGAACAGGTGTACAGGAACCGGAAGAGTTATCATTCCATGAATGTACAGATGGTATGTTTGGCAGACCAGTACATCTCCCAGGTAAATGCTATGTTCCCTAGCTCTGTGCATGACACCTACATCCAGCAGAATAGCAGCATCCCTTATGTGATGGGTCAACTCCAGAGGCACCGGGTGTGGCTATTAGAGGACTCTGGTTACCCCAACCTGTCATGGCTACTGACCCCAGTGAGGAATCCCAGGACCAGGGCAGAGGAACGCTACAATGAGGCCCATGGGCGGACTAGGAGGGTGATCGAACGCACCTTTGACCTCCTGAAGGCCAGGTTCAGGTGCCTGCATATGACAGGTGGTTCCCTATTCTACTCACCAAGGAAGGTGTGCCAGATCATCTTCGCCTGCTCTACGCTTCACAATCTTGCTTTGCGACGCCAGGTGCCTTTTCTGCAGGAGAATGGTCCAGATGACGGTGTTGTGGCAGCTGTGGAGCCGGTGGACAGTGATGAGGAGGAAGCTAAGGAAGAAGACATTGACAACAGGGACTCTGTCATACAGCAATATTTCCAGTGACACACAGGTGAGAACAATTTCTTTACTAGTACATTTACTTTCACACTTCTACCTCTATCCTGTCTGTCAATTTGAAGCTGTATTTCGTAACTGAGTTGTACATTTCCATTACGGTTTCACAGGTGTGGTTACCAACGTGTGTCATCTGCTTGCATCCTTCATGGACTTGTGATGTGTGACATAGGTATGTTGACATTACATTTTCTAAAGGATTTTGTCATCGTCATCGATAGTACACATTTTAAAAATCACAGACTGACTCCAGATTGTTTTGTGGTTCAAGGGTGTTTATTGAAGTGCTAATTATTGGAGGGGGTGGCAAAATGGTGATGGGTGATGGTGGAGGAATGTCCATGGTAGAGTCCAGTCTATTAGTCTCACAGGTGCACTGCCCATATGGGCATAGGAAGTGGAGCTGGGGCAGTTCGAATATGGACAGGGTAACAAAGTGGGACAGTGGGATGACAATCAGGGTGGTCTCATTTCCTGGCGGGGGTCTTGCCATAGTGCTCTGTCCTGTTCCTGGATCTCATTGACCGCTTGCGGGGTGGTTCTCCGTCTGCAGGGGGTGGGGTGCTGGTGTGGTGGTCCTGTGGCGGGGCGTCCTGTCCACCAGCGCCGGCGGAGGTGGTGGGCAGTCCATCGTCCAGGCTAGTGTCAGGGGCCCCTTGGAGTGCCACGTTGTCCCTCATGGTGGTCTGTATGTCCTTCAGCACCCCTACGATGGTGCCCAGGGCGGAGCTGATGGTTCTGAGTTCCTTCCTGAACCCCAAATACTGTTCCTCCTGCATGCGCTGGGTCTCCTGAAACTTGGCCAGGACCGTAGCCATCGTCTCCTGGGAGTGGTGGTATGCTCCCATGATGGAGGAGAGGGCCTCGTGGAGAGTGGGTTCCCTTGGCCTGTCCGCCCGCTGTCACACAGCAGCCCTCCCAGTTCCCCTGTGTTCCTGTGCCTCTGTCCCCTGGACCGTGTGCCCACTACCACTGCCCCCAGGTCCCTGTTGTGGTTGGGGTGGTGGGTTATCCTGGGTTCCCTGTAGTGGTGGACACACAGCTGATTGATGTGTCCTGGGTACGGAGGTATGGGCCCGCTGGGTGGGTGCTGTGCTGGTGTTACCAGAGGGTGGAAGGTCAGTGTTGGGCTGTGCCTGTGCGAGGGGAACTGACTGTCCCGAGGCCCACGATGGTCCGGGCTGGTCATCTGGATCCAGTTGGCCAGAGCTGCTGTCATCACTGTGGGCCTCTTCTGTGGGTGGGGTAGAGATGTCTGGACCCTCCTGTCTGGTGACGTTACGTAGTGGTCCTGCAGGGGTATAAAAGCATGATTATTGCATCTGTGTGTGTCATAGTGTGCAATGGGTGGGTGAGCGTGTACCCCAGTGCTAGCATTCCTGTGTGGGGACTTGTGTGATGATGGTTAGTGGGTGTTATGGGTATGTGCAGTGGGCATGCTTTAGTGATGGGTGTCCATGCTTTGTTGTGTCATGCAGGCCTTGGTGTTGGGATGGGTGGGTTGTGTTATTAGTACATTAGTGAGGAGTTGGAGTGATAGGGGAGAGGGTGAGGGTGGGGGGGGTGTGGTAGCATGCAGGTAGGGTGGGGGATATGATAGTTAAGATTTGACTTACCAGTGTCCATTCCTCCACCGACTCCTCCGAGGCCCTCAGGATGCATAATGGTCAAGACCTGCTCCTCCCATGTTGTTAGTTGTGGGGGAGGAGGTGGGGGTCCGCCGCCAGTCCGCGGAATCGCGATGTTGTGTCTGGAGACCACGTAACGCACCTTCCCCCGTAGGTCGGTCCACCTCTTCCTGATGTCCTCTGGATTTCTTGGGTGCTGTCCCACTGCGTTGACCCTGTCCACGATTCTTCGCCATAGCTCCATCTTCCTAGCTATAGAGGTGTGCTGCACCTGTGATCCAAATAGCTGTGGCTCTACCTGTACGATTTCCTCCACCATAACCCTGAGCTCCTCCTCCGAAAACCTGGGGTGTCTTTGGCGTGCCATGGGGTGGTGTAGGTGATGTGTGGGGTGGTGTATGTGGTGATGAGTGTGGTGATGTGTAGTGGTGTGGGGTGTTTTGTGCGTGGATGTTGTGTGGTTGATGGTGTTGTGTGCCTCTGTGTGGTGGGGTTGTCTATTGCTGTGCTCTCTCTCTGTCGCCTTCGTCTCAAATTTTTGGTTGTAGGTGTTTGTGGGTGATGTGGGTGTGTGTTTTATATTGTGTTGGGTGTGTGGGAGTGGTGTTTGTATGTGTATCAGGTGTGTGTATTTTGAATTGTCCAATGTGGCGGTGTTTTGGAGATGTGTGTGTATTTTGAGCGCAGCGGTGTGTACCGCCAATGGAATACCGCGGTTGAAAGACCACTGCGTGGATTCGTGGGTCGTAATAGCATGGGCGTGTTTCTGTTGGCGTGATGGTGGAGGATTTGTTTTCGCCAGTTTAACACTGACCTTTGGTGTGGCGGACTTGTGTGGGTGTCTGATTTTCGGCGGATTCCGAGATGTGGGTCATAATAGCTGTGGCAGAACTCCACGGCCGCGGCGATGTACTGGCGGTCTTCTGCACGGCGGTAAGCGGCTTTTACCGCCAATGTTGTAATGACTTCCTAAGTGTGGAGTGTGGGGGGGGGTTGTAAATTACGGTCCTGGCAGAAAGGGGCTCCAGACTTCTGTGAACAGGGCCGTCTGATCTTGTAAGTCGTAGATTACCCGTTCATGAATGGCAGTTTGTATCATAGCAGTCATCCATTCTGTCGGTGTAGGGGCGATACTGGCTCTCCAGTGCTGGAGTATGCAAATTTTGGCTGTGGCTATTGCCGTATGCAGCAGTCTCTGCTGTGAGCGTGGCAGGGGGGATACGGGTGCATATCGTGGAGAAGGATAAGTGACGGCAGGAACGGGTGTGGTATCTGGAGGGTGTCTGCCAGAGTGTGACACACGGTGTCCCATAAGGGTTGTATCAATGGACAGCGGCACAGGATGTGTAGCAGGTCGCAGTGAGGATCTGCGCATCACCAGCATTTTGCATGCGGTATTAGACCCGCCCTGAAGAGCCTCATAGGGGTCCAATACCAGTCCTGGAGGAATTTGAATAGGCAAAACTTCAGCCGAGCCTTGCGGTTGCCTCTGTCGAGTGCCTCCAGGATGTCTGACCAGTCCTCCTCGGTATATGTCGCTCCAAGCCGGTCTTGACACTTGCGGCGTAAGCTTTCAAGAAGGGGTTGTGAATAAAGATGGTTAACTAGCACTCTGTATAAACCTGCCATCACGCATTTGTGGCGGCCCCATGTCTGTAGATAGGCGATAATTGGCAAGGCCTTGACTCCCCACGAAAGGGTTCCCAGTACTTTATGTAGGCAGTGCTTAAGCTGCAGGTATCGCCATTCTTGGCTATTATGTATGTCGAACTCTTCCCTTAAGGTGGCGCAGGGTCGGAGTCTATCGCCATCTATGATTTGGGCTATGCAGCTAATGGCAGCATTGTTCCACTGGGGCCATTTTAGGGTACTTCCCCCTATTTTAATTATTTTGTTACCCTCTATAGGGGCTTGGGTGTGTAAAAAGGGGTGTACTCCTAGGAGGTGATGAGCCCTGTGCCACGCCGCATTTGTTGCCATGAGGACAGGGTTAGGCAGTTGGGGGCGGTCGGTGTATATCCCTCCTAGTCCTTCGCGCTGGTCCCGTAGAAGTTTCTCTGTGGCTACCCACTGTGGGGGATCCGTGTTTCCAGGGAGTAGATATGCCAGTTGCGATAGCTGTAGGGCTAGTGAGTATTGTTCCACTGAAGGGAGACCTAAACCTCGTAGGAACGCCTTGCCAGTATTTTTGCTGGTGTCAGCCTCGGGCAAGTAGAGACCCACACAAAGGTTCTTATTGAGGCGTCTATCCCCCTAAGCAGGGTAAGGGGGACGTGCAGGGGAAGCATGCCTAGTACATACGTGAAGCACGGGAGGGTGACCCTCCTGACCGCCTGTGTCCTGCCTCACATAGAAAGTCCCAGTAACGACCATTTAGCAAAGTCCTGTTTCATCCGAGATACGAGAGGGTCTAGGTTATCCCTAACCATGTGCTCCAGGCCTCGGTTGATAAGTGTTCCCAGATATTTGAGACGTGTCGGGTTCCATTTGAATGGGAGACCATAGATTGCAGCCCTCATCGTTACTCGTGAGAGGAGTAGTGATTCACTCTTGTCCCAGTTCACCCGGTATCCAGACAGGGATGCGAAGTCCCCTATGATTGAGAGCAATGCTGGCAGGGACCTTTCTAGATCAGACAGGGTGAGCAAGAATGTCATCAGCATAGAGGTAGATTTTGGAGGTGCCTCCTGTTAAAGGGATACCTTGTATCTGTTGGGAGTTTCGGATGGTGGCTGCAAGGGATTCCATTGCTAGTAGGAACAGTAACGGTGACAGGGGGCAACTCTGCCTCGTGCCTCTTCCAATGGGGAACTGGTCCGATAGGAAACCCCCACAGTTAACTTGCACCGTATAGTGGTCATATAATAAGCAAACTTTGGAGATAAATTGTTCTCCGAGACCAAAGTGTTTCATAGTAGCGAATAGGTAGGGCCATTCGATACGGTCGAACGCTTTCTCCGTGTCGAGGGACAGGGCTAGGGCTTCCTCCGGCATGTTTAGGGATTCTTATAGGGTATGACAGAGAGTGCGCATAGGATTTCTGGAGGTGCGGCCCAGTACGAACCCCACTTGGGTGTTATGGATCAGGGACGGTATCACTTTCCGTAAGTGAGCCGCCAAAACGCTGGCCAAGAGTTTGACATCTCCATTCAGGAGGGAAATAGGGCGTTAACTGCCGCAGAGTAGGGGGTCTCTACCTGGTTTGGGAAGGACAACAATAGTGGCCTTGTTGGACAGTGTGCCTAAGGAGCCCTCTTGGCATGCCTCTGTGAGTACCTCATGTACAGCAGTGACTGCCTCTTCCCCTGCCCATCTATAGAATTCAGCAGAGAAGCCGTCCTCACCCAGAGATTTGTGATAGGGGAGGTTTTTAATGCTTGTGCTATTTCTTCCCTGCTTATGTCGCCTTCTAGAAGAGCCTGGCCCGCCTCCAAGAGGTGGGGTAGGTTGGCCGAGGTGAGAAAGGCCTCAGTTTGCGCTGTAGTGGCCACTGTCTCAGTGGTATAAAGGTGGTGGTAGAAGGTCGCAAATTCATTTACGATGTCTTGTGGGCGGGTTAGTACTGCTCCTGAGGGGGACGTTATGGGCGGGATGGCGGAGGCAGCTTCTCTCTGCCAGAGTTGTGCCGCCAGAAGTCATCCCGATTTCTCGCCCTGTTCATAGTGACGGCCACGCAATCTTTGCAGTGCGTATTCTGCCTGCGAAGTGTAGAGCTCGTTGTGTGCCATTCGGGCTTGTTCGAGAGAGCGGCATAGTGCGAGGGACGGGGGTGTGTATTGTCTGGTGAGACTCCAGATGTTGTATTCTAGGGTTCGTTGTCGTATCATCCTATCCTTGTTAGCCAGTGCTGCATCACGCATCATGTTGCCTCTCAGGGTTGTCTTCGCCGCCGCCCAGAGGACTCGTTTGGAGGCCACAGTGTCGGTGTTGTTGGCCATCTATGTCGATACATTGGTCCTCAGTTGTTCTTTCCCTTGGGGGGAACGGTATCTGTGCACTGAGAAGCGCCATGGTTTGCGGCCGGGGGATGCGAGGCCCGTTTGGATCTGGAGCAAGATAGGGGAGTGGTCCAAAAGTCCATGGTCAAGTATACTAGAATCTTGGAGTTGGGGAACTACGGTGCGCTAAACTAAGAAATAGTCCAGGCGGGATTGGGTACCGTGGACAGGTGACAGAAATGTATATTCCTTGTCCTTTGGGTGTAACAGTCTCCAATAATCAGCCAAGCCTGCATCAGTGATTAAGTCCGTTAGCAGTGCCCTATTGTGGTTGTTGCCCGTATCGATAGGGCCTGTTCTGTCTAATATGGCGTCCCGGCCAAGGTTCCAATCTCCCCCTATGATGTAGCGGGTAGTCCCTATTTCAGTCAGGAGGCGGTTTAATTTTAGGTAGAAAGATCTCTTAGTACCGGTCGGTGCATAGACTGAGCCCATGCATAGGAAAGTGTCTCCTATCTTCAGTTTTGCAAATACGTATCGCCCCTCCAGGTCGTTCCATGTTTTGATAATTGTAACCGGAAGGGTTTTACGTAGGAATATCGCTACTCCACATTTGTGGGGGGTGCCTCCTCCGGGTCCCTGGTCTGCTGGACAGCAGCTAAAGGAAACCCTTCCCACCCAGTCCCGGCGGAGCTTGCTAGTCTCCGTACTGTCCAGATGGGTCTCCTGGATCAGGGCTATATCCACTCTTTTAGATTGGAGATAAGACAACACCTTTTTTCATGTGATGTAAATCGTCATTCCAAGGAGATGATTCGTAGTGGGTGTGTCGCGCAGAGAGCAGCTCTCGGCATACTGGGTGTGGTTGTTGGGTCTCACCAATTCGGAGAATAGTGTGGAGGGCTGCCTCTATCGTTGGGGCGGGGAGAGTATCTTGGGAGCGTTACAGTTAGGGGGGAGGGGATAGCTGGTGGACGTTGTATGATCCTTCAAAAGGTGGGAAGAAGAGGGTAGATAAGGTCAAGAGAAGGAAGGAAGGGGAGGGGAGGGGATAGAAGAGAAGGTGGGGAGAGGAAGAGGGAAGTGGTTACAGTAAGGATGTAGGGAGGAAGGTGAGAGGGGGGAATGGGGAGATGCAGTCAGAAAGAGAGGGGGAGGAGGGAGAGAGAAGGGACAGGTAAGGGTGGGAATAGAGGAGCTAGGTTAGGAAAGGTAGGGGAAAAATTTCCCCTGGAGGAGTAGATCTGTAGACTGCGGGTCCTTTTCCTATAGGAGCTCTTAGTGCCATCAGTCGGGTCCCTGTCGGGGGTGGAGGGAAAAGGAGGGCAGCCGTCGTCGTCATTTATTAAGAGTTTTTCTGTCTGGCTCCAGAGGGAGGAGGAATGTCATAGGTTTGTCGTGGGGGCTTTATGGGGGAGCAATCAGACAGGTGTTGTCCTGTGTGGAGGGGGGACAGGGGAGGGGGAGAGAGGGTTGGAGCTGGAGAGAGGGAGTGTGTGTATCAGTGGTTATTGACAGAGTATAGTATTGTTGTGTTAATGATGGGGGAGGAGGCAGTCAGGTGTAGGTATAGGGGAGAGACCATTCTATTAATGAGTGAGAGCTGATATTGTTTATGTATCCCTAGCGATGGAGTGGGAGACCGCCGTGTCTAGTCGTCGTTGCTATGCAGGGTACTATGTTGTAGGGACGGTTCGGCAGTTTGAGGGGAGGGGGGGAGGCATAGAAGGGGAGAGGGGGGGCAGAGCAGGAAGAGCAGGTCAGTGATGGGCCAGGGAAGGGTTTTAAAATATACATACATATACATGTGCATACGTGTCATCCTTCGTAGGTAGGATCGCTGTGGCTTAGTGTCATAATATTGCATGCTGGATATTGAATTCTAGGGCACATCTGTGACCTATGGGTAAACAATGGAGGTATACAGATTCTGAGTTTTGATATAGACAATATAAACTCGGCAATGGGCCAAAGGTAGCTTCCATTGCATTATCACATCGTACTACTTTGTATGAAAGAGTAGAAACAAATGAACAATACCTTCATTACATCTGCATTGAGCATGAGCCTGTCCTATGCGTGAACAGTGGATATCAACAAGGTCTGGCCTAGATGCAGGAAATGTGTGCACAGACTTGAGGTATATATATGTGCATATGTCTCCTCCTTCATAGGTAACATCTCTTGTGGCTTAATATCATAACGTTTCATATAGGACATTGAGTTCTGAGGCATATCTGTGGCCTATGTGTAGTCTGTGGGGATAGACAAATTCTTAGTTTTAGTGTAGGTAATATAAACTCGACGATAGGCCAGAGGTAGCTTCTGTTACATTATCACATCGTACTACTTCGTATTAAAAGAGTATAAACAAACGAACAACACATTCGTAGCATCGACATGGGGCATAAACCTGTCCTATGCGTAAACAGTGGGTACCAACAAGGTCTGAACTAAATGTATGTAGTGTGTGCACAGAATTGAGCTAGAGGTAACTTGCATTGTATCATTGCATTGTATAGTCTCGCATTGTAGGGATTGAGGCATATTAGCTCTTTAGTAATGACATTATCAGCAGCAGTAAAGAAAATATAAATGCAGAGTCCGGGCAAATACTCATCTGTCCGTCGGACTGGCGACAGTCGTGCTCCAAGGCTCTCGTCGTTGTCTCATATAATCCCATATAGTCCCTGTGGCAGATCATTGCCTCAGGGGGGTGTAGGAGACGGTTTTAGAGGTGTGCAGGATTTTTTCCTTTCTGAGAGCTGAGTGTGGACTGCCACGTCGTGTAGAACCTGGCCCCTGTCGTCATGTGCCCTGGTTAGTCTCTCCAGGTCTCTGCCTCTAGGGCAGTTGTTAGGGTCGTACCTGTCTGTGCCTCCCCTCTCCAGTCCAGAAGGAGGGATGTAGCTGTCGTCTCCCACAGTGTCTTGTGGTCGGATCGGGATGGTGGAGTCTGTAGGCTGATGCTGGAAGGAATACCAAAAAATTATCAGGTCCTCTGGATTGCAGAAGTCTTTGGATACCCCATTTTTGGTGACCCACATTCTCGCAGGGTCGAAGAGGCCGTATTTCATCTCCAGCTGATGGAGTCGGGGTCTTAAAGCCAGAAAGGCCTTCCTGCGTTCGTTGGTGTCTTTGGAGTAGTCGGCCGTTATGCGAATTTCGTATCTGTCTACCCGTAAGGGTCCGTGGTTTCGTGCTACTTGAAGGAGTTTGCGAGTCTGAGTGTGACGTAGCAGGCAAGCAATGATCGGGCGGGGTCTGGAGGCCCCATCAGGGCATTTCGGGCCTACTCTGTGTGCTCGTTGGAATTCCAGTTGCGGGTTAAAAGTCAGCGAGGTCAGTTTGGGTAGGACAGAGCTAAGGAAGGCCTGTACACCTGGTCCCTCTTCATTTTCCGGGATTCCGAAAAGGTGAATGTTATCCCTTCGGCTTCTATCTTCCAGGTCCGTTTATTTTGCTCCGTAGGTAGGAAAGATCTTGGTCTCTGTCCTGGATTGTGGTCACATGGGTTTCTAGGGTCCCCATGCGGTGTTCCAATCCTGTCACCCGGGATTGGAAGCTTGCAATGTCCGATCGCATGGATTTGGTCTCCAGTGTCAGGGAGGATATAGAAGCATCCATCCCCTCTATCCGGCGACTGACAGCGGTGATCTCCTGCAGTATCCGTTCCATGGTTGTAGGTTGGTCCTTGTCTGTCATCGTAGAAGGCTGGCTTGGAGTTAAGGCTGTGTGAGGTCCTACTGTTGGGGAGGTAGTACGCTTATGTTTGAGTGCCTCTGAAATAACAATTGTCGTGCCGGTTTGCCTGTGGGTTTGTGGCCTGACTTGCTTCCGGGCATCTCAGTGCCAGTCTGTGGGGGAGGCCTTATGAAATACGAGGCCCTTTTTCTTTCCCTTCTATCTTTCTCGGAGACTGATGAGGGTGATAAAGCGTAGGTTGGTCAGTGCCCGACCTCCCCTATTTGTGTCGTAGGACTGGATTCGCCTCTGTGGGGCTGCTCGCTTTTTTTTTGTTTTTTTGTTTTTTGGGGGGCCCGAAGGGTGTTTGAGAGAAGACAGGCAATCGTATCCCAGTGTTACCCTCATCTGTGCTACATCCGGGTCGGTGTGTCCAGAGGTATGTTTTCCTGGGGATCCCCTTCCTGTATCTGATCCTGTCCGAGGGGCTGCTTGAGATATGTCCAATTTGGGCTAGTGGCCCGCCGTCCAATCCTTCAGAAGGGGGCTGCGTGCCTGACCATCAAAGTGACCCTCCTGTCCAGTGGGCCGGTTTAGGATCATCATTAGCTCTTGTCTCAGAGCGCTCCGTCTTTGCTGGGGCGTGGGGGGGCTGGTCGATGCTCTCTTGTTCCTAGCACTGCAAGGGGCCAGCCGGCAGGGACCCCGCCCTGATCACAGAAGACCACGTAGATGTTAATTACTCCACTTTGTAGCGGCAAGGGTAGCTCTGTTGATGATAATGTCAGGGCCCTTGCGATTGCTCAGTTGAATAGGTAGCCGGGAGGGGTAGGTGATGCTAGTCTATGTCAGTGCTTCGTTGCCCCCTTTTTTCCCTTGCGGGGTACCATCCCCTCTCTGATCACCTGCTTCTGTTTCCTGGTGGCGGGGGGGTCAAGAGAGGAGGGTACCACATCCTAGTGTGCAGCACTGCACTGCTGATCACTGGCGATGGTAAAGGGTCACGCAAGTTGTGATCTTCGTACCTGACAGGCTGGTCTGCTCTGGCCTCGAAAGGCGCATCTCCGCCCCCAGTCAAGGCCTTTCCTGTCGGGGTGCAGTAGTCCTTCCCCCTATTATCTCTGGGCCTCCTTCACAGAGATCAGGGCTCCATAAGGTTTGGGGAGCCTCCAGAGATGTTATGATCCTGTTTGCAGTAACCAAGGGGTCCCCACCACCCCTCTGAGTCCGATATCGGCTCTTGTGGTCTGAAGGTGGAGTGGCGGGTCAGGGGGGTGAGGGCACGGCGTCCTGGGAAGCAGCTCGACGCTACTGACCAGAGGTGATGGGGCGAGTGGATCGTTGTCTCCCTCCCGGCGGGCTGGTCCTCTCCGGCCTCGGGAGATGCGACTCCACCCCCGGACAGGGCCTTTCCTGTCGGGATGCGCGGCAGTCTTCCCCGCTGCTGTTGATGGTCCACCTCGGCAGGGATCAGGTCTCCGTGTATTTATAAAGCCTCTGGAGGATTTTTTATCTTATTTGCGGCGGCCGCGTGGCACCGCCGCCCCCTCGAGTCCGACGCGGCACAGAGCTCCCGGGTTAGGCGGCCCTCTTCTCTCGCTGCCTGGCCACGCCTCAACCAATGCACTTTAAACATTGTTACGTTTCAGAACCAAGTAAATGCTTTCTAAATTTATGTGCATTTCCAGCAGACTGTCTAAAAATGGTCTGTCAGTCCTTAATGCTAAACTTTCAAAATGGTTATGTGTACTTATCTACATTTTTGATAAAAGGCATCTCTTCCTTCTGAAAAATAAAGTGAACCAAAGCACATGGAGAGCAACACATTTGTCACCAAGTGTAGTCAACCATTTGAGACCCACTAGTTCTCAATAATTCCACTTCATTGCTCCAATAGATCAGTTGTAGCTTGTGAGCTTTTGATCCACCCACACTCTTCCTTCCAATGACCTTGTTCTTCGTTACTTGAGGGAAAAGCTTCTTGCAGTTCATATTTAGAGGATCAAAAACTGTTACTGTCAAGCAGATGCCTAACAATCATTTCACCTATAGATAACTTCATGCATCATATAGGGCAGCTAAACGCCATACATATAAAACCAAATATCTACTTGTGTTATATGTTATATTTCTTTGATCATCTATCAATTCATGAAATAGAACTTACCAATATGTCAGTGACTCCAACCGCTGGTTGTGCAGCAAGTGATTCATAGTGCAAAGATTGATGGTTAATCAACAAATTTTTAATGTGGGGTGCATATTAATTTATACAGCTCATGCATCGCCATGTGCAGGCAAGAACATGACATGGAGGCGAAGAGCAATACCATTCATTCAGTGCTGTATGTGAATGAAAAAACAGCAAAAAGTCTCAGTCGTTAACTACCTCCATGTATAATTCGTAAATCTCAGTATAGTGGTGAAAATGTGGCATGGACTAAGAAAATAAAACCCTTTATAAAGTTATATACATAGATGAGGAAGGCATAAGGGAGGAATAGGAGGCTAATCATGACTGGACCAGATGCAGTATCCTTCTAGAAACAACTAAAAAAAAAAGAATTTACTCCTCTTAGCTTGCCATTCAACTACATTCTTTAAACCACTGGTATGGCTTAATGGTCTGTGAACCCCTTTGTGTTCTCTGGTGTGGAGCTTTTCGGAAGTCATGTGGGAATCACCAATTGCTGGTGATGACAGTTCAGGAGAAATACTCCTCAAAATGTTGTGCATTATAATAATGGGTAACCAGTTTAGTGGTAATAGCTATGATGGATACTGATGCACTGTCAATCATCTGTGTGTGAACAGCAGTTATCCAGATATGTTAAAGACAATAAGGACATCTGATCAAATAGATCACATTGTTTATGTTACCATTTGTGTGTGTTATCTGCAGCAACGGGGTCAGTAAATCCACATTCATCGATTTTGAAGTCTTGGTATACTTGTATAGAGAGCAAGAGTCACTAGGATGATGGCTTAATGCAAGATCTAGCTTCAAAACGTATAGATTCAAAGCATGTAAGGTGAATGGTAATGAATGAATGAGTGTCTTATAGTACAACCGCTACCCTCACTAGGATGTTCCGACTTTAAGTTCTCAAAGGTTAATCTTGGTTAAAGAGCCAGAGTTCATTTTATGTGGAAGGTAGACACTGAGGGAACTTAGTGCAAGTGAGTAGGAGAGAATTCCTGGAAAGCAAAGGAATGTTCATTGGTTCTGGTGATGGACTCTGGAGATAGTGAATAGCTGAGTCTCATAGACCGTAGTACTCTTCCTCAAGAATACAAATGGAATAGCATTTGCAGGTAGACAAGATATTATTTTCTTTGAGCTTTGAAAATTAAAATCAGCACCCAAATTAGCACTCTACATATCTAACTTCAAAAGAAGATGGGGGCTGCATTCTGGATTAGGTAAATCAGTGAATAGAATATTGGACAGACTAAAAAAAGACACTTGCTATAATCTGGTCTTGAAGTGATCACATCATAAAATTACTGCTTTATTGATAGTAGAAGTAGAAAGTCAAATATCCTTCTAAGCGGTTTTAGCAAAGAGAAGCAGGAAGCCAATACAGGTCAGTTCTGTGATTTGAAAGATGGAGTGTGATCAAGTTGGACTCCAATATTTCTAGCTTTCATGCAATGAGTAGGAATCTGGCTCAATTCTAGTGGCCACCAAACCAGAGACAAGATGGTATTAGGATGATTAAAGAAGACACTCTCCCATATAATTTTTTCATTAGGCTGCAGCCGGCGTCATTGCCGCAGTGCGGCGGGTGCAGCAGCACTTGTCGCTCATATACTGCCTGTAAATCGGGCAGTGACCTGCACAACGGGGCTGTGCATGGGGGCCCTTGCACAGCCCATGGGGGGCCCTGAAGCACCCCTTTCACCAGCCTTTCCCTGGTGGGTGAAACCACCAGGGAATGGCTGGCGGAACACAGGTTCTTTATCCGGAGGACAGCGCTGCTTGCAGGGCTGCCCTGTCAGATAGAATACTCTGTGCCATCATCAGGCTGCCTGGTAGTGGTAGCCTGGTGGTGGCGGAGGGCTTCCTGTGGCAGTCCCCCCTGTGTTTATTATATGGCGTCCAGACCACCATGCCGGTGGCAGTAATTTCCGCCTCCGCCGGCATGGCGGTGTGGACTGCCATTTTCATAATGAGGCCCTTATTCTCTACAGAGAAAGGCAATATTGTACTTTGTAAATTTTTATCTCTGAATAGGCTGTATCATTAAGAAGAACTGATCATTCTCCTGCTATTCTGCAAATAAAATGCCTCTTCCATTATTACTTAGGTTAAATACAAGACTTAGAGCCAGATTCACACGCTTTTTTCATGAGTGGTTATGTCTTATTGCTGACCTAGGTATTGCTTGCTGCTGAACTTTCTGAAGTGGTAAACAATCAATTGCTGAAAAAAGGATTGCAACTTCTGTCTTTAATTATTTACATGTGCTTTTTGGATAAAATATGTTATGAACATTTGCATAGATACTGAATCTAGGAACTTAAGCAAAGTCCTGAATATAATTGCTTCGCGTGTAGTACCACAAGGATAAACATTGAGGAATAATGTATGGCAAAACACCATGGGGATATATCTTTCCTGCTTACTTTTTTCTCTCATAATGTCATTCCTATATATCTTCTTAAGGAACTGCTGCTTATGTATACCTTCATTTTTCTGTTAATCCTTGATTTGTTCCTACATGACACTATTTCAGCCTCTACCGTACTTCCTTGTCATAATTCTTTTATCCTAAAGAAACCTCATTGTTAGAGTATGGACATGGTAAGATTCAACCCTCTTCTATCCTTCAATTCTATGGAAGAATTTTTAATTATGAAATGTATTTAATTCCTAAAATATATGGAATTACAGATGGGTTACAAGGAAAATATATTGCCTTCTATTCACAAATATCCCTCTACAATTTTATGATGGGTGTGGGTTCAAAACATATTGCTCTTCTAAGTAGGTTTTTGAACTAATCGTAACTCTGCTGCATAACTGAAAACACATCCTAAGGGGTTTCATTGAATACAATTGAAAACTATGAACTTGAAGGGTGCTTGGATGCTGCCAATATTGTTAGGCTAAAAGGAGCTACAGCGTCATAGCATATAGCTTCCACAGAGATACTTGTAAATAAACTGTTGGCCCTCCCTAATTTGGAACAGAAGACTATAGAACCCTGCCTCCATGGCCCAGCCAAGTCAGAGCCACTAGAACAATTACTGCCTGCCTATTTAATTACAGGGGTAAAGATTCTCTATTATGTTTAAACAAATCACATTGCACAGAACTCTAGATCTTTTTTGGAAATGAAAAAGCAACTTTGCATGTGTGTAATAACATATTCTATGACATTTCCAGTCAAATTAAGGGTAGAGTTCTTAGACATTCATTGCAGACCTCCCAGAGGATGATCAGGTGCTGGTGCCGAAGCTTTAGTCAAGAAGAGATCAGCTGCGTACATTGACAATGACTAACGCTTGGTTGATGTATTCCCATCCATGATTGCACTATGGTATGAGAGCAGAGGGTGATTTTAAAAGGTTTATTGATCTTTAAAACAATAAAAGTAGGTAGGGTACCAATAACATGTAGTACTTGACAGTATGATGAATGTTTGGAGACTGAAGAATATGGTTCTTTTTATATTGGCTTATATTAATGTCACTGTGGTACTGTAAATATGAGGCAGATTAATAATGTATACAGTTATAGTAACAGGTGTATGTTACACACAGGGTTGGGCAGGCACTTTCAGGCACCCACTGCACAGACACAGTGAGTATGAACATCATTGTGGGAGTGGTTATAGGGAAGAAGTTGTGGAGGCCATTGGATTTGCTGTGGGTGTGGGGGATGGTATCTTTGTTGTGGAAAAGTATGTGCATTATTGTGTTTTTACGTGGTGTTACATTTATCTAGAGATTATCTTGCTGTATGGGCTGATTCAATATGTCAGAATGTATTTGAACCCACATGACTGACACATGATGATACAGGCACCATTTAAAACTGATCAGTTTGAATGTATGCAGAATCAGCAATCGTTGTATGGCGCATCAGGTGCTGGCTTTCATGAACAGATATGGGACAGATGTAGCTATTCTTCAAAAAATGCACTCACCTCCAAGAGTGCAACCTGGTTTCGCAAGTGCCTGCGGATGGCACAGATACTTTTCTTCTTTCTTCAAATTTTTCAGGGTGGTGGGTATTCTGATAATGAAAACAGTGATTTTTTGGCGGTGAGAATGGGCAAAGGGCATGCGGGAAAGGTGGGTATTGGTTGGGGGTCTCTTGAATGACTCCCCATTAACAATGTCTAAGATTTATGAACCGAATGTAGATGACATTGACTTTTATGTTGAATCAGTGGTTGGATACCACAAAAACATCTGTTGAGCACCATAGACTCTCATCACAATCCATTGTTGCACTAACCAAGGCTATGAATCTGTAGGAGTTAACAGATGCCTGGAGAGTAACAAGCCATACTGTGATAGATTATACTTATTACTCGTTGGTTCATTATGTTAGTTCGCATATAGACTTCTAGTTGACCTTCAGAGGATTACTACACTTCATCAGAGAAATAAAAATGTTGCTAAGAGCTCTGATCACTCTCCAGTGTCTTTAAAGTTTGAATGCCTAGCCCCTGTGAAGCAACCTAGAAAATTAGTCTTTATTGGAACTAAGAGATTCAGAATTCAGTGAATTAAGAGATACAGGTCCTCACCAACACATTGGGACGGAATACTCCCACTTTGGTTTTCCACCCGCCAGTCCCATTACGTGTCTCCTGCTAGGCCGGCAGGCGGAAACAGTTTTCTGCCAGATGGCCCAGCAGGACACACACCACAACATTGACGCTGGCTCGTAATCAAGCCGGCAACAATGTTGCAATTTGTTGCGTGCGAAAGCACCCGTCGTCCTTTTCACTGCCCATAATTCAGGCAGTGAAAAGCACGACGGGGCTGTCAATGGGGGCCCATGCACAGCCCATGCCAAGTGCATGGGCAGTGCATGGGCCCCCATGTGGCCCCCACCACCAACTTTCCATGGCGGTGAGACTGCCATGCAAAGGCTGGCTGAAAGGGGACTAGTAGTCCCCAGGGCCATGCTGCTTGAAGCACGTCTGTAGCGGATTGAGGCTGCCGGCACCACCAGGCCATCGGCTGGCGGCAACCTGGGGGTGTCGGCGGTATGACCATTGCAGCTCTGCCACGGTCGTGATGTGGCGGTTGGACCACCCTCAGTATTTTGTGCTGAGATTGGAACAGGTATATTAGAGTATTTCCTGTTGACCAAAGGTTCAGTCTCTAAGGAGGAGCAACTATGAAAGGGATTTAAAGTTTACACCCATGGAATATGTATGGCCAAAAGTGTGGGGTCCTTAAATCGTCATGAACTAAACCACACCACCTAGAGAGAGGAGGAACAATTGGAAAAACATTACGTACAATGTATTGAATCCTCTGTTTTGGTCTGACATTCATGAAACTCTGGAGGAGTTTAAAGAAGCATCCAGCAGAGAGATGTTATAGTTAGGTAAGCAAATGTGAGCCAGGTCATTTGGAAAGGGAAATAGTCTAGGTAAAATGTTAGCGTGGCTCTTAAAAGCCAATAGAAAGGACATGCGGGTATTGGGGCTGTGTTGTAGCGATTGTTTATTGGTTCCAAGGCAAGCAGATATACTAGAAATGTTTCAGAATTATAACACATAATTGTATGCATCATGCTTGGACTACACTGTAGACGATATAGCAAGGCATTTGAATTGAGTAGCATTGGCATGGGTGAATGGTCAACTCCACCAGGGGCATCTTAAGTATTCTAGGGGCCATGGGCAAAGCATATTTTGGGGGCCCCTGTTCAGAACAACTTTGAATTTATGATCCACATTATATGAGTGCATTTTGCAGCACACATAAAAAAAGGGAAAAAAATCCTAGGATTGTCTTTGTGAGTGTGCTGCATTCTGTGGCACACATAGAAAAGAGAAAAAGCTTCCCTGGATTGTTTCTGTGCAGGAGGGTGCTTCTTCCTGCACAAAGACAAACCTGCCTACAATGCAGATACCCTTGCACCATGGTGCAAGGCTGTCTTTGTTGGCACCAGGCTGCCACCAATGGCGCCGGCTCAGTAGGAAAGGACAGGACTGTGCCATATGCCGGATATGGTGCATTCCTGCTCTTTCCCTTTGATGTAGGGCAGCACCACCCTGCACCAAAGGCCTATAAATCTGGGCCTTTGTATTGAGGCACTGGCCTGCTGGCTAAGCAAAGTTCACTCATAAATGGAAATGACGATTCTCCAATTAACATACTGAGAGAATCTTGATTTCATTAAGGACAGCGGAGGCTAACATTATGAAATAAATCTTTTATTGCTTCCCCAACGGACCTTCTCTCACCACTCTTCCCAAGAAGCGATAATGGCACTTCAAGACCCTCCGAGAGGCACCTTCTCAGCTTTTCCGCCTCTGACGGAGGACCTAGTATTCAATTTCCTGGGCACTATAAAATCAGGCTCTCCTCTTGACCCTGCTCCGCCGTTTATATTAATCCTTGACTCTGACATCATTGTTTCTGTCCTGACCAGGATTCTTAATAATTCTCACACATCTGGTCAGCGTCCACAATATTGGAAACATTCTGTCATCAAACCTTTACTAAAAAAGCCCAGGCTCGATCCTATGTCATTGAGCAATTACAGACCAATTGCCCTTCTGCTGATAAAATCTAAAATTATCGAAAAACATGTTAACAAACAAGTCTCAGACTTTCTTGAGGACCAAAATCTTCTACATCATACTCAGATGGGTTTTAGACCTCTACATAATCTGCCCTCTTGGCTGTTACAGAGGACACCCGACAATGTCTGGACTCAGGCCGCTATGCAGCAATTATTCTTCTGGATCTGAGTGCTGCATTCAATGCTATAGATCATAATATACTCCTCCACAGAATCTCTCAGATGGGCTTTTTAGGGACTTCGTTTGAGTGGCTCTCCGTCTTTCTGAAGGATAGGACCTTTCAAGTCCTAGATCGTTCTTTTCTCTCTAACCCTTTGCCACTTAATTGTGGGGTGCCGCAGCGGTCCTCTCTGAGCACTACTCTTTTTAACATTTGTATGTCCCCCTTGGCAAAAATTATTGAGAAATATAGACTATCTCTAGTATCCTATGCGGACGATACTCAGTTGGTCTAGTCCTTCTCTGCCAAGAATCCCAGAGAACAGGCTACTTTATCTTCTTGTATCTTGGATATCGCCAATTGGATGACAAATAGTAAGCTCAAGCTCAATGATGGGAAAACAGAAGTTATGATGATTGGAAATCCTTCTCTGCTCAGGTCCCCATCTCCAGAGGTGGACCTGCTTAAGGAACTACCTCAGCCAAAAGAAACCATAAAAAGTTTGGGCTTTTGGTTAGACCCTCACCTTACAATGGAATGCCATTCTAAGAAATTGGCTGCTACTTGTTTCAGTTTTCTAAGAACCCTCAGGAACATCTTTAAGCTACTTCCATTCTCAGCCAAAAGACTCCTTACTCAGGCTCTGATACTCTCAGGCCTTGACTATGGAAATGTACTGTTCCTGAGTTCTCCCTCGTTTATCCTAAAGAGACTTCAAGTGGTGCAGTACGCTGTGGCTCGCCTACTTACAGATACCCCCAGACATTCATCTGCCACTCCAGCTTTGGCTTCTCTCCATTGGCTTTCTGTTGAACAATGCATTATTTTTAATGCTATGTGTTTTGTTCACCGAGCTCTCCGAAACAAGGATCCAGTCTTTCTCAGATGAATGATAAGTCCTCATACCCCTCGGAGAACACTTAGATCCTCTTCAGCTTTTTTAATCAATTCCTTTCGCGCTAAGAAACTTAGATGGGGGTAGGTCCTTTGGAAGTAGAGCAGCTGAGTTTTGGAATTCTGTTCCCTTGGAACTCCACCATGACATGTCAGAGCTTTCCTTCCATAAAAAAACCTGAAAACTGTATTATTCCCTGTTTAGTTCCATTTCTCATGTCCAGTGACACTCTATCAGCGGTGGGAGGCCTCCGGGCAGCCATGCGCTCCATAAATCCTGTAAACTAAACTGAAACTAAACTACCACTCACTACACACGGTTTCCTATAGTCTTTAAAGTAAGGGTAAAATATTTTTTCAGACAATGATTTGGTCCTTTTCCAATCTCAAAATAGACCCCGTCCGGGAAGTAAAATTAACTAGGAACTTCCAGTGCCTTAACATCTGATATTAGATAAAGTAAAGTTGCCAGTTTTAATTAAATCTGTTTCTTAGAAAGATGGAGATTGTCAGGCCATGAGACAAACAGGTCAAAAACGTGATTAACATTCCAAAGCTAATCATACTTAGCCCTTGGTGGCAGCCTAAGCCTGATTCCGTTCATTACCCTGCGTTTTAGGGGGTCACTACCAATAGCAAAATCATTTATCAAGGAATGACCTACGAAATGCCAGATCTGTAGCAATTAACAGTTCTATAAGAGAGACCTGCTCTGAATATTGTGCCAAGAAGTTTTCCACTTCTCCTAAAGGAGCCTCCAGGGGAATCAAAATTCCTCTCCAAGCACCAAGTACACCACTTCCTCCTTACTCCTGAGAATCTTATCTGGTACCTGGTTTCCACGATTCATCCAAAAGATCTTTAGCCTTTCCTGAAAGGCCAGAGTCTCTTCTGGATCTCCTCAAATCTTCCAGACAAGAAGGTTCTAGTTTCTTTCTAGCACTCAAGGTTGTTCCTCACATTCCTGTCCTTCCAAAAGACCTCAATTCCACGGAATCATACAGGGAACGTCCATAAGTCATTCTAATATGCCTGGGAACTAAACTTGTGAGCTCCAGAAAGGAGATACTAGAATGATACTACAGCATTCTCTCCAGACTTTCAACAACATTATCTGGATCAGTGCGTGGGGAGGGGGGGAAATGCATAGGAATTCTCTTGCTTCAACGTCCGCAGTAAGGCATCCACTGCCAGTGTTTTGGGATCTGGTCTCTAGCTGTAAAACTGCTCTACCTAAAGCATCAGTATATTGGCAAATAACTCTGAATCCTTTGGTTATACACTGGATTTGGTTTCCAGTCACTGGCATCCCTCAAAAATCTTGAGTTCCAGTCAACTCTGATGTTCTGATGACCTGGGATAAAATCTGCTTTCTAAAGTATTTTCTGATTCCAACAAAAATATATTTTTTTTTGGCTAAATTTGCAAGTTGCTTTGACCTTGCTCCCCCTAAGCGATTGATATCAGATACAGCAGTGAAATTGTCTATTCGGATCAATACTACACTGTTGGCTATAGCAGATCTAAAGCTCATTAAGGCATTCAGGCCTACCAACAATTCCAGACAATTTATGTGTAGAAACAGCTCCTCCCTGGACCATATTCTTCCAGTTTCTAGTTCTACTAACTTTGCACCCTGACCAAGGTGGTCTGCATCAGATTCTACAATAATTTATGGGATATTCCCAAATATTGCTTTCCCCTTCCAGCTGTCCAGGTTGTTCATCCTCCATTAAAGGTCCTCTTGAGCTTCCTGGACTGGGTTAATCATATCTGTATACCATGGACCTTTCCTCAGACCCATGGTTTTCAGTCTCTGTAGAGCTCTATAGTGCAATGGTCTTGGGGAGATGGCCTGAATGGATGGAGATAAGAGACCAATCACTTGTGCCAGACCCATCAGACGTGCCACTTCCTTCCTTAAAACATGACACACCTCCTTTTTGATCTTTGTCAATTTTTTCTGTGGCAGACACAGCTGTGCCTACCTGGCACCCCAAAGACAACATATTCTGTGTGGGGGTCATGACTGACTTCTCATCATTTATAATAAACCCTAGCATTTGCAATAGTTCTGTTTCCCATGTCATGTGTATCAAACGTTATCCCTGATCCTGAGACATCAATAACATGTTGTGCAGATAAATCATTAAACATACCCCTCTCTTTCTCAAGAATGCAACTACAGGATGTAGGTCTTTGGTGAAGCACCAAAGGGCTGTTGACAGACAAAAAAGAAGACAAACAAAACTGGTACAAGACAGATTTCCAAATGAACCGTAGATACTTTTGGGAATCCAAATCCATACGGGTTGTGAAGTAGGCATCTTTTAGATCCAAAGTCCCTAGCCAGTCTTTTTCTTGTAAAATGTCCAGCAAAAGATGGATCAGTTCTATCTTGAAGTGTCAGAAGACCAGAAATCTGTTCAACTGCTTTAAGTTTATTATGGTCCGCCAACCCTTTCACCAAGAAAACAGTACTTGCAAAAACTATTTCTGAATCTGTGACCTTGCATGTTACTCCATTGAGCAACATTTGTGAAACCTTGGCATCCACTAGTGCCAATTGATCCTGAGTCAAAGATAATTCTCTTGGATGGAACTTTTTATAGGGAAGCTAACAAAATTCTATTTTGAAACCTCTTACAGTCTGCAACCCCCATGTGTTCTTTGTTATAGCTGACCAGCTTTGGGCAAAAAAGCGCAAACTTCCCCCTATATATGGGAAAAACTATTAGGAGGACTTACCTTGGGCTCTGCTTAGAAGCCTGAATGGCTTGTCCTGATCTTCCCTGGCCTCCGTCAGAACTGGTATTGCTAACCAAATTAATAAAGAGGGGAGAAACTTGCAAGACAATCTCCTTTTTGTACAACAAAATCATTGAAACTGGGAGGATTCAGGTATATGCTGTTAAATTGGCATGGGAAGCTGAGTTGCAGAAACCGCTAACAGAAAAGCAGTGGAATTTTACATAGTTCAAATAAAAGATATACCTTTCACAAATAAATACAAGTACCTGCATTTTAAATTTGTACACCAGTTATGTTATACTCCAGATCATATGTTTTTTCCAAATGCAGAGGCATATTTAAAAAATAATGAAGCAGCCCGGCTCCACAAACCGTCTTGCAGCAACGAGCTGCACCATTAGGAAAGTGCAGGGATGTGTTTTTACAGCAATACAACACATCCCTGTACTTTCCTCAGTGCTGGCACACAATTGTCAGCTTAGGGCCAACACATACACCCTTGCACCATGGCGCAGGAGTGTCTGCATTGCAGGGATGATTGTTTAAGTGCAGGAAGGGGCACCTTCCTGCGCATAAACAATCACTAAACTAATGGAATTTTCCTCCTTCTATGTGTGGTATCTCCTAGTTGTGCCACTTGTAAGCCACCCCTGAGGTGGTGTAGGAATCTGAAGCATTCCCAGCCTTGTAAATCTGTGAATGTGTCAGATTCTATGGGTGTTGGCTGGCAACACTCACAGCAACACCTATGGAACACCCTTTTCATGCAGACTATATTTACAAGGTCATGAAAAGCCACGCAGGGCGACTTTGCGTGGCCTCCTAAATATGGGTGGGCACACTGCACCATCGGAGTATCAAAAAAACTGATGCTCTGGTGGCACTAGGGGCTTGTAACTATGCCCCTCAATAATTAGGTGCAAAAAATGTGAAATTATAAATGCTGCTTTTTTGCATATTGCATGGGATTGTCCAGCTATGTTTATTACCAGTTAAAAGTGTTTCAAATCCTTTCTGAAATGGTTGAAGTGAATATCCAGCCTTCACTAGAGGTAGTGCTGTTGGATATTACTTGCAAGTTTCCATGTGAGTTCTGCAGATTTATATCGCTGTCCCTAATGCTGGCTAAATGATGGGTAGCGATCTATTGGATGGGTTCTGAAACGTCTGCTGAAACTGTGTGGTTAAAAGATCTGGCATATTGTAATATAATTATAGAGACCTATGATGAGCTAATACACCCACTGGCATATCTGAAAGACACATAGGAGCAATACAGATGGTATATACAAAGAACACATACTGTTATAACTGAAAACAAAGAGACCAATTGAGTGTGAAGGGGAAGTAATATGGAGGGGATGCATATGTATTATGAGGGCACACATGAAGCATGATTTACAATCTCTCACCAGGCAGATCTTTTAATGTCTAAGTAGACAGCGAGGGAATCAACAATATTAAACAATTTAGATTTCAGTGAAGCCCATTTGGCCACAAAATAGGGGCCAAGAATCGAAAATTCAAGTTAAATGAGTTATTTCCAATCAATAACCCATCCAATATATATCTGAGTCATGAAAATGTTGAAAAGGATCAGGATTAAAGCTGGCAAGCTGAAATAATGCAATCGGTTCAGTCTCAAAGCAATAACAACTACAGCAATACAGAAACTTAGAATTAGAAATAAGTGTTCCATAAATAAATTCCTGCTTGCTCTTCTAAACATGGAATGATTCAGAAATCATCCAGTCAGAAATAATGAAAGAATTAAAATAGAATTTAAGGGGAATTCGGAAATGTGAGAAGGATGTCACCATTTTGAAGGCTTCAGCAGGAGTCCTCCAGAAAAGGAATAAGGCCCTCATTATGACCTTGGCGGACTACTGCCAACCCGCCACATCCCTGCTCAGACAGTCAGGGTGGTTGGACTCGCCAGGCCGGAGAGGAACATCTCGAACCCGGTGAACCCATGAAGACAGCCGGCAGTATAATGAGCCGGCTTTCCACCAGGGTTTCTGTGGCGGTAGCACCGCATGAAAACCCTGGAGGAAAGGCTACCGGTGACAGGGAATTTTTCCCTGTGACCGGCAGGTGACTTCCCCACCTTCCCAGCAGGCACAATCACCCCCACCCCTCTCCATATCAGAACCCCCCACCCCCTCTTCAGGTACTGCACCCCCCACCGTCTACCCCCATTTCAGGTACAGCACCCCCCACCACCACTTCAGGAACAGCAGCCCCGCATACATGCACATGCACACAGACACCCACATGCACCTCGCATACACACATTCACCAACACTGACATACACACATTTACTCACATGCATCCATACATTAATTAACTTCAACATTCATACACGCATTCACCTCAACATTCATACATGCATTCAACCACTCATGCACACACCCATACACACATGCATACACACACGCAGACACACACACATTCACACATGCAAACACCCACTCACAAACACAACAACAACCCAGCCTCCCACCCCCTTCCCCTGTCAGACGCCCGACTTACCTTATCCGGTGAGGAGCTCATCTGGCAGGGAACAGAAACGGGCGTTTCCACCACCGGCAGCGCCCTGCCATCAGGACACCGCCAGGCCATATTACAGGTCGTAATATGGCTGGTGGAGTCCTTCTGGCGGGGCTTGTGGGCGAGCCACCCATGTGCCTCCACCCTCTAGCATGACTACTGCAGGATTTCTGCCCAAAATGTGGTGGAAATCCTGCAGTACTTGTGATATGGTGGGCGGAACACCACCAGCACTGGCGGTCTTCTGGCGCCCACGGCTTTGGCAGTCTTACAAAAAGACCGACAAAGTCATAATGAGGGCCTAAGTGTTTACCATCAAGCTTCACACTTGCAAGAGTAAAGGAAGCAGAAAGGTCTGTACCTCTTGAAGTCTAAGGGAAGTTAACCTTAACTTCTAACAACAGCATTAATTAAGCATAATCTCCAACATGAACGTTATCTGTTTTTTCTCCTCCAAGGACCAATCAGCATTGTATCCATCATCTGCATTTACACCACCACCTGAATTTCTCATCCCATAGATCTCGAATAGTTTCTGTCACCTTGGACATCCTACATTCCTCCTTGTACACAATGAACAGGAGGCTTCAGCTGCTCATTAAATGTTCACATCTCTTGCCAAGATTTACTCTCTCAAGCCTTACTAACAGTAAACGTATACATAAGACAATACTCCTTTTCACTTGCTAACAAAGCCTTCAAACGCATCTGTCACGGAAAATAAACACACCATGCAAGCAAAACACATTTTAGAACTAGGGCCTTAAGTCAGTTAAGTTAGAATGACTTTAAACACTGAAGGTGCATTTCGAATACATAGTTATCTTTCAAACAAACATAAACGTAAAAAAGAGGAAAAGATTTTACTTCAATAAATGAAACTTAAAGAATAAATGAAAATTTCAATAATGAATTATTGTCAGCATTTTTGATGAGCATGTGTGTGCATGTTTATAAAGCCTCAGTTTTTCAGTGGTTACATTGCATCAATGTGTTTAAACATGCATCTACGTTAATATTATTAAGGTACACAATGAAGATAATGTCAAATGTAAATCCGTAATTTACACAATGATGACTTGTAATGGATGGAGTCTTAATTGCACTACTCCAATCATAACAGTTGATTAGTAGGTGGGCTAATCAGATTCCAAATTATACTTGAAGTGTTGTTGTCCTTCTATGCTTGAACCAGCTATGATACTGTTGTATGTCATGACTGTCATATTTTGAAGAAAAGGTAAATAGAGTGTTTACAAAAAAGAACGTACCAGACAAAATACTGGGCACTTGGTGATGTCTCCAATGTGAAACACACAAAATACGGTTATAAGGAAAACCTACACACAGAATGTTCTATGGAAAATAACCTTGAGTACATTATTCTATCTAAAGTGTTCTGCTTGCTTGTGTAATCCAGATGCATAGTATATCAAATGTCTACGGTAAGGGTTTTGTGGTTTCAATTCATTGTACTAAACCCACTTCTCGAATTACCAATATTGCAGGGTGCAGCAATTCCAAAGTTCTGGATTACCTCATATATATTAATTGAGCCCTAAAGTGTGGAAAATATCTCTAGTATTCCGATTTTCCTCACTGATTCCTGGAAGTTTTTTCTTTTAAAAAGCCAATTTACCAGCTGCACATTTCATCAAGTTTTTCTTGATGTTGTTTGCACGGGGCGTCTCTGGGGTTGCAGAATTCATGAACAGCTTGAAATTGTATTTCAGGTGGAAACTAATGTTTCTCCCTGAATTGGAGTTAAAAGGTAATTTGAAATGAAGGCCTAAAATAGTGTAAAGACTTATGGCCAGGTGCGTAGCTATTAATAATGCAGCAGATACAGTGGCATTGGGGCCTTGGGTGTCCCCTTTATTGCTTGCATTAGAGCCAATGGCACCATTTATAGATCACTGTTTATAGTTTCCTTTGATAATGTTGCAGTCACCCAAAATATGTCTTTACATTACGCTTAACAGCATGTGACATTGAGTTCTGGTGCAACTCAGATAGCAGCAAAGTACTGGCTTGCATAATTTTGTGTCTGGGAGGCGTTTCATGGATGGAGCACTGGCGTTCCCATGCTTCATCTCATGGATTTCAGTGCAAACCAAGATTTACTAATGGCCATAGGCCTGGGTTTGCACTAATAAGGTATGTCTACCTAAATCTGGCATAAAAAGTAGAAATATTTTCATTTCTCCTCATTACTTCCTATTTCTCTGTGTGCTGCAGAAGGCAGCACACATAGATGAATATGTCTCTAAGGAATGTTTAGTGCAGGAAGGTATCCCTTCTTGGCCAAAAACAATCCTGCTCGCAATGCAAACACATTTGCAACATGGTGCAAGGGTGCCTTGGTTGGCGGTAGGCAGCACACAGTGTGTCAGCACTTGGATGGAGCAGAAGTGAGCCATATATTAGTAGATGGCACATTTCTGTTCTCTCCCTTTCATGCAGCAGAGCGCAGCAAGTTGCCTTGCTGTGTAGCATTGCATGAAAGATTATTAAATCCAAAAATCTCATTTTAAATATTTTGTGTTCACATAGGCATGTGAGGGTATATAAAAGAGTACTACAAGAGTTCCCTTTTACATATTCTTACGTCGGTCCATCAGAGTTTATGCGGACAGAGGTGAATATAGATTGCTGAAGATATAATTTATTTCATATGGAATATTTGTGATCTTTCCTTCTTTCATTAAGAAAAGGTTCTCAAAATTATTCACATTTCTGAGATTGTTAATTGCACTAGAATGAATACAGCTGATTCAATTTAATTAAAGGGCGTGGTAAGCCTGCAAGGACGTCCCCAGTCTGCTCAGTATCAGCAAGAAAAATGTAACCTCTAGGAACTGCAGTTTTAAACTGAACACAGTTTCCAGTTCGTTTACAAACTAAAAATAAATCTCACCTAAACTGCAGGAAAATTCATCTGTTTTCCTGGTCCTGGATTCATAAGTACGTCCCCACTAAATATTGTTCATCTATACTTTTTGCAAATAAATAAAATAATATTATGCAGCTCTAAATAATACTGACAAAACCTAACCTGCAAAACCTTTTAGGCTGATTAATGGTTGAATTAATCCTTCATTTCAGTGCCCTGTCAGGTTCTTTATGCAGACTGATGTGAAGATGTCAAGACATTTTTCAAAGAGATTCTGACATTGGCTGCAATCACAGAAAGCTGCGTCTGAGCCATCATACACTCAGTAGAATGAGATATGTAACTTTATGTTTTTATGTTTACAGAAAGATGCATATTTTAAGTACAGTGAAGGTAAAATCAAAGTGCATACCATGCCTACTTAACATAAAAATACATTTTGAAATACGACATCAAAAACACAGACACACACACACTTTTATGATAAAAACCGACAAATATATACCTTTTAAAGTACCTGTGCAACTCCAACTCACTTGCTCTACTGTATTGCATATGAAATCAGATGGCACGAACTTTATGCCGCTGTCAATGGCATTAACCTTGTTTTTGTTAAATGTAAAGGGCTTGATTTAGCAAAGAAAAAAAAATACAAAAAGCCCAGTAAGCTGTCAATTAAACCATATTCCCTAAAAATCCGAAGGAATGCCAAGTACTGCATTTTTATCATGTTGTCATGAATGCATACATCCGCTCCAGAAAAAGATTAATGACTCTTAGCAACCAAGAAGCTGTTTGGGTATGTGAAGTTGTGATATTTCATGGCCGACAGCCCGATATTATTTTAAGTACGGGTACTCAACGCCCCTCATTTCCAGCAGTTAGAAAAATGAGGGGTAGCATTAAGTGCCCTTGACTGCAGTGATAAAAGTTTCCTGCTGCTGTGAGAGGATGCTTAAGGCAACACTTAGACTGTGCAGGCCAACACCCATCCACCGCCTCCCATTTGGTCCCTCCACCTCAATACATTAATTTCAAACAGGCCTGGTCCACCCACAAGCCCATCAATGCAAGGTTTTTCCCTGCTGGGCGCACACCAGGCTGGCACTTTCTATGTCTGTCTTCCTTGCCCCCTCCCCCCCCCAACACACACACACACACACACACACTGTGCTAGCTGCCTTCTCCAGCACCTGCTGCTGTTCATGGGAAGCTGAACCCTCCCCATCCACAATTTCCTCTTCCAAAATGTCCTTCCCAGGGATAACATGCAGCAAGAAATGGCGGATGGAAAGGCGGAGAAACGTTTTAACTATGCAGTGCATAGTTGTAGAGACCTCAGAAAACCTAAACTGCCTGCTACCTCTAATAAGCCAGCCGTCATGATACTCAACGATACTCCGCAACTAGGTAAGCATAATTAAGAATGCTCACACACCTAAAAACTAGCTCTTGAACACAATACCAATACCTGGTCACTGACATCTTTGAACCCTAAAGAAACGAGAAAAGACATTTTACACACCAACAAAAAAGTAAAAACCTACCAAAATGCAATTTACAAGCAATCCGACAAAGAATACAAAGGAACATGGTGCAAAAAATGGTTATACTAAGCTCAGATAGCTAAAATCAGGTATGAACATTCAGAGTAAACCTGACATAATGTGAAAACAAAAGGGCATTTGACCTGAAGTTCGTCACCCTGACACATTACCATCACTTCGCAAAAGCGGGTATGCGGCACACACGTGCAACAAGTACAAAACCGCAACCAGTCTTGCAGACGCAGAACCCTTTCAGAGCATAGAAAAAACAGCCTTGAAGAAAACCAATGAGATAACCTCACCCACATAAATATGGAAGCACTGTATATCCACACACGTTTCTTTATGGTCAACATATTGTAAAACTGTGTTAATGTTCACTTTCTCACACAGTAATCACTTTCAAATGGATCGCAAAACCAGGGCACTTTGATGGCTGAAAGTGCAATTAAAAGGCACCATAGAAGACAAACTCAAACTATAAAAACAAACCCTTTTGAAATGTGTATCTCTCCTTTTGCACACCATACTAACGATTACACCCTGTTTCTGTGTAATTATCTACCACATTGCATTGTTATGTAAGGATGAAACGATCGGTTTTGCCTACCCAAATATTTCTCTTTTCGACTTAAATATCAAAGAGAAGTGCCAGGAAAGCGAGAAAGGCCAAGGAAACAGATGGAAAATGGGATGTTGAATATAAACGTGGAATGCTTTAAATCAAAGAAAACCCTCAGATGCCGGTTCTTGTTTAACCAACTTGGTGTTCATTTTTTTGTATTAACAAAGAATATTCTATTTTGTTATTATTTTGAAGATAGTAAATTAAAATGCCAGGGATTTATCTCATAGATTTTTACTGTGACTCAACATGAGTCGATTTTTTTTAAAGGAAGGAGGAAGAGACCTGGGCCCTGATTTATACTTTTTGATGGAAACCTGCGCTAGCGCAGGTTTGCATCAAAAAGTTGAATGCCGGCTACCTCCATTCCTAGACACCAGCCGGGCACCATATTTAAGGAATGACGTTAGCCGGTGCTAAGGCCCGGTAAGCGTCAAAATAAATTAGGCTAACCGGGCAGGGGAGGTATAGGGAAGAATGAGGGTTGTGCGTCAAAGAATGGTGCAAGTCAGGTTAGCGTAAAAAATATTGACTCTAACCTGACTAGCGTCATTTTTTGACCCTCAACCCCCATGGACATGACTCCTGTCGTAGCAAAGACAGGAGTCATGCCCCCTGCCCTGACTTCTGTCCCCTGGGCATAGCCATTGGGCACAGTGTCATGTAGGGGGGGCCCAAGTTAGGCCCCCCTACTGCCCTCTAAAAAAACTTACCTGGACGTACCTTGGATGGGTCCCCCAGCCATGGGTGTCCTCCAGGGGTGTGTGAGGGTGGCAGGGGGTGTCCCTGGGTGCAGGGACGGGCACCTGTGGACTGCTTCCATGGTCTCTGACCATGGAAGTGAGCCCAAAGGTCTCCTAATGCCTGCCCTGACCCTGGCGTTAAATGAAAATAAAAATTTAAATGACGTAAATCTGGCACAAACAGGGTATAAATGTGCCCCCTGGTATCATAGAGAAAGTGCACATTCATTTCAGACTTTGGACAACTATATATAATTTTGAAGAAAAATCACAAGAGAAATCTGTTTTCCAAGTGAATGCTGAAAGAAGAGGTTTAAAAACATTTCCATTGATCAAACATTCAGAGTCATAATCCCGTGTGAGAAAGATTTATTTCTTCAAAGCCACATTTTAGGTGTGAGAGAACACAATATATAGCAAACGAAAATGACACGTGTAAATGGAAACCTGAGAGAAGTCTGTCCCCTGGGCTACCAGGAGCAAACTTGGCAACAACGGAGTGTGAGTGGAGACGAACCAGAAACAGTTTGCTAGAGTTGAGGATGAGGGAGCATTCATTTCCCTAAACACAACCCTGGTTGGTGCACCAGCAGCCTCCAAGGTAGAAGAGTGACAACATGTTAGATTTTATGCAGATTGGTGCAGTATGAGATAGCTTACAGGACGGCAAATAGATGTGCTGCAGAAGGGTTGCCTGGAAACTTTTTTCTTTGATTGGTGATTGTTCAGAATCACCCTCATCCACTGGCTACAGTATCCTCTAATAACAACAAATGAAGACTGGAACTGCTGTCTTTGACCTGGAATCCTGGAGGGCTGGACCTGCTCCCCATTGTAATCAAGACTAAGAAGTGCACTCCAAGGGTTAGTTGTCTGACCTCCTCTGTGGCTACACGAACACAAGCTGAAATCACCAGTTAACCAATAACAACTGGACCCTACTGCTGGCCTCTGCTGGATTGAGTCCAATCCCCTAAATGCTGTCTTGGGAGCCTTAGAAGTAGCCAAGAAGAGTTATTCCAGAAAGTCTGAAAATTTGAGACTTAGAACATCTTAGGCTTCTAGTCGGAGTTTCATCAGGACACCGCAGCAAAAATATCTTACATTGAGAGTACTTTGTTGGATACAGCTTCCAAACATGCCCTGCTGGAGCATTTTGATCTCCAAAGAGAGAGTAAATCCAAAGATAGACATCTTAGCTGGCCAAATGCGCAAAGAAATATCTTCCCGCAAGAGGACTTTTTCAGCTGTGAAATTTGAATCTTTCCACTCAGTGCTTTTCCTACCAAAATAAAAAGCTTCAGAGGGGACCTCATCCAACGGCTATCTGACTTTGGTGAATACAGCCTGCAAACTTGTCCCTCTGGGGGATATTGCCTACCATTTCAGAAACTGAGTCAGAAGGTAAAATTTTGAGTGAGATGATTCATTTGAGTCACTTGACCACCGGTCCATCACAGTTACCTGAAATTGATCTAGGTCCTGCTCAACTGTAAACATTGACTTCTCATTGGTGGTTTACAGTTTCTTCATGTATTTTGCCCAAACAATTTAAAAATTCACATCTCTGGTTCTCCTTTTTTGGATTTTACTCCTTTTGGTGTCCTTTTTCTTGATAAATGTTTCTATATTTGTAGAAATTGCTGTGGGATTTTTATTATGCGTAACTTTCTAAATGTTTTGCTATGCTAAATACTTTATAATCTATTCCTTTGTTTAAGTTTTGGTGCTCTGTACTGTAGCTACTAGGGGTTGATCCCAGATTTATTTAATGAACTTGTGTGCTGGTCTTGACTTGATTTTAGATTTATTACTGGACAATGACTCACATCCTCCCCAATTTAAAACTCATATTCTTACACCCACAATGCCATTTCTCTGAAAATGAAAGAGGTCCTCTCCCAGTCACACCCAAGTGCCTTTGTTCGCCTTCAGGGCTCACTACACACTTCAGACGGAGGAACAATTAACATGCCCAGGAGATAGATAACTCCTAGAAAGGCCCCACAAATCTTAGGCAGGAAAATGGCAACTTTCTAAAAGCTCGATGTTTAAAATTGTATTCTAAAATTCGACTTCAATATTAAACAGGTGTTAGACATGATTTAGGAAAAACAAAAATCAAAAAGGAGAATTTAGAATTCAAATTAGTCTTAGATGTGGGATGGTAGTGTACACCAAATTACTGTATGGCACTGCACAAACCCAACTCTGATCCTTATCGCTGATCACCAATGTTAGAAATTGGGTTGTTGGTTGGCTGGGGTGTGAACCTTAGTCACAGGGCAATCATAATACTAGTCAGGGAAAGTGTCAGACAAACCCTGATTTAACCTGTGCTCACTATCTGGTGGCTTGGAACAGAGCGGTCAGGCTTAACTAAGAGGCAACGTAGACAATATTTGTGCAACACTCCAAAAAGTAAAACAGTGAAAACACCACAAAAAATAAAGCCACAGCAGTTAAGAAAATTAGTGTAAGTTTCAATACATTAAGCAAGACCAAAATGACAAACATCCAATAAGTAGAACTTCTGCCAGACTGGGACAGATTCAAAAGTTCAGGCCAACCGCAGTAGAGTGTAGTACAGCTACAGGAACGCAGGTAGGCCCATTGTTCAAAAGAACCTTAAATCTGGGTTGCAGAGCAATGAGTCCATTCTGAACCACAAAGTAGAGGGAATGCATCACTTTTTCTCACAGAAAAGAAGCGATGCATCAGTTCTGAGATGTGGGAAAGCTGTGATTTGAGTTCCTACTGCGTTTATGTCGAGGAGTAAGTGTAAGTCAAGGAAATGCATTGGTTCTGATGAGTGCAGAGGCTGTTATGTGGAGTTTTGGTGTCAACGTCGAGGCTGCCTTTGACAGGGATGTAAGGACCTTGCACTAAGCAAAGTGCCACAGTACTGGTTTCAAGGGCAATGTGCTGGTGTAGAGATGCAAGGTACAGCAGCAATGTGATCTTGATTGCACTGGTTCCGACCCACGCAGTAGAGATGATGCATTGATTTTCTCCACATACCAGTGGCAATGCATTGTTTCTGCTCCCTCACAAGAGGATTCAGTTCACTGGAGCAAACACCTTAGGTCCATGCCTAAGGGTCCAGGACTGTGGTAGCACCACTTGCCAGGACAGACTCACAGATGGCAGAGTCCAGGTGTAGGAGCAGGGTGGTTAGAAGTCCTTTATGTCTATGAGACTTTAGATCAGGAGGCCGACTAGCCCTTGGAGTCACTCTGGGTTCAAGAGTGAGAAAAAAGTGTTTGCCCCATAAGTTGCACATCTTCTTACAGGTCCACCACTTTCACATTTGCTGCTGATATCAGCACTTGTAATTATCAGACACAGCCACACCGCTTCCTTCCACAGCATAGTGACAGTGTGAATTTGGTTTTGGGAAAATACTTCATAAAAAAGAAAACTATAAAGTCCAAAGTTGGACCTTAAGACTCAAATATTTGTAGCAGAGTACTCATCAACAGAACCAACCAACTACTCAGTAAACCATAAGAAATGATATGGTGCCTGAATATCAAGTACTGAAAATTGTTTTATCGAAACATTATGATAAAATATTGTGACAGCAAAAATATTTTGGGATGTAATATTGAAGGTAAATATATCATTGTTTGTCAACATCTTACCCCCCTCAATATTCCCCTTTCCATAATGTTTGTAGAATTTGATGTAGAGTAATTATTGTTACCCACATAATTGTGTATGTTTGTTTGTATGACTGGAATTAGAATAAATGATCAGCCCATCTCTTCAATTTATGCACCGTCCCCAATGTTTGGGAGTTTGGAGTTCCTCCTACCATATTTACTTGCTTTCCTCAATGTTGTAGGACTGAAGTTATAAGAGAAAATTGTACACAAAGGAATTTTGTACTTTCCCCAGCATTTGTAGTACAGGTGATAGGATTATTAGGCTTCCCCCCAATCTTCGTTCTTTCCTCAATGTTAATAAGGTAGAGTTATAATAGGAAATCTTCCTGTTGCCTCTCCTCAGGACCCAGCTTTTGCTGCTTTCCCAATGTTTGTGAGTCTGTATTTCGATAAATATCTTTGTTCCCCAATTTTTGCACTTTCTTCAATGTTTGTGGAACTGGAGTTAAAATAATAAATGTTACTTTCTGAATTTCTGCTCTTTCTTCTGTGTTTGTGGGACTGGAATTAGAATATTAACTCTTACTTCTCCAAAATGTTTGCATTCTTCAATGTTTGTGGGACTGCACTAACCACAGGACACCCTACCACCCCATTAACCAATGTTTGTACATTTCAAATTGCTTGGGAGACTGAAGTATTTGAAGAGTAATTTTTCTGTAATATGTGTAAGACCTTAGACAAGTAAATCCTAGCTCTCCTCAATTTTTTCACTTTTACCGAAGTTGTGGAATTAGAGTTACAACAGTAAATCTCCCACCCACCACGTCCATATTGAATTTGAGCACTTTCTTAAATGTATGGTAGACTAGTGTTAGAATAGTACATGCATCCACTCTTTTATGGACTTCCCCTAATTGTGAAATTGAAGTTAGAATAACAAATTTGTCCTGCTCCCTTTCCATGCACTTTCCCAATGATTGTGGGACTGGGATTAGAATATTCAATCTCACCACCTCTAAGTTTTACAATTTCCAAATATTTGTTGAGCGTAAGCTAGAATAAAAAATATTAAACTCCTACAACATCTGCAATATTTGTGAAATTTGAGTTAAAATGCTAAATCTTACCACCCCAATGCTTTTTCCTAAATGCATGATTTGCAGATACATTTGTAAACTAGCAATTTAATTCAATTACAAAGTAAATAATAACATTTTACTCATTTTGTACCATAATTGATAATATTTCTTATGAAAATAAACATTTATATTTTGGATAGCGTAAATAAAAATCAGTAATATAAAAGGTAACAGTAACAATTGTAGATATGCAAATTTAACTGTGATAAAATATGGTAAGATATTTAGTAACAGTATTTTTAGAAAAATGTTTACATAACTTGTTTTTATTGGAAAGTATACAATAAAATGTTTTAGGTATGTCAAGTAACTTTATATAGTTTTATTAACATATTTAATTATTTACATATTTTATATTGGGATGTATTCTATGTAGGGTGTATATTTTCTAATGTTTGCATTACTTGTTTAATTACAACACTTTCCTCGCCTTAGTCTAAACAGTTATACAAATTGCAATAGCATTTACTCACTGACTGCAATGTTTATGTAGTCTGTTGTTCATTCCTTTTATGTCCCTGTTTTTTACCATGTAACTTTTGTGTAAAGTCTATTCTTTAAGTCATTTGTCAGGAGATGTCAATGTCAGCAACAGAAGGTTCCAGTTTCATCAGACCAGGATAGAAATCAGAACAGACCTTAGACTTTTAATTTGGTATGATTTACGAAGTACTGCATTTCAAGAAAAGTGGTAGACATAGCATTTCTGAGATTAAGTGAAAGAGACAGTAATCCCCTATGTGGCGGTAGAAACGTAGATATGGCATAGACAGTAGTAAGATATACTGCGACACAACATACCAGCAACATACCAGCATATTAGGAAATCATAATGCAGCTCATTTGGATATCAGCATAGCAAACAGCAAGGGGAAGTGATCTGGCAATGGAAAAGGTCAAATGCTTGGAGACCTCTTTCTAGCCTGTATGGCTCAACATGAGATGTGGGTTCTGATGCGGTAGCATCACTGTCCAGATGAAAGCGGTTTTGAGTGTGGTGCTGGGTGTATATATGTATTTGGATTAAAGGATATCCACTGACTACAGATTGCCATCTCTCCTAGCTGGTTTAAATAGCAGCATGGTAGCTCCTTTATAGTCAGTGCATCATGTGAAGGAGAAATAGGAAAAGCTGATGCACACCTTTTATGAGCAGCAGTAGGTGTGGCAATATAATAACACTTGAGGAATGGTCCTCCTCCTGACTTACACAGGCCTCATTGTCTATTGAGACAGCAGCTATGTTGGAGTACTAACTCAAAAACTCTTAGGCAGAAGAGGCACACCTGTGTGCAAAATATCTTCCTTCCAAGAAAACAATGAGCACAGAACCAGAACGTGGAAGTTGTTTCACCATTGTCAGCAGGAAAGAATGAAAACCAAGAAACTGAAGCAGTAGGTGGTCCAGCAAATGATATAGTAGTATGACACCAGGGTCCAACAGCCAATATAAAATAACTTCCATGGTGCATCAGCAAGTATGTCCCTCCAATCATGGTGTCCATGCCACACCCAACATGTCTGAACAAGCTACTTTTAATTATATGGGAATTTTGATTTGTTGACACACATGGAAAAGCTATGCTTAGGCCCATAAATCTAAATATCACTATAATACTATAGAAATATTTTCTCGATCAGCTCACAAGAAACCACACTTTTCATTTTTCACATTGTTAAGTGCTTCTGAAATAAAAGCGGATTTCCCAACATGCTACACATGCAGTCACTCTGTCTAACAACGGGTTCTGAACTGAGGCTACTGAAAGTCTACCTCAAAGACGAATGTTGCATGACTATTTGCTACCTCACTGCAAATACTACAACTCACTTTGTTGGGCATAGCTCCAAGGACTGACCATACAACTCGATGGAAACTATTGGTCTAAACAAGCTGTGATCTTCGTATCATGTTTACAACTATTTAAAGAGCTGGTTGTGTATTGTTTATAAGCATGGTTAAAAAACACAATCACGGAAAAAACAGAACCTCAAAGCTCTATAATTGGCGAGGGTAGCTGTTAGACCTGACAGCCTTAGTGTGGTCATCTCCAACTTTTTGCCTGACTCCCTCTACTTTTTGATACTGTTTTTGCTGGTTTTAGGACTCTGCACACTTTACCACTGCTAACCAGTTCTAAAGTGCATATGCCCTCTTGCTTAAATAATGGTAACATTGGTTCATACCCAATTGACATATTTGATCTACTGGTAAGTCCCTAGCAAAGTGCACTACATGTGCCCAGGGCATGTAGGTTGAATGCCACTAATGGGCCTGCAGCACTGGTATTGCCACCCATATAAGTAGCCCCATAACCATGTCTCAGACCTGCCATTGCAAGGCCTGTGTGTGCAGTTTCACTGCCACTTCGACTTGGCATTTAAAAGTACTTGCCAAGCCTTAAACTCCTCTTTTTCTACATGTAAGTCACCCCTAAGGTAGTCCCTAGGCAACCCAGACGGCAGGGTGCTGTGTGGGTAAAAGGCAGGACATATATCTGTGTATTTTATATGTCCTGGTAGTGGAAAACATCTAAATTAATTTTCCACTGCTGTGAGGCCTGCTCCTTTCCTAGGCTAACATTAAGGCTAACCTCATAAACTGTTTGAGTGGTAGATTCCGATTAGAAAGGGGTAAACAGGTCATATTTATTATGGCCAGAATGGTAACACAAAATCCTTCTGACTGGTCAAGTTGGATTTTATATTGCTATGTCAAAAATGCCACTTTTAGAAAGTGCGCATTTGTCTGCACTTGAATCCTTTTGTGCCTTACAATCCACCTCTGGGCTGGGCTAGTTGACAGCCCCCTTATGCATTTCACATAGACAACCACAAACTCAGGATGCTCAGTTACACCTGCACACATCTACATACCGAATGGGTCTTCCTGGGCTGGAAGTGTGACGGGCCTGACACTTACATTTCAAAGGACAGTGGCTTGCCCCCACACAATGTACTGCCAAACACCCCACTGGGACCCTGGCAAACAAGATGGTACTGAAAAGGGACCTTCTGCACTTCTAAGCCAATCTTTGAAGTCTCCCCCACTTCAAGGGCACATTTGGGTATATAAATAGGGACCCTGACCCTACCAACTCAGACACTTCCTGGGAAAGAAACTCTGAACCAGAACCTGCAACCTGCCAAGAGAAGCTGCCTGGCTGCCCAACGGACTCACCTGGACTGCTGTGCTGTAAAAGACTGCTACCTTGCTGTTGCCCTGCTGCCTTGCTGGCCTCTGGCTCTGCTTAGAAGTGCTCTCCAAGGGCTTGGTTTGAGCTTACCTCCTGTTTCCTGAAGTCACAGGGCCAAAAAGACTTAGGGGGTCATTCCGACCCTGGCGGTCCATGACCGCCAGGGCCGGGGACCACGGAAGTACCGCCAACAGGCTGGCGGTGCTTCCAGGGCCATTCTGACCTCGGCGGTAAAGGAAAGGGGAACCATGGGGATTCCGACCCCCTTCCCGCCAGCCTGTTTCTGGCGGTTTTCACCGCCAGAAACAGGATGGCGGGAACGGGTGTCGTGGGGCCCCTGGGGGCCCCTGCACTGCCCATGCCACTGGCATGGGCAGTGCAGGGGCCCCCTAACAGGGCCCCATAAAGATTTTCACTGTCTGCTTTGCAGACAGTGAAAATCGCGACGGGTGCCACTGCACCTGTCGCACCCCTGCAACTTCGCCGGATCCATTCGGAGCCGGCTTCCTTGTTACAGGGTCTTTCCCGCTGGGCCGGCGGCGCCCTTTTGGCGGTCGCCCACCGGCCCAGCGGGAAAGCCAGAATGGCATCCACGGTCTTCTGACCGCGGAGCGGCCATTTGGCGGTTCCCGCTTGGCTGGCGGCGCCCGCCGCCAGCCAAACTTAGAATGAGGGCCTTAATCTCTGCAAAGAACTCCTTGTGTGGTGAATAAGCAACGCGCAGCCTGCCGGAGACGACGCACAGCCTCCTTAGTGGGGAAAGAATCCCTGCATCGTCGAACCGGAACGACACACCCTGCTCCCGAAGAAGAGACTGACGCAGCCCACTGGATCAACGCATCGCCAAGCCAGAACGGCGCAGCCCAACTTCCTGGAAGGGGAATCGAAACAGGACCTGCCATGCAATAGAAACTCCAACGCAACACCCACTTAATCGACCCAGCTCCTGTGAGTTCGTCCTGCATGCCCCAGATTTCTAAACATCATCCCTGGGTGTTAAAAGACCCTGCTTCGCAAAGAGGATTCAAGCCTGCGCACCAGAATTCGACGCAAAGCCCTTGCCGCGTGGAAAAGAATCAACGCGTCATCTGTGTATGCCCGGAAATCTGACGCACACCTACTTTTTTCAACACATCTCCTCCTCTGTGGACTTCCTGCGTGTAATTTTGACGCAAACCAGGTACTTTGTGCTTGCAAGAGACCATTGTTGCTTTTAAGAACTTAGAACTCATATTATCATTGCAAAAGTGATATTTCAACTTGTATTTATCAAATCTTGATCATTTTGACCTTAATCTACTCAGATAAATATTCAATATTTTTCTAAACCTTTGTGGTGTATTATTGTGGTGTTTTCACTATGTTATTGCATGATTTATTGCACAAATACTTTACACATTGCCTTCTAAGTTAAGCCTGACTGCTCAGTGCCAAGCTACCAGAGGGTGGGCACAGGATAGTTTGGATTATGTGTGACTTACCCTGACTAGAGGGAGGGTCCGTGCTTGGATAGGGTGCAACCTGACTGCCAACCAAAAACCCCATTTCTAACAGTAGCCCAATTCAATGATAATGGGATTTTATTATTATGAGAATTTTGGTGTACTATATTGTTAGACTTTGCATCCTTGGCATGGTCTCCCCCTAACTTTTTGCCTCTGTTTCCCAGGTTGTTGATGTGTGCTGGACTCTGTTTGGGCTGTTTTTGTTACTCTGGGCACTTTACCACTGCTATCCAGTGCTAAAGTGCAAGTGCTCCTATGTAAAATATGTATGTAATTGGATTTCCATAATTGGCATATTTGATTTACTGGTAAGTCCCTTGGACAGTGCACTAGAAGTGCCCAGGGCCTGTAAATCAAATGCTACTAGTGGGCCTGCAGCACTGGTTGTGCCACCCACTATAGTAGCCCTGTAAACATGGCTCAGACCTGCCACTGCTGTGCTTGTGTGTGCAGTTTTAAACTGCCAATTCGACCTGGCAAGTGTACCCACTTGCCAGGCCTTAACCTTCCCTTTTCTTACATGTAAGACACCCCTAACATAGGCCCTAGGTAGCCCCATGGGCAGGGTGCAGTGAATGCTTAAGGTAGGACATATACTAATGTGTTTTATATGTCCAACAGTGAAATACTGCTAAATTTGGTTTTCACTGTTGAAAGGCCTATCTCTCTCATAGGTTAACATGGGGGCTGCCTTTAAATGTGATTAAAGCGTAGATTCCCTTAGGGAGCGGGTAGACATGTGGAGTTTCAGGTCTCTGAGCTCACAATTTAAAAATACATCTTTTAGTAAAGTTGATTTTAAGATTGTGTTTTTTCGAAAATGACACTTTTAGAAGGTGAGCATTTTCTTGCTTAAACCATTCTGTGACTCTGCCTGTTTGTGGATTCCCTGTCTGGGTCAGTTTGACAGTTGGGCTGTTTGCTCCTCTCTCTAGACAGTGACAACAAAGGGAGCTGTGCTGTAGCCTGCATATCCTGATGAGCCATCTGTGCTCTCATATTGCAGAATTAACTGCTATGCAGGTCCCCTTACCCCTTTGCATATACCTTGTTCACATTTTGTTTATGTGTTATAAACTAGCTTTTAAAATAGCCCTAGAAGACATTACCCATAATACCTGATTCATCTAATAAAAATATTAGAAAAGAAAAGTACAGGCAGTGTCCTCTATGAATCCATAACACTTCCAGGCTCATAAATTAGGTTCCAACTAGGTTGTTTCTCTTAACATATAATCCTTTTATCAGTTTGCTGTGCCTGTTCACAGCAATTATAAACCTTTTTTTCCAAAAACAATTGCTGTGTAATGGACTAATTTCTGTTTATGTTCAGATTAAATAGCATCATCTTTAGTTAAGGTTGGCATTTAAAAATAATTTTAAGAAGCAAGGGGGCATCTTTACAGGGCCCCTGTGGTACAATAACACTATTGAAGCATCACTTTTGTGATGCTACGGCAGCGCAGTGTGTCCGCTCATATTTAGAAGGCCACGTAAAACAAACTTGAGTGGCTGTTCTTGGACTTGTAACTATGGTCCCTTTTCATGCATACATACCTCTGCGTGAAAGGGGCATTTCATGGGTGTTGAAGTGGGTGTTCCCACGCAACACCCATGGAATCTGATACATTTCCAGATTTACAAGGTTTTGTAAACTTGGGAATGTATTAGATTCCTATGCCGCCCCAGGGATGGCGTAAAAGTGGTGCAAAAAGGAGAAATGCTTTTTCCCCCCTCATTGTTTGCTCTTTCTGTGTGTGATGCATTCTGCAGTAGACATGGAAGGAGGAAAATGACATTAATGATTGTTTAGGTGCAGGAAGGTATCCCTTCCTGCACATAAACAATTATTCCCTGCAACACAGGCAACCTGGTTCAAAAGCGCCTGTGTTGGCGCTAGGCAGCTAATTGTGCGCCAGGGCAGATGAAAGTACAGGGATGTGTCTTATTGCTGTAAATAGAACGCATCTCTGCACTTCCCTAATGGCTCAGCATGGAGCCGCAAGCTGGCTTGCGGCACAGTGCTACATTATTTTCTTGTAAGATTGGGTCAAGATTTCATACATTTTAAAAATATTGCACAACATATTAGTAGAAATGTGCTTCACTTAGTATATTCTACTGTTAAGAATTGGCAAATACAAAGTTCTATTGGACTTTTACTCCAAAGTGCATAATTGCATTAAGATCACATGGCAATAGATCAGTTGACACCGACAATACTTCTAGGGAGTGAATGTGATGTACCTTTAGGCAGAGTGGCTGAAACATACTAAATGGAATGAAAAATACTTTAAACAATGAAGCGGGTCTGCAGGTACAACTTAAGTGTTTGGAAATCTTTGTGTTGAATGGAAGATAGGCTTGTTCCATAGTATATTCATAGTTACCTCTATATTCAGCTCAAAGGGCCCTTTTCGAGAAGTGTACCAGTGACAACTATTGAAGTACAGCAGATTTTCCAAGGTGCGCTTTTAGATCCCTGATCTTCACACATTTTTCCAATGAGGAGCAAAGGTGATATTTCTGATGTTTTCATTGGCCGCATTGAGTGGGACGGTCAGAGGATAGACAAAGAATTTCTAAGTCAGGGGAGGGGGGATAAATCTTCAAGCACTTTCTTGGGGATTTCAGGTGGTTGGCACTGGTACTCATCTTTAGCGATTATTATTTTCCATTATCACAATCTGATCCAGAGCAAAAGAAATAGAAAGGCAGAAAACAGAGAAAGAAGGAGAATGATATACAAAGAAAAATAGTGACAAATAGAGAACCATGGATGACAAAGAACCTGCATGAGTGGGGTAAAGAGAATTGAAGTGTAGGATGGCCTGATAAAGAGGTATGAGGTGGGATCATGATTAGACCGCCTTGGTATTCTTCTAGGGTGACCTTCACCAGCACAAGCTCCTAAGAAAGACATTGACCTCATAAGCCTAATTTTATTTTACAAATCAAGCACTGCAGCTAATACGTAGGTGAGTAGCAGAAGCAGCATGGTAGAAACCGTACTAGAGGTCCCCTTGCAATGGCAAAATATTCGATGTTTGCAGAATTTAGCAGCATTTTTTACATGGTTGACACTGGAACATGCAGTGCTTTACAGCCTAACGCCATGTAACAGTATTACTGCTGATTCCTTTCCTAATTAAAAGCATTTAGGCTCCAGAGAAGTCAGTTTTGATTAAGCAAACCTTAAATTAATTCACTCTGCAAACACTTAGTCCCTGCGAAGTATTGAGGTGAAAGAGCATCAGGATAGACAGAGGGACACATCTTCATTGGATTGCTAGCCACCTCCGAGTAGTTAACAGTCCGATCAATACAGCTCCTGCAGCTATAATAAAATGGCTTCGACAAGCTCATCTGTGGCTGAGAGCAGAGTATACACATTGATTTCCTGGCCTGATGTAACCCATTTACCTATTCAGCTGGTCCGTTAAGGAAGGTGTAAGGTTACAGAAGCCCAAGGGAGTGATGATGCCTTTAAATAGGTTAGCAAATACTTTAGAAATGTCTTAATCTACCTTTCCAGTTTCCCCTTCAAGGATGTACAACACGTTCCTATAAAAAGAAATAGATCCCAAGCAGTTCCTCAAATTTAATGGATTTTAAATAAGGAAAGGTTAAGATTTCTGTTTAATCTCAATTTTTGCTCCAGACTTCTGGTATTTCTGTGTTCAGGATTTCAGAACATTTTTTTGCCCTGGGCAATTATAAGGCTGACCCATGAGTTAAGTGTATCCTTAGTTCTACAGTTAAGAAATCGCACAGCATCTGTCACTTACATCTCATTCACCAAACACTGATGCATTATTCTGCATTAATGGTTCCTGTGTGGAATCTCTCTTAGTGTAAAAGATGTCATCTGGCACAGTTTGCATAACAGCAGCGAAGTGTTGCACAGAGTGGTTCTGTCAGATTAAACTGCACGAGATGACATCTCCTGTGTAACAGAAGCTATTTTATAGATTGTCATCAGACAGCACCCAGGAATTCTATTTTTGTAGGTGTTTAATAAAATGTGTTTATATTTTTAAAGATATCCATCTGAATTGACGAATACCTTTCCCAAAAGGCAGGGCTTGCACACAGTTAAAATATGGCACACCAAACCAGTGCTTAGTTTATGTTTTTTTTTTAAAGTAAACGCGGAAGCCCAAAATTGTTCACTGAAGTCAATCCTACGTGCTGCCGAATTTCAGGATTGCAAATACCAAGGGGCATATTCATACTCCGTTTGAGCTGAATTTTGCGTCATTTTTTTTACGCTAAATCAGCGCAAACAACGCTATATTTATATTTTGACGCTAGACCTGTCTAGCATCAAAATAATGGTGTTAACATCATTTATGTGATGCCTGAAACCTTGTGTCAAAGAGATGCAAGGTAGGCCTTCCCGTCCCAAAAATTACTTAAACACCAAGCCCTGTATTTATCCACCCAGGCAAAAAAGAAGCACAGGTGGGAGGCGGACCCCAAAAATGAAGATAACACCGATTTGATTCAAAATTTGATGCCTGGGTCAGGGCATCCGTTAAAATGAGGCAAACACACCACTACCTAGAGAGAACACACAGAAGCAACATTACCTACCCACAGGAGAAGATGGAGGTGATAATGATCCAACTTGCAAGATGGTGCAGAGGACAGCAACAACTCCAGCAATCACCACCACGATAACGCGGCCCACAAAGGCAACGCAGAAGGCAGGAGAGGGGCTTCAGAACCAGGACAACCCTCCTTGGCCTCAGGGACCTGGACATTATTAGGACCTACAGACTGAACCAGCAAGCCTTACTACACCTGCTGCACCACATTTAACCACAAATTACAGTTAGCCTGCAGACCCCACACAACATACCACCTGTGACAAAGCTGCTAGCTGACCTGCACATGCAAGTGGTTCCTTTCAAACAACGGGTGCACTGGTTGCTGGTGTCTCACAGCCGTCGTTCTTTGCATTCCTGAAAAAGGTGTTGGACACTGTCATCTCCCTGACACCCCGCCACATCAGCTTCCCTAACACCCAGCAAAAGCAGCAGGAGAACAAACAGGGGTTCTATTAAATCCATGGCTTCCCGCATGTGCTCAGTGCAATTGACTGTACCCATGTCCGGCTCATGCCACCTGCAGCAACAGAGCACTTATACCGGAACCGCAAGCACACGCGTTCCATTAATGTGCTGGGCATAGTGGATCACCGGGGACTATTCTTAAACATTTTGGCCAAGTATCCTGGGAGTGTCCATGATACCTACATATTCTGGCACAGCAGGATCAATGAACAATTCCAGGATGGACAATTTGGAAATGGCCTACTTGTGGGTAAGTCTACAAATCTAGCAGTATACACACAACACACCAGCCCTGTTGTACACACAAGACATACACCACTACATTAACACATGGCCAGGATAACACATATGCACCATGCTGCAGTACAGCACAATCAGTGCACACCACAAACACATACACGCACATGTACGTAACACACCCACAACTTGACAGGCACACCACAGGAAGCACAGGTGCAGATGTGTACACTTTACTAACAGTAGAACTACACAGACCACTACAAATGCCCACAGGTTGCCTACTACGTACACTTTACTTGCAGTACACCAAACAAAGAATAGCACAGACATGTCAATGACATACACTGTGGCCATGTCATGTAAGTTCCATATAGGCAGAGATTCGCCAAGTGATGCCGTGCTAATCCCTGCCAGAACAGATATCAACTTGTGCCTATACCTACTACATCACATCAACACATACCTGCCTTTCCTGTAGTGTGCAGAGACATCTGCCTGACGCATTGGCTCACACACATAGGAATACAAGATCATTGCCCATTACATACCATGTGCCAGATGTGTGATAAGTGGTACCACACCTACTGTAGTGCCACCTCACAAGCCACACTCACTGACTCACAACACCATCATGTCTGTACTAGATACAATAAATGGCCCACCATGGGGCAGAATCACTGTCAGACAGTGCAGATCATGGATGCCATAGTGGGACCCAATAGGCGAAAACAGGACATCACTGACCTCACGCACTGTGCCAAGGGCCAGATTTGCTAACTAACTGAGCTCCATCCTATAGCCTGCACTGTGCACGTGTCAACAGTATAAATGCTCATTAATGTTTTGAAAGATAGGAGAGACACTGGTAGTTATGTTGATCATCCTGTGACAATGGGATACACACCCTTGGACACCTCATGGCTGCCACAAACATTAGCTGCCAATCTAGATCACCAAGGAACCAATGTAATAGCCCACAGTACCATTGTCATGGCCTACACTGTATGTACAACTTGTCAGATGACCATTTCATAATGACTTGAAGCCACCTTGTAAACCAGCTACCCTCCCATGCTGTATGTAGTGTGGAAGGGGTGTGCAATGTGTGTATCTGCAGGTCTGTCACCACAAGATACATAGCATGATGATGCTGACTCAGATGTAGCTGTCACCTAAAGCCTGAGGAAGTGCCAACAACAAACACCACCCCAGGGGTGTTGTATGCAGGTTGCAATAAGGAAGCATACTGTGCTTTGAACTCAGATGATTGTGCCACCAATGCATGCCCCATACTGCTGCACACACAGAAAGAGCCAATTGGCCATCAAAACAGCATATGTATAGGGTGGTGTACCTTCCTACACAGATACATCCACCTCCACAAGGCAGCTAGCCAGGTGGTGCAAGGTAGGTTGTGTGGATATACAGCTGCATATAAGCAACTGGTGCAGGGGACAACAAAGGGTTGCCAAGTAATATGTCACACATGGGGCATTCTTGCATAGTCGAAATGTTGCAGGACAGTGCAGCCAATTTTGGAGACATGTTGTGCATTCTCACTTACCAATTTCAAAGGCCCTAATTGTCACACATTATCTGCAATGACACATGTCAAAATGGATGGGATGTCCAGGCTCTATACTACCATGTTGCCACCACATCTGACCCCATTGTGTTGTGAGGATCTGTCATGTCCCCTCTAGTGATAGCACACCGAGACACAGGTGCACTACACAACATGTGGTACATACATTATGACCATCAGTTTGGAATCCAAATCATATGTCCCAAGTCCTTGAGCCAAACACAAGATTGTCATGTCCAACAGCCTAGTGCTGAGGAGACATTACACGAGGATAGGAACTCACACAATAACCAACAAATACATATGAGTCTCAACCAGCTCAAAATATCAACTGCCATGCAACATGATATACCTGTTACAAGCCCTAACAACAACTTACTCTGTTAATGTTTTGCAGCGGATCAGGGTTATGGCATACACCGATACTGACTGCATTTCTCAAGCCAAGCACAGCAGCAGAGCGTGCATATAATGAGGGACATCGGAGGACATGTACTATTGTGGAGAGGACATTTGGCATCCTGAAGTCCAGATTCAGGTGCCTGGACATCACATGAGGCAGTCCCACACATCGTCTGCAAGATAATTATGACATGTTCCATCCAGCACGACATATGTGTGCAGATGAATGTCCCCTAATATGAACAGGTTGATGATCTGCTTGAGGAGGAGGAGGAGGATGGTGGAGAATAAAATGAGGGGGGACAGCACATCACAGCTGCTGGGATACGCTGCAGACTGCACATCATTAAAAACGTCTTCACTTAATAATCATGTAACTCACCTTGTCATTTTGTCAATCAACACCTCACTTGGGGCCAGATGTAGCAAAGGGCTTTTCCCATTCTGTGTCAATGGGAAAATGTGTTTGTACATATGGCCCTTAGTCACAAAATCTGGCTTTGGTCTTTTCAATCTACACAACATATTCCACAGGATTGTGAGTCTAACCCCAGGAAGCATGTCACAGACACTAATCTGATGAGTACAGTAGCAACATCACATGTGATGCGTAAGATTGAACTGCTATCATTGCATATATAACAAATAGCCTCATCACTTGAATGTGACAACTGAAGGACACAATCTATGGACCACAACAGATTATTTACATCCATGTTGACAACTTGTACAACAATAGCTCACCACACACAACTACAACATGTCCAAATAGGAGATAAACAAGGGGCCCACACTTGAGGCAGTGGATGTCAAAATATGGAGAGACTGTAATGTTTGAACAGACAACTGACACAATTCAGTGTGAGAGTTGCAATGGCTGCATGGAGCATGTGTGACAAGGGGGGACATCATTGGTGATTATGGTCATCATGATTAGCCCAGGTACGACAAGCAATGGAAGAAATTGAGCCTGCGCAGTACATCCATGGAAATCAGTCCTGCCACTGCCATGGGGCCCAATCCTGATACAGGGTACACATGACCTCACACTGTGGACAGACACGTCTGTGGAATGCACATCAGAATGGATGAGAACATATGCAGCTAGGGCTGCAGGTACACCACACAAATATTAATATAACACTGCAAAATGTAATGACTTTGATCCGACTATTGTGTTCAATACAAGATATGGGTGTAATGTAGGCAGAGTGTGTCAATCACAATATTTACCAAATATGTACACATGTCAGACATATGTGTGGTCCACACTCAAGCCACCATATACTCAAGATCAACATATGGAAACAGTTGTCGGGTAACATGTGCTAGATAGCATTCATCAGCCATCATTAACAATGCCCGAGCTGTGTATGTCGTCTGAAATGTAATGCAGTGGGTGTACTTTCACTTTCTGTTATCAGCCTTTGCCTCTTTTGACTGTGTGGTTGTGTCTTGGAGTTGGTGGTGTGTTCTTGCTCTGTATTGTATCTTGTGGTGTCCCTCCTGTTGTGTTTTTTGTACTATTTGACTGTACTTTGTCCCAGTGTTAGTAAATATGTGTGTTTTTTGTTTTTTTTCATTGTACTTGTACTGTGGGATGTCTGTCCAGGATAGTTGTTAAGTTAGGTTAATTGTGATGGTTGTTTTTGGGCCTTAAGTTTCCTTTACTTAATTTTTGTTTTGAATCATAACTTTTGTCAATCTGTACCTCAGAGTTATGTCTGGTAGTGGGAGGCTGACTAGGATGGGGGAGGAAGAGCTGGGAAGTTTTGTGTGGCTAGTAGCCCACTACGTCCCATTAATGTTGGAGATGGGGGGCCGAATGATCCAGGGCAACTGGACCAAGGTGAGGTGGCTGTGGTGGGGCAAGGTGCTCCACCCCCTGAAGAGGGTGTACCGCAGCCAGCAGCTGCAATGAGCACCAGCTGAAGAATCGCTGGGCAGATCTGGTGGCCAGGGAGAAGGATCTGCTTGACCATCTTGGTGTGGTGATCGGTGGCCCTGTTGGTGAGTCTCCCATTGGCAAACTATTTACTGATCACCGCACTTGAATGAAAGTACTAGATGTGTTGATGTGCTGCATGCAATGCTTGCGGACAGGTTGCATGCAACCAGAATGAAATGCAACTGTGCCAGTATAGATATGGAGTTCACATATCCTACCATTTTACCAATACAAGCCAGATGTTTGGTGAGTCATGCACAACCATCACTAAGTCACACATTTCAGGGGCCCCGGCAACACCTGTGCTCCAGCATTGTGTCATGTGTGATAAGCCGAGACACCAACAGCATACCATATGTAACTTGATTGTGATAACAGAGTAGGGCAATCCATGTATGATGCTAGATTGTCATAATTTCACACACATCATCCCTGCCATTATGTTAGCAAAGGGGGCATACCCGCCAATGGGGAATTTGATACCATCAGACAACTTTGACACATCAGTCATGGTTTACTCAATAAGTGAACATTGCAGACTAAAAATTGAGCCGATTGTCCTTCACATAGTGCCTCTGTGTGCCTTGCAGGACAAGCCACAATACCCGAGTCAGTTGTCTTGCAGAGCACCAGGGTAGTGTCATGTATCTGTCACCCAACTCCCCCTCATACCATTGAGTTCCATCTTCTACTGGTTGGCCACATATGGTTGTTGCAGGATGTAGCACTGCATTAGTCTCAGGCCCAGTGTAGGTGTGCAGATGTGTGGCTCTCACTCACCTCAGTGTCAGTGTTATCATGAGTTTGCAGTGGTGTGTCTATTGCACTGTCCTCAACCTGGATAATTAGCTTACTCCTATAAAATAGTACGCACAGTAATATGTTGTCCACTAGTAGTGACAGTGATATGATACTAACCATGGTTTTCCATCCATATCTTACAGGTGGCCCTGCCCCCTACATCATAGGCGAAGTGCCAAGATTTGAGGACCCAGATGTATCCAGAAAGTGTGATTATGTCTGCCCTGTGTAGTGATTAAGGCTTTTGTGTGAGTGAGTCATGTGTGTTGCACGCAATGCTAGAAGTGATGAGCTGTCAAAAGATCAGATATCAGAGTAGGCAGGATGGTGACACTTTGGGGGTCATTCCGACCCCGGCGGGCGGCGGGCGCCGCCCGCCGGGCGGAAACCGCCCAAATACCGCCCCACGGTCAGATGACCGCGGGGGACATTCCGACTCTCCCGCTGGGCCGGCGGGCGATCTGCAAAAGATCGCCCACCGGCCCAGCGGGAAAGCCCCAGCAAAGATGAAGCCGGCTCCGAATGGAGCCGGCGGATTTGCTGCGGTGCGACGGGTGCAGTGGCACCTGTCGCGATTTTCATTGTCTGCCAAGCAGACACTGAAAATCTTTATGGGGCCATGTTAGGGGGCCCCTGCACTGCCCATGCCAGTGGCATGGGTAGTGCAGGGGCCCCCAGGGGCCCCACGACACCTGTTCCCGCCAGCCTCTTCCTGGCGGTGTAAACCGCCAGGAACAGGCTGGCGGGAACGGGGGTCGGAATCCCCATGGCGGCGCTGCTTGCAGCGCCGCCATGGAGGATTCCTTTGGCCAGGGGAAAACCGGCGGGAAACCGCTGGTTCCCCTTTTCTGACCGCGGCGGTCAGAATTGGCCAGTAAGCACCGCCAGCCTGTTGGCGGTGCTTCCTCTGCCCTCTGCCCTGGCGGTTTCAAACCGCCAGGGTCAGAATGAGGGCCTTTGTCCCATTTAAGGGTTCCCAATGCACGAGCAGAGAGTAATATCTTGTGAGGCTTGTGGTGCTCAATGGGCAGTATTGTACAAACAAAGTGATGACAAGCCACATGTAGGCCCATATGTGACTTAGATGTGCACCGCTGTGAAAATATTGGCACTGGGACACATCGTCATTCTCACAACACAGTGATGCACCCTTTTGTACACAACATTGTGCATCCCTGTATTGTAATGAACATGCAGGACTTGATGGGCAATTGTACCCCAGCATGGTGCCATATATATTGTACTCCACTTACATGATACTTATATGGAATGTAATATGCGTGCATGCAGGTCAAGTCCAAACGTGTGCTGGCATGGATATGGGTATGTAAGCAATGGTATTGGCTGATCAGGTATTGATGGGTGCCTACACCTGGACACATGAATGTAGATGTGAAAGATATATGGACACAAGCTTCCTAGTTGTCAGCCCTTCTAACATATAGTCCACTCCCTGACTCCATGTATGAGTGTGCGTGCCCTGGAGGATGACCTGGACAGTTGAGATGAATTGCATGGCCACCCCCCCTGAGGCACCGGGGGTGAGGAACAACAAATTTGTAGGTAGTTGTGTTGCTCACAGTGTAGGTGACAGTCATTTTGATCAGGCTGGCAAGTGTACCTATCAACACTGACCCCTTATGGTTACCACCTGCATCCCATACTCCCAATAACAGATTCAAGTTACTGGTGATTATGTACGGATGAAAATTGACACAGATGATGAGGAATAGTGGCCCTGATCTATGTGAAGTCGATGCTGCCTTTGCATTGTTACATATGGCACAAAATCAATGCACATCTAATTTTGTTTGCTTCTTAATCTTGTTGTGAGTGGTTTTGGTGTCAATGAAATGATGCTAAGGGAGCTTTGTCATTTCATTCATCAGGGCCATTGCATTATCCAGAATGTGAGTTGGGGTGCATGTGCAATTCGATGTAGAATGTAAGCTAATAATCTGTACATACTCCACACAATGCTGATACTGATGGTTGCCTATCTCAATTTAACAGCTGCCAACATGAACAATGAGGAACTGCAGGCTTTTCAGAAGAGGGCAGTCTGCTATAGGCACATACTGGCAGTAGAATCTGTGTTCCAGAGGATGGCACGACGCTAACGCATGGACTGATACACTGGGGAGTGGTGGGCATTCACCCTAGGGGTACCCACACTGCAGGGAGGACCAAGCACCCCAGCTGTGTAGGGGGCCACAGCTGCCACCATCACAAAAGACCCAGCTGCTGCACCCTCAAAATCCGTGCCATAGCCGACCACACCTGCTGCCATGGACATGAGTGCTATTAGGGGCCTACAGAGGGATGTCACAATGGTCCTTAAAAAGCTGGACAAGGAGGAGGTGGAGAAAAACACAAAGAGACTCAAATTCATCAAGAGGAAACTCAAGAGGGCCAATCTGTGAATGGCTTAATGACTCTCACCCTCAGTTCAGTCCCCTCCCTCCTCTTTTGTTTTCATGGCTTTTAGTGGGTTTTAGGGAGTTAGTGTCAGGTTAGTTTAGGTTAGCAGATTAGTTAGAATCAGTAGGTTTGGGGGGTGGGCTTTCTACTTTTTACATTTTACTATGTGGGTGGGTGGGTTGGTGGGTGATGGTAGGGCTTTTAAGTGATATATATATATATATATATATAATATATATATATATATATATATATCAATCAAAAAATATATATTTGTTTAGTTATAGGTAGTATATGTGTAGTTTAGTATATGTTGTTCTGCATGTGTCTCGTGATATAAGGGGTGGGGGGCCAATGTCATTAAATGTGTCAGGTAAGGTCAGCATAGAGTTATTAGGGTCAGTTGTTGGTTATGTTTAGTTTGGATAGGTTAGGTTAGGCTAGGATAGGTGTTGTTCGTTCTTTTTAGTTTAGTGAAATTAAAATTATTTGGGTACTCCCTTACTTCATGTGTCTTATGTTTGGGTCTTAGGGTCTTCCCATGGGTGTACAGTGAAAATTGTGTGTTGGCCTAGGTATTCCATCCTGCCTCCAGATCCCTCTCTTGACATGTTCATCACCTTCTATCAACTGAGCTGTCCCATTGGCAGCTACAAAACATCTACTTGTCTGTGCATCTGCCATCCAGTGTGCCCACCACTCAAGGTGACTATGTTGACAATGTATAGGACAAGTAGGTGTGGTAATTCTGCTGTCATTGTTTGGGTCCTGTGTCAGAACGTTGGACACTGTGTGACATCTGACAACAGCCTGCATTTCATATCTATACTGCTAAACTGATCAGTGGCAATTACTGATGAGGTTGAGTTCCTCTGTTTCACACTAATGGGTTCTACGGGTACTCCCAGCTGATAGTATTGCCTGAGAACTGTTTCTCTGCCATTCCTGTTGTATGTAGTAGGTGTAGCATACATGTGTTCAACATTTTTGACATACTTAGTGAATTGCTTGCAGGGGATGAGACCAGCATCGACATTCATCACGTAGGTACAATGTGCATAGATTTGTGCCCACATATTCATGCACTTTTGTACTGACACTCTGTGACTAACAACATGTTACACACATCACAATTCCTTAGCGTAGTAGATGTGTCACAACACACAAAGACATGCTGGGTGTGTAGATGGTGTTTAATTACAAGTGTTGTAGTGCAATATTTACAATGTACAGGTCTGTGACCCCATTAGTGGAATCCATCCAATTGTGACACAACACAAGTCCAGGGTTGAGGGACATGTCATTGGACATGCTTGGGTAAAGTGCCTTTTGTGCAGGGGAACATAAATTGCCATTTGAAAAGTAAGAGACAATTGCAGTCCATAGCAGAAAGGTCAACAGTGTGTCGGTGAAGAGTGCATATCTGCAACAGTGCTAACACTGGCATGATGTCAGTCACAGGACAAAGGAAAACACTGCCCATGTGGCATGGGCTGGTGCTACCAGGAACTCCTACGGGTGGAAATGATATGTAGTGGGGAGGCAGAGGGGCCACACACACTTCAGTGGTTGGATATGTGGACTCCCAATTCCCGGCAGCTGCCATCTGTGGAACTAACTATGGCATCATTGCAGCATGGAGAAGTTGCTGATTTTTTAGTATAGCAGTAACATCCCTGTGGTTGTCAGCCATGTCTGCCCTGAGGGAGACACTCCTGGACTCCACGCATTGGGAAGTGTGTGGGTCGGTTGGCTGCAGTCTGTTCAGTTGCCATAACAATGCATGCGCGCGTCCCCTCTAGGCTGACTGCCATAGTTTGCATCCCCACCCACAACGCCTTGGCCAACCCGCGCTGGACTCCTACCACTGTCCTCTCAAAGCTGGTCCCTGGGTCCTCGGAGTCCTCAGCTGTGTTGGTGCTGGCAGGTCATACTATTGGAGTGGTAAGGGGAGCTTGCAAGATGTCTGCTATATCATTACTCCTCACGACTGGATTTGGTGTCTGGAGGTTTACAAGTACTTCTTTGAGGGTCTCTTGGCTAATGGTTGCAAGCTGGTCATCCAGGTCATCATGGCACTTCAGGACAGGCATATCCGCAAGAGAGCCATCGTCCTGTGCAATGAGATGGTGTAAAATCAGCCTATATGTGTTGTGGAAGTTGATATGCCACATCACTGACTTGATATTTGGGGCTCATTGTCATCTTAGGGACAGATTTATGGAAAAGTTGTGCAGAGTGGTGCTGTGCAAAAATTGGCAGCTCCACGCCGCATCACTGTAGTAACACAAGGATGCACAATATATAAGTGAAAATGGCACACTCCTGTGTTGTCCCCCGTCCCCCGCGCTGGTGTAAAATTTAGCTGCCAGCCCCAATGCAGGCATCCTTGCACCATCTTGCAAGGATATATGCGTTGAGGGGTGTCATTGTTTATGTGTGTGAAGGTGTCCCTTCCTGCACATTAACAATCACTAACGGCACTTTGGCACTTCTGTGTGAGCTGTAGAAGTGCCAAAGCGTCTTTTTCAAATGATTGTTTATGTGCAGGAAGGGACACCTTCATGCACATAAACAATCATTTCTGACATTTTGCTCTTCCTAAGCATGCTGCAGAATGCAGCACACATTGGAAAAGCAAAAAACAAGGAGGTATAAATGTATTCATCCTCTTTGCACCCTGCCTACGCCTCCCCTGGGAGTGGTGTAAGATTTTTGCGCTGCCTCAGGTTTACAAAATTTCATTAATCTGAGGTAGCATCAAAATGCAATGGGTGTTGCTGTGGCACACCCCTTCCACACACAGTGATGCGTGGGAAGGGGCCATACTCACAAGTTGACGTTAAGCCACAAAAGTGGCTTAACGCCACCTTGTCAATAGGGCGCAGTGCTTAGCGCCACTGGAGCGTCACTTAAAGTGATGCTCCTGTGGCTCTAGGGGCCTATGATGCACCCCTTAGTACCAAAGGATTGTTCCTGTACATCATGGCGGCAGTCTACAGCCCTATGCCTCACCTGCATGTCACATGAAGGGAAGCCCAGTTGGCACAATTGGCTGCGTCATATTTTCTAAGTGTGAAGTCTATCCTTTTTGTGGCTTGACACCATATTTTTGTTATCTACCCTCCCTATGCATCCATTTGCATGATGAGGCACTGCAATTGTTCTTGCTGTGCTCATGCCAAAGCACCACACATGGCAATTTTCACCTGCCACAGTCTTACATGTTTCACAGTCACCCATACTGTTCTGAGACCTTGCACCACCCTAGGGATGGCATTGCCAGGACACTATGCTCTTGTTACCATTGATGGTTCCTCATATTGTTGTTTGTGTTTGTGTGCTGCAATGCATGGCACTTATGGACCTGGCAGAGTTCAGTTTCAACTTCTGCCTGTGTCGGTGTGTTTGCCTCACTAAACACCTATGTCCTCCCTCTTGCACTATGATAAATGAGTGCAGCATGGTGACAGTACAGCTCATTTGATACAAGAACATGTTTAGACCCAGGGATGGGTAGCATGGGTATGAAATTTCTGCTGTATACATCATTCTGTATGTGACAGTGCCTGATGGTAAATGAGTCTGTGGTCATAGCCAGTTTACAGGGGTTGTACTTAGGTCAGGGCCTGAAGCTAGTTAGAGGTGATTCTGCAGGTAGTCTTACTTGTCCCTTGTTTGCCATTGTGAATTAATTTGACCTCCCCCAACAGCACAGGTGGTAGTGGCAATGGTTGTCAATGTGGAATGCCCCATTTGCCACTGGCCTGGACGTGGCAGGTTTCCAGCAGCTTACGGACTGGCTATGCTAACTGTCCTGTGACACCAGACCAGTATTACATTCAACACTACCTTCCAGGTCTGTTTCTACATTTCCACCAGCCTTTGCATGACAGTGAAACCCCCAAGCAATGGTTGTGGGTGATGTGGTGTGGCCCTGTGTGCCCCTGTACAACCCATGCTCTTGGCATGGGAACTGCATGGCGTCCCATGCCTCGGCCCTTTGCCCTTTCCACTGCCTGATTTGCAGGGCTGAGTACAGCATGTCCTGTTACACCCAATGCAGCAGAAAAGTGGCACTGAGTCTATTTGATCCATCAAGAATGTTGTGCTAAGTGCCCCACAGAGCTACCATGAGCAGACAGATTTTCAGCCCGCAGTCCCAACGTGTGACTCATACTGCCAAACGTAAAGTGTACACTGTACTGCCAGTCTCACCAACACCAGCTAGACTCTTAATTGGCATATTTAATTTACCTGTGCATCCCTTGTATATATGATACAAAATGTGCCCAGGGCCTTTAAGTTAAAATGTCACTAGTGGACTAACACGCACATTGTGCCACCACTAGACTGTGTAAAGCATGACTGCTGACCTGCCACTGTAGGCAGTCTGTACAGTTTTAAAACTGCAACTTCTAAAATACAAATTAACCTTTTAACCTTAACTCTCCTTTAAATATTACTAATTCAACATCTAAGTAGGCCATAAATGCCCATAAGATCTGGTGCACGGCAGTGAAAAATAGGACATGTAAAGCTTTAATGTTAACTATGTGAGTACAGTTACAATACCCTAAAAGCTATTTTCACAGTACTAGGGTTAGCTGTCCCATAGGAAAGTATACAATATTAACATTAATGCTATCTCCATCTAAGAAATAGCTACCAAAATTATTCTTGGACTTTTTACAATATATTACAGGCCCAAATCACTGGTAAAGTCAGATTTGTACTAGATATTTTACAAAAGGTACTTTTAAAAACCTACCTCTTATCTGCCTAAAGCCTATTTGCATGAGGTTCCAAATATCATTCAGGTGTTGAATAACCCCTTTGATTAGGTGTGAACCTGCTCCCAGAGCTGAGTCAAAGGTGTTGTATGTGGGCAGGTGTTCTACTCCTCTGCCAGGATGAACATATGGGCAGCGCCCCTGGAACCTATTTAACTTCAAAGAGGCATATCCTGTCACAGGCAGATGTAGCTAACACCTGGGCCGGCCTTCTCCTTTATCCCCCCAGTCAGCCACCCACCAGTCCCAGTGGAAGATGAGCTGCCCCCATAATCATTTTTGAGTGGTCACAGAGGAGGGTTGCTCCTTTCCTTAATCCCGCCTCTAGGGTGGGCATAGGAGCTCTGCACAGGGAAAGTTTCTGCCATGTTCTATTTATGGAATATAGAGGCAGTATAGGATTTCTTAATGTAGTCTAAAAATAATTATGAACTCAAATCCATGCTGTTAGAAATGGGGTCTCAAGTTGGCAGTCAATTTACACCCTGTCCAAGTAGGGACCCTCACTCTACTCATGGTAAGGGAGTCACATAGCTAAGATAACTCCTGCTCATCCCCTCTGTAGCTTGGCACAAGCAGTCAGGCTTATCTCGTAGGCAATGTGTAAGTTATTTGTACAAAACACACAGTAACACAGTGAAAACACCACAAAATGCATCCTCACCAGTTCAGAAAAATAGCCAATAATTATCTAAATCAAACAAGACCAAAACGACAAAAATCCAACATAAAAAAAGAGATATAATTTTTGTAAGTACAAAGAGTCTTAATCCATAAGAATCAATGGATGCGTTGTTTTAGCACAAAGTATCTGGTTTGTGTCCAAAATAAAGCCGTTGGGGCGAGAATGCATCAGAAAAGTAAGTGATGCTTTGATTCATTACTCATAACTGAGGCTGTGTGTCGATTCTTTCTCCGCCAAGTAAGCGATGAGTCAATTCTTTCCTTGCACGTAAGAGATGCATAGATTTCCATACAAGCAGCCTCGGGTCCGTGCAGTGATGTTGAAGATTTAACACCCAGGGATGATGCGTGGAAAAATCTGGATGCACAGCATCAATAAATCTGTGCTGAGCTGGCAATGTGTCAATTCTACTGGCACAATGTCGATTTTTTAGTCAAGGTGCAGGCGCTGAGTGGATTTTTCTGCCGCTCAGCTCCGGTACGTAAAATTTTACTCAAGTTCTGCCAACTTCTCCTTCCAGGTGCCTAGGGACTGGATGTGGTACCACTTGGCAAGTCAGGAGTATCAGCAAGAAAGCTCAGGTGCTAGCAGGAGAAGTCTTTGATGTCCATGAGACTTCTTAACAGGAGGCATACTCAGTCCACGCTCTTGGAGAATCAACTGCAGGCCAACTCAGCAAAGGACACAAAGCAAAGGGGAAGTACTCCTCCTCCCAGCTCTTCAGCTCTTCTCCTTGGCAGAGGTTTCTCTTGATACAGAAGTGTCCTAAAAGTCTGGGGTTTTAGGTCCACTACTTATAGTCATTTCTGCCTTTGAAGTAGGCAAACTTCAAAGGAAAGTCTTTGTAGTGCACAAGACCCTGCCTCTTCCTTGACCTACCCCAAACACACTCTTGTGGTAGGAGACTGTATTGTGAGGGGTTAGCCCTTTTAAGTGCAGGTGTCAGCTCTGCCCTCCCACTTTAGCCCTGGAAGACTCATCAGAATAGGAAGGACACACCTCAGTTCCCTTTGTGTCACTGTCTAGGTTGAATTCACAAACAGCCCCACTATCAGTCTGACCCAAATGTAGATTTAGCAGCCAAGCAGAGGCACAGAATGGTTAAGCAAGAAAATGCCCACTTTCCAAAGGTGGCATTTTCAAACAGACATTCTAAAAACCAACTTTCCCAAAAGACGTATTTTTAAATTATGAGTTCAGAGACCCCCCAAACTCCATACCATTATCTGCTCCCAATGAGAAACTGGGCTTGAAAGATATTTAAAGGCAATCCCCATGTTAACCTATGGGAGAGCTAGGCTTTCAATAGTGAAACACAGATTTGGTAGTATCTCACTACGAGGATAAGTGAAACACACCAGTTCATGTCTACCTTTTAAATACAATGCACCCTGCCCATAAGGCTGCCTTGGGCCTACCTTAGGGGTGTCTTACATATATTAAAAAGGAAGGTTTAGGCACTTGCCAGGTCAACATGGCAGTTTAAAACTGTACACACCGACACTGCAATGGCCTGTCTGAGACATGTTCACAGGGCTACTCATGTGGGTGGCACAATCAGTGCGACAAGCCCACTGGTAACATTTCATTTACAGGGTCTGGTCACACATCATGCACTATATTAAGGACTCAGAATTAAATCAGAAATGCCAATCATGGATAACCAATCATATTCACAATTTACACAGGGAGCACTTGCAGTGATAAAGGCCCATATTTATACTTTTTGACGCAAAACTGCGCTAAAGCAGTTTTGCGTCAAAAAAATTAGCGCCGGCTAACGTCATTCTGAAGCGCCATGCGGGCGCCGTATTTATTGAATGACGTTAGCCAGCGTTAGCCGCCGGCGCCGTCTGGTGTGCGTTAAAAAAAACGACGTACACCAGGCAGCGCCGGCGTAGGGGGATATGGGGCTTGGGCGTCAAGAAATGGGGCAAGTCAGGTTGAGCCAATTTTTTCGCCTCAACCCGATTTGCGCCATTTTTTTTTCACTCCCAACCCCCATAGAAATTACTCCTGTCTGTCATGCCCCCTTGCCCAATGGCCATGCCCAGGGGACTTCTGTCCCCTGGGCATGGTCATTGGGCATAGTGGCATGTAGGGGGGCACAAATCAGGCCGCCTTATGCCACAAAAAAAAAAAAAAACACACTTACCTGAACTTACCTTAATGTCCCTGGGATGGGTGCCTCCAGCCTTGGGTGTCCTCCTGGGGTAGGCAAGGGTGACAGGGGGTGTCCCTGGGGGCATGGGAGGGCAACTCTGGGCTCCTTCAGAGCCCAAAGGGCCCTTAACGCCTGCCTTTTGCAGGCGCTAAAAAACAGCGCAAAAGCGGCCGTACGTAATTTTTTTTGACCCACCCACTCCCGGGCGTGAATTTTGCCCGGGAGTATAAATCCGACGCACATGCCTCGGAGTCGATTTTTTAGACGGGAACGTTTACCTTGCATATAATTAACGCAAAGTAGGTGTCCACGCTAAAAAATGACGCTAACTCCATGGACTTTGGCGCTAGACGCGTCTAACGCCAAAGTATAAATATGGAGTTAGTTTTGCGTCGAAATTGCGTCAAAAAAAACGACGCAATTCCGGCGCAAACGGAGTATAAATATGCCCCAAAGTGCCCAGAGTACCAAAGCCAGCAAAAATGAAACCCAGCAAACAGTCAAAAATACAGGAAGCAGAGGCAAAAAGACAGGTGAACTACACCAAGGATACCAGGTCTAACATAAGCTCATCAAGGACGGCCAGGAGGACTCTATAGGTGTTTTGAAGCCTTCTGGTCTCCCTTGATGAACCAGCAGATAAGAATACTTCAGTGGATGTTGCTACTAAGGGTCCTCCAGAGGAAGGACTCAGGCCCTCATTATGACTTAAAGCTGCTCGCCAAAGTCCCACGTCGGGATGACTGCATATGCGGCCGTCTCTCCATGGAACCTATTACAAGTTTCCCGCTGGCCCATCAGAAAACAAATCACATGGACAGCGGTTCGTAATCGAGCCGGTGGCAACGTTGTGGTGCATCGGGTGCAGCAGCACCATCACGCTTTTCACTGCCCGTAATTCGGGGAGTGAAAAGCACAATGGGGCTGTCCATGGGGGCCCGTGCACTGCCCATGCCAAGTGCAGGGAGGTGCAGGGGCTCCTGGCACCCCAGGCACCCTCTTTCCACCACAGTGGAGCGGTAGGACTGCCATGCAAAGGCTGGCAAAAACGCAGGTCATAATCCAGAGGGCAGCGCTACTTCCAGCACTGCACTGGCAGACTGGGACCGTCGGCACCGCCAGGCCATCAGCAGGAGGCAACCTAGAGCTGCCGGCGGTCGGACCCGGTCTGAGTGCCACTGCGAGTCTGGTGGTCCATGGACCGCCAGACTCATAATGAGGCTCTCAGTGTCCTACATTCTTTGGGTATTTTTATAATATACTGAAAGAAAGACATGAATGTGACTTACAGATTAGGTTGAAGTGTACTTTTTGGTTTATGCAACAGAAATCCAACTCTGGAGATTGTGTGAAATCAACACTAAGAGAATAGATGTTTAATTTCTAAAGTTGATTTAAGTTCATGATACATTTTGAATACAGATTTAAGGCTTGATTTAGACTTCGGCAGAGGGGTTACTCCATCACAACAGTGATGGATGTTTTGTCTGCTGAAACCTAAAACCCATAGAAAACAATGGATTTTAGATTTCAGCAGACAGAGTATCCAGCACTGGTGTGAAGGAGTGACTATTCCATTCGAAATCTACATCAGCCCCTTAGTCTATAACAGACAGAGTGGATCAAGACTAGAGTTGCCACTGGAATTATAGCTTGTTTGGAGATATTCAATGGCACTTAGACAGAATACCAACTTTTTCAGCATTAACAAACTTTAAATGAGTGACAAAAACAGCTAACATTTGAGAGTGCCCTTCAAACCCTCAATTGTCCTATTGTTTTAAGTAGGTCACATGGGACCAGCTGCTAAAGCGGGTAAGTCATTAACCACAAGAGGCACTCGTTCCAATAACAAAATTTAACAGAAATTGAAAATAGAGTACTCTGGAGTCAGTGTTGTAAACACAAAAGCAATATTCCATATATTTCTGGAAACATAAAATGATCTTCAACGCATGTTTCGATATCCCACAATTGAATATCAATGTCCAAGTCCAATTCCATAATGTTTTAAGAAACTGTCATGTGTGTAGCACCACTCTCATTACATGACCAAAATTCAAAGTCCATATGTCTTCAATCCAAAATCAATCACGTTCTCCAAAGGTGCCTTATAATTGTGTCATCAATAGTGGTTTCAACCTCACATATCACATTAACAGCCAACACGTGTTTCGTCCGGGAGTTTCCCAATGACTTCGTCAGGGCTGCAATTGTATAAATTCATATTAATTCAATCTGAATCCATCATTCTGATTGAACGATGATATCAAGAAACCACCACCAATTCACCAAGAGGTGGGATAGATAATTTGTTAGAATTATTCGCACATATGCATCCTCATCTGTGGTAGTACCCCATAATATCATGATCTTCGTGCATCAGGTTAATAGTTAAAAACTTGAAATTGGTGCACAAATGTAAAAATTAATAAATTGTATCCAATATAGAGATTCTAAATCCCATAAATCACATACCTTAAATATCATTACGTGACTCTAATGCATAGTGAGACCTCTAGTATATGTGAGAGTATGCCCAAAGTCTTACCTACAAATATACAATTCCATATCCTAGCGGAAGTACTCCTTATTGGTATGCCCAAATGTATACGGCATGCCAAACAAGAATATCCTGATGTTGATATCTTCTGTAGAACAAGTATGAATACCAGCTAAATGACTTGCCATTAAAGCATCAGACATTAATATCACCATCATCCCTGAGACCACATACATTTACATCTAAAGTTATCTGGAGCACTCCTTTCCACTATGAATATTCAAAATATATCAAATTGTCAACACTTGCAAAATGTCTTCATTGTACATACAATTATGATCATGACAATGCATGTCACAAAGTGCCTAATAGTTCACCCCACTATGAATATAAAACAAAACATGGCCAAACCATATCCTTTTAACTATAAATATAAGGTCTGAACTGGATTATCGATGCATATCAAAAATTACTGTTGCTATAAACAATCCAGAATTTCTCACGGCATACTGCCATCGAACACACCGACTTGCCCGATTTCTAGTCATATTATTGAGCTTCAAAAACTCTAATCTACTTCCTGCACGCGAGTACGCGTCAGGATCATATATATCTTATCCGCGATCAGACCCGCGTCTTCCTACCTTAAATAAAGAAGACGGCTGAATACCAACACGTTTCCTATGATCTCGCGCTAATAGATCTAGTCTTCACCCATAACATAAAAGAAGGACTAAACTTCTGCTGGCCATCTGGGATGTAAACATAATACGAAATCTCGCCCTAATAGATTCAGTCTTCACCCATAATATAAAAGAAGGACTAAAATGCTGGCGGCCATCTTGGAAGTAAACCTAATACGAAATCACAACGAGGAGACCCACAATTAACACCTAAATAAATATAAAGTATAAATATCAAATGCCCAATAGAGTCAAAGATCCACAACCCAAAGTTAGTGTTAGAAAATAACTAATTTAGTGGAAGTTAGTAAGTAATTGAGAAGAAATACAAGTATGAATGAGTATAGCTTATTGATACTAATAAGTTAAAAGAATTTTTGCAGTGATGTTATATCGTACTAATAGATTCCAAAGTTTTAGACTGGAGGATTTCCGTGTGGAGGGAAAGATGGATTCTTGCTCAGCATATTACATCATAATATTATCAAGCTTACAAAAGACAAAATTTAAACCATGTGTATCATATACAATAAACATATCATTAGACATTTTATACAGATAATTGAACTACTGGACTAACATATACTTCCATGTAATATATCAGATATCCATAAAAAAACATAGGTACATGTAAACGCAAGTAACATATTCACCTAATTTTGACATGTCCATATAATGCAAATATATTGTCATATATATACTATCTATAACAGATATAGTAGGATCCATCATATCAATATACATTTTACGGATATTACTGACACCAACATAATGCATGCTTTTCCTAGTTACCAAGGAAACATTCAAGTTCCCTGTCTGTATTAAGACCTATTTCAACTGCTCTCAATCGTAGTATCCATAAAGCCTCTTTCCTCCTTAATGTCAACTCTCTGTTGCCCCCCCTTGGGTCAATTCCTACATGGTTTACAACACTGACTCCAGAGTACTCTATTTTCAATTTCTGTTAAATTTTGTTATTGAAACGAGTACCTCTTGTGGTTAATGATTTATAGGTGTGCGTTAAGGCTCAGGGGTGGGGTCTTTCAAGGGCGCACTGTCAGAGAATTGGTTCTAGTTTGATATTTACCTCATTACCCAGAGCGCCTAGTTCTCTCCCAATTTTGTACACCCGCACATAGTCAGTGCTAAAGCGGGTAAGACTACCTCGGGGAACTTCTTCCTTATTGTTTACGGAGGGGCCAGGTGTCACACTCGCCTGCCTCTATAGTCTAGTGCCAGTCATGTATGTGGCATGAACATGGCACCTCTGGGCAACCATTTTCAGAACACAACTGGACCTGGTGATGACAGAAGAAGGACTGAACCTGCTATTGAGACCTGTGAGAAGTCCTGAAAGACTGGACCTGAAAGACGTGGGCTTCAAGAGTCAGTTGGCTGACCTCCTCCTAACCTGCAGGGACACAACAAGCTGCTAGAAGCCCTTTTCCTGAAGAGCCCAGATGACCATTTCCAACTGGGCTTGCACTGGCCTCTACTTGTGGCTTCTGCTGTAGTGACTCTTGACCCCAAAGTGCTGCTGAGGAGGCTATAGAACCCTCAACTGTGTCCACATGTACTCATCCGAAAATCCTGAGAAACCTGGGACTTTGAAATGTTTCGGCTGAAAAGACCTCCAGAGAGACTGGAGCCGCCACGGTCCGACCACCAGCACCACCAGGTTGCCACCAGCTGATGGCCTGTCGGTGCTGGCAGTGTCAATCTGCCAGGGCAGCTCTCCAGATTACAACCCGCATTTCTGCCAGCCTTTGCATTGCGGTCCAAGTGCCATGCAAAGGATAGAGGAAAGGGGTTGCAGGGGCCCCTATGGAAAATCCCGTTGGACTTTTCACTGCCCGAATTACTGGCAGTGAAATGCACAACTGGTGCTGTTGCACCCAACACACCTCAACATTACCGCTGGCTTGATTACGAGCCGGCGACAATGTTGTGGTTTGTTTCCTGCTGGGCCAGCGAGCAGAAAAGCTGTTTCCGCCTACGGTTAATCAGGAAACTTGTAATAGGCACCGCAGAGGGACGGCCGCATATGTGGTCATCCCGCCAAGGTCTTTGGCGGGCGGCCTCTGCCACCCACCAAAGTCATAATGAGGGCCTAAGTCATTAGGTATGATGTCTAACTTGGATGAACCTAGTTTCTGTGTATGACCCATGTTCCATTGTGGTCAGACTTAAATCATGACTAGATACCAGTTAAAGTCAACCAGATGACAGCAGTTGGAGCTTGGTGCATTTTGGGTCTATTCTCACATAAAATGTTAAAATTTCATGTTTTTATTTCTCATTATTGGATTGGTGACTGTTTGTGTCGTTTTGTTAATTAAATCATCTTCTATTTATTTTATAATTTGGGGTGGGATTTTTATTGCATCATGTTTTCAACTTTATAACTGTTTCAGTAATTCTAAGTACTTTGCACATTTTCTTAAGTTAAAACTGTCTGGTCTGTGCCCTAGCCACCATAGGTTGATCTCAGGTTTAAACCACTGAAATTGTTACAGAACCAATCAATCTGACTTCTGGTGGACTACCAGGGTCAGATTGACCAATAGGGCAGTCAGGCAGTACCCAAAGAGCTGCTCTGACAGATCTGTGTGTCGGCCAGTTTTTAGCAGTTATAACCAGATGTGCTGGTGCTACTGTTTAATACTCTGATATTACCACGTTTCTAGCTATCTGATTCACTAATGGGGTCTACTTTTATTTTGGTGCAGACATACTTTTTTCCCCAGTTCGACCATGTGGACTACCATTCACCCCAACCAATAATCTACCTTATCACAGTCTCCAATTCAGTACTTAATTTGCGCCCATGGATGCTAGTGATCTACACTAGAACTATTTTGGACAATCAGTATATTTGCTATCATCTCATGGACATTATTCTGAAGTCCCATTCATATTTTTATCTGTCTTCTCCTGCCACACCTTGGTCCAGGCCTAGGTTTTGCTTTTCGTAACAGTGAGATTGGGACACCAAGTCAGAATGGTTACTTTGGTTGCATGAGCAGATGGCGGTAAGCTATGACAGTTCTCTGATTGATAGAGGCTCACAAAATATTGCAAGACATGGATATCCCTGTGATCTGAGAGAGAAATGACTGTACTGGAGGTGTCTGAGGGCTTATCTGTTAACCTTTCACATCAAGTGTGACCAGTTTGACTTCCTGTGTCTGCCACCAGGCAAGTTCTATGCTGGAGAAAGGAGTGGTGGGAGAAGGATTGCATCAAGAATATGAGTTTTGTCTAGGGTAGTGGATATTATGCCCCATATGGTCTTTGTGAGGGGGGTGAATCTAAATGTTGTGGCTCTTGGATAAAAGTTTAAAGTCCCTTTTAAAACCTCACCCACACTCTACTCCCACTGTTAGCTTTAAACGTCCACTGCTTCTCCGGGCTAGTGAGGAATGCTTTAATTTCAAGGACATTCAACACGTCAAAGGTATTAAGCTGGAACGTCTGGTGTACGTGCTTATCCGCTGCATCCCAAGTCAGAAAATATGTTGTTATTGTTAAAATTATTAATTCTTCTGATAAAGAATTTACCTTGATTAATTTACCTATTCAGCAAACTCTTGTGAAATGCCATTTTAATCTCTATTCTGAAAACACTGAGAAAGTCCAGTAGAAGACGAGGCTTGAAAAAAAAAAAAATTCATGTAGGTACAATTTTCTTTCAGAAGTGTGTTTTAGCATTACCACTTTCAAATCAATGGTAAAAGAATTTGTAAACATCCTACATATAATAATTGTGATGTTTCTTTGTTAGACCTGACATCCTTAGTGTGGTCACCCCCAACTTTTTGCCTGCCTCCCTCCACTTTTTGACACTGTTTTTTTTCTGGTTTTAGGACTCTGTGCACTTTACCTCTCCTAACCGGTGCTAAGGTGCATATGTCCTCTCCCTTAAATCATGGTAACATTGGTTCATACCCAACTGGCATATTTGATCTACTGCTAAGTCCCTAGTACATTGAATGCTACTAGTGGGCCTGCAGCACTGGTTGAGCCACCCACATAAGTTGCCCCTTCACCATGTCTCAGGCCTGCCTTTGCAAGGCCTGTGTGCAGTTTCACTGCCACATTGACTTGGCATTTGAAAGTACTTGCCAAGACTTAAACTCCCCTTTTTCTACATATACGCCACCCCTAAGGTAGGCCCTGGGTAACCCAGAGGGAAGCGTGCTGTATGGGTAAAAGACAGGACATATATCTGTGTGTTGTACATGTCCTGGTAGTGGAAAACTCCTAAATTAATTTTCCACTGCTGTGAGGCCTGCTCCTTTACTAAGCTAACATTAAGGCTACCCTCATAACCTGTTTGAGTGGCAGATTCTGATTAGAAAGGGGTAAACAGGTCATATTTAGTATGGCCAGAATTGTAATACAAAATCCTGCTGACTGGTGAAGTTGAATTTTATATTATTATGTAAGAAATGCCACTATTAGAAAGTGAGTATTTCTCTGCACTTAAATCCTTCTGTGCCTTACATTCCACGTCTGGACTGGGCTGGTTGACAGCCCCCTTGTGAATTTCTCCCAGACAACCACAAACACGCTTGCACACATCTGCATACCAAATGGGTGTTCCTGGGCTGGAAGGGTGGAGGGCCTAGCACTTACATTTCAAAGGACAGTGGCTTGCCCTCACACAATGGACTGCCAAACCCCCTACTGGGACCCTGGTAGACAGGATTGTACTGAATGGGGACCTTGTGCACTTCTAAGCCACTCTTTGATGTCTCCCCCACTTCAAAGGCACATTTGGGTATATAAACTGGGTCCCTCATCCCACCAACTCAGAAATTTCCTGGGAAAGAAGAAACTCTGAACTAGAACCTGCAACCTGCCAAGAGAAGCTTCCTGGCTGCCCATAGGACTCACCTGGACTGCTGTGCTGTAATGGACTGTTGCCTTGCTGTTGCCCTGCTGCCTTGCTGGGCACTGGCTGAGAAGTGCCCTCCAAGGCTTGAATTGAGCTTGCCTCCTGTTTCCTGAAGTCTCAAAAAGAATGAATCTCTGCAAAGAACTCCTTATGCGGCGAAAAATTGACGCACAGCGTGCCGGAAACAACGCACGGCCTGCTTAGCAGGTAAAGAATCTCCACATTGCTGCACCAAAACGACGCAGCCTGGCTCCCGGAGTGGAGATCGACGCAGCACCCGCATTGCGGCCAAAACTTCGATGCACAGCCCACTGGATTGATGCATCAAGGAGCCAGAATGACGCAGTCTCACTTCCTGCAAGAGGAATCTACGCAGCACCTGGCGTGCAACAGAAACTCCAACACAACACCAACCGGATCAAGGAGCCCCTCTGATTTTTGTCCTGCAAGCCCTGGATTTCCATGCATCATCCCTGAGCGTCAAAAGGCCCCGCATTGCGAAGAGGATTCAAGCCTGCACACCGGAATGTGACACAAAGCCCTTGCCGCATGTGAAAGAATTGACGCATTGTCTGTGTGCACCCAGAAATCCAACACACAACTACCTTTTTCAATGCATCTCCTCCTCTGCGGTCTTCGTGTGTGTAATTTTGACGCAAACCAGGTACTTTTGCTTCCAAGGGACCATTGTTACTTTTGAGAACTTAAAACTCATCTTTTCATTACAAAAGTGATATTTCAGCTTGTATTTATCAAATTTTGATCGTTTTGATCTTAATCTACTCAAATAGATACTTTACTAAACCTGTGTGGTGTTTTTTTTAGGTGTTTTCACTGTGTTATTGCATGTTTTATTGCACAAATGCTTTACACATTATCTTCTAAGTTAAGCCTGACTGCTCAGTGCCAAGCTACCAGAGGGTGGGCACAGGATAATTTGAATTGTGTGTGACTTACCCCGACTAGAGTGAGGGTCCTTGCTTGGACAGGGTTTAATCTGACTGCCAACCAAAGACCCATTTCTAACATTCTTTCATATGTAAAACACGTGTTCCTTTTCTCTCATTTGTAGCCGACACATATGCCATTACAAAAGCAGATATCGCCTTGCTTAAATTTCTTAAATGGATTCAAGCTCGGTAAAAAGACCTCCGTAAGAAAGTGACAAAATGTGACAAAATGTTTGCTTATCGATTACATTCAACCTATATTGTGGCCCTACATATTGAAAAAAGTGAATTGCCCTTAGCTCAAAAATAGTAAGTTTGAACCATTTCAGTAACAGCTTTAAGAGGTTTGAAAGTTATTCCTAAAGGCTTCCAAGTAAAGGGAACAGCATCTCCTTGCTCAAAGGAAGAAATTCTAAGCAGTGATAATATGCTGCTCACATTAATTAATATTTTCTTGATACAGTTTGGAGGAGAGGAAAATGAACCAGACAGAGTTTAAGGAGGACTGGACTCTGAGGGGCAGAGATTAACAGATGAACCCATGTATGCAAATATAAATCAATATATGAATGGATCTTTGTGATATTTGTAGAATGCAAACCTAGTCAGGAGGGAGCAGAGTACTGTACAGGGCGAAGGGCAAAAAACATTAGGCATCAATTGGCTGAGGGGGGCATAGAGGGGCAAAAGGCAGAGTGCTGAGTTCTACAAGCAGAAGGGTGTCTTTATTACTAGGGTGAGTAATAGTGTTATATGAGCAGGTATGTCTTCAACTATTTCCTATATTGAAGACGTTTTGCGGCAGTCCTACGATATATGGGAATGTTGTTCTTGATTTTAGGTGTCAAATAGAGAAGGCTAGTTATCTGTTTTATTTTTTTTCTTGTTTCACTCTGGACTGGTGATGTCCTGGCTGCGGGTGTGCCATGCGCCATGTCATGCTGAACATCATGTTCCAGTCCACATCGTTCAGTTAACATGTCTTGCTTTCTGGGAGCTGAAGTCTTTGTTCAACTGATTTGCACTGCATCAATCTTTCTAACCCTCTCAATTATGATGTATAGAAGGAAATAAAGAGGGAAATATTGTGTCCCTTATTATCAAGTGAACTGTCTCATGGTCCCCAGAATTACACTTTCAGTTCTCACTTTTCAGTATGAAATAAGCACAACAGAAAATGCTTGTTAGAAATTAGGGGCCTGATTACAACTTTGGAGGAGGTGTTAATCCGTCCCAAAAGTGACGGTAAAGTGACGGATATACCACCAGCCGTATTACGAGTTCCATAGGATATAATGGCCTCGTAATATGGCTGGTGGTATATCCGTCACTTTACCGTCACTTTTGGAACGGATTAACACCTCCTCCAAAGTTGTAATCAGGCCCTAGGTCTCTAGTTGGCAGAGATATGCACCCTGTCCAAGTAGGGATCACAGTTCGAGTCAGGGTAGGTCACAACACAACCTAAATTATCCTGTGCTCACCCTCTGGTATCTTGGCACAGGGCAGGCAGGCTTAATTTAGAAAGCAATGTATAAAGTATTTGTGCAATAACTCATACAGTAATACAGTGAAAATACCACAAAGGATTATGATTTTATAAATAAAACAAGACCAAAAGGACGAAAATGACAAAAATCCAATATATAGATCCTGAGATATACAATTTTAATAATTTAGGTGAAAATAGCACATAGAAGCCCACAATGCCAACTGTGGTTGTCTGGCCTTGCTGGATCAAGACAAAGTCACAAGTTCAGGCGAGCGCGATTGAGCATAGGCTGGCTACAGGGAGCAACTTGGGCCCATTGAACACAGTATCTTAAATCCTGATGCGCGGTCTGCGCAGCATTGCTTTGTGAGGCTTTGAGTCATCTGGTGTCGGTTCTGAGAAGCTGTGCGGCGAGGCTTTCAGGGGTTTGGCATCACTTTGCATTGATCCCAGGGAGCTCTGTGGTGAGGCTTTGTGGAGCTCTGCGTCACTTGCGTCAATCCTGGGGAACTGTGCAGAGAGGCTTTGCAAGCTTGGTGTCACTGTGCATAGGTTCCTAAGGGCTGGCAGCTGTGCGGCGAGGCTTTTTGGGACTTTGCACTGCCCCGTGTTGAGTCCAGTGAGCTTGCCAGCTGCGCAGCAAGCCTTTGCAAGGCTTTGCATTGCTTCACAGCCATTCCAATTAACATCACAGAAGGTAGAACATGTTAGGCCCACTTCCAAAGCAGGGCAGACCCACAGTTTTTAGAGTCCAGGTGAAGATGGTTCAATTGTCTGCTGTCCCTGAGGCTTGGTAACAGGAGGCAACGTAACAAGTCCTTGGAGATCACTTGAGGTGAGAAAGCAGAGTCCATCCACCAGCATCAGGGAGCAGCAGGCACTAGGGAAACAAGCAGAAAAACATTCCTTCCAGAAAAGCAGTCCAATTGAGTCCTTAGACGAGCAGCACCAGTCCAATTGAAGGTCCAGAAATGTGATTTTAGTGGCATCAGAGACTCAGTACTTATACCCAAATGGGCCTTTGAAGTTGGGGAGACTTCAAAGAGTGGTTTTGAAGTGTACCAGTTCCCCCTTCGTCCCAGTCCTGTCTGCCAGGAGATGTGTGTGGGGTTATAATTTCCTTGTGTGGGGTCTGGCCACTGCTCTTTGAAGTGTAAGCGAGAGAATCTCCACCCTTTCTGCCCAGAAAGACCCATCAGTATGCAAATGAGTGTCCTGTGTTATGGAATGCACGCGGAGAGTTGTTACCCACCATAGACCAGACGTGAATTGGAGATGGACTATAAAGCTCAGAGAGCAGTACAAGCAGAGAAATGGCAACTTTAAAAAAGTGGCATTTCTAAAATAGTAATGTTAAATCAATCTTTACCAGCAAGAAGGATTTCTCACTACCATTCCAAACATGACACTGCCACTCCTTTCAGATCATAAATTGCCACCTAAAAGTATGTAAGGGAATTTCCAATGCTGGCCCAAGATAGGAGCAGGCTTCACTATAGTGAAAAACGGCTTTTGGAGTTTTTCACTACCAGGACATGTAAAACGTACATGTCCTGCCTTTTAGATACACTGCATCCTACCCTGTGGGTCACATAGGGCCAACCTTAGGGGTGACATATAAAATGAAAGGGAAGTTTAAGGCTTAGCAAAGGATTTTAAATGCCAAGTCAAGGCAGCATTAAAAATGCACACACAGGCCTTGCAATGGCAGGCTTGAGACATGGTTAAGGGGCTATTTATGTGTGTGGCACAATCAGCGCTGCAGGTCCACTAGAAGCATTTAATTTACAGGCCCTAGGCGCATTTAGTGCAATTTACTGGGACTTATAGGTAATTTAAATATGCCAATTGGATAGGAGCCAATGTCACCATGTTTAGGGGAAGAGCACAAGCACTTGAGTACTGGTCAGCAGTGCTAAAGTGTGCAGAGTCGTAAATCCAGCAAAAATGAGATCAGGCAGTAAGATGGGGGAAGATCACCCTAGGGCTGTCAGGTCTAACAATGCTGTTTGTTACTTTTCTTCATTTTCTTCCACACTGCCTATTTTATTGTGGACTTATGTAACCACAGGATAAAAATAAATGAGACTATTCAACACTTCATGACAAATATACTCAAGTATGGTTTGGTATCACTGGGAAATCACAAGAACACTTGGCTTTCCATGATCTGGGGATTATGGGGTTAAGGCCCTATACTAACTTTATTTTGTTTTATTCTTTTTAAATTATGATCTTGATAACAATCTGATTCTTCAATGGCCAATTAAAAAAACACTCATTGTCACAACAGGGCATTAAACTACTTTTATTTTAATATGGGAGATAAATAGCCAATGTAGACTTCACCTAAATACAATTTTATTGGTAACAGTGCATTAAGTAAATTTCAGTTTACATTACATGGGTGTTTGCTAGTTATAATAATATCAAATGGAGTCTCAAGGTGAGAAAAGCACCTATTCACCACCCTAAATGTAGTTATTATTTTAAGGGCTGCCTATCATAGTCTTGGTATATATAGACCATAAGTACTCCCTCCTTTATTTTATGACATTCCTCTCTTTGACCCTAGGCAAAAATATCTCCTTTAAGTTCCTATTGAAAGCTTTCATGCCATTTCCAAGTACGGCTGTAGTTGGGTATTCACGAATATACCTGTCTTGTTATAAAGCCCATTTTATAATGCGTGGCAGTAGGTGATAAATAATTTGCTATAAGTGCACATGAACAGTCAACTTTACCTCCCTTAGAAATATATCTTTTTCAATTTCTAGATACTTCTGACCAATAGGGGATTGCTTTCATATTGGATGAAGAGGCCTTCATTTTTTTTGGTCACAATATTTCAGACATTTTTTGGTGGAGGGATTGTAAAGCCTGTCCAGCGCACATCTAAATATTTGGAATATACATAGGGCTAAAACCAATGAAGTTACATCAGGAGTTCTTAGTGTCTCTTTTGAATTAAAGCCAAAAGAAGGTGCAGGGTGTTAAACTGAGCGCAGTGCTCTGGCAGGAGGGAAAGGTGTAGAGACAGCAGGGAGAAACAAATGAGGTTAAAGAACTGAAACTCAAGGAAGAGGAGCTGAAGAACTCAGATGAGTTTCACAAGGAACAATTGGCTCACATTGAGAAAAAGAAAACTGAGATCTACAAGCTGATGTTGGAGCAGTTCACCACCACCATCAATAAAGTCGAGTTACACATCAAGCATAGAAGCTATAACTCAGTGAGCAAGGAGCTGAGGTCCAAGATCCTGAACTGCTACAAAGGAAATAGACAGGAACTGCTCTGATCTCGCCAAGGAGAACCAGCGGTGCTTGAGTGATTCGCAAAATATTGTATGTCATTGTATAACCAGGGGGAATTCAAGCCCCACAATCCTGTGTAGCTGTTAACAGGGGGAGAAGGAGGACATAGAGCCCTCTGTACCAGTGCTATATAGCACCAGAACACTCCCACAGCACAGAACACCATCAGCTAAACAGAGGTAATTCAAGCCACACAATCCTGTGCAGCTGTTACCAGAAAGAGGAGGAGCAGAAAGGAGAGCCCTCTCAGTGCAGCAATGCTATGTAATGCAGCAACACTCCATCAGCATGGGATGTGAGCAAGCCATGCCCAGGCAAAGGAACGGCCAAGGGTGGGCCCTTCCACAGCCGTTAGAGCCTGGAAGAGGCTCCTCTGGCCCATACCTCTTGGTTCCTACAACTGGTTGTACTGGTATTATTAACTGTTTCATCCTTCTGGCACTACCATGCATTTATACCTGCTGTTTATTATTACTTTGTTCACTTTAAATCATGGGCCAAAGAAAGATCACCGGGACGTCGACCTTAACCACTCCTATAGTCAAAAGTACTTCTATAAAAGAAGGGCTGTGGGGTAATCAGTACAGAAATTGCCTTGACAGAAAAAGATTTTCCATGGGTATCTGTCTATATAGGTAATGACAAAGCCCCAATTAAAGTTATAGATTTACCATCTGTCTTGATGGCAGACAATACTTATCAGTTGCTATCCCAGTCTTTGCTATAGGACAACCCTGTTAGCCCCTGTTCATCGACTTCTAAGAGGACAAAACTGGGACTTCAAATCACTCAAGCCAAATGAAGAAAGGAATCTGCTCCCACTATTATTGTCCCCTCCTCAACCCAGCCTGAACCCTCTAAAATACCCTCGAAAATCAGTATGGAGTGATTAGTGGAAGATTGTTGCTCCAGATTTAAAGCCCTGCTTCAAGCAGAATTGTCTTTACTATTAGATTGCTTGAAAAGCATTGAGCTGAAGTTTGTATCTTTCCCAAGCTGTTGCACTCATCTGTTACTACACTGAGTGCCAAAGGGGCTAGTGCCCTAGATCATGTAACAATCTTAGCTCCCCATTTGCAAGTCCTGAATAGTGGAAGCAGTGACCCATTTCAATCTATACAGTCAGGCCCCTCATCAGACCCCACTCTTCCTTCAAATAGCGTTACCCTTGTCCAAACAGAGATTGGGGAAAAATTCCAGTTATGGGCCCTATATGCCCCCTTCAATCTTCGGTGTCACTGGTCTGAGAAGTTATAACCTCTCACCTAAGCTTAACAGGCCACTGGCCAGAAAGAGGATGGTGGCATTAAAAAGTGACATCATTATTTTCCCACCTGCAGCATGCCCATATGTGGTGATCCTTGCAGGAGTCGCCTCACTTCAAAAAGGTCAGAGGGAGTCAGGTGTAGAGCTATTAAATAAGGTATTGAATTGGTTAGAGAGCAACAAAGGTTTTGCTTTCGCTTCCATGGGGGACATACTAATGACACAAAGGATAGAATGGTTAGGTGACTCTCCTAAAGATCACCAAACCCCAAGATCCGCTAGTGGTCAGCAAAGCTTCTAAAAGCTACAAACGTAGCCTCAAATGGAGGAGGGAAGAGCTGTCACAGAAAGACTGGGAAATGTTAAAGGATGCTGCGTCCAAAGAATAGCAAAATGTTTTGGAACACAGTGAAAAGGATTAGGCAAAGGGCTGTTCCAAAAAATATCCTGTGTAGTAGTATATCTCGTGCTTATTGGGTTACCCACTTTAAATCTATTTATCGGCCCACAGATGAAAGGAACCTATTAAAGATTTTACTAAATAAATTAGAAGGCTCACAGAGATGTACGTTACCTTAATGGAAGTGGAGAAGTCTATTAAGCAAAACCCAAGCACGAAATCCCCAGGGCCAGATGGTGTTCCCATGGATCTTATTAAGTGTAATATAATGGGGCGTTAGTTACAAATGTTTTTTATAACTCGCTGTATAATAATATCCGCAGTTCTTGGACCCTCTCAATATTAGTTCCCATTTTTAAAAATGGTGACTGCACTGCTCCTAACTGTTATCCATCCATATCCTTAAATGACAGCTCATTTAAGAACTTGAGCAGAGGGATTTGTTCTGGTCTAAAACAATCAGAGATTCAGCATAGGGTTCTGAGCCCTTCTCTATACTGTATGGTTTTCACCCAGGGCTAGGTACAGTAGAACAGTGCTTGAACCCGCATCTTATCATTGGAAAGTACACCAATGAAAAGCATTGCCCACTATTCCTGGCATTTATAGATCTTTCAACAGCTTTCAATTGTGTTAATACCACAACGCTATTGCTGCTGTTATTAGAACTGGCCTTTGACATGGCTCTGATGAATTTGCTTTACAATCTGCACTAAAATTTAGCTGCCAAATTTAACTTTGGTCCATTTGGAGAATTGTCAGAGATTTTCTCTCTGGATAGGAGTTTGCAACAACGCTGTATCATTGCCCCGCTACTATTCATAATTTATATCAATGATTTGAATTCCTTTTTAGCTAGTGCTTCAACAGATGTACCAAAGATTGGTAGTGTATCCATTCCTGCATTACTCTATGCGGTTGAATCAGTGCTTTGGGCTTGCACATCAAGAATACTGTGTACTTTGTGGAGTCTTTTATGACTTTTAAGAATAAACTGGATTTAATTACAAATTTGGGAAGTCCATATTATGGAAAGAGTAAAATCGCAAGGCTACTGATTGGTAGTCATTTGTTGAATAGCATTAATACTTTTCCCTACCTAGGTGTAATCTTTGACTTTTCCGGTACCTGGTAAACACAGATAAGAATTCCAGCCTTATGCTAATTAAGTCAGCAGGAGTAATATTTAACCTCCTGAAACCTTTGGGCAGAACAACACTTTCCCCACAGCTCACTATTCACAAGTCACATGGGGTCACAACACTAGTGACAGTCGCACTCCAGTCGGTCTGACCACCACATAACGACCTTGGCAGTTGGACTTCCAGAGGACTGCTGTCACTGCCGGGAACATGGTTCCCAATGAGCTGACAGCAGCCGGGGTTGTGCTCAGCAACTACGGTGCTGAACTCAGCACTGCCATGCTGATCACAACCCCACTTGCCACCAGCCTTGCCCTGGTGGGGACCCCGTCATTGAAATTCTGGTGGAAAGCCAGTGTTGGGGGCCACATGGGGGCCCCTACATTGCCACCCTGCCCAGCACCATCCGAATGTGCACTGCTTTGAGAATTCCAGGGGTGCTTGAGTGCTACGGTATTGGCCTTTGGATTCCTTAGGGGAGCCAAGGCATATACTGTAGCAGTGATCCCAGCAGTTAGCCAGGCGGGAACGTCATAATACAGTGTTCCCGCTGGACAGACTGGTGGGAACATTGTGATATGAATGGTGGGGACTCTACCGGCATGACGGTGGCGTACTCCAGCCGGCACTGGCGGTCCCCTGATGGGACCACCAATGTCATAATGTGGCCCACAATGTCTAATATCCTCTCACTTTAGAGGGAAGAAACCGCATGTGCATGCAGTTTCTTTATCTCACCCCGACTAGCTCAAATTTTGTTATCCATTCAAAATTAAGACTACAGTACATAACTATACATGTGATGCTGGCTCCTTTGTTGTTTTGGGTGATGATTTGGACAATAAGAAGGCAAGCTTGAACAGGAACATTACAAAGGACTGTCTTACACTCGAGACTGGTTTGAAAATTCCATGGATAGGCTATGTACAACATGCTTTTAAAAAGTTAGGACTGGCTAATATGTTTGACCCACCATCATCTTTATCTAATACAGACAGGTAGAGTATTTAACTCAAGTTTTGTGAATTCAGTCAGATCCAGAATCTATTTACATAATACACTAAAAGTTCCATTAGGGACTACATTTTTTTTGTCAGGACTAGGTGAATTTATTCTTTATTTAAACTTAGTTCTGATTTGGTGGGAAAGTTCACTTTTGCTTCACTTTAGAGGAGGTACAGTGTGTCCTCATCTCTATTTCTCAGAGGATCAGAGCACTTTCTGCCATACCACAATGGTAACCCCGTGTGAATGGACATATTCTATGTTTTATCTGTTTTTCTGGACATTATAAATTGCTTTTTACTATTACATTTTTTTTTTAAGCATTTAGGCCCTCATTACGAATTTTGCGGTCTTACGAAAAGACCGCAGAAGCTGTAGGCGCCACAATATCGCCAGTGCTGGTGGTATTTGTGGCTCCCTTTTTTGACATTTCCACTGGGCCAGGGGACAGAAACAGCATTTCCGTCCGCTGGCCCAGCGGAAAAGTCACATTAACATTGCAGCCGGCTCATAATAGAGCCGGCGGCAATGTTGATGTGCAGCGGGTGCGGCAGCACCAGTTGTACATTTCACTGCCTGAATTTCAGGCAGTGAAATGCGCGATGGGGCTGTGCCTGGGGGCCCCCACAATGCCCATGCGAAGTGCACCCCGAGTCCCCCTTACCGCCAGCCTTTCCATGGCGGTGTTTACCGCCATGGACAGGCTGGCAGTTGGGGACTCATAATCCCCAGGTTAGTGCTGCCCTGGGGATTATGACCGCTTGGCAGAAGCCTGGCGGTCTAGTAGAGGGGCCGGCGGCATGGCTGTGGCTAATGCGCCACG